>NC_089221.1:1193605-2661105 GCF_963924675.1 Phocoena phocoena | reverse complement strand
CAAGGCTCCGGGCTGCTGAGGACCTGGGCGCGGGTGTGTGCTTTATATTCTGCAGTTCAGCTCTGTGAGATAGACAGCTTGCTTCCCAGCCATGACGGGGGCAAAAGCTACTTCACTGGGGTCAGCTGCTTAATCTCTGTGTCCCTCAGTTTCTTTACCCTCAAGGTGGGAAAAGAGTGCTTATCACATACATTGTGGTGAGGATTACATGAACTTGACTCTACAGTAATGTTTCACCAACACTGTGGTTCCGGCTCAGTTGAAGAAACAGTGAAGACAGAAGACTGGGTGGACTCAGAATCTGAGCTTTCCTGTGGATAAAGTGAGGACCCCTGCAAGATGCCTGCCCCAAAGAGAAAGCCAAGCTGAGTCTCGAGGTGTGTTTAGTCAACCTTTAATAAATTACGTTCAAACATAGAAAGGACGTGCAATTTTTTTTGAGTGATTTTTTTTCCCTCTTGACCTGACATTAGGCGTTAAAATACCCTGGGCCCCCTACCCTGGCACTGTCGTCCGGAAGCCCTCCAGGAGAGGTCTCTTAGGAACTGAGGTTTGTTCTGAGCGTGTTTGAAGGCAGAGCTGACTAGGGCTGGGTAAACATTGAGCCTGTTCTGTTGCTAGGCTGGCTTTCCAAACCATTTGACAGCTGAGGACGGAATGCATTTTTGACTTTGAATTTGGAAAATTTGGGTGCTGTGACAACAAACATTAAAATAGATTAGAAGTGTTTATGACACAACCTACTCCATGTACCATCGGCTGACTGTGCTTTGGAACTCATTCAGGACATATACTGTGTTTGTGTCAAAACATGTTTTTAGAAACATTTAATTTGTATAATATTGACAATTAGACTTTAACTGCCAATGAGAATCATGTGTTCTAAATTAACATGTCGCATAACCAGCTTATTGAACAGGTTTGTACGTAAGTAACTATTGGTCAAATTTCTTATTGTAATGTCCATGTTCAATGAAATGAGATGTTCCCGCAAAACAGTAGCTGGATTTTTATAGTTAACTATTTACTACAAATGTTGCATGTTCAAATAATCAATAAATAATCTTATTATGTTGTAGAGGGTAAATCATGTGGGAGAGATGAGATTCTTTTTTTTTTTTTTTTTTGCTTTACTTTCAAAAGTTTAATGCATATTAGCAGAAGGAAGGTGAGCACGGAACAATGTCACCGTGAAATCAAACTTAACCGTCTTTTTCTGGGTGCCCACAAATAACACAAACATCTTCTATTTTACAATTCATATCAAGATTTAAAAGAATGTTTTCAACCAGTTCAGGAGGAACTTGTTGAATAAAAGTATCCCAGAATAGGCAACACATTGCCAAAGAAAATTGGATATGTGGTTGGAAAGGGCCATGCAGACATCTAGTTGAATTTGTGGGATTAGAAACCTAACACCGACTGTGAAGGGTTTCCAAGAGTTGGGTTAACTGCGGCCCTTCTTGAACCTTCGCCATGCTCATTGAAGGAAATTGGGGCACACGCACGTGTCTTTGAATCGCAGTCCCACAAAGATGGATACCTGATCCTGAGATTTGTTCCCAGAAAGATGACATCAAATATACCTCCTTGACATCTCCACCTTATAGGATCAAGTCATGCGAAGTAGAATTCCCTTCTGCCATATCTCAATCACCTGCTTTTATGGTTTCATATCCAGTGATCAGTACAACAAAAGATACAGGATTAATTTAAATTCATTTAGATGTGAAAAAAATATTTCACTCAACATCCTCCAAGATAGCATAAATTCATACATACATAACATACCCACATGTGGAATTTCCTTTTGGTGTCCAAAAGAGATGAACGTTGGTATGTACCTTGCCTACAGTTTTCTGTAATAGAAGTGTGGATATCATACTTTTCAACTAACACTTATTTTCATCTTTAATTCTAAAATAATATTTTTATAGTTTCAATTCATAGGAATCCATGAAATATTGAAGTAAACATTAAAGGTGTTTTTTTTCAGAATTCCTTGGTAGCTTTTCCTACATATTAGTGTTGTTCCTAATCTCTTCTTTCTACACTTATCTTACAGGTAAAAATATGTAACTTAAGGTACTTGTCCCGCATTTTATTTGTTTTTCCTTTGTTTTGCTTCCAAACCCATATTTCTGCCTCAAGCCTAGTGTCTCAAACTCTTGGCTAGAAAATTGGCAGACTAAATCTGATTGACACCAAGGTTTAGGTCCATCAAGCGCTAGTGGCCATTCCTGATTTTGGACTTGGTGGTAGAAACCATCCCTGCGGTGCAGCAGCAGGTACCAGCAAATCCCCTCCTGGAGGCTGGGTTCATGATTACAGAACCTGTCCTCCAGTTGCTTACCTTTCAAAGTCATGGTAACAGCCCGTAGTTTGCAAGGCTCCTGCTGGAAATGCTAGGTCCGAGGGAAAAAGATCCCGTGGAGTAGAGACTCAGCTCTGTAGCTCTGTCTTCCTTTATGTTTAAGATTAACAGAAGCGAGAAATGCCTACAATTAAACTTGCCAAGGCCTGGAAACATAATTAAGGGACATTCCTTGGGAATTGCTCGTTAAAGATTGTGTTTTAATTGCTATCTTGCTAGAAGAGACCAGAATGAATGAGATTGTCACAATTTCCCAGTCAATCTTGTAAAGTTGCCTTTTCGTAATTGCTGCAGAAAGGTTCTGGGTTGAATTCGAGAAATTGCTTTCTGGTCCTGTCACTCTTATCCTCTGCACATGTGTAGAGTCTCCTCAACCTCCCCTCTTCTCACCCCGGTACCATCAGACTCTTTCTACCTTCCCCACACCTGCACTCTGGAAATGTACCTACAGGGAAATCTATCTGGCAGAATCACCAATGATTGCATGTTTTCTTTTATAATTTCTCCTTTGGTCTTGTCTGTGTCAGTTCGAGGTTTGGAGTAGAGTTTGTTACAGGTGGGGTTGGAGTGTGCCTGGCACCGGCATCGCTGTTAGGTCTTATGCACGTGCATTGTTGAAGGCAAATGGCAGGTTTGAAGGCAGTTTTGTCTAATTCTCAAAGTCTGTGCCCAAATCCAACGTTTGACCAACTACAGCCCACAGGTCAAATTTGACCCACCACTTTCAGGCCCTGGAAATTTACATTTTTTTAATGTGTTGAACCAAAAATCCAAAAGAAGAAGATTTTATGACATGTGAAAATTATATGAAACTCAATTTTCGGTGTCCGTGAGTAAAGTTTCATTGAACACAGCAACACCCATTCATTTATATATTGTCTGGGACTGCTTTTGCACTGCAAATGAAGAGTTAAATGATTGCAACAGAGATCACATGACCCGCAAAGCCTAAATTATTTACTACTGGGCCTTTACCGAACAAGTGTGCCTGGGGTAGACCTGGGGTCATGAATTTAAACATTTACAAGTGTGGGTGAAAGGTCAATGTAGTCCAGCGAGACATGGTAGGGCTTGCAGTGACCTAGTCGGCCAATGTCCCAGCTCAATCTCCTCCAGCCAATTGTCACCAAGGTAGCTCAGCATGGCTGGATTTGTCATGTTTTCAGGACAAGACAGGAAACATAATGTTTGTGAGATTTTTTTTTTTAAAAATTAAACACCGTGTACCGGAAAACATATGTATCTGTGGGTCACGTACTTGCCTGGGCTGCCAAGTCATAAACTCTGTCCCCATCCAGTCCTGCTGGACCAGAATGGGTAACACTTGAGGCATCCCACCGGGGGCTGGGCACACTTGGATGCTTGCAAAGCAGAACTGAAGTCTCTCAAAACAGAAGGAGGACTCTCTTCTCACAGTTCCCTCCAGACGTGCAATGCATTTTTGTATTTTTCACTGAAAAGCTTCAACCTAGTGTTTTCAAACTATTAATCAATTCAGGCTGGCTTTCAAAACTATGATTGATATAGATATATTACTAGCATGACTGTCAGGTTAATGTCTAAACCACTTAAGTAAAGTAAAGATCGTTCTTGTCTTCAAAAATACTGTTAGTTTTGGCTGGGAATCATGGAATGTTAAATTCAAAAGGGAATTACAACATTAGTATGTTTCTATAATGTATTTTTATCTACCTTGAGTTAGCATTCAGTAAATAGTTGATGAATAAATGAGTATTGAATAAATATAAATAGATCTATAGGTATACATATGTATATTTATATATATATATATTTCACTTATGTATCTGTCTGTCTCACACATACACACACACACACACACACACATATATATATATATATATATATATATATATAGAGAGAGAGAGAGAGAGAGAGAGAGAGAGAGAGAGAATTCAAGGCCAGAATCACATTAAATTCTTGGAGCTCATCTGGATGTTCATGGAGAGATTTCCATCTTCTCCAGCATCCCACAGGTAATTATGACTTGCCTGCACGGTGCCAGGCCTGTGCTGGGAATTGCTGATTTATCCAGTAAAATAATCATATTACAGGAACATATCAGAGTAAAAAGTGGAACCTACCACTGGGGACCTCTCCAGGCTGGCCCAGCCCTTTGGCCCTGCCTCACTGTGGGGACTGGACCATGGTGCGCATTCAGCAAACATTGCCAGTCAGTGTTATTTACCAACGGGGTGTGATAGAAGTGTCTAAGAGATGCCCTTGTTGCTGACCTTCATGCTGAAGTGGGTGTACTGTCATTCTCTAAAACAGGGACAATGCAGAAAGGCAGAAAAACACTCCGAGAGAGAAGCAAGGTGAATTTTGTTGTGAAATATCTGGCTTGAGCTATAATGGGGGGATCCGAGTACATATTATTGAGTAGGAAGGTGTTTATAAGCAACTGGTCAGCACCAGAAAGATATGGGCCAGAGGCAGACAGCTGAGTGTCAGGGGTGAGGGCAAATACTGAAGTCAGGGGGCAGCCGAGATGCCTGGGGTCATAAGGGCAGGAGGCTCAGGGGTCCCTGAACGACATCTGCATTCACTTCAGGGTCAGGAAGGAGTTACTGGCAAAGATCATGAGACAAAAACAGGGACAAGCAATGCCACAGCAAACAGGAAGGACGTGGCCACTGAAAGGCCATGGCAAGTACCCATTCAGTGTATAGCCCGAGATGTGACTAGTGACAAGAGGGCAGTTTCTGGGAATCAGGAGGACAGCAGCGGGATCTTAAGGAGAGGAAATGAAGACAGATAAAAAGAGATCTGTTTTTTTTACCAAAAGTTTGGCTATGAAGAAAAGGAGAAAGAGAGTGCAGGGCTCCAAATTGTGTATGTGTGTGTGTGTGTGTGTATACACAGGCACACAGATATGCACTCTTGTTTAATGTTTCATTGGTGAAGACATTGGGAAGGGTGGGTCCCCACATGTCACTTGCTTTCACAGTACCTGTGTGCTACCAGATCCACATGGCCGCCGTGTACCCAGAAGGTGAATGGCAGAACAATCCATGAAGAACAGGGTGTCTGGAGACATCACTCCAGTCCCACTTCTGTCAGAAGCAGACCATATTACCTGGAAGGGTTCAGAACCACTCTGGTCCACGGATCTCCCATCAGTCAGACAAACACATTAGAATAAATGGTATTCAAGATTTCCTATGGTTCCCTAGCCCTTATATTTTACTGTTGAAAATCAGTTTCCAATATCTATGCTTTCATTGAACACACATAATATTTTCCAAGTTGAACACACAGAGGTGGTTCCATGGCAACCCAAATGGGCAACCAAGTGGAGGAGAGATTCACCCTTTCTGGTTCTTCTGCCCTTCCCCCGAATCCCATGCAGGAGTCACAGGCCTTGCTGCAGGGAGGGGAGCTTAGCTCAGAACCTTGTGATGTCCTGGATTCCTGGTCTTTCTCACTCTGCCCTGGCACTTAATCTTTGCATTTTACTTCAGACAACTCATCTTTTGCATTTTGCTTCAAAGATTCCACTTAAACAACACAAAACTTTTAGAGAAAGAAAGATAGAAACTTGTTCTTGTTTTCAAAGTTAGGCCCACCAGCATCCCAAGGATTGATGCTATTTTTATTTTCCTAAAACATGATAGGGTGTAGAGACATGGGAACACACAAAACCCCACACTTACATCGCTCTCTGTGCACATGGTGTGTGTGTGTGTATGTGTGTGTGCATGCATGCAACCAATGTTAACTTTGGAAACTTTTCAAACTTTTGTTTAGAGATGAGGACATATAAAGCACATGTTTCTGTATTTACTGAAGGGTCCTTGTATGTTTTAATGAGGGCTGCTTCTCAAGCATGAGTTATATTATTTGACAGTTGGTTCTGAGATTTCTTGATTTTTCTAAAGCAACTCAGATTATATTACCCTTAACATAAAGTTAAAGTATCTAAAATCACCCCAACATATCAGTGCATTAAAGTTTTCAACAGTCTCTGAGTAGCTCAAGTTCCCTTGTCCCAAGAACAATGGATAACATGATTTAAAGGAATCACACCAAGGAACAACGCTTAGGTGTCCTGTCACTGCAGTGCTGCTCTGTTCATCTCTCTCTCTCTCTCTTTTTAATCTGTATATGCTCAAAACTCCTTATTGCATTTTTTTCCAAGCTTAGAAACACTGTTTCTATGAACTGTAGCCCAGAGAGTTTGCCTTGTCAGTCATCCACAGGTGTTAGCACAGCTTTGAAGGCCCTTAAATCACCTTCCTACTGACCACCATGTGTCCGGCACCAGTTCCCAGCACTTCCAGGGGTTTACCCTGGTTTCTGCTAGAATGTGCTCTCTACTTACCTTCTGGAATTGATCCTCTTGCATCATGGATTTTTTAAAATGGACTTTATTGAGGTATAATTTATAAACAATAAAAGGCACACATACAAAATGCACAGTTAGTGAGGTTGGAAAAATGTGTACACCCATGAAATCACCACCCTATTCATAGTGCAGAAAATTGCCATCATCCCCAAAGGTTCCCTAGGGCCCCTCCTCAGCCAATTCCCAACCTTTGTCTCTTTGCCAAAGCAACCACTGATGGGCTTTCTGTCACTGTTGATCAAACTCTTCCTTGCTTGTGCATTGTATAAATGGAATTATAATCTGTGCCTGATATCTTCTGCTCACAATAGTGCTTTTATTCTTCACCCACCTTGTTTGCATAAGTAACTTGTTCTTTTTAACTGCTAAGTAGTATCCCATTGTATGGATGCACCATGACATTGATGACCCTGTTGATGGTTATTTGGGTTGTCTCCAGTTTGGGGCTATAATAATCAAAGTTGCCACGAACATTTTTGTACAAGACTTTGGGTAAATACCTAGGAGCAGGATTGCTGGATCCCATGGTGAGTGTTTATAAGAAACTACTAAATTGGTTTACAAAGTGGTTGTACCAATTCATACTCCTACCAACTATGTAGAGACTCCAGCCCCACTCAAACTTAATATTGTCAGTCTTCTCTAATTTTAGTTATTCTACTGGGTGTGTAGTGGGACCTCACCATGGCTTAGAATTGGATTTTCCTAATGACTAATGATGTGGAGCATCTTTTCATGTGCATATTGGCTATCCCTATCTTTTCTTTGGTGAAGTGTCTGTTTGATCCTTGATCCCTTCCTTTTACTAAAACTGGGTTGTATGTCTTCTTATTATTGAGTTGTAAATGTTTTTATCTATTCTGGATAGAAGTTATTTATCAGAGATACGTATTGTGGAGATTTCCCCCCAATTTTGACGTGACTTTTAATTTTCTCCGTGATGTCTTTAGAAGAACACAAGTTTTAATTTTGATTAAGTTTAGCTTTTTAAAACTTTTAAAATAAATGCTTTATTTAAAAATGGATTTAGATTTACAGAAAAGTTGCAAAGATAGTATGGAAATTCTCACATATCCCACACCCAGTTTTCCCTATCTTACAGTTTCCCGCATCTTACATTAGTATGGTGTGTTTGTCCCAATTAATGAATCAATATTTATACAATAGTATAACTAAACTCTATATTCAGTTTTCCTTAGTTTCTCGCTGTCCTTCTGTCCCAGGATCACATCCAGAACACACATTACATTTATGAATCATGTCTCCTTAGGCTCCTCTTGGACGTTTTCTCAGACTTCCCTTGTTTTTGAATACTTTGACAGTTTTGGAGAATACTGGTCATGTATTTTGTAGAATGTCCCTCAGTTGGGATTTGATTGATTTACTTATGACTAGAATGGGGTTATGGGTTTTGGGGAAGAAGACCACAGATATAATGTACCATTCAAGGAAATCCATTTCATAATTTAGTTTTCTTTTAGGTTTTATGCTTTTTGTGTCCTAAGAACATTTTGAACATGATGACGTAAAAAAGTATTTTCTCTGCAACATCTTCATGTAGAAAATGTATATTTTTAGCTTTTACATTTGAGACTATAAAGGACTTTGAAATAATTTTGTGTGTGATGTGAGCAAAGTGTCATGGTTCTTTTTCTTTTTTTAAATTATATGGACATCCAGTTTTTGCAACACCACTTTTGTAAAAGAATACCCTTTCACCATTGAATTGCCATGGCACCTCTATAAAAAAATCATTTGACCATACATTGGCCTATTATCAAATTCTCTCTTCTGTTTAATTAATATCTGTCTGTGTTTATGCCAATCACATACTATCTAGATTTCTGTAACTCTATGGTAATTCTTGGAGTCAAGTAAGATAAGTGCTTACACTTTGTTCTGCTTTTTTCAAAATTGTTTTGGTTATGCCAGATCTTTTGCACTTTCAGGTACATTTTAGAATCAGATGATCAATTTCTACAAAATCACCTGCTGGAAGTTTTTTCTTGGATTGAATTGAATCTGTACCTCCATTTTGAAGAAACACCATATCATGGTCAGAGAACATACTTTGTATAACTTCAATATTTAAAAATGTTTGGTGACTCATTCTATGCCTTAGCATATGATCTATCTTGGTGGGTGCCCCTGCAAAAATATTTTCTTTCTTTTTGGTTTGAAAGCTATTTTTGCTGGCTTTAGAATTCTACTTGGACAATTTAACATTTTAAGCATGCTATTCCATTCTCTCCTGGCTGAATAAATTTCCATGAAAAGTCTTCTCTAATAGTAACAGTTTTTCTTCTATACCGAATGTGTCTTTTTACTCTGCCTGAATTTACGATTTTCTTTTTATCACAGGATTTCATGTATTTTATTATGAATTGTCTTATTGTGGCTTTGTATGTAGTTTTTCTGCTTGAGGTGCATTGATCTTCTTGAAGGGTCTTCTTTGGACACTAATGTATCCTCTGAGTTATCAGCAAAGACTCTCCACTCTGCTAATAAGAAGTTATATAGCTCTTAGGCCTGGGTATCAGTTCATTTGTTAATCTTTGCCACACTTGTGGAGTTTCATCCTACACATATAATTTACATCTTAGTATTCAGCAAAGTTCAAGGGAATCTCAGTGCAGATTTATATAAATTTTTCTGTGTAACTAGAGATCCCCCTTTCTACTTTGTGACCCGGACTGTTTCTCTATATATAAAGCTGATACAACAATAGGTATCATCTCATTTTTTCTGCTTTTCCCCCAAGGATCACAGTTCTAAGTTCTCATTAACAGATACCCAAAGTTTTTTTTTTTTCATATATTTTGTTTTTCTGTTTACTTAAGTTGGGTATGTTGAGTCTTGTAGCCTGCACCTAACCAGGTTGCTGGATAAAACAAAATTATCAACATTATTCATATTCTTTATTCATGTATATGAATAATATACATTATTCAATGTAATTCATTACATTATTCATAGTAATTTAAATATTACTCTGAATTTCCTAATATTCAAAATATGTATTCAGAATACAATGCAAAGTTACTTGTCAAAGAAAGAGCCAGAGAATTCAACTCTCATGTGTAAAGACATTAAGCGGATGCCAACACCGAGGTGTACGGATGTTAGAATTATCTGACAAAGACTTTAAAGTAACTATTATAACCATGCTCCAACAAATAATCATGATTACTTTTGAAATAAATAAGAAAAATTGAGAATTTGAATAGAGAAATGGAAACTATAAAGAAGAACAAAATAGAAATTTTATAACTGAAAGGTACAACAACAGAAACGTGAAAAAGCAATTCAAAAAAAAAAAAAAAGAAAAGAAACAACTGTGACTCAAGGATCTGTGGAACAATAGCAAAAGCTCTAACATTTATGTAATCAGAGTCACAGGAAAGGAGAAAAGAGTTTGGTGCTAAAATTTTTTTTAAAGAAATAGTAGATGAACAATTCGCATTTGGTTAAAGGTATAAATCTATAGATTGAAGAAATTAAGTGACTTCTTAACAAGATAAACGGAAAGAAATCCATTTAAGATACATCACAACAAAAATGCTGAAAGCTAAAAAAAAAAAATTAAATGTTTTAAGCACTGATACATTATCTGTAAGGGGGTGGTTAAAAGGACTGGATTTTTCATCAGAAACAGTGAAGGCAGGAGGAAGATGTAGACCATTTCTAAAGTGCTGAAGAAGTGTCAACCCTCCCGTGAAAACATCCTTCAGCAGCAAAGGCAAAATAAAGATCATAAGAGAATTTGGTCTCAGATGAGGAAACCATAAGAGAATTTGGTGCCAAAAGATTTACCCTAAGAGAATTACTAGGAAAGTTTTCAACAGAAGGGAAAAGATACTTGAAAGAAACCTTAAATATAAAGATAAAGGAAGAACAACAGAAATGGCAAATGTCTAGATAAATATAATGGACTCTTTTCCTCTTGAGATCTTTAAAATATGTTGGACGCTTAAAAGCAAAATTTATAATATTTCTGATGGCGTTTTCAATATATATTGCTGTAATATAATAAGAGAAGTATAACATAGAGGGAGAAGGTAGTCTATATGTTTGTAAGGTAAAATACTGTTACAAATAAGCTGTGAAAATTTAAGTGTGTATATTATAAACCCTAGAAAAACTCTAGATGCTACACAGGCACATACATACATATACACATGCTATACATTGGTAAATAGTTATGTAGATATACATAGAGTCAAACTGCAATAGATGAGCTGAGGTGCAATACCAAAAAGGTGAATAAACCCAACACAGGCAGAACACGGAAAACTGAAGAACAATAACAAAAGGAAGAAAGAGAAAACAAATAATAAAATGGTAGATGTAAACCCAAGTATACCAATAATTACCTTAAATGTAAGTGATCCAAATACACCAGTAAAAAATACAAAGATTATCACAATGGATTAAAAAAAAAAAAGTGACCCAGCTATACGCTGTCCATAACAAACTCATTTCAAGTATGGTGACACAGTCAAGTTAAAGCAGAAGAATGGAAAAAGTTACACCTTGAGAACACTAAGTTAGAGAAAGCTGGAGTGGCTATACTAATATCAGATGAAGTAGTCTTCAGAGCAAGGGAAATGACCAGGGCTAACGGGGACATTACAGAATGATGACCAAATGCATTCCCTAAGAAGACATAACAGTATTAACCATGTACGTCTCTAACAGCATGAAGCAAAAACGGACAGAATGAAAGGAGAAGTAGACAAATGCACAATTACAGTTGGAGACTTCCAATTCACCTCTCTGTAACAGATACAACTTGTATACAGAAATTCTGCAAGAATATGGAAGAACTGAATAGCACCATCAGCCAACTGGACCTAGTCAAGATTTAAACAACATTCCACTCCGATAGATAATGCACATCTTTTCACATGCACACGTAACATTCACCAAGATTGCCCATGTTCCTAATCATAAAACAAATCTTAACTAATTCAATAAAATTGAAATCATGCAAAATATGTTTTTAGATCATAATAGAATTAAACTAGAAACTGATAAGAGAAAGATATCAAGAAAATCTCCAAACACTTAGAAATTAACTAACACACTTCTAAATAATCTGTGTGATGAATAATATCAAAGCATATTAGAAACATTTTGAATAAAAGTAAACTGAACATATGCCACATCAAATCTGTGGGATGTCCTTGAAACAGTGCTTGAGGGGAATTTACAGCATTGGAGGTGTGTATGAGAAACTAAGAAAAGTTTCAAAACAAAGATCCAAGTTTCTTTTTTTAAGAAGCCAGAAAAAAAACAGCAAACTAAACATAAGGAGAAGAAAATAAAGCAGAAACCCATGAAATTTAAAACAGAAATAAGCAGAGAAAATGAAAAAAATCAAAAGCTTCTATGAAATGATCAATAATATTGATAAACTTCTAGCTAGATTGACAAAAATAGAAGAAAAATGTGCAAATCATCAATATCAAGAATGAAAGAAGTGATACCACGTCACAATATTAAAGGGATAATAAGGGAAAACTGCAAATAACTCTACACTAAGAATATCAACAACTTACAAAATAGGGTCTAATTATTGAAAAAAATGACAGAAGTGACTTCATCAAAATTAAAAACGTTGCTCTCTGAAAGACAAGATTAAGTTAGGAGACTCACATATAAATTACATATTGAGAAAACACATATCTGAATATGGACTTGTGTCCATAATATATCTATATCTATATCTATCTCTCTCTCTTATCCATCTATCTATATCCAGAAAATATAGGAACTAATATATATACCTTCAAAACTAAACAGTAAAAATAATCCAGTTAAAATTGGGCAAAATATTTGGACAGACATTTCACCAAAGAGGAAGTAAATAGCACATAAAAAGAGGTACACTATCATTAGCCATTACGAAATGCAAAATAAAACCATGATGAGCTAGTGTTCCATACCTATTAACATGGCTAGAATAAAAAAAAAAAAAAACACGACGATTTCAAGTGCTAGTAAAGATGTGGAGCAACCAGGACGTACATTGCTGAGTGCAATGGATAATGAATACTACGCAGGCATAAATAGAATGAAACAATCCCATTTGCAGCAACATGGATGGACCTAGAGATTATCATACTAAGTAAGCCAGACAGAGAGAGACAAGTATCACATGATATCACTTATATGTGGAATTTAAAGAAAATGATACAAATGATCTTCTATACAAAACAGGAAGAGACCCACAGACACAGAAAATAAACTTATGGTTACCAAAGGGGAAAGGAGGGGAGGATAAATTAGGAGTTTGGGATGAACATATGCACACTGCTCTATATAAAATAGATAAACAACAAGGACCTACTGTACAGCACAGGGAACTATGTTCAATATTTTGTAATAACCTTTAAGGAAAAAGAATCTGAAAAAAATATATATGTATGCATGTATAACTGAATCACTTTGCTGTACACCTGAAACTAATACAACATTGTGAATCATCTATAATTAAAAAAAAAAAAAAAGAAGAAGAAAACTGATACAGCTTTTCTGGAAAACAACTTGGCATTTTCTAATAAACTTAACTATATATTTACCCCATGAGCCAGCAACTCCACTCCTGGGTATTTATTCCAGATAAATGAAGATATGTGTCCACACAAAAACCTGTGAATAAATATAGATATAGCAACTCTATTTGTAATTGGCAAACAATGGAAGCATCCAAGTGCCCTTCACCAGGTGGATGGATTCACAGACTCTGGTGCAGTCACACCCTGATTCCTGCTCAGCGATAAAGAGGAGGGTACTCCTGATACACACAACTTGGGTGAGTCTCGGAGACATTGTACTGAGTGAAAGAAGCCAGTTTCAAGATGACATACAGTACGATCCCATTTATATTCATCTGACATTCTCAAGTAGGCAAAACCATCATGATGGAGAATAGATGAGGATTGCTGAGGGTCAGCGTGAAGAGAAGATGCAACTGGAAAGGGATAGAGAGATAGCCTCGCGAGATTTTTGATGTGATCTAACTGTTCTGTATCACGATTGTGATAATGTTTGCACAGATCTATACACCAAAAAAAGAGCAATCTGCTGTATGGTAATTTAAAAATTAAAATCAAGGAGAAAAACCAAGTGGCCAGTAATAACAGAATAGCTAGGTCAATTATGAAAATGTCACTTACTAGAATATTAAAAGGATAATCATAAAAATTGCAGCAACATGAAAAAGCAGATTTGTAATAATGTTAAGTGAAATGAGTTATACTGTGAAACTATATTTAATCTTATAAAAATTTTGCCATGAAAAAATAAAAGGTAATAGATGAGGTGATAAAAATGTTTGTTTTGCAGAACTATGGGTGATTTTCTCTCATGTATTTTTCTCGAACTCTTATAATAATGGTATATAACATTTATTGGTGAATATAAGTCATTAAATGTTGCTGTTATTGATAGAATACATATAAACCTCATAGAGAAATGCATAAAGATACAGAGTGTGTCCTGTATTTTAAAAAATTCATCAGCTATGTATAGGCTGGCTTGATAATCTTCATTTTTCCTTTTAGGGTGGATTTTATAACTTCTTTCACATTAGTGGTAGAGTTAAGGATTTACCAACAAAGTGCCTTCTAAAGGAACTTCACTTGGGACAAAAATGAAGACATTTGTACAAGGTGAGATATTGTGTCTGAATTAATAATTTTATAATGGTACACTGTTGACAACTGTGAAATTATTATCAGGTAAAACTGAAGTCTTTTCAAATCTAAGGATTATGTGACAAAAGCAAACTTGCTTTATTATTTTTTTTTCAAATTAGATAGGAGGTGGAATCAAATGCCTCCTTTATCCCACTGGATGTTTATTTTTTCTGGTAAAAGACAAAGGCGTATGGATAGTCTAGAGCCAGTTTTCAATCATTTGTTTATCAATTCAGATTACACAGTGTCTCAAAAGCTCACATAGCCAAGAGTTTCCCACTTGCAGGCTTTGGGAGACGATGCAGTTAGTCTTAGTCAAATGCACTTGAGAATCAGGGCAGACTCGTGATTAAAACGTCTTCTAAGTCGCAAGACCAGCGGTGGCCGCAGGGGTTTATTTCTCGTTAGAAGAATAAATCATCCTGGCCAGTGTGACTAAGTTGTGCTTGGAGAGGTTTGTGTGTGTGAGCACAGACTCACGTACACACACACACACACAGCGTGTTTGCAATGAGCAAACGCACGGCCACTTCTGCTGCTCGCTTATCAGGCCCAGAACTGGGGACTGAGACACAGAAATCAAATTAATTCCAGCGGAATCAAAGAAAGCAGAAAAAAGCATCTGTTTGGGCTAGAGGCTAAGTCTATAAAAACAAAACGAACAAACCCCCAAATCGACCAACCAACAACCCCCCCCCACCGCCTGAGCCTGAGCACCCCAGGAGCTCTGGGCCCAGTGAAGGGACTCTCCAGGTGACGGCTTCTTGGTGGCCGGGCTGCTGTTCTGGGAACAGGGCTGTATTTGACCCATAATTGCGGCAGATCCCCAGCAGGTTTCGAGTAGCTTCTGAGCAGCGGCGCCCAGGCAGCCTCCATCTGCTGCGGGCTCCTGCACCTCCCAGGGGGGGGACCTGGCTGATTTTTCAGTCAATTAGCAGAGGGCTGCTTTTGTTCTGCCGCACACGCCCTGGGCTCTGCTTACCCTGGGAGCTGGCGTTCAGATGGGGCGGGTTTGGAGAAGCATATTGTGTTGGTTTTTTCCATGACCTTGTGACACTGTTGGGCAAACGTTATCTCAATCATCTCAGTGATTTGCTAAAAAGCCGGCGAGCTTCCCTTTCTCTGTTGTGGTGTCTGAGTGAGAGTGTGTGTGTGTGTGCGTGTGTGTTAGGGTGGAGGTGGGCGAGCACGCCGTGAATGAGCTGTTTTAAATACATCACATATTTGGGTTTTGTGTCCCTATAGGTCTGGTCTCAAATTTATTTATTTATTTACTTTTTTAAATCAGTCACCTTAATGAGGACAAGGCAGGGATTGAATTGATGTAGAAAGAGATTTATTGGGTGAAACAGAGTTTATTCCATTGAACCCTGCCAGAGGTGGTTTAGTCTCCATCCGTCTTGGAGGGATTGCTGTCATAGCCTTAGAAAGTTCTGGACAAGCTGTATCTCAGATTATAAATCCTCTTGGTCCGCGAACCTTAGTCACTCCTGCCTCGGTTTCCCCAGGTGAGATGAGAGAGAGCAGGATGTGGGAAGGGACAGGTCATTCCCCAAATGTGAGGTCTTGACTAACCCAGGCCACCTGGCAGGTGAGGGATCTGCAGTTCTGTTATTTGGGGATTTTGCGATGACCTTGACTCCTGGTCCTTCTGTGGTCACCACGCACAGCCAGCAGCGGGCCTTTCTCTTAGGGCCCATGACTCTGAATGACACTTCGTTTTCCTCCAAAATAAAAACCTTTACTTTCTGTTATAATTAAAAATGGTCAAAGTTCAATATACAGCATGGCTTTCCATTTTTCAAAGAAGACATTTGTAAAGAAAATCTGTCTCCCTCCAGCTCTGGAGGTACTTGGCTTTTCCCGCACAAGACACTGGTGTCCTTTATATGAGACATGCTGGGGGGACCGTGAGGTGTCCTCCCAAGAGGACTCCCGAGCTTCCCTATGCCCAGCCCCCTGTGGTTTCCAGCCCCCCAAGTGTGAGCTTCCTAGAGGCCCAGCCTCCCGTCCCGTCCACAACCTTCCGGCTATTTTTCCTGCGGGGCGTTGAGCACATCCCCCTCTCCCCTTTCATCTGCCCAGCCTCTCAGCTCTGTCTTTCTATAGTTAATAAATGTACCTTTTTTCTCAGTGTCAAACAATCAAATATTCACCGGGTCTGAGCTGGGGTTAACAGATTTCTGAAAATTTTATGGCGTGACAGCCTGTCCTGCATAATCCCCTCAGCTGTCTCGGGTTCTGGGGCAGAAATGATCTTGTGTGTCACTCTAATAGTCTAGAATTACACTTGTATCACTGTCGCCGGCATATGGGGCTGTGTATACCCCTAGGCCAGTTCCCTCTCTTTCACGGCTCTTAAAACGATAACATTTGGCAAAGCCAGCTCTGACCAGCATGCACCATCCTTCCCGAGCGGCGACAAAGGGGCCACCAGAGGCCTGACTGCAGTGGCCAATCAGGGTGCTCTTTACCGCTAATGAGAGGGCCCCCGTGCCCTGGGAGCTGGGAGCAAGTTTCCACTTAATTATACAGTCTTCATCTTAAGTGCCTGCTCACAAGGGCTTCAGCTGTGCAGGTCTCCTCAGGGGTCTCCCCTGGCCCGGACCAGACATATTGATCGCTGGGCAGTCGCTGGGCTGCAGGGCTTGGGTACATCATGCAGAGGAAGCAACCAGCTGGGGGCACGAGCGAGAGGTGGTAGGAGGGAGGGCAACGGAGCGGGTGCCCCATGTCTGTCACTGCCAAAAGCCATTCGTACTAACTGGGTAGTGGAGTGGTGACAGTGATATCACTTACATGAGGAGTCTTAAAGATGACCCAGGTGAACATATTTACAGAACAGAAACAGACTCACAGACATAGAGGACAAACTTATGGCTACGAAAGGGAGGGGAGGGATAAATTAGGAGTCTGGGAGTAACAGATACACACTAGTATAACCAACTAGGTAACCAACAAGGGTCTACTGTAGACCACAGGGAACAACATTCAATGCCTGTAATAAACTACAATGGAAAAGAATCTGAAAAAGAAGACGTGTGTGTGTAACTGAATCACTTCGATATACATCTGAAGCTAACACAACATTGTAAATCAACTGCACTTCAATTAAAAAAATTAGGGCAGGAGAGTAAGTAGACAGCAGTGGAAGCCGTACACTCCATTAGAAGACAGAAAGGAGATGTCCTGCAGAGGAAGCAGAGTCCAGGCCGGTCTGATGATGCCCGATTCTGCAAGGAGAGGCTGGCAGTTGAGACCCATCCAGTGCCTGTTGCAAGCACATGCGGACAAGCTGTGGGAGGGTGGAGAAAGCGTTGTGGCTGCAGCCTAGGTGTCACAGTTGAGGGTAACGTGCAAGGGCAGCTGTCTGGAGCACACTGAGGGTTCATGCATCCTACCTGTTCCTTTTGGGGGTCACCTCTGTGTTCCTGTCCAGGAAAGGCTGGATCTGCCGAAAGTCACTGCTGGGTGTACCATGTCATTCTGAGTGAGCCCATGGTCACTCTTACAGAGAGGCTGCTCCTGGATTTGAGGATCGTATGCCAGCTGCCCTAACAGACCAGGAAAGGCTGTAGTTGTCTGTGACTCTGGCCCAGAGAGTAGCGAGGCACCCTAGGCATTCACCCTGGGTGTTAGGAGAGACTGTCTGGGTGACTATTTGTAGTTCAAGTTCAAGTTTCAGCAGTTTCTCAGTGTCAGCGTGACCTCTCTTTGCAGGAAGCAGTCACGTTTGGATTACCGCCTGTCGAGCTGTCTTCTGGCTGCATCTCTGCCACCGTGGCTCCATGCGTTCTGGTGGCATTTGCTTTGCTGTCTCATCCTTAGCTCATTCTGCTTGAGGTAATTTCTGGGGGTCCTCAACAACCCTCAGTCTGGATATGCTGCTCCCATCCTCTGCTTCTATGTCCATAGATGTGCACAGCGTCCTTTGGAAAGTTAGTTTCAGGTCCATGCTGGCTGTGGTGCCTGCTTTTGCTTCCCAAGCCGCTAAAGGCGTGCTGTCCAGGGACAGCGTGAGCTGTATGAAGCCAGTGCTGGTGTTTCCTAGAGCCTCAAGATTCCATAAAACAAAGACAAAGACATAAACAAAAACCAACAAAATAAGCAACAGCAAAAGGCTTTAGCAGGACAGGACCAACTCCAGGGCCAGCACTTGGTGGTGAAGGCTGGGAGTGTCATCTGTGACTCTCTCTGACTTAGTGGTGGAGGCTCTACTCTGGAAACAGGTTTCTTTTTTAGTGGAAGTGAGATTCACACAACATAAAACTAACTACTAAAAGTGTACAATCCGGTGGCATTTCATACATTCACAGTGTTGTATGATTAACACCTGTATCAAATTCCAAAACATTTTTCATCATTCCCAAACAAACCCCATACCCATGAAGCAGTTTGTCTTCATTTCCCCCATCCTCTGGCGACCACTAATCTCCTTTCTGTTTCTATGGATTTACCTATACTGGACATTTTATAAATGGAATCATACAGTATGTGCTCTTCTGTGTCTTGCTCCTTTCACGTAGCATCATGGTTTTGAGGTCTGTCTGTTTTGTAGCATGTTTCAGTGCAGTATCCCTTTTTATGGCTGCATAATATTCCATTGTGTGGATAGACCACATTTTTTTTTATTCACCAGTTAACAGACATTTGGGTGCTTCCCCATTTTGGCCATTGTAAAAAATGTTGCTATAAACATTTGCCTACACATATTTGACTGTATGTTTTCAACTCTTTGGGGTGTGTACCTAGCAATTAAAGTCCCAGGTCATATGGTAATTCTATGTTTAACTTTTTGAGGAAACCGAAATAGAATATTGAGACACTCACACTTTGCCAGCTCTTAATAAGGATGGACTTGCCCCAGTGATTCTTCTGAGGCTTTGAGGTTAGTGGACGATCCCACCCACTGGGGCTGCCCAGGTACGGAGTGGGTGAGGGCTGTTTGCTTTATTTGGTATCAGCAGGACTTAGCGAGGGGCTCTCTGGCTCACTGCAGGATTAAATTCCATCACTGTAGTTCTAGGGGCCTGGGAAGATAGTTGTTTGTGCAGTGGCATCTTCATCACCTCTTCATGGTAACGTTTTCACAGCAGTGTGACGAGGGTGGGATCATGGGCGGACTCTTTATGGCCTGTGCATCGCTAGGAGGTGATGCGGCTGTGTTTGAGAACCTGTAAGAATAATACAGTACCCACAGGAAAATCATAGCAGGGATGCTTACTCTTCAAACCGTGTTCATTTAAATTTATCCTAAATCTGAATACTCCCGAGTTTTAAACATTTTTGCATAAAACATGATTGCTCACACTTTTGAAACAAAACAGATTTATAATTAATACTTTGCATTATGTTCTAATTTTTGATACAGGCTGGAGGTCCATTTGCAAGGTCCTTTGGTATAGCTGTTCAATCTGAATTCAAGTGTAAATAACACACCTAAACCCATGAGTTCTGAGGTCTAGAAGGCATGACTCATCCATTCTGTGCACAGTGAAATCCCTGTGGCTTCCGGGATTGATACCCCACTCTGCCAGGACTACCAGTATCACACTATAGTCCTTCAGTCACTTAAAAATTTCCCACCGTCTGAAGTATTTTGTATTCTGGTTTATTTCATTGATTCCCCCTCCTGATGGATGGAAATATACCAGTTTATCATAAAAATGGCAACTCTAGCCAATGTAATTTCTTGTGCTGTGATTAGATTTTAACAGGTGTCTGTAGAATTTAAACTTTCATGCTGAAGATTAAACTGTGGTGCTTCGCCTTCTTGGCAAACAAGATGCTACTCTCATAGCCGTTGGAGAGAGCCCTCTGTTCTGGGGCTGTGCCCTGCTCGAGCAAGGTGGCATTCTTCTGCATAAAAAGAAGGTGATGAGCTACGTATGAGGTGTGACGACACTGTCACAAGGATGATTTCTAAGCAACAAGCTGAATTTCCACTTCTAAATGCACGCCAGCCCTTCTGAGACGTCCCCTTGGATGGCTCCTGCCTTGTCCGGTGTGGCTGCCGAGGCTGCTCAGAACAGCTCCCAGTTATCCTCTTGGAACTGCATATCATTTCATCCACAGCACATCATCTGGCAAGCATTTCTCCTTGGAGGATATTTGGAGGATGGGGGACAAAACTTTCAGATTTAAGATGGATGAAGTGGAAGATGGAGCCATGGGATGGAAGGGGTACGTGTGTGTGCGTGCGTTTGTGTGTGCGTCTGTAGGATAAAAGAACAATGTATGAAGTCACGGCACTGACTTTCAAGAGATCTCCTAGGGGCAGAGTCATCCCCAGGTGTCACTTGAGTATTGTCACTCGGATACGGATGGGGATGCTGTTGGTCAGGGGAAGCACCCTGATAGCTGCATCTTAGGTCCCTGAGGATGGGGTCCCGGCACACAACGGGCAACCCACAAAACACCTGCTGAGTCAATGCATGAATGAACAAATGAGAGTGAATGAATGAAAGGCATCTGAAACACAAAAAACACCTGTCGTTAAGTAACACCAGGATGTTATTTCTTGAAAGCCATCTCTATACCTCACAGCCAAAGCCCAGTTACCTGTAAACATTGGTCAGCCTCAGGCCATTGAAGGAACTAAGGCAGACTCAGTGACGAGCAGAATAATGACAGTAAGGTAGGCTGGTTGCTTTACTCAAATTTTGGGTTAAACTAAAATATATGGTTAGCTCTTTTTCTTTCATTTTTAGGGCATCTTTATTATTTTCTTTAGGATTATGGGGTTTTTGTTTGTTTTTTGTGTTTTTTGAGGATTTTTCTTTTTTTAAAGAAGTATAGTTAATTTACAATGTTGTGTTAATTTCAAGTGTACAGCAAAGTGATTCAGTTATACATATATATGCATATGTATATATTCTGTTTCTAAGAACTCTTAAAAAACAAAAGTCTAGCAGTCCTCCTTCAAGGATTATTCAGCATTCCTGGGGAAACTGCACACCATCTCCAGCACCGAGGAACTCTGACAGACCCGCATGTGTGGGGCCATGTTTGCCCTGTTGACCTTCCCATGGGCATGACTGTATAGAGTGGGTTCCTCACAAAGTAACTGAAGATACGCTGCCTAGAAAAGGACCATCCAGAAATAAGGAAAACATGGAGGCTGGGAGATTTCCAGAATGGATGGTGTCAATCTGAGTCAGAACTGCCAGAATTCTCATGGTCCTTTTGGGAAAAATTCATATTTTAATCACAATTTTTTGTAACCTGCTACTATGGAATAATGATGTGGAGGCACCATGAGATTAGAAATAGGCGAAGACTACAGGAGGCTGCCTATTTTAGCTCCTCCTTCCCGTTGATTTTATCATTTTATTTATGAAGGTCATTCCTCTTAAAGTGACCCTGCCTTGGGAACGGTTTTGTCTCAAAAGGGAAGGGTCAGGGGGAAGGGTAAATTAGGAGTTTGAGATTAACATATACACACTACTATATATAAAATAGATAATCAACAAGGACCTACTTATAGCACAGGGAACTCTACTCAATAATCTGTAATAACCTAGATGGGAAAAGAATCTGAAAAATAATGATATATGTATATGTGTAACTGAACCACATTGCTGTACACCTGAAACTAACACAACACTGTAAATCAAGTATACTCCAATATAAAATAAAACTTAAATTTAAATAACTAAAGAAACAAACAGAAAAACACACGTCATTCTCAGATTCACTCTTGTAATCACAGAGCAGGAGAATCAAAGGGCCGAACAGAGCACAGGATGAGGGGCTCTATGAGGAGGGTGTGCCGTGACGTCTGTGACGGCGTGTGTGCCTGCATGTGCGCGTGTGTGCATGAAGGTGTGCGCCTGTGTATGTGTGCCTGTGTGTGTGTGGGGGGGGGGGGTCACTGCAATTTAAAGTAACTCCAGACCCACAAGAGTGGAAATGATGAACAATACAGGAATTTGCTAAGGACTGTGTGGCAAATTCCTGTACAGTTGAATCCAAACTTCAGTGGAGGTCATTGCTGTGGATTGAATTGTGTCTCCCCCTAAACACGTGTTGAGGCCCTGACACCCCACGGAAGTAAGTTCTTTAAGGAGATGATTAGGTTAAATAAAGTCATAAGCACAGAGCCCTGATTTTGTAGGATTAGAGTCCTTATAAAGGAGGTAGCGACACCAGAGCTCTCTCTCCAGGACTGTGAGAAAATAAATTGTTTGAGCCCCTCAATCTACAGTATGTTGTCACGGAAGGCCCAACAGATGAAGAGAGTCAGATTTGGGGAAGGCGTGATCTACATATAGCATCTCTAGCTGCTATAGACGGCCCAGGTGCTTCCATGAAGTGTCAGCCTCCCCTGCGGATGGACTTCCACCCGCAGTCTGGGAGCTGCACTTGACAGCTCCATGTGTCTGTACCTCTGGGGGTAGCACGTTATGTAAATACATATCCAGGCAGCACTCTTGCTTCCTGAGCCTCATTCGACAAGCACTGGCCTCTGCAGGTGTGAACACAGGGCGAGGTGTGACTGAACCCATTCTCGCTTTTCCCGCCTGGACAGCAGACAGCTGCCATCTGTGTGGTGGGCTGTGCCATTGGTGTGGAGGCCAGGTGAGTCTTGGGTTGGTATGTGTGCATCAACATGGTGATGCTTTGTATGGGTCTCTCGGAAAAAATTTTCCCAGTTATTTTAATGTTGAAAGTATACATTTAACCACGAAAAGCATGACATGTCCTTGCATGCATTTCCTGAGTTTGAGAAAGCAGAATTACAGACCCCAAGTAGTTGATTCATAGTAAGTGAATGGAAAGCCTCTCAGAGATGCATCCTGGCTCTGTACCTTTACTGTCATAGATGAGAAGCCCGTGGCTGAGCACAGCTAAGTGGATTGGCTCCCGTCCTGTCCCAGTGAATTGGCGAGGTAGACATCCAGCTTTCAGTGGGAGTTTCCCACGTTTTAGGGCTGTGCAAACCTGGGCTCCCCCAGCGCCTGCCTTATGAATCTGCTGTAACCCCTTCTTTACTAATACCTGTCCACTGGCTCATCAACACCAGCTTCCTGAAATCAGAAGGTTGTGCCCTTAGATACATTTCTCCTATTGAATTTATTCAAATTCTGATTACACAGATTCTTTTTGCTGCCTAATGGTCAATTCACACCCAGGAATGGACTTGAATCAGGCTAGCAACTACATGTAAATGTGGGGACTGGTTCACACGAAGCTGAGGGGTGAGGATGCAAACGTCTGGTGGGAAGTAGGAAGGGGTACACCTGGCTGCAAGCTATGGTGGTTGGAGGTGAGGCTTAAGGTGAGAATGTGAGCTGGTTGAGTGAGGAGTCTGGTCCAGGCTGATCACAGGAAGCCAGGTGCTGGCTCGGGATGAAGTTATCGTTCACTTGGCAGAAGTCTGTTGTGCATTTAACTGAAGGGCTGGAGTAGGGAAGACTAAAGACAGAGGACTGAGTAGGACATTCCTGCAGGATGAAGCATGCCTGGAGTAGAGGTGTGGCCGTTGGAATGGGGAGCACAGAGAAGCTTCGACAGATTAACTGATAGACCAGGAAGTCTGGATTTGGAGCGGAAAGACACAGAGGTTACCGAGTGTTCAAAATTTGCCTGGAGACGCTTCTAGTGAAATAAATGGGAAAGTGGGTAGGATGAGCTCCCAGCAGGACCCGGTAATAGTTTGGGTTTATTTGCTTTGGTGTATGGTGGGGAGTGGGGGAGACATTTGATGAGAGGAAAGGAGAAAAGACATTCAGATAAAACACCCGTGGGCCACGTGGACACGTACGTGAGCACCTCACAGGGACAGTTGAAATTCTAAGAATAGATAAGGAGGGCAGTGTTGCCCGGACAAGTTCCCGCAGGAAAGCCTGACTGAGAAGCTCCTTCCTTTGGCCGGGACACGGAGGCCTTTCCAAACAAGGGTTGGCTCAGCACCAGTCTCGTGTTCACTCTGCAAAACAGCTTCCACTCTGCGAAAATGAGTCACAGAAGAGGCCGCAGTAGATTCTGTCCACACACGGTCAGTCCAGTTGCGGTCCCCTCACCCAATTTACGTGCACCACCACCGTTCGTCTTGAAACAAACGTGCGGTGTGTATAATTATTCCCGTTTTACGGGTGAGGAATCTGAGGCTCGCAGAAGCAAAGGGGTTGTTCTCAACACGCTGTAGGTGGGAAAGGAAGGAAATGACCATTGTAAATCTAGTGCTTTCTGCAAACAGCTCCTGCGAGAAGGGGTCCAGCACCTAGGCTCATCTAAACCCTTGGTGTCTTTGCAGTTCCCTAAAGCTCCATTTGACCAAACCTCACATGTTTCTAGAAGAAGAAGGAAGTGCAGAGGGAATGACAGTGCTCCCCTGAGCAGCCGGGAGACCCATCATCACCCACCGTTGGAGGATTGACTCAGCGGGGAAGGGCCAGGCGGCCATGGCACAGAGTCATCTGGCAACAGGAAAGGATGAACTGGGTTTATTCTGAGTCACAGCACCCTCCGCCTGCACACACACACACACACACACACACACACACACAGTTACCAACCGTGGTCCCCAGGAGCATGACCCACCCAGTGCAATGATTAGTTTTCACAATTTTAACAAGCAGGAAACAACTTTCACATTTTTGTCCAGAAAAACCATTACAGATAAGACTTGGCAATCTGCTTTTACATGCATGAGCAGACTCAAGAATTGGGGGAGGAAGAGGAAGTCAGATGAACTGGGAGCCCACAGGCCACATGTGGTTGTCTATGGGGACGTTTCTAGCTGTTGTGTATGTGAGGGTGAAGTTGGGGGTGTGCTCTTTTTAAAAATATTTATTTATTATTTTGGCTGCGTCGGGTCTTTCTTGTGGCATGCGGGATCTAGTTCCCTGACCAGGGATCGAAACCAGGCCCCTGCATTGGGAGTGCAGAGTCTTTACCCACTGGACCACCAGGGAAGTCCCTGGAGGTGTACTCTTACAATTAAAAAAAATTTAGATTTAATTTAACTTAGATAATGTTGGGAGACTAAACATGCTACTTGGATCTTAAGATCATGAAGACATAAAGCACATGTTCAAAAATTTATTATTTATTTAAATTGAAGTATAGTTGATTTACAATGTTGTGTTAATTTCTGTTGTACAAGCAAAATGATTAAGTTATACATATATACACATTCTTTTTTAAAAATATTCTGCCTTGACTGTAGTTCCCTGTGCTATACAGTAGGACCTTGCTGTTTATCCATCCTATATATAATGTTTCCAACTCCTGAGATCTGAAGCCATAAAGAGACCTTGACAGGTCATGTGTTTTTATGATACCAATCAAATTCTTATGGGTTTTAAAACCTGTACTGGTAGCCACGTAAGAGAATAGAAAATGAAAGCCTGTGACAATTGACATTGATTGTTTGTTTTCATTTTTAAAAAGAAGGCATTAATGCTATAGAACATGAAACTATTCTTACCATTAATAAATCATTGGAAATTGTGAATTAAATTAATTGTTCATTATATGAATATTTTGGAAGAGTTGCATAAAATATCTAGCCCCTGGGCTACTCTGCACAGTCAAAATGCCAACGAAATAATGTTAAAGAGGAAAAAAGTAAGTCAACCTTATTCAACACACACTTGAAAGCTGCACAGACCCCTTCGAAAGTGTTCAAAGTAACCTGCCATTTCAGGCACACTGTAATCAAGGGAAAAACACAATTTGTATTCTATTCCCAGGTATGTAAATCTGGATTTTCTTTGGATTTTTGCAGTTACCTTATGAGGTAAGGGACTTATGTGTCTAGTAGCTGGGAAATAAATGAGGATTATAGGAAGCTAAAATGATTTTATAGAAAGCTTTCTGATTAAAAAACATCAACCTTAAAAATACACTGAAGATTATAATAAACTGGCCAGATTAACACCAATGCAATACCCTCTGTTTGCCCCTTCCTGAGGACAAGCGCTGCGTTTATGTGTGTGATGTATTGCAGGAGGGCTCTCAGCACCAGGTGATGCCATACAGCACCAGGCAGGAGGACACCATGGGACCATGGGTGGACAGTCGAGAGAAGCTTGACTGTCAGTAACAAATAGACACAGGATACCACACTCAGAACACGGAGACTCACAGTAAGGATTTCCCACAGGCGCAGACTCCCATGTGTGCTGTGGAGAAGCCAGGATTGGAACACAGCGCTGTCCAAGGTCCACACCAGCCATGCGTGATGTGTTTGGTGCTGGCTCCCTCAGAGATCTGTGTCCACGGAGGCTGTGGAACAGTGGCAGGCCCGAACCTGAAAGCACCTTCTCATCAACCGCAAAGGAGGTTGTGAAGAGGTAAATTGGAAGGACAGCTAACAGAGTCATCAGACTGTGTTTCCTTATTGTATTTTCCCCCCTTTGATTTGAGAAGAAAGAAAACAAGGCAGTCAGCTACTGCATTCCTTTATAGCAACTATTCGAATTTCACTGTTGAAGCAGAAGTTTCCTGAAGGCACCTTCAGCCTTTCTCAGCTCTTGTTTTCTAAACCACGATTCAGCCATTTGGGTGGAGAGCAGGTGGGACCAGGGAGTGCTGTGGTGGGGATGGGTTATGGGGGTGGGTTATGGGAAGCCTGAGAGGGAGGGAGGGGAATCTGAGATGTCCCTGAGACCAGCTCCAGGACAATGGCTGTGGTCCTCAGGGCAGCAGGGCCCTGGTCTTCTGTCCCCTGATGGGACTCAGATGTGAGTCTAGGGACCTGGGCATAGGAAAACCTTATCATAGGCCTTCCAGCTCCGGCAGGAGCTCCAGGCAAGCAAGGTTAAGACAGACAGAGCCAGCTGCCCTCGGGGCCCCATGGGCTGAGCAAGACCACCTAGGACCCCATGCTGGGCAGACCATCCTTCCCCTCAAGTCCTAGTGGGAGTGTGGGCCCTGAGCTTTCCCAGGAATCTGCGATGGGGAGACAGTCCCAGGAATACCTGGAAAGAATCTCCTTCCATCTAGATAATATAAATTCAGAAATAGATTTTTCTGTGTGAAAAACCATGAGCCAAAGAAATTGGAGTGAACTTATACACACACACAAATATACATATGCACATATATATACATATACACAGGCATACAGTATACATATACATATGCATACAAATAAATAAATGTACATGTGTGTAGCAAAGTACACAAGTCTTAATCGTACAACTTAACGGGTTTTATACATCATCCAAATCAAGAGCTACTACTTTTTCTGAGATCTCAGGAGAATTTCCAGCTAATAAAACATTGCAAACCCCCCCGCCCCCGGTACCCTGATTCTGACTCTCCACCCTGGGAACTTCATAGAAATGTTCCCATACAATGTATACTTCTTTGTGTTCATGCTTTGGCCAATGTCTGTTTTTTTCTGATAGCCGTGGTTCGTTCTCTTTGTATTTATTGTATACATCTGACAAAAGGTATTCACCCTATTGTTGGTGAACATAGTATTGTTTCCATGCTGGGTTGTTATAAGTCCAGTTAAGGGGTGACGAATATGATTGTTTCACACTCTGGTGCACATGTATACTCATTTCTGTCGGGCGTGCCTAGGAGTGTGTTCTGTGGTAGGTACGCATTTATCTTTGGTAGACACAGCCAAACCAAGGTGGTTGTGCAATTTACACTCCAACCAAGATTGTACAAGAGTGCCAGGTGCCGCCCATTCTTGGTCTTCATTTTAGTTTAGTCGTTCTGGTGGGTGTGGACCTGTTAGTACCGCATTGTGGTTTAATTTGTGTATCACTGATAGGTAATTACATTGAGCTTTTCATAGCTTATTTGCCATGGAATATTCTCTTTTGTGAATTGACAACTGTTCATTCTTGTGTCAATTAAGTAAATTGGTAGCTGTTTTTGGCAGTTGATTTCCAGGTGTTTTTATATATTCTGGATAAGAATCTTTTGCTGTATTGCAAATGCCTTATCCTGGTCTGCGGCTCACCTTTTCATTCTTCTTAATGGAGTGTTTGATGAACAGAAGTTTTTTTCACTTTAATGAAGTTTGAATTATCAGTATTTTATTATTGTTTGTGTGTGTGTGCTTGTGTGTGCCTTGTGTAAGAAGCCTCTACCTGCCCCAAGGACACAAAGGTAATATCTTATGTTTTCTTCATGAGATTTTAATATTTTACCCTTACAATTTGTTCCATCATTTTTATAAAATTATGTTGTATGTTGTGCCAGAAAGGGTCCAGCATTCATTTTTCCCCTCATGGATATACAATAGCTTCCGCACTATTTAGTGAAGAGGGTATCCTTTCCCCAGTGAAATGCATTGGTGCCTTTCTCGCAAATCAGTTGATTTGCATATGTGTGTGCTATTTCTATAATCTCTGCTCTGTGCTAATGATCTATTTGTCTACCCCTTGGCAATCTCTCTCTCTTGATTTCTGTAGATTCATAATAAGCCCCAATCTCTGTTAGTATAAATTCACTAGCATTTTTGTTCTTTCAGGTTGTATCGTACTTGAGATCCTTTACATTTGTATATAAATTTTAGAAACAGTTTGTCAATTTACTCAATCATGCCTGCTGAGATTTTCCTTGTGATTGTATTGAACGTACTGAATTTTGTTATTTTAGGAAGAATTGACATCTGAACACAACTGAGACTTCTAATCCAAGATCATGGACTATCTCTCATTTTTTAAAATGTTCTTTAGTTTCTCATCAATATTTTGTATTTTATACACATAGAGGTCTTGCAACATTTTGTTAGGTTTATTCCTAAACATTTGGTTATTTTTTTATATTTTATTTTAATTTCCAGTTGTTTGTTACTAGTACAATTGGGTTTTGGATATGAACTTTGCAGCCAGCAAACCTGCTAAAATTCACATTCTAATTTCAATAGTTTATTTGCACGTCTTTTGGTATTTTCTATATATACAATTGAGCCACCTATAAAAGTGACACTTGTGTTTCTTGTTTCCCACCTTTTTACATTTTAATTTCATTTCCTTTCATTATTGATCTGGTTGGGATCTCCAGTATCACGTGGAATATGAGGGTGATAGTGGACATAATTGTCTTTTTCCTGACCTCAGAGAAAAAGTGTTTAATAATTTACCATTAGGAATAATGTTACTTATTGATGTTTTATAGATTCTTCTTATGAGGTTGAGGAAGTTCCATTCTATTCTAAGTTTGGTGAGATATTTTAATTTTACTTCATTTCATTTCATTGTATTTTATTTGTGAATGGGTGTTGAATTCTCTCTAATAGCTTTTCACATATATTCAGTTGAACAGATGCTTTTTGCTTTCCGCTTTTTGCTAACAAGACCAGTTTCATTGTTTGATGTTCAAATGTTAAACCAACCTTGCATTCTTAGAATAAACTTCTTTTGGTCATAATGCATTATTCATTACATCATTGAATTCAATTTGCTTATATACTTTTTTAGCATTATTATATCTGTGCTCATGAGAGACACTGGCTTCTAATTTTCTTTTCCTATAGTGTCTTTGACAAGTTTTAGTGTCAGGCTTATGCTGGCCTCACAAAAGAAGTTGCAAAGTGTTTTTTCTTTCTTTATTTTCCAAATAAATTTGTATAAATGTGATATTATTTCCTTCTTAAATAAGTAGAAGAATTTTGCAGTAAGAACATCTGGCCCTATAGCATTTTTGATGGGAATTTTGAAATTATGTTGTCAGTCAAAAAATAAAGGATCTTTTTTTCTAATTTTTGTTTTTATTTTGGTAAATTATGGTTTATTTATTTATTTATTCATATAATTTTCTTCCAGTTTTATTGATACATAGTTGACATATAGCACTGTATAGGTTTAAGGTGTATAACATAATGATTAGACTTACATAAATCATGAAAGTCTATCACAATAAGCTTAGTGAACAGTCATCATCTCATATAGATATGAAATTAAAGTAACAGAAAAAAAAAGTTTCCCTTGTGAGGAGAACTCTTAGGATTTACCCTCTTAATAATACTCATGTATAGCATATAGCAGTGTTAGTTATAATCTACCATGTTGTACATGACATGCCTAGTACTTATTTATCTTAAGACTGGAAGTGTCTACCTGTTGAGTGCCCTCATCTGATTCCTCCTCCCACCAGCCCTTACCTCTGGCAACCACAAATTCAATTTCTTTTCCTATGCATTTGTTTATTCGCTTTTGACATATAATTGACCTACAATGCTGTGTTAGTTCCTGTTATGTAACGTAGTGATTTGATATTTCTATACACTTCAAAATGATCTCCATGCTAAGTCTAGTTACAATATGTCACCATACAAAGATGCTACTTAGTTATCGACTGTATTCCCCACACTGTACATTTTATACTCCTGACATTTATTTTGCAACTGGAAGTCTGTACCTCTTAATCTCTCTCATCCATCTTTACCTCCTCCTACCCCTTCCCCTCTGGCAACCACCTGTTTGTTTTCCATTTCTATAACTCTGTTCCTGCTTTTTGTTACGTTTGTTCATTTGTTTTGTTTCTTAGGTCCCACAGTAAGCAAATTCATACAGTACTTGTTTTTTTGTTTTGTCAAACTTACTTCACTTAGCATAATACCCTCAAGGTCATGTTGTCACAAATGGAAAAGTTTCATTCTTTTTTTATGGCTGAATGATATTTCACTGTATATATGTACCACATCTTCTTTATCCATTCATCTGTTGATGGACATTTAGGTTGCTTTCATATCTTGGCTATTGTAAATAATGCTGCCATGAACATAGTGGTGCATATAAGTTTTCTAATTAGTGTTTTTGTTTTCTTCAGATAAATACCCAGGAGTAGAATTGCTGGGTAATGTGGTAGCTCTATTTTTAATTTTTTGAGGAATTTTTGGGGGTAAGTTGTGGTTTTTTTTTAAAGGAATTTGTTCATTTCCTCCAAGTTGTCCAAGATACTGGCATAAATTGTTTCATAATATCCTATTATTATTATTATTACATTTTTCTAATATCTAGGAAATCTGTAATGGTACTTCCTTTTTCATTCCTGATACTTCTAACTTGGTTTTTCTCCTTTGAAAAAATTATGGTATTATGGGTTATTGTCTTATTCATTTTTTTTCAAACAGCCACCTTTAGGTTTTGTTGATTTACTCTATTATATGCCAGTTTTCCATTGCATTGACTTTTGCTTGTATCCTTCATTTAATTATCTAAATAATTCTAGATTTATTAGTTGGTAGCTTACATCAATAATTTTATACATGTAATCTTTTCTTATATATGCATTTGAAACTATCAATTTCTAAGTGCCAGTTCAGCACATCCAAAAAGTTTTGATAATGTACATATTTCAATTCAAAATATTTTGAATTTTCCATTGTGATTTCTTCTTTGATCCATACATTATTTAGAAAAGTGTTGCTTAATTTATAAATAGTTGTGGACTTATTTGTTATATTTTAGTTATTGATTTCTAGTTTATTTCCACTGTTTTCAAATAGCCTAACTTGATGCTTTCAGTCCTTTGAAAGGTGTTGACCTTTGCTTTATGGCCCAGAATGTTGTCTGTCTTGGAAAATCTCCCATGTGTACTTAAAAAGAAAGTTTTCCTGCAATTGTTAAGCTTAGAGAGGATACTAGCCAGGCCAAGTCATTTTCTTGGGTTGTATAAACCTCCTTTGTACTGATTTTTTGTTGTTGCTGTATCAATCAGTGAGAAAGGTGTTAAAATCTCCAAATCAAAATGGTGTATTTGTCTCTTTCTCCATTTAGTTCTGTCAATTGTTGTGTTAAATAATTTGAAGGTATGCAGAAATGAGGAATTTAAGGTTGTTGTGTGTTTTTCTTGGCCTGACCTATTATCACCTGGAAATATGCCTATTTTTCTCTAGTAAAATTTTGTTTCATAAAATTCCCTTTGTCTATTTTTAGTGGTCCTGCATCAATTAATTTCTAATATATAAGATATGTCTTCCTCCATTTTCAATGTCAACATAATTGTGTTCTTATATTTAAAGTGCATTTTTTAATGAAGAACATATATCTGCATCTTGTTTCTTTTATTAAAACTATTTTTTTTCTGGGCTTCCCTGGTGGCACAGTGGTTGAGAGTCTGCCTGCCAATGCGGCTCGTGTCCCGGTCCGGGAGGATCCCACATGCTGCGGAGCGGCTGGGGCCCTGAGCCATGACCTCTGAGCCTGCGCATCCGGAGCCCATGCTCCACAACGGGAGAGGCCACAACAGTGAAAGGCCCGTGTACCGCAAAAAACAAAGCAAAACAAAACAAAAAACAAAAAAAAATATTTTTTTCTTTTAAATAGGATCTGGTACATTTATATTAAAAATTATTATTGATATATTTGGACCTAAATCTACCATCTCATCATTTATTTCTAATTTTCCTGTTTGTCCTTTTATTCCTCTTATTTTTCTTCTTTGGGGTTTAATCAAATATTCCTTATCTATTTATTCTCCTCTATCAAATATTAGGTAACACAGTCTTATATTACTTTTTGTATTTCAATGTGCATCCTTAAGTTAGTTTTTGTTTTTAAAACATAAATACTATGACAAACTTTCAACAGTTTACCATCATGTATCAACGTCCTCCTTTTTAAAAAATCTCTTACTGTATATTTTTACTTTATATATATATATATATATATATATATATATATATATATATATATATATATATATCAACCACCCACAAAACATTCTTATTTCTGTATAAAACACTCAACATTCTTTTATATGTACCCGCACTTTGTCTTTTCCAGTCCACTTTGTTCCTTCTGCAGGACTGTGCTCCCACCTAGAATCATTTTCTATAGCTGGAACTTTTTTCTTTCTTTTTATTTTTTTCTTCTTTAGTTTTTATTATAGTTTAGGTCTGCTGACAATGAATTTACTCAATGTTTACTTAAATGCATGTTATTTCACCTTTTTACCTAAGTCAGCTTTATTTAGGAATAAAATGAGTTCAATAAAATTCACCAATTTTAAGTGAAATCATGGTATAGAACTTTTCCATTGCCCCCTGAAATTCCCTTGTGCCTGTTTTCAATCTATCCCTTTCTTTTTCTTCCAGCCCTTGATAACCACTTATCTACTTTTGTCAGTAGAGTTTTGTCTAGAATTTCATATAGTCTCTCTCTTGAACATAAAACATTTGACATTCATCTATGTTGCTTGTATTACAGTACTCTGGTCTGTTTATTGATGACTGGTATTTTGATGTATGAGTTTACCTCACTTTGTTCATCTGTTCACAAGATAAATTACATTTGAGTTGTTTTAAATTTGGGGGCTTTAAGAATAAAGTTGCTATGAATATTTATGAATAAATTCTTCATGGTCATATGCTTTTATTTTTCTTGGATGAATACCTAAAAGTGGAATTGTTTGGTCATTGGATAGATGTTATATTAAGTTTTTAAAAAAAAAATAAAGAAAAAAAATAGTTTCCCAAGCAGATATACCATTTTATATCTCTAGCAGAAATTTATGGAAATTATAGCTGCTCTTTCTTTTCACCAATTATTTGTGTCAGTCTTTTTAATTTAGCCATTCATTTAGCAAAAAGGAGAAGTAACCTGTTATGGTTTTCATAGGCTTTTATCTAATGATTAATGATACTGAATATCTTTTCATGTGATTACTTTTAATTCTCATATCTTTTTTGATGGAGTATCTATTCAAAAATTTTGCCCTTTAAAAATTAGATTATTTGTCTTATTACTATTTTAATGTAAGAAATTTTTAAAGCATTCTGAATAAAATTCCTTTATCAGATATCAATTTTGCAATTTCTTTTCCTAGTGTTTGCTTTCCCTTTTCCTTTACTTAAAAGTGTCTTTGTAAAAGCAAAAATGTTTTAATTTTGATGAAGTCCAATCCATTGATTTTTTTTTTTTATTTATGGTTTATGTTTGTCAAACCCAAAATCATAAAGATTCTTTTTTTCTATGTTTTCTTCTAGAACTTCTATTGTTTAGCTTTTACAGTTAGGTACATTATTTATTCCTAATTAATTTTGTGAATGTTGTGGGGAGATGATGTTTATTTTTTTCCAACATAATTATCCAGTTTTTCTAAAACCATCTTTTAAAAAGGGTATCATTTCTCTGCTGAATTACTTTGATATTTTTGTCAAAAACTAATCAGATATATGTAGATATATTTCTAAACTCTTTATTATGTTTCATTAATTTATGTCTCCCTATGTCAGTACTGCACTGTCTTAATTACTTTAAAATAATGCTTGAAATCATGTATAATAAGTCCTACATTTTTTTTTTTCTTACTTTCACATTTTGATTTGGCTATTCTATATCCTTTGCTTTCTACCTAAATTTAAAAATCCTCTTGTTGATTTCTATTAAAAGTTTTCTGGGATTTTGATTGGGATTACAATTAACATAAAAATCAATACATTAAGGATGAATATATTAACAATATTGAATCTTGCATTTATTTTGTTAAATTCTGTTTATGTACTTCATATTTTTATGTTATTGTAAATGGTACTTTTAAAACTTTTAATTTCTAATCTTCCTTTCCAATTTGTGTGCCTTTATTTCTTTTTCTTGCCTTGTTGCATTGGCTAGAATTGTCAGTACAATACTGAATAAGACAGGATGAGAACAAAGATTTTTGTCTTGTCTCACCTAAGGGTGAAAAACATTATGTTTTGCTGTGAAGTATGGTGTTTGTTGTAGGTTTTCACAGATGCCTGAGGAAGTTCCTCTCTATCCCTAGATCCCTGGAAGATTTTATTAGTATGAGGAAGTCCTCTTTTGTTTCTATTTCCTAAGAGCTTCTTTAAAAAAAAAAAAATCATAAGTGGATGTTGAATTTTGTCAACTTATGTTCTACATTTATTGAGGTGATCATATGGTTTTACTTATTTTAGTCTGGAATATAGTCAGTTACATTAATAGATGTACAAATGTTAAAACAGCATGGCCTCCCTGAAATGAGCCCCTCTTGGTTATTATCTTTTTAATATACTTCTGGAATCAATTAGCCAAAACCTTTATTATTTTTTTTTTTTCCTGTGGCTTTATTTTCTTGTAATGCCTTTACCTGGTTTTGGCAACATGGTCATACTAGCTTCATAGAATGAGTTGGGAAATATTTATATCTGTTTTATTTTCTGAAAGTGTTTGAGTGGGATCATTATTATTTTTTCCCTTTAATATTTGATGTAATTCCCTACTGTAGCCACCTGAACATGGATTTTCTTTATGGGAAGGTTTTCAAATACACATTCAATTTATTTAATCATTATAGGGCTATCCATATAATCTGTTTCTTTTGAGTGACCTTTGGCATTTTATGTTGTTCAAGAAATTTTTCCATTTCTTCTTAGTTGTCAAATTTATAGGCAAAATTTTGTTCCTAGTATTCCTTAATATTCTTTTATGTTTCTGTTGGATCTATAATGATGTCTTCTCTTTCATTTCTGATGTTGGTGATATGTAATATCATTTTTTTCCCTTTCAGATTTGCCTAATGTTTATCAAATTTTTATTGGTTTTCAAAGAATTAAATTTAATTCCATTGAGGTTTTTAAAAATTTATTTATGTTTTCTACTTCATTGATTTCTGCTCTTACTTTTAGTATTTTATTTCTTCTGCTTACTTTGGGTTTATCTGCTCATTTTTTTTTTCTCCAGATCCTTAGGGTGGAAGGTGAGGTCGTTAATTTTAGACATTTTTTTAATTATCTAATATAAGCATTTGATTGCATAAAATTATCTCTATTCATTGTTTTAGCTGTGCTCCATAAATCTGATACCTTGCTTTTTTCATTTTTATTCATTTTAAATATTTTCTAATTTCTCTTATGATTTTTTCTTTGACCTGTCTTAATATCATTGTGTTGTTTAATTTCCAAATATTTGTGTATTTTTTCAAATATCTTTCTTTCATTTATTTCCAGTTTAACTGCATTATGATCAGAGGACCTACTTGGCTTCATTTCAGTCTTCTTAAATTTAGAGGTTTGTTTGTTTTTTCCTTAGAATATGGCTTATCTTGGTCAGTGTAAAATGGACACTTGAAAAGAATATACATTCTGCTGTTTCTTGGTGAAGTATGCTATAAATATCAATTAGATCAAGTTGATTGAAACTTGAATACTTACACCCTCATGCTGTTTTTGTCACGATTTTTAATTCTACATATTCTATAAACCCTATGCAGTGTTTTCTGGGGGTGGGGGGTATGGACTACCAATTATCTTTAAAAATTACTAAAATATAATAATGACTGCCATATACATTTATCTATATGGTCATCATTTCTGGTGCTCTTTATAGTTTACATTAATTCAAATCTCTATCTGGAGCCATTTCCTTTCTGCCTGAATAAGTTATTTTAATACTTTTTATTGTGCATGTCTAGAGTTTATAAATTCTCTCAACTTCTGCTTATTTAATGAATCTTAATTACTCTTATTTATTGAAGACGTTTGTGCTAGCTAACGAATTTTCAGTTGATAGTCTTTTTTTTTTTTTTTTCTTTTAGTTCTGAAAGATATCCTTATTGTCTCTGACACATGCTGTTTTTTTTTGTTTTGTAACAAATTCTGCTGTTTTCCTTATGTTTGCCCCTCTTTATGCAGTGTGTCTTTTCCCCTTCTCTAGTTACTTTTAAGATTTATTTCCTATTCCAGAATTTTGATTACAATATTCTGCAGTGTGGTTTTTCTTTAAGTTGATTTTTCTTAGGGTTCATAAAGATTGTTGGATCAGTGGATTTTTGGTACTCATCAAAGGTACAACAATTTGCATACTATATTTTCAAGTATTTTTCTTCATTTTTTCTTATTTCTGAGATTTTATATATATACCTGATATTGTCATCCCACAGATTACCCTTACTATGTCCATTTTATTTTAGTCTTTTTAGTCTCTTTGCTTCACATTGTTCAGTTTCTATCACCATGTCTTCAAGTTTATGGTCTTTCCTTTTGCTTTGTCTATTATGCTTGTATTTCCACCCAGCATATTTTTTTTTATTCAGATGTTTTTCTATCTATAGCAGTTTCATTTGTCTTTTAGAGACATTCTATTGTTCTATCATATTTATGTTTTCTTTACTTTTGTGATCATACTTTTTTATAGCTGTTTCAAACTCTTTTGTCTTCTAGTTCCATGATGTGTGTCATTTCTGAGTTTGTTTTAGTGATAAATTAGTCTCCTAGTTAGTAGTCATACTTTCCTATTTCTTTGTATGTCTGGTGATTATTTATAGATTTCCAGATATTGTTATTTTTTTTTTCTTTTGGATTGCTGGATTTTGTTGTATTCCTTTAAATAGTGGTGAGTTTCCTTCTGGTACACAGTTAAATATGGAACCAGTTGGATTATTCTGACGCTTGTTGTTGGATTTTGGTGGAGGGTGGCTGGTTAAGTTGTGTTCTGAGAAGCTGTTGCTACAGTGTCAAGTTAGCACCATTACTAAGGTGATAACCCCTGAGCTTTCCTTCCAATGCCTTGTCCATTATGAGAGCTGTTGTTGAGAAAGAAACAATTCCCAGCTCTGTGTGAATTCCAAAACGTGTTCCACCTACTTCTTTTCAGTGAATACCAAATGATACAGGTTTCTCTTCATTCCAGTATAGTCTGCTTTGGCCCAGCCTACACTGGTCCTAGAGAAGAAAAAAGACAGTGTATAACAAATCACTAGGGTGGTTCCTTCACTCTTTGGGAATGTAGATCATCTTATTCTTAGTGTGTTCACTGCTCTCAGATATCTTCAAATTATGATTTTCACATTTACTATGTTATTTCTGATTGTTATAAAGAAATATTAGCTGTCATGACTTACTACCATCGACTTAGAAAAATAAATAATTCCTATAGACCCAAGTCTGTAGAAAAAAATTTGTACTCAATACATAGATATATCCTCACTAAATGTGCCAGGTATTCACCAAAGTGGAGTTTATCTATTAATTCTCATAAAAATAGCAGTACTAGTGAGGTATCCTGTTATACCCCTGGGGGAGTCAGTTTCCACCTTTGCAGAGCTTACAATCTATTGAAACATAAGAAAAAGAGGAAGACTTTCCCAGCTTGACACCGCTTGCAAAGCAGGAGGACCCATTCATGGGATACCCAGTTATAGATGTTTGGTCGACAGATGGACACAAGGCCGGGTGCAGGGAAAGAACTAGAGGTACAGATTGAGAGCTACCCACACAGGTCACGTTTTGAACTACAGTCTTAAGATGATATGGTCCTAGCTAGAGATTAATAAATGGATATATATTTCCTAGGAGCCTTGGGAGACTAGCCAGCTTTATCTTGGCCATAGTAGGCCATCTAAATTATGTTACTTAGATCATGGCAGGTATGAGCCAAGCTGTAGTCCCGTCTCATCCTGTAACAGCTCTTGATCTCATTGTCCTCAGTGAGGATTCTTGTTAGGGATGGTTGTGACCTTGCTGACCCTGGTCTGGTATGATCTTAATCACTCTAACAGCTTTAGTGCATTCCTGGAATGAACATATCAGTGTGAGGCCAAAGCCAAGGACTCCTGATCACCTTCCAAACACCATCCATGTACTGAAGTGCCGACCTGGGAAACCAACCAACACTTAACATTAACCAAAGGTGTTTGAGTTTGGCTTCTCTGGGGAGCAAGTCATAATTCCAATTTTATTTAATTGGAATGGTAAAGAGAATAATGTAACAATGTTTTATGTGCACAAAACAGTACTTTTCAATACTTCATTATGTATGTATAATTCACTAAGATCCCTGTCATGCTTTACTTATTATTTGTGGTTTTTCCCCCCTGGAAATTTACACAATTTATTGTTATAACATTTTAATGTAAAACCAACACCATATTGTGAGCAAGACTTCATAGTTTATATAATTTCCTTGGATTTATTGCTTGCAGTTCCATGTATAAATCCTGGCAATATCATAAATTAGAAATTGCTTCTCTACCTTGTCCATTATATTTATAGATGGGGTCATAATTACCAAAGTATTCATTTTCAAAGTCTCTTGGTTTGACTCCAGTCTCATTTATTATGGTTGCATTATTTCTGTAATGCTGTTTATTAGTTGGTGCCAGTCAATATGATAATACATACCCTGTGCTGGAGCCAAGAGGTAGAACAGATATGAAATTCTGTGAGTCACATACTTTACTGTCTTTTCAGTTGTCTGTGAATGAAACTAATTAAATATTCTTTTTTTCTTGTGTGTTTATAAGATGCACCTATTTGACATGGTCTGGACAGAGAAATGACTCAGCAACTTGGATATATAGAGAAGGTTGTTGACATATGGTGAATCACATTGCTTTCTCATTAGTAAGATAAGATTCACCTCATTGAGGGGTTTTTAGTCCATGATTTGCAGAGCCCTGAGTTTCCTTGGAGGTGATGTAAGGGATGTCTCTGAGAATTTGAGAGCTTCTTCTCACATCACGACAACAGTGGCTGCATTTTTGTCTTGTGCTTTGGGTATCCATTCATAATTATGTTAGGATAAAAGTTTCTATAGGTCTATATGATCTGTGATGTCATGAGGCAACTACTTAGATTGCTATGGATGTGGCAAAAAGAATAGTTAAATCATGAGCCCATGAAGCTTTTTGCCTATATGTGTGGAGTACCCAGGGTGAGGGTGAAAGGAAGGGACCTCATTAAATGAGTCTTAGCTCATTCCCCAAGCCTAGCTCCTGGGAAAACAAAGAGGCCTAAGGTAAGGTTCCCAGTCTCAACAATCTCATGCTTTAGAGAGGACAGACACGAGGACCCCAGGCAGGTTGAAGTAAGCTGAAGTTGGTGTGGGAACACAGAGGAAGTCTCCTAATTCAACAGGTCCGTGGTGCTGGGGGTAGGGGAGGATGGAGGGGAGTTGAAGCAGGCTCCCCACTGAACTGTGGTGGAAGTTAGCTGTAGACTTCTTAGCTTAGGGTGCAAAGTACTTCATTTTAAGATCCCAAATGACTACAAACCTACCTGCTTGTTATTTCTGCCCAAATACTTCAATTACTCAGGTCCATGCATCTACCTCCTTCTCCCCAGTGCGACAAACCCAAATGTCTCCAGAAATGGCCACATGTCCCCATGAAGTGGCAAAGTCATCTAGGGTAGAGAACCACTGATCTAAGATTAGGTGCTAATTAAGGACAGGTGTCCAATGCCAACATACAGAAAAAAGAACACGTAGAAATGAAAGGAATTTTGCATCCAGAATGTTGACGACTGTCAGAATACATTAAATACGTCACATTATTCCGACGCAAAACATTCCTTTTGAGTGATTTTGGTATGTGTCTGCCTAACAGCAATGTCAAAGGAAGACAGTTTTGCTTGAAGTGAGAATGTATCCAAAGGTGAAATAAGAGGATCACATCCACCATTTGCCCTGGAAAGATTTAGAATACTTTTTCTCTAGACAGTAGAGGGAGGCTTTTTTCCCTTCCTCTTTATTTTATTTTATTTTTTCACGTTTGGTCCACCAGGGATTTTTCAGATTCAGAAGAGAATATTGATATTTCACAAAAGACAAGTAAAAAGGACTAACACGCAAGCTCTTGGTTGCAAATGGTGTGCAGAAAGATGTCCCAGAGCGCCAAGAAGAGGACATTTTTTCTTCTCAGCAAAAAGTGCAGAAACCTCAATTAACTTGCAGAAATAAAAGGGATGCAGGAACCTGCCTGTCACTCAAAAATAGTGGCAAAGATATCAGGGGTCTATCGCCAGAACCAGGTTTAAAAAATTCGCTCTGCTTGGTCCCAGACTCCCCAGGTCTTCAGTGATCACTGGACGGGGCTCCACTAGCTCTGTGTCCAAGGCTCCTGGACGGCAGATGTCACCTGGCATCGCTGACCTCACATGGGCGCTCGCCGTGCTTTCAGCCTTCTGCTCACTGATTCTGCCTTTTAATCTGATACAGGTGGTGGAAAACTTGTCCTCAGAGCCATCCTTGTTCAGAACCTGTGGTGAGAAAAAGATCACCACACGTGCAGCCTGAGCGCGGTGGAATGAAGTTATCTGGATTCTGAAGCTGGCAGAGTTTTGTCCACCGCCAGGGCCCTACAGGAGCCTGATCCTTCCGTCTGCAAATGCCAATTCCCACCAGCTCTGCCCCCAGGCCTCTACTTTTGTCCTCCATCCTAATTGATAACTTGAAGACTTTTTCCTGCTTAAAGAAATCTCTGTTCATCACTTAGAAAGAACAACCCAGAGCTGAGGGATCATCTAGGTTTCATCATACACCATGGATCTCACTTCTCCCACTTTGGAAAATTAATTACATTGTCTGAGGCATAGAGAGAATTTCTAACCAGGGCTCCTTGTTCGGCTATAAGCCACAGTGTAAAGCCTCACCCAGCCAGGACGGAGCCCGTGCACCAGGCATAGCTGTGCTGTCCCAGAGCCTTGCTGATATGCATACTCTGGTTTTGTTCCTGATGCTCTGACTCTCTGACCTGAAGCTGTGATCCCAGGGGACACGTCTGGGTTCTCCTCATTGGCGCACGCCAGGTGGTGCAGAAACGGAGCTCTCCCCTGCACCCCCCTGTGGCCGGAGCCCCAAGCAAGCCCACACTCTGTGCCTTTGCCCCTGTGGCATCTGGGGGAGGGTAGCCTTCCTCACACACATGTGTCATAATAACGACCAAACCAGGAATGTGTGCCGGCACAAAATACAAAAGGCAGCCCTGAGCCACAGCAGCCTCTACAGCAGTAGCCATCAGCGTTGATGTATTGATATTCGATTCCAGAAAAGCACAACTAGAAAGCTGAACTCACGATGGCCACCCAGCAATTGTGGAAAAGGGTGGCCTTTCTGGGCTGAGCCTGGCTTGTCTTTATTCCACTATCATTCAGCAAAAGTTTGCTGATGACCACTATGTGTCCTGTGAAAAGCTGGGAGAACATAATGATGACAAAGACGCAGAGCCCTGTTATCAAGATGCTCAGAGATCGCTGAGCCATATTCTCGTGTGGTTAAGGTACCTGCCTTCCAGGAGGGCTGAGGCCGACAAAGCCAGCCTGCTGAGGGGACAGAGGAGAGAACTGACCCAACTGAGCTGGGGAGTCCGGGATGGCAGCGTCAGGAGAGGTTGGTGGAGGAGATAAGGTCAAAATGACTCTAATTTGATGACTAAGCATTTTCCTGAAGGGTTGAAGGCCACAGAATTCTGTGTTTAGCCAGCACCCTGCCCTGCAGAGGGCTTTGTCAGACAGGTGTGAGCGTGCATGACTTCCTGGTTCTGTAGGCATCGGAGGAACAAATCCTGACCAGGGGTGAGGGGATCCTTTTCCAGCAGCCCCACTGCTATCTCCTGGATGTGAGGCACGTGACCAGGAAAGGATCCCTGCACACCTGCTGCCCCCGAAGCAGGTGTTGACAGCCTTTCATTTACTGGGAATGTGCAGCCCCTCCTCCATCAACTCTGGATCCCCTCCCTCCTGGCCTGATAGTTCGTACCTGAGCAGCTAATGTTCCAGACAGTGCCTTCTGGAGTCTTGCCTATGAAGTAGACCCTGATTCCCTTATGAAGAATAGTCTTCCTTAGACACAGAACACAACAATTTTCCCCAATATGGAGTCCTGCTTTCCCCTCCAGGAGGCCTGTTAGCTCACACAAGCCTACAGGAGGCGGCTGACTTGGTGAGCACCCCTCCCACTGCCGGGCCGCCTATGGCTGGTGGCTGGTCTAATGTCGCTCTTGCTTCTCCGTGGCCTTGCATTGCCCACCGTGGATCCTCTAGTTAAAGCAGCAGCTTTGCCACATGCTTTTCAAAGCCTTTGAGACTCCTCCTCAATGGCTTTATCCTGACCACTTCCTTGGGATTCCACAGAGGCCTCAGGACCCCTGGCTGCTGGTTGCCATCACACCTGGGGCTGACAGGTGACCCACTCAATATGGGCTCTGACAGCACGTGGGCGTTGAACTGCCCTTCTTCCACCCGACAGCAGCCCTTTCTCTTTCCAGCCTCAGCTTTTCTTTGCTATTGAGCCTTTGGAAGTCTGCTGTCATTTATCCTCAAAACATCCAGGGGGCACAGGCCACTATAATTGCCCAAGGTCACAGAGGGACTGGCCAAGGTGATGGGAGGTGAGTGATTTGCCCCAAATCACCTGGTAGGAGTGTGGACACTGCTGTAAAATTGTTCCCCTGAATTAGATTAAGCATCAATGTTGGGTGTTCCCTACCTTCATCTCCTCACCTGGGGCTGGCTCCTTGCTATTTGATAAGATGACTTTCTATCCGCCCTACCTTTAATCCATCTTTAAAAAGAATGGAATAGATAGGGTGTACACCTTATTTTAGCTTTATTTGTAGTCTTACTTTTTAAGATCTTTGCTCTGGGCATTGTAATTGGAGAGGTACTTACTACCTTCCATTTGTAATTCTTATTAATTTAAAATCTGTGAGGCAGGAAAAGCCCAGATCATTATCAATATTCTAATACCCACAGAAAACTTAGTCAGGCACCTTCCAGTTATAAATCCTCTACTCGAGGAGATATTTGTTGTTGGCAAAGATGCTCCTGATGTAATGGAAGCATTTCATGTAGAAAATGTTGCTCTATTCCTCTTCATGACGGCACCGGACAACCAGGGCGGCAAGGTGGGGGGAGAAGCTGGAGAGGAAGGCTGCCCAGGAAAAGCAATGTGTTGGCTGGGCTGATCGATAAGAAGATTAAGTTAACCCAGCAGAGGACTTATCAATCTTCTTATTGATCAGTTTAGCAAACGTATTAGTATGCTGTTACAGCGTTGCAGGGCTGTCCTGGTGGCGTTTCATCAGGTCCGGGGTAGACCAGCTATCCCAGCTTGGCTGGGGGACCTCTCCTTATAGCTCATTCACCAACAAAAAGGCCACCTCTCCTCTGTTCCTGGGCATGACTGTCCCCAGAGAAAGAGGCTGATGGAGAAACTCAAGTGGGATTAGGTAGGCAGCTCTTAGAAGCTGGCTTCAAATTCAATCAACAAGTTCTTATTTGGTAAGAATTCCGGTGACTCAACTTTTTTTTTTAAAAGAAAGGATAAAGTGAGCTTTTATTCATTGAGTATCTAGTGAAAGCTCAAAGAAAATTATTTTAAGTCTTCACATTTGTGAGAGACCCAGTTGTGGTCATTTAACATTCCTTATACGGGCGTCAGAGAAATAGATAAATATTCATGTTCAGCGTAAATGCTTTCACATTTTATTCTTCAAAAAAAGTAATGCTTTGAAATTATTTGGACGAATGTCAAATAGTTTATTTTGAATCACTTGTATGAAATAATGAAGAGGTTTTGAAGTGATATTTATGTAGCTTAAAAATTGTTATTTATTCATTCAATAAATATTTACCGTACATAAAGTCCAAATCTTTCATCTTCTGCTGTGAGGCCATCTATTCTGTACGGCTGATGGTCAACCCCTCCAAGGGCAGGGGAACGGAACAGAGTCCAATGACATCATTTCCCTGAGCTGCAGTGGAGCTTTGCTCTGTACTCACTCACCACAGTAAGAAAACAGCAAATCTTGAGCCTAAATATTCCCAATTAAGAATATCTGCTTAAATTCCATATATATGTGTTAGCATACGGTATTTGTCTTTGTCTTTCTGACTTACTTCACTCTGTATGACAGACTCTAGGTCTATCCATCTCATTACAAATAGCTCAATTTCATTTCTTTTTAAGGCTGAGTAATATTCCATTGTGTATATGTGCCACATCTTCTTTATCCATTCATCCGATGATGGGCGCTTAGGTTGTTTCCATCTCCGGGCTATTGTAAATAGAGCTGCAATGGAATTTAAGGGAAAAAAATGTCATGAAGAACCTAGGGGTAAGACAGGAATAAAGACGCAGACCTACTGGAGAACGGACTTAAGGATATGGGGAGGGGGAAGGGTGAGTTTTGACAGGGCGAGAGAGAGTCATGGACATATACACACTAACAAACGTAGTAAGGTAGATAGCTAGGGGGAAGCAGCCGCAAGGCACAGGGATATTAGCTCGGGGCTTTGTGACAGCCTGGAGGGGTGGGATGGGGAGAGTGGGAGGGAGGGAGACGCAAGAGGGAAGACATATGGGAACATATGTATATGTATAGCTGATTCACTTTGTTATAAAGCAGAAACTAACACACCATTGTAAAGCAATTATACCCCAATAAAAATGTTTAAAAAAATTTTTTTAAATATAGTTCAAGAAACAATAAAAAAAAAGTATAAGAACAAAAAAAATCTTTCTCGGAATATAATTGAATACACATTCGGTACAATACTTATAGCAAAAAAAAAAAAAAAAAAAGAATATCTGCCACTTGAGTAATTTTAGTGTAAAAATAAGTTCCCTTTCTAACTAATTCCATAATTGTTTGCCTCACTCCACCTCATTTCATAAAGGGTAAATACTTGCCCAAGATCAGTTACCTCTTATTTCCCTTCAAAACGTTTAGAACTGGAGTTCCATTCCAGAGGGACTTGGATGCCATCACATCTTAATGTATTAGAGACGGGATAAATGTACAGCGCACCTTGCAGGGGGAAACGTGCTTAGATACAAGGAGGAAAGAAACGTTGTCTATTTCTCTGAGGAACTCTTGGCCCCTCTGGGGAATTCTTGTGAAAATCCTGGGGAGAAGAGTCAAATGCCAGATGGTGTGGACAGTGAGGTTTTGGAGAGAACCCCAGATGGAGATGGGGACAGCCACCTGTGATTATTACATCTTCATCTCCTGTAATTTTATAGGCTTCAATGGAGAAAATGGGGGGGGTCATTTATTGGTTAACTTATCCAAAAATATTTACGGAAAGCTTCATATTTCGCCAAGAACTGGGGCTGAAAGACGAAAATACATGTTCTGTGCCTTCCCCAAATCCAGAGTCTAGACAGAGAGTAGGCATGTGTTGCTGTGCCCATTTGGGGGGAACAGGGGACTCTTTAAGTTGTGTCGCTTCTTTGTGTGGGTGTAGGGACCATCAAACACCTTGCAGCAAGTTGTCCTTATGCGAGACCTCACTGCAGTGCCCTCCATTGGTTGTGTGAAAGCAAGGCAGAAATCATCCTTTTTCTAGAGAAAGGGAAAAACAATGTAACTTTGTCCGGTTTGGGGAAATGTACCATTTGATGTGCTGGTCTGTGCAGGAAGGTAGAGTTGGGACAGGCAAGCAGGAGGGATGCTGGCCTTCCAGGACCAGCCCGGGACTCTGATCCTTCCCAAGTCTATTTTAGGCTGTGTAGTATAGATGGCCACAACATACTCAGTTTGCCTAAATAGAAAAGCAAGATGAAAGATCCCTGGCCACACACTTCTCTGGGCAGGACTGGGCCCGGTCTGGTTGAAGTGGCTCTGAGGTCTGCAGTAACGTTGGATCCTGGCTCATCTATGGAGACTGTGCATGGCTCTTTCCTTCAGGACAACTCAGCTCTAATTCAAGTCTTAAAGGACACTTTCCAGCTAACCTGGAAACCAGGTGTAGTTCTCATTTTCAGCAAGCAGTTTTCAAGACACAGCAAGAAATAGTACTTTCCTCGGTTCCTTATACCAGAAATTATGAATTAGTTTCCATCTTAAGATATAGCATTTAGGGGAAACAATCATTTTAGGGTTTCCTGATCCAGACTGTTAGTTTTGTAAAGCTGGTTATATACACAGCAAATTTTTAGCAAAGGAAAACATGAACTTGAATCATAGAGCACTGCTTACCCAAGGGTGGTTTGCAAGACTGCTAGATTCAGATTTAAATAATGAAGTAGCTACAAATTTTGATTTCTAGGCCCTGGTCCAGAACTAATGAATAAAATACCTAGGGTTAGGGCCCAGAAATACCGAATTTTAACAAGTCCTCATAGTAATTCTTATGCCCCTTAAAATCTTAGGGGTAATTTAACAGGCTTGCTTTACATTTGTTGACCATTATCAATATATTATCAAAGTTTATATATAACTTGTATATATCATTATAAAGTATATATATACACACACATATGGTTATAAATCTGTCAGTTTAGAACATACAACCTTCATGTGACTTGCATGGAAACCATGTCTTGGAGCTTGAGTCCTAGATGTCTTTAACCCAACACTGACCTGCAGTAAGTATATAGTTAAAACCTCAGACAATTTTCACGGAGGTCTGGTGGAGACTAAAGAGTTAAGTCTGAGCCCCAGTTTTGCATTACTTAGAATCCAAACATGATTTGTGCCCTGGTGGATGGGGACTAACCACTCAGACAGAAGGAAGTGAAATATCTGAGAGGACCTCGTGGGCATCACAATGGGTCCACCTGCACTGGGAGATTCTATGTAGCACTCACTACCTGTGATGAAACCCAGATGTCCCCGTGAAGCTGAGGCCGTGTGTCTTTCGTGTAGGGCATGTCCCTGGAAATGGGTGGACATAGAGTTTGGGAAAGCACGTGCCTGGGAAAAGGGCGCTGCAGAGGCATCCTAGGGTGGCTTCTGTGAAATGAAAATTCTGTTTCCATTTGTAGATTTGACGCGTAAAGATTAATCCAAGAAGGACACCCACACATATGAGACACGTTCGTTTCTGCATGAGGCGGAGCTTTCTAACAGTTTCTCCAGGATGGGAGGCCCTGCCTTCCTGTCTGAAAATAGGGCAGCTGCCTACCTCCAGGCAAATCAAGCTTGGGTGGGTTCGCTGAAGGCCGTGACCTTCGTGGTTCCTTCTAAAGCTAAGAGTAATCTGGGTCTGTTCAATGATAGGTGGATGAAAGCAAAATTTCATCCAAAAGCCCCTGTTTACATCGTGGGTAGCCAACAAAGCAGTGAAATCAGTGGCTCAAGAAAGCCAAAGGTTTAGAAACATCATCTCCAAAGCCGCTTCTTACTGAAATACCTGGACCTGACAAAACAAAACATTTGTCTCCGGCTCAGGAGATTTCCATCTGTCATTCCGACCGCGAGGCAACCCCAACCTGCAGACAACGCTTGTGGGCTGTCAGCTGCTTTCCCAAGCTGGGACGGCGTCGAGCATCGAAGCTTCCCTGCTCTTTCCCTCTGTTCCCCTTTGGGGTCAGCATCACACATTTATGGAATCACCAACTGTGTTGAAGAGGGTAGTTTTTGACCAGGGAATGGAGTTTTTCGCTTTGCTCAGAGTTAATTGGCCATAAGGGGCCCAGGTCTGCATTGTGGTCTCATTAGTGCCAAGTTTTAGCTAAACGACCTAAGTGACCCACGTCTAGAGCCACCATCCTCATCCACCAGGAAGAGGAACGTTCTCCGCAGGCCTGTCGTCTGGTAACATCTACATCGTGGTGGCTGGAACGCAGGAGGCCACTGGTCTGAGGAGAACATGGTCCTTTCCGAATCGGCTCCAGCCTTTGTAAGACTGTGGTGCTACCTGCACTGACTTGAGCTTCTCGCCTGCGGGCTTAATCCAGGTGAATCTCCTGTGGCTCCCCAGCAGCCCCTGAGAACGTGGACATGCAATGTGTGGACGTGAGGACGGCAGTGACTGTCACCTGCTCTGTGCTCACACACCTGAAACAGCCAAGGGGTGAGAAATAAGTTGTGACTTATCTATAAGTGCTCCTCATTTAGAAAGAAGAAATGGTGAGATTATAAACACCCACAAGTAGCTAAGTGTCAGGAGGGGCCGTCTCAGCCTGGGCTCCTCGGAGAGCCAGGGCCGGCGGAGTTGTGCGCCGTTGTTTGCTGGGGTGAGCTGGGGGCCGGGTCAGCAGGGAAAGAGGAGACAGGACGGTGTGGGGAGAAGTGACCTGCTCTGTGGTGCAAGACGAGGTCTCACCGGTGCTGGAGTTGGATGATCCTCAGACTCCTCCGAGCAGCTGGGTCTTGTCTTCTTTCATGGCAGGCGATTGGCGGCCCCTGGAAGGGGCGAGACCTTGGGGCAGGCAGTCCTCTAGGCTGTTTTTTAGCAAGTGATATTCCCAGCATCCCATGGGGATAGATGCCTCAGTCCTGAAGAGAGGTCTGGGTGGAGGATCCTAGGATCCCCTACGGGCATCACCCAGTCCAATATTCCATCCGATGGAGGAGTCCCCGTACCATTCCTCTGACAGACGGTCACCCAACACCAACTGGAAACTTTCCAGTCCCTTTGGCCACTCAGCTTATTTTCTTTTAGCCTAATTATGGAGCTATCAAACGTTGTCTTCCTTTTATCCAGCAAAATATGCCTTTTTATAACTTTCACCTATTACTGATATACATACAAGAAGGGGCAATTAAAAAACCACCCGTTGGTCTTCTTTCTGTCATAAAAAAAAATCTATTTCTTCTTTCCATCCAGAAGTCTTTAAATAATCAGGGAGAGTCATCACGACCCTTGACTAACTTTCTTTTCTTCTCTCAGCTAAGCAGATACTACGGTGTCCTGAGAGTAGACGCACAGGAGTGATGACAAACTAAGGAAGAAAAGGTCTTTGAGAAATCTTCGAAATCACTTAGCCCAGGAAAACTTTGGGGAGAAAAAGAGAGTGATGGTTGAAGTTGGGCTCCCGTGTCGGGGGGACACGTTCCTCGGGTGTGATTCTGACCTAATGACCTGGTGCTTGGCAGGGAGGGGGGCAGCCGAGGTTCCCCAGATCGATATCAGACTCGCAGATGTTTGCCAGAAGCTAGTTCAATGACAAGCCATTCCTGCCTGCCTTAACCAAGGCGGCCTCCTCTCACTGCTGCCCTACTTTCCTTTCTGAGGCTCACAAGGCAGCTGGGCATGTTCACACTCTTTCTGGCTGAGACATCTGCTCTGCAAAGCAGGTATCCTGGGAGGCAGGGGGCATAAAACTGGAAAACTCAAAAAAGAAAAAAAAGAAACGATAAATTCTACCTCCAAGGCACAGGATAAGGCCCTCTTCCTCCAGGCCAGTATGAACAAGTTCCTCCAAAGGGAGGGTCTGGGGTGTCCCCTGCCATCCCCAGGCCGACCCTGTGTAGCGATCTGTCCTTAACACAGGCGGAAACCATCTGGGAACGTCAGTCGTTAAAGGTTTGATGTCCATGGAAAAATAAAAATGCAGGTAGCATATCTGACCTAAGTTTCCTCATCTGTACGATGAGGTGATCCTCAGGGCTTCCACTCATATAGAGGGAAGTATAAAAATATTTAAAAATAGGTCACTAGTATCAGGTAGGAAAAGAAAATAAACCCTTGAACAGACCATATCTAAACCCAGAAGTAACATAATATTATTAAGCAAAATAAATGATTTCTGGCTGTTGAATAATGGTTTTATTTTTGAGACGTGTGCTTTTTAAATTTTACTTATTATTTTTAAGTTTTATTATTTATTTATTTCAATTTGGAGGCATGAGCCCCGTCCTGTTGTTTATGCTGGCTGCCACCCCCTCTGTGAAGCCAGTGGGAGAGTCACTCTCATTTCTACTTACAGATCCCGAGGGAAGGGTTCTGACTGGCCAGCTTGAGTCAAGCATCCAGCCAGGGAAGGCATGAGCCGACCTGTGCCAGGCTTCCCTCTGAGCCCCTCACTCATCGTTGCAGAGGGACATCCTCCTGGTTGGGGTGCAGGTGGGCCCTGGCCAGCACACACTGGTACTTAAATTTTTGAAGCACTTCTATGACAGTTGGCAGATAGCAACTGCCATGGGCCCGGGATGTCACATCTCAGCCAGTGGGACCTCCAAAGCCCACAGACCTCCTCACCACCTAGCGACCAAAGGGATACATGATCTGGTGTCCAGGAATCATCCCTTTGGTTGATCAGCGGCCAATGTGCAGGACATTTGTTTGTTTACTGCTCCCCCAGGAATAGGGGTGTTGTGGGGAGGGAGCTTAGGTGGATAGGGTTGTTGTCAGTTTCTAGAAGAGCCGAGTTGGGGGGACGCAGCAGACAAACAAATGTTTCCAGGACACCCATCCAGCTGACCTGATATGACCAGTGGGGTCTCCAACAAGCTTTTTGCCTCTCTAAACCTCTGCTTCATCGTGGGTCAGGGGGCAGAATCCATTCGACCCTGTGGTATGTACAGCACTTGACATACAATAGGCTAAAATAAGTGATCATCCGAAATGTGGGTTTTAGCAACCAGGAACTCCCTCCAAAGAAAACCATATGGAAAATCTGTCTCTCTGCTATCCCACTATTGGAAAACGGTAGCACTAATTCTACCAGAAACTTGAAATAATTGAGAATGTTATCAATAACCTGAAACTATTGGAGTGATATGAACTAATTCATTTAATTTAATAAATTATCTTCAATCTAGAAATAGAAGCTCTGACTCTCTTTACATATTTGATCATATGAATAAAGATACGTTGATATCTTCTAATGCTCCAAAGTATATGGATAATGTTTAAATAAATGGGTCATTTTAGTGGCACATTTAAACACTTTTGGATATAGTTGATTGTTCAAATTGTAAAGTATGGTATAAGTAGATTGTATTAAATTTTATAATGCAAAAAACAACCATCCTTGCATCATGACAAACAAGTCTATAAATTCAAGACAAAACTCAATGGAAGTCAATATAGCAGTGATTGTCCTGCCCCCACTGGGTAGAGCCATAGTGAGGAGGCCCATTTTTACAGCTGCCCTGGGAGCTCAAGCCAGAACCGTTGGTCCTCCCCTTCCTCCCCACCCACGTTCATTACACCTCTCTGTTGTGTTGCCACCGCCATTGATCAGGGTAACATCTTCTCATTTAAATCAGGGAACGACCTCTTAACTACACTTCCTGTGTTCACATCAAGCCCCGTGATCTCCTCTCATACATAAAACATCTGTCAGACCATGATGCTCCCACATTTGCGTTTCTTTTGCATTTTGGATTAAGTCCATCTCCCTGTTGTGACCTGCAGAGCATGGGAGGTGTGACCACCATGGGAGGTGTGACTGCTGTCTCCCCTGTGACACCCTTGGCCCTCCAACCCAGAGCAGCCTCCTCCTGCCACATCCCACCTCACCACGTTCCCTCTTCTGGACAAGGCAAGCTCCTTCTCCACCCCAGCACCGAGCCCCAGCATAGCTCCCAGGAGCTGCCCACCTGAACTGGCTCCCGTGGCTAGGCCATCTCTACACCCTAGCTGTGTTGTCCTCAGCACTCATCACAAGGCACATTGGCATCTGGGTTGGCTGCTTCATGGGCTTGTTCTCTGTCTCTCTCACTAGAATCTAAATGTCCTGGGGGCAGAGTTTGCCTGTTTAGCTACTACCAAATATTTGATTACTTGCACAGCAATTGGAACCTGGTAGGGAATTAATGACTCTTTACCAAAAGAATGATTTCAAACTAAGCACATAATTACAATTACTACAAGGGCAACGAAGGAAGAATGCCTGGTCTTATAAGGAGGTGTAGCAGACACTGTGTGCTCAAAGCTTGAGATCTCATTGCTTACTTACATGTGTTAAAAAAAAAAAAGCACATTTTAACAAGCTAACCCCGATAATTAAGTAATCGATGTTTGCCAAGCATGGTTGTAGATCAACAAGACGTAATAATAAGTAAATTCATACAAAGCACATGTGGGCCACAGACACCCATTCTGGTGTAGGTTCTCCAGAGATGTATGGATGTTTCTCATTTAAATGAGTGCACTCCAGCAAGCTATCTTCAAATTCTTCTTGAATCTTGTGACAATTTTTTGGTTTAGGGAAGATCTGCCCTATTCAAACAGTGAGAGATTTTTGTAGTATTCTAGACACAAACAGAAATAGCACTAACAAAAGACCATAATAATATTAATTTGCTAGAGTGTAGAACAGTCATAAAGAGGTTCTTCATGGCCATCTCCTTCAAATTTATTACTACAAATCTAGAGACCCAGGTAATATTACCCCAGATGTTACTAGCCATACTGTCTGGACTAAGTTGGTCGCAACACTCTTGTTTGTGGAATAATGAGGATTCTAAAGATTAAGTCCAGCCATTAGGGAAGTATTATAAATAAACTAACATTTAAAAAACACATCTAACTATTTTAATGCAAATTCACATTAGAGGAACAGAAAATATAAGCATATGCATTTGTAAAGTATTTTATTTTTCCTTTGTAAATAAAACATTATTTCAGAGATAACTTCTACCACTTTTACAGAAGATACCAGAAACATAAGGCAAAATTAAGCAAACACTATTTTTATTGAGCAAATAATGAGGCTTCAGACTTGTAAGGGATAAAACTAGCTTTCTCTCTGAAAAATTGAGCTCTTTTTAAATTAGGACATCAGCTGAGGACTTCTTTAATCATAGACAAAGGAGGGTGTTTTAATAATATGCAACGTTATTCATTCACAAGTGTTTATGGATTGTGTACAATGTGTTAGACATTGGTCTTGATACTGGGGATGCAGTAGTGGATGAAAGTAGCAGATTCTCCCGCCCTGCCCATCAGGGGCTGACATCCACATGGACGACTGTAAGAGCAAGCAGTCCTGGGCACTTCCATTGCACCAAGAACTTTACATGACTAACTCATTTGTATGTGCAAGCACTCTTTTATTATCCCCAGCTTTTAGATGAGACGCTATGGCACAGAGAGTTCAATAACTTACCTGTGGTCACAGAGTTAGTACCCAATCCAGCACTCTTCCCCCAGCTGATACTCCTTTGTGTAGTTAACCAATATTTACTGAGCTCCTGCTATGTGCCAAGCACTGTGCTAGACACTTGGAGATCCCTGGTGAATTAGACAGAGAACAATTCTGCTCCCACTTGGTCTTACGGCATTTTAGAGCCACTACTCTGCATTGCTCTCATCATGGTGATATCAACTGACAACTCAGTGGATGCTTTGCTTATGCATGGAGGTGGGTGCCTAACCCAGGGGTAAAGTGATGTTTTTGAAACCAAACTGCAATTAGGATATTGACATTGTATAATGACCTCACTTTCAAATTTTCCTTTATACCTAACTGACAAAAGCCCTATGATCATACAGAATGTACTAGGAGAAGACTCTAATGATCCCAAATAACTCAATCTTCTCCTCAATAGTACAAGTTTATGAGGATTTTATCTCTCTGACTCCTGAGGAAGTAGAGGACGGTAAATTAGGAAGTTGGAGTCTACTTCAGGGGCTGGTAGACAGAATAATGGCCCCCAAAGACATCTACATTCTAATACTTGGAAACGTGAATATGTTATGTCACGTGGCAAAAGGGTTTAGGTTGCAGATGGAATTAAGGCTGCTAATCGAATAACCTGGACATCCTGGGTTATCCGAGTGGGCTGGATATAGTCACAAGGGTCCTTATAAGTGAAAGAGGAAAGCAGAATGGTGAGACTCAGAGAAGGAGATGGGACAGAAGAAGGGGTTAGAGATGAGATTGCTGGCTTTGAAGACGGAAGGGGCCATGAGCCAAGGAATACGGATACTATGATCTAAATATCTGTGTCTCCCTCCCAAATTTATATGTTGAAATCTCAAAGTGATTGTATTAGGAGATGGGGCCTTTGGAAAGTGATTAGGTCATGAGGGTGGATCCCTCCATGAATGGGATTAGTACCCTTTTAGAGGACACCCCACAGGGCTCCCCTGCCCTTTCCACCATGTGAAAATACAAGAAGTCTACAACCCAGAGGAGAGCCCTCCCCCGACCCTGCTGGCATCCTGATCTCAGACTCCATCTTCCAGAGCTGAGCAATACATTTCTGCTGCTTAGAAGCCATCTCATCTGATCATTTTACTCCCCTTTGCATACTTTCTTCTGTATTTTGGGGTCATTTTTTTCCTCTTTAGTGGTTTAGGGTAAATTTGCTTCTGCTCTAATCTCTCATGCTTCACTGACTACTGTCAACCAGCTGCTTATTTAGACTATATAGGACAGTCACCATCTTCACTCTACAAATTGACTCTCCAGAAATTGCTAGCACAAAATATTGAGAGAAATCTTGGATGTTTTCTGTGGGACTAAGAGATCATTGCAACTGTATGACTCTCAGTTACCCTTGGTGGACTGTGTCTCTCTAAACAGAGTCTCCAGAGAGAAAAGAATCCCTGTGTGTACAGGTAACCTGGGTGTGTAATCAGGGGACTGACCCCTGGAAAGAATGATCCCATTTATAGGAGCTGCACAAAGTGAGGTGGCCGTCAAAAATGCACCTTTCACTTTGGCTCAGATAGCAAACTAGTTTACACTCTTCAGCCCAAGTAGTTAGGGATAATACTTCAGTCTTGGATTTCCTCTTGGTCAACCCAAGCGTAATTTAAACGATTGCTACCACTACATACTATACCAGGATTAACACCCAAATCTCCCCCTTATTATAATATTTACAGTATTTTAATATCTGATGAATACTTCTGTATAGCTACTGCTCTATCAGATACTTCAACAAATGATTCAAAGGCCAAACAAGGGTAAAATTAGGCTGATGGGCACATAAACTGAAACTCACACTATTTCAAATGGAATATCATCTTCAGGAAAAAACGTAACACTGGTGGAGATTTGGACAATTCTTGGTGGTCTCTTTAGCACTCCAGGGAAGAGATGTGCTTTTGTAGTATGGTAAACAGAGGTGCCACAGTCCCAGATACACAGCCCTACTATGGTCCCCCAGATTCTGTTTAAACCTCGTGATCAACTGTTGATGAATTGGCACCAGTACATACACTTCCAAAAGCCAAACCACCAGTAGCACCTTCGTACTTCTGGAAGTCAGCCAACTGGGAAGAGCCTTGCTCCAATAAACTCACCTCTGAGCACCAGTTAAATCATTGGGGAACCCCTCCCTCCAACCCCCGAGCCCTATACCATGAAGATATCAGTCGACTTTGCTCAGGTGTCCTGTGTCTGAGAGGCATGTCACCTCCCCCTACTTATGTAATAAAGTCAGCTTTCTGCTCCAGCTCCTGAGTGTGTGGTCTCTCCTTTGAAGCTAGAACTCAGAAGGTCTTCTGGCACTTGTCCCCTCACAGAACAAGAACTAAGGTAAATCTGTGAATAAATGAGGTAAAAGGAGAAGAACCCAGTAATCAGAAATATAAGATGATAATGACAATAGGACTTCAGTCACTTAAGAATATCCCATGTTAAATCCCAGCATGAAATTCAACAACTTTTTCTAGTGACAGTGTTAGAGGAAATAAAATTCTTCAACTGTATATTTATATAAACTTGAATTATGAAGTCCTGAGAAAAAACAATGTGAGACATTTCTTATTTCTAATACTGAGCTTTAGAATCAAATGGGCAGATTACCTTGCCAAAGTTCAATTTGGCTTTGGATAAATTTTGGTTATTTGTCCATTCATTTAAAAATAAGAATTGAATTTATACTTCTTTTTTCAATGAATGGGCACTGCCTTGATTAGTTCCTTGAGATCACAGAGTACCAGGCTGCAAGGGGTCTGAATATGGGGCTGGACTTGCGGACCTAATCAATATACATTTAGTAGAAAGACATTTTAAAACCATCTTCAGGGAATATTTTATGCTGTGTACCTAACAGAAACATCAGAAAATGCCCAGCTGTGACTCCTTCATCTTCTGCTGTGACATAGCTATAACGTGGCAGTATGCTACCTTCTTCTTGGTACATGGAAAGCACAGTGATTTCTAGATGCACTGAGCAGTGGAGAGACCATTAAGAAATAAAAGGTGAAATACTACGCTACAAGTATGGGCAAGGTTTTAAAGTTTGTGACTGTGCATGATTTAAAAACATAAGGAATGATTTTAAGTGGAATACATTTGTTTACTTTCTTATAACAGTGCAACTCAGTGATTGATTGATTTCAGTTAATAGTAGTAAGAATTAGATTTTTTTTTTTAGAGAAGAGAAAAAAATAGAATTACAGAAATCCAATGATTTTCCAGATAGATCTGATTCTCCCAATGATTAGATTTTCCTTTTCTAATTGATCTTTAAGCATCAGCCATGAATTCTTCTATGTAGAAAAAATGATTTTACGAGTCCTGAATTTATACACTATATCAATCAATGTGGAAAAGGAAAATCAACCAGACAAGAAAAACAGTAAACATCACACAGCCTTAGGAAGGCAGACACTTTCTACATTTTAAAATAGTTAATTTATTTTTAATTACATTTTCTACATTTATTTATTTATTTATTGTGGTACGCAGGCCTCTCACTGCTGTGGCCTCTCCCGTTACGGAGCACAGGCTCCGGACGCGCAGGCTCAGCGGCCATGGCTCACGGGCCTAGTCGCTTCGTGGCATGTGGGATTTTCCCGGACTGGGGCACAAACCCGTGTCCCCTGAATCGGCAGGCGGACTCTCAACCACTGTGCCACCAGGGAAGCCCCTACATTTTCTACATTTTAAAATCAAATTAATTTTATTCAAGCGAGGGCAGGATTCCTGACTGTCCAGAAGCTCTCAGGTGGGGGCTGGGTTTGGTGAGGCAGTGAGATTTGAAGGAACAGTGAGACATTTAAGCGGCCTTTATTGTTAGGTTGACTGTTATCAGGAAGGCAAGACAGGATGGTGGAGTAGAAAGACCCTGAGCTCACCTCCTCTCACATCAAAATTACAACTATTCACAGAACATCTATCAATGGAAAAGACCAGAACCTACCAGAAAAGATCTTCTACAACTAAAGATATAAAGAAAGAACGATAAGGGACAGAGTCGTGGTATAGTCAAGACCCACAAACAGGAGAATAATTACATTGCAGAAGTTCTCCCAGGGAGTGAGGGGTCTGAGCCCCACCTCAGGCCTCCCAGCCCCGGGTTCCTGTGCCCGGAGGGCAAACCCCCAGAACGCTGGCCTTGAGGGCCAGTGGGGCTACTTTTGGGAGACCCAGAGGGCTGTGGGAAACAGACTCCTCTCCTAACGGGTACACACATAATCTCACCCACTCTGAAACCCAGGGCAGAAGCAGTAATTTGATAGAAGCTTGCGTCAGACCCCTGCTGCTCTTGTAGAGCCTCCTGGAGAGACAGGAGAACTCTACAAGAGTTTTGAAAGTTTGAAAGTTTGCAACTTGAAGATTAGTATGTAGGAGACTTCCTGTACATGCAAATCAATCACTGTAATTGAAGAGTAGTAGAAGGGGAACTCCTTCTACTACCTGGATGCTGGTGCTGACAAGAGCCATTTAGGAATCTTCCCCCTTTCTAGCTTATTAGCTTCAGGACTCAGACCTGCCCATGTCTACCAGACTGTAGGAACCAGTACTGGCCAAGCAATCAACTGGGCAGAGACATAGCCCCACCCACCAGCAGAAAGCCTTCCTTAAGACCCCCAGAGTTCACAGCCACCCCTGGACACTGCCCTGCTCACCAGAGGGCCTAGTGCACAGACACTAGACCTGGGATCCCCAAAGCTCTGCAGCCAGAGACCCCAGGACCCAGCTCCACACACCAGTGGATAGGCACCAACCCCAGAATGCCCTGGGCTGCTGCCCCAACCACCAGCCATCCTACTTCAGCCTCTGGACCAGGCTCACCCTCCAGAAGGTGGACACCAGCCCCAAGAAAACCATAGCCTTACAACCTGCTGTGGCAGGACCCATTCCACCTACCAGCAGGCCACCATCAGCTTCAGGACACCCTGGACAGTGCAGCCAGCTGTGTCAGGAACTGGATTTACCCATCGGTGATTCAGTTCTAGTTCTGGGACCCTTGTTCCCTGCAGCCAGACCCCTGGACCCAGCTATGCCCATTAGTGGACCAGCACTAGACCCAGGACCTGGCTTCACCCACTGGTGGATGGGCACCAGTTCAAGGATTTTTTGAACCCCAACTCCACCCACCAGTGATCCAGCACTAGCCCCAGGTCCCCTGGGTTTCTACAGCCAGCCATCTGTGACCTGGCCCTCCAACCAGTAGCCAGAAGCCTCCACACAAGGCAGGGCCTGGCAACCAACCTGACCTGGGGCTTGACAAGCCTATCAGACCACCCACAGTGGTCAACCTACCACAACAGAAGTACACGTGCAGCCCACATAGGGGGAACCCCTGGAGCATATGGCACTAGTGATGAGATGAGAGTGGTTTACCTCAAGAAACAAGAAAAATCTCAAATAAACAAATTAACCTTACACCTAATGGAGCTAGAAAAATAAGAACAAACGAAACCAAAGGTAGTAGAAGGAAAGAAATCATAAAGCAGAAATAAGTGAAATAGATACTTTAAAAAAATTGAAAAGATCAATGAAATTAAGAGCTGGTTCTTTAAAAAAATAAACAAAGTTTATGAACCTTTGGCCAGACTCATCAATAAGTAGAGAGGGCTCAAATCAACAAAATCAGAAATGAAAAAGGCTAAGTTACAACCAATATCACAGATATGAAGGATCATAAAAGATTACTACAAACAAATATATGTCAATGAAATGGACAACCTAGAAGAAATGGACAAATTCCTAGAAATGTACATTCTCCCAAGAAGGAACCAGGAAGAACTAGAAATTGTGAATGGGTCCATTACCAGTACTGAAACTGAATCAGTAATTTCAAAACTCTCCACAAACAAAACCCCAGGACCTGATGGCTTCACAGGTGAGTTCTACCAAACATTTAGAGAAAAGTTAACACCTATTCTTCTCAAACTATTCCAAAAAATTTCAGAGGAAGGAACTCTTCCAAATTCATTCTATGAGGTCAAGATCACCTTGATACCAAAATCAGACAAAGATATTACAAAAAGAGAAAATCACAGGCCAATATCATTGATAAACATAAATGCAGAAATCCTCAACAAAATATTAACAAGCTGAATCCAATGATACATGAAAGGGATCACACCATGATCAAGTGAGATTCATCCCAGAGATGCAAGAATTGTTCAATACAGTAAGTCCCCTACATATGAATGAGTTCCATTCGAAGAGTGTATTTGTAATTTCCATTCCAAGAGTGCATTTGTAAGTCCAATTTGTTTGTAAGTCCAAGAGAGCTAACAGATCATCAGCAATTGGAGATAGAGGGCAAGTTGCAATTTCACTCATGCCTGACATTGATGGAACACATGTTCACATGTTTGAAAGTTTGCAACTTGAAGGTTAGTATGTAGGAGACTTCCTGTACATGAAAATCAATCACTGTAATACACATTAACAAACTGAAGAATAAAAACTATATGATCATCAAGTCATCAAGGATGACTGCTTTTGCCACTTTTATTCAACATATTATTGGAAGTCCTAGCCACAGCAATCAGAGAAGAAAAAGAAATAAACAGAATCCAAATTAGAAGGGAAGAAGTAAAACTATTACTGTTTGCAGATGACATGGTTCTATACACAGAAAATCCTAAAAAATGCTACCAACAAACTACTAGAGCTCATCAATAAATTCAGTAAAGTAGCAGGATACAAAATTAATAAGTGGAAATCTGTTGCATTTCTATACACTAACAACAAATTATCAGAAACCAAAAAAAAAGAGACATTAAAGAGAGACAGTTCCATTTACAATTGCATCAAAAAGAATAAAATACTAGGAGGTGAAAGACCTATACTCAGAGATCTATAAGACACTGATGAGAGAAATTGAAGACAACACAAACAGATGGAAATACATACCATGTTCATTGATTGGAAGAATTACTATTGCTAAAATGACCATACTACAGATGGTCAATGCAGTCTACAGATCCAATGTAATTTCTATCAAAATACCAATGGCATTTTTCACAGAACTAGATCAAAGGATTTTAAAGTTTGTATGGAAATACAAAAGACTCTGAAAAGCCAAAACAATCTTGAGGAAGAACAGAGTTGGAGGAATTGCACTCCCTGACTTCAGACTATACTACAAAGCTACAGTAATCAAAGCAGTACAGTACTGGCACAAAAATAGACAAATAGAGCAATGGAACATAATAGAGAGCCCAGAAATAAACCTACAAACTTAAGGTCAATAAATCTATGACAAAAGAGTCAAGGATATGCAATGAGGAAAATGAGTGGGCTGGTAAATGAGTGGTGCTGGTAAAACTGGACAGCTACATGTAAAATAACAAAATTAGAACATTTTCTCACATCGTATACAAAAATAAACTCAAAATAGACTAAAGATGTAAATATAAGGCTGGAGACCATAAAACTCTTAGAAGAAAACATAGACAGAACACTTTGACATAATTTGTAGCAGTATTTTTTTGGATCTGTTGCCTAAGGCAAAGGAAACAAAAGCAAAAATAAACAAATAGGACACAATTAAACTTAAATCTTTTTGCACAGCAAAAGAAACCACTGACAAAATGAAAAGACAGCATATACTGAATGGGACAAAATATTTGCAAATGATATGACTGACAAGCGGTTAATATCCAGAGTTTATAAACAGCTCATACAACTCAATATACAAAAAAATGTAAATAACCCACCATTAGTGGGAAAGTAAATTGGTGCAGCCACTATGGAAAACACTACTGAGATTCCTTAAAAGAGTAAAAATGGAACTAACACACACACACACACACACACACACACACACACAATGGACTACTACTCAGCCATAAAAGAGAATGAAGTTTTGCCATCTGCAAAAGTATAGATGGACCTTGAGGGTATTATGCTAAGTGAGATAAGTCAGACAGAGAAAGACAAATATTGTGTGATTTCACTAATAGGTGGAATCTAAAAGAGCCAAACTCATAAATGCAGAGAGCAAAATGGTGGTTACCAGGGGCTGAGGGCTGGAAGTGAGAAGATAATATTTAAGGATACAAATTTGCAACCAGTTCTGGAAAGCTAATGCACAGCATAATGATTATAGTCAATGATACTGCCTTAAGAAACTTCTTAGATCTTAATTGTTCTCACCACAGAAAAAGAAATGATAATTAGGTGATATGGTAGAGAGGTTATCTAGCACTGCAGTGGTAACTGTATTGCAATGTATAAATATATGAAATCGATGCATTGTACATCTTAAACTTACACACTGTTACGGGTCAATTGCATCTCAATAAAAAATAAATAATATAAAATGCAGTAAGATATAGTTCATAAAGGAGATAACGTGTGTGGGAAGAATATATATTTAATTTTAAAGCCTTAGGAAATTGCTAACTCTTACGGGACATGTGCATCCAAAGTCCAGTCTTGAAGGATGCTCCCAGTACCTGGCTACTCTTTTCCCTGCTCAATAAATGTCCCTGACTTCATCTATTTACAACAGCTCTTGGGAAAGAGGAACTTTGCTTATTAACTAGAAGGAAAGCGCTTTCTTGTAAGTATTTAAAATACTACCGGTAGTTAAAGGGGGGTAAATGATGATGATTACGTCATTGCAAACGCAGACCCTCTATTCAAAGACTTACATTTGCCAGCTCCCAACGCTGATGGCCATGGTATCTGGACTCTAGGTTTTCAGGATGGCAGATGCATATGTCAGTGCAATTATATATTTGTATTGTAGCTCTAAAGGCGGCTGAGCATCCATATTTATGCACACTCTCAGGAAGGAATAAATAATAAAAAGCCAATAAAGAAAAAATGGCCATGGAGACAACAAAATGTCAAGTGAGGAATTTGGTGCAAGAGAGATTACATCTGCCCAATAGCAAAAAAGCCACCAAACCAGGCCCAGGATGGGCCAGACATGGGATTTCCCTTAAACTAAGCAATTGGTAAAAGAAGCTATTACACATATTGATTTCGTAAATGTCTCTGTAATTCTGAGGCGGCTGCATTTATAAAAGGTTTATAGAAGCCTCTAAAATCTCGAAAAAGGGAAGAGATGCAAAGTGTAAATAACACATGGAAAATTACAAACACTGCAGCCTTGCATGTGGCCCACTGAGACTGCGTGCCCGGCTGGGTCTCCACTTCTGCCTCTTTTCTGCAAGAGGCCATGTGATTTCTGTCCTTCTTGGAAACCATGAGAGGCCCTGACTGGTCATGTCACATTGTACACACATGGCTGGCACATTCAGAGGAGATACCCTGACCCTGCTTTACATGCAATAAAATACTCAAAAATTAGATGCATTGATTTTTCTGGGCATATTTAAAAGGATGTTGCCTGTTAACTTGCTTGTAGCAATAGGCAAAGAAAATCTCCCCAAATCACTCCACGTGGTTGAGGATTTATGAAATATGCGACCTGGATAAATATTTCCTCTTAAAAAAAAAATCAAGTAACTTATAAATTGCCACTACAACACACTAAGGCAGTTTAACTCAATTTAGCAACAAAGTCAATGTTTAGTGCAGCCGTCATGAGGGGGCCTTATTAAAATCCCCGAGGCTCTGGAGTGTCTGAGGTGGGGAGAAAGGTTAAACTGCATATCAGCTACTGAAGGGGGCTGAAAGCAGAGCGAGTCCAATTAAACTTTCAGCCTTGCTCTCCCGCATAAACACTTGCTACTTTATTCCCTCTGGATCGCACCGCAAGGCGGCTGGAGAGAGGACCAGCAAGAACCTTTCATGCTGCATCGTGCTGGCCGGGGGTCTAGCCGAGCCCTTCTGGGTGAGAGACGCCTCCATCCCACTCTATTAATCATCATCTCACTCCCAGCACCTGGGACTGACTCCAAGTCCCCTGGTTGCTATATTGACAATATTCCCTGTTGATTTCCTCATTTTCTCAGCCAAGGCTAGACTGACCTCTTTAAAATTCTTTATAAACGTCAGTAATTGCTGCATCCAACTTCAATTCATTACTTTCCCAGGCCTCATGTATTTTGATGATATGAAAGTTGACCACATTTACATGCAAATTGAAGTTTTATATTAATAAGGGCCAGTGAAAGGAGATCGCATGGTAATGCTCCATTATGACTTTTAAATACATTTGCCCATGTCTCGGCTGGCATTAGCATGGTCAGACCATGAGGAAATCATGTTGGTCTGATTGCAATTTTGTTTTCCAATTGAAAGTACAATTTCATCAGGTTTCCCTGTCATTTCTAATAATGACTTAAGTTTGCTTGCTAAATTGGAGAATTTCTCAGGCCTGCGGATGAGCTGGCAAACAGGTGAGGTGGCAGCTGCTCTGGGATGAAGTGCCTCATTATGGGTACGGCCAACCGTCAGTCCCAGGGGTCTCCTTTGGTGACGGGAGCAAAATCACCCAGGGCTGCACGAGCAGAGGTGGATTATCTTAAGCACATAAACTTTCATCCGAAAACTTCACAAGCCCAACAATAGTTTGTTTGCTTGTCACCTTCGAATATCATGGCCAATGACTGCTTCGTCTTCCCAAGTGTAAGTCTGGCGGTTTCCATCACAGTCTGTATATTTGTATTTGGCAGCACGGAGGGGAGCTGATTCTTTTTCCTTCCCTCAGAGTGAATTATCTGTATAAATCAACAGCAATGGTATGCATCTATGTCATGAATAAGACTCAAAGATCCGGGACTCCACCAGAAATAGCTCTTCAATAGGGACATTTTTCTGACTTACCCCTGTTACACTGAATGTGGGTTGTATGGCTACAAACAAACCCAGATGAGTCAGGATGCTGCAAGGAAGTTACTGATATCATCCTCGAAGTGGGACAGTAGAAGCAGCTAAGTGACAAGGCTGTCTATCAGAAAGAACTTAAACATAGTAATTTTCCTGTGAATTTGAAAGAACTGTGGAGCTTCTGCATGGCTCAAAATTGTGAGAGTATAAATTTTACTCATCTCTAAACTTGCTCTCGGTTCCACTAGTTTATGAGTCTGTGAGTGAGGATTTGGGAACTGGATGATATTGGGGATAAAAGTTTACATTTCCCCAATTAGATGCCACTTGCCTTCATTTCTATTTTCTTCCCCATTAAATAGACCTATTGTGTGTCACTTGATTTAGATAATACAATAGACTTTTAGTCAACAAATTCTTAATGCATTCAACTTTGATCTGATTTGTTTTACCTTTGAGTAGATAAGATGCTGATGGCAGATTGGAGGTGAGAAAGGCCACTGGGTGTACAATAGGGTTCCATTGTCTCTGACCAGTACAGGATTTACCCATAGAATTGCCAAAATTAACACGTTCTATTCTCAGTTCCTCCCTTTGGAGTCTCAAGATAAGCATTATACATTTAATAAATAAGTCTAGGGTTTGTGGAGAGCCATGGACATGCACATAAAATGACTATGTGAAAACAGAGAGGATGGCTTGTCAGTTGACCAGTTTCTGGTTTCAAAGCCACATAAAACCCAACACATCACAGTGTGATTTGTTTGTTTTAATCTTTGTCATTACAGGAAGTTCTAAAGAAAATATAAGGTAGGTGGTAATATGGCAATGATACTTGATCTGGGAAAAGATGGAACCTTGTCTTTGCTGCAGAATGGAAAGGAAAGCTTGGACTCTGGTTTGCTTTGTCAATCAATGTTTGATTGATGATAAACATTTGAGGATTAATAAAATAAGTGGTGGGGACTCCCACCCTGCTGGTGTGTGGACAAGTGTCTTTTGTGTGTTTGTTCAAACAGTGGTTCTAACCTTTGCCTTGGGCCACTAACTCCTTTGAAATTTGATGAAACCTATGGAGTCTCTCCCAGGAAAAAATAACTTCAAACGCACGTACCCGGTAAGTCTTGCACACAAGTCCAAGATTGTGGTAGGAAGAATAAGGCCCACCAGAAAATGTCTACATCCCAATCCCGCCACCTGTAAATATACTTGGTACATGACATAGGAGAGTAAATATTGCAGATGGAATTAAGGTTGTTGATCAGATGACCTTGATGGGGGGGCATTATCTTGGATTACCCAGGTGAGTCCGATATCATCACAAGAGTCCTTCAAAGTGGAAGAGAAGGCAGAAAAGAGAGTCCGAGGAAGAGATGTGATGACAAGCATGTTAGAGTGATGTCGTACAAGGACTCGGCTGGCCATCGCTGGCTCTGAGAGGAAGGGGCCCTGAGCCAAGAAATGTGGGTGGCCTAGCAAACGGCATGAAAATAGATTTTCCCCCAGATCTTCCAGAAAAGAGTACAGCCCTGCTGGCAACTTGATTTACACCCGTTGACACCTATGCTGGATTTCTAAGCTGCAGAACTGCAAGATCATACACTTGTGCTGTTAATTTAAGGCACTAAGTTGGTGGTAATTCATTGCAGCACAAAAGGAAAAATAATACAGCTCCTTGAAACCCATCTAATGCATGCTTTCCTAAGGTTTCAGTAAAGCGTAGATACGGTGGCTCCAAACATACAACAGAGCGGGATAAGCAAGATCAGTCATTTCCAAGAGCACCAAGAATTTGTGATGGAAGACAGCAGCGAGCTTCCTGCAGCAGATTATTTTAATGCCTAACCTGAGGCTGAATCTACATGGGAGAAGTGGGCCACCTGGGTGGGGAAACAGGCACCTGGGACACAAGGATGAATAATACTTCAGCTCACCCAATCAACTGAAGATACAGGTGACGTAAAGAAAGGTGGACCAGGACACTGTCGTAATTGCCTGCACCGTGTAGACATCCCGCCGTGGTGTCCACGCTGTACCTTTCCAGTGCTTCACGTTCAGTGTCTGCTCGTTGCTCATAACATTTTGAAGTCTGTATAGTTATGTAGGCTGAATTAGAAAAATCTCACTTGAGACCCCATACTGATGGCTGGAGGGTCTGGGTTGAAAGCCAGGCAGTTTTACCTTCTTCTTTGCTTCTTAGCACACCACACTCCTGGTTTCATGTGGTGGCACCAGCTGCTCCTTCTTGCTTCTGTTTCCTCACCACCTTCTCTCTTCCTGATGTCTAAAGTCTGGAAGGACCAAAGTTTGGTGGCAGGCTCTTCACTGTGCAAGATTTCTGCCCTCAGGAGCAGACCCACTCCCTGGTTTCATCTCCATCTCTGCAATGAGCTCCAGAGTCAAAGCCGACTTGACCCTGGGCGTCTCCATCTGGGCATCAGTTGGATGACTTGAGTGGAGCCCTCGGCCTCCATCCTTATCCCAGACCTGTCCCTGCCCTGGAATCCCCCACTTCACTGTCTCCCACTAATTGCTTATCACAAAAGCCTTGGAGATGTCCACAAGCTATCTCAACACAAATCTTTCCAAAGATTATTCTGACTCCTTCCACTGCCCACACTCTCCTTTGGACACTCTTGTCTGGATCACAGTGCCTTCTCCCCTGAACTCCTGGGACGATGCCCCCGTCCTGTCCATCCTCCACTCGGCATCGGAGTAGTCATCTGAACGTGCAGTAGAGTCATGTCACTTCTCTCCTAAAACCCTCCAAAGACTAGCCCCTCTGCCCTGTGGCACCCCCTTCCCACGACCCCTCAACCTCCTCTTGGGTTAAGTCCACTTTCATGTGCTCCCAGGCACCCTCGCCTCCAGCACACTCTGCTCAGTCTCACTCAGGGTCCTAGCACAGCGGTCCCTCTGCATGGAGAGCCCTTTCCCTTGGTTCTGGGCTTCCTCACTCCCTCTGTGCATTTCAGACTCTCTTCAGATGTGCTCTCCCCGGAGAAGCTGTCCCCAGTTCCTCCAACCCAAATAGCCCTGCCCACCTCATCACTCTCCCTGCTAGTACTTGGCGTGTTTCTCTTCGTTGCAAGTGAGACCAGTTCACCTCACTCCTTCATTCACCTCCTTGTGGGTTTACAGTCGGCTCCTCCGTACGTCTGGTTCCTTGAGGGAGAAACTTGGTCTTGCTCTTCTCTGAATCCCCAAAGCCTAGTTCACAGCAAGGATGCAACTGATGTTGTACAATGTTGCTGGGGCATTGCTAGCACATGTGCACACCTGCATATGCCTCTGACAGCACCACGGTCCCTTGGAAGAGTGTGCATGGGTCTATGAGTGTCTAACAAAAGGGGGTCCCATAGGAGAGTGTGTAAAGGGGTTGGAAAGTGGTGTTTTGGAATAAAACTGATGACGGATTGGTCAGCATTCTCTGTACCTTTGTCCACGCTCTTTCTTCATTGGGACCACCTCCATTCCCGGCTGTACGTGGTCCAGCATTGGCCATTATGAGTCCAGTGGCCATGGGGTTTCCTCTGTTTCTCCCTGGTGGCAATTATTTTCCCTAACTCCCAGACTTGTGGATACATGAGTTCTCAGAGGTTTTAATCTCTCCCTGGCTTTGTAGTTATTCTAGGCAGCAAAAGCTGCATGTGAAATCAATCTCACCTTGTGAACCGTGGGGCTGGTTATGTGCCCAGGGGTCATTCACTGAATTCTTCGGGAATGAATGAATCAATGAGTTGATGAGACATTTAAGGTGGCATGCAATAGATAAACAAGGACCTGCTGTATAGCCCAGGGAACTATATTTAATATCTTGTAATAATCTATAATGGAAAAGAATCTGAAAAAGAATATATATATGTGTATATATATATATTTGTGTATATATATATTTGTATATATATATGTGTGTATATATATATATATATATGTACAACTGAATCACTTGGCTATATACCTGAAACATTGTAACTCAACTATACTTCAATAAAAAAAAAAAAAGATAATGTTTAGCCACAAGACACAAAGGGTGACCTGTTAACAGCCCCAGTTTACCTGGGACTGCCCAGTTTTATCAGTGGTGGTACCACATCCCCGAATTCCCCTCATTCTGGGGAAACTGAAACTGTGGGTCACCCTAAAGATACATCATCTTAATAACAACAACTATGTACTGTATATACCCAGAAGGTTGCAGTTATTGTTCTGTCATTCAGAAAGATTCAGAAACAGGATGCTCTGCCTATTTGAAATGATTTGCTAACCGATGATCAATTTTTCCAGAAATGGAAAGGGCACTCCCCTTGGAAGAATGGGATTCACCCTTCCCGAGTGCAGAAAAACCTGGACCAGCAAACTGTACTTTGTAGTAAGTCTAAGAACAGAGGAGTCACCCTGGGAATGGGTAGCTTATTATATGTATTTTGGTTTGTGCCGGGGATGAAAAGGGAGGCCTGGCTGCTCGTAAAGAGACTTTCCGTTGCTGTTGGGTTTATGTCAGTTTCACCCGCCCCTTTCAGTCATGGTCAGGTGCTCAGGAGATGACTTTCCTAGTGAGCACAGAAGCAAACAACTGACACCAGTGGAGACCAATCATCATCTAAATCTCTCCCTCCTCCGTTTTTCTCCCTAAAGCAGTGTAACCCTTTATTTAAATGAAAACATGTCTTAATTAGATGCCCAATATGTAAAAATAAAAGCAGCAGCTCTGACTGAGGCCGGGGGTGGGAGGAGGTGTGAGGTGAGCTCGAGCTCCCAGCCTGGCTCCTCACCTAGTAGTGCCTGGCGGACGTGGGGAGGAAGGAGCTTAGGCCCCAGCGTGAGGACCCTCATCAATGTAAGCCCTAATAAGAACACTCTGGGGGAGGGGCAGGGCTGAGCGTAGGGAAATCAGGGTCTTTGCTGGCATCAAGATCACGTGTGCTTTCTTCACCATGTGGCAGAATCAAAGGGCATTACAAGCAGAAACACCCCACAGAGTATATATACTTTGACCATGTTTGTTGTGTCTATTTCCTTACCATTAACCCCCACCCACTCACACAGAAAAATCTAAAGCCTATTTTATGGGCTAAAGCATGATGGCAACTAACAATTATCTAAGAGAATAATGTCGGCTTAATTCCCCCAACAAACTTATATTTTCTTGTACTGTTGGTATAATTTAGGACATAGAAAGACACTGAAGAACCATCCTCCTTGATGAGATACATCATTCAGGGATAAAACTAATAACCCATTGTGCATCACTTTTAAACTTTTAAGTGCTTTCTTGTCCATTCTCTCATGTTACTTTTATGGCACCCCAGTGAAATGTGCCATGTTGCTGTAATTAGCCTCATTTCCCCCCCCCCCTTTTTTTTTTTTTTTTTTTTAACATGAGGCAATTAAGAACAGCAACAGGCACGGACAAGCCTGAAAGTCTGGATTTTTGGTTTATGACTCTTTTTACCCCAGGACAAAGTGAACAACAGCAGAACAGGGGTTGTTTCATTTTTGGCTCTACTGTCAGGACACTTCTGTGTCTCCTTACATGATTTGCTGTCCTATAGACCCTAAGAGAAAGCGAGACTTTGATTTTTGGGTTTTAATTTACTCCTGCTGCCCAATGACCTCGACCATGACAATCGGGGAGTCTGGTTAACTCTCTATGCCTTTATCTGTGCAAGAAGAAGCTGACTGGAATACTTTACTTGAGTCAGATGATTTAACTTATTCAAAATCATTCAATTCCACAAAAAAGTAAGACAAAAGACACCTCACAGAATGGGAGAAAATACAATATCTGATAAGGTGTTAATATTCAAGTACCCAAAGAACTCCTACAACTCAATAACAAAAATAAACCTAATTAAAAAATAGGCAAAGGACTTGAATAGACATTTCTCCACAGATATACAAATAGCCCCTAGCACATAAAATATGCTCAAAAACAACTGTTTTTCTAACAACAGAAAAATTGATTCTTGGAAGATTCCACACAGCTGTGACTTATCCCCTCCTACAGAGCACCCATCTCGACTTACTTGTCCACTTTCTTCCTTTTGGGTGTAAATCCAGATGTGGAAATGCTGAATCACATGGTAATTCCAGTTTTAGTTTTTAGAGGAACCACCATATTGTTTTCCACTCTACATTATCACCTGCGGTGCACAAGGGTTCCAATTTATCCACATCCTAACTAACACTTTTTTTTTTTTTTTTTTTGATAATAGCTATCCTGGTGGGTGTGATATGGTATCTCATTGTGATTTGGTTAGCATTCCCTAATGATTAATGATACTGAGCATATTTGTATGTGCTGGGCTATTTGAATATCTTTGGAGATCTATTTCCCCAAGCCCTTTGCCTAGTTTTTAATTGGGTTGATTTTTGCTATTAAATTATAGGAGTACTTTATATACTTGAATATTAACACCTTATCAGATATTATACGTATTTTCTCCCATTCTGTGAGGTGACTTTTCACTCTGTTGCCTGTATCCTTTGATCCACAAAAGTTTTTAAATTTTGATGATAAAGTCCTGAAATCCAATTTATCTATTTTTTTTTTTCTTTTGTTATGTGTACTTCTGGGGTCATATCCAAGAAATCATTGCTAAGTCCAAAGTCATGAAGCTTTTCCCCTGGCTTTTCTCCTAAGAACTTTATAGTTCTTATCCTTGCGTTAAGGTCCCTGACCCTTTATGAGTTAATTTTTGTATATGGTGTAAGATAAAGGTCTATTTTCACTTTTTTTCTACATGTGGATATGCAGTTTTCCCAACACCATTTCTTGAAAATACTTTCCTCATTGAATGGTTTGAGACCCTTGTTGAAAATCATTTGATCTTATACCTGAGGGCTTATTTCTGGGTTCTCTATTGGACTATATATCTGTCTTTATGCCAGTACCACACCGTTTTGATTTCTATAGCTTTGTATTAAGTTTTGAAATCAGGACACGTGAGACTTTTAATTTTGTACTTCATTTTCAAGATTGTTTTGGCTCTTCAGTGTCACTTGAAATTCCATATGAAATTTAAGAATAGATTTTTCTCATTCTACAAAAACTTTGTTGGGACTTTGAAAGGAATTTTACTGACTTTCAAGATCACTTTGGGTATTATTGACATCTTAATATTAAGTCTTCTAATCCATGAAAAAGGCATGTCTTTCCATTTAAATCTTTAATTTCTTTCAGGAATGTTTTGTAGTTTTCAATGTACACGTATTTTGCCTGCTTGGTTAGATTTATTCCTAAGTATTTTATTCCCTTGGATATTATTGTAAATAGAATTTTTTAAAAAGTTCCTTTTTGATTGTTCATTGTCAGTGTATAGAAATGCAACTGATCTTTGTGTGTTGATTTTACATTCTGCAGTTTCACTTGATTCATTTATTGGTCTGACAGTTTCTTTTCTTTTTTTTTTTTAATGGAATCTTTTGAGTTTTCCCCATATGAGATCATGTTATCTGTGAGCAAGTTTGTTCTTAGAGCTATGCACAACTATACTTATGTATTGAAAATAATCACCAGCCTGTTTTAAAAGAAGTAAAAGGGCACAGACACCCCCTTGATCCTGGTGGGAGATAATTCACCATCTCAGAGATCCCCCTCCATATTTATCTGTAACAGGTCATTTTCAAACAATTTTATGGTTTAATTTACAGGTTTATTTCATTCATGGCTTGGATTTATATGTTTGTTTTTCTAATAACAGCAGCAAAAAACCACCACGTATAAACGTATTTTAAGCCGCTTTAAGTACTGAGTGATCCTCCTTGGCTTTACTTTCTAGAGCCAGGGGCCATCAGGGAATGTGTCCCACTCTGCAAGCTCACGGCCCCCACTTTGCTGACCCAGTTGGAATTATTTTTATTGACTCTGTCTGCTTTCTCCTCTCCCTCTTGGCAATGACGACGAACTTTGTGCAGCCAACAATGGCTTCTGTATTCACAGCTCCCCTCGGAGACAGGGGCTGTTACATCAAAGGTCTGCAGTGAGCTGCCCTTCCTATAATATTTCAATTTAGACACTGCCTCACTGCAGTGGCGTCACATCTCATTTACGCCGTGGCCTTTGTAGGAGACAGGGATCATTACAGAGTGAACACTGAGAAAAAACATATTACAGGCCAGCCAGGTAGCGGAAGGGAAGGAGACGGATACAACACAGAGGAGCAGCAAGGGGAAGGGAGGGTCTCCCTGGGAAATGGAAGGCCCTTAGGTGGACAGGACCCCCGGCCCTCCAGGTTGTCAGGCTGGAGTCAAATGATGTTGCCACTGATTCCTCTGGCTGTACCACGTTGCTCGAAGATGCTGTTTCTCTACTTTTCTCTGGTTGTCGCAGTAAAGGCAATTCCCCTGTGCTTCCAGGGCTGAGATTATCCTCTTTTATATAGATTTTCCCTTTTTCTTTCTTATTTTTGGTCCTTTGTGCCCGCACGGAATGGGTCTCAGCGTGTATTATGTGGACTACACTTTCCCAGGCCCTGCCTTTAAATTGCATTCATTGGTTTGGACAGACCATCCAGCAAAGAAATAGAAATAATCTTTTGTTTGTTTGTTTGATTTGCTCTCCAGCCTCTGCAATTCACAGTCTAATAATTTCATTTTAAAAGGAACAACTGTCAGGAAGGCTTGCTCTATTTACTATTTAAACGGGAAGAAGAAATATTGAATCTCAAGCAGAACAAGCCTCGTTCCTTTCTTCCTTTTTCTTCCTTTCTCTCTTTTATTCCCCACCATCATTTCCCTAAATAATGTATGCAGAAATGTCACCAGGGTGCAGCACATCCCCTTTAGGAAAGGTCCAGAAACATGTTCTGCAGGACCCTGGGCTGGTTTGCCTTCAGATGTCGATAGCCTTGTCCAGACACAGGAAGGTACCGCCGGGTGTCTGGGTGGATGCATTGATGGATGTGTGAGTTTATTTCTGTAAAACTATCCGTGGAAGGAGTCATGTGACCTCGCCCTTCCAGCCAAAGCACCACCGAAACTACCCAGGCACAAACCTGGTCTCACGCTACATCAGATTTTTTAGCCCATTTGCTGATCACATTTCTCAACTTTCCAAATATTGCAGGCAATTCTCAGGCCCCCAAGTGCTGTGGGTCACGGCACTAGTGGCTGCAGAGAGGGGCCATTCAGCCCTGTGCCCAGGAGCCGGGCTTTCTCATGAAGACAGGGCTGGAATTCACCTCATCCATCTGCTGCTCTGAGCACATGAAGGACTTTCCCAGCTGTCCACACATCAGGGTTCTCATGGGCACTAGGAAGGCCCTTCTCCCAGCCCATGATAAGTACTGATAAACACTCAGTTTTTTTTAACCATATTTTTTAATGAAGTATAGTTGATTTACAGTGTTATGTTAACTACTGCTGTGTAGCAAAGATACTTGGTTATACATATATACACACACACACACACACACACACACACACACACACATATATACACACATATTCTTTTTCGTATTCTTTTCCATGATGGTTTATCACAGGATATTGAATATAGTTCCTTATGCTATAGAGTAGGACCTTGTTGTTTATCCAGCCTACATGTAATAGTTTGCATCTGCTAACTCCAAACTCCCAGTCCATCCCTCCCTCACCCCCATCCCCCTTGGTCACCACAAATCTGTTCACTATGTCTGTGAGTCTGTTTCTGTTTCACAGATAGGTTCATTTGTGTCATATTTTAGATTCCACATAGAAGTGATATCATATGGTACATATATACAATGGAATACTACTCAGCCATAAAAAAAGAACGAAATAATGTCATGTGCAGCAACATAGATGCAACTGGAGATTATCATACTAAGTGAAGTAAGTCAGAAAGAGAAAGACAAATATCATATAATACTGAGTTGTTTTGAATCACTTGTTTCCTTTAAAGACTACCTAGTGAGCTCCATGTGGTTTGTTGTAGTTTGGATTGATGGAGCTGCTGGAGAAATCTGGAAATACACTTATTTATTCTGTAGCACACGCATACTGGGCTCTGTCCACACCATCCCATGTGTGATCCATCACCTGCCTGCAGCCTGATCCCTTGCCCAACCCTCCGGCTGAAGGTTGACCCTGCCATGTTCCTGAGGAGGCCCAGATGTCAAGGAGAGAGAGGTTTTCTTCAGCTACACCCCCCCGTCCCAGCTCTCTCCCCCTCCATCTCCTGTGTCTTCAGCCCCCTTTCTCTGACAGTATCAGGAGAAACCCCATAGAAATTCAAGGCAGTCACTGGGCTCACGAACTAGCTCTTCCCTGTGTCTGGGGAGCCTGTGTTTCCCTAGCTGCCCTTCTCTGACCCTCCATCTCCCCCTCCTCCACCTGAGGCATCCTTCCCATCTCCCCCTCCATCCAACCTCCCTCCAGAGAGAAGGGACATAAACACTTGCCTCTAGGAAGAAGGGGATTTGGGCTTTTCTTGGAACTTTTAAGAGACTGGTGTGCTTGATGTGCAGAACACACATCAGGATATTTTAGTTTTAGGGAACCTGAAGTCTCTTTACCAAAAGCATTCCCTCTGTGTGTCTCGGCCTCTCTCTCTGGCCTGCGTCTTGGGTGGACTGTTGTAGGTGTGAGGCCCATGCTGCAGCCCTACAGGCAATATTGTGTTAGATTCACGTGGTTGCTCAGGTGAAAACATTTCATTAAGCAGAATCACCAGTGGGCACAACGACTCCACTTGTTGTGGACATGACCTCTGGCCACACCCACCTTAGCAATTGGAGGTGGACGCCAGGCCAGTGCATCAGACAGTTCCTGCCAAAACAAATACTCCCATTCATTACTTGAAAGTTTTGATTTTTTTCTTTACCAGCGGTAGGTTATTATCTTCAAGTTTCTGTGTTCATGCCCCCCTGAAAGCATGTGCCTGATTCCATGGCCACTTTCTCTGCAATGGTGTGGTTCAAGGACAGAGGCCAGGCATCCACCCGTGGGTTCTCACGTGAATCCTCTCTGTGTGGACCCTTAAAGCATTCTAGTTTTGTCATCCCTGTGTTGAGAAGGCAACTCTGCTCACCTGTACAATCAGTGCTGTGGTCTTTGTCCTCAGAGTAAAACCTCAGGAGTGGATGCATCCTCTCCTCACATGCAGTTTTGCCTGGCAAGTATCAGGAGGGGCCCTGCTGGCATTCTTTGTCTTGACCGCTGCCCGTCTGGAAGCGCCCGCCTCACACCTGGAGGCCATGCACGCTTCCATTCCACCTCCCACCAATGTGGGCACATTTGGGGTTGAGAAGGTGCCCCATGGATTGTGCTTCACCCAGGATGATGTTGGGCTGTGGTCTTGGATGCTCTGGCCCTGACGATGGCCCCAGAGCAAATCCCATTACTGAGAAGACAGGTAGTGGTGGCCTCTTTTGATGAGCTCAGAATAAAAGTTCAAGAAAAAAAAATCAGGCAACAGAGAGAACACTGACCTGGGGCTGGGGAGGCCTGGTCTCCAGGTTGATGGCTGTTTTTAGTCATCATATCCTCACAAGTCACTTAATCTCTCTGGGTCTCACTTACTTGTTAATGGTAAAGGGTTGGGTGGAATTATCTTTCTTGTCCTCAGCAGATCAGAAATATGTGGTTCTCACCTAAGCCACTGGGTCAACACTCAGATGACCCACTGCCTCAATCTCCACATCATCATGTCCTAGGGTGTCTGTGCTGGTCTCCTCGGGCTGCCTTAACAAAGTGTCACAAACCACGGGGCCTAAACAACAGGCATTTACTGTCTCTCAGTCTGGAGGCGGGATGTCCCAGACCCAGGTGTGAACAGGGCCATGCTCCTTTTGAAAGCAGCAGGGTGGGATCTGCTCCAGGCCACTCTCCAAGCTTCTGGAAGGTCCTTGGCCGTGGTTGTGGAACTCCAGTCTCTACCAGGTCTTTTCCCTGTGTGTGTCTGTGTCCAGATTTCTCCTTTTCAGGACACCTGTCCTATTAGATGAGGGGCTCTGCTTCACTATGACCTCTCCTCACCTAGTTACATCTGCAATGACCCTATTTCCAAAAAAGGTGACATTCTGAGGTCCAGGGGGTGAGGACTTCACATATGACTTTCTTGGGAGGGGGTGACACAATTCAACCCATAACTGTGAGTCTGGCATGAGGACGCGTCAAGGCGAGGGGGACAGCGGGGGCAAACACACTCCTTTAGTAAGCATAGCACGAGCCGCCACGTGGTGGCCTTGGCGTGGCCAGTGATAAAGAGCTCAGGTGCAGGACAGGGGCTCGGCGGAACCGGAGTCACCTCTGCCTTTGTCACTCGTGTCAGTCTGGGAGCGTGACACCACCCCTTCTCCCACTGCTACTCTGGCCAGAGCCCATCAGGGGAGAGAAGGCGGCCGGGGGCGAGGAGGGGGTCGGGCCGGAAGCAGAAGACAAGAGAGGACTGAGACGCACGCTCACTGGCTGAGGCCGCCACCCGCCTCTGGAGCGCAGAACCCTCTGGTTGCCCGCTGTTGGAACCTTGAGCTGGAGTCTGGTGGAGCCTGGAGAGTGGGGAAGGTGTGCGGGGCGTGGTCAGCGAGAGAGAGTCCCCGGGAGCAGGGTGCCACCTCCAGGGCCCACATCCCAGGGAGCATCTGACCAGCATCCCAGGCCGGCCCTGCCCTGATTTCCTGGGAGGGACATGAGGAGATGACCGAGGCTTCGTCTCAAGTCCCTACACTAAAGAGCAGCCCCTGTGGGGAGAAGCTACCAGAAGTTTTCACTTGCTCGTTTGCTGCTCCACATGCTACTCTCGCTGAATCCAAGCTGCCCACCCCTCCCCCTCCCCCTCCCCTCCCCCTTCCACCCTTCCCCCTCCACCCCACCCCTTCCTCCCTTCCGCCCTCCTCCTCCCCCCATCCCCCCACCCCGAGAAACGCACTGCTTTTCTGTCTCCATGAGGGCCATCCTGCAGGGCCTGCTCCTATCTCAGCTGTTTTAACAGTGAACCATAGAGCTGAGCGGCCACAGAAAAGTTAAAGATCTAGAAGTTCGAAAACGTCGGGCACTTCCCCACGTGGGTGACTTGAATGACTTAGTGACACTTAGCCACGTTCTTTGTGCAGAAGTGGCCCATAGTGAAATCCCCGCTGGTTTTCAGGGGCCCATCGGGGACGTAGGAAAGAAAGGAGGTGACGTGTGGCCCATATTGCCTCCACGTGGGAGGACGGAGGTTTTGTTGTTTTGCTTTTTTTTGGAAAAAAGCCATTCCTTTGAGAATGTTCTCCATTTGTTACTGGGATATCCCCGCGGGTCTATCACATCTGCCTTGTGTCCTCGGGAGACCCCACGGAAAGGGGCAGAGCTGGGTGCCCTGGGGATGGCGATGGGGGCACACAGGTGAGGAGTCCCCGACACACACCCCACAGGAGACATGCATTTAGCCCGTCATGTGCTTGGCAGGGCTGCTCAGCGTCAGGGGTCCCAGGGCATCTGTGTCCCCACCGAGTGCCTTTCCCGCAACACCCGGAAGCCTGGATGATAGGGTTGCGGGGTGGGTTACAGAGGGAGTATGTGGACTGCAGGTGACCTTGACCTTCAGCCTGGTGGCCTTGAAAGGCCTAATGACATTTTAAGAATTTATTTATTCAACAAATACTGATTAAGGACCTGCTGCAGGTAAGGCATTCTTATCCTGGACACACAGTGGACAAAATAGGAGAAAAGCCTCCTCTCACTGGAGTGGACACAGGTGTGTGGGGCAGATAATCAATAACTAAATAAATGATGCCTCCATGTGTCTGAGGCAGATCAACACGGGGCCATGACTCAGGGATGGGGGCGGAGGTGCTGCCACTTTTAACTAGGACTGCGAGAAGGCCTGGCTGCAAGAGACCAGAAGACAGAGAGGGAGAGAGAGCAGGAACATTCCAGATGGTGGGAAGAGCAGGGTCAGGGCCCCAGGGAGGCCAGCGTGTTTGAAGCCAGTGGGGTGAGTGAGGTGACTGAGAACAGCCAGGTAGGGAGGGTGGGCGAGGCTGGGGCCTGTGGGCACATCAGGACCATGGTTCTTCTCTGGGTGCCCCAGGGGGCATTGAGGGTTTGGGGGGAAGGGCAGATCTGAGGTCCATCTGCAGTGGATTCAGGCCTGAGAATGGACAACAAGGACAAAGACAGACACAGCTGGGGAGAGAGAGCCACAGTCCAGGGTGTGGGTAGGGCTGGGTGGGAGCAGAGGAGAGGGCAGAGGAGTCCAGTGGCCCTGTTGGGATGTCTCCAAGGCTCTGGATAGGTGTTTCCCATGAGGGGCCCTCAGAGTAGCTCCACTCTGAGCAACTTCACCACGAACATGTAGGGCCTGACTCCTGGGAAATGATGTCCTTCCAGGACATCGCATCTCTTGCTTCCTATAAGAGAGGTCAGAGCGATAGCTTTAAAAAATGGATTTATCATACCGTTGAAAACACGTTAGCCTTTGTAAGTGAAAACAAATAAAGGATGTCGAAAATGCTGGAATCTTAGAATGTGTTCTGTGTTCATACAGGCTATGTGAAAGCATCATTGGAATATTTTAAAGCCTTCTTTTTCTTTTTGTTAAAAACACACTGTCTTCAAGAACGCAGACCCCATGAATCACCTTTTTAAAAGGCGGGGGTGGGTGGGGTGGGTGGGTGTGGTTTAAAGTTCCCATGCAGCCTACGTCATGAATAAGCTGCTACTGAAACATCCCGTGCTCTTGATAAAGTTCTAAGACCTTGGCGATTGTCTTTAGCATGAGAATCATACACAAATCCCACACGTGAACTGTTTAGACTTCCATTTTTAATTATTCATGAAATGTGCAGAAACATGGTCCAATGCACATTTGAGCAAAATTGGCTAATGCCCGTGAACAAATCATAATCACCTCACCAGGGGGTCGGGGTGCAAGCTCCCCTTGAATCTGTGCCTTATTAGAACCTGCTGCTGCCACACTGACAGCCAGCCCATGGTGACGGGTCCCCAGCTCCCAGACTTGGGGGCCTCGGCTGTGACGTCTCTACTCTCTCGACCCAAAGGGAGCTGCATTCAGCAGGTTTCTCAGATTCAAGGTGGAGGTATCTGTGCTGAAGATACAGCCCAGCAGAAGGGCATGTTTCAGCTTTGGCTCCTGGAGGAAACTTAGCTTCTGGTGTGACATCATACAGGATGTGGCTTCCCTGTGGGTCCATCTGTTCAGAAGCAGGGGTAACTGCCAGGAGACTCCAACTCTTATGGGATGGAATGAAGTGAGCTTACTAACACTGATGGTCTGAAATTAAAAGGAAAAATATCAGGAAGCCAAGATGGACCCAGATATGAACAGGTCACCCACACAAGAGGAAAATGTTCGGACTTATTAACTAGCAAAGAGATGTGAGTTACAATGGCACACATCCAATTGCCTTTGGAAGATATTTATTAGCACTAATTATTGTCAGGCATTCTTCCAGACTCTGAGGATACAGAGACCTATGAGTTAAGTGTCTGTTCTCCAGGGATCCTACTCCAGTGGAGAGGGATGGACAAACAAACACACAAGACCCCAGGGAATGATGAGTGATGGAGATAAAGCAGAGTGAGGTGTCAGGAGATGTGGTCTTGGGTAGCAGGCTGGAATTTAGCAGGGACCAGACCAAAATCAGCTAAGGGAGTGTCTAGGCAGAGGGAGTGCGGGTGGTCTTGGCAGGGTCTTCTGCAAATTCAAGGACAGGGGGAGGTGGTATTGTGGTAGCAGAGTGAGGTGGGGATGATAAGGTGGGGGGGGAGTAACAGGTAATAAGGCCAGAGAGGAAGCGGGGCCAAGTCTCCACACTCAGGGAGACGGGAAGTCCCATCAATGGGATTCCACATTGTAGTTGCAATATGGATATATTTTAAAGTAGAAATGACAGAATTTTTTCTTGAGTTACACATTGAGTGAAACGAGAGAGAGAGAGAGAGAGAGAGAGAGAAAGGATCTAATTATGACTCTAAGATCTTCGTAAAACAAATTGAAGAATGTAGTTATAACTTACCAGGATGGGGAAAACCATGGGAGAAGAATGTTTGGGGATAAAGATGGAGTTCCTTTTAAGACGTGAAGATTGAGTTGCTTCTTGAACATTTAAGTGGAAATATTGAGAATGTAGCTGGACTTACAGGACTATAGTTCAGGAGAGAGGTCTGGATTGGAGGGATAATTTGTGAATCATCTGTGTATAGGTGGAATTTTTAAATGACAGTTGAGTGTTATCCTCTAAGTAGTGCAAGTAAAAGAAACACTCAGTGAGGTAGAAGAACTAGCAGTAACTTTTCAAGAGCCAGTGAAGGAGATTTTTTTTTTTTTTGAAAGAGCAGTTGATCACATGTCAACTATTATTAACAGCTCAGATAAGCCAAGATCAGAGAATTGCCCACTGGTTTATGTTCTGGACTGAATTGTGTCCCCCGAAAATTGATATGTTGAAGTCAAACCACTGGTATCTCAGAAAATGACTATATTTGGAGATAGGGAATTTAGAAAGGTAATTAAGGTAAAGTGAGGTCACACAGGTGGGGCCCTAATCCAATATGACTGGTGTCCTTATAAGAATAGGAGATTAGGACACAGACACAGGGAGAAGACAGCCGTCTACATGCCAAGGGGAGAGGCCTCAGAAGAAACCAGTCCTGCTGATATCTTGGACTTCCAGCCTCCAGAACTGTGAGAAAATAAATTACTGTTGTTTAGGTCACCAAGACTGTGGCACTTTATCACAGCAGCTCTGACAAAGGAATACTCACTTGTATGCAGTGACTCGGCACAATATTTTTGGCAGACTTTGCTGGTTAGCAGACCAATATTGATTCCTCCTTTCTCTACTGAACTGATCACTTTTGGGTGGCCACGTACTTGACTCTGAAGGATAGTCCATGATGGTCCTTTCCTCTTTGCCAGTGATTTAGTCCAGGTACCAAGTTCTGTTAAGAGACGTAAGAGGACATATGCTAGGGATTCTGGTAAAGGGCCTCCTCCTCGACAATGGAGAGATGCATGAGTAGATGGTCCTGATGCTGCCCCCTCTTTGCTTCCTTCTCTGGATTCTGACAGCCAAAGACTGAAACTAGAAATTAACAACTAAAAGTGCCTCCATCCCGACCCATTCAGAATCAAACAACCCACATCCAATTCACAAGTTAAAGAAATCACAGTGGAGTTATGACCATACGTGTAAAAATATAAATATTGTAAAAGGACAGCAAATCAAATTTAACAGAAAAAGGCAGAAAAAAAATCAAAACTCTTTAGGGGAAGAGAACATAATTCAGAAACCCTACAATAAATCATACACTAACTCCAGCACATGTTAAAATTATATGTATATATAATCAAAAAGCAAGGAAAAATGGCAAAGAATCAAGAGATAAAATATTCAATAGAAGCAAATAAGAGATAAATCAAATATTGTCATTAGTGGGTAAAGACTTCAAAATAAGTATGACTAATATGGACAAATGGACAAACAACACTGAGCAAAATAAAATCAATAAGCATTCTAGAAAGACAAACTGCACAATATAATTTTTTAAAAAAGTATATTGACTTAATTTTAAAATTAAAGCAGAAGATAGAATTTATAAACTTGAAAATAATTCAGAATATAGTATTTGGGCTCGACTTTAAAGATAAGAAAGAATGGAAACAGCAGAACAGAGCATGAGAGAAATACGAGTGAAGATATGAATGAGAGAATGAAACAGAAGCAATATTGAAAAGTAATTTCCCAGAACTTTCCAAATGATAAGACATCAACTCACAAACAACTAATCTGCTTACAACTCAGCAAATTCAAAGCACAATGCAGAGATAACTGCAATTAATCACATCATTGTCTGATTGTTTAAAACTAAAGATAAAGGGGAATATTAAAAGCACTGGGGCTGGAGTGGGCATCCATTAACTTCAGGGGAAGAGGAGGGATGACCACCTGAAGCTCTGAAATTCTATCCTCAGTGAAAATATTGCTCCAACATTACAGGAAAATAAAGATCTTTTTAGACAAAAGCTGAGAGGATTTGTTTCCATCAGATTTCACACTATTGAAAATATGAAAGGGCCTTGTTCAGGAGCAAAGACAAGGATTCCAGAAAAAAGCAGAGAACTGGGGAAAAAGAAAGGTCATTGAAAAAGAAACATGTATCAATAATTTTATAATATATTGTCTTTAAAACAAAAATAATAACAATGAGGGGCTTATAACCTGTATAGAAATAAAACATATGACAATATGTGAAAGAAGAATTGGTGTAAAATCAAGTTAAATTGCTCTTAGAGGTTTCATTGTTTGGGATGTAGAAAAGTGCCAACTTAAAGGAGTTAATGATAGGTAAGGATCCATTTTTAAAAATTTTTGAGATGACTACAAAGTGATAATAAACAAAATAAAAAAAATCTACTGGAACAGATAAAATGAAATAATATATTGAATTAATTAAAAAGAAGAAGTTTAGTGGTATATATAAAAGTAATGTGTAATTAACAAGTAGCATTTATATTTGGATGATTTGGCATGTGAAATTCTATCAACCTAGTTCACCCAGATTAATATGTTAAAAGAGAAAAAATAAAACATGTTATCTCATTAGAGAGAGAAAAATATATAAAATTCAACATTCATTCAAGAAAAATTCTTAGAGAACTAGGAAGACATCTTTATTGCAATAAAGCTATCCACTAAAGGCTGCATACTCCTTAGCAATGGGAGATTAGAAGCATTATTAAATCAGGAAGAAATCAAGGTTACCTCTCATCACTCTCTTCTATTTAACATTTTTTTTACAATCGCCAATTCAAAGACATTATATATTTAAAAAAGAAATATGATGAATAGGCATTGATAAGGATGAGACACTATTTTCCTTGTTTCTAGATTATCTATACTGAAAATTCCAGAAAATCAACTAACTCTTGCTCACTATAAACTATTCATCAGAATTTCAGGATAGAAAACAATATAATACCAATAACAAGAAAAACAGCCATATTCACTTCCTCCAAACTCACCATACACACGAAGGTAAAGATACAACTTGTACAACAGCAACAAAAATCCTAAGAATAAATCTATGAAAATAGGACTAGGAAATTTATGGGAGAAATTATAAAAAAAAAATTTGAAGTCTTTTAAATATAACTACTTAGAAGTACCCTCACCTCAAGTGTGTGAGTTCTGTATGAAGAAAGTTGAAAGCTTTACTGGCAGGAAACATCATGACAAATGAGGAGGGGTCTTTGCTGTTTCTGATTTGGGGAGGGAGGGACTGGGTGGGACGTGTCGTCACACTGCCTGCACCATGCGTCAGCTCCGCCTCTGTTCATTGTGAAACCCAGGCAAGTTGCCCAGCCCCTTCTGCCTCAGCTTTCTCTTCTAGAAAATGCTGACAACAGCACTGATGCGATCAAAGTACAAGGATACATAAAGCACAGTTGCTTTGTTTCTCACCACACAGAAGAGCCCCAGAAATGCGAGCTGCCCTCTCCCACACTTGCCCAGACATAAGGTTGGTCCCCAGCCCAGGTTTTCACCAAGACACAAAATGTTCTAAACTTCAGCTGGAACATAACAACAAGAGTTGACAACAAAATGTTTAAAAATGAGGATGCAACTAGAGGTCATCATACTAAGTGAAATGAGTCAGCAAGAGAAAGACAAATACCACGTGATATCTCTTATATGTGGAATCTAAAATATCACACAAATGAACTTATCTACGGAAGAGAAACAGACTCAAAGACATAGAGAACAGACTTGTGGTTGCCAAGGGAGAGGGGGAAGGGATGGATTGGAAGTTTGGGGTTAACAGAGGAAAACTATTATATAGAGAATTGATCAACAACAAGGACCTACTCCATAGTGCAGGGAACTATATTCAATATCCTATGATAAACCATAAGGGAAAATAATTTTTTAAAAAGAATGTAAAAAAAAATGAGAATGATGAAGGGGGTCTAGTCACTCTCGATATGAGATGACATTGTCCACTGACCAGTACTCACCCCCAAGCCGACAGTCAGGAGAACAGAACAGGCTCCTTGAAGCTGACCCTACTCTGGTTCAGTACTTGTTCTGTGGCCATAAATGCAACTAACAGAATAAGGAGGGACACATTATTCAGAAAATAAATTCCCAAAATAAGTATTTGAAAAAGATGACAGAAACTCAAATTATATCCTTTGAAAAATATTCTTCAAGTGGATTAAGAAATTACTGTACAGAATAAACTATTTTATCTTTATCTGATCTGAGGAATGAGATATTTCAAGCACATTTAGCAATGGAAAATCTCCACTGCAATGGAAGGTTATGATATTAAAAATATCCTAAAAGGAAGAAAAAAAATTACTTTTACAAATCCATTTTTTTCAAGTGAATTTGTAATCCATGTGTCAGATTATTATTCTTAAAGCATAATTTCTACCAAAAAAATCAATGGAAAAAAAAAAAAAAGACACGCATGAAAATATAAGGTTAGAAACAAAAATACTCCAAGTTGGGAAATTATTTTCCAACATTATTGCATCTAGATAAATTGCAAGTTAAAGCTTTTCCTGGTCTGCCGGGTTTCAGCAGGCAATGCTGAGTCCTGTCCATGACGCCCTGGGCCACCTCTGTCTGAGTTTCAGCAGGATTTTCAATCTGGCACACATTTTCCATACAGCAGTTTGACGATGTGTAGTAAGAGCTTTTGCACGTCCACAATTTCAGCCCTGCAATTCCACTCAAGGAATCTTTCCTAAGAAAAGACTCAGGGGTGCAGTCAGCAGTCTCAGCTGAGATCATGGTCTCAGCCTTGTTTGTAGGAGTGAGAAATGCACCTATGCAAATGTCCGGGACAGAGAAATGTAAACATGGGAGAGTGTATCAGGGAAACGTAGGTACCCATAACAGCTACAATTTTCATGGGCTAGAGAGACATCTATGCATTACAAATATTAAGAAGTGTTTCAAACATGAATCATGATTACTTCTGAGAGTCTTCCACATTACAAGATAAGATAATAATTTTATAATTGAATAAACATCATTACAGTAGCTAAAATTAACTTTAAAAATATACATTGTGGGCTTCCCTGGTGGCCCAGTGGTTGAGAGTCTGCCTGTCGATGCAGAGGACACGGGTTCGTGCCCCAGTCGGGGAAGATCCCACATGCCGCGGAGCAGCTAGGCCCGTGAGCCATGGCTGCTGAGCCTGCGCGTCGGAGGCTGTGCTCCACAATGGGAGAGGGCACAACAGTGAGAGGCCAACGTACTGCAAAATAAATAAATAAATAAAAATACACATTGTGACCATTTAAAACCGTACCTGTGGCCCACGTACTGCAAAATAAATAAATAAATAAAAATACACATTGTGACCATTTAAAACCGTACCTGTGGGGAGGGAAGGAGAGAGACAGACACCCAGTAGATGAAATTGAACAAGCATGGTCCCCCCAGGAAGTTGTCCCGGTAAGGGCACCCCTCCAACCAGGAAGCCCCAGAAGGCACATGTCCAGTGGTCTCCCAGAACGGCCCCACCCCCTCCCTGAGCCTCTTCTTAGGGTCTCCACCATAAACTCAGGAGAAAGACAGGACTGCAGTCTTCCTTTGTCACGTCTTCAGAGGCTGCACCTTTGGGGCAGGGAACATCAGTTAAAGATCAGGGGCTTAGCAAGAGGCTGGGGGTTGCCCTGCAGTTGGCTGACCTTGCCTGCTGCACCAAAGCCCCATGTCTATCTTTATTGATTAGCTTCTATTAATAACCCTGTAGGATTGGCAGGCATGTTGCAGGGCTGGCTGAGAGACTGTGGTCAGAGGGGTTAGGGAAACAGCATCCCTGACTGAGGCCCTGAGTCACTAATAAAGAGCCTGTGGTGTGTTTTGTAACTTGGGGGCCTGGGCCATGGCTCACTTCAGCTGGGTAATTATTGAACTGACCCTTGTAATATTCAAATAACTATCACTTCTTTTCTAAGATCTGACCTTTGCCTGGCTCTCCTCGGAGCAGTTTCCCAACCCTGGGGCTGTCTTGTTGTGGAGTCTGTGTCTCAGGAGCCCCCTGAACACCAGAGGCAGGAAGGATGAGGCTGTGAATTAGAGAGTCGAATCAGGCTCCAGTCTTCTGGCTTCAGGTGAGGAGGACCTGCAGCCACCATGGTCCTGGGAGCGTGTGAAAGCTCCGTGAGACAGCAAAGTAAAGAAATATGCAGTGTCTAAATCAAAGCACTGCACTCAGCTAACCTAAGGGAATTGTCCGATATTCTGCAATGCAATGAAATGTGACTTTGGTAAATCTCTCTGTTTGAAACAACAATACACAAATGAAGCAGTAAAAATTCCAGGGACATCATGAGGTGGTCACATAGATGTATGGAAACAGAAAGGCATAGTAAACACATTTGCTCTGTGGAGATGCAAAGGGAGGGATAGAGATGGGAAACATCCTTAAATGAAGGGATTTGAGGCCTCAAAGTAAGTGAGAGGGATGAATAGCTGTCTGTTTATGCCTCAAATAATAAAGCATTAAAAATGTTGATTTGCCTTTTTATCTCAACGTTGTTGTTGTTGTTGCTCGTAATAACTGTTTCACAATGAGCTACTGTCAAGACAGAAAACTCACAAGGTCAAGATCTGAGCAGGTTGTCTGGGTTCTAAAACTGCAGAAAGGTAACCTGGGAACTTGTTAAAATGTAGGTTCTGAGGCCCTGGACCAGACTTACTAACTCAGAATCTGGATGCGGGATGTGAGAATCAGGATTTTTATCACAGTTCCTGGATGAGAAATACTGATAAGAACAGATCATATCACACTTAGGCAGATTTGGTTATGGTAAATGATAGTAATGTTAAATTTTGAAAATTTTATGTAACCATTTACCTAATTTATTTAAAGACTATTTGAAAAAATTGGATAATTAAATAATACTGAAGTAAGAATCATGTCTCTCTGGGCTATTGGAAGGAATCGCTAGCATTGTATACATAGGTGATGTGCCTAGAGTGGTGTCTGGTACCAAGTAAATGCTCAATAAATTAGTTTTAAGAGGAAAGCTCTGATGTAATAGCAAAAATATAAACACTGGAATCAGACTTGTGTGCTTTAGAATACTTGGACAGGATAGTCAATCATTTTGCAATGCCATTATTATTACTATCACAGTTATTGTTATACTTCTTTTCCATTCCCACTGCTGCTACCCAATTTAAAGTCTTACCATCTCTCACATGGTCTCTCGTTATGACATTACTTGCTCTCACCTGCCTCCTGTTCCTCTCTAGACTCTGAAGTTCTACACATGCTAAACTAGGGGGTTTGTGCAAAATGCTAAGGTAACCTAAACTCTCCCTATGGCATTTGTCATAATTCTCACTTGTGCTAACATTTCATCTTTGTGCACAGGGTGAAGATGAATCACTGCGATAAAAAATAGGGATTTATCTACCTTTTCAAATATTCATGTATCAGACCTTCAGCTTCAGACACTTGTCCTCTGACAGTACAGTCTCCCAGCTGCAAGTTTGGATCAAATAGCCTTGACATCCAAAAGAAATGCCCCTTTTTCTCCAAGACCTCCCCACGTCAAGGTCTTCCTTAGCTTGACTTTCCTCTGAAGCTGTTCCAGGATCAAACCATCCTTGCTTTCTGCCTTTATTGGCCATTAATCTGCAATACATCTGCATGACAGACATTTTATTTTTTAAGTGAACTACCCTTTCTTATATTGCTCTCCTTATTCCTTTTACATCTGTTCCCCATCTATGATAGGGCCTGTCTCATTTTTTCACATTTTCTATGTCATCTCTACTAGAACCTGACACACAGTAGCTGCTTAATATATAATATAATGTTGCCAAGAACTCAGTTTGTTCCTGGCACTAAGATTCAAATCAACCTTATGAGTTGGGTGCTATTATTGTTCCCATTTATAGATGAGGAAACTGAGGCAAATAAAACTTAAGTAGCTTGCCTAAAGTCTCAAAGAAATAAAAGGAGTGAAACTGGGGTTCCAAACTGGGAGTTTGACTACCCAGTATTTAATCTCCTTATGTTCATCAAATTATCAATCATCTTGAGTTGATCTGTGGCAAATCCTCTTCTTGCTGTGAGACGAGCACACAAGGGGCCCAGCCCCAGGAGAGCATGAGCTTGGAGGTTCCCCATAATACTGACTGGCCAAGGACCTGCTCCCTTGTATCCCTCAGCACGTCTCCCATGCCTAGCCAATTAGTACTGAAGAAGAATGACGTACCAGGACAAAATGTGGGTCCTGGGTCCCATTTGCACAGTTTGCCTGTGTAGGAAGAAATGGCATCCAATGTTCCATCGTCACCTGAGAAACCACTGGAAGTCACAGAATCATCCTGTGAATAGCATGCAAAGGCCTTGGGTCCCACGGGCAAACAGGCCCAGCAAGGTGAACCAACCCTGTTGTCTTGCCCTCATGGGCTCTGGGTTATAGATGCCTGGCGGTATCCTTGGCAACCAAATCAAACTTCTCCTGCACTGTACACTTTCCTGTTGAGAACTTGGAGCTTGAGCCATGTTCCTCTCCCCTCCCCAAGAGGACCCTGAGGGATTGAGGAACTAAGTTCCCAAATGTCCTGCTCATTAAGATACTTGAACATTTCCTGCGGACAGATAGGGAATCCCTGAGCTGGCCTGAAACCCTAGACCCAGGGGCCATGTAGAGTTGCATGGTGTTTATGGGACAAAGGGCAGATTATGTTTCAATTGGATACTAAAGTCTCAACAAAACTCACAAGAAAGCTAAATCATCATCACAAACAAAATGAAAGTAGCCTGGGTTCATATTGTAGCTACACGGATATGTCATCATTAAAAAACAATCAATAAGCTTCTGCCATTTTTGATGCACTCCTTGCTGTAGAGATACTTAGATGTGCTTCAGTACTCGTTCCTGTTGACCAGTTTGTTTAGACTTTAAGTGGCAGCCCCATGTGAAATCCTCCAGAGGCTTGTGTTTGTCTGTCGGTTGGAGGTGGGTTGCCTCCAAATGCCTCTGGCCTCTTCTGCAGTCGGACCTCAACTCTATTTTGTAGCTCTTTCCTCAGCTGTACCCCTTACCAACCCTCTGGTTCAGCCACATTGAATGAGGCCACCAGCAGTTGGTGTATTGGCATGGAAGGCTCTAACCCTGCCTGGAAAGCACGCATCCCAATCTGTGTCCCTAAAAACACTCCAAGGCTCAGCTCAAACGCCACCACCTTTAAAAAGCCTTGCTCCTTCCTGGCTCCCAAGGAAGTGTGTCCTTTCTCTGAATGTCCACCACTCTCAGGACAAGAGGAAGTTGGTGTGGTGAGGAGGGACTCTGGAGCCAGGCAGCTCGATTCTCAGCCCAGTTCTGCCACTTCCTGTCTGGTGTGATCCTGGACACACCACCTCACCTCAGCTCCCCCCACGTGAAACAGAAAGCATCACAATGCCATCTCACAACGTTATAAAGCGTATATAAAACATATGTATAGCTCTTAGAACAGACGGTTTGTTACTGTTACGAGGCTCTTTTCTTGTCTTCCTCCTGCACAGGTGCCCACACTCCCATAACTCTCCAGAGGTCTAAAGTTTCAAGAAGCCTCTTACCCACATGTCACCTTGATACCTAGTGTGATGCCTTGAATATGGTAGTAAGTGAATATGTAGAAATATGCATTATTTCTATGAGAATACAATCTTTCTACAAGAAGTAACCTGGTCTAAATTTAGACAGATAATATCTGAATGAACTTGACCGCCACAACAATGACCTAGATTGTTCCTAGCACCTCATACCCCACCAAGCAAAAGCCTATTTGTTTACAATATTTTCCTCTCTGCACATTAGTCAGAATTTTTTTTTTTTTTTTGGCGGTACGCGGGCCTCTCACTGTTGTGGCCTCTCCCGTTGCGGAGCACAGGCTCCGGACGCGCAGGTTCGGCGGCCATGGCTCACGGGCCCAGCTGCTCCGCGGCACGTGGGATCTTCCCGGACCGGGGCACGAACCCGTGTCCCCTGCATCGGCAGACGGACTCTCAACCACGGCACCACCAGGGAAGCCCCAGGAATTTTTGAGCCCAGAGTGAACACAAAAACGTGCATGGTAAAATGTCTAGGTATAGAATTGAGCTCGGTTTATCCTTCTAAGCACTGCATTTGTTTCCATAATTTAGGTAAATGCTATGGTTAATAGTTAACTAGGATGACTTCAACAAGGGTCACAAACTTTACCTACCTTTATAATACACATTGTACTGATTTTTTTCTATTTACTACTCCTATTTTAAAACAAAGCACGGTCTATTGGGGCTTTGCCTCTCAATTTTTCTTGATCTTCACTAGGTGATAAATGCACCTTAGTAACAACATAAAAAAAAAAAAAAAACGGTTTTATTCAGGGAGATGCAGGATGCTCTGTAGATGGGTGGATTGCATTTCTTTTGCATTTTCAGAAATAAACCCAGAAAATCTTAATTGCTATGAAAATCTAGTCAGCATTTATTTAAAAAAAATAGCATAATAAAAAATGCTAATCAGAAAATAAACAAGTATATAAAAGAATTGTAATAACCTTTTCCACTAAAGAGACAATTACATTTTTTGCTTTCACAATCTAATTTTGATGTTTTCCTTAACGGTATGTGATTAAAAGTATTTATATGTTCAGATGTCTGGTTATAAGTTTCTGGATAATTTAAAAACAGATTGTTAGAGCTACTACTTTCCAATAGAAGGGTAAAAACACACAAACACTATCTGAGGACATAAAAACAATGATCTATATTCTTACCTTATTTCTAAAATATTTGGCAAGATTAGAAATCATCATTATTTCTGATAGTACAGAATCTGTTTTAAATTTCATAATTATTATTTACCAAAAGCAATTCAGATTGGGTAAACACAATGAAAAAATACACAGTAATTAATTTTTCCAAGCAACCTCCTGGATAGAACCAGGGAAGGCAAAATGCCAGATAACAGAGAACCTCCAATAACCTACAGCACAAATGTATTTGAAATACAAAAGCAGTTCACGCTCTCTATTCAAACGGCTGTCAGTGATGCTGGCACCTGGGCCGTAAACACCCAGGGTCAGTTACTCTTACCCAGAATTAACTCAGATGGGAAACTAGCCGCCTGGCTAATTCCCTCTAATTGAATGTTGTTTAATCATATCGTTTCCCGGACCAGAATTCTTAAACTTACTATTTTTTTTTTCTTTCTGTTCCTAACTTGTTTGCCCTCACTAATTAAAGAAATGTGCCGTGTTTGAAAACAAACAAAAAATAATTGGATATGCTGGTAGGAAAATTGCCCAAGAGATCATGCCAAAAACGTGTGGGTGATTCAGAACAAGCACTTCCCCTCCTTTTTTGGTTTCAATAGCTATTTTAAGTTGCCGGCTGAATAGGCACAACTTGGCAGAGCAGCTAAGAATAGACGTGCACCCGTCCCTCTGAAATGCAGGGGCGGCTGGCTCGGAACCTCCCGATTCCTCTGGGCTTCTGCAGAGATTGATCTAAGGAGAGCGCTGTCACTTAAGACCCAACTTTCATTCCACGCTGTCTGCAGTTAGCAGCGGAGAAAGTTTAATTCTGAACTGTGAAAAGATTCAATAAGTCACCACAAATCACCCCGGCTGAAGCCCAAACTGAGTAATTTACACAGCACTTTGTGATCTTCAAACAGTTTGCAGTGGGCAATTATTCATGCCCGACATGGGGCCGCTGGGTCCAAGCTCCCTGTTTGTTCTAAGGCCGAGGAGAGGTGTTTGAAAACCGCAAGAGACGACCAGGGGCCCAGAGATCACGGCTAATGTGACCCCCCCCAGGCCTAATCTTCTTAGAGCACTGGGATAAAATAAGTATCCATTACAAAATCGCCCTTCATCCTGCCCCCTTCTGAGCCCGGCCACTCTGATAGTCAGCTCGGAGACAATTGTGCGATTCTAGACTTAATCAGGTATTAGGCGCTGAGGCAGGAGGAGAGGGGCTAATCTCCATATTTAGTCCATCTGTACTGGTGGACCTGACTTGCCTGGCCCCGATAGATCAAAAGGAATTGGCAAAAATCAGATTAAGGCTGGAGAAAGGGGGGAGTTTCGAGCCGTGTAACAGGCACATGTTTTCCCCCTGCCTTGGATGCGTGTCCATTTATTAAGACCATGCGGTTAATCCCATGGGCTTACAGTGCATTGTGCTTGCCTTTTCTTCTTCTGCCCCTTCTTTCAATCGAAAAAAAAAAAAAAAAAAAAGCCATTCAAGTGAAATATTGTATTAATTATCAAAATATGAGCCCTGCACATCGAGGGCTGGTGGAGTTGCCCGGTTTAGAGAAGTCCAGCGATTTGGGCATGCAATACAGCCTGTGGGCTCGCTTGTCTGCCCAGGAAGGGGCAGAGGCCTGGCATTTTCTGGGGCCGAGACACACGGTGGAGCAGTGTGAAGTCAGCGGAAGAGAAGATGCTAATTATTAACACAGGCTGCCACGGAGCCGGGCTGGCGGTGGGGCAGGTGTAAGTGCAGCTCCGCGACATCTGATCTCCTGGCGTCACCACCTTGCTGCAGATCTCTGAGACGGAGCCCGGGAAACATATGGGATTCACCAATTAAACTGGCTCCTGTTTCTTCCTTTAAAACGTGCTGCCACGTTAGACACAGTCGGTTACTTTCTTCCCGGCTCCTCCGTGTGGTTTTGTCTGCAATACCATCTTGCCTCTGTGGTCCCCGCCGCTGCCTCTACCCACGGGTGCTTCCAACCCAGGTCGTGTGGACAGATGGATAAGGAGGGCGAAGGATTCACACTCTCGCCGCTGTTGGCCGTCACCCGCTGTTTGTAAACAGTGACATGTGGCCACCAGCCGTGTCCTTCAAGCGCCGATAAGTTAAACGTGCAGGCGGGCAACCTTGAGCTGGCCCCCATCTCATGATGGACACGGCGCACAGCTCAGCCTGTCCCAGGCGAGGATGGAGAGAACTTGCTGCGAGAAAGGAAACGTGGTCAAAGGAGCGCGGGCTCCTCTCCTGGAAGGCTGACAAAGTCCCTTCTTTTTCAGGAAGCCCCACGCAGTGCCAGAAGACAGCCGCATGGCCGCTGGATTTTGGCAGTCGAGTCACCTCATTAGAGTGGATTAAGTCGTGATGCTGAGAAGGATAAAAGGTGAACAGCAGAGCAAGAGGACCGCAGCCGCGGCAGCGCCGAGTGTCATCTGTGGCGACGTGTCACCGACTCTCACCCATGTGGTTCACACTTTCAATTTCCTTCTGCAGGAACCGGGCGGTAATTGCAGAGGCTGGTGCTGGAGCCGCGCGCGGGGGGCCTCCCAGCCTTCGTCACCTCCTCTTGATGCTCAAATCCAGATATGTTCAAAGGCAAAGGTCCAGAGCCTGCGGATTCCCCCCGGGACCTGGGGAGGGGTGACGCCGTTCAAAAACGAACAAATAAGAAATGCACCACGCTTGCAGGATGGCAATTAAATTAGCCACCACTGTCTGAGCCTGGCTCAGTCTCCAGCGTTTGGCAGTGAGTCGCACTGGCGAATCCCCGCCTTTGATTCTGCCTCACAAGACTTAAAAACACAACACAAGGACAAACTCAGGTGTCCCCTGGCGTCCTGCCTCTGCCGCACTTGTGTTTCTGCAGGTGCGTCTTTATCAACTGGGGTCGCGTCTGCGTTCCTCCCAGACGCGGTGCCATGTTGCAGTTTCCCCGTCAATCTGGCTGTGCTTTTCTTCTGCTCAAATTATAGGAAATAAAGAAAACCAACTCCAGATGTAAGTGATTTTATGAGCAAGGGGTTAAGGAGTTCAAGAGGAGTTTAGATTGTTGGGAAGACAGAATTGCATGGGGCAAAGCCAATCTGTGGTCAGGAAGGAAGGAAAGGACAGGAACAAAGCAGATCAGATAAACACTTGGAATAAAAATTAGGAATTGTCGGACAGCTCTCCTGACTTGCCCATATTTCCCTATCTCCAGCTGTCAAGGGGATGTTTTTTTTTTTTAAGTGGAGGGGGGCTGGGGAGAGGGCTTGCATTTCTTGGGAAGATTAGTGAGAAAAAATCTCTAAGCGCTCTGAGCGGCACACACGAGGGTTGGTGCGTAATTGTAACTTATCACCTTTTGGGGCTTCAGGACAGGCAGAGGGTCACCCTCAAGGCACCTGATCTCACGACGCTGCCTCTGAATCACCAAGTCTGGCCAATGCAGGAGAGACGCAGGGCAGAGCCCGCAAAGACGGTATCGCTAACATTGGGAGAATGTTCCTGAAAGGTGGAGTCTTTGCTCATCGACACACCCAGGCATTTTTGTAAACAATAAATGAGATTTTGATGTGGATTGAACAAGTGCATTGTATTGTTAGTAATTTGACCTCCACAGCCTACATAGAGAACTTCTACTTTCTAATCCTCAGCACAGGTTAGCACAGACAGCTGGTTTCCTTATATTGTGTGTGTGTGTGTGTGTGTGTGTGTGTGTAAGGCTGCCATCCATCCTACCCCTGTGACAGCGAGCCTTTCAGTGACGATTCCAGACTGCACAGCCTCCAACCTAAGGAAATGCTGCATGTATCCACACCCTTGTGCCGGCCAGTCAGATGCTCGTCCAGGGCCTCACCGTCCTCTCTCTCTAAGCCAATTCCGAAGGCCCAGCCCAAGCCAGTGAACACAGTGTCCTGAGATGGAGCCAGTCCCCAGGAGAGGGAGGCAACCCAGCATGCTCAGTCTAGGAAGGGACCTTGAGAATACACAACGGAACACGTGAATGGCTGGCTGGAGGTGCCTGGCTCGCTGGTGGAGCCACTGTAACAGAAGCACCATTCCACCCCCGAGGTCCAGAGATGGGGGACAAGAAACCCTGTTGTGCAACCGTTTACCTCCCGCACCCTTCTGATACGGGAGGCAGGGGCCCAGCAGTTGGAATCTCTTCTCTGAGTAACTGCCAGATGGCCTCCGGCAAGTGTAGACTCTTAGACATCAAACCAGCATCAGCTCAGAAGCAGAATTTCTTCCCTGTTTCCTGTGATGGACCCAAGTCCAGCTCTGGGCCTCGCTTCCCGGTCTCATTTTCCCCTCTTTAATCAACTTCCCTGGCGATGGATAACCAAGGAGACAATGGAGATGGAGCCCACCAGATTCCAACACCATTTCTGTTCCATCGTCTTGATTATTAGGCTTGTCCTGTACCTTAAACCCAAGGATTCTGCTAATGATACATCAGAGAGTCCTAGAGGAGACAGGTCACCCTGAACTGTCCACGTTTTGGAGGCCAAGCCCTTGCCTTCCACGAGCAGGGACATTGAACTGGAGGACCTTTGCCTCAGCAAGTCCAAGTCCCCCAGTCTGTGATGGCTCAGCTCAGTCCCACTGCAGGACACGGGCGGCCAGGGGCCTGCAGTGAGATGGTGATGGGTCCCAGGGAGGTGGCACTGGGTGACACAGTGATGGGTCCTGGGGAGGTGGCGCTAGGTGACATGGTGATGGGTCCCAGGGAGGTGGCATCCTGCTGTAACAACACCTGTGCCTTGAGTTCTACAGGGAAACTACACCCTGTGCCTTAGTCTGACCATAACATTGGAGGACATATCTGGGTTCATACAAAGAAATCAAGTGCAAACATAGCCTTGGTCAGCTATAGGCTTTATTTCTTAATAGGATCAATTAATAAGATTTAGTGATAATTCTCCAATAGATAAAAATGATATAATTAATACGTGTGAATACATGAATTCTCATCTGTATAACCAAGGTAATGATATAAATCAAAGGATGCTGTAATGTAACAATGTGACATATACAGAAATGTGTAGAAAGACACACACGTTAATATAATCATGCTGTATATTTATTGAATAAGCTCATTATTATTATTCAGGGGATCCAGGATACTTGAAGAGTTTTGTGTTTTCAGATCACCTTATTAGAAACAGATTAAGAAAATGATAGCAGCTATATCGGATGATTAAATTATAATCCGCTGTCCCAAATTATGCATTCTTTTGTGGCTGATCCCGGCCCGACAGCTGTCCTCACCACCACTGTACTGCAGATCTGTGGTGTCCAATACCACAGGCCCACAGCCGTCCACGCAAATAAAGCAAAAGTGGACAGAATGGTTTTAGCATCTACTGTAGACCCGTTGCTGTTCTTTCAGAGAAAAGACAAGGCAGGCCAATGTATTCCCACTTGAGACCAATCTGACTGCTGGAGCTGGTGGTGATAAACCCTGGCTTTTCAGGCTGCAAGGTGCGGGAGCTGAAAGAGGGACCACATGGATCATGGGATCAGTGGAGACTACACCCAGGTCTGTGCCCCGTGGACCTGCTGTGGGTACACAGGTAAGAATGTCCACCTGTGCTGATGCCTAGTAAGCAGGCAGCTGTCCAGAGTTGGGTCTTGTCTTGGCTGAGTAAACCCTCCACAGATGAAACACATTATTTAACCTGAATTATCTAAAAATTACATATGCTACTGTTCTTCCCACATGAAACCATGTTCATCTGATAAAAAAGGGTGCCTTCATGGAAAGCCACCATCTCTGTCACACAGGGCCTCAAGAAGTCGTCCTTCAGAAAGCCTGGCTGGCTCACCCCACTCCATCTCCCTGAGGTGGGGCTAACCCTGTCCTCTGAGCTCCCAATGTCTTTGGGCTCTGCCGTGTCTCCCACTGTCTTGTGCACATTTGGTTTGTCGTGTTGTCCAGTGAATGTTTGTTGAATGACGGTATGTGATCCATTCAGGGATTTGCTGAGGGATTGCTGGCCAGATATCCAAGTCATGGAAACATGACGGTACTTAAAACCTCTCCACTGATTGATCTCAAGACTGTGAATCTCTGTAGTTCTTGCTTGGGAGTAAACACACGTGTCACCTAAAGCTCACAGATTTGTTACTCACATGTCAAATCTTTACAGCGAAGATCCTCAGTTAAGATGATCTGGTCCAGATCCGTACGTTAGTTCAGGCTCCTTTGCCCAGTGTCTCACGGAGCTGGGTGTCTCATGGTACCATGCCCATGTCACAGTACCCGTGTGTTTATTGGACTCACAGTAAATATGCATCTAGTTGTGGCTGCCTTGTCACGAAAAGTGCTTCTTTGCATGCAGGAAAGTTCTGCCAGTTCTGGAAACTCTGAGGAACTCCTTGGGGTCGAACTCGAGTCATGAATCTGTGTTTGTTTTCCTGGAACGGCAGCACTGATACCTGTTTAGTTCCTGATTCAATACAGCTTTACACACTCCAGGGAGAGGACCAGTGGCCTTACCACGCATCCACCTTAAAATACAGCATCACCTTCATGTCATAAACCGGTTTATTTTCTGTGTTGTACTGCATACTAAGGATGATACAAAGTCCAGCTTTCATGTCCAGGAAGGCCAAGCCCGTGTTGGACAAGGCCGAGTGTGTGGACAGCCTGTCAGCACCAGAGGACGTTTTTGCGAGAAGGTCACAGACCTGAATGCATTAGTGAGGTGGGCGATGCACGGTGGCCCCGGCTTCCCCTCAGTCCCTGGCAGCAGCTGCACATCAGATGACACCCCCTTTCAGCTCTAAGTGCTGCTTCTGCCTGTTATCGGCCAGTCGCCAGTGGGCTCAGGGGAGCAGCGCTATCTCCTATGGCCATGAAAATTGATATTGAACATGGAAGGGAAAATCTCACAAGCTGATAGCAATTAGCTAAAAAGGATTTGCGACTCCATGATTCATCACTCCAGGGGACCAAAGTCATTTGCAGACGCTGTTTCCAGAGTCCCCGCATGCAGCTCCGAGCTCTGCCTCTGTTTCCCTCCCACTGGGGTGTGACATTTTCGGCTTTCACAGCCCCTTTCCAGAACAGAGGCTGTCGCAGGTGGGGACTCTTCTGTCACAGATGCTTTCATGAGCAGGTGCTCAAAGCCAGGCTCAGATGCTTACTTCTATTTAGATATTCAAGTCGGAAAATGGAAATCAGTTTCCTTAAGAGTTTTTGTTTAGGAAAGTACTTTGTGACTCTGGGTCAGTAAGAAAATTTTACCTAAGTTAATCAGAAGAGTAGTGCTAAGGTACCAAAAGTGTCTCGAGATTATTTTCCAAAAAGAAACGCTTGACCCAGGTAGCCACCCCTTTATTCTTGATCGCCAAGCTGCACAGACCCCTGGCATGCGACCCCAGTGCCGGCCCAGTGGAGGCTGTGTTCCCTTCCGTGGCAGCGGGGCTTCCCGGCCGCCTGGGCCCACCTGCACCTCTGGCTATTTAATCTATGTATCTGGTGCCAAGCATTCCATTAGAATAATATCCCAGACCTTCTCTAGTTCTTAAACGGACAGAGAATTTCTGTGCGATTTTGTCACAAATGATGCAGAAAATCATGCCCTGAGTGTTTCTCCATGTAGAACTGTGACAGACCTGAACAGGAAAGTTAAACATAAACGCTTTTATGACCCCAGAGAAGGGAGAGAGCGCTGGAACTAGTATTATAGAGCAGAAATTACAAAGGAAAATTTTATTTATACAATTTGCTTTACTATTTATATATGTGAAATAAATCATATATTTATATACTCTAATTTTAATGTCAATGTGCATATATGTGTATATACATATATCTGAATACACACACACACACGCATCAAAATTAAAAGCTTCTTTATGACAAAAAAATACCATAAACAGACCAAAAAGAATGCCACATGTAACCTCATCATCAATTAGGGTGGTGAGATTCATACAGCAATGTCCTCTTGTCCCCTCCAGTGACTGGTGCCTAATAGCACATCTGACCACAGGAAGGCTTGGCCGGGACGGGGTGGGGGGGCTCTCTGACGGCCGTGCAGACGGGGGGGGGAGGGCCAGGGTGGGGAGCCAGAGAGCCCAGAGCCAGCCCCTCCCTTCGGCCCCACCTCAGCATCCTGTGAGGACCAGTCCCCCGTTGTCTGGGTCAGGGAGGGTCGGCCATCCATCCATTTCCAGCTACGGGTTCTGGCTTCCTCCAGCTGGGCACAGAACCGCCCTTGCTCCACTAGGGTTCATTTGACCTTGAATGGCCTGCACAGTCAAGTGTCTTAGCAGTGATTTTGTGGCCAGCAGGAAATTGTCTGGATGCGTGTGGAAGATTAGGGACAGGAAGGAACCCACTTTGAGAAATGTAGGTGCCTCGGCGGGCTGGGAACAGGGTGGAGGGAGCATAGCCAGGTCAACACAGTTGCTCCCCAGAGACCAGGAGACTCTGGGAGGTGGACTTTAGGTGGACGAAGTGACCATGGGATAGACGGGACATTGAGGGTCTCCAGAGGACCAGTTTCTGCAGCACCTGTGGCATACCTAGAAATGGGTTAAAAAAAGTAGTGGGGTAAGGGGTGAATAACAGCATGGAGAGAGCTTTTCTTCTGGGTTTGGAGAGGGATTCTCGGTGGGCAGTAACATCGCATTCAACACACAGTGGGCTTCAGGATGATTCAGAGATACTTCATGTGCCTGTGATCTTAGAGCTCCAGCAGGTCTGTTAGTTATGTCATCAACTGCATTCAGCTTACGTTAATGTGGTGATATAGTCCTTAGTTGCAAAACTATTGCACTGACCACATTTATAGGTCCTAGAAACCAGGGGATCATATGGGTAACACCTGGAAGTTTCAGGATCTCTGAAATCCATCTCTTGCCAATTCTGAGCCAATGATGGGTGATACCGGCATCCTTAGGCCAGGCTTCCTCCTCCCCATTTCTTCCTCTGGCTCTTTCTTTCCCTCTTTCCCCAGAGGATGGATCTCCTTGTGTGATAGTCCCCATGCTTGACTTCCTGCTGATTATTTCAGAAACGATCTCTGCCCTGCACCTGGAAATTCCAACCCCGAGAACTTGGAAACGCCCTCTCAGCTCCCAGAAGGGAGCTTCCCCTTCTGGCTTGGTCTTGTGCACATATTTCCTCTTTGGATGGATGATGTACTTGCTCAGGGTCCCCAGGGCTATTTGGACTTGGGAACCGTGTCCTCCCCCATGCTTGGTATAAGCCTGTGAGTTCCCAACAAATAGCCCTCTTATCTCATGGATGTGCTCCAATTAGAGGGCAAATTGTCTCCTTGCGTCTCTGACTCTGAGATGGAGAAATTTCACCCCTCACAGCCCAGGGCCAGAGCAGGTCACAGGGCAGCGCTGCAGGAGAGCTGAGCCACGTACCGTGTGTCCTCTGCACCACGCTGGCCGTGTGATGCCAGCGCTGCTCTGTACAACATCTGCTTAGCAAGCCGTGGTCAAAACTGCTGACGGCTATGATCCTGGCGGGAGATGTGAAAACAGGTAAACGGATCCCTCCCTGGGAACTGGATCTCATAACCTTGTGTCTCAGAAAGGTCAAATAAGATAGAGAAGAAATATGTAAATGCAGAGGAGTGCATTTGGGAGCAGTTTGGGGAGGGAGAGAGCTTGGCTCGCAGAGTGGGGACAGGAAATGTGAGCTGTGGGTGGGATGGCGCTCTGGCTCTGCAGCCGCTGTTCCCAGCCTGACAGCTTTGACCTTGAGAAGGCCGGTTCTCCACCCTCACTTCTCCAGCGCTCAGGCTAGGAACCTACAACTGCATTGGTGATTGGGGTGAGCCAGCATGGGCAGCAAGAGAGTTGGACCTGAGCTGGGGAGACTCTGATTGGTGGGGCACATTCTGTTCCCCACTGACTCACTCTTCCAGTGCCAAAGTGCATGTCCTTTGGGGTGGAACTCAGAGCACACCTCTGCCTCTGCTGGTCCCATATTGTCACCATTACCCTTCTGCTTCCATCAGCATTTTATTTCTCTTTCTTGGGCACTTACCATTTCCTTCCCCTCCACATAAATGTCTCTGTTAATCCACTACCCCTAAGGATCTCAGGGAGGGGTGGACAGGTGTGGATGCTGTGGTGTGGCTCTGGGCCAGGGGTCTGGGTCTGTCTGTACCCTCGATCTAACGCTGGCCCATGGGGGACCTGGAGCAGGTCCCCTCTGTGCGCGGTGTTCTCACCACGAACAGACCTCAGTACCATACCCCTGTCAGGTGGTCTTATCTGAGTGACTTAACTATATTTGCAAAGTACTTAAAGCAACGAACATGATACACATGTACACACACAAGTTACTTGTTCCTGAGGACCCAGCCATGCCTTCTTCTTGTTCATGTACCCAGTGCCAAGCTTGGTGACAGGCACAGGCTGCAGGGTCAACTGGCTGAGTTGCACAAAGAAGTTCAGGGAGGCCCTCAGTAGCCACCCAGTCCTCTGAAAAGGCTGTGTGCCCGTGGGCTCTTGTGCCCCCTCCTTGAGCCTCTGGATCCACTGGCTCTTCAGGCTCTGTGGCCTCCAATCAACGAGGCCTTAGCCCAACCTTGTGGTCTGGAGCTGCACACGCCCCAGGCAACTCGGGGGCGTTCACCTCCCAAGGACAGGCTTTTGGTCAATGGAGGCAGGCTGGATGGACATGTCCTCCCTTTGACACCCCTCCTGCAGCCCCTCTGAGTCCAGGGCACAGGGATCCTAGCAGGAAGGTCCCAAGGGACAGGCAGCCACTCCACGAGGCATCAGCCTTCGGCTCCCAGTACAGGAACTCTCCGCCTGGACCCTGCTCCCTGGGGAACCAGGGCTCCCACCTGCCTCACAGGCTCTTCTGAGGCCAAACAAGCACAAAGCCGATGCTTCAGTGAGCTCTCACTTCTTGAAAGTGACTAACGTAGGCCATACACGTCAAGGAAGCCATAGGTCCAGAGGTGTCCCTTGCATAGACCAGGGCCTACTGGACAAACTTAGCCCTCGGGGAGGAGTTTTGCACCCTCAGAGTCCAGCTCCAGTGGTGTGGACCCTCCAGGAGAAGTCCCAGGGCCCACATGAGTGCTTCATCAGGGGTCATGGTTGGCGTGGCTGGTGGACCCTCACCCCTCATCATTTTTTCTGGTGCCATCTTGGCTTTGATTCAAAGGATGATCATAGGTTTGTATGTTTCCTGGAGCTGAGGTAACAAAGTGCCACAAACTGAGTGGCCTAAAGCAAGGAACATTTACTTATTCTCTCTCAGTCCTGGAGGCTAGAAGTCTGAAATCAAGGTGACGGCAGGGCCACACTCATCCAGAAGCTCTGGAGAAAGTCCTCCTCCCCTTGCCCAGCTTCTGGAAAATCAGGTGTCCCTTGGCTTGTAGCCGTGTCACTCCAGCCTCTGACTCCATCTTTACATGTCTCCTCAATTTCTATCCGTGTCTTTTCCTCCGTGTGTCTCTGTGCCTTATTCCCTCTTTTTTCTCTTGTAAGGACAACTGTCACTGCATTTAGGGTACATCCAGATAATCCAGGACGATCTCTTCTCCATATTCTTAACTTAATCCCATCTGCAAAGACCCTTTTATCATATAAGTTCCCATTCATGGGTTCCTCTGGTCTGGACTTGAACAAAATTTTTTAAGGGTCACCATTCAATCCACTGCAGATGCCTTTGGAGACGTTGAAGAAATGGAGTGAATTTGAGCAAACTGTTCTATGGAGAGGTAAAGGGGACACAGGTAAGTCACCACCTTTGGCCCTAGAAAGTACACTCTTAGGAGCCACAGGTTCATGAGTGAAGAAGGAGGCAGATTAATTCTTCACAAATGGTTTCGTGATTTATTTAATTTTTGTACAAAATCCTATTGTGTATTTTACCAAGCCTTATCTTTTACTTTTTGTGAGCATGCTACAGGCTTAGCATAAATCACGGTGAATACTAGCACTGACTTTGCACTGCCACTGAGCCTTACGTTCACAGGAATTTGATTGGTTTGGAACTACGTTCATTTTATGGCTTTAACTAAACAGAAAAAGCAAAGTCCTAGCATTAGGCCATGTGCCAGTATCCATGGATTTTGTAGCTCGTGAAGAATCTGCTGTCACTTCATCCTTGCTTACTCCTTGGGTCATCGTCCCAGCACCTGGGTCCTGGTGGGTCCCCACTGGTTTGTTGGTTGACTTCTCATGGAGAATAAGGGCAAAGTGGGACTTGCGGGTTGGAGAAAGTTGTGGGAGACGTGGTTGGAAAGTAGGTTGCTTCCACTCTAGAAACCACAGGCAGGCGGTTTTGAGTCCACTCTCTGGAAATTGAGGAACTTTGGAAAATTCTAAAGCAGAGAAGTGCCAGAATTTGGACAAGAAGATAAGAAGGACAAGCCATTCCCCTGGTTGTGGTCTACTATGGCTTGAATCGTGAACTCCCCAAATTCATGTGTTGAAGAACTATTTGGAAATAGGGTGATTGCAGACATAATTAGTTAAGATGAAGTCATGCTGGGGTAGGGGGGGATTGTGCCCTGAAAAATATGAAATGTGGAGGAAAGAAATCAAAGGAGATTTAAATAAATGGAGATAATCCTGTTCAAGGATTGAAAGACTCAACACTGATGATGTCATTTCCCCCTAAATCGATAGATAGGTTTAAGATTCTTTCTGTAAATAGAGACACGACTTTTCCAAAATTTATATGAAAATCTAAGGTACTTGAATAGCTAACATTATTCTGAAAAAGAAAAATAAAGTAGGAGGAGTCACTCTACCCTATTTAAAGACAGTCTCTGTCTCTGTCTGTCTATCTCATTACACACACACACACACACACACACACACACACACACACACACAGTAAGACTGTGTGATCGTGTGGTACTGGTGGAGGAATAGGACATAGATTTATAAAACAAAATAAGAGAACCCAGAAATAGCCCCCTACAGCCAGCTGATTTTTGACAAATATGAAAAAGCAATTAAATTGGAGGAAGGAAAAACTTTACAGCAAATGTCGCTAAAGTGATTGAAGACCCCTAGGAAAAAATTAACTCAGCGTAAACTGTATATCTCATACAAAAATTCACTCAAAAAGGATCATGGATTTAAATGGAAAACATACAAGTATGAAACTTTTACAGGATAGTATAGAAGCATGTCATTAGGAGCTAGGGCTGGGTGAACAGTTCTTAGACATGATCAAAAGCACAATTTGTAAAAGATAAATAAATATGTTAGACTTCATCAAAATTAAATATTTTGGAAGATGAGAGTACAAGCTGTGGGCTGGGAGAAAATATTTCCAAAGCCCATATCTGAAAAAGAATCCATACCTAGAACACATAAAGAATTCTCAAAATTCAACAATTAAAAACCAAATAGTCTCGTTGGAAAATAAGCAAAATATGAAGATGTTTCACCAGGAGTGTGTATGGATGGTAAATAAGCACGTGAAAAGAGGTTTGCCATCACTGGCCAGCAGGGAGGGATGAACGAGGACCTCGATGAGCCAAATGCTGTGGAAATGAGACAGAGGATGTTCCCTGCATTGTGCGGGGGATGTAAAATGGTCCAGCTACTCTGGAAAGTAGTGGAACAATTTCCTTAAAAGCAAAGCAAAACAAAAACGTTAACCACACAATCCAGCAATTGTACTCGCGGGCACTTAATCCAGAGCAAAGAAAATTTATATCCACACAAAAAACGCAGGACTGTGCAAAGCAACGTTATTTGCAACAGTTCCGAACTATAAACTGCCCGAATGTCCCTCTGCAGAAGAATGGTCACACACACTGTGTCCATCATACTTTGGAATTCTGGAACATGATTCAGCAACACAGAGGGAGAAATTCTGTATGTGCACAGCTACGTGCATGGACCCTCTGGGTACCATCTGAGTAAAAATAAGCCCATCCCGAAAGGTGACATATTACATGATTCCATTTGTGTGATGTTCTTGAAATTACAACATGATAGATGGAAAACAGACCAGTGATTGCCCAGATTTAGGGAGGAAGAGTCTCACTATAAAGGATAGAGTGGGGAGATCAGTGTGGTGCTGTCACAGTCCTGGGTCTGGATTATGACATGGTCACAAGGATTTACACCTGTGATCAAATGGCATCAGATCATAGACATATATCACATCAGTGTCAGAGTCCTAGTTTTGAAGTTGTATAATCATGTAGCATGTCATCACTGAGGAAACTGAGTGAAGAGTACAGGGAAACTCTTTGTAATATTTTTGTAATTTACTGGGATTTATAATTCTTTCAAAATAAAACATTACATGCAGAAAAAAAGGAAGACAAAATGAATGAATTTTAAAATGAAAGTATGCATAAAGAAATTAAGCCTTGGGTACAAAGAAATATACCTCGAAACACAGAGTGTTGAAGCCACAAAACAAAGGGCACAAGGGTAGACGCTTGTGCTCATGTGTGATTGTAAAGCCAGTAACACCATGCTGTAAAAAAGTATATTGGCACAACATAAGCAGAAAGGGTATTAAATTGTGCATGGGAACAGTCAACACCCCATCTAGGATGAGAAGGAAGTAATACAGAGAAGGACTCAAGCATAATCTTTAAGATGTTACTTCTTTAAGAACCCTGGAACAAATATGGGGAAAATGAGAGGTTTGGGAAAGCAAGTGGTTAATGAAAGCATTGCTTCTATTTTTCTCTGTACTTTTCTGTAATCTTGAAGTACTGTATAAATTATGAGAGTGAGTCACACAGAGAGAAAGACAGAGACATAAAGAGACAGAGATACATTTAAGTCCCTTTTCTAGAGAGCAGAGGAGGCTGAGGAAGACTGTGACAGCTTTAGAGGCAACGGATAGAGGAAACAACAATGCTCTGAGCCTGCTGATTTAACTGCATTTTGCTTGTAATTGAATGATAGATTTAGAGTGATTTCTGATTCGATCAGAAGAGGCAAGTGTAGATATTGTGTGGGTTTAGTAAGAGAAACACAGAGGGCACATCTCCCTGCAGGCTGCAACTCCTTATGGCAGGTTAAAAGGGAGACAGAGTTTTCTCTCTGGCTGGGGTTCAGGGTAATTCTGGAGTCAAGAGTGAGGCCACAGGAGCGGAGGCAGCAGGAATTGCCGGCCGCATGCCAATAAGGGCCTCTGCCTTGGATGCTCACCCCAAACACCCTGCCAGTGTGCGACATACCACCTCTGGGGTCTGGTCCTCAGAGCATCTTCTCTTCCTGTCCTTTCTCCTGGGTTTGGATTTGGGGGTCTCAAACCCAAGGAGCTCATTGAATTTAACTTTGTGTGGCCTCAGACCAAGGTACAACTTGTGATATGTACCAGTGTTCTGTTCTTCTCCTGAGCAGAGGGACCACCCTGCATCCCCATCACCACATACAGAGGTTAACACTCTCTGATGAACACCCGTTGGTTAGGCATTGCATTTATTCCTCTGAACAAAGAGACTTTGTGTTCTTTAACCACATGGACCGTTGGTTGTAGAGGACTGCTATCCACTGAACGTTTGTGCTCCTCCCCCCACTATTCATGTGTTGAAATCTTAACTATACGGTGATGGTATTAGGCAGTGAGACCTTTGGGAGGTAGTTAGGCTGGGGCCCTAAGGAATGGAATTAGTGCCCTAATGAAAGAGGCCCCACAGAGTCCCTAAATCCCTTCTGCCATGTGTGGCCACAGAGAGTATACAGCCATCTATGAACCAGGAATCGGACCCTCAGCTGACACCATATCTGCCAGTGCCTTGATCTTGGACCTCCTGCCCTTTAGAACTGTGAGAAGTAAGTCTCTGTTGGTCATCAGCCAGCCAGCTTATGATATTCTGTTATAGCAGCCCAGACAGACAAAGGCAGTGGCACCAGAAACATCCTTTATTTCAGCTCTCCTAGTTTTACAAGGGAAGGAGCTGAGCCTCAAGCAGTGGAAGGATTAGCCCGAGGTGATAAAGCAGCGGTGAGAGGTGGACCCAGGGCTGGAATCTGGGCCCCTGACAACATGCCCTGACCTTCAGGGTCTCTCCCCAGGGCCGTCCACCTGCCCGGCCCCCGTCTCCTGCAGCTACACACTTTACAACACTCACAGAGCCCAGCACGACACTGAGCAACCCCATCTAGAGGAAAGTTTGGTTAAGAACTCAACAACAGAACAGAATTTGTTTTCAACATGAAAAATAGTTTTTTGAAAAATAATTTATGGTTAAATATTATTTGATTAAAAATAGAGGGCACCATGCAACTTTGGCAACAGTGTTTGACACTTGTGCACATTGGTACTTAAGATGGTGTTCTTTGAGGGCTTGACACCTGAGGCCTCCATCCAAGAGCCACTGAGATCTGAGTCCCATCAACAACCAGGAGAGGGACATCAGAAGGGCATCTGGCCCCAGCTGACCATGAGGGTGAGATGACCCAGCCCCAGGTGACACTGTAATCACAGTCTGTGACAAACCTCGAGCTGGGGTCCAGCTAAGCTGCATGTGGATGGCTGACGTACAAACACTTTGAGAAAATAGATGTTCATTGTTTTCAGTCACTAAATTTGGGGGTCACCTATTAACAGTCATCAATTACTAAGACAAAAACTTTCCCAGAATGGAGTTCAAAAATAAAATGTAAGTATATATTTTAAAATCTTTATTTTCCCTCTCACTAAATAAACTTCCAAATTTCCCTGACCATAATAATTTGAGAGACATTATCCAGTTCTGCATAAAATCTTGTCCCTCTACAACATCATCCCTAAACGGGATTATTAATGCAACTCTAGTCTTTGAATGAAAAAAAAAATGCTCAAATTGATTATAAAGTAGCAAAAGCACCTGAAGAAGTATGTTCCTAGGCAGCTTTGTCAAAAATCACTGGGGTGGATTTGATTTGTTGGGCAGATTCCAGTTTGGCTAATAGTGAATATGTGATGCTTAAGTATTTTATGTACACCCAGAGGCCCTTTTCTGATTTACAGAGCTTTTGCAAACACTGAAATACATATACAGAAATGCTGAAAAAAATTAAAGAAAACATTTCCACCTCCTGCAGTCCACTTGCCACTTGCTGCTGGGCTGAGCTTGACAAGTATGCAAATATCCATCCAATTGCCATCACACCACTAATTTCACAGGGTTTAGAGTTTCTTATCAAAAGGTGTGCAAAGGGTTCTGTGCAGCAGATGAAGTGATGGGCACTGACAATCTGACTTTGCTCGTTTGATCTATCATGAATTAGATGGAAATAAACACGCCCATGGGAGAGAAAGTGGCTTGGTTTTTATGGCTGAGCCTCTGGGGAGCAGTGACCACTTTCTACACCTCCAGGCAATATATGGACTCACCAGAAAGAAGAGAGCATGGTGGTACTCGGGTATGACCTGGGACATCAGCTGGGAGTCAGCAAGTGTGTCTTCAGGATTTAAAACAAGAGGGAACCTTATTCACACCGCTGCTGGGAAACATGTGCCTGGTTTCCACTTGTTGGGGAAGAGGCCACGGTAGGGATAAAGCACGTTAAATAGTAGAAAAGCAGTAAGGAAACCACAGCACCATGGAGGAGGGGGATCCAGGAGTGCAAACCTGTGAGCATGGTGGGATCCCAGTGTGAGCTCCCCAGAAGCAGAGCTGGAGACAAAGGTTTGAGTAAAAGCAGGTGCTTTGAAGAGAGGAAGAGAGGAGTGAGGAAGTGATACAGGGAGTGGAGGACACCAGTAGAGGATGAACCAACAGACAGGTGAGCCCTGCAGACCCTGATGGCCTGGGATACCATGTGTATCGTTCCAGGAAGTGGGGTTGTTTTCCGTCAACTCCCATCCATCACCAACGGCTGCCCTAGGGAATTAGTTCTCAGGCACCTCTAGCCCCCTCCACATGTGGACCAAGCATGCCCCCAGCCAGAGAAAGACCTCAGGCAGAGTCACTTTTGCAGTACAAAGCCCTCAACACTTATAGAAATGGTGAGCACAGAGGGGAAATCCATGGGGCTCTAACGACATCAGTGGTCATTGCTCATGGCAAAGTTTAACCAAGGTTCTTTCTTCATTCTGCTCTACAGTGCAGTCCTGAAGAGGCAGAGGACAGCTAAAATATTCCTATTGCTCAGGGCAGCCCAGGGATGGAAGTTTCTAAATAGAAGGAATGCTTGTGATTGGTGGAGAAAAACAGAAGCCACGTGAGCAGACTCCAGAAGACCCAGGTTTCCAAAAGGCCCAGGGTTGGCCTGTTTGTTTACCCACCCCACGTCTCCCCCAACAGCATGCTACCTACCATAAGGTAGGAACTCAATGCATATTTAGTGAATAAAAATGCATTAATACATAAATGGAAGAACGGAGACTATATCCTATGGGTGGTGATGTATAGGAGCCCAGTGAGAACTGTTAACATTGTGCGTGGGGACACAGTCGGTGATCCCTCTGGAAGAATGGATGAGGGCTTGGAAGCAAGAGTTCCAGTCACGGGGGCTGTCCTCGGGCTCTGAATCATTACTATGATGCATCTTCTTCCACTTGACCCCACAGTGGGAAAACCCATGTGAAGCGGGGCTTGTATGTGGTGGTCAGGAAAGCTCTGATATAAGTGATACTTCTATTTGTTGAATGAATTTTGAAAGTGACAGTTAATTTTCAAACTGAAAAATTAGAGCATTAGGCTAGATAATCTTCATTGCCCTCTTTTTAGAGCTAAAAATAATCTGTGGTTTTGTTTAGAATGTATAAGCATAATGAAAAGCAATTTCAAAAACATGAAAAATCTTTGCTCTGTACACTGGAAAATTTAAGTTACTCACATGATTATTTTGCATTTGCCTGTTTGGTTGCCATTCTTCACACTCTATTTTTTCCTTTAGAAGGAAGTTACCATATGGAACTTACCTTCAACCTAAAGAATATCTTTTAGCATGTCTTGTAATGCAGGTGTTCTGGCAACTCAGCTTTCACTCCGCTTTCTCTGTTTTTGCTTATCTGATGATGGCTTCATTTTATTCTAATTTTTGAAGAATATTTTGCTTATAGAATTCTTCATTAGCAGATTTTTTTTTTTCTTTTTCAGTTTAAAGATGTCATTTAGTCTCCTGGCCTACAGTGTTTCTGATGAGAATATAGGCATCATTTGTATCATTGTTTTCCTATATATAATATATATATATATATATATATATATATAAAATGCTTATTTTTTCTTTGGTTGCTTTCAAAATTCTTTTCTATATATTTAGTTTCAGTCACTTGACCTTGATGTTCCTAGATGTGGCTTACTCTGTGTTTATTCTACTTGAGTTCAGTTGACCTTCTTGGGTCTGTATATTGATGTGCTTTCATCAAATTTGGAGAGTTTTTGGTCATTATATTTAAAATAGTTTTTCTGCCCCATCCTTGAAATTCTTTTGGGGATACCAGCTTCACGTATTTAAGCACATTTACTGTTGCCTGAGAAATCAGTGAAGCTCTATCCAATAATTTCTTTATTTCTGTTCTTCACACTGGATAAATATTTATTGCTCTATCTCAGGGCACTGACCATTATTCTTTCATATTTAATCTGTTAAGATAATCTAGTGACTGTTTTCATTTCAGATATTGTAATTTTCAGTTCTAGTTTTTTTTTATTTATTTAACAATTGCTATTTCTCAGCTGATATTCCCTATCTGTTCACTCATTAAGACCATATTTTCTTTTACATCCTTGAACATCTTTATATCTGCTTTAAATATCTGTGGCTGCTAAATCCAACATTTGGACCATCTCAAGGTGTGTTTCTGTAGTTTGATATTTTTCTTGACTATGGTTCCCATTTTTGTGTTTCTTTCTATGACAAGTCAATTTTGATTGAGGATGATATACTATAAAATCTCTGAATTTTGTTGTATTCCTCTGGAGAGTGTTGAATGGTAAAGACTTCATTTATATAACATAAAGTTCAATTGTTGACTGATTATTGTGGACATTTTAGACTTGGTTTGATGCTTTTTTTAATTACAAATGTGGAAAGGCTGAGTGTTTACCAAACCTATCTAACTTGACATGACTAAATCTCCAAATTATGTCTTTTCTGTGGATTGTGTTATGCTTGACTTTCTACCCTGTTAACCTGGGCCTAGAGAATGCCTTAATATAAGTTATAGTCCTTAAATCTATGTCTCAGTCTTTCCCATGTTTCAGTTAGAGGCTGGGATGTCCTTGAGCTCTTTTCACTCTAACTGGTCCAGAAACCAATGTCTCTCAGCATTGATTAATCTCATACTTTCAACCCTGTAACTGATACTTGAACATAAACTTCACCTTGTGTGTATCCAGACTGATCCTCAGCTAAGGGTTCCCACACTGAGATTTTTAGACTGTGGTCTTGCTCTGCCTGCTGTCCAATGCCTCAGAACTGTTCAGTTTTATAATTTTATAGCAGGAGGGCTCATCTGATACCAGTTATTCTGTCATGGCTAGGAGAAAAAAATATTGTCATTATTTTGTAAAAATAATAAACTTGTGAATTTTTAGTCAACATTTAGATTTCTATATCTAAAATGTTTTTAAAAAGTGAATATATTTGTTATTTTTTTTTTCAATTAATTATCCTTTTGTTCATTAGTAACACTCAGGGAGTGAAAAGATTTGGGGACAGTAGAGTGTGTTAGGAAATTTGGGGAGGAGAACAGAAGTGTGAACCCTTTCTTCAGGGTGTCATCTTGCTAAACATAGTTCAGCCTGAGTTAATGAGCAATTTGAGTCAGAAAGAAGGTTAAAGTTTATCTCAATATAGACAAAGGAACAAAGGCCTGATGAGGTTAAACATTCTCATCAGAATCACACAACTATTTGATTGCCTGATATGGAAAACAGAGCAAAAGAATACACATGTCTTTATTCAACAAATGTGTGTGTCTTCTAAATGTGATGTTTCGGGTGAAGTATTTGAGTTACCTGGGTAGGTGAGATACCAAGGATTTCTTACCTCATGGTGTTCCCTGCTTGCCCTTCTCACCTCACTGCTCCCTCTCAGAGATGCCCTTCTTTGTGGTCAACTGCCCTCTGTCTTGGAAGAATTTCTTTTAACACTAAAATTCTACTCTCTGGTCCATTTTTCATCCCCTAAACACTGCCATCTGCCCCCAGCCACCTGGCTCACCCTTTCACTGTTCTGGAGACATGGAATTTTGGGACACAGGTTCTCAAACTAACCACACATCAGGACTGCCCTGGAGAGCTTGTTACAACAGACCACTTAGCCTCACCCCAGACCTTCTCCTCTAGCATGTCTGCATGGACCCTAGGGATTTGCATTTCTAGCAAGTTCCCAGGTAACTGATGCTGCTTGTTGGGGGCTCTGCTCAGAGAAACACTGCTCTAAAAGTCTCCTTAAGGACAGGATGCAGAGGTCTTTCTGTAGGGTTCAAGGCTAGTGATCAGTCTCCCCAAAACATGCCCCAAAGGGCATTTTCTGAGACCTCACTCTACCTGCCACCCCTGCCCCTCAGGCCCTCACTTCACGCCACCCTCTAAGCCTGAATATGGTCTCACAATTTCCATGGTCACCCTTGGATCTCTCTCGCCCCTACCCTTTGGAGAAAGAAATTCTCTCCTACACTTGTTCATTTAGCATATATTTTCAGCCTTGTCTCAGTTCTCTCTAACTGCAGCTTGAAAATATTGGTAGTTTTCATTAGTTCTAAGGGAGGTATTATAACCATATCTGTCTTTTTTTGGCCTACCTCCCATTCTCCTGTATTAGTTGCTATATGTGTAAAAAAGCATATTTATTCTGTGCTTATCTATAGAGTCTTTCCATGGAGAGAATATTCTAGGAGCTCTCCGCATCCACACCCCCTGCCGCTATAATTGTGTCTGAGCAGCCAAGTGTGCTGGGTGTGATGGCATGGCTAAGTGTTTGACAAATTTCCCCCCATCTTCCAATAAGGCCCTAGCCCATTTTCCAATAAAGCTGATGAAACCTGATAAAAAATGTCAGAGGAATCAAAAGGCCCCCAGGCTAAGTAGAATCATATCTCGTGAAATCCCACATTCAGCATCATCTATACTGGAAATATTAAAAAAAAAATCATATATAGTGAAATGATAGATACTTTTGTCACTATTTTAAAAAGTTATGCTGATAGAGCTGTCCCTGGGTCCTCACGAAGGACACTTCTTCTTGAATATACGAAGATGGCATTACTGACCCGCAGACCCTCTAAGGCAGGCTCTGCTCTGAGTGCTCATGACTCTGCCCTGAACCATCACACCCCTCATCTGCCCAGTGGCCAGGGCTGGGTTCGCGGGGAATGTGATCGAGCACCACTAGGGCAGCGAAGGACCCTGGAAGTGATGGGGTGAGGGCACAGAAGTGTCACTGTGAAGGAACATGTCCTGGAGTCTGGGTGGCAGATGCTGGAGCAGGATTCCCTGCCTTGTGTCATTGACACACTTGTTAGTCGAGTCAGCCTGCCTCTTGCCACCCGTGGATGGGGCAGGTGTCAGAGCTTGGGTCTGGACACCACAAGCATCGGCCTGAGTCCCTCCTCAACCCCACCAGGGACAGAAGATCTCCACTGGCCAGGGAGACCTGATTGGGCCATTCCCCAAGCGCTGGCCAGGGTCCTCTGTTCTCTGCTCACCTGTGAGCACAGAGACGTGGTGCTGCCCTCATACATATACTCCAGCGAGCTGGGCTGCATGTGTGTGTGTGTGTGGCGGGGACCCCTGGAAGAGAAGAAAGGGTCCCTCTGGATCACCCCTTTTACTTCTCTGCAGTGGGAAGTGAGCTGCAAAGTCAGCCAGTGATGATGGGAGCAGGGCTCCTCCCTCCCCCTCGATGTCCCCCAACCTCTGCACAGGCTGCTGTGAGGGTTATAGCCTGGCTGAAGGGCTGGGATGTTAGGGTACTGTTGCGACAAGGAGGCCACATCTAGATTAGCATCCATCACCCCTGTTGAGAGAGTTCATTGGCAACCATGTCAGTTACTATGAAGGCCCCTGTCCCCTCCACCCCTCCAGACCACCACTACACACTCCTCTGTCCACCTCCACTGCCGGTAACTTAGTGCCATTTACCAGTGTCCCTATCCTGGAGCCCTCAACCCTGAGCAGTGGACGCCCAGGCTCACCTCGGCCCTGCAGCTTCTCCTCCTCTCAGCAGCCAGGACCATCTCTGAAGGTGCCTCCTCTGGTCCTGGCTCTCTGACTGTTGGCATCTTCCAGTTAAGCTGTGGCCTTGCTGAGCTTCCTGCGAAGAACGCCCAGAGCCCCCTCCTGTCCAGCCCAGAGTGCCAGCCATCCTCTCATTTCTCAGGCCTCTGCTTAAGTATCACCTCCTCCGAGAGGGTCTCCCTGACAACCTCCCTCTCTCTAGTTATAAGTTCTTTGTGTAGTTTATTTATTAGCAGTGTTGTCTCTTATCGCATGCTTAAGGAGAACAGGGGCTGACTCTGAACCTAGTGTAAGAGTATATGTGCCTTACTCTTGATGGGGCATGAAGCATAGTCTTACTTAGCACGTGATAGGAGATGTTAAACGTTTGGTGACGGAGTGAATGAAGACAATTGAGCAGAAGACTCAGAACTGCACACGGATGCATCCAGGGATGAGTGGGGGAGGTGGCGGGTCTTACCTGGAAAGAGGCCTTGGAGGACCCCCAGCTGTTTTCTCCTTCGACCATGGGCTCTGAATCGGTCTTGATATTTCAACACGGTAGACACAAGCCCTGCAAGTAGATACCATAAAAAAGGCCAAGCTCAGTGGAAAATGATGAACATTTCTCCAAAAATCACAGCAACTGTCAATGGAATGGAACTTTCGGGAAAGGAAGAGGTTTCTGGTCCCCCAGGCCCCACCTGCTCCTTAGGTCATAGGGTGTTTGCACAAGTGGTAATAGGGGGGAAGGGATGAGGTTCTGCCCCTAACCCTCACATGCCCTGAGAGTTAGTCTGACAGCACTGGTTTTCATTCTTTTGCTCAAATTTAGCTGTTATCAATTAATACAAGATGTTTTGAATCTCATTTGCACTTGAAAATATTAATCAGAAGAATAATGTGCATCTCCTACAATAGGCTTTTTTCTGGGGAAGCTGTGAAGCCCCAAATAAGTTAAAGTTATTCAAAAATTCCCAAGTCATTTGGGAGAGTTTGTATGTGACAACTTAACTGATCAAAAACATAGCTGGTGCCGGTGAAGGAGCAAGACACAGTCCCCTTCCAGGAGCCTCCAGAGAAGTTCACATGGTGTTGGATTCAAACAGAAAAGGAGACATTTCAAAATTTAAAGCTGAAAACTGATTTAAGTAAAGGTCTCCAGCGTGTTTTTGGTTTGTTTGCTTGTTTGCTGGATGAGGTGACTGGCACGTTCATCATGGATTCTGGCCCGGAAGCAGGGTGGTGATGGAGACCTGAGTGATGGAGCCTGGGCTTCTGCCTCTGTCCGTGTGTAGGACTGATGGGGTTCCCATGAGAGTTTCCTGATAATCAGAACCCAGAGCCCAGGATGCTCCGGCTTCCCAGCAAATGTGGAGAGATTTCTAGATGACAAAAAACATGTCTTTGATAAGAGCCTACAGCTACAACCTCACCCAGAAGTCACCAGCTTCAAATCAAAAGCCATGGAGGATGAAGAAAGAGAATAAGAGTCAGAAGACACAGTGCAGCCTTGCAACTGGGGTTCCACTTACGGGAACTCTGCCGTTTGCCTGGGGGGTAAAAGTTTTCCATAAAGATGTGGAGAGAGCAGCCCTCACAATGTGGGCGCCCGGTAGGCAAACCCTCTGTGTTCTGAATCCAAGCCCACTTGAGAATGCTAACAGGTAGAAGAGGGATTGGCCATGAAATCACGCAAGTGTGACACATCTGAGTCCTCATCACATGGGACAGCTGAAGCCAGAGTCCCTGATGAGTAAATGATTCAGCCTAAGATCCCATTATGTGGACCAGAAAAAAACACTTCACTCTGAAGGTCACCTGGCAATATAGCCCAGAATGTGAGGTACAAACACGAGGATGAACAAAATAATAAAAATAAACGGTACACACCTATAAAATGCAGGGGAAAAAGTACGGAAGGGTGTGCCTGACAATTAATAAAAATGCTACTTATAAATTTTGCATTATTTGTAATATTTTTCAACTTTTAAAAATGTATAATATTGTGATTTCTTCATCTAAATACTCGCTTTTGAACTTAAAAAAAAAAAGACGATCTATTCATCTCATTCTCCAAACACTTTTCTTTACAAGTGTAGTGGTTGAACGGTGGCTGCCTCCAAAATATTTTCCCCAGAAGCTGTGAAAGTGACCTTGTTTGGAAAGAGTCTTTGCAGATCTCATTCAGGACCTGGGCATGAGATCATCCTGGTTTAGGGTGGGCCCTAAAGCCAAGGACAAGTGTTGACGTCTTAGCTCGGTCGGCCAAAATAAATACCACAGACTGGGCAGCTTAAACGCGAGAAGTGTATTTCTCACAGTTCTCGAGGCCACAGGTCCAGGGTCAAGGTGCTGGCCAGTTTGGTTCCTGGCTTACAGACGGCTGCCTTCTCGCTCTGTACTCAAGTGGACTTTCCTTGGTGCATCCAGACAGAGAGAGAGCTCTCATCCTCTTCTTATCAGGACACAAGTCCTATTGGATTAAGGCCCCACAATTATGACCTCATAAAGCCATAATAACCTCCTAAAGGACCCTCTCCAAATACAGTCACCTTGGGAGTGAGAGTGTCAACATATGGCTTTGGTGAGGGCACAGTTCAGCCCGTGACAGTCCACAAAAGAAGCAGAGAGGAGGGCAGGTTTCATGCGGGGCTGGGGCACGAGGAGACTGCGGCAGAGGCTGGAATCACGCTGCCCCTGGACGAGGAGCTCCGGGGTCCCCAGAAGCTGCCAGAGCTGAGGCAGAACCTTTCTCTGGAGCCTCAGCAGGAGCGAGGCCCTCCCAACACCATGATGTCAGACTTCCGGCTCAGAAGGACAAGAGGTACATTTCTATGGCTTCAGCTACCAAGTTTAAGGTCATTTGTTACGGAAGTCACAGGAAACGAACATAACAGCTAAGTGGCAAATACTTCAGACAGACTATTTTTAACAGAACAAATGTGTTCATGATTTAAACCGAGTAAATCCACAGATTGTACAACATCACTGGGAGTCACTGTCATGAATCTGCTCCAAACAATTAGAGTTAGTGCAGGAGGGTCACGTTGACATAAAGGCCTGCAAATGGAAGCCAGAACATGTCCACAGCAGAGAGAGCCTCGGGCTGGGGTCTGGAAGAAGAACCCACCCCCAGTGGCTCTGCGGATGGGTGTCCACTTCATTCAATCAGGGAGGAGGGTGGATCTCACAAAGCTGCCACCGACTGAAGTTTTCCATCCGCAGTGTCTGAAATGTCTGTTTCCAGGTCAACAGCAGGAGCTGGGCTAGTGGATTTGGACCAGAGAGGCTCCGATGAGCACAGTTTGTGCTGATCCAAACCAACCCAGCCCGGTCTCCTGCAGGATGTCCTTTGGCTCTGTGCTGACCACCACTCACTCGAGCATCCCTCCTCCTTCTCTGGCTGTTCTCCCCGTGCTGTCTCCTTGGAAACATTCCCATGGGGAGAACACGTGCCGATGAGTGGCCGTGGTCAGTGGCCACTGACAATGTGGATAGTGGACGGGAAAGTGGAAATTACTGTCATTGCCGTGTTGAGGGAAGGAGGGAACCCAACGAGATCCCACCTCAGAGCCAGGTTGTCTTTTTGGTGGCTTCTGGACTGCAATCCTAAAGAAAATTAGACAAACAACAGACAAATAACAATAACAGCAAAACCTCTCAGCTCATTATTTTTACAAGGCATTTATTAAGTCCCTAATTGTACCTGGCATTATGCTACGGATCTACAGCAATAATTCTTACCCTTTGGCCACAGACACTTTTTTTTTAAGATTTGATGTGAGATCTGGACCCTCTCCAAAGAGAAATGCACTTGCACGCCGAAATTGGCCTAAAATATCAGGGAGTTTATGAAACGTCTGAAGCTGATCTGTGACAAGAATCCAGATTTGGGTTTCTGATATGATCAACATATCAGTAGAGAGATCGTGACATCAGAGCTTACATATTCCAGCCTGGCCCGGGGTTTGCTGAAATACTTTACATTTAAGTGAAATTAGAGAGCCTTCAAGTCACCTCCGAAAGGAGGGAGAATGCCACAGCTAAGCCAGATCGAGACAGAGTAAATGGATTCAGGGCTTCCAGGCTGAAGCTGATAGGTGGAGAGTCACAGAAGGAGATGAGCTCTCAGTAAGGAAACGTGGAGAGGGGGGCTAGGGGTGGGGGGTGGCAGAGGGGTTGACAGGTGGCACCGGGCATCTTTGGAGAAGCCCTTGACTCTCAGTGTGAAGTGATAGGTGTTGTCCCTGGGGAAAGAGGAGACCCCAAAAGCCACTGAGATGGGTGTGGGGCTGCCAGCCTATGGCCTGCAGTACATGCAAGAGAGGATGGTGGGACGGGGGTGGATTGAAATGTGGACCGCTTAGAAAGGTGTGAAGAAGCCTCTCTAGGAGAACGTTATGGCCACTTCACAGGCAAGCAGAGGGGGAGGAAATAATAAAGTCAAAGAGCAACAGCACTTATCCACCAGCTCAGTTTACAGCTCAGAGATTTGTGCATCAGGCACACGCCAGCCCCAAGAATGCTCTGATGGGTGATGCTTGTCTACAGGAGGGGAAGGCCCACCCGATCAGAGAGGCGGCCAACAGGCACAGGACCTACAGGAAAGGGCAGCAGTGGGGCTGGAAGCCCATCCTTCCACCACAGGCCAGGTCACAACAAAAGGATGCCTGCCAACACCACCAAGCCTGCAGCAACGCTGGTGCCTCTACTGCATAGACGGGCCAGAGTCCACGTGAAGGCCTTTGAGCTTACATAACTGGCAAGAACTAGACTATTCCTAGAAAATGAGCTTTTAAAATTCCCTTATGAGGGGGCTTCCCTGGTAGCGCAGTGGTTGAGAGTCCGCCTGCCGATGTAGGGGACAAGGGTTCATGCCCCGGTCCGGGAAGATCTCACATGCTGCGGAGCGGCTGGGCCCGTGAGCCATGGCCGCTGGGCCTGTGCGTCCGGAGCCTGTGCTCCGCAACGAGGCCACAGCAGTGAGAGGCCCGCGTACAGCAAAAAAAAAAAAAAAAAAATTCCCTTATGAGGCGCCTCAAGGCTTGGCATCAGGACAGGATGGACCTGACTGATTCAACACCCCAAGCTCTGCATCCTGCTCTCTGCACCCCCAAAACTCTTTCGAGGCAAGAGAGCAGACACGAAGGAAAGACGAAGGGCCTCTGGGGATTCTCTGTGCTATCCCGCAACTTTTTCATAAATCTAAAATCATTCCAAAATAAATTTTTGTTTAAAAGAATGAAGTAGGGCTTCCCTGGTGGCACAGTGGTTGAGAGTCTGCCCGCCGATGCAGGGGACACGGGTTCGTGCCCCGGTCCGGGAGGATGCCACATGCCACGGAGTGGCTGGGCCCGTGAGCCATGGCCGCTGAGCCTGCGCGTCCAGAGCCTGTTGCTCTGCAACGGGAGAGGCCACAGCAGTGAGAGGCCCGCATACCGAAAAAAAAAAAAAAAAAAAAGAATGAGGTAGAAGATGGAGAAAAGTGAAAGACAGCCTGCATGCCCCTGATGGTTGGGTGCTGTGCTTAGGTCCCCTTACTGGTCAGTCCCGCTCCCCTCAAGACCTCTTTTTGCTGATACCAAGGTTGATCTCTCCTGGGGGTGACGCCTCTGTCTCGGGCAGACCTCGGCCCAAGACTGCCTGGTATGGGGTACAAAAGGCCAGCCCCCTTTCCTTCAAGGGCTCCCTTGGGCTGTGATGTGGGCCTCGGGGCTTCCCTAGGACCAGGCAGGAGCGAGTGTCCAGCTGACAGCACATCCACCACCTATACTGCCTCCCTCTTGCCTCTTCCTCCTGAGAGCCCTCCCAGAATAAATCTCTCAAACAAGAATCCCCGTCGCAGCCTTGGCTTGGAGGGAGCCCTGCTAAGGCCCATCTTTTTATCACTTCCACCCTTTAAGCACCAAAGTTTGAGACCATGTGTAGACTCTGCTTTAGGCTGGAAGCGGCATCTCAGGCTGGTTTCCCTCTGCGCTCAGTGTGTGTTTCAGGTGGGCACTCACACTTGCTTTCAGGTCTCCACGTGAAGGATGCACCATCAGGTTGGAGCCAGGAAGCCTCCGTGGGCAGAGTGACTGCCCTATGCTCTCAGATCTCATGCTTTTTCAGCATGGGTGGACTTCAATTTTCCCAGCCTTGATGTGTGGAGTTATTTTGACACTTTCTCACTAATATAATCAGTGGGTATCTCCAAATTAAAGCCAGAGCCCTGAACTCTGCAGATATGTGTTTTGAAATCATAAAAACACATGCATTAGTTTTTTGGTCATCTGGTCTATTTTCTGCCAATACAAGATTGCTTTCAATTGCATCTTCTCCTGGGCTGTGTCAAACTCATTTTTGAAAGATTTAGGAACTGGGTCCTGCTTCCTTGGGAGATTCTTCTTTGGATAAATAAGCCTCACATTAGGCCAGCTCTTCTTCCCACAAAACCTTTCTGTCCAGAGGTCACTGATCACCCTCAGCTTGTACCTCCGTGGTGCTGGGAGCTCTGAGTTAGTGCAAAGGAAGGAGAGAAGGGATTCAAATAGGATCTGTAAGAGGTGAGGCAGAGATGTCCTCACCCAGGTGAGATAGAGGTGCCCTCACCAGGGTGAGCTGCAGGCTACAGGTCACATCCACAGCATGTCTATTCTTCAGGTCCGGGAGAATGACTCTCAGTTATTTGAATGCATTTCTCCTGATTCTCCCATGTCTAAAATCCCACTGTTTTTGTTGGCCAGGCTCTCTAGAGATGTGGGGTTCACATGCCCCGTGTTGCATGGCATGCCCACTGCCCCTGGGCTTCTGAATTTCCCAGTGTCATCATCACAGAGGTTGCTCTTGAAGCCTCTGTTGCTTCTGTGATGGGTGGTACCTTCCTGGCGGTGCCATTCTGGAACAAGCAGACCCATGAAGAGGCATCTGAGGAGCTCCAAGCCCTTCACGTCTGGTCAATTCAGTGTCAATTCAGCTCAGCCACTTTAGGGTTGTGAAGGTGAGTTTCAGAGAGGGCCTCCTGTCCCCAAAGAGCTGTCCAGCTCATCTAAAATTTCACTCCTTTAAAGCTACTTCTACTCTGAAGACACTTACATCAGAGTCTCAGCGAGAAAGTGAATCTGTTCCCTGGAGTAGCAAGGCTTTACCCTACATGGTCCTGCTGAGCTGGGACCCAGGGATCTGGGGAAGGTGTATTTGTTTCCTATGGCTGCTGTAACAAATGACCACAGACTTTGTGGCTTAAACCACACAGATATATAGATATTGCTTATAGTTCTGGAGTTCAGATGTCAGCAATGGGTCTCACTGGACTACACGCAAGGTGTCAAGCAGGCTGCTAGTTACGGTTGCAAATGGGCGTGACAGTCGTGTCAGACCCATCAAACCCCCACTCAGCAATGCTCCCCACTGTGCCTCTGGGCACCTCCAGCTCCTCCCTCCAGCCTAGCGCGGGGAGGGAGCTAATCCCCTAGGAAATCAGCCCGGTGGCACTGTTCCCAAATAGCCCACTGGGTCCAAGTTCTGCGGTGACACCCAAGTGCGTTATCTCACCAGAGGACTGGAGGCGAAGGTCGAGTTCCGCCTGTATCAGGCATCAGGCCCCCACGTCCGGCTACTTCAAAGGCTGAGTCCCCGAAGCCCCACGGGTTGGTGACTCTCTGTTTCCAAGATGCAGCTGCTGCTTCCCCACAAGGATGGGCGGCATTTCCAATCAGGGCAAACGGAATCCAAGACTTGTGAGCCTCGTAATTACCAGCAAAAGCAATTTCATGGGAGACTTTATGAGATACTTTAGGTAACTATGATCTACCCTCGGCTCATTGGCTTTGAATCTGGGAAAGTACATTTCTTACGGATGCTTGAACAACGGACTCTGAACGTGGACTTGCTAAAAGTCGGAATCATCTCAGACATTTTTGTGCTTGTTCTGTAGTTTGACATAATGTACAAATAAATTATTATTAAAGTGGTGTCAGGTATTTATCTTTCAACAAGTAAACCTGAAAGAAAGACATAAGCCCCTGGTTACGAATATATCTGAAAACACTAGCAATAGAAAATGAGATACAGTGAGTGCTTTGGAAAAGTATTTTCATTTTTTTTCAAAGTTGCAAAATAATCCCTGGGTTAATTTTTAATAAGTTTATATCTAATTAAACTCAACAAATTATGATTTATAGTACATTTTAATATCTTAAATTATAATATATATTACTATATGTAATGCATGTTATTTAATTATATTAATATTATACAGGCAGACCTTGGAGATATTGTGGATTTGGTTCCAGGCCACCACAACAAAGCAAATACCACAATAAAGTGAATCCCACGGAAGTTTGGTTTCCCAGTGCACATAAAAGTTAAGTCTATGTAGGCTTTGTTATATTGTAGTCTATTAAGCGTGCAGTGTGAAAAAGCATTCTGTCTTAAACAATATACATACCTTAATTTTAAAAATACTTTATTGGTAAAAAATGCTAACCATCACCTGAGCCTTTAGCAAGTCACAGTGGTAACATCAAAGATCGCTGATCACATATCACCATGACAAACATAATACTAATGAAAATGTTTGAAACGTTATGAGAGTTACCAAAATGTAACACAAGGACATGAAGTGAGCAAACACTGTCGAAAAATGGTGCTGATAGACTTGCTCGAAGTAGGGCTGCCCACAAATCTTCAATTTGTGAAAAACGCGGTATTTCTGAAGTGCAATACAATTAGGTATGCCTGTACAATTATATTTAAAATTATACTAGATTAAGTCATTAAATTATGAAGTGCCTATATATCTGGGTATCTGACCTGAGGGTCTGCCTATAAGGAGCTGTGCTACACAGTAGTGGTCACTCTACAGACACAATACATAGACGCCCGCAGCTGTGCGTCACATCTGTGTATAGAGAGAGGTTGTAGGAAGCATGTGGATGGGAGCCACTTGGTTGGGTAGAAACGACACAGCCACTTGTCCTGAGAGTGTGGGGTCCCTAGGGGAGCCGAAGCAGGACAAAAGCGAAGGTAGCACTAGGGAGAATGGGGTCTCCTGATCATGTGGGTGCAAACCACGCGGGGAGCAGGTTGTCTGCCGGAGGTCGAGTTGAGCTGGGCCCTCAGGTTGGCATGGCCTCAGGGAGCAGCGATGGGTAGGGAGGATGTTTCCAGGTGGGAGAAACACAAGGCAGAAAGACTTGCCCAAACGCCCGTGGATGTGCAGAAGCGGAGAAAGGAAGCCTCCTAGTTCTTCAGAAGTCATGGCTGGTTTAAAGCACCCTTTTCCACCTGGGGTTGAAATGCTTCCTGTGGCTAGTACAGCAATTTACCCGTTTATCCCTGTTAGCTGTCACACCGATGACGAGGTCTATTTACTCAGGGTTGACCTGTGCCAGCAAACGTATCATGCCTCAATGTAAAGCACACATATCCTGCTTTCTGCACCCATGGAATATTCTTTCTGACTTTTGTAAAGTCTGATGACCTCTGGCCTCCTGTTTTCCCAGTATGTACTTCTGTGTGTCTGATGCTGGTGTCAGTGAGCTTGTACTTTGCTGAAGTTGAACGAAGCTGTGTTGGTCACCTCCCCAGACGGCATCATTCAGGTCACGCGAGCATCTGAGGGGAGGACCTCAGTGATAAGATCATAGCCTCAACCACAGACGGCAGGGAAGCCTCCGAAAAGGCCTACCATTTTATCTCTGCAGATCTACCCTTGAGCTACTTAAGGCTACCAAGACATGTCCTGGCAAACCTTCGTCGTTTTCTCCTATAAACTAAGCATAAATTCCGTGGGAGATGACAGATGACTTCATATACCATGCAAGCAAGCCCAGACAATAGCTTTAGCCATGACTGATTGCCTCGCTGTAACCCACTTTATGTTAAATACATTCTTGCTGTTCAATTCCACCCCTGTAATTCTGTTCTTCTGCATTCCCCGGCCCTCTGTGGACTAACCGGGTTCCTTCAGTAATGATTTCTTTTCTATTGTATTGTTTTCTGCATAATCAAGTCGGTAGGTGGGGGTCTGGGTGACACGGCCATCTGTCAAGTTCATTTGCTCTGAAAATGCAAGAAATAATGGTCTCTACAACTTGGGGCTATCCGTTATCGGGGAAGAATATCAGCTTCTACCCCGTACTATCTCCTCATCTCTCCAAATTGTGTTTCTCCTTACACTTCCTCCTACATGATGGGCTATTGACATGTTTTGGTTCCTTTTGTGGGAGGAGATGTAGTTTTTTTTTTTTTTTGGAGACGTAGTTTTTTGCTGATGGCTTGTCCACCCTATCTTGCAATTTATGCAGGAATCCAATTAAGAGAAACACCATTGTCCAGCCTAACGAGCCTGTTGTTAAAGACGCCGCCACCGCCTGGACCCTCCGAGTTCCTTTCTCTTGGCTTCCCCGATGGGCCACCCGCTCCCTCAAATGTGCCGGTGCACAAGCCTTAGGGAGATGGTGCCACTGAGGGAGGGAAGCCAGTATTCACTTCCCTTCTCAAAAAATTAGAAGCTGGTAAACTCACTTTATCAAATTTGCTGAAGTCGAGCACTGGTACCTACCCAGACTGAGAGGGGTGAGCCTGTGAAGCAAAAGGGGGCTTTGGGGGGAATCTAGTGCTACTTTTTCCCCTTTAAAGGAACAGTAGTAATTCATGAAAAAAAAAATGACAAATTTCTTCTCTGAAAAGGCATGGAGACATGGAGAAGGTTAAAAGCTGATAATGGGAGAGAAAACTTAGAGCCAATGAACGCTCCTCAATTAAAATATCAAGCTCAAAGGTTATTGCCAATAATAGTGACACACTTAATATGTTTTGTAACATTTTTCATGCCTCTGAATTCTGTCCAGAGAGAAGTAGAACAAACTGTATTCAGAAGCTCCTTCCAAATGGCTCCCTGGCCTCTCAATTGAGGTACAAAGTCGATGCTCCCACCCCAACGATGCGGGATGTGGTCTCTTCCTCAGTGTTGATGGGGGGCGGCTAACATGCCCTCCACAGCTGGAGGACCTGGATCGGCACCTCTCCTGTGCTGCAGGGCAGGGGTCCGCACTCAAGGAGAGGCCTTGTCAGGGAGCTCAGGGTGGCACTTGAGTCCAGGTTCTCCAGAGGAAGAACCAGTAGGAGAATGTCTGCCTGTCTGTCTGCCTGTTTATCTATCATCTATCTATTGAGAGAAAGACAATATAAGGAATTGGTTCGCATGCTTCTGGAGGCCGGGAGGTCCCCAGATCTGCCATCTGCAAGCTGAAGACCCGGGAGAGTTGGTGGTGTGGCTCCAGTCCGAGGTCAAAGGCAGGAAAAGACCATGACTCAACTCCAAGACAGTCGAGCAGAGAGAGAATCCTTTCTTGCTCTGCCTTTTGTTCTATTCAGGCTTCCAACAGATTGACTTAGGGCCCACCCACTTTGGGGGAGGACTATTTGTTTTACTCCAGCAAATCAAACGTTGATCTCACTGGAAGCAGCCTCATGGACACATGTGGAATAGTGCGTAAATTGAATATCTGGGGGCTCTGGGCCCCGGCGAGTTGACCCAGAAGAGTGACCGTCACGGATGACACTGCCCTGGCTTATCTCCACACAGAATTCCCAGGAGAACTCTGTTTGAGAATAGGAGCGCTTTGGAGACCCCCACCAGGATGCAAGGAGTTTGTTCTATCCCCTTCTTAGCTGAATAACTGCTATGGAGAGCAGGGAAGTGGTGGAGAGCTTGTGCACATCAGGGCTGCAGGCACCTTCTTGGGGAGGGGGATTGGTGGTCTGGAGAAAGGTCGTCCCTCCCTCTGAGTTGAACCCGTGGTAACTCGGCCCTTTGTGGGGAGGCCAGGCTGTCCTGCTCTCTGCAGGGCTCAACAAGGCACCCTGGCCAAGGCATCCCTTTATACAGACGAGTGACAAGCCGGTCTTGCTATAAGAATCCATCCTCCTTAAAAATCCAAGCTTCAGCTCAAAGCAATGTCACTCAGAAGACATTTTTGGCTAGTAGTCAGTCCTTCAAGGGAACATGAAATAGTTTTTCCATGAAGTGGCTTTTGTGAAGTGTTTTATACACACTTGAAGTCATTCTTCCTGAATTTTAATAGCCCTAATCCAATAACAATTGAGTTAACTAATTTCAATTATTTTTTCCAAAATTGAAAGTCGCTCAGAAAGACTGGCTACTTTTAGCCTTGACTTTAGGAAGAGCAGTGGGGAAAACAGCCCACAGGAGAGGAGCAACTCCTGATAACAGACCCATGTTGGAAGCTTTGCGTTGAAATCACGGTGCATGTTACACATTAGCTGCATTAACCTGATATATGTGTTATTCTGGGGTTCTTATAATTTGGCCTTAAATGAGCTGCTCAGCTCATTTATTAGCCAGGCTCTTTTAGATGTTTTATTGCCCTTAATTTGTACTAATGATAAATATTATCCCCGGAATTTTGAACTATTTAATGATGAGGTCAAGGTCATGAATAGACCTGAATGTCTTGCTCAGTTGAGTTGGGGCCTGAAGAGAGATATAGCGTAAAATCCTCTAAAGTAACAGCTGCGTGTCAGATGGGTCTTGCCAAAACATCTCCCCCTGTGAGCAGAGGAGCCCTTTGGAAAGACATGTGTTGTTCATCTAGAATATGCCTCTGCTCTCTCATGGCTTCCAAAAGACCCTCCTTTGGATTTCAACATATTCCTTTAGTTTGGAAAGTGCACTTGTTAATGGGAAAATATTTACATAAAAAATACAAAAGGGAACAGAAACACTGATGATTTCCAAATGCATTTCAAGCTGAAGACACACCTCATGTCTTGCAAAAGAAAATACGAGATCCAAAATTGCATGTCTCCAGAACTCTGGGGGAAAAAGTGGCTGGCACCAACAAAGCTGTGATGTTTCCGAATCCTCAAACCTTCCCTCCAAGACTGACAGAAGGTATCAACCAGATCATTTATCAGTGTGGGTGATTAACCCGTCCCCATTTTCCTCAGCGCTGTGTGATCTTGCCTTTTGGTCTCCTTGCGTCCGCACGTGATTGACAGATACGGACATGTGTTTAGGCAACTTACCTTGACGGACTTCACTTCCTCTTTTTCATTCGGGAAATTCTCAACTCAGACCGCAATAAATTGCAGAAAAATAAGGTCAGTTAAAAATCTTGTTAGTCGACCTGTCTCCCTTCTCAGCCCCTGCATGTCCTCTCTCACCCACTTCTCCCTTTCCTCCTTTGTGTCCTTCTCTTTGGTGTGGTGGACCCTGTGCAGACCCCCTGTGGACTCGAGGTATTTGTTAATTACCCAGTACCACTCTCTGCCAATTCCGATCACTAATTGCTCCAAGTTTTCTCCAGCCTCTGTTGGTCTGCTCCCAGGAGCTTTCCAGCTCTCCTTTCATCCTTTCTCTTTTCTTCTTTCCCAAAGGAATTGGAATTGCCTTTGAAAAGAGATGTGGGCGCAGCCCCCGTGTCCTTCCCCAAGGGTAGGCAGGAGATACAGCGTGTCTATAACTCAATACCTTGCAGTCCACACAGCCAGACCACAGACCCTCGGACGCACAGCACATCTGCTTATCCTCTGCAAGGGTCCAGAGACTTCCGCTGAGACCCCCTGAATCCGCACCATGGGTGGCTCTGGGACCCCCTGTAGAAAGAGCCAAGGATGGGAAATGCCTGGAGGGGTAGCGTGTTGCGTGGTGCCAGCGTAACACCAATGCAAAGTCGAGAGACGGGCTCAATGGGCAGTGTGAGGATAATTGTCCCCGAGTCACCAGAAGCCACCTCATAAATCCACTTTCCATCTATAAGAATATCCATCCTCCCTGTCACACCCCAGTTCCTCTTTCTGTTCTAGCCATTCTCTGTTTATCTGACACTTAGGGGCGGATATTCATTGGCTGACTGCAGGAATTTTTAACCCGAATTTTATAAATGGTTGAAAATAGGAGAAAACCTCAGTGGACATTTCTTTCAGGGTTCCCAATGGGCCTGAGTGCCGCCTCTGCCTTCCTGCACTCCCCCCATAGAGGACACCATGTCTCCAGAGCGAACATTGAAAAGATAATAGAAACACGGCCCCTCTTCCCGGCATACACTGTACACGTTGCGCGGGTGGACTCCTCATGTAGGGAGGTTAGTGGACTGAATAGGCTCCCCCAAAGATATGCCCAGCAGGAACCCCGAAGGTGACCCTATTTGGAAAAAGAGTCTTTCCAGCTATAATTATCATGAGCTGAGATCATTGAAAAGGAAGCTGGGTTTAGGTCCCCAATATGGAGTATTCACACTTGGGCTTTGAAGGTCACAGCGGAGAAGGATCCATGGAACAGCATTCCTGGAGATGGGCATGGACGGACACCATTCCCAAGGGACAGGCAATGGCCTCTGTTGAAATCAGTTCATCAAAAGGGAGATTTGAGACACAGACACACAGAGAAGAAAACCACAAGAAGACAGAGGCAAACATGGAGTGATGCAGCCACCAATGCAGGAGCACCTGGAGACCCCAGAGACTGGGAGAGCCAAAGAAGGATCTTCCTCTAGAAACTTCGGAGGGAGGGCAGCCCTGCTGATACCTTGGCTTCAGACCTCTGGCCCCAAGATCTGTGAAAGAATAAATGCCCGCTGATTTAAATCACCTGGTTTGGGGTGATGTGTTATGGCAGACACAGAAGGCTAGTACAGCTTAACTATCCATAGTCAGCTGGCATTCGGCGGTTCTCTCTTAGACTCATCTTTGTCATTATAAATATGGAAAATCTGTAAAGACTGAAGTCTCACATACTAGGAACAGCACAGCCTCACTGATAGCGTTACAACTTGCAGCACAGTGTCTAGGTCTCCCCTATAAACCTATTCGGTAGGTGCCCAGGTGGTGGCTCAGCGTCCTGCTCCGGTGGGCCCCCTGACTTCTGCATCTGAGTCCTTCAGGAGTGGCTGGTGGGGCTCACCATGAGACAGCAGCTGTCCTCATGAGTTACTGGGTCCTTGTCTGTGCTGCAGCCCTTGCGACTCCCCCACACACACAGACACACCCTCCCACTGCCCGTACTTGCTTAACCCCCTCATGCTACGTTCCTGAGTCTGTCCACGTTGGGAGTCTGGGCCAGGTGACCATCCTAGCTGCATGGAGACCTCTGCACCGGGTCAGGGAACTCTCTAGAAGAATGGGATTGTACCCTAACAAGAAAAGTAGGCTCTGGAGACACACCAACTGAAAGACACAAACCCTGGTCACCTGCACTTTGTGAGGGATGCACCCCACCCCTGCCCTAGGCAGCAGCCCTGTTTCCTGAATCCAGGCCAGCACCAGCCCTGGCTGTGCACCTCCAGCCTGGCCCGTAGAGACTCCAGTTTCTCCCGCTTTCTGGAAAGCTTCGCATCTGAAGGAAACAAAGATAATTGTGCATCTGTTTCCTGCCGCACAAAGCCATCGTTTATTTATGATGCCCGACCAGGTTGCAGTCTCCATGGCCAAGTTGGAGCAGAGTCCTTCGTCTGACACATTAACAGGCTGATGCCCTTCGGTGCGAGTGACACGTGGCCACCCTGCTTTTCACACCTCGACCTCATTCCGGGAAAGGGAACCTGCAGCAAGAAGACGGCAAAGGGTGCAAAAATCAAAGTTACTGGGAGAACTTTCCGAATCCCAGGGGTGGCAGGTTGTACTTAGATCTGAAGGAAAGTAACTGAAACGGAGACTTTCCCTTTCACGGCAAAGGCACGGATTTTTCCTTGAGCTGCTCTTAATCAGGAAGGCCAGAGCAATAGTTTTCAGCAGGAGGCTTTCAAGCCCGGTCAACTTGATCTGTAAACCTGAGATCCACATCATTGACCTTGAACTTTATGGGATGTATTTCATGGACTCTCACTGCACCAGCTTCCTTTCACCTGCTTCTGGAGCTAAAACTGACCAAGACCAGATTCACTGACCAACCGGAGCTGAATCCTGAATGTAGACACCCCTGGGAGGGCCCCTAGACAAGGGGACCCCGAATGCAAAGAGTCCCTCCAGATTTCCTTGGGAGGGATGAGGACCCCAGGCTGGGAGGAGGTAACAGTGGTTAGAATAAGGGAAGATTAGACAGAAAGTAGATGCTGTGGGTTTCAGGGAACTCTATTTCCCAGTTCCGTCGAGGACTGGCCTTGCTTACTTTCCTTCCCTGACCCTGTACTCTGTCAAACTACAGGGATATATACCACTCAGGAGAGGGTCCTGGCATCTGGCCTCCACCGTCCACAAGGGGGACTTTGAGAGGCCTACCAAAAGTGATCATTGGTGCTTAGCGGAGTTACAAACTTTAAATACTTAAGTGGTTTAATGTATCCTGTTTAAATATATGCTCAGAATTCTTGAGATTTTGATAGTGTTGTGTAGATTTCTTACCCTATAACTCTAAAAGTCCTTTGCTAGTAATTTTATAAAAAATATATAAAGGGTTTTCATCCACGTGGCTGTAGGCATCTCAGCTCGGTCCTCACCTATGTCAGAAGACTCACAGTTTCAACGTGAACAGCAGCCGCTCTGTGCTACTGAGACTTCACAACACTCTGTGATGTCACTATTGCATTTGGACTATGCAAAGTTGTTTAACTCCAGAGGTGACCAAGGGTCAGGGCTACGTGGCCTGAGGGTCTCCTGCAAGGAGTCAGGTGAGGCACATTTTGGAGGGTTCTCACCAGTCTGCATGTTTTTGTTTTGTTTTATTTTGTTGTGTTTTTTTTGTGGTATCCGAGCCTCTCACTGTTGTGGCCTCTCCCGTTGCGGAGCACAGGCTCCGGACGCGCAGGCTCAGCGGCCACGGCTCACGGGCCCAGCCGCTCCGCGGCATGTGGGATCTTCCCGGACCGGGGCACGAACCCGTGTCCCCTGCATCGGCAGGCGGACTCTGAATCACTGCGCCACCAGGGAAGCCCCAGTCTGCATGTTTGATGGGGAGCCTTAATCCCAAGCTCCATGTGTGTGACCTCCAGGGGAACTGTCCCCGTCATCATGCACTAGTCCAGAGCCAGCTCAGCAAATGGACTGGAACACAGAGATTTTACCAACAGTGTAAGGTCCATTTAAAACAGATTTTAATAGTAAACACAGACTGACTTCCCCAGTCTTGACAGAAGGAAGCTTTGTTTATCCACATATTTATTGAATGGTAGACAACTGTTCTTCGCTGCCCTGTTTCAGGCACCATTGGAACCGACTTCCGGATGATGGGCGAGACTATCCCTCTAAGACGAGGGCCAGAGATGAATCCAAAGGATGGAGATGGTCTTACACTGAGCTGCAGCACCTGCCATCGGAGGGTCACTGACGCAGCTCCTGGTACCTGGGCTTCCCAGGGGCTGGAGCTGTCCTGCTCCTCAGAATCTGTCCCACCCAGTAGGATCTGCCCCACATAGCAGGAAGGAGATGCAAAGTCACGAAAGACAGTGCAGTTTGAACCATGAAGCTGCCCCTTCCAGCAAGGTAGATGGCAGGACAGCTGGAAGGAGGGCAGCCAGCTGCATCTCCTACCCGGGAATCATGCCGTCCTGCACACTTGTCAGGATCTGAGATTAGCCTCCCACATTTGGGCTGCAGGAGGAAAGGGCGGATGGTTGTCAGACACCCCCCAGTGCACATGGGTCTGAACCACTGTCACTGACTCTCCTGGGCAGCCACGGTGGACAGTAAGAGTCTCGGATGGCGTCGAACAGTGACTGCAAAACTAGGGACATCTATCTGGGTGGGAAAACCAGACACCGGGTTGGAGGTCCGAGTTCCCCTGTCCGTCCTGCACACCAGGGGAGGGAGCTTCACGCACTGACTGCACGCCAGCCCCTGAAGGAGAATGAACACCTGCCAATGGAGGTGTCCCTGTGTCCGGCTGCGGCGTCCCTGGACAGCTGTTCATCCACAGCAGGACCATTGCTTGGGTCTGGCCTCACCTCTTCTTGGTGGTATGTTGTGATCGAGGCTGTTTGGGAAAGTCCACCAGGAAGCTGGGTGTGGGCCTCGGCTCAAGGGGCCTTCAGAGCTGGGATTGTGATGGTGGAGCTTGGTGCCTTGTGTCAGATCTCTCGAGTATGGGAGATGGAAAACATGCTGCTTTTAATCCATCCATTTTGAAAGGAACGGTTTCTCGTGTGGAATTGCTAATGACTTGGGAATCCTGTCCTTTGGGAGGCGAAGGCTTATCATCTGAGCATCTGCTAAAACGGGCTGGGTGGAAACAGCGCGACCCGGGGGGAGGGCTGACCTGCTTGTTTAACACACCAGGCTTTTGTCTGCTTATCACTGATTTTATTTTGTGCTTCCAGAGACTTTCTTCACTTTGAGTTTATCAATAAAAAGATCGTCAGTCAAATCCGAAGTGGCACCAACGTCCACGGTGAGTAATGGGCACCGAGGAGACCATGGGGAGCCCCAGCCCCAGCACTTGGGGACTCAGGAGCCATTGATCTTGCCAGGTTAAATCACGTCAAGTCAGCAACTTCACGGGCTCCACTCTAGGGGTGCCTTCTAAGAATAATATGGCCATTTATAAACCAAGACACCTTCCACTCTTTTCTTTTTTCACCTTCTTTCTAAAAGCCTGAGCCTCATGGGGACCCTCTGTGGAAGCTGGAAAGAGGTCCCTCAGAAAACCACACACTCATCCATTTGGCATCCAGCTTGGCAGCACTTCTAGCCATTTAGGGCCGGCAAAGCTTTGCTTTATATTTGTACAGAGTCTTCCTCCAAATATTTTGCTGAAGCCTCGTTTATCCTCAGACATCTCTTGATGCATAAGAAGGAAGGGAAGCTGTGCAGGTAGTAGAGGTGGTAAGGTGTTTTCTCGGGGAGGACAGGGGCACAGGAAGAGGACAAGGGCCTTCCCGACATCAGGATACCACACAGCTCGTGATACAATCTACCTTCCACACTGCAGCTTAGTGGTTAGGATATGTCCATGTACCATTTCTAATAGGTCAGCAATTGTTACCCTGTGCAGGGAACCTGTTCCAGGCACTATTGGAAGCACAGCTTAAGCGTTGAGATGTGTCTGCCCCTCTGATGATGAATGACTCTGTCCCCACGCTTGGCGTGTGATGGGTACCTAATGAGTACTTGTTGAATTCAGCTCAACTTTACTTTGGAAGCCCATGGTGTGTAGTACACAGAGAATACCCCATATCTGCTTTCTGCTCTTCTCTTATATTACAGTTGGAAGGACAGATCAAAACATCGAAATAGAAAAGCCAGAACTCTACATAAGTGATGCAGACCAAGAGCGTAGGAAGGCCCGGATGAAACGTGGTCACTGGGGGCTGGATGGGACAGAGGCTGTAGGGAGCTGGCATCCAGCTGGACTACAGATAAAAGAAAGAGGATGCAGGTGATTGGAGGAAGTACAGGCAGATAGGCAAGGGTGATGTTCCCCAGGGGAAGCTGGTTTTGGAGAAACGGTGGATTTATTTAATAACTTGAAGTTTGAGAAAGACATCTAAGTGGAGAAACTCAGTCAGAAATTGGAACCACGGGATGTCCGATCTGGGCATCTGGGAAGAGACCTGAGTTGGAGCTGCGTCCCCAGAGGAGACAGTTGTGTTCCTGTAAGTAGGTGAACCCTGAACCAGAAGCACCGGGAAGAAATGGGCAGGTAGGACCCTGAGTCTTGAACATCACATCAGAAAAAAGGACAAGCAAGTATCTTGTTTGCATGTGCTATGTTTGACGTTAGCACAACCGGAGACACTGCAAAGTAATAATCAATAACAAATCAGCAAGAAAGCCAATTCTTCAATAACTTCTCAGGATGAATGTTTTCCCATATAAGAACAACCGCCAGTCACTGTGGAATGAATGATTCTTTTCGTGACAGCAACAAAAGCGATAAAATACCTAAGAATGATTTCAGTACAGCCAAAACTGGTAACAGATCTACTGAAGTGTGTTTAAAATGTTTGAACACATGGGAAACATGCTGTATATCCTTGCCGGCGGACGGCTCTGCCCCTAGAGATCGTGAAGGGCCCCAGGGCCTTCTTCCTGGGCGGGGTGTGTGACTCCACCATCTTGCAGGGCGTGGTGGAGGCCAGCCCTCCAGTCTCCCAGGCCTTCTCTGGGAAGGGAAGATGGGGGCAGAGCAGCAGTTTTGACGGCGGGGGTACCACCTGGAAATCACTTTGCTCACATCTGCTCAGATCCCATCACCCCACGTCGAGTCAGCTGCAAAGGCCCCCGGAAGTGTGGTGGCCACCTCCAACTCAGGGGGCAGGGGCTTCTCTCATTAGAGGAAGAAGGAGAAATTGACAATGGGGAACACAAGCTCCCTCAAATTGTCTGTATGTATAATGCAAGTCTACCTCCAATGCAAGCTAAGAACCTGGCATCATATTGATACTTCTAACGGGGACCTGGAAGACTAATCGCGTAAGAATGGCCAAGGAAATGCTTCAAGAAGCAATGACCTAGACTTATATATACTACAAAATGTAAAATAGCTAGTGAGAAGCAGCCACATAGCACAGGGAGATCGCCTCAATGCTTTGTGACCACCTAGAGGGGTGGGATAGGGAGGGTGGGAGGGAGACGCAAGAGGGAGGGAATATGGGGATATATGTATACGTACAGCTGATTCACTTTGTTATAAAGCAGAAGCTAACACATCATTGTAAAGCAATTATACTCCAATAAAGATGTTAAAAAAAATAAAAAGGAACAATGACTGAAGATCTACCTTACCGAACATACTTGGTACCAAACATACCAAAACCTATGATACTGGTAAAGATTAGACAGAAAGATAAATGGAACAAATTAGGAAGTCAAGACATGGATACACATCAAATGAAAAATACATATGATAGAGACACACGGAGAGATGGAGAGAAGAGGAAGACAGAGATGCAGACAGAGACAGAGAGAGTGAAAGAGAGGGAGGAGAAGAGCCTGGTTCATGTCCCTGGTTTATCATATGTGACACCCCCAAAATATAGTGGGACTTATGGCAAAAAAGTATGTATATATATATATATATTCCTATAGCTTATATATATATATATATATATATATCCTTCTACATAATCTTACATATTCTTCTATATAATCTTATGTATCCTTCTATATAACCAGTCTTTCTCCATTGATTTGAAATGCCTTTTGTCTTATACTTATTTCATATATATTCCACATATATGTGTTCCCTATTGCTTATATATGTATTATATATATTGAAATATATATATTTCATATCAGTGGAGAAAGACTGATTACACAGAAGGATAATGATTTAAAAAATATTAAATTCTTACCCACGAGCACAATCTAAAACAAATGCTAAATATAATCAATAAAGGTGTGCAAGTTAACAAATAAAACTGTAACAGCATGGTGGAAAGGAAGGGCACTGGTGTGGGTACTGCCCACCTGACAGGGGCCTCGAGGGCACCAAAGGCAGTGAACCAGGGCTGGTGGCACAGTGGGCAGCGTCCACTCTGGGCCAGGACACTGAGGCCTTGGGGCTCCGAACGTTCGCAGCAACTCTGCTGGTGCAGATTTATCACAAAGAAACAACCCCACTAGGACCTTAAGAGATAAAGGTGATCATGGTGAAGCTGTGACTAATAGTAATAATAAGAGCAGTGCCCTGGGCCGGTCAGAGGGAGTAGGTCCCTGGGGTGCTGCTTTCCCTGTGTTTGGGGTGCACTGATTTTGCAGGGCGGAGCTGTAGCACATATGACCAATGTTGGGTTCAGTGGGGACAGGATAGGTGATCTGGGTGGACAGGGAAGACCTTTAGCTGCTGGCCTTCAGGAACACCGGCCCCAGGAGGTTTCCTAGGGGAGCCTGGGCTGGTGTCCTGAGGGGGCGGCCGACTGTCAGGCCTACCTCAGGAGTCCCCTTGGGGCGCTGCAGTCAGAAGGAGTGTGTGAGAGGTGATGCCTGAGGCCCGAGGCTGCAGCTCCACGGGGGTGTCCCCTTCTCTCCCCGGTGACCTGGCAGCCCCTCCCTCCTGCCTGCTCCCTCCTGACTCCCCGCCCCACCCCAGTCCCAGCACCTTCCTCCTCGGAACATTTTTTGTTGTATCATTTGTGAAGTAAAATGATTGTGTGGCCTGGAAGGCCTCTTGAGAGCAACGTTTCATGAAGTGGTTACTCCAAGCCCCATGAGGCCAGATGCTTTGAGATCATCTGGTGTCACATACTTTTATCTAAAAGATAAATATACATAACAGCTTTTTTTTGAGATATTATTGGTGCATCACCACCTTTTCTCATTACTATCCACCTAAAGAGCCTTTTTAGATTTTTTTTAACCTGACTGCTCCCCATTCATGAAACGTTAACAACACACACTACTGTCCAGCTGTCTTTGTATTGTATGTATGTATGTGCTTGATGCATGAAAAGGTGAAGAATTTTGCTCCCTAAGAACCAGTGTTCACTCCCTTGGGGCGAGATTGGTCGTGTTGGGGATGACACAATTTAGATCCAAGTTTTCCAACTCGCATGCACACTGGAGCTGCCTTTAAAAATCACCACCCCATCAGGACGCACCAAAAGCATCATGTCCTCCCTGCTCTGGCCGGGCTGATGCTCCTGGGGGCCCCTCAGGTCTCCCACCTGCAGCCAGAACCGAGAATCCTGCTTCAGTTGTAAGATGGGGCTGGAGCACCCTGGGGTCCAGAAATAGGTTTGGGGTATGTCCAAGGTTGATGCTTTGCCTAGATTCCCACCTGTTGGGACTCCTTCAAGTTGAGATGGATGAGACCAAAGAAAGCCAAGGAAGTGGAGAAAGAGTGGGGATTCTGTTGTTTGTGTCAATATCAAGAAGATACAAAAGTAACTTTTCAGCGGCTCAGGGATATTTTTCTTTGCCATAAGCAAAACCCCTTTATCTATGTCACAGAAAGAAGAAGAGGAGATGGGGATAAAAGGCTGGTGCCCTCCTGCTATACATCTTCCCGTCCGTGCCTCCCTACCCATAAGTCAAGTGCCCATCACAAGAAGGTTGCAGGCAAAGGGGTGTCGGGCCCTGGAAATCTCATTCATTCTCACCAAACCAAAGCCCTCTTTCAAGGAAATTGTTTTCCTTTATTTCTGTTTCAAGACAAAGAAAGGAAAAAAAATTGCTTATGAAAGAGATGGTAGGGGGAGAGGGGGAGAGGGGGAGAGGGGGAGGGGAGGGGAGGGGGAGGGGGAGGGGAGGGGAGGGGGAGAGGGGAGGGGAGGGGGGAGGGGAGGGGAGGGGAGGGGAGGGGGAGGGGAGGGGGAGGGGAGGGAGGGGGAGGAGGGAGGGGAGAGGAGGGGGAGGGGGAGGGGAGGGAGGGAGGGAGGGAGGGGAGGGGAGGGGAGGGGAGGGGAGGGAGGGGAGGGGAGGGGAGGGAGGGGAAGGGAGGGGAGGAGAGGGAGGGGAGGGGAGGGGAGGGGAGGGGGAGGGGAGGGAGAGGAGGGGAGGGGAGGGGAGGGGAGGGGGAGGGGAGGGAGAGGAGGGGAGGGGAGGGGAGGGGAGGGAGGGGACGGAGGGGAGGGAGGGGAGGGGAGGGGGAGGGGAGGGAGGGGGGAGGGGGAGGGGGAGGGGGAGGGGAGGAAGGGGAGGGGAGGGGAGGGGAGGGGAGGGAGGGGAGGGGGAGGGGGAGGGGAGGGGAGGGGAGGGGAGGGGAGGGGGAGGGGAGGGGAGGGGAGGGGGGGAGGGGAGGGGAGGGGGAGGGGAGGGGAGGGGGAGGGGAGGGGAGGGGGAGGGGAGGGGAGGGGAAGGGGAGGGGGAGGGGAAGGGGAGGGTCCACAGTGCTTTGTCAGTCACTGAAGATGGAAGAAGCGACAGCAGTGTGTTGGCATATTTAGAAGGTTAACTGGAAGCATCCAGGAAGTACTCTTCAGCCCCATCTTTGGTGATGGAGGATCTGACATTTAAGAACGGAAAGGTCTAGAAGACACCTGTGCAGTCCTGTCCCAGGTGAGGGACCATGTCCCCACGAGGAGGCGATTTGCTCCACATCACACTGCAGCCTCATGCCACGCTTGGGGAGGGCGTCAGTAAATGAATACCTGTCATGCTGAGGATGCTGGGGATGGCGTTGCCTGAGGTGTCCCGGAGTGTGGGCCCTCGGAAGAGATGCTCACAGAGGCAGAGCTCCACCCCAGCCCACCTGAAGGGCTGCAGGAGGAAGGGGAGGTAGGGGAGTTGGGAACGGGCCCAAAGAGCTGAGCAGGGCTAGTAGGTGCTGCTCCCAAGGGAGCCCATTTCTACAGCCGGTGTGTTCAAGGAGGGAGGCGGGTCAGCCAGGGCGTGCTATCCCCATCGCGACACGCGGCACCGCGAGGATGCTGCGGGTGGACCTCACCTCACAAAATTGGGGTCCTGGTCGTTCTCTGTCCGGCTCTGAGTAAGAAGGGAAGCCTGGCCCCTGTAGGCGCTGCATCCAGGCTCCCTGGCCCCTGACTTGGTTTTGGCCATTGGGAGGCAGAGGCAGGAGAGCAGAGGGTGGGAGGGAAGGTGGGTGGAGGTGCCTTCCTTCCCCAAGGTTCTAGGACACTGGATGCTCGCACCATGGCCTCCTGGAGCAGATTCATTCCACCACTCACCCCACCCAACCCCGAGTCGATCAGCTCACAGAACTGTTGGGGATGCCAGGGCATCGTGGATGTGAAAGGGCTTTGGAAAAAAGATGTCCTGGTCCCTAGAACATGTTGGTGGAGAATGCAGTGATGGATGATGTGAGTTTGACTTCCAGGGAAGTCGAAGTACAGAGAGAAAGATGTCCATCATTGCTATGATGAGAATCATCCCCCAGAAGTGAATTTGGATGCAATACAGGTGAGCTCATTCCGAGCGGATACAAATTATACGGAAGTTAAAACGCAGGGCTAATCCAGACAGTACAGATGTTCCAGCAAAAGCGGAAGTTTAGTACTGATTTTTGACAGTTCTTCTGCAAACTCTGTTTTAAGACAGAAGCAGGGCTGGGAGGCACTCTGCCCATCCTCTGGTGAGCCTCTCTCTTCATCACCAGACTCGGGAACACGGGATTCAGATGCCCTGCCCCTCTGCCTCTTCAGCAGGCCCGTCCCTGGAGGTTATGGGCTCAGGACAAGAATACAACTGGAGGCCATGTACCAAATGTCTAAATATCTAACTGGTTGGAAACAAAGCTGGAATATTGATAGATATGTTCTGTTTTTCTGCTTTACAAATATACCTTCAAAATAACAGCATTAAAATCTAGCCCTAGAGCTAAAGTATTTCTAAACTACAAGTTGGCAAGATAGCAAAGACATTTTAACTATTATCATTATACACGTCTGGGTGATCTGTTGATGGGCTGGCAGTGTCATCCTAGTACAAAATAACAACTTCCATAATTCATAAATTATATGTTTATTTCATGAGATTATTTTTTCTTGCCTTTATTTTAGCAAAATCATGTTACACTGCTGTAATCAGGACGGCCGAGTATTTCCTGTTCTGTTAACAGTAAAGATTTAAAGTGTTGAGAAATAAAATGTTGTCAGTTACAAAAATAGGAAATTTGAATATATTCAAATACAATGAATTTGAAAATTAAAAACTTATGCATCTGTGTTCTCAAAGTGTTTTTTTCCTAAAAATATTTAAATCCTATTAAAATGAAAGTACGTATTGTAATTCAAGAAGTTCAACAAAGTAAAACAAAATGACTCTAAAATTAATTTCCATTTGTCTTAAGTATTTTTTAAGAAAACAAATGTATTTTATTTCATAAATCTAGCATTCTACATCCATCTAGCTGTCAATATAAGCAGTCAGTGTCACATTTAATACCTGTTACTGACCCTCTGTTCTGGGTCCTCCCCAAAAGATGTGTGGATGTGACCTCATTTGGAAACAGTCTTTGCAGACATCATCAAGTTACGAAGAGGTCATACTGGATTAAGGTTCACCCTAAATCCCGTGACTGGTGTCCTTACAAGGAGGTCGTGTGAAGACAGAGGCAGAGATTGGAGAGATGTACTTGCAAGTCAAAGGGCACCCAGGACTCCTGTAGCCCCAGCGGCCTGAAGAGGCTGGAAGTCCCTCCCCTGGAGCCTGCAGAGGGAGCACAGCCCTGCGGACACTTTGATTTCAGACTTGTGACCTCCAGAAATGCGAGAGAATAAATTTCTGTTGTTTTCAGCCTGCCAGTTTGTGGTCATTTGTGTCAGCAGCCCCAGGAAATTGCTATATCCTCTTATACATCAACTGGAAAAAAATGTAAATGATTTAATACTGTAAAATGTTCCTCGACCATCACGCGCAGCTGGTGGTAATATCGGGGTGATTCGTACTTCTAGAACCACACACAGAAGCATGAAAGCAAAGGAAAAAGTAGAAGGACGTAGGCCCTACGCGGGAACGAGGTCGGTTAGTCCAGACTTGCTGCATTTAAGCGCCTGATAGAGACGTGGTGGGTCCTCTCTCCTGTTCGCACACGCCCGCCGCTCCAGGCCCGTCCAGGGGCCCATTGTCAGTCTCAGGCTGTGGCACTGGAACAGCCATGGCCTTCCCGGCACCTTTCCTTGAGGCCGTCGGGCAGGAGGTCTTCCCCTAGGACCTGACTGACATGTTCAGGGGAGCGATGTTCCTTGCTACCGCATATGTGAGTCAGGGAGGCATTGGTCAGGGTAGTGACAACGGCCAGTGGAACCTTGACCCCACTGAGCAGCGAGAAAGAAGAGGTGAAGTGATGCACTGACAACACAGAGCAAGGCCTCCTGAAGCGGATTTCCTGGCATGCCTAAGAAGAATTAGTTGGCATAGGGGTCCTCAGCCTACGGGGCGTCAGGGAGCTCAGAATGCGTGTGGGGTGAGACTCCATTGGGGTGAGAGAGGGAACGAGGTCAGAGGCCTTAGTCAGGGGCCACCTGTGCCCCATGCAACTTCACCTTCCAGTCTGTGAGGTGGGACCGCTCTGCACACGCTTTTTGAGCATCCTGCGTGAACAAGGAGACGACGCTCTGGCGAGGATGGAAGTGCCGAGCCTGGCACAGTGGTTGCCCATGCGTAGTACGCGCTCTCTCCCTCCCACACTCCACCCCCCGTCTTTCTTTCTCTCTCTCCCTCTCTCGTCTCATGAGAAATAAACACAGAGTGTAAAGCAAACTGGGGGTCCTGTCGTTTCTTGAGAACTCTATAAAGCTGTAGGACACGTGGCCCACTATGTGTCCCAACTTCCGAAAGATGTGAGGGAGCCTCTGCTGGCCCTCCATCACCCCGGCAAGGATGGCCCGGCCCCTTGCACGTGGACCCCGAGTGACAGAGCAGGACTGGGTGCTGGGCTCCAGGAATAAGTCCCACCCATGAGGTCCTACTGGACTCATATTCCTGGAGCCCAGCACCCAGTCCTGACTTGTCACTGACCGGGAGAGTCACAGTGAAGGGGCCGGGCATCCTTGCGGGGCTCGATGGTCAGGGCAGCAGAGGCTCCCTCACATCTTCTCGGGGCACGTTGGGACCCACTAGCCCTCGGCCTGCACCCCCACGTTGTCACCTTACAGCTTTTCATGAAGTTCCGAACATGAATTTTTATGGTAATTTGTCATGTGTTTCTGATTCTCTGACAGTGAACTCACCAATAATTTTGGCAACTGCATTTTGGATGTCCCAGCAGCTTTCTCTGTTTTGTGCATTTAACGTTTCTCACACACACACACACACACACACACACACACACACACACACACTCCAAACGCAAAAAGGAGACCATACGATATGGTTTCAAGAGGAGCAAAGTAAAACCTCGTGTACTGATGGTGTCCCCCTGGTCCAGTGACCAGCATCTCCCCCCCCCCGCCGTCACAGGAGGGCTGGGGACACCTGCGAGGGGGCCATGGACCCTGGCAGTTCACCCTCGAGCCCCAAGACCACAGGAGGAAAGGAAAGCAAAGCCCTCTTCCAGGTCGCCTCTTTGGCTATTTGCAGATGTTAAGTCCTGATACTGAATGTTGTCGATTCGTGGTAATTATGGCACAACCGACCTTAATTCTCAGCTCCCCTGCTTTAGACCTGGCATGTGGGGAATTGCCCGGGACTTTCTGTTCACTGAATCATGTCGCTTTAAATGATCTGGAGCAAGGTCGGGAAAACATGCCCACCTGCAGCCTCACCTGCCCACCAGCTCCAGTTTGAAAATCTCACTGCTCCTTCCTCACCGGCTCTGATCTTTCCAGACCGTGTTTGCTCAAAGTCCCCTCCCACCTCGGCCCCATAGGGTGCCCCCAAACTCTTCACTGGGTGGGCACAGCAGGGGCTTCACTGGGACCCTCACCGTGTTGAGGCAGAACACCGAGGAATGGGGGCCCACCTCCCCCACTTAAGGGCAAGAGAAGTTCCCATTTGCATCTCTCATTCTTTACTCAGTGCAGTAGGCACCTGCTGTCTGCAGGTCAGGTTCCAGGAGTTGTGGGAGCACCCCCAGTGGCACCGTCCCAAAGCCACCTGGAGCGTCCAGAGCAAAGGGGGGCGCACCCAGCCCAGCCTGGCGGTCTGGGAAGATGCTGAAGCTAAGGAACTAGTGAGCCTTGGCCCTAGGGCAGAAAAGTTCCCCAGCTGAGAAGGGCAGGGACCAGGAGACAGGAGGGAAACTCAGCCTCCGGGAGTCCTGGGTGGCCGAGATCTGGGCCTTGAGGGCAACCCGATCTTAGGAGAGAAGTGAAGTGAGGACGGGTGAGCATCAGGGAGAAAATAGCACCTTGCCGAGGGTGAGAGGCAGGCAAAGAAAGAGGAGGTCATGGGGGGTGCCAGTGGCGACCTGCCCTGGGCTGCTTTGCCCTGTGCCCAGAGGTGTCAGGAAGGTCTGGGCAGGGAGGTGCAGAGGCAGAGGGGCTCATGCCTGTCCTGACGTGGGCTGGCAGAGCCACAAGGGTGCTCCCACCCACAGGCGCATCTCAGTCTGGGGAAGCATCCTTCTATGCCCGGCGCCTGAGTGGGAGAGGATAGAGCCCCACACAAGACACAGACAGAACCCAAAGCCCAAGCTCCCCCCACACAGGCAGCACCCTCAGGGGTGCCCACATCCCTCCAGCTGCCCCTCCCCAGCTCCATCTGGCTCTTGGATCCTCGGGCTCCAAGTCCAGTTCTTGTTGGGAAGAGAAACATATTCCTCCAGCCTGGGTGCTGAGCTAGAGGGCACAGGGGCCTCAGGGTGAGCCTGGGGCCAGGGCAGGCCATGCCAGAGCTGGACCACCCGCCCCCGGGTCCCGCACCCTCCTCACAGAGGGGAGGGTCCCTGATCTTCCCGACTTCATACATGTCCTTTCTCAGACCGACTGTGGGGAACAAGGGGACAAAGGTTACCTTAGGTTAAGATCATATCTGCATTGAAAGGGACTCGGGTAAGACGGCATTTGCCTGAAGATGCGTCATGTTTAGGGAGATGAATTGAAGGTCCATTAAGCCAGTTTATAAGAGTCTCTTCTGTTGATCTGCAGGGGATCAGGCGCTCTGAGGAGATCCGTCCTTTGCTTGTCGACACTCTTGCCTCTGTCATCGTGAGCCTCTGTGCAAGCCCGATGCTTTCCTCGTGGAGTCTGGTGCCGTCAAGGAGGAGCTTTCCCAGTCCGAGGAGGGGAGGGGAGGAAATACTTGACCCCTGTCTCCACACCCGCCCTGCGGGCAGGGCTCCTCCTGGCTGCAGTTCAGCACACAAACTTACTCCTTGGTCTCGTGGCTCGGATGAGTAAGGAATGCCGTGTTCAAGCTTTTGTGACTTCTCGCACTCCTTTTTCATACTTTGAGGCAAGAAAAAAATCCTAAATGTGCTTTGCCAGAGATTTCTACTCATATGTCAAATCCCATGTGATTTTGGGGAAATGTGATCCGTGTGTTTCTCACTCATCTGTGCTCGAATCATGAGCTAGGAAGCCAGTGCTGGGCAGCGGGTACCACGGGCCATGGGGACAGATGTGACGATGGGGTGGCAGCCAGGTGGGGTGGCCTAGCTGCGGTGCAAGACACCAGGTGACCTGGGGGATGGGGCCCGTGACCTTCACACTCTGGGCACCGACCGGACTCATGCTGGCCATGGGCACCATCGTGACCGCAGAGAAAGCAAAGTGTAGACGTGGCGGCTCCCGGTGGGGTCGGCGGGAGGGAGCTGAGGAAGACCAGTAACTACAGGGCTCAGGGACAAAAGCTGGAGAAGGAAGGGACACCTCCCCCATCATGGGCCGGGCGGGCAGTGAGGGGCAGTGGGCACTGCTGTCAGAGCTGGGAGCATCCAGCCGGCGTCCCGAGCCTCTGTTTGCTCCTCTGTGCAATGGGACTGCGCTGCCCCTCCAGGTGAGTCTCCCGCACTCTGCTGTAGGGATGGGTTCATGCTCACGGCTCCGTCTCCCTCCCTGGGCTCCGGAGCTGAGTGGGAACAGGTCAGCCTCCAAGGCAGTCTACCTGGTAACAGCGTGAGGGAGACCTGCTTTCCCCGGAATTGACAGGAAACCTTGTTTCTAGACTTTAAATCCATGGGAAATCTTTCAACAGAAGTTTATATTTTGACGTTATTTTGAACTTTAAACTTGGAGGATTTATGACAAATAACTACAAATTCACAAATCTAGAAAGAATCAAAATTAGACCCGATGTTCTGTCATCCATGAAGAATTATTATTTTTTCTTTTATGTTTATCATCATGAATTTGATGAAGCAGATTTCCCAGGATAATTATTTCCAAGTTAAAATTATTGTTTGTAATTCATCCACCTCACAATTGCGTGTAATAATCATGCGTATTTATCTTTTCTTAAGTAATCATGGTACTTTCATCAAAATTCATTAGAAGCTGCTTCTAGAAGGACATGCTTTTAAAATATTCAAATTTATAGTCAATGTTTTATTAACCATATTTAGCCTATAATTATTTTTCTAATGAAAATTATCCTGACTGCACCATCGGATGTCATGAGGCTAGTAGTTCAAACAAAATTCAGAGAAACATTTATGCACAAAGGACTGTGTATTAGTCATTTGGAAGGAAGGATTTATGTGCTATATAATTAATTGTTGCCTGAGTTTAACAGTCCATATTTTATTCCAATGTATTATTTACACGGAGGAGGCTTAGGGAGTCACCCTTCAAAAGGTTAGGAAAATACAAATACACACATTATCTGAATGGTGGAAGGCTGCATTACAATAGATGGAGTGTGTGTGTGTGTGTGGTTTGTGTATAGAATATATATATATAGTCCATATATATACATAAACAGAATACATGTACTCTCTCCATATATTATATAGAATACAGTATACAACATACATTGTATATTATAGAATACGACAATGATGAATATATCAGTATATGTGGGATGTGGTTTTCATATAAAAGAAATATGTCAATATGTCCTATATATATATTTTTTTTTTTTTTTTTTTTGTGGTATACGGGCCTCTCACTGTCATGGCCTCTCCCATTGCGGAGCACAGACTCCAGACGTGCAGGCTCAGCGGACATGGCTCACGGACCTAGCCGTTCTGTGGCATGTGGGATAGTCCCGGACTGGGGCACGAACCCGTGTCCCCTGCATCGGCAGGCGGACTCTCAACCACTGTGCCACAAGGGAAGCCCTGTCTTATATATTTTATAACACTATGGTGACTACCAAGAGTGCATGCATGTGTGTGGGCGGGTTGTATGTAGAATACATGCATGCATGTATTCTCTCTATATAGAATAATATCTATTCTTTATATATAGCAAACGCATATTCTATATATTATAGCATACTACAACAATGAATATGTGAGCCTATATGTGCATGTGGTTTGTGTATAGAATATATATATTCTGTATATATATATGTATACAGAATATATCTATGCTCTCTCCATATATTATATAGAATATATACATTGTGTATTATAGAATATTGCAATGACCAATATCTGAGTTGTGTGTTATGGTTTGCATGTATAAGACATGTCCTATATATTATAGAACTACAGTGATTACTGAGAGAGAGAGTGTGTGTGTGTGTGTGTGTGTGTGTGTGTGTGTACACTATCGTACCCATCACCCTAGTATTGAGGCTTTCACAGACTGTGAAAGCTTCAGAGCTCTCTTTCTCAACAACACACTTTAACCAAGTGGATGTTGTCACTGTTTGAAGCCGTGAGGAAAGAGAAATATTTGCAGTGGAGAACGTACCATTTCTGCGAGCATGTCGATTTGGTTTTCAAGAGCAAGAGAAAACAATACTCTTTTGCTATGGTGTGTGTGTGCCTGCACTAATTTTAAAAATCACGTCTCAGGTCAGTTCAGAAAATCACCGATGGAGTTGGGAACAGCACTGTCCTGGCAGGTGCAGTTTCTCACCTAGCACCGGGCTAGAGACGGACAGCAGATACGCAGGGGGAGCCCCGATCCCAGCTCACCTGGCACGTGCGGGCCGCCCAGGAGCCCCCCATGACTGCGGCATGAGCGGTATGTCCTTGATCTCTGTGCCTGATTGAAGCCAGTGGCTTTACTGATACTGACAGGTGATTCCATTAGAAAGAAGTTTTAATGTCTATGGAACGCACAACCCTGCAGCAGAAATTAACCAATCCCAATCTCACTATCTCACAGAATTTACAGAGCACCTTACCAGGGCTCTACAAATGTCAGACCATGTGACAGCACGGACTTACAGATATTACCCCTGAGAATGCTTAGTCAGTGATGTTGGTGAAAAATAACTGGGAAGCACTGATGTAATAAAGCGAACTTTTAAATGAGTTGTTTCTAAGGAGAAAAAGGGACACAAGGGTGTCTGGCCTTGAGCAAAGTCTCCGGCTGCCGTGTCCTCAGAGGAGCCAGACCCCACACAAGCCTCCTTCTTGGGGTCAGCAGGTGAGACCGAGGGACAGAGGGGAGCCGGCACTGCTCTTGCCTCGGGGGACCGGGGTCTGTTCTCAGAAGCAGGATACCTGTGGCAGGTACCCACCGTCATTCTGAGACCGTGATGCGGCTGCTCCGATGGCTTTAGTGACGAAACGCTCTCTCCCGGAGGCTCACTGTAAGAAGCATGATGGCAGCAGTGTATCCCCCGGGGGGCCACCTCGTGAATGATGCTGGCCCATCCCCGTCAATGCCCCAGTGCCCAAATTCATCACCTCAGAAGCCTCATTTAACCTTTATCAGGTTGGTAGAAATCCAGATACCAACCTCATGCCAGTCCTCATTCATAATAGTATAAACCAAAGCATCTTTAATACCTCATTTAAGCATCATTCCATATGGCCTTGTCTTCTATTTCTCCAAGGACAGAAAAATTCCAGCGAAATGCTTTAGAGAATATTTTAAAATTCTGTATCACAAAAAGCAGGGTGGAGCCTGCTTGATTTTACCTTGTTTGACTTAACCCCCCCACCCCGGTAAGATAATCATAAATGAAATTTTAAGAAATGCCCCATGCATGAAGGAGGTGGTTAAACTAAGTTGTCTCCCCAAGCCCTGTTTGTCTGACACCAAGCACTGAAATATGCTTTAACAGAACAATCTTGGCTCCAGGGTGCAGGTAGTGGTTAGGTGTGACAGAGGGTCACAGAGTGAAAATCAAAAGCACTGAGAAGGGGCTTGGAAACACTGTGGGAGGGTTCCAGGCTGGGGCTCGGTATTTGGGAGAATTTGCCAAGGGTGGCCAGTGGGGCTGGACACCCTGCTCCCCCTGTGGACTTTTCAGGGACCTTCTCACCAAACGCCCCGACACACCTTCTGTTCACAGTCCCAGAAACCACTGCCCTGACCCCATCACGACCATTCTGCCTTGTCCCGGGAACCTCTCGTTCCATCCTGGGGAAGATCCCAGTGCCTGTTCCCATTGGGGGGGTTGGCCCCTCCTCTGTATGCCCTCCCTGCCAGGGATGTTTGTCTTTTTAAGAGGACAGCAATGCCTTGGTCCAAGGGAATGGATTTCAGGCCAAGAGACCAATGGGCCTAGACCCTCTGGGCCCCGGTGTTCCTGGGCGCCCCACAAATCGGGCCTTATGAGGACAAACGCGCTAGGCGGAGGGTGACAAAAGGGCATCTAAGGGGGCGGCCGGCTTGGGGCAACACACGTGTAAAGGGAAGCAGGCTCCAGGGATGAATTTGGAAGATGCAGTCGGGGAAGTGGGACTCGGGGACCGGGCCACACAACGGGAGAGATGCTTCTGTTCTGCGGAGGTTTGTGAAACGTTTCTGATCCTTAGGGTATGACCATAACAGCAGCAGCAAATGAACTAAACTCCACATCATCCTTAACTAATGGGCATCGGTTCCCACCTTGCGGGGGATTGGTTGGGGGTTCCCGCAGAGGAACAGCTCAGAGGGAAGATTGACTGGCCTTGGCAAAGTAAAAATATGTTCCTTCCTGGAGCTCCTCCCCAAGCCCGGTCTCTCCCCAGTGCACCTAATTAAGCAAAGTCAGGAGAGGTCAGTGGTCAGTGCCCATTGTCCTAAGTCCTGGGCAGAGAATGTACAGTGTCAGCACCAAGGGTTCACGCCAGTCATTCAGAGTGTGGCTGGTAAGGAGAGGTGGCCTGGACAACGTTGCACCCCGTCTACTATGCCAAAGCTTGCTGTAAACCTGAAGCTGTTGAGCGGCTTCTGTCGGGGTCTGGTGGGTGATCCACAGAGGCAATCTCGGTAGGTTGCAGAACCCAGGGGATGGAGCAGAGAGAGGGGACATGAACATGAGCCCCGGAGAAGCAGTGACCCCACGTGCACTAAGGGGCTCAGAGAGCCGGGGAGAGCGTGTAGGAGCCTGGAGGACAAGGTGAAGGTTACGGTCCTGGCAAAAGACACCCGCGGAGCTGGGAGCTGCACCCTGCATACCCGCGGCTGTTCCACGCACAGGGCAAGTGCCTGGCGCCTGGTGCCTGGTGCACACCCAGAGCCCATGCTTGGTGCCCTGCACTGCTACGTCCTCACACCGGCCAACGCCAGGGCCACCGGGAGTCTGAAGGCCAGACTGGATCTGCTCCCACCTGGCCCTTGACCCAGAGAGCTTCGGGGGTAAAGGGACAAGAGTCAGAAATGGAAGAGAGCCTGTGAGGTTCCTGGCAAGGATAGTGTGGGAACTAGGGACTACTTACAGGTGCCTCTGTGGGACTGGGTGGCCGGAGACACCATTTCCCCATGTGCCTTGGCCACTTAGAAACCGGGCTTCAGGAGCCCCGAGCCAAAGCCCTGGTGTAGACATGGGCATTCAGTGGCACCACTGTTGCCAGGCCCCAGGCAGTGGGCATAGACAGAGACCTGGGGAGGAGAGGGCCACCCTGGTGACCCTTCCAGCAGGTGACCAAGCACATTGAGAGCCATGGACAGTTTCTCCTGGGGTTGCCCAGAAACAATTCAGGTGGAGATGCTTTGGGAGGGGAAGGGGCTTCCCTCCTGGGTAAGAGGTGGCCCCGGTGGTGCAAAGGGGCCAGGCTCGGGAGTTAACCCTAATGCAGTGCATCCCCGTGGTGCAGGCTCCAGCTGACAGAATCATGAGGGCTTTGTCCAGGCCCTTGTGACCCTAGACAAATAGGCTGCCATCATTAGGGCTTTCCTGTCCCTGCCTGGGAGGTGTGACCTGCAAGATGTCTGCAGGATGTTTCTGGCCCCATGTGGAGGTCAAAAGCAGGGTTTTCCTTTAGCAGGTGCGTGGACAGCCATGATCAAGAGCCACATGCAGCCTTTCTGGGGAGCTGAGGAAGTTCTGACAAGAAGGAAGCCAGCAGAAAAGAAGCCAGAGAGAGAAGGATTGACAGGAAGGACTGGGGACAGGTTAACTCTGGCAGCCCCTACTCTTGGATGAGAAGGTGCCGGAGCCAACCCAAGCCAGCCTTGTCCTTCCTCACTGCTCCAGAGAGGATGGAAGGTTCTCATTCTTCCAGGGATGCAGGGCAGACAGGACTTAAAGGGAAAATCATTTTTGGAATGGTGTACTTTTTCTCACAATCCCTGAATGTCCCCAGATATCTGCATTCAATTACTTCTGTGTGTGGAAGGGAGAACTGGGCTAAAGTACAATTAGGTAATTAAGCAGCCTTTGGTGGGATACACTCCCAGCTTCATAATTCTCAAATATCACCAGTGTGGGTGCCTGCTATGGACTGAAATTGTCCCCCCAAAATTCATGTGCAGTAGCCCTAGTCCCCAGTGTGGTGGTATCAGGAGATGGGCCTCTGGGGTGATTAGGTCATGAGGGTGGAGCCCTCATGGATTGGATTAGTGTCCTTATAAGAGAGGACATGAGAGGCTTGAGCTCTCTCTGCATCACGTGAGGACACAGCTGGAAGGTGGCTGTCTGCAAACCAGGAGGTGGGTCCCCACCGGGAACCGTAATCTTGGACTTCCTGTCCTTCAGAACTATGAGGAGTAAACGTCTGTTGTTTATGCCACTCAGTCTATAGTATTTTTGTTATAGAAGCCCAAGCTGGCAAAGACTGCACCCCAGAGAACCAGGACTATCTTGGGGTCCTGCTCCACCATCCTCCTCTGTGTAGGGATTATCTCTGCCAGGGTGATACCAGTGGTGATCCAGAGAAAGGACCCTATGTTGTTTACTGATGTGACATTAGTAAACTTAGAAAAGTGAGGATTTTCTTAGTGGCAGTGGTACCAGGTCCTGTGTGGGTAAGAGGACAAATTCCTCCACTTATGCTTTTTTCCACTCCCCTCTCATCATAACTATTCCTAAATTCAATTTGTGTTGTTTACCTTTCCCTGTTGAATGTTTACATGTCAGTCCAGTTTTTTAAAACAGCATAAAAAATACACAAATAAACCAGTTTCCAGGAGGACTTCTTGAAATACACGTAGGACATGAAATTACAGAGTTGTTGCACATCAGGAAAAGTTCCAAACACCACACAGCTTGTGCAGCAGGCACAGGCCTCATTCAGGACTGTGATCCTCCCTGGCTGGGAACACACACATGGGTGATCCAGTGGGCAGGGTGCCTGTGTTCTTGGAATTGTTTAAATGTTGCCCTGAACAAGCAACAACAATCATGTTTACCACATTTTGTTAAAAAAAAAAAAAAAAAAAAAGCTAAGTTTGATCTAATGGATCCCTGTAAACAGCCACTGGAAGAAAATTACTTTCTCAATTTTCACAGGAACCACCATGAAGCCTGGGGTGGGATGGCCATGTGTAGTGTGAGAGCTCCCTTGATACAGGAGGATTTTCTCCTCTGGAAGGGGAAGAGCAGCTTGGGATGAGAAGGCATTGTGTTGTCCTCTTTGCTATGTCAGGCACAACATTGCTTTTGATAAGAACAGTAGAAACGTAAACTAGTTTACACAACCAAGGGTATATTTTGGTGCTGGTAAGTGAGAAGTCCTGGGGTACATGGGCTTCAGGAACAGCTGGATCCAGGAACTCCAACTGTGAACCAAGAGGCACTGTCTCTTTCTCACTGTCTCCCAGCTCTGTCTTCTTCTGCGATGCTTCATTCTCAGGGAAGATCTCCCACCTGTTGGAAAGCATTGCCCCCGACCCCTCCCAGATTGTATTTCTATCATCTGCAGTGATTCTAGGAAAAGAGTGTTCAGATCAGCCTGGGTCAGGTCGTGTGCTTCCCTGAACCAGTCGCTCTGGTCAGGGAAATACAAATGGCCATGTGGAGTCATGCAGGAGTCAGACCCACTAGGAGTAGTGGGGCAATGGGTAGCAGGGGTAGCAGTCGTGGTGAGCTGAGTGATGGGCCTCTCAAGATGGCAGCCCTAGTTCCCGGAGCCTGTGGGTATGTGACCTCCCATGGCAAAAGGACTCTGCAGATGTGGGTAAGTTAGGGACCTTGAGGTTGTACTAGATTTTCTGGGTGGGTCCAATGTCATCTTAGGGCTCCCATAAGAGGGAGGTGGGGGTGTCAGAGTGAGACAGACAAGACGTGAGGACAGAAGCAGAGGTCACAAAGGAGAGAAGATGCCAGGCTGCTGGCTTTGGAGAAGGAGGAGGGGCCGCAGACCAAGGAGTGTGGGCGCCCCTAGAACCTGGACAGGGCAGGAGATGAATTCTGCCCTCAAAGCCTCCAGAAGGAGCGGGCCCTGCCAACAACTTGACTTTACCTTTTGGAACTGATTTGGGAATTCTAACCTCCGAACTGTAAACTAACAAATGTGTGCTGTTCTAAGCCACGGGTCTGTGGTAACCTGTCACAGGAGCCTCTGGCAATTAACACAGTAACGACATTAATGACCACGCCAGCTAACACGCTTGGAGAACTCACGCCATGCCGAGTACGCTTGTATAGACCGGGTTACTTCTCCAGTGACCCCACGGGGTAGGGCTCCAACTCATAGGTGAGGAAACAGGCACAGAGGGAGGGGGTGACATGCCCAGGCTCACACATTAATGTCCAGAGGCCACACCCTCTGGAGGGGTGCTCACCGGATCAAGCTGTCTTGGAAGAGCGGGTGGCAGGGAGGTGGCCACACAGACCAGAGTGGACTTGCCTGACCTCCACAGAGCAGCCTGGCCCGAGGCACAAGTCCACTGCCAGCCATCCTGGGCCCCGTGGGTTAGGAACAGAGGCTGCAGGAGCTGGACATGCACCTCAGGAAGGGCCAGAACAAAGGTGGCTATAGCCGCCTCCCAGCTCAGAAGGCTCAGCCCACGTCTCAGGCACCGCGTTCAGAGCACGGCGCCCACGAGCTCCATGTGCGAAGGGCACTCTACTTCTGCTGTGATGTGTAGAACCTTAAAATTCACTGGCTAAACTATTGTAAGAGAACCATAAAAGCATACAGCAGTCTCTTTGAGAAACTCAGTAGCTTGACAATGCGTATTTCCCCCAAATAAATGGACAGCATGTATGGGTGCCAGAACTTGCACAAGAGTAAACTCTCTTAAGAAAATCTAAACTTTTTACTTGAATCAGTGTTGCCTAGAAGTGTTCTAGAAGAGCTTTTCGCTCGTTTTAGTCAGTCTTGCACTCGCCCAAATGAGAATTTCACCAAATCCCAGTGCACGCTGCTCGGAGAGGTAAGGAAATAAAGGAAAGCTGAGCCTGGGTGACCCTTAATCGTTCCATTTTCTTCTTTGCTACAATGGCGTCTCGGCTCTCCAGCTGGAGGCCCCACCTCGTCTTCTGAAGTTCTGGTAGTCAACTTCATTCAATAAGTTGTCACTGCTCTGCAAGCCTGGTCAGCGAAGGTGAGGCACCAGGTTCTCTCTGCGTCCGTCATCTTAACATCCAGAATCTGTACGCTGAGCCGTGCACCTTCTTAATGCAGAGTCTGTGCTTCTCAGAGGGAATCTCCCCATCAGCTCTGCCCATGCCGCAGGGCTAGGGAAGCGCTGGTTGCCGAGCACGTGAGCAGAAAGAAAACATCGTGATGCTGGTGGCTGTTTGCCACCGAGCCATGTTAAGGCTGAAGCTGAAGATCACATAAAGCACCCCTACCGACACTCAGATCATCTTCGCAGTACGCGGGGGAGAGGCCTTCGAGAGCGTCACCTGAGATCCCAGGGGTGCTGTGGGTGTGGGGACACCTGTGCCACATCCCAGCACAAAGCGCTCCCCAGGCTCCCAGGGGACTGATTTTCTGATGTGCCTACCCTGATTTCTAGAAGGAAGTGTGGGACATGGAGAAGGATCAGTCACTGAACAAAAGCTACATCAGCTTCTAGACGAACGAGCAGAAGGGCCTCTTCTTGAGTTGTCACTAGACACGTGAACAGACACAGAGACATGCATCGTAGCCCGGGTTCCCATGTGACACAGGCCACGGAGCCACTCTGGGTGCCAAGCCACACGTGGGAACTGTGCTGGGCTCACGAGAGCGGGGCACCCTCACCTGGCAGTGCTCAGACCAGCTCCCCTACCTCCGCGTCTGCCCGCCATGGTCACGGTCCTGGCAGCCCTTCCAAGGGTTGTGTTTTTATTCTCTAACAAATGCTCCAATTTACAGAAAATCATAGCTCAAGTCCACGCAGACGTCGGCCCATTCCTCACAAGGAAAATTTATGGCAAACAGGCCTGGTGACACGGCTTGCGCAACACTTGAGGGATCATTTCAGAGGAAACACGGCCGAGCGCTGGCTCTGCGGCGCGGGAGAGGAATGCATTTATGAGTCCTGCCATAAATGCTCTTTAAAATAAGGTCAAGTGGCCTAAGTGCTCATTCAAAATGAATTTACTCCAGCGAGAAAAGCGCCAGTGGGTTGAAACCATACACACGCACGCACATGTATATAAAAGCTTGGGGAAAGAGAGCCTCACAGCCTGAATATTGGCAGGATCCGGTGCTGTGTGTGTGTCTTTTTCAAAAAGCACAAAAAAATAAGATTCTAACTGTAAGACCCATGAGGGAACTGCCTTTAGTTCGCTGAGATAAGTCAATAACTCTGGGGAAGGATTAGCCGTCTCTGGAGCCTTGGTGTGCCTGTGGTTGGAATGGGAAGGTGAGTTAGGACGAGCCGGGTCTGGGCAAGCAGGCGGAATCTGTGAAGAAATCCACTCCTTTCTCCGGGGCACCGGCAGCACCTCCCTCACAGAGATGTGGGATTGTCACCTCATTTTGTTCTCCTCGCAGATTAGCAGCAAGTGGGTTCTGGCCCAAGAGGCCGGCCTGAGACCTGTCCCACCAGGGCACTACAGGGTGAGGAGACAGGTCCCCAGAGACATCGGGGTGGGCTCGTTCTTTTTTTCTGGAAGGTCTCTGCATGCGGTGAAGTGATGCATTGTTGCGGCCCAGCAGACTTGTTAGCCATTTTCCTCTCCGGAATTAAAAAATTGAATTATACACTCAGCCTCGTTACAGAACCTGTAAAGTTTATTAAAGTTTATCGACCATGTGTACACACGTCAGGATTTAGCTTCTGTGGCTGCTCTCAAGCTGGGACAGTGAATTAAGAGGCCACGGCTCGGGTGGACTCCAGCCGAGCTACAGGTAGCAAAAGTCTCCTCCAATTAGACATAATCATCACTCACAGTCAGTAATTGTGCTAAAGGCTGCTTTCAAATCTGTGAGGGATTCGCATTTAATGTACTGATTCAGCTTGTCTGAGCCAAATTCACTGTGTACTGAAACCAAAGCAATCTAGTTCTCGCCTACGGCCCTTCTGGCAGTTCATCTAGAGCTCGCACTGTAAGGACTGTGAGATACAATTTAATCTGAGCCATCTGTGCAAAGACGGCCCCTCTCCTAAACGGAGAGAGACGCAGGGATGGCTAAGCTCTGGTTTTATGGGAAGAACCAGGCCTTATCTCGCCCCTGAAAAATAAAGCATTTAAGATAGAGTAAAAAGCCAAATCAAAAAAAAATTTTTTTTTTCCTTGGGTTTAGGAAATGCACACAGCAGCTCGTAACAGCTTTCCTGCTCTGACCGGCAGAAGACACTTGAGCTGTGATCCCGGGATGAACCATTTAAGGATATTACGCTTATCACTGGCTGCAGCTGACGGAGGAGATCTTTATTAAATATGAAAGGGAAACGGTTGGTTCTTTGTGAGTTTGCAGAAATATTGAAATGCCTTTATGCACGTTTCTTGCCTTGTGGTCCTGGAAAACGGCTGTAATATTTATCGTCCACCTCGGGCCTCTTCCGGTGGGTCGCGCCCTGGATGGTGTCTGAAAGACAAGGCTGGCCTCTGTTTATCTTACAGCACCGTCCATGGTATTTTGAGGCTTTCCTGACAGTGTTAAAATAATCAGCCAGTTGGTTCCTGGGCCGTGTGACTAAACGTGCCATCGCTTCAAGCAGGCCCTGTTGTTGAGTTGCAACTCTTTTTACTGCGTGAAGACTATTTTGTTGTTTTTCAAGTGGGATGTGATCACAGAAATACTTAAAATGACACATACACAGAGGCGGAGTTGGTATGGCTTGGGAACTTGGTCTACTAGGGTCATAAAGGGAAATTTGGACGGATTTTGGAAGTGCATCTAGGTCCTCCTAGGACAGCGGAGTCTGTGGGACAAATCAAATCGCACGTGGACTCAGAGGACAAGCCAGGGTCCCTTGGACACGGCCTGGTGAGGTCATCTGCAGCGGGAAGAGCTCTGGGCAGTGTGGGGACGGCAGGGACGACAGGGTAGGACAGACGCTAGGTGGACACAGCCCAGAGTCAGAGGAAGGCGTGGCCATTTTCTGGTTCACGGGATCCAGGGCAAGGTCCTGGCATACGAAGCACGTTTGCCATGCTTAAGCTTAAACTCCTCACTTCACCCAGTGAGGCGTCACGTGGATGAGTGGACAATAATGAAGCCAGAGACAAGATCCCTCGTCGATGCAGAGGGAGGGACCCTCTGTGCGGAGAACTCGGGCAGTATCCCAGGTGCAGCAGTGCGGTCCCCCAAGGGGCCTGGGCACAGCGGGGACACTTGGGGCACTTGGGTACAAAGGAGGTGGTGGGATGGGTCCAGCACCCACTGGCACCACCCCTACTGTCGTCAGGAGTAGACATCACTAGGCTGGTGATACCCTGTCATGTTCCAGCTGACATTCCAGAGCAACGTCTGTGCATCATCTCACTGATGGACCTGACAGCCTGTAAATTGGGACAGTTCACAGACTGGGAACCAGGTTGAGGCTGAGACAGGCCAGGGGACGTCTTCCAGGTGATCGGTGGACACAGGACTAGATTCAGATCAGGAGAGCTCAGGATTCAGTGCAGTGGGACAGAAGGGACTGGCTTCTAGGGACCCCAAGCCCTCTCATCAACGCTCTGGGTGCAAACGCTAAGGGAAACAGTGGCTCTCGGCTTAGTGCTGGGGTCCAGCCCCTGGTACAGCCATAGCCAGGATTCAGTCGTGGGAGTACTTCCATCCCGGTTAATAAATACACACCGCTCAGCACAGAACACACACACACAGGCACACACAGACACACACATAAACATACAGGCACAGGTGCATATCACACACATGCACACATATACAGGCACGCATAACCATATATAAACACACATGCACACGTACACATAAACATATGGACACACATATATGTATCGCACATGCATATCACACACATGCACACATGTATAAACATACATACACATGTACGGACACAGAGACACACATAAACATACAGGCACATGTGCATATCACACACATATACAGACACATACACATGTATATACATACATAAACACACATGCACAAGCATACGGACACACATATGTAAACATACATGCACATGCATGGACACACATAAACATACAGGTGCGCGTGCATATCACACACATGCACACATATACAGACACCCATATAAACATGCACATCCATAATACAGGCACATGTGCATATCACACACACACACATATACAGACACATACACATGTATATACATACGTAAACACACATGCACACATATACAGGCACCCATATAAACATGCACGTCCATATGTAAACACACATGCACAGTACACACGTGCCTAAATATGTAGGCACACATGTATAAACATACATACACATGCATAAACACACACATGCACGGACATACACACACACCGATCACTTCTCCAGCCCCACACCCTGCACAAGCCCCGGGTCCCACCCTCCAGAGGATGCTACTTTGAGCCCATTCCCTCCAGTGCTGGAGCCTCACTGTCTGCCCAGCCCTCTCCACAGCTGTGCCCCTGCCCCCACTGTCCCTTCCGCCACATCCGCATGGGTGGACAGCCCCCTCACTGCTCATGTGCGAATCCTTCCACCCAGAGATGGACAGTCCTGCCACCTCATGTGCTGGACCATGGTTCTCCCGGCAGCTCCGTGCAAGGCAAGAACAGAAGTGCAAACCGGCAAATCCAAAGTTCCCTGAAAATCTGATTTACACTGAGCAAAGCATTGTCCATCACGATGCGCTTTCTGGCCTCTACTGATTTTTACTGCAGGGTTCGTTTTGGTCTTTAGTTGCTCATTTTAAGAGCCAGTGACAGTGGTTGCAAGGCAGTGCATGGAAAGTATCACTCCAACTTCCTTATTAACTTCATTTTTCTTTATATGGGTTTTATGAATCCGGCAATAACATGCAATCTTCAGACAATTTCCTGGGCAGTTAATGAGCAGATGGGGAACTCCGTTTTCAAAAGTAAAACTAGCAGCCCTGAATACTTGATCCAATCCAAGACTTTACACATTTTGCACAAGATGCATGTAACATATTTCACAATCCTGTTCTCTTAATATTTTCTACATTTTTGACATCTGAAATCACACTCAGTTAAAAACAAGACAGAAGCAGATTTCTAGAAGAGCCTGCAAACAAGTTATTATGTTTACTACTTATGACCGTCCCTTTAAGCCCTGCAACCAAGATACGTTTTTCTAAAAATATGAAAGAGAGAAATGCAGGATCAAAAATATATGTATATATATGTGCACGTACTTATGTAGATACACATAGATACATAGAAATTCCCATAGTTTTTAAATGCCTGGCTTAGGTTTGAGACCTGAAGATTAAAACAGATCTGTGTGTTTAGAACCCACGACAGCCGCTTCATAGCAATGTCTGAACGGCATGCTGCAGGAGCTTCAGACACCAACGTCGAGGATGATGGGGAGAGCTACCTGCAAGTGGATGTTTTAAAAAGAGAAACAAAACCATTGCAGCATAAAAGGGATGCTGTCCACAAATTCCACCAAGTCATGTTACTCTCGCAAAGGGGCCTGTGATGGAACAAAATATGAGAACGGTCAGAACATGGTGTATCATATTTTAGATCTTGTAAACTTTACCAGCTGGTTGTGTTTCTTATCAGGTGCTCAGCCTTTATAAGGAGATGTATTTTTTTGGTGCACACTGCAAAGCAGTGAGTCCTTGTTAGAAACATAAAGCTTAGGTGGGGAAGTGCCCTGACTGTAGCTCCCTCAACAGGGTAAGTTGCCTGGACCGTGTTGGTCCAAGTGATGTCAAAACAACCAAAGCAGTTGTTAGACGTTATGTCACCTGGACTCAGTCCTCACCCGGGCAGGCATTGGTGTGTCAGCGGAACGAGCTTTGCAGACAGCCTGCTGAGGCTGAAGCCCACCCCTGCCGCCACAGACCCAGGCTGCTCTACACGGCACCCACTTGGGAAGGGTGCAGGGTACCAGGCACACTGCTGTCTCTCTGAAGGCAATGAGGGTTTGAATTCCTAGTTACTTCACCCAAGCAGGGCATGTGCAATCAGAATTAAAACAAACATAAAAATCTCTGATGCCAGCTTTCAATTATAGGGTAAAAATGTCTGCTGCTTGCACAGCCCTCACCTCCACAGAAGGCTTGCCTGGCACCTTATTCACACTGGAAGCAAGACCTTCCAGCAGTTGGGGGATCATCGTCTCATGGGGGTGCTTGCCTTCAAGCCCCAGCCTATGTCTCCCCTTGGCCAGAGAGCAAGCCAGCCTACGTTCCTCAAAATATGGTCGTTATAACTCAGCAATCCCATTACTGGGCATATACCCTGAGGAAACCATAATTCAAAAAGAGTCATGTACCCCAATGTTCATTGCAGCTCTATTTACAATAGCCAGGACATGGAAACAACCTAAGCATCCATCCACAGATGAATGGGTAAATATTACTCAGCCATAAAAAAAGATGAAATTGGGTCATTTGTAGAGGCGAGGATGGACCTAGATACTGTCATACAGAGTGAAGTAAGTCAGAAAGAGAAAAACAAATATTGTATATGAACGCATATATGTTGAATCTAGAAAAATGGTACAGATGAACCTATTTGCAGGGCAGGAATAGAGACGCAGATGTAGAGAACAGACGTGTGGACACAGGAGTAAAGGGGAGGGTGGGACGAGTTGGGAGATTAGGATTGACAAGTATACACTACCATGTGTAAAATAGATAGCTAGTTGGAACCTGCTGTATAGCACAGGAAGCTCAGCTTGGTGCTCTGTGATGACTTAGAGGGGTCGGTGGGGCGGGGGAGGGATGTCCAAGAGGGAGGGGATATATGTACACATACAGCTGATTCACTTCTTTGTACAGCAGAAACTAACACAACACTATAAAGCAACTGTATCCCAATTAAAAAATATATAGTGGTTCGTGCCCAGGGGAGAGGACGTCCCCAGGGGAGGGACGAAGAGAGAGGGCATCCATCTCCCCCAAGAAGAAAATATTTCCACTCTTCCAAAATCGAGGTCCTGGGAGCTCAGAGTCCAGGTAATCCACATAGTACGTGTGGGATAAATTTAGGGGAATAAATACATGGATTAATTCATGCGTGGGTGGATTTTTTTTTAAATGCTATTGAGCCACTCACGATTCTCTTTTGTGCTTCAGAAAATTTGAGGAATGGCTCTATGGCCCACATTGTGTGCATATGGTTGGGTGGGCGATGGTTTCCGTAACTGCAGTGGTAAATCACCCAAGAGTTTTGGGGGTGTGAGGATGTTAAAAGATGGTTTGATTGACTGTTTCTCAGAGTTATTTGGAGTTCCTACTCACCAATTTGCAGGTGTTTGTTTCATCAAAACACTACATGACACATGAGCTCTATTTCCATGCATTTTGTTTCAATTATCTTTTTATGATTAATTTCTTTATTAATGGTTTACTTCACTTTTTATATGGGAGCCCTCCTGTGGCGAAAAACATCCCTGTAAGGTGGCAGGCACGTGGGCCGCTCACTGGAGGCCACCTTGCTACTTCAGAGGTGGCTGTTGAAATGATTTTGTCGTATAAATTCTTTGAGAGATTTTTTTGTTGTTGTTTCTGCCAGCATCACAACATAATTAACATTTAGCTGCGGTGTCTGGTGGTGGTCGTGTGCTTACCCTCTAGAAGTATTTTAAATACAGTGATACAGAGGCCGTGCCCTGCGTCCCAGGAAGCGTGTCATGGCAGTGATTTTTGCTGCTCTGTTTAGCTTCCTAGGAAGGGACAATTTACTTCACTTTTACGGGAATAAAAGAATTACACCACCCACTGGGTAAATCTAAGCTGTAGGGGCCAAGTTTATTTGCTTAGCTGGGAATGTGCATGGGAATAAAACTCATTCGATAAGTGCATTTTTAAAACAGCTGTCTCAGCTGTACCCATGTTTGCTTGTTTTGAAAGCACCATTGTTTGACCGTGACTATTGCATACATATGTAAAAAGATTCTATTTTCTCATTTTTCATTTTTACTTTAGGACAGTTGTCTTATTGAAAACAATAGCGTCAAGAGTAAAATACCACTGCTGTTTTTTGTTTTAATGGAAAAAAAATGCCTACTTTAGAAAACTTATCCTAATATTTCTCTCTTTAGTTTTATGGTTATTTAACTTGTTTTGTGAATAAAAGATAACCACACGCAGGCAAGAACGTCATCCAGAATGAGACTGCTAATTTTGAGGGTTAAGGTACTTTTTTTCCGTAATACGTAGCATCTCTGGTCTGGCTTGTAGAAGAGGCTTTGACAATAAGAGTTTGAATAGGTTAATGGAAAAAGGAAATGAAAAGATAATGAGATAGGTGTGGACGCTCCCACCTCATCGGAGAGGAGGCCGAAAGCCCAGCTCACCAACATACTTTAAGAAAAAGATTTTCATTAAGAAAATGCATATGGATATTTTATTTAAATGCTCTAATTGCTACAAAACATTGGAAAATACCATCCAAATGAATAGTTCGTTAAAAATAGTGACATCCATTCATATTTATGAAGCGATTAAATGTAGCTTTTCCGATCCAGAAAAAAGAAGGAATGGCTGGAGGAATATTGAGGAAGAAAGAGAGAAAAGGTGAGCACTCACTCACGGCCCGGGTAGCGAGCTGGACACGGAATGCACGTCGGGTCCGGTCTATCCATGTGCGGGTGTGAAGTCTGGTCCTGCCTGTGCCATCAGCTGCAGCATCTTTGCCCGGCTCATTTCCGTGCTGCCCCACAATAGCACCGACGGCATCAGGCAGCCCTGAGAGCGGGAAGCACCGACCTTTGGGTTGACTATAATTGGAGCCTTCTCTAATTAGGGAAAATATCAGGTGACTCTAATATGCAGCAAGATCATTGTCATTAGGTCAGCAGCTAACTAACTGATGTTTGTGTAGCATAGGATTTTGGATGACAATACATTCAGTTTAGAAAAACAAACCACGGGGACCTGGGAAACCAAATTGCATCATTCGGGGCCTTGCTGCCTGTACTATTAAGGCTTATCTACAGGGTTTTCATGTTTTAAGAACCAGCTCATAATGAGAGTGGGGGTTTTGTCAATTCCACATCTCGCCTCGGCCATTAGGTAATCCTAGAGGTGGAACCAGATCTGAGGTATCCTACCAGCCCATCCAACGTAAAACTTGGGTGTTTGGAAAGTTCTCAGGGATGACAAGGCAATTAAGCTTGTGCTTTGCTGTGTTTCTTCAGCACACTTTTTCATGGCAGGCAACTATGTAATCACTATTTCAAACCTGAAATGTCAGATAAAAATTATTCACTGTATTTTCTCAGTTTAGGTCAAATTCCAGCTTGTCATTTACCAACGTTTGGACGCAAGGTGAGTCTCTTTTATTGACATTTGATGTGGAAAACTGTTGAGTTTGTGAAAAGGAGAAAAAGAGACTTAGATTATGACTACCCGGCCCCCTTCTGCTCAGACTGTGATGTGGGGAGGGGGGATTGTTAGTGGGCATGGGAATTGGGGACATTAATTGATTTGGGTGTGACAACATCAGGGCAGCTACAACCAATAGCCCATATTTGGTTGCATAATTTTAAGGAGACAGTTTGACCTGGTCATCATGGACTGTTGGATTTCTCAGTCTGCTTATCCATATATGGCTCATTCCAGCCCCCAAACAACCAGAAACATGTTATATTGTGTTTTTTTTTAAATTAATTCATTTTTTAAAATTTATTTTTGGTGTGCTATATCTTTGTTGCCGTGCGCAGGCTTTCTCTACTTTTCACTGCTGTTTGCGGGCTTCTCCTTGCGGTGGCTTCTCTTGTTGTGGAGCACGGGCTCTAGGCGTGTGGGCTTCAGTAGTTGTGGTGCATGGGCTCAGTAGTTCTGGCGCACGGGCTTAGTTGCTCCACGGCATGTGGGATCTTCCTGGACCAGGGATCAAACCCGTGTCCCCTGCATTGGCAGGCAGATTCTTAACCACTGCGCCACCAGGGAAGTCCCTATATTGTGTTTTAATAAGTTGTTTATTCAATAAATATCTACTGGAAGCATACTACACAATGGATGGCAGAAACACAGGGGTGAAAGAGTCAGACACTCAAGTATCCTTACAGACCCCTGAGCCTAAAGGAGATGAGAGATACTACATGAGTCACCCAACAGCTGGGTATTAGAGTCCAGGAAATCTGGGATTCAGTGGTCCAGGAAATGAGTCTCTACTCTCATGGAGAGAGCGGGAGATTCTGCCTGGGGAAGGGATATTCGAACTAAGATCTGAAAAAGTAGTAAATAGTGAGCCAGAGGAAAGAGAGTGAATGGTCAGCGTGAGATGGGGGTGCTCTGGGGTGAGCCCCAATTCATCTGTCCAACCCTGATCTCTCCTTCAAGCTTCAGATTAAAAACCTTACTCTCCCTTGATACCTGTATTGAGTTCCTGAAGGAAAACCAAAGCTTAGTATGTATAAAATAGATCACTGAGTGCTGTTTGCTGAGAGCCCCACAATCCCGCTGATGGCTAAAGTACTGACACCTGGGATTCTCCTTTCCATCTTCTCCCCAACCCAACCATCAGCAAGTCCTGTAGGGTCTTCCTCCACCATGTGTTCCACACTGTCTCTTTCCTTCTCTGCACTTCCATCTTTGCCCACACCGGCCACGTCTCACCTGGGATGCTATAAGTGCATCTCCATCATTCCATCTCAGGCAACCAGAAGCATCTTTCTAAAATGTACATCCATTCATGTGACTCTTCTGAATATAATGTCTCCTGGGCCACTACACACATATGAGGATGGCTAATCCTCATATTTCTCCAAAATGCTGACAGCACCAAATGCTGACAAGGATATGGAGCAACGGGAACTCTTGTCACTGCTGGTAAGAATGCAAAATGGTGCAGCCACTTTGGAAGACATTTTGGTGGTTTCCTGAAAAACTAAACATACTCTTACCATATGGTATTCGCCCAAATGAGTTAAAAACTTATGACCACACTAAACCCTGTACATGAATAGGTACAGCACCTTAATCTGTAATTGCCAAAACTGTGGAAGGATGAGATGACTTTCAGTAGGTGAATGGACACGTGAACTGTGGTCCATCCAGAAAATGGAATTTTACTCAGCTAGAAATGAGCTACGAAGTTATGAAAAGAACCATAAATGCATATTGATAAGTGAAAGAAACCAATCTGAAGAGGCTCCATACTGCATGGTTCCAACTCTGTGACATTCTGGAAAAGGCAAAACAGTAGAAAGATCAGTGGTTGCCAGGGGTTGGGGAAAAGGAGGGAGGGATGAGGAGGTGGAGCACAGGAGGTTTTTAGGGCAGCAAAGCTACTCTGTGTGACACTATGATCGTGGATACATGTCATCATACATTTGTCCAAACCCAGAGAATGTAGAGCACAGAATGAGCCCTTACATAATCTATGGACTTCAGTTAATAACATGGTATTGATATTGGTTCACCAACTGTAATAAATGTACCACACTAAGACAACATGTTAATAATGGGGAAAATATGTGTGTGTGCATGTGTATACATGTGTGTATGTGTGTGCATGCATACATGCGTGTGCATATGTGTCTATGTGTGCATGTGTACGTGTATGCGTTTGTGTGTGTACGTGTGCATGTGTGGTCTCTGTGTGCATGCATGTGTGTGCGGGGTTGGGTAAGGGAGTATATGAGAGCTTGCTGTGCTTCTCACTCACTTTTTCTGTAAACCCAAACTGCACTAAAAGAGTCTATTAAAGGAAACATGCCTACCAGATTTCCTGTCCTGCACAGGATGGACTCTGAAGGCTTCACTCACCGTGGCCACAAGCCTTGTGTCATCTGTTCCCTCAGTGACCAGCTGTCCCCTCAGGACGTTGCTCCAAGTACAATGACTGACCTTACTCCTCACCCAAGACTTTGGCCGGGCCTTCCCTCTTCCACACCTTCTGTGGCTGACACTGCTATGGACTCAATGTTTGTGTCTCCCCCCAAATTCATGTGTTGAAACCTAATCCCCAGTCTGATGGTCTGTGGAGATGGGGACTTTGAGGGGTGACCAGGTGGTGAGCGTGGAGCCCTCGTGAATGGAATCATTGCCCTCTGAGGAGAGACATGAGACAGCTTGCTTCTCTCTCTCTCTGCCACGGGAAGATGCAGCAGGAAGGCAGCAAGCTGTAAACCAGGAAGAGAGTCCTCAGCAGAACCCAACCCCGCCAGCACCCTGACCCAGATTCCAGCCTCCAGAACTGTGAGTAAAAAATGTCAGTTGTTTAAGCTGCCCTTTCTGTGACATTTTTGTTATAGCAGCCTGATCTGGCCAAGGCTGACTTTTTCTAATTCTCCAGGTCTAACTCTAGCATCTTCTCCAAGAAGACTCTCTGCCCCAGCTGGATGTCTGCACCCCTGACCACATCACACAGCACCCACCGGTCTGGAGCGGTCCTGTCAATGTGGCATCTCATCACTCTTCCCTTCCTGCACTAGGAAATGAGGCCCAGGAGGGTGGGATTTTTCCATCTCCTTCTAGACAGAACCTGACATGGAGGAGACCTTGCAGAGCTCCCCAGGAAGCAGATGGAGAAGTGAGCATATGGTGGGCATGTTCTGAAAACTCTGCTCTGTGGATGCAAGAGTTGTAAGTGTGAGGATGAAAGCAAGGAGAAAATGAAGTCTTTGTGTGAAGTTATCCATAGAAATAGGGACAAACATGGTTCTTCTCTATCTTCTAATTAATAATGGGAAATATATATATATATATATATATATATATATATATATATATATATATATATGTCAAGGGTGGATAAAAGTTAATATCCGGTATTCAAGTTGGAAAGAAAGTACAATTAATTGAATGAAAGAAACCAAATATTATTAATTTTGGAAAATAAAAAAGAAACACAACTATTCTTCAAATAAAATGCAAATTCAAGCTCATTGTGTGTTTCCCTTACTCAAGAAAGAACTATTGTCAGACACCAAGAGTTCCAGGATAGAACCTGCTTTTGTGGAGTTTATAATCTTGGAAAAAATAAGTGGCCATCATGAAGTGATGAGCTCTGGCTGCAGAGTCTCTCACAAGAAGCCTGTAGAGTTCATATTGCCCTGTGATTCTGACCACAGGCAAACATTTAGCATGCAGAACCTGGCCATGGTGACCGCCCCCGCTCAGGCTGCCTGCCTCTACATCACGGCGCTCCAGCCAGACGGTTCGGGGCCCTGGCACAGCTCCAGGTGATCAGAAGCACACGTGAGGGGCCAGATGTCGTTTCCAACCCCGCTGCTTGCTTTGTGAGTGGGTGTGCTCACGTTTCCTCGGGCATCGCGTACCTAGTCGTCCTCACACTGGCAGTTCCTGCCTAAGTGGTGCGTCCACCCAAGATGCAGAGAGCGAGGGCAGCTGTAGCGTCACCGGAGCCAAGGAGCAGCAACAAATCCCCGCCTGCACTTCACTCTGCACTCACCTTCTGAAGCCATCGCTGTGTCCTAGCCTTTGGGTCAACTGCCACGTGGCCGTTGTCATCCCGCCCTCCTTGGGGGATGCACATAAAGGGGGCTTGTTCATGCCATCCCCATCCCTGTAATGAGTGGTCAAGAGCTGGATATCAAAATGACCCTGGAGCCTCCGTGTGATAACACGGCTCTCACTGGCTCTCGCCAGCAAGATGGTGTTGACACTGGGGTTGGCGCTGGTTCTCCAGGCACCCGTCCGAGTCCAGGGTTGACTCCCTTGTGAGGAGAGTCTCACAGGGTTGATGCCTGGAGGCTGAGGCTCCAGAGGTGGGGGCAGCTGCTGAGGGCAGCTCCCTCTGTGGCTCACCCCACGGTTTTTCTAAACCTCTGTGGGTGTAGACAACCCATCTTCACAGAGGGGGAGGTTGCAGACCATGGGATCCAGAGCTCATGGGGTTCACACAGAAAGAAAGGGACCTTCAGGCATGTCAGCCAGCTTGGATGGGTCCTCCAACTCAGTTATTAGATTTTAGTTATTTTTTTTATAAAAGGAAAATAAAGAGATACCTCAGGGCCAGCAGATATGCTCAGAGGGGAAGTGATTGCTTCCACCCACGTGGACGCGAAGCGGGCCTGATCACTCGTGCCCACTTGTCCTTCTTTGTGGAGGGAGGAAAGGACCAAGGAAAGGTGAGATGTGGATGGGAACAGAGAGACACAGGCCACGGGGGCTGGTGACATGTCCTCAAGTGATGTTTCACAATTTGATTTGAAGGTTATATTTTGGGAGGTGGTGTAGAGAGAGGGAGAAAGAGAGAGGTTGTGGAGGGAGATTGGCAGAGACAGAGAGAGGAGGGGGGAGAGAGAGAGAGACCGAGGGGGCGGGAGGAGGGATGGGACACCTGAGCCACTCTGGACATTCTTCCTGACATCGATACTGGTCAAGGGAAAGCCTAACTTCTTGGGATGTCCAGCAAATTGTGTGCGTTGCTTTGTGTTCAGATGACCCATTCCCGACACAAAGCAGCCCAGCCTGAAAGAGTCTTCACCGCAGAGGCGGGAGAGGGGATGCTCATCTCAGGGCACGTGTCACTGCATCTCCACCTGGTAGGTGCCGGGAAGTGGGTGGGGTGTGTGCCGCGGGTCCTGGGCAGGAGATGCATCCCGGCTCCGGGCACCTCCCCCGCACGACACACCGCACCGGAAAGCAGCCGTTGGTGCAAACACTCTCGCTGGCTGCCTGTCGGTGCTTGCCCTTCGTAAGTGAAAACATTGCTAAATCCGTGCTAAGGTGCAGGACACAAAGGGATTTATTGTCCCCAGGCCCGCTGACAACGTTCACATTGTCTCCTGAGTGTGGGTCTGGGCCGTGCAGGCAGCCTAGCTGGTTAAGCATTGACCAAGCGCTCATCAGGTGACTCACCAAAGCCGCAAGGCCTTCCCAGCAGCCGTTTCTGTGCAGATCCGCCCTGGGCATGCCCCCTTGTTAAGATCCAACTCCTTTATTCCAGGTGATAATTGCTACATATGCTCACAAATGATTTGTTGTTGTTGATGGGACGTGCACTGGGAAAGTTTGCCAGAGGGCACTGACGGATGTTGGTGTGCACACAAGGACGATGACAGACAGGGCCTGGCCGCCAGGGATGGTCGGCTGCCCTTGTTCATCCTGCGGAGGTGAGGAGGGCACCCCTGCATTCCTGTTTGGTGTGCGCAGGGCCCGAGGTGAGCTCAGACAGGCATGGTGATGCCAGGCAGTCGTCTGGGGGCGACTGACAAAGACCGAGGCTGGGATTTCAAAGAGCGAAGCAGACGCCCATGCTTTGGCATACTTGGCACTGCTGAGTTGATGCAGCAGAAAATTCCACATTTTCTCCTCTGAATGAGTGTCTCTCCTTTGAAACTTGCTGTTCAGGCAAACGAAACCCTGCCTGCCATCTTGTGGGAGGAACACTTCTCTCTCCTTTAGTCATGGGCTCCCCACCCCATGTACAGAGCTGGGACTCGCTGGCCAAACATGCGGACAGGCTGGTTGGAGACACATGTACGGGTCACAGTGAGAACAGAGAGGGTGCGGCCACGCTACAGGCACAAGGTGGAAACCCCAAAACGGAAGCCAGCGCCCTTTGGCAGAATTTCCCAACGTCTTTGTTTCAAAAGGACTTTCAATACAACGTGAGTCGCTGAGTAAAACAGAAGCTGAACATGAGCTGATGACACCTGGAAGGTTTGTTTAATGATGTTTGTAAAGTCACTCTGTTCTATTCACTCCAGGAATGACTGCCTGAGTCTTTCCTGCCTGCCCTTTGGGTGATTCAAGACAGACTGAACCCTTTAAACCCAGGACGGGTTGTGGCAGAGACTGAGATTTGATATTTGGAAGTCAGTGTAGATGTTTCCTCCCAACCCACTGGTTCTCTGTGGAAGGACACTGAGGCCCAGAGAACTTCAGCCTCTTTTCTGGGGTCAGCCAGGGAGCAAAGGACGGAACCAGGAAGTGGGAACTCGAGGTCCTGCCCCAACCCCCAAAGTTGGTTTCCTTCCAACACTGTGGGCGGAGATGAATTCTCTTTTTATGACCCACGTGAAAATCATCATTTTGCATAAGGATAAATCCACTTACACCTAAAAAATAAATAGGAATCTAAAAAGAGAATTTCTACATCAAATGAGGATGAATTATCCGGGTTAGTTCCCAGGACTTTCAAAGTCACTCCTAGCTGAGTAGAGCCCTTCAGATCATGGCAGTCTGGGCCTGGACCGGTGCTAGGCAGTTACCATGACAACCCTCTGCTGGGCTGCTGGTGTCATCACCCTCTCATCCTCCTTAGGTGTGGGGGGTGACGACATACATTTCTAAACTTGTACGTCCTTTCCATCCTCATCCCTTTGCCTCCTGAAGACAGGTAGGATTCCTTTTTTTTTTTTTTTTTTTAATTTATTTATTTATTTTTGCTGTGTTGGGTCTTCGTTTCTGTGTGAGGGCTTTCTCTAGTTGTGGCAAGCGGGGGCCACTCTTCATCGCGGTGCGCGGGCCTCTCACTATCGTGGCCTCTCTTGTAGCGGAGCACAGGCTCCAGACGTGCAGGCTCAGTAGTTGTGGCTCACGGGCCTAGCTGCTCCGTGGCATGTGGGATCTTCCCAGACCAGGGCTCGAACCCGTGTCCCCTGAATCGGCAGGTGGACTCTCAACCACTGCACCACCAGGGAAACCCCGACAGGTAGGATTCTTTGCCTGCATCTCCCTGAGGGGAGGCTGAGGCTTGGAGTAGCAATGGTACCTTGAGGTCCATCATCCAGGGAGAAGGAGAGCCGGCCCTCAGACTGGGGCCTCAGGACTCACTTACAGATGTCACCTTGCTTCTGACTAAAGTATGACTTCTGTTTTCACAGGGTGTCTGAGATTCTGTTTGAGTCAGGAAAGGAAGGACACAGGGACATAGCATGACTGTCATGAGTGAGGAGGAAGGGCTTATACTCACAGGTCCCTAGAAGCAGGAGGTCCAGCTCGCCACGGCGGCCACACACGGAAGCAGCGGGCTGATCAGGAGTCAGAGGGCAAGGGAGAAACACGGCAAGACCGCTTGCTTGGGTTCCATGGGAAGGATGGGAGGTGGCAGGGTGAGCGCTTCCTGCGGGCCCCAGGGCACAGGGTCTGCTCTGTCCGGAGTTGTCTGGGGCCTGCCCTGGGCTGAAGAGGGCAGCGGGACGGTGGCAGTGTGCCTCTGGGTTGGCTGGTTTGCACATGGACGGCGGGCTGACAGCACTGCTCGCTGCTCCCCGGGAGGGAGCCAGCCTGGAAGCAGCCTTCCCTGCAGGGCCAGCGAGACCCAACATGTCAAAACATTAGATACAGAAATGAGAAGATGTGGTCACTGCAGTTTCCATTTCCCAAGAGGCTCCTGACACTCCGGCTGGACATGTCAGGCTCAGGTGGGTAGCCTGGGGTCCCCGCTCCAGGATGGCAGGCATTAGCTCTATCCCCGGCCCCCCAGGCCACAGAGGTGGCCCAGGCACTGTGGGTTCTCGTTCGGATCTGGGGTTTCCCAGGAGGCTTCAGCTCTTTGGGAGCTGACGTGTGGTAAAGCCAAATAGAGGCCTTCAGACCTAGAGCAGTTTAATAAGATTCCAACCGTATTCAGGCACTGACCGAGGGAGGAAAAATGTGGGACGAGTCCTGTGGAGCCAGGTGGGGAGAAAGGAGGGTTTAAGGAAGGGCACGTCTAGGTGGTGACGTCATGTCTTCTCTACATAAAGTCCTGTTCACCCACATGTGTTCTTCACAAAGCAGCAGTCAAGTGCCCCAGATCTGGACCAGAGGGGCTAGGATGTGCATGCGGGTTTCTGGCCTCACGGCAACCAGGAGAGAGCCAGTGATTGCGGAGGTGATACAGTGGAGACTCAGCTCTGGGTGGGCAGCTGGTTCAGTTGGACCAACGAGGCCAAGCCGACCAACCCCACCCCCCAGAAAAGTCAGGACCTTTCCTCCCCGCTTCTCTCTTCTAGAATAAGGAAGGCCTCCCTTTTCCTAGAAATCACAACAGACAAGCAGTGGCCGAAGACTCATTTTCATCATTTCTGAACTTGTGAAGGAGTAGAAGAGAGTGTTCTCCCAATGCAGACATCCAGGCACCCTCCCTCTGGATTCCTTTTCTTGCTGGATAAAAAGAATCACAGCTTCAGTGACATGAAACAACAACGCTCAATTATCCCACAGCCTCCACGGGCCAGAAACCCGGGCACAGCCGAGCCAGGCTCTCTGCCTGTGACCTCACGAGGCTGAAATCTAGGCATCAGTGGGCTGTGTTCTCAGCAGGAGGTTCAGCCAGGCAAAGGCCTGCTTCCAAGAGGCTCGGGTTGTCGGCTGAATTCAAAAGCTTGTGTTTGTAGGAGTGAAGCCCTTGCCCCCAGAGGTCACCTCCCCTGCCAGCAGCTCAGGATGTGGCTGTGTGCTTCCTCCAGGCCAGTAGGACAGTGTCCCTCTGTCTCCAGAAGGACCCAGTCCCCCTTCTAAGGTTTTTACCTGATTGGAACAAGCCCACTAAGGAGAGTTCCCCTCTTCCTTAACTCAAACATCAATTAATTTGAGACCTTAACTATAGGTGCAAACCCCTTCATTTTTGCCATAGGTTCTGGGCTGATTTGTGCCCCCTCAAAATTCAGATGGTGGGGTCCTAACCCCCAGTTGTGATTGCATTTAGAGGTTAGGGCTTTAAAGAGGTGATTCAGGTAAAATGAGGTCATATGGGTGGGCCCTGGTCCCATTAGGTGACTGGTGTCATTATGAGAAGAGATTAGGACACAGATATACACAGAGGGATGGCCTTGTGAGGACACGGGGAAGGTGGCCATCTGCAAGCTGAGGAGAGAGACCTCACAGGAAACCAACTGGCCGACACCTTGGTTGCAGAATTCCCACCTCCAGGGCTGTGGGAAGATACGTGTCTGTTGTTTAAGCCCCTGCAGCCCAAGCCGACTGATATGCCGTGTAAGGCCACTTAATCATGGGCCAAATCCCATTCTCTCAGGTTCTGACTACCCCCCAGGAGAGGGGATCACACGGGGCATACACAGCACCGGCTGTAAACCTGGGCCCCCCCTGCCAGACCAGCCGTGTACTGGCAAGTGCCCCCAGGCTGCGTCGTCTGGCTATACCCAGCCTGATCCTTGAAGACATCTGCTGTCGCGGACCAAAGATCTCTTCTCTCCCCTCCCTCTTCCCGCTCTGTGGAAACTCGGCCACCAGCTGTCCCCTGCAGATGTATGCCAGGGCCACCACTGGAGACAAAGATGCCAAGAAAATTCTGAAAAGAAAGATGTGATGTATATATTTATACAATCGACTCTTACTCAGCCGTAAGAAAGAACGAAATAATGCCGTCTGCAGCAACATGGATGGACCTAGAGATAATTATACCGAGTGAAGGAAGTCAGACAGAGAAAGACAGATATCATAAGGTATCACTCATATGTGGAATCTAATTTTAAAAAAATGATACAAATGAACTTATTTACAAAACAGAAACAGATGCACAGACACAGGAAACAAACTTATGGTTACCAAAGGGGAAACATGGGTGGGGGGATAAACTAGGAGCTTGGGATTAACAGACACACACTACTAGATATAAAACAGATAACCAGCAAGATGCTGCTGTATCGTACAGGGAACTAGACTCAATATCTTGTAATAATCTATAAGGGGAAAGAATCTGAAAAAGAATGAATAGATGTATATGTATAACTGGATCACTTTGCTGTACACCTGAAACTAACACAACACTGTAAATCAACTATACTCTAATAATTTTTTTTAAAAAAAACTGTTTATTACTTTTATAATCTGAAAAAAAATGAATAAACTTTATTTTCAAATTAAAAAAAAAAAAAGAAAACTCTAAAAAGAATCCAGACACTGGACACCTCTCTGATAAGTACAGGGTGTAGCCATGGTGTGCACTGATTGCTGGGAAAGCAGCCCGTGAGCTTTTATAGTTTTTGCAAAGTTGAGGCGCCCAAGGGCTAAGCAACATTTGGCAAGGCCATGTGGCCAGGTGGGAAGACTGGAAGAGAGAAGACAAAACTCCCGTAGCAGTGCGGCTCCCACAAGAGCTGCTTAGTAACCACATAAGTGTCAGTTCCTGTGTCTGTGGACCTGTGGGTTATTGAGTCAATGATGGGGAGAAAGCCTCTCCCTGAAGACACAACAAGGACGGCACCTCTGCTGCCCCTCCTGGCACCAAAGGGACCCTTGGGTGTCTATAGGGACCACAGGGATGCCGTGAGCCGCACAGTGGGGTATCGGGTGATGTGCGTCCAGGAAAAGTGCTCTTTTTGCTCAATAGCTGTTCTAGCCACAAACACCAGTGTCCCTGCTGTCACTTACCTTGTGGCATCTAGTTCAAGACCTCTAGGTGCTGTCCAGTGGAAGCTGAAGCGCAGGACCAAGGCCTTCTCGTGTATCTTCCTTTCTAGTCCCTGGGGTAAGGGCTTTGGTGCGTCAATATCTAAATAACAACAGAGTCAGTGCGGTCTGTAGATGAACCGGGGTGGGTAGGAAGCCGGCACGGTCTACGTGAAGGGGGAGCACGCTGCCAGAGGGGAGGGGCTTGGGGTGGCCAGCTGTGCTCCCGGGCCCTGCGGCTGCAGCAGGCTGTGCCAGGCCCCTCCCCCTGGAAGAGCTGGTGCAAGTCAGGATGCCCGGGCCTCAGAACCTGGGACTGCAGTGTCACCTAAGGCCCGGCCCCCTCTATGGACATCCAAGGTTCATGCAAATGCACGGGGGATGAGGTCTCGCTGCCCCGGGGGCCTCCCTCGCGCATCCTGATCGCCCTGCTTAAGAAGCCCCGTGGGGGCTTCCCTGGTGACACAGTAGTTGAGAGTCCGCCTGCCGATTCGGGGACGCGGGTTCGTGTCCCGGTCTGGGAAGATCCCACATGCCGCGGAGCGGCTGGGCCCGTGAGCCATGGCCGCTGAGCCTGTGCGTCCGAAGCCTGTGCTCCGCCACGGGAGAGGCCACAACAGTGAGAGGCCCGCGTACCGCAAAAAAAAAAAAAAAAAAAAAGAAGCCCCGTGGTCCAAGGATGCGTGGAGACATGGCACCGGCTGGTGGGGGTGATAAGCGGAAGATTTCTCTCTCGTGTGGGTGGAAGCCCGTGCACCGGTCTATTGTTCAGCGTGCTCAGATACCAGGGAGATATTAGCGTTCTGGAAACAGATAGATGAGTATCTTCTCTCCGCCTGCTCAGAGAGCCTGGTCCCTCCAGGCTGTGCTACCTGGAGCACGGCAGGGGCTTCAGCACCTCGGGCTCAGAGGGCAGGTCTGGGTACCAAAGTCGAGGGTGAGCCCCTCTGTTCACCTCCTCGAGCACCATCCCTGTGGTCCCCCAAAGGCCTTTGGTGACTCCCAGGGAATACCTATGCACCCCCTTCCTAAGCTGTCTTTCTGCCGCCTGACTCCCGCCTGCCCTGCATCTAGATTGTCCTCTGGGGAAACCCTCTGCCCGGCTTCGGGCACGCCCTCTGCTTCCCTGTGCCCTGTGCAAGAACCCACCGCACTCTTCCCTGTCTCATCCCAGTCACCCCCAGTCCTGCCTCAATTCCACTTCCAAGGAGGCATTTTTCCTGAGGCTTCCGTGCAGGTCGTGGGAGAGGTATGCCTGGCATGGCAGACCCACCAGGACATCACGGTGTTCAGACCCCACTTTCCTCCGGGGAGATGTCTTGTGCCCTTCTTCTCCGAGCACTGGGGAGGCCCACACAACTCCCAGTTTACTCTGGACTACAAAAGCTTGCTGTGAGGGAGAGGGGTCAAAGGGTGTTTGGGCCGACCCGGGTTGGAAATTCTACTTTGCCATTAGTTAGCTGTGATAACCAGGACAAGATACTGAACCTCTCTGAGCCTCAGCCTCTTCCCTACACAGTGGATATATTCATACCAGCCAGAGTTGTTGGCAGGAGAAATAAAACAAGGAATGCAAGACGATCAGCCCTGTGCCTGGCACATAAGGCATTGACTCAATGGAACAGCGTTAGGTCACTCTCTTCTCTGCTACCCCAGCTTCAAAAAGTTAACCGGTTGTTTTTCCTCTTCAAAACTGCTCACCTAGTGCAAGCTGTCAGCTGACAGTTGAGAGTATAATAATTCAGTTTATAGTGAAGATGACTGCTAGCTCATTTCTGGCTCACACACGTGGTTGTGCAGGTCCACTTGGTCTAAATCCTGCCTCTCTATGTGATCTTGCCATTTGGGTGCATCCCTCATGGACTAAAGTACCCCAGAGGTGACAAGGGTCTCTGCCCTCTGATCCTGGGGTCAGCTGGGATCCTTGAGTTGAGATCATAAGTTCCTGAGGTCTCGCTAAACCTCATCCTCGAAGTATCCTCACTACACATCATCAAATGCTGAAAAACGTTTCAGCTGATGGAGTGCAGTTTTTCATCCCCAAAGGCAGCCCTGAGTCTTCATCCAAAAAGACACCTCGAATTAGACCACAGAATATCCTAGTTTCATACTTGCCGGATGGGTCTGTCTGTTGCCACTATTTCCTAGGAGGTTCTGATAGATTCATCCATCCTGTGCTTGAGACAGACAAACCATAACATGTTTGTTTTGTCAAAACCACTCCTAGCAAGATGGGGTGGGGTGCCTGCAAGGAGACTTCTGCCCATGATGGGCTCAGAAACAGCCTCAGAGTGGCAGTTGCTCTGAGCAACCCAGCATCCCTCCCAAGCAGCATCCCTTCCAAGTGTACCCACTCACTGTGTCCACCAGAAGAGGCTGTGGGGTCTTGGTGACTTGTCCTTCCTCCACCCAAGGAGGCAAGGCAGAGAACATGCACCCGTCACAGTGCAGCCCCAGAGGGATCCTACTGCGTCCAGGGGCTACTTCCCCAGAGCCCACACTCCTCCCCTCTGGAGACAGCACCTCTCCATTCTGTGTTCTCCTCCTAGGTCACACTCCTCATGGCAGAGGGTCAACCGCACAGGAGGACATGGCCACGCCCTGGAGGTATTTATGGATTTTGCATTGTACACAGAGATTCAGAGATGGCCACCCATCGTGTGCCATTTTCTGTTATCTCATGACATTTTAAAAGTGAAATTGAATGAATCCGCGGTCTCCCATCTGTTTTGATGAGCTGGTTATAGAAACATCGCCCATTATAATCATCACCATCTCCCTTCAGCACTTCTAACACAGCCAAGAGGAGGCTGCCATTACTTCTCCTGGCTGAACGATCTAGACGGGAAAGCAGCCTGACAGGATGAGAAGAGACAAGTATGGTGGTCCAGGACAGCGTCACGGCCCCTTCAGCCTGGGGGGTCCACCCCCAAGCCCCACACCAGGGGAAGGAAGCCCGGGTACAGTCCGTGAATCTGGGCTGCTGGGGTCACTTCTCCAGACAGAATAACTCAGGTTTCCCACCCACAGTTCACGCACGCATCAGGTGATATGTTAATACTTTCCCTCAGAGAACAAAAACATCAAAACAACCTAGACCGAAAGGCTTTGTAAAAGAGTTAAAATAAAAGCTTAAACAGTTCTCGGCTGTCTAAATTATGGTAAGAATTAGCTCAATCTTTTGTGACCCAGAGTCTGCACTGAGGCCAGGATGGGAGATGAAAAGAAAGAAAATGCTATGTGGTCTGTTGCTGAGGAATTAGACCACAGAATATTAACATGCATTCTTCCTTCCCTGTACACTTCATTCCCAGATAGTTTGAATAACTTTCTTTCTACAGGAGAGATTGCAAAATATGACAATGGCCCTGAATCAAGGCATAGACTTCCCTTGGCAAAGCAACATTGAAGGAAGTCAGCAATTCCTTTCTCTGGATTGGAATTGGAATGAAATCACAGTTTTGCTGGGTTTTTTGAATAATTGTATTTCTTTCAGGGTTCAAAATATTTCTTAGGGTAAAGAGCACTGAAGATTTTATTATTATAACTCTAGCATCAAAACGTGAAAAAATATCATATTTCTACAGGGTTAAGTTTATCACATACAGTGATAATTAGGATGGAATCTGGGCTTAACGAACTCCAACTGTGACCAGGCTATTTTTGACTTTATTTCTCAAGAGAAAAGATGCCATCGAGACCACCTACCCTCATAAGGGCCGTACCTTTTGTGATTTTCCATATCCTTCAGGCAGGAGGGGACACTGTTATCTTAGTATGTACATTTACGCTGTAAGTGGGAAATCAGAGGAAGAAGGAAGTAGTTTTGCAAACAGTCTTTATTATGTGGTTGTCATAATTTTAACCTTAAGATTTCCTTTTATAAAGAAAACATCCATGGATACAGTAGTGTTTCTCTGAATCGATGCTTCACAAGGATGAAGAGTGCTGTTGAAGGCTGGTCTCTGCAGACACATTGAAGTCCTCACTCTCATGTGTAAGGCATCCTGGAGGTTCCGAGGCACCACTGGGCAGAGAGGGCTCTTTGTGCCAGTGGGGAGAACAGGGAGAGAGAAAAGGCAGAGCTCACATTACAGACCTGAGCACAACGGGATGGCTGGCTCTTGGTGGAACCTGGGAAGGAGACTCTTAGGAGGTGAGTCCCAAGGCTTTTTCTCCACTACTGCCCTCTTTTTTTTTTTTTTTTTGGCGGTACGCGGGCCTCTCACGGTTGTGGCCTCTCCCGTTGTGGAGCACAGGCTCCGGACGTGCAGGCTCAGCGGCCATGGCTCATGGGCCCAGCCGCTCCATGGCACATGGGATCTTCCTGCACCGGGGCACGAACCCGTGTCCCCTGCATCGGCAGGCCACTGCGCCACCAGGGAAGCCCTGCCTTCTTTTGAGCATCATAGTCAGAACTTGCTGTGGTTGGATCACATCCCCACAAAAGACAGGTTCGGATCCTAAACCCCAGGGCCTTATTTGGAATTGGGTCTTTGCAGATGCAACTGATTAAGATGACATCACGGTAGGCCTGGTCCCTAATCCAGTGACTGGTATCCTTATAAAAAGAAAGCAGAAACACAGACAGAAGAAGCAGAGGAAGAAAGGAGCAGAGATAGAAGGATGCTCTATAAGCCCAAGGATGCCGTGGACAGCTGGAGGAGGGACCCTCCCCCGGAGCCTCAGAGAGAGCGCCGTCCTGCCGACACCTCGCTTTCGTGCTTTTGGCTCCAGGACTGTGCTAGTAGCCTCTGCTGTCTTCGGCCACTGTGGTCCTCTGTGTCAGCAGGCCCAGGGCACCAACATGGGCCAGTGCAAGAGCGACAGCCACGCTAGGGCAGTCTGACAGCTGTGCCCTTGTGAGCTCCTCTCCTGGAAGCTCTGTTCCTGAGGAAGGGATCTGACAGGTGCAGAGGGCTGGAGAGCCCTGGTCACTGACTCCTCGGATGACAGTCCTACAGCCGGGAAAGCAGCAGATCTGATATCCAAGTTGGCGGTTCCTCGCAGTGGATAAAGGAACAAGAAACAATGTAGTTGTATCAAAATCACGTTTTTCAAATAAGTGGTGTTTGTCAATTTTTTTGTCTGCCAGAATTGGCCTCTTTACTTCGGAAATTATATTTCAGTTTTCCTCTAATTTACACACGTTATTTTCCTCACAATTTGCAAGGGAGTGAGAACGGCCTCAGAGCACTTCCCCCAGACGCAAACTCAGGCCAAAAGGACAGCAAGGGCTTGGGTTCACCTGCAATCCTCTCACACACGTCTCCACGGCACCGTCGCCCACGGGTCAGAGCCAGGCCCTCAGCCCCGTCTCAGGATTTTCTTTCTGGCCCCCAGAGTCGCCACATCTCCGCACCCCCTCCTCCCTCTGCAGGGACTTGAACGGTCCCGAGGAGCAGGTTGCATCCTTTCAGCATCCCTGGGTCAGGTGGGCACTAGGGGCAGACGGGGGTCAGGATCCAGTGGGATGAAGGGCAGGGGGCCGGCGTACAGTCCCCAAGGTGAGCCTTTCTCAGGCCCCCATCCATCTTCATCCTGTAATTAGGCTCCCCCGACCCGCAAAGGGAGTGTTGCTATGACACACATTGGCAAATCAAGGCAAATTTGAGGCCAGGTCATGAAAGCAGTAGGTCCATTGTTCCTGCCTGTGTAATTGCTGATTGACGAGGCAATAAGACGGCGGACACTGAAGGCCGGGGGCGAGAAGGGCCAACAGCTCTGAGGCTCTCCATTTCACCCTCCCGTGAACCAGAGCTTCTGGAAAGGCTGATGACATGCCTCTTGTTTAACCTCCAGGACGAGGTGAGCAAAAAAGAGAAGGAGGAAATCAAAAGCAAAGAGAATTAATGAGCCTTCACACATTGTCCTGTTTCTTTTGTGGTTAAAAAAAAAACCTGGTGGAAAACGAAGAAGTCGGAGGAGGGTGTCTGGCAAAGAAACTGTTAATACCAGGCTGTAAATTCCACAAAACATTAACTTCATTACACGGCCAGGCAATCCCACCGTCACTGGCGGAGAGGAGGTTTCACCTTCTCCCCATTTGCCGGCTCTGCAGGAATCAGCGCTTTTTCCTCCTGGCAGAGGTCACGCCGGCAGCGGGTCTGAGTCACTGTGAGGTGGAGAGGGTGCGGGGTCCTCACCACCAGCATCTCTGGGTTTTCCCGCTTACTGGACATCACGCCAGTTAACGCACAGGAGCAATGAGTCAAGGGCGTGTGTGCTTCCGTGCGCTGCTCTCTGGTGGAACTTTAGTCCCCTTGGTGCCTTTTCCTCTGCATCAGCACCACACAGACCACACCTGGAACTTCACCACGTGGAAACCACAGGCCGATGGAATTGTCGTGATTTCTTTTTCACTAAGATACTGCTTAGGGCAAGGTCTCAACTATCGCTCTTAGATTTTGTTCCAGCTCTTCTATGTTGGAAGGAGTTCAAAGTCATCACAGTTGAAGAGAAAAAAGTCAACAAATAAACTTAATGCCTCTGCAGATGCCTCAGAAGCTCTGTTCATGGCCAAAGCAAGACATACCCACGTGGCCCGTCCTGAGAGCCCAGAGCCCCCGGCAAGGTCCCTGCGTGTTGCCCTTCCACAGGGTAGGAACAACACCCTGGAACTGGATTCAGATCCGGCTGTGATGGGAGAGGCCTGTGGAGGGCGGAAACCTGAGGGCACAGCTGCCGTGTGGTACCTATCAGGGCCGGGTCTGATCTCCCAGATGGCTGTTTTGACCCAAATCCCACAAATGTCCGGTTTCCTAGGCACTCTCTTAAAGACTCTGAGATTTAAGAAGTATAAGCTGAGCGGTGATTGGGCACGGCCCACGTGTCTGCACACGGCTAAAGTGAGGGGTCCTCTTCTTTCCAAAACAAGATGTGCAAGCCCTGAGCTCTCTTCCACACCCACCGGCTCGCAGGACACCATGGACCCAAACCCCTTCGCACGTCCATATGAATGCCAGAAAGGGTTTGTGTACCGAGGAGGCCTGGTGCCCCTGACCAGACCCCACTGGGAGAGTCAGGGCACTCCAGCAGGTGCCTGGGACTGCGTGAGCGTGGACCGTAGCGGGGCAGGTGGAAACACACCACGCATGTGCACCACACGCCACTCACCTGCACAACCCAGATGCATGCACACACACACGCACACACCCACACGTACACACACATGCACACCCCCCACACACACACTCCAGAGTGACTTATTGATGGATAAGAACCTGTAAAGCCAGGCGCTATCAGAAAGCCTCTTAGGAGAACATAAACAGGGTGCTCGGCTGGGGCAGGGGCACGCTGAGTGGTGATGGCTGATTCTCCTGCTTCAAACACATAAAAAGTTTTAAAAGTACGTAATTTTTTTAAATTGTATAAGTTATTTCTGAAAAAAACACGGAGGGAAACTAGGTAAAAGTTTCTCTGCATTATATTTACAGTTTTCTGTGAGCTGAAATTTGCTTCAAAATAAAAAAAATAAAATATACACATAGCTGACCTCAGATGGAGCATCTCTTAGCGGAAGGGAATTTTTTTAAGTGAGTTTAGGTAAACCCAGGGGCAGTCCTCGTGGTGACCGGCCACCCTCGTGGTGCTGGGCCTTTGAGAGCCCGCAGCCCCCCGGTGTGCTGGCCTCGGGCGGGCGACGCTGGGGGCCAACATCGCCCCCCCCATCACCAAGCACTGCCCCTGCCCAAAGAGCAGCCAGAGAAGACAGACCTGCCCACGGCTTCAGGGCAACAGCAAGGAGGCTGCAGGTCTGTTTAAGAAAATGCCACCCACAATCAAGTACACACCACAAAGAGACTTGAGTTTTAAAAGAAAGGGTTTTTCCTTAAAAGGAAAATGAAACCAGGAACAAACGTAAATTGGGAAGAAAAGAAGAGCCTAAGGGTCCTGCCCGAGGACAGGGTAAAAGTCCTGGGGGTTTGGAAGACAGAATCCGAGGAGCCTCTAGAAGTTTCCTGATGGGTCTCCTGGGGAAGGGGCCCATGTTCTGTGACCTGGGCCAAGATCCTCAGGAAGGAGGGCTGTGATGGCAAATGAAGAAGTGTTTGTGTCCCCCGTTTCCTGCCAGTCCCCCAGAGTCCCCTCTGTGCCTGCGATGACTATCTCACTCACCTGGGCAGAAGGTGATGGGTGAGTCTGGGAGTCGGGGTGGGGGGGCAGCCAAGCGACATTTCCCAGGTGCCCTGGAGGTTCAGACGAGGAGGCTCCCAGCCATTCACCTGAGGCCACAGGTCGTGGAGGACAGGTGAGCGTCCAGAGCAGGACCGCCCCTACCCGGAAAAGTACACAATCTCCTTATGCTCGGAACCTTGATCCACTCTCAGAGGACTCTTGGTACAGCTAAGAGGTGAGGGAAGATGAACTCAGAAAATCACTGGAAGTGACCTTGATTGATGGACTTCAATTTTCTGCCCCCTTGAAGAAAGGAGAGAGAGAGAGAGAGAGAGAGGAGAGAGAGAGAGAGCAAGTTGGGCTTTGGAAAAATCAGGTCATTTTACTGTACACCTAAGATCGTGGGTTGGTATTTTCACCTCCTAGATACCCTCTAGTCTTTGTAGATTTCAAACACAAGTGTCTGTCCATTCGCTTATGTAACAAACATTTGCGGAGTACCTCCTGGGTACCTGGCACTGCTCTGGGCCCCAGGATACAACAGTGAAGAAAACACATGAAAGTTCCTGCCTAGAGAGGAAAAAACACAAGTCTGGCAGGAGAGACATTTGTAACGTGTATATTCTTGATTTCTCCCTTTCTTTTTTAATTATAAATTTCAAATTCCTTCAGCTCTGATACCTTAAACATCCCTTTGCACCACTCCAGTCCTGACCATTGCTGCGGGAACCTTTCCTTTCACTCAGGTTATTGCTAAATGTTTGTGAAATGAATGAACAAATGAATGGGTGACTTAGCTTTATCGTGTGAGAAAAAGTGTGCTTATGAAAATGAGCAAACCAATTAGCCTTGGCAGCCCGTGGCCGCTTCCCAGATGTGGACTGGACGGCTGTGAAAGCACCCGAAATTCACCCAGCTGCTGTTCTAACCCACTGATGACTGGTTTAAACCCACTCATGGCGTTTCCAATGACCGTGTTTTTATTCCAGACTTCTTCTTAATGTTACGTGGATAGTTCATTTACTTACTAAAACACGCCATTCCGGGGCCAGAGCTCACATCAATTCTCCGTCTTGTCTTAGCACCTAAAAGCTGCCCAGGATGTGGCCTCACTCTGACGGGCACGCACGATTCCGCAGGAAGCAGGTGCCCTTGCAGCTGGACTGCAGCCTCGCAGGTGTCCGCGCCTCTTTTACACTTGGAAGAAATCACTCTTAAGAACCCATCAGATTCTTCATGGTTTGAAGCTTCCTTGGCATTTCCCTAATTTATTAAAGCGGCTTTCCTTAACTGGCAACTGTCATTATGCAGGAGGAACGTAAGAGAAGAAACACAGCTGTGTCCCTTGATTGCTCCTGGAGCAGAAAGTGCCTGATTCATGACAAGCTGCATATGGGCCAGGATTAGGGGAGAAGCTTTTTTTTTATTTTTCAGCTGAAGCGATCTCAAGACTGTGGACTGAGATTGCTAAATTAGGCCTTAGTGATGTCGGTGTTGTTGACAGTGAGGCTGTGGTTTGAGATCGTCAAGGATGTAAGGACCAGCATGTCAGTGTGGCGGGATTTTGCCTGTTTTGCCAGGCGTATCTTTCGTCATTTGGGCCAGAGAGTTATTGCAGATGGAGGCTGGGAGCTCTGACCGGGTCCAACCTCAGGAGCGGAGGATTGTCCTGCAGACTCTGGGCCTGGGGCTGGGGCAGGCGTACAGCTCTTGCTGTCTCTGACCGTGAATACCTCGGCCAGTCATCTCACCAGCCTTCCTCCTACCGCTGAGATCTAACTGCTCACACAGGCTTGGGCACGGATGAAACGCCAAGGCTTGGAATGTGATGAGGAAGGAGTTCCTTTTCAGATCTACCTTGTAGAACTCTCACCCGGAGAATGAGGATTTTTTGTTTAGACTCTTTCAATAGACGAGGAGGCCAATTTGAGTTCAGATGTGAGTGGTGGTGTATATTGCCTTAAACAATTTCCACCCAAACTCAAATAAAATTGTATGAGTTGAACTCATAGCTTCTCTTCTAGAATGCCCCTTACCCTCCAGAAATGTCCATTGCATTTATGGTTCTCTCTGAGTGGGCATTACACACATTTTGAAGAGAAACCAAGAAAGATGCTACAATAAACTTGATTCTTCTGTAAATGATGGAGCACACGATTATTTTTTTGTATTAAATCATTTTTATTGTCACATTGTTATATAAAATATTGATATTTTATCATTTTAAATATATTATTTGCAATGTGTAACAACATAACATGTATCTTGTTATATTTAACACAATGTACAAATGTTATATAATATAAATTTATAATACAAAATACATTAAAAATGTGCTTACTTTCCTTAAAAAGGAAGAAAATATATAATAATTTGGCCAATGTGTTTAGTATTTCTGGGGTATTTTCTCTATTCTTAAGAGGTGTGCCCTCATCATAAACTGTATCTTCTGTCTTTCCCAGCACAACGCAACAAGCAGAGTGACGTTGAGAAGAATCGTTGAAAAGAGAGCTGTTCCCGCATTTCTGACATTTTCTGGGATTAATATTCCATGCCTGTTCTGAATATGGAAGGAGATGTCATCAGTGGTTGAGAAATTGGAGTCCGTTGCAGACGTGATTGTTTAAAAAATAAATACTAGGAGGACGCAAAAAAAAAATAGAGCAGGAACCAAGGGTGGTGGTGTGATAGTGACGCAGACGCTGTGCCCCCAAGTTTGCTGAGACTCCCACAGACTTTGACAGAAACGAGCCTTCTCCGTCGAGGCCCCTTTGTGATTGTCAAGCGGGGACGGAGGCATCTGAGTCTGCTGGCTTCCCGGCACGTGGAGTCCACACCTTCCCTTTATGAGCCGATCTGTTTTTTCAACTTGTAGAGATACAGCTAAGAGCGAGAAGCAGCCCTAGTAGCTACTTCAGGACAAGGGGGAAAGTCATGTGAGCACAGTATTAAAAGCAGCACTGGGCATGAATATGGAGGCCTGTGCCCTTAGAAAGCATGGATTCTCCTTAATTCCAGCAAGAGTGATGCTACTTTTGTTAACTGTTCTGGCTGAATTCTGCCTAAACAAAACATCCTTACATGCAGGCTATCACTGAGAAGTAAAACCACTTCATGAAATAGCTTAGACAGTCAGGACAGTGCAAGCTCTTGATTTTTATATATTTATCCTTTTCTAAAATATATAAAACAACGTGAGTCAGAGCTGACTGCCAAGAGAGCTTCTCTAAAGGGATCTATTCACTTTTCACATTTTTGTGAAACCATTTAAAAATTTAAAACTACAACCAAAAGTAAACTGGAGAATTTATGTTTCTTTGGGTTTAAACTTTACTTTTTAATATTTTCCTTTTAACATTTTATTGGAATATAATTGCTTTACAATGGTGTGTTAGTTCCTGCTGTATAACAAAGTGAATCAGCTATATGTATACATATATCCCCATATACCCTCCCTCTTGTGTCTCCCTCCCACCCCTCTAGGTGGTCAAAAAGCACCAAGCAGATCTCCCTGTGCTATGCAGCTGCTTCCCACTAGCTATCTGTTTTACATTTGGTAGTGTATATATGTCCATGCCACTCTTTAACTTTGTCCCAGCTTACCCTTCCCCCTCCCCGTGTCCTCAAGTCCATTTTCTACATCTGTGTATTTATTCCTGTCCTGCCCCTAGGTTCTTCAGAACAGTTTGTGTTTTTTTTTTCATATATATGTGTTAGCATACGGTATGTGTTTTTCTCTTTCTGACTTACTTCATTCTGTATGACAGACTCCAGATCCATCTACCTCACTACAAATAACTCAATTTTATTCCTTTTTATGTCTGAGTAACATTCCATTGTATATATGTGCCACATCTTCTTTATCCATTCATCTGTCGATACACATTTAGGTTGCTTCCATGTCCTGGCTATTGTAAATAGTGCTGCAATGAACATTGTGGTACATGACTCCTTTTTTTTTTTTTTGCGGTACGCAGGCCTTTCACTGCTGTGGCCTCTCCCGTTGTGGAGCACAGGCTCTGGACGCGCAGGCTCAGCGGCCATGGCTCACGGGCCCAGCCGCTCCACGGCATGTGGGATGCTCCCGGACCAGGACATGAACCCGTGTCTCCTGCATCAGCAGGCAGACTCTCAACCACTGCACCACCAGGGAAGCCCCCGTGACTCTTTTTGAATTATGGTTTACTCAGGGTATATGCCCAGTAGTGGGATTGCTGGGTCATATGCTAGTTCTATTTTTAGTTTTTTAAGGAACCTCCATACTGTTCTCCTTAGTGGATGTATTAATTTACATTCCCACTAACAGTGTAAGAGTGTCCCCTTTTCTCCACACCCTCTCCAGCATTTATTGTTTCTAGATTTTTTGATGATGGCCATTCTGACTGGTGTGAGATGATATCTCATTGTAGTTTTGATTTGCGTTTCTCTAATGATTTGTTATGTTGAGCATCCTTTCATGTGTTTGTTGGCCATCTGTATGTCTTCTTTGGAGAAATATCTATTTAGGTCTTCTGCCCATTTTTGGATTGGGTTGTTTGTTTTTTTGATATTGAGCTGCATGAGCTGCTCGTATATTTTGGAGATTAATCCTTTGTCAGTTCCTTCGCTTGCAAATATTTTCTCCCATTCTGAGGGTTGTCTTTTGGTCTTGTTTATGGTTTTCTTTGCTATGCAAAAGCTTATAAATTTCATTAGGTCCCATTTGTTTATTGTTGTTTTCACTTCTATTTCTCTAGGATGTGGATCAAAAAGGATCTCTCTGTGATTTATGTCATAGTGTTCTGCCTATGTTTCCCTCTAAGAGTTTTATAGTATCTGGCCTTATATTTAGGTCTTTAATCCATTTTGAGTTTATTTTTGTGTATGGTGTCAGAGAGTGTTCTAATTTCATTCTTTTATGTGCAGCTGTCCAGTTTTCCTAACACCACTTATTGAAGAGGCTGTCTTTTCTCCATTGTATACTCTTGCCTCTTTTATCAAAGATAAGGTGACCATATGTGTGTGGGTTTATCTCTTTCTATCCTGTTCCATTGATCTATATTTCTGTTTCTGTGCCAGTACCGTCCTTTCTTGATTACTCTATCTTTGTAGTATAGTCTGAAGTCAGGGAGCCTGATTCCTCCAGCTCTGTTTTTCTTTCTCAAGATTGCTTTAGCTATTTGGGGTCTTTTGTGTTTCCATATAATTTGTGAAATTTTTTGTTCTAGTTCTATGAAAAATGCCATTGGTAGTTTGATAGGGATTGCATTGAAACTGTAGATTGCTTTGGGTAGTAGAGTCATTTTCACAATGTTGATTCTTCCAACCTAAGAACATGGTATATCTCTCCATCTGTTTGTATCATCTTTAATTTCTTTCAACAGTGTCTTATAGTTTTCTGCATAGAGGTCTTTTGTCTCCGTAGGTAGCTTTATTCCTAGGTATTTTATTCCTTTTGTTGCAATGGTAAATGGGAGTGTTTCCTTAATTTCACTTTCAGATTTTTCATCATTAGTGTATAGGAATGCAAGAGGTTTCTGTGCATTAATTTTGCATCCTGCTACTTTACCAAATCCATTGATTAGCTCTAGTAGTTTAGGATTCTCTATGTATAGTATTGTGTCACCTACAAACGGTGACAGCTTTACTTCTTCTTTTCCGATTTGGATTCCTTTTATTTCTTTTTCTCCTCTGATTGCTGTGGCTAAAACTTCCAAAACTATGTTGAATAATAGTGGTGAGAGTGGACATCCTTCTCTTGTTCCTGATCTTAGAGGAAATGGTTTCAGTTTTTCACCATTGAGAACTACGTTGGATGTGGGTTTGTCATATATGGCCTTCATTATGTTGAGGTAAGTTCCCTCTATGTCTACTTTCTGCAGGGTTTTTATCATAACTCGGTGTTGGATTTTGTCAAAAGCTTTTTCTGCATCTATTGAGATGATCCTATGGTTTTTCTCCTTCAGTTTGTTAATATGGTGTATCACATTGATTGATTTGCGTATACTGAGGAATCCTTGCATTCCTGAGATAAACCCCACTTGATCATGGTGTATGATCCTTTTAATATGTTGTTGGATTCTGTTTGCTAGTATTTTGTTGAGGATTTTTGCATCTATGTTCATCAGTGATATTGGCCTGTAGTTTTCTTTCTTTGTGACATCCTTGTCTGGTTTTGGTATCAGGGTGATGGTGCCCTCATGGAATGGGTTTGGGAGTGTTCCTTCCTATGCTATATTTTGGAAGAGTTTGAGAAGGATAGGTGTTAGCTCTTCTCTAAATATTTGATAGAATTCACCTGTGAAGCCATCTGATCCTGGGCTTTTGCTTATTGGAAGATTTTTAATCACAGTTTCAATTTCAGGGCTTGTGATTAGGCTATTTATGTTTTCTATTTCTTCCTTGTTCAGCCTCAGAAGGTTGTGCTTTCTAAGAATTTGTCCATTACTTCCAGGTTGTCCATTTTACTGGCATAGAGTTGCTTGTAATACTCTCTCATGATCCTTTGTATTTCTGCAGTGTCAGTTGTTACTTATCCTTTTTCATTTTTAATTATATTTATTTGAATCTTCTCCCTTTCTTTCTTGATGAGTCTGGCTAATGGTTTATCAATTTTGTTTATCTTCTCAAAGAACCAGCTACTATTTTTATTGATCTTTGCTATCATTTCCTTCATTTCTTTTTCATTTATTTCTGATCTGATCTTTATGATTCTTTCCTTCTGCTAACTTTTGGGTTTTTTTTTTTTTTTCTTCTTTCTCTAATTGCTTTAAGTGTAAGTTTAGGTTGTTTATTTGAGATTTTCCTTGTTTATTGAGATAGGATTGTATTGCTATAAACTTCCCTCTTAGAACTGTTTTTGCTGCATCCCATAGGTTTGGGGTCGTCATGTCTCCATTGTCATTTGTTTCTAGCTATTGTTTTTTAATTTCCTCTTTGATTTCCAGTGATCACTTTGTTATTAAGTAGTGTATTGTTTAGCCTCCATGTGTTTGTATTTTTTACAGATCTTTTCCTGTAATTGATATCTAGTATCATAGCTTTGTGGTCAGAAAAGATACTTGATACAATTTCAATTTTCTTAAATTTACCAAGACTTGATTTATGACCCAAGATATGCTCTATCCTGGAGAATGTTCCATGAGCACTTGAGAAGAAAGTGTATTTAGTTGTTTTTGGATGGAATGTCCTATAAATATCAATTAAGTCCATTTTGTTTAATGTGTCATCTAAAGCTTGTATTTCCTTATTTATTTTCATTTTGGATGATCTGTCCATTGGTGAAAGTGAGGTATTAAAGTCCCCTACTATTATTGTGTTACTATTGATTTCCCCTTTTATGGCTGTTAGCATTTGCCTTATATATTTATGTGCTCCTATGTTGGGTACATAAATATTTACAATTGTTATATCTTCTTCTTGGAGTGATCCCTTGATCATTATGTAGTGTCCTTTGTCTCTTATAATAGTCTTTATTTTAAAATCTATTTTGTCTGATATGAGAATTGCTACTCCAGCTTTCTTTTGATTTCTATTTTTATGGAATATCTCTTTCCATCCCCTTGCTTTCAGTCTGTGTGTGTCCCTAGGTCTGAAGTGGGTCTCTTGTAGACAGCATATATATGGGTCTTATTTTTGTATCCATTCAGTCAGTCTGTGTCTTTTGGTTGGAGCATTTAATCCTTTTACATTTAAGGTAATTATCGATATGTATTTTCCTATTACCATGTTTTTGGTTTGTTAATTTAGGTCTTTTGCTTGTCTTGTGTTTCCTGCCCAGAAAACTTCCTTTAGCATTTGTTGTAAAGCTGGTTTGGTGGTGCTGAATTATCTTAGCTTTTGCTTGTCTGTAAAGGTTTTAATTTCTCCATTGAATCTGAATGAGTTCCTTGCTGGGTAGAGTAATCTTGATTGTAGGTTTTCCCCTTTCATCACTTTAAATATGTCCTGCCACTCCCTTCTGGCTTGAAGAGTTTCTGCTGAAAGATCAGCTATTAACCTTTTGGGGATTCCCTTGTACATTATTTGTTGCTTTTCCCTTGCTGCTTTTAATATTTTTTCTTTGTATTTAATTTTTGACAGTTTGATGAGAATTTGTTTTTAAACTTTGGTGACCTGTGAAGGTAGCAATCATTCTCAGGGTCCTATGATTAAAAAGGAAAAGCACCATCTTTGTTTTTTTCCTCCCCCATCTAGTGTACTTTATTCCAGAATCTTCCCTTATAGAATTAGCCCATGTTCATGTGCATGTGTGTCTGTGCACATATACATTTACCATGTTTGTGTGTTACATTCATAAAATTATGCAGTTGTAATCATTTTGCAATTTGCTTCTAACTATCTCTAATATAGTCATTAGATTTTAATTCATTTAACAAATATTCATTGAGATAAAAGCTTAATTTCTTACCATAAAAGGGGAGATCAACAGTAACACATTCATAGTAGGGGACTTTAACACCCCACTTTCACCCATGGACAGATCATCCAAAATGAAAATAAATAAGGAAACACAAGCTTTAAATGATACATTAAACAAGATGGACTTAATTGATATTTATAGGACACTCCATCCAAAAACAACAGAATACACATTTTTCTCAAGTGCTCATGGAACATTCTCCAGGATAGATCATATCTTGGGTCACAAATCAAGCCTTGGTAAATTTAAGAAAACTGAAATTGTATCAAGTATCTTTTCTGACCACAACGCCATGAGACTAGATATCAATTACAGGAAAAGATCTATAAAAAATACAAACACATGGAGGCTAAACAATACACTACTTAATAATGAAGTGATCACTGAAGAAATCAAAGAGGAAATAAAAAAATACCTAGAAACAAATGACAATGGAGACACAACGACCCAAAACCTATGGGATGCAGCAAAAGCAGTTCTAAGGGGGAAGTTTATAGCAATACAAGCCCACCTTAAGAAGCAGGAAACATCTCGAATAAACAACCTAACCTTGCACCTCAAGCAATTAGAGAAAGAAGAACAAAAAAACCCCAAAGCTAGCAGAAGGAAAGAAATCATAAAAATCAGATCAGAAATAAATGAAAAAGAAATGAAGGAAACAATAGCAAAGATCAATAAAACTAAAAGCTGGTTCTTTGAGAAGATAAACAAAATAGATAAACCACTAGCCAGACTCATCAAGAAAAAAAGGGAGAAGACTCAAATCAATAGAATTAGAAATGAAAAAGGAGAAGTAACAACTGACACTGCAGAAATAAAAAAAATCATGAGAGATTACTACAAGCAACTCTATGCCAATAAAATGGACAATCTGGAAGAAATGGACAAATTCTTAGAAATGCACAACCTGCCAAGACTGAATCAGGAAGAAATAGAAAATATGAACAGACCAATCACAAGCACTGAAATTGAAACTGTGATTAAAAACCTTCCAACAAACAAAAGCCCAGGACCAGATGGCTTCACAGGTGAATTCTATCAAACGTTTAGAGAAGAGCTAACACCTATCCTTCTCAAACTCTTCCAAAATATAGCAGAGGGAGGAACACTCCCAAATTCCTTCTACGAAGCCACCATCACCTTGATACCAAAACCAGACAAGGACGTCACAAAGAAAGAAAACTACAGGCCAATATCACTGATGAACATAGATGCAAAAATCCTCAACAAAATACTAGCAAACAGAATCCAACAGCACATTAAAAGGATCATACACCATGATCAAGTGGGGTTTATTCCAGGAATGCAAGGATTCTTCAATATACGCAAATCTATCAATGTGATACACCATATTAACAAATTGAAGGAGAAAAACCATATGATCATCTCAATAGATGCAGAGAAAGCTTTCGACAAAATTCAACACCCATTTATGATAAAAACCCTCCAGAAAGTAGGCATAGATGGAACCTTCCTAAACATAATAAAAGCCATATATGACAAGCCCACAGCAAACATCATCCTCAATGGTGAAAAACTGAAAGCATTTCCACTAAGATCAGGAACAAGACAAGGTTGCCCACTCTCACCACTCTTATTCAACATAGTTTTGGAAGTTTTAGCCACAGCAATCAGAGAAGAAAAGGAAATAAAAGGAATCCAAATCGGAAAAGAAGAAGTAAAGCTGTCACTGTTTGCAGATGACATGATACTATACATAGAGAATCCTAAAGATGCTACCAGAAAACTACTAGAGCTAATCAATGAATTTGGTAAAGTAGCAGGATGCAAAATTAATGCACAGAAATCTCTGGCATTCCTATATACTAATGATGAAAAATCTGAAAGTGAAATCAAGAAAACACTCCCATTTACCATTGCAACAAAAAGAATAAAATATCTAGGAATAAACCTACCTAAGGATACGAAAGACCTGTATGCAGAAAATTATAAGACACTGATGAAAGAAATTAAAGATGATACAAATAGATGGAGAGATATACCATGTTCTTGGATGGGAAGAATCAACATTGTGAAAATGACTCTACTACCCAAAGCAATCTACAGATTCAATGCAATCCCTATCAAACTACCACTGGCATTTTTCACAGAACTAGAACAAAAAATTTCGCAATTTGTATGGAAACACAAAAGACCCCGAATAGCCAAAGCAATCTTGAGAACGAAAAAAGGAGCTGGAGGAATAAGGCTCCCTGACTTCAGACTATATTACAAAGCAACAGTAATCAAGGCAGTATGGTACTGGCACAAAAACAGAAAGATAGATCAGTGGAACAGGATAGAAAGCCCAGAGATAAACCCACGCACATATGGACACCTTATCTTTGATAAAGGAGGCAGGAATGTACAGTGGAGAAAGGACAGCCTCTTCAATAAATGGTGCTGGGAAAACTGGACAGGTACATGTAAAAGTATGAGATTAGATCACTCCCTAACACCATACACAAAAATAAGCTCAAAAATGGATTAAAGACCTAAATGTAAGGCCAGAAACTATCAAACTCTTAGAAGAAAACATAGGAAGAACACTCTATGACATAAATCACAGCAAGATCCTTTCTGACCCACCTCCTAGAGTAATGGAAATAAAAACAAAAATAAACAAATGGGACCTAATGAAACTTCAAAGCTTTTGCACAGCAAAGGAAACCATAACCAAGACCAAAAGACAACCCTCAGAATGGGAGAAAACATTTGCAAATGAAGCAACTGACAAAGGATTAATCTCCAAAATTTACAAGCAGCTCATGCAGCTCAATAACAAAAAAACAAACAACCCCATCCAAAAATGGGCAGAAGACCTAAATAGACATTTCTCCAAAGAAGATATACAGAATGCCAACAAACACATGAAAGAATGCTCAACATCATTAATCATTAGAGAAATGCAAATCAAAACTACAATGAGATATCATCTCATACCAGTCAGAATGGCCATCATAAAAAATCTAGAAACAATAAATGCTGGAGAGGGTGTGGAGAAAAGGGGACACTCTTGCACTGCTGGTGGGAATGTGAATTGGTTCAGCCACTGTGGAGAACAGTATGGAGGTTCCTTAAAAAACTACAAATAGAATTACCATATGACCCAGCAATCCCACTACTTGGCATATACCCTGAGAAAACCAAAATTCAAAAAGAGTCATGTACCAAAATGTTCATTGCAGCTCTATTTACAATAGCCAGGACATGGAAACAACCTAAGCGCCCATCATCGGATGAATGGATAAAGAAGATGTGGCACATATACACAATGGAATATTACTCAGCCTTAAAAAGAAATGAAATTGAGCTATTTGTAATGAGATGGATAGACCTAGAGTCTGTCATACAGAGTGAAGTAAGTCAGAAAGAAAAAGACAAATACCGTATGCTAACACATATATATGGAATTTAAGGGAAAAAAATGTCATGAAGAGCCTAGGGGTAAGATAGGAATAAAGACGCAGACCTACTGGAGAACGGACTTGAGGATATGGGGAGGGGGAGGGGTGAGTTTTGACAGGGCGAGAGAGAGTCATGGACATATACACACTAACAAACGTAGTAAGGTAGATAGCTGGGGGGAAGCAGCCGCAAGGCACAGGGATATTAGCTCGGTGCTTTGTGACAGCCTGGAAGGGTGGGATGGGGAGAGTGGGAGGGAGGGAGACGCAAGAGGGAAGACATATGGGAACATATGTATATGTATAGCTGATTCACTTTGTTATAAAGCAGAAACTAACACACCATTGTAAAGCAATTATACCCCAATAAAGATGTTTAAAAAAAAAAAAAAAAAAAAAAGCTTAATTTCTTGCAGAATACCTTTACCAAAATCGCCAGCAAAGAGTCTTTCCTCTACCATGCTGTTTTCATATTGTACCCAAAATGTCAAATCCTTTTTTGAAATGGTGTGAATACCATGAAGCCACCTTTTGCAGATAAAGGTGATACACCAGACTTCTTAGAGCACTGATGACATTGAACCTGAATTCACATACCCTTGTGCAACTCCAGAGTTTTCAAGCATGAATTTTTATTGATTTAGGTTACAATGTACTAATTTAATTGAATTCATTGATTTTGGTTAAGATTTCATTGATTCAGGCCAAAGGGGATGACTGTCTTTGGGAGACGGTTACCAAAATGCTTAGTGGCTATCTCTACATGGTGAGATTTAGGGAATTTCTGTACTTTTCTGCGGTGGGCATGTATCATATTTAAAGCCTGTGGAAATTCCTGCCTTGGTATCCTTTAAGGCCCTGTCAATCAGTGGAAGGTCCTTACCCATCCCACCTTCTGAGGTGGCTTTTTCCTCCCTGGGAATCCTGTCACATGCCACCTCTGTGAGCACAAAGCAGAGTGTATCCCACAGAAACTTCTAGTTTGCACCTCTATTACACCCTAAGTTCCATATGGCTGGTAGGGGGTTCACCTCTGTGTCTGGAGAAAGTCAGGGAATGGCCTTCGTTGTGTGTGTCTCTGCAGCCTCTACGCTGGGGCCACCTCACATCTCAGACCTGCTGCCCAGAGGCCAGGACTCTCCTAAGCTCAAGGTGCAGAGGGCTGGAGGGTCAGAGTAAGGATGGAGCTGAATCTGAGCTTGAGCCAAAAGCGCGGCCCATGATGATGCTGGGACGGTGCTCTTGGAACTGCCCCAGGACATTCCTATCTCTCCCCTGGGCCTGGTTGAATGACCATCCACTCTACCTTTTGGAAGGAAATACACAGGGAGCAGAGGGCTCACCTGAAAATGTTGTGAGTGCAAGTCATGCCCAGTGGGGGGGAAACTGAGGGTATTTGGGACTGTTTTCTCCTTTCTGGGCATGAGTATAAATAATTTCTGCTGGAAATAGCTTCCAAGCCCCTCCTTTGTTTTCCTCTCCCCAGCAGGCTCTTCCATTCTTTGAACACATTGTATATTTCCAATCCTGCTCCCTCCTTCCCCGGCAGGCAGTCAGAGGTAGACTAGATGTCCCAAGGAGAGGGGTAAGCCGCATGCTGCATGGGCCCTGCCATCTAGTGAGAGCTGATTCCCTCACCTTCCTGAGACTCTAAGCTCCTGGGGGGCAGCCCCAGCCCCATCACTAACGCTGGGACCCTGAGGTGTGGCACACGGTAAGAACTGGGCAGCTATTCCATGACTAATCCATGACAGATGGACAAACCTGACCACTGTCCCTACAGCTGTGGTTCTCGGACACTGGAGCCTGGGGTCGGGGATGGGAGACCCAGCTCTTCTTCACTGGGCTGGGCCAGAATCTTCCAGAAGCTAGACAAGCTGCCTGGGCAAGTTAGCAAATCCTGCTTCGGAAATTTAACATTTTTCCTCTAATTTAAGTTTCTTTCTTCCTTCTTCCGAACCCCTAATCACAGATGTTGGGCAGACCTGAGAGCTAATTTCTTACCGCTGCCCGCAGTGAGCTTATCCACTATTTCTTCGTTCCTGGAGCTCCTACTGTTAAAGCCCACTACTAAATAAAGCCATTCTGATCCAAAAAACACTCAAAGTATACCCATTCCTCCATTTAAAGCCTGAATCAGTTCTGCCATGGAAATATAGGCATGGTTGCCTGTCTGAGGAGCAGGGGTTGGGTCCAACCACCTTGGAAACAGGGAGAACCTATGAAAGCTAGTGTGTCTGACTTTATCCAGCAATTCCACTCTGGGTAGAAATCTGATGGAAATGGTCACACAAGTTCACAAAAAACAGGCAGAAGAACGTATGTAGAAGCATTCTTTGTAGGAACCCCAAATCGGAAATTACCAAACAGTCACGCTGATTCAGTGAATCCGAGTGTGTTCTTAGGATGGAACAGTACACAGCAACTAAAACAAATAAGCTACAGCTCCACCATTGCCGTGGAGGCAAGCAGGCACAGCATCTCTGTAAACAGCAGGTGGCACTGGGTTTTGGGGACAGAATGCAGACTCCTTTTGTGGGGAGAGGGCTCTGATGACCAGAGGGTCTGATGAAGGCTTCTGGGTGCATGGAATGTTCTTGATTGCTTTGCTCCCTCCTCGCAAAAGTTTACTGTGCTGGGCACTGATAATTTGGGTGCTTTTTCTGAAAGTATGTTCTAGTTAATACAAAGTTTGTCTCAATAAGAAAGAAGCCAGGGTGTAAAGCCTGGAGTCAGACTCAGACCCACCTTCCCTCCACCCTGTGTGCAGGGCCCTCTAACATTGGTGCTCAATGACATGGAAATGCATCAAACCCCAGTATAGTCTTGTGAATCAGCAAAGGAAAAGAGGGACAAATGCATAAAATTACCTCCAATTTTCTCTTTCTTAAAAAGGAAAAGGCCCATACTCTCATTCTGGCCAAGCCTGAAACATGGGATTTTCAGAGAAGAATTCACTGACCTTTAAATCAGAAGTGGGAACAGTGGCTCCGGGGATAGATTTGCAAGTTCATTTTCCTAACATGGACATAAAATGGTGTTGGGCCTGTCGCTTTTCACATCTGTTATTAGTGAACCTCAATAAAAATTGAAAAACAGTCTCCAAGTTTATTAAATTATCACATGGTGGCTTTCCAGAAATCACACTTTTTCCAGACTCTGTGTTAATGGAGAAGTGTTCGAGTTTTGTTTTGTTTTTGGCAAACTTGAGGGAATTCCTCAACCTGTCTTCAGTTATACAAACCAATAAACATGTATTTTTTTTTTTTTTTACTAATTCAGAAAACACTTTGAAGGATTGCTAACAAAATTAGCCAGTTCTAAAAGTCCAAGTTGGTACATAAATACTGTCTGATGCAGAGCTGAGGCTTTGCTGAGTTAAAGATGTAGTTTAAACTTAAGCTGTTTCACCACCATTGAATGTCACATCAGATGTGAATAGCAGAGTCACTGTTCACAAAATCTCCTGCAGGCAGCGTCCACCTGATTCCAAGTGAGCTCAGTGGGGCGTTACACATTAACGGGAGTCACACTTTCAAATCCCAGCCAAACTATACGTGTAAGAGCAAAAATAGGCTATTTCTCATAAGATTAAAAAAATTCAGGGGAAAAGGGGTGGAGGGATAAATTAGGAGTCTGGGATTAACATATATACACTACTATGTATAAAACAGATAAACAACAAGGACCTACTATATAACACAGAGAACTCTATCTGATACTTTGTAATAACCTATAATGGAAACGAATATATATATATATATATACACAACCAAGACCCACTGAATCAGGACTTGTGCAGGCGGGGCCCAGGAGTTTCTGTGTGTGCCCCTGTGTGCACGTGTATGTGGCTGTGTGTGTGTGTCTGCGTGCTCTATGTATATGCATGCGTGTGCCTGTGTGTATTTTTCCACGTGACTAATGACAGAGAGAAGGGCTGAGCCTTTCTAAGAGGTCACGGGCCGCGGAGGCTGTTCGCGGATCCGTGCACACGTGGGAGCGAGACCCTGCGGTCGGGGGTTCCCGTCTCCTCTGATGCCCGTGGTGCCGCCTTCCCCGAAGGGCAGCATCTGCAGCTCAGGGGCCTCTCCTGGAGGGAGCTGAGCACGTGGGGCCTCTGGGGACACCCTCCAGACTTTCTGACAATGTGGGGCAGAGCCCATTGGTCTGGCTTGTGGGTCTCAGGCCCCCAGCCCCAGGGCTGAGTCGCCTGCACCCCGGTGATCCGCTGGGCTTGCCCCCTCCCTCACTCATCCGGGGAAGGGACATGGGACGTGGCGGTTTTTGCACCTGCCTGTTGGGCTCCACCTCCAGCACCTCGTGCACCTGAGGATCATTTTGTCAGCTGACAGGTGAGGGGCTCAGGGTTCCAGGCGGCGAATGCAGGGCTGAGATGCCCAGCAGCACTGGTCCCATGGGGGGAATATGTTCCACTGGGACCTCTTGCATCCCCTCCCCAAGCCTAGGCCCCCACCTGTCTGCTCTCCTCCACACCACCTGGGCTGGGAGGTGGCCCGCAAAGGCGTGTCCACACCCAGCCCCGACCTGTGAGTGTGACCTTGTGTGGGAAAAGGGTCTTTGCAGACGAGATTTAGTTTGGGGTCTTGAGATGAGATAAACCCAGTGACACACGTCCTTGTAAGAGACCCTCGGAGAGGACCCAAGAGGAGGGGGCAGAGGTGGACAATGGGCCCCTGGAGCCGCCAGGGGCTGGAAGAGGCCGTGGACTCCTGCCCGAAGCCTCTGGAGGGAGCCCAGCCCTGAGACACCTCGCCTTTGGCCTCTGGCTCCAGGGCTGTAAGCAGACCCGCTCCTGTTGTTCTGAACCAGGTCACTGGGGTCACGTGTTACCGCGGCCGCAGGAAACCCATTGGCTGCTGACCACCAGCAGATGCCATGCCAGGCAAGGACCCAATTCCCGGTTCATAGATGGCTGTCTTCTCTGTGTCTTCACAGGGCAGAAGCGGGAAGGGGCTTTCTGGGGCTCTGTCCTCAAGGCACGACTCCCCTCATGGGGGCCACACCCTCATGGTCTCATCGCTTCCAAATACCATCATGCTGGGGGAGACACCAATATTTAGATCACAGCAGTGACTGTCTGCCCTTGAGCAGGTGGGAGCTGACTCTCCTGAGCTGGAGATTTTTACTTAGAAGAGGCTGAGTGTTTACAGGTCCTGTGGTTGACAATCCATGAACAAGGAGCCATGGAGGCAAAGGGTCTGCCAGGAGCTTCCTCAATTATCAACCTCTGCACCAACCCCTGTTCCCTTTCCTTCTGTCCATGTGGTGTCTTTGCCCCGTGACAGCCGACACATCCACCTGGGAGGTGAACCCAGGGTCCCCACGCTCCGTGACCCAGACACATCTCAGTGGGACACAGTGGGCAGCGACCACCTGGGTGGACAGACCTCTGATGCCAGGAGCCCCCAGGCATGACTTGTCACTCAGGACAACTGTGCACAGTCAATCATGGGCACATACTTTAAGCTGTCTTTTCTAGTAGGAGGGCTGGATTTGGCCAGTCTCTCCACACGTTCTTCTACGGCCCTGGTATTTGCTGTCAATTGCCCATCAGTGGAGAGTGGACAGTGGACAGACAATAAGTCTGGGATCCAGTCAAGCCAACCATTGGCCTCACTGGACTAGAGCTTACAAACTTCTCCTTGTTAGAAATAGTCATCAGACTGGGTGTGCATCCCAGCTCACTAGTTGTTAGCACCAAAGTTAATGCTAGGGAAAGTCACTAGGTGTGCATCACAGCTCTACCACTTCGGAGCACCTGCTGGCCCCAGGGTGCCACATCTCCACCTACTAAGGCACAAAGACATCCTGCAGGGAGGGAAGTCTCTGCCCAGGTGTGGAAGCTACTGCCCAACTTGCTGGAAAAATATCTAATGGACATTGCTCTGAAAACAAGGGTTTGTGAAACAGTGGAGCCCATGTGCAGCCCCCATACCACAGAGCCATAGAGAAAGAGGCAGGGACCCACAGTTGGGAGCCTGGCAAAGCTCAATGCTTCACATACCACGCGGGGCAGTTGGGTTCTGCTGGAGTGCACAGACGGTAGTCCCTGGAATTCCGAAATTAAGGGCAGGGAGAAATGGTCCTATAAACCCCACTCCTTCCAAAAGTGTTTGTACATCTATGGATGTGTGTATGTATGCATTGTGTGTTGTGTGCCTGCAGATATGCCTTGATAAGAGATACTGTGTTGGATGGACAAAAAGTGCCTGACCCTAGAGATACATTTTTGTGCCTTTGCGAATACATGTGAACTCTGAATTCCAAAAGTAATCATTAAACATTGAAAATATGACAGCTTCCCTGGTGGCGCAGTGGTTGAGAGTCCGCCTGCTGATGCAGGGAACGCGGGTTCGTGCCCCGGTCCGGGAAGATCCCACATGCCACGGAGCGGCTGGGCCCGTGAGCCATGGCCACTGAGCCTGCGCGTCTGGAGCCTGTGCTCCGCAACGGGAGAGGCCACGGCAGTGAGAGGCCCGCGTACTGCAAAAAAAAAAAAAAATTAAAGAAAATATGATAAACTTAATAAAACAGAACTTGGAATACATTTATGATTTCTTTAAAACAAACAGACAAGGCTTCATGTGTCTTACTGATATTAAATAGGGAGGCCCACCGAGCTCTGTACATACGTGCGAACAGGCTCAAAGGCGGCCCTAGTGATGCTCAGTTCTGGCGTCCTGCCCTTGTATAATCCCCTCCCCTTGACCTGCCCAGCAACCTGGTGAGGTGTCAGGATGCTGCTTCTGCTGTACATTATGTCTTAGAAGACTCTTGGGCTGGTGCACAGACTTGCTCTGGGGTCTCGTCCCCTCACAGGCTTTGAAGACGCCACTTGGGAAGCCGAAGTGGCAAGGAGCCGAGGGTGACATCTAGTTGCTGAGGCAGCCTCTGCCCAACACCAGAGAGAAGTTGGGGCCCCCATGTCTAGAATGCTGCAGAAATGGATTCTGCCAACTACCTGAGCTGGCTTGCTAACAGCCCCTTCCCCAGTCCAGCCTCCAGACCAGCCCTGGCCCACCTTGGTCACAGCCTGCAGAGCACCCGCCAGCTGCTCCCGGACTCCTGACCCATGTCATCTGTGAGGTATTAAAAGCATGCTGTTTAAGCCACTAGATTTCTAGTAATTTTTCATGCAGCAATAGGCAATGGATATGCTGTTATGATTTTTAAACTTGGGAAAACTGGATCATTAAAGAAATTCTGACTTAAATCCTCATAGAAATTGAAAACCTGCTGGCCTCACGAGTGTATCTGTTTTGGAAATCAAAAATTTCAAATATTCACTTTTCTAATAGAAAACTATTCTTTCTCATCAGTGCTGTATATTTCTCATGGGGCTCTGAAGTAGCCTTAAAAACCATACTTATACATCTACAATTCATGCAACATATGCTTTCTTCCTGTTATACTTGTGAAATGTTTGCAGAGCACATTTTATTTCTAAATTAACTGCCCAGTTCTGCTCTAAAGAAAATGAACTTGAATATTTTGAATGTAGTCATTCTTACACAATTATGGATGGATGGAAAGAAGGAAGGAAGGAAGGAGGAAGAAAAGAAAGAAGGAAGGAAAGAGAAAAGAAAGGGGGAGGGAGAGAGGGGAGAAGGAGGGAAAAAAAAGAGACATCTTCTCCCCTAGAGCAATCAAGAACTTAACATCAGTGTGTACGGAAAATTGTGACGGCACAGCAGAAAGGAACGCAACACTTAATATTTTTAAGTCAATAATTCTCCTCCATTTGAAGTTCAAGAATGGCATGCCTAGAGATTTTCAGCAAAGCATGTAAGCACTTAAGAACAATCGTGTGCTCCGTGGTTTATTTGTATGTGTCTCTACCTTCTGCTGCATTATCTAATATGAAGACTAAATTGAGAAAACCAACTAAATTAAAGCTAATCAGAGCTTCATCGTGGCCCCAGCTCAGCAGACAATATTGCAGTGCTCCATGCAATTAAATTCTTCAGTTATTCTAAGTGTTACCATGCTAATTTAAAAGGCTAGAATTATTAGAAAATGTATAAAGAATCATGCTCAGTTATAGCATTTTATTTATGTGATTTCACGTTAAATTATTTAAGGTGTGGAAATTATGAGTTATCAGTATGTGACTTCAGCCTGTCCCACTGGGAAAGTCAGCCAGGCTGACGGGAAAATTGGTCCCATTTTATCCTCCCAGGAGGATAATCTCACAGCTTGAAGGACGGCCTCCGTGGCTCCCTGTTGGGGAACTCGTCACGGGCTTGTGGGCTGTCCCCGTACCGCAGGGGCTGGGGAGGCTCTGCCCCCGAGGGGGCACACTGCTCTTTGTTTGGTATCTCCATGGTTTGCAGACCCTCCTTAATTATGAGAAATATAAGAAGGAGAGAGGAGGTTGAGAAGGGGTGGCCCAAGGCTTTGGAAGGCTGCACCCATACGGCCGGAGGGAGCCTTGAGAAACACCTGCGCCCCCTCAAGGCCTCCATCAATGGGACTTCGTTTGTCTGTAGAAAAGATAGATCAAGAACGGTTGGGCTTTTTAATATATGGGAGATTTTCCATCAAATTCACAGCCTTTTATATCTTTTACTTTTCCTGCTCCTTCAATCTTCTCCTTTTCTTGAAACACCTTCCCCGACTCAGCTCCCATCCCTCCTTCCTTCCCCCTTCCTTCCTTCTTTCCTTCCTCTTTCCTTCCTTCCTTCCTTCCTTCCTCCTTCCTTCCTTCCTTCCTTCCTTCCCTCCCTCCCTCCCTCCTTCCCTCCTCCTTCCTTCCTTCCTTCCTTCCTTCCCTCCCTCCCTCCTTCCTTCCTCCTTCCTTCCTTCCTTCCTTCCTCCTTCCTTCTTCCTTCCTTCTTCCTTCCTTCCTTCTTTCCTTCCTTCCCTCCCTCCCTCCTTCCTTCCTTCTTTCCTTCCTCCCCCCTTTCTTTCTTTTTTTTTAATGGAAGTGTAGTTGATTTACAATGTTGTGTTATGTTCAACTTTACAGCAAAGTGATTCACTTATACATATTTACTCTTTTTTCAGATTCTTTTCCATTATAGGTTATTACAAGATACTGAGTTTCCTGTGCTATACAGTAGGTCCTTGTTGTTTGTCTATTTTATACATAGTAGTATATATCTGTTAATCCCAAATCCCCAATTTAACCCTCCCACTCTTTGCCCTTTGGTAACAGTACGTTTGTTTTCCATGTCTGTGAGTTTGTTTCTGTTTTGTAAATAAGTTCATTTGTATCATTATTTTTAGAATCCACATATGAGTGCTCTCACATGATATTTGTCTTTCTCTGTCTGAATTTCTTCACTTAGTATGATAATACCTAATTTCATCCATGTTGATGCAAATGGCATTTTTCTTTCCTTATTTTTAATATTTTTTGTATTTATTTATTTTATAACATCTTTATTGGAGTATAATTGCTTTACAATGGTGTGTTAGTTTCTGCTGTATAACAAAGTGAATCAGCTATACATATACATATCTCCTCTCTCTTGTGTCTCCGTCCCACCCTCCCTATCCCACCCCTCTAGGTGGTCACAAAGCACTGAGCTGATCTCCCTGTGCTATGTGGCTGCTTCCCATTAGCTATCTATTTTACATTTGGTAGTGTATATATGTCCATGCCACTCTCTCACTTCGTCCCAGCTTACCCTTCCCCCTCCCCATATCCTCAAGTCCTGTCCTGCCCCTAGGTTCTTCAGAACGTTTTTTTTTTTTTAGATTCCATATATATGTGTTAGCATACGGTATTTGTTTTTCTCTTTCTGACTTACTTCACTCTGTATGACAGACTCTAAATCCATCTACCTCACTACAAATAACTCGATTTTGTTTATTTTTATGGCTGAGTAATGTTCCATTGTATATATGTGCCACATCTTCTTTATCCATTCATTTGTTGATGGACATTTAGGTTACTTCCACTTCCTGGCTATTGTAAATAGAGCTGCGATGAACATTGGGGAACATGTATCTTTTTGAATTAGAGTTTTCTTCTGATATATGCCCAGGAGTGGGATGCTGGGTCATATGGTAGTTCTATTTTTAGTTTTTTAAGGAAATTCCTTACTGTTCTCCATTATGGTTGTATCAAGTTACATTCCCACTAACAGTGTAGGAGCATTCCCTTTTCTCCACACCCTCTCCAGCATTTATTGTTTGTAGATTTTCTTTCTTTCTCTTTCTTTTTTTCTTTCTTTCTTTCTTTCTTTCTTTCTTCTTTCTTTCTTTCTTCCTTCCTTCCTTCCTTTCTCTTTCTTTCTTTCTTTCTTCCTCCTTCCTTCCTTCCTTTTTCTTTCTTTCTTTCTTTCTCTCTCTTTCTTTCTTTCTTTCTTTCTTTCTCCTTTCTTTCTTTCTTTCTTTCTTTCTTTCTTTCTTCCTTCCTTCCTTCCTTCCTTCCTTTCTCTTTCTTCCTTTCTTTCTTTCTCTCTTTCTTTCTTTCTTTCTTTCTTCCTCCTTCTTTCCTTCCTTTTTCTTTCTTTCTTTCTTTCTTTCTTTCTTTCTTTCTTTCTTTCTTTCTTTCTTTCTTTCTTTCTCTCTCTCCCCCTCTCTCTCTCTCTCTCTTTCTCTCTTTCTCTCTCTCCCTCTCTCTCTCTCTCTTTCTTTCTTTCTTTCTTTCTTCTTTTCTTTCTTTCTTCCTCCTTCCTTCCTTCCTTTCTCTCTCTTTCTCTCTTTCTCTCTCTCTCTCTCTCTCTCTCTCTCTCTCTCTCTCTCTCTTTCTTTCTTTCTTTCTTTCTTTCTTCCTTTCTCACCTTCTTTCTCAGGGGCTCTGGGATGTGACCATCCACTTCCCTTCTCCATCCCTCTTCATTTGGGGTCAAAGGGCTCCTCCAGAGGTTCCTGCCCCTCCCTGTTTTTGTTTACAGCAGCATTTTCCCCCGAGTCAGATTGCAGCACATTTAACCCACATGGCTTCTGCTTCTCAGAAGGCTCATCTGGTTTAACACAGCTCCGTCGCCTGCGATGAGCTCAGGCCTGCAGGATTGGGGCAGGCTACTCCGAGCTCCCTCCAAGCTGTGGCAACACTGGGAATGAGATCATACGTTTCAGGCATGATCTAACAACGATCTCAGTGTGGATAGCAGGTAGTTATGGATTTCACCGTTCACTTCTCTGAGCGGAAAGCGCATGTTCTTGGAGTGCCTAACATGCAGCATTCTTGAACTCGATGGGAATATTTGTTCTGAATTATGAACCATCTTTGGCTAAATAAAAAAAAATTCTGCCAAGGCCACTTACTAGAGCACCAGGTTGTAAATAATTGCTGTTTGGCCACTGCTCCTGTGTTTTGGCCACATCACTATGAGAACATCCAGAAAGTGAACACGGCCTGACCCAGGGCCACCTGGAACAGGCAGGAAAGTAGCAGGAGCAGGGGAGGGAAGGTGGCGAGACAGGCTGGTAGGGTCCCCTGTGCCCCCCTCGCTGAGCAGAAGCAGCGCATTGGGGGAAGGGTCCTCCAGTCACGTGTGCACACGCATCTTCCTTCCTGAACTGGGTGAGGCCCGTGACGTGTGGAGGTTACTACTGGTGCGAGTAAGAGAGATGACCCCGGACCTGGAAGCAGGTGGTTCCCAAGAACCCAGAGAAGAGACACAGAAAGGCTGAGGCTGCGCCGTGTGTAGAAGGCAGGGCTTACCTGCAGGGCCAGACCCAAGCAAGGACTGCACAGGAGTGGAGCTGCCTCGAGCATCAGGCACTCAGGTCCAAAAGGAACGGCTCTCTGGGCGCTCCAGCAGGAAGGTTCTGGAGATCTGGGAGGGCCAGAGAAAGCTGAGCAGCGGGTGCCCAGGGCAGGCCAGGCCAGCCTTGATGATGATAGTGGCAGGAAGAAGACGGGGTCCATTGATCCCCATCCCACCTCGGCTCACCTGGGGTCTGAGCTACGGGGACCACGGCAGCTTCCAGGGCTAGCTCTCAGCAGGACCCCAGCAGGACCAGGATCCCGGACAGGGCTGCTAGTTCTTCTCCATGACAGGCCACAGGCTTGTCACAGGAAGTGGTCTAGAGTCCACAGAGACAGCCACTGCCCTGCATCCTTCCCGGGAATAAGCATCACTGTGTCTGCAGAAAGAGCAAGCTGGTGTCTCCATGCAGGACGCGGTGTGCGCTGCCTCCTGATCTGAGATGAACTGGGTTGAACCATGTCCAGTGAGTGCACAGAGACCATGTCCTCACTGCCTGACCCTGGCTCTGGGCAGGAAATCCCAGCCCACTTCTATCCCAGAGCTCAAGAGCTGTTATATCCATGCTTAATGCAGTTTTATTACTGTATTTTTAAAGTGACTGGTTGATTTTTTTTTTTTTTTTTTTTTTTTTTTTTTAGGAAATTGGGCACAAAAGATGTTCTGGGAGATTTTGCCATCTCAGGCTTCCTAGACTTCAACATGGTCTGGCCTCTCCCAGCAAGGCCCTCAGCCCCTGCCAGCTTCGGGGTCTGGGTGAGAGGGTCTGATTACAACCCCTGTTGGAGAGATAACCATGAAAGCTTGCCCCAGAAGGTCATAAATCTGACCCTCAGCTGCAGCAGCAGCAGAAGTTTGGACTGAGAGGGCCCGGGATGTAATTTATCTTCCCCGCCAGGAGAGCGGCTCCATCTGCCTGCAACATGCTCTGGACTCCCAGCTCCAACTGTGTCCACAGCCAGCACTGCGGCAGCCCCGCGGGGCATGGGATCCACACGTGGAACCCATCGAGGTCAGACGTGGGAGTCACGGGACCCCAGGGCTCAGCCATGTGGGGAGACCTGGGCATTCTGTGTAGTTGTTAAACGTTGTAGAAGTCATTGTGCACTTACTGTGACTGCCCCCCCTTTAGACAACTGGCCTCAGGGAAGCCCCACAATGAGTAGCCAGACAAACATAGGATGCAGATTTGAAGGTCAGATACTCAAGGAAAGGTTGCTTAGTCTAAGCACATACCAAATATCGCAGGGGACATGCTGGTACAGAGCTATTCATTGTTTATCTGAATTTAAAATTTAACTGAGTCCTATGTTTTTTTGCTAAATCTGAGAATTCTTCACTTGAAGTACTTTTCCCCACACTTACTACCAGCCTTGTCTGCTCTGCACGTGAACCCCATGTGAATTGAGATCTTATCCTAACTTACATTATATTCCAACACTTTGCACACCAATTGGCCCAAAGCAGAACACTTATAACATTGTATACAGTTTGGAAGTTCCTGGCACACTAAAGGAGACACTTTTGTTGCTTTGTGGGCGGATGAATTACTTGTCGAGGCTGTTGTAAAAAGTTCTCCAAACGGGGTGGCTTAGATGCATAAGTGCATCGCCTCCCCGTCTGGATCAGGAAGGTCAAGATCAAGGCGTCAGCAGGCTGTTTCCTTCTGAGACTGTGATGGAGAGTCTGGTCCAGGCCCCCCTCCAGCTTCTGTGGGTTTGCTGGCGTCCTTAGCATCCCTGGGCATGCAGAAGCATCACCCCTTCCGCATTTATCTTCACGTGGCATCCCTCTGTGTGTGTCTGCATCCAAATTTCCCCTTCTTATGAGGACCCCAGCTGTAGATGAGAGTCCCCTGATGACCTCATTTAAACTTGATTCCATCTGCAAAAACCCTGTTTCCAAATAAAGCCAGGCTCCGAAGTACCGGGATTGGGCCTCAGTGCGCACGCGTGCAGGACATGTTCCACCCCTAATAGTGTTCGGTTATACCTGGTGTGTGCCGTTAAGACAAGGTACCCTTCCAAAGCACTGAAGACGTGAGTGCGCCATGCATGTCCTCCTCAGGCTCCAGAGGGGACCGCCCTGCTCGTGATGTCCTATGGTTAAATAAGCCTGAAACCTGAAGGTCTTCATCAGGATGCAGGGAGGCTTCAGTCGCTCCCATTCTAAGCGACCCTGTGCTGTCCAGTTGGTCTTGGAAACCTCTGAGCTACTGAGCATGGATGGTGGGAAGGTTGGAGACCACAGGGCCCTTTCTGCCCAGTGAGGGGCGGCCACGGGGCGGGTCGCTGGACCGCATGCTCCGACACCATCTCTCACACACCTGTGTCCCTGATGAGTCCAGGAAGGAAATGACAAACACCAGGGCCATGACTCTACTGCCCCGATGGACAGCACAACACAGTGTGTGATGGATGACGACACATTACAACTGTGTTTCTTGAAGATGATCCATTGCCAAGAAAATGAAAACTGAGAAGCAAAGGATGCGCTCCTCTTCTTCAGTCCAGTGGGAACAGAGCCTGGCCCATCCCACCGCAATGAACCAGGGCTCACTTCACGTGGTTCGCGACCGGTGAGACAGCCCCATCCCAGGTGCACACACCAGACGCTCATCCACTGTCTCCTGGTTGAACCCCACCTGCAGTCCAGGTAGGCCTCCAGCCTGGGGCGGGGGCGTGTACCTGAGTGATACAGGGTGTCATTCCTGTGGGAAAGCAGTGTGCCTACATTCTCATGTTTCCCTCCTAAAACGTGAGCTGTCCTGATAGGAGCACGAAAACCAGGCCTTGGTCTTGAACTGTATTTCCTTCTCTTTAGTTTTACAGGTGGAGTGGGGTCCAGAGTCGTCTGGAGGTGGGCAGCCCCGCAGGCTATGAGATGCAGCCTGCACATCCTCACCAATGTCTGATGTGCAAACAGAGTCTTCCTTCTGTTTTTTCTGAATGTCCTGTATGGGCTTGAGTTTCCACACAGACCCTGAGACAAGGATTTATGAATGAGATGTGACCCCCAAAGCCCCAGCCTAGAAGGGGTGGGAGGTGAGGCTAGGAGGCTGCAGCAGGTCACATCCCAGAGCCACCCAGGGGTGGGGATATGGGGTCCCATTGTTGTGGGTTAAATTGTGTCCCCCAAAAGACAGATTCAAGCCCTGCCCTCAGGAACCTGTAAATGTGACTTTATTTGCAAATAGGGCTTTTGCAGATATAATTAGTGAAGGTGAGCTCATGCCAGGTTAGGATGGGTCCCAAGTACATGTGACTGGTGTTCTGATAAGGAGACAGGAGGAGACCCAGAGGCACTCTTCCCAGGAGAAGCCCTGGGAAGACAGAGGCAGAGCTGGTAGCGATGCAGCTACAAGCCAAAGATTGCCAGCAACGCCGAGAGCTAGGCAAGAAACGGTCCTCCCCAGGAGTCTAGAGGTGGCACAGCCCGGCTGACACCCCAGTTTCTGACTTCTGGCCTCCAGAACGGTACAAGTATAAATTTCTGTTGTTTCAAGCCCCCCTGTCTGTGGCACTTTGTTACAGCCCCCCCAGGAGACTAACGCACTGGCCAAGTCCCGTCCATCATGGGTTCAGGGTCGCTCCTGGGGGCTCTACCCTGGGCAGTGCAGCCTATCCTGGGTGTAGGGGCTGTTCGAGGTCAGAGGGAGCCCCCAGGACAGGCAGAGGTGCCTGGGGTAAGGTGTGAGGTATGTGCACCGGGGAGCATCGAGGGGCCTGGGAGGTCCCGACCATGTCTGGGACAGGTCCCTTCACCCCTCGAGGTCCGTGACCTCCTGGTTGTGACTGAATTAAGACATAGCCCCCAGATTCAGTGCTGCCACATTCTGACCCCAAACAAAACTCAGATTGATGAGCTCATTCATTCATTAATCCAGACGATGATCTGGGTGTCTCACATGACTCACCCAGTGTCGGGGGTAGGGTTTCCGGTGACAAAGAGAAGAAAACAACCCGGCTCTTGTGGAAAGTGGAGGTGATCTCAAGAGGTGGAGAAGGATCTGTCTCTCCAGAAATCAAACATCCTCCAAGGAAAAAATGTCCCCACTGCGAGTATTCAGGGGAACAGATCGCTGTCTCTGAGGCAATGCTCAGAGACCCTAGAAGGATGTGTCATGACCTTCTCCTCGGAAGGTGCACGTCTATTCCAAGGTGACAGCTTTAAGGGGAAGACAATTCCAGTGGAAATACGAGTTCTGGAGAATTTATGAGAAGTCAAGTCTGCCACTTGTGGTGTCGCCTCACCCTGTGTACCTGACACCCTACTGAGGACATCCTTGGATGCCAGCACCCTAGGGCTTCAGTATCTTCTTCCTGTCATTGCTCAGGTCCAAGCGGATGTCGCATGTCACCCGGAGAAGTCCAAACATGCTGGACCCTTACTCCTGACACAGGAAGGTGGCCCCACCTGGGTCCCAGTCCTGTGGGGGCACCTACAAGTCAAACAGGGCTCTTTGTCTGACAGTGACCACCTGACGTTCCAACGTTCACCCAAATGAATGTCTTTCTTCAAGACTTTGCTTGCCTCGTGGCACTGAGCCATCATCCATTCAAAACTCTTCTCCCCCATTGGCAAAATTATTTTCTTTTAAAACAGGTCCTTCAAATATTGTGCAACGAGACACTCCAGTATCCTGGCATACGTGTCACCCTAATAACACATGACAGTATGTGTCATCCGTAAACCTGGAGACGGTACAGCTGGTTATCATCTCCCCAAGCGCTGTCTTGGGTGCTCCTCTGAGGGTCCTGCTGCAAGTGTCCCCATCCATGACTACACTCTGGTCCCTGAATGTCCATCCTCACCCCTGCCCCTGCCCGGGCCATCACCTGAAGTTCAAGTGAGAACCCCTGGGGTTCTGTTGAGAGGATATTCTGTCTGTGCACCTGTAAGCAGATCCGTCCAGACCCTCCCACAGAGACTCATCAACAAGCTGCTCTCAGGCGGGCGCAGGGTGCGTTCCTCAAGCCGGTGTGATCACCCTTCTCTGTGTCCCCACCCCCTTTCTCTCTCCCCACACCACCCACAAGATCAGCCCAAGGCTGCGTTCTGCTCCCCAACCCATGAGCCGTCGGGCTCTGAGCTCTTCCTCCTCCTGTCTCTCTGCTCTTGGCCAGAATCTCAGAGAAGCCCTTTTCTGGGCTGCAGAGTTATGGGAGGAAACCTGGGGGCGGCAGGGCAGGGATGCAGGTGGGCACCACCTCACCGGGCACTGCTGTGGACAAGCCATGGCCACACTCGCTGCCCTGCAAGGGGAGCCTGCCTGTACCCAGACACTGGAGGACACCAGGCCTGAGCACGCACGTCCCTGCATCTCCCTGATCCAGCTGCCCACCACCCCGCACAGCTCCCCAGGGAGACCACGGAGACCTAGCATATTCTGGGGCCACTTGTGAGCCCTGCGAACCCTGGTATCTTGCTTCTGCCTCTCCGCCCTTGACAATAACCAGATTTAAAAATGGGTGGTTGGAGCCTCAGGCTCATGTCACAGAAACATCTGGTGTCCTGGTGGCCAAGTCTGGTGGAAAGAAGGGGGCGGGTGAGGCTGCAGATCTGTGCCTCTTGTGTAGTGTGACCTGGAACCCACACAGACTCTGATACCCATGTAAAATAAGGACAACGTAGAATTACTGAATGGACTAAATAATCAGCACACATGTACGTGGACTTGTAAACAACAGTACATTGTGAGTGTTCTTTTTAAATTCGATTGTGATAATTATTATCTTCTGATTTGTTTTCTTTTGCATTATTATCTTAGATCTAAATAAATATGGTAACAAGGATTAGCCTATAGAAGGCCTCCTGCCAGTCTGAACAGAGAGATGCCTTTCCCCCACATTTCTGTCCCTGAAACTTTCCTTAAATACCACAGAGGGGAAAGGAAGGCTAGCACCACTTCTGAAATGAGATGATGTCTGACTTCTGCAGCCAAGTCCGGGGAATGCTGAGTCTTGGTTTCAGCTCCTACAGAGGCTTCGTGTCCCAAGGAGCAGCCTGGCTCCACCCCATCCGGAGCGGCTGTTACCAAAGTCTTCCTGGGAAGGAAGCAAGCTGTGCTTCCCGAGACCCAAAGCAGCGGCGGCCCGGGGTGTCTTCCTTCAAAGCAGAGCATCATTAACAGCCACCAGCTGCAGAAAGTAAATGAAAATAGAATCCTAGAAAGAGTAAGAACGACGGAGGGAGTGGCAACCCTCTGGGAGGGATTTCCTCCCTGCACAGTGCCAGTGAAGAATGTGCCACAGGACCCTTTCCCACGAATGCCCTCTGACGTCTGGTCGTAGCCAGATAGCCAAGGGCGGTGACATTTGAGCAGCGTGTCCTCCGTCAGCTCATCTGGCCGGGCAGCGCACACAGCGAGGGCTTATCCGTGTTAACATAAACCCTCATTAGAGGGGATTAGGAGGGAAACAGTGACAAACAGGATGGACACTAACCCTCGGAGGGTCTCAGGCAGACACCACACACTAATTATCCTTTCAAATGACTTGAAGATGCCGGGCTTGCGCGTCTGCGTATGTGTTGGGGATGCTCGAGGGATTGTGTTTTACATACGACGACGACCTGTTTGTATTTGCAACCGTTTTGTGTTCTGCACCCCCAGACACACACGCGCATGTGTCAACATACACGCAAGCACACGCACAGCCCTCCGGCCTGGGACACGGGCGTCCAGGGGATGCTGACTGCGTGGCCCTCGCCTGCTCTCCCCTCCAAGCCGTGGCGAGGCCTCCCTGCACCATTGTGTCTTTCCACAGATGCTCCCGAGGACGCAAAGTGTTGGGATGCTCTAAGGGTGAGCAGCTCTGCAAGGCTGGATCTGGAGGGACCCCCACTTAGGCTCCATCTGTAGGGAAACGCTTTTCCTAAAGTGCAATGGGATTTTCCAAACTCCTTAAAACCACGTTTGCTTGGATTCAAAAGGACATGTCACTGCACCCACCACGTAAAAATAGATGTCAAACTCAGTCTCACGTCTGTCCCCAGCCCCGGGTAGAACGCCCCTCCGTCCACTCTCTGTGCAAGCTAGATGCCACTGCTGGAGGCGGGGGCACATCTCCTGAAGCGGGTCCCCCCTTCTGCACCCCCAACACCCTGTCTTCTGGACACATGCCCTCCTCCACTGGCATTTGAAAGGCACAGACTCTCAGGTCCACCTCTGGAGTCTTAGATGGCAGGTTGGAATCCGGCTTTTTTTTTTTTTTTTTTTTGTCGTACGCGGGCCTCTCACTGTTGTGGCCTCTCCCGTGGCGGAGCACAGGCTCTGGACGCGCAGGCTCAGTGGCCATGGCTCACGGGCCCAGCCGCTCCGTGGCATGTGGGATCTTCCCGGACCAGAGCACGAACCCGTGTCCCCTGCATCGGCAGGCAGACTCTCAACCACTGCGCCACCAGGGAAGCCCCCGGAATCCGGCTTTTTAACCACCCCCTCGGCTGGCTCCAAGGGGAAGGAGTTTGAAAAGTTCACGTCATTCCCTCTGCTTCTCTGTCTGTTCTGAGGGAGCCCAGGACTGAGGTCTGGGTACCACCCCCAGGACGGGGCCCTAGACAGTCTGGGAGCAAACACAGACAGAAGGTCCTGTGCAGGGTCCCACGGGCCAGACAGGGAGAGGCAGGAGGTAGAAACGTATTCCTAGATTTCCAGATGGAGGCTTCAAGCCAAGGATGAACTTGCCAAGAAAAGGCGTGCCTCCTGAAAGGTGGAGGAGGTCAGTGTGGCCAGAAGACTCTGTGTGTGTGTGTGTGTGTGTGTGTGTGTGTAGTGTCCACATGTGTGTGCACATGTGAATGTGTGCCTGTGAGTGTGTGTTTGGAGAGGTTCTATTTGGCTTTTAGGAGGATTTCAAGGCAAAAAATACCAACTGTTTACAGCCACAAGGACAGACGCTCAGGCACCAAGACCTGCCTGCTGTCCAAATGCATGTCATGACTGACAGTATCCAGCTAACCACCTGTATTATGAGCTTCTAGGTGTGCCCAGGCAGCGCTGTGGGTTGGGAGTCGCCGGGCATTTCTCTACGTGGACGGTGCACTTGGTCCTGAACACTAGAGCAGTGAGGCAGGAAGGGGCTGGTTGCCAACAGCCCACATGGGTGGTGGGTAGGTACGTAGATTCAGGGGTCGGGGAGAGCATACCCTGTGTCATTAGAAGAACCCCTGCAGCCCTCCGAAATCATTGCCATGTTGTCTTCCTTTTACCAAAGAGGAAACGAAACGAGGTCCAGAGATGCTGGTACCTTGTCACAAGTGCGAGAGCGGGGAAGTCACCCTGGCGTCGGGTCTGGCGCGTCCACACCTCGGCGGGAACTAGGCTTGCTCCCCGTTACAGGGAGGAGCTGAGCATCTCTGCTGATTTACAACCAGCAATGCTATTGTAAACAGCTGTTGTGAACAGCAACGCCTTCATCACTTGTAACGTGTTTATGGCACAGAGGCTGACAGGAGATAAATCTATCATTAAACCTATTACAATTTTCAAAGTAAAGCAAACCAACCACTCCACTGTCTTTCATGGGTACAGCTGTCATCTCTGGCTGCACATTAGACTCACGTAGGGAGTTAAAAGCCATCCCAAAGCCTGGACTCTGCACTAGACAAATTACATTGAACCTCTGGGGCTGGGTACCAGGCATCCATAGGTTTCTAAGCTCTGGGGCAATTCTAGCTCAGTGAAGAACACTGGTTCTGTCATCCTATTTGGTTTTCTCACACAGCACCAGCCCTGTCAGTGGCACCTAGGCTTACACATCCTACTGCAGGTATAGAATGAAGGCCCACACCTTCATCCCTACAGCATCCCTGTGGTGCCCAAAGCAAGCCCACCTCTGCCTCCATTTTTCTGACTTAGAGAAACATATGGTTAAAATGACTCCAGTGGTGTTGTGATGTGACGTAGTTTATTTTCAGGAAAGAATCTATGTTAATCATTTCATAAATACCTTTGGTACTCTGTTGATTCATTGATGGTCTTAACACAGCCATTTAAATTTTTCAGCTACACTTAACTGCATTTTATGAGGGAAATTATATTCCATAGTGAGATTTGAAAATTCAGGAAGTCACCAAGGTCTTGGAATATATCTGCCATGAATATAAAGGGTGTGTGACATCTGAAAAGCTATTGTCTGAGGAGAGAGCTTAAGTTGAAAACAAAATAATGGTTTTATTATAAATCAGAGAGAAAGAGCTTCTGGGGGGTATTAACTACCAGGCATAGCTGTAGAGTCCCTTTAAATGGAGTGTGTAAAAGTGGCAGAAGGCTGACCTAGTCTTGGCTTGGACTGGGTGGAGCTCTTTGACATGCGTCTGGGCAAGGATACCACTCTTATGGCTGGAAAACTGAGCAGGGCTGTGACGTAATTGGAATGGCCATTGGCTTTATCCATCTCTAGAGCTGACACAACAGCACATTTCTCAAGGTTAGAAATGTTGTGTAATATCAAGGGAGTTGCGTAATACCAATGTGGACAAGATAAGCAAATATGACTCTAAATGGGACCAGAGTAAGCAATTAACATTTGCAGCAACGTGGATGGACCTAGAGATGATCATACTAAATGAGGTGGGTCAGAAAGAGAAAGACAAATACCATAGGATGTCACTTATATGTGAAGTCTAAAATAGGATACAAATGAACCTATCTATGAAGTAGAAACAGACTCACAGACATAGAGAACAGACTTGTGGTGGCCAAGGGGGAGGGGGGGAGGGAGGGATGGAGTGAGAGTTTGGAATTAGCTGATGCATGGTATTATATATCGAACGGATAAACAACAAGGTCCTACTGTGTAGCACACGGAACTATATTCAATAGCCTGTGATAAACCATCATGGGAAAGAGTACGAAAAAGAATGTATGTATATATATATATATATATATATATGTGTGTGTGTGTGTGTGTGTGTGTGTGTGTGTGTGTGTGCGTGTGTGTGTGTATAACTGAGTCACTTTGCTGTACAACAGAAATGAACACAACACTGTAAATCAACTATACTTCGATATTTTTTTTTTAATCGCACAACTCTAGATGCACATTTAGTGATGGGGTAATTCTGATCAAGAAAAATAATCAAATTATTCACCCCTCCAGAACACCCCGCCGGCAAGTTAGTTTCTTCCGTAATCAGGTGGTGTCGTTTACTGCTCCCCCTATAATGTCACCCCTGCTCTAGGGCCAGCCCTCCTAAGCCCTCACCCAAACCCCAACTGCACCAACAGACACGGCAAATGCGTGGACACACTTCCAACAGAACTTTAAACATATCTCACATCTTCAAGCTGTCAGTAGCAAAGATGGGTGGCTCTTTACCATCATCATATCGGATATAATTTTTGCCCTAGGAACTGGGAAATGCTGCTTCACAGGATCAAAGGGTAGTTATATCGTTTTGCAAGCCCTCTATTAGGTTTCCCATTAAAAATGAATGCTGCTAATAATTTCATTTATATGCATTAGTATTTTGGAAAAAAAAATACCTTCACTGAATTTGCCTTGAAATTCAGAATGCTATCAGGAAGCACCATGACAAGTCATAATATCACAGTATTTTCCAGATTTATCTTTCCTTCTTGATTGTAATATGTCGTTATTATATGACAAAAGCATTGCCTTGGGAAAATCACACTTTTTTTCTTTTTTTTTTAAGTTGAGCTCCTCTGTTTCTTTTAGTTTCAAGCTTAAATTGATGGGCATTTTCTATCTATATTACAAGGCACACAGCATTTCCTTGGGTGAGCTATTTGTTTAGTGCCGAGATAATCAAATTTATAATTAGGTGGATAAGTGTTATTGGTTGATACAATTCTGATACCATATTTCCCTTCCTATTAAATATATCAGAGCAGCAATGTACGTAAGCATTGTGTTGGCTCCGAAGGCATATATTTGCCGACAGTAATACCCACAGGCCACCTTTTGCCTGTTCCCTAATGACCCTAAAGGCATTGTGGGTTAACGGTGATTTAATCCCCTTATGCATGCATAATGTGACAAGCTTTGCATAAATGATAATAAATAATTGGTATGTATAAATAATTTATCATTTATTTTTGCAGTAAAAGTAGAATTCTTAGACATATTTTAAACAAAGGGAACTGCAAACATGAGCTCAATCAGAAAAAGGGTTAAGTCTTCCTCAACTACAATTTTCAAAGTTCATATGCATTCGATGTATATTTGTGATTTCTTTTGGGAGAGTTTATTATATCAACAAAGACTTTGAAGAATGGCCCAATTCATAAAAATCTATTTAAAATATATTCTAAATGGCAAACTTCTTTTCAAAATAAACTGAGTCATATCTTTTTTTTTTTTTTTTTTTGCGGTACGCGGGCCTCTCACTGCCGTGGCCTCTCCCGCCGCGGAGCACAGGCTCCAGACGCGCAGGCTCAGCGGCCATGGCTCACGGGCCCAGCCGCTCCGCGGCATGCGGGATCCTCCCGGACCGGGGCACGAACCCGCGTCCCCCGCATCGGCAGGCGGACTCCCAACCACTGCGCCACCAGGGAAGCCCCATATCTTTTATTAAGAAAATGATTTCTTTTTTCCTGATCATGCATCCCGTCCAAACTTTCACAGTTAAATACATTATTTGATGCGAAGGTTCTATGTTTAGTTCAGTAAATATTTCAGATTAAACTTGGGTTTCTAAAGCTAAGTGTATGCCAAACACCAAGCAAAAAATGACAGCGAAATTAAAAATCAGTCACTTGTCAACTGAAAAGCTAGATGAAGTAGATGGAAGATTGAATGACTGAAACAACATGGGATTAGAATATGGCTAATTTGCACCATGTCCAGATGCCGGCTGCCCTCCTGCACTGGTCAGCACACGTGGGGAGAGGATGGAGAGGGAGATCAGGGGATGCTTGATCAAGGGGCACGTGGAAGAGTAGGGGTGGCACATTGCCTGGTCTCTGGAAATCTTGATTGTGGGGTGCAACTCAACCCTTTTCTTCCCACCACGATTCCCTCTACTCCCAATATCACCTCCTGAGACAACACTGGTGCCTTGGGGTGTTTGTAAGGGACACTTAGAATCGCTGGACTCAGAAAGACACCCTCTCATGTGGCTGGCTCTGCAACTCTGATCACAGGCTCCCGACACCCGGGAGGACCTACAGTTAGATGTAAATACAGGATGAGTCGGCATGTCAGCCCTCCAGACGCTCCTTCAGACCCCGGGCAAAGTCTGAGGATAGAGAAAGCCCAGGGTGGTGACAGGGAGGCCAAAGAGGACCAATTACAGAAGAGACACAGTCATCGGTGGCCTCTTCACGTGACCGCATCAGGGTCCCATGGGGATATCGCCCGAGGATAAACGAGCAGCTTTCCTCCGCAGTATGTGCTGGGGGTGAACTGTGTTCCCCAGAGGCCATGCTGACGCCCTAACCTCTGTCCCTGTGAACACAACCTGATTTAGAAATAGGTTCTTTGTTTAGGTAATCAAGTTCAAGTTCGTATTGGACTGGGGTGGAGCCTAATCCAATGACTGGTGTTGTATAAGACGGGAAATCTGGACACAGAGACACAGAGAGGAGGACTCCGTGTGAAGGAGAAGACACCCAGAGGGGAGGAAGCGGGGGAGGGACAGCCCAGGCACTCCCAGGGTCCCACAGCTAGAAGAGGTGGGAAGGAGACTCCCCTGGAGCCCCTGAGGGAAGGTGGTCCTCCACAATTCGATTTCAGACTTCCAGCCTCCAGAGCCGGGAGATGACACATTTCTGCTGTGTTAAGCCCCCCGGTTTGTGGTCACTGTCATGCAGCCTTAGGACATGCTCTGTGTGTACTTCTGAGGATGGCTAGGCCGCTGGCTACACTCAAACCCTGGCGGGAAACACACGACCTGCTTCACTTGGGGCTGGGCTTTTAGTGTTCCGGTCCAAAGGCTGCTTTCCCCTGAGCTGCGTCTGTGTGTTCAAACACTGTCGTGTTGTTAAGGGGCCTGATTTTTCCTTTTAATGCAAGATGCTCTTCCCTGGTCAGTGCTGGACAGCCTGCCCATCTTAGGGAGGATTCCCAGGCTGAGGTGCCCCTTAGCTCCCAGTAGTATTCACTTCCTTTATCAGCCTCAGTTGCCCTGAGGAGGGGAGGACATGGTATAAAACTTCAGGAAAGCGCATTCCGCGGGAAGAAAGAGACAAGCAGATTACGCTTCTCATCAAAGTTGAATTTTCCTCTAATGGGTCTCAAAAAAAGGACAGCGTGATGGCTCTGCAGGAAGACGGGGCTGGGTCCCAATGAGCCCAGATGCCAAGCTGGCTGGTGACAAGAGCGTCCCCCCAGTCTCTGCAGGGAAGCTCCCCTCACCGTGCAGACACTTCCAGCCCCAAGCCCATCAACGATGCTGCTCGGACCCCACACAGTATCCGGGATCGCCTGGCGCTCCTCCCACTTGTGGGGACGTGATCTCTCCTTGGCAGGGTCCTGAGCACAGCAGCCATCATCACTAACTTATTAGATCTTGAGGCAATTAGCTGAAAACAAACAGAGGAGACAAGCCTGGTATTGAAGCATAGAAACCAGAAGAAAAGAGCCCCTGGCGGTCCATTATTTCAAAGCTGCTTCAAAGGCTGGGACAGCCCTCGTGGTGAAGAAAGGAGTGTATTGTTTTCCTGTAACGTCTATACAGCAGAAGGGCTTACCACGTTATTTTCCTACTGATTCGGGTTACATGTGAGCTTGCCTTGAAATAATAGGTGCTGGAAAGCACTTTTCAGTGTCCACCTAAACCTGGCGTGCCATGCGTGCCGTGATTAGCCAAGGATTAAAAATCCAATTAGACTCTCCCTGAACATGAGAAATCAGGCGAGGAATTTTGAGAAATGCATTGAAAACCAGTTCTTAATATGACTGGGTGTGATAACACGCACGAAATAGAGAACTGAGATGCCAGGGACCCGCCGAGTCTTCTGAACAGATTGGCTTTCACCATCTTCGATATACATGTGCCTTCCTTGTTATTAATTGTATTGATGGCAGACAGTAGATGCGTTTAAATCAATTTCCATGGGAACACAGTGATTTGTTCTTATAACTGAAAACTTAGTCATGTCAGAGGGGGTACTTGGCTCCTAGCAAGTGCCTGCGATGGTTAGATTTTGAGCCTTTTGAAAATATTATATAGAACAACACACGTGATAACCTTCAAAGGGAAGGTCATCATTCGCCGTTTGCCCCATACAGTTGACTTGGTTAAGTGCTGTGAAGATGCTAAATAGTATCTTATCTGATGTGATTTTTCTTTAGTCACATGTGGTAAATACTGTGCATTTTGTGAGGCAAGAGAGTCTTTGAGTTTTATTCCTAAAAGAAAACACAACTGAAAGATTTTGAATAATTATGTTACTCATATCTAGGCTTACCTACTCCTTTTTTTAATTCCTCTGCTATTTAATGCACAATTCGATTTACACAGATATATATCATGCAATTGCTTTCTTATGTCAATCATCTTTTTCAGTCAGAATGAAATGCTTAATTATTTGACTTTCACAGAGCAAATTGGGCATTTTAAGACAGTCCAAGTATGTGACCGCAATTCGTGAAAACTCAATTTTTAGTATGGAGTGTGTGGCATTCTTTTGGCAAATACAATCCTAATACACATTTTAATTCAAAAAATGAAAGTGCGCTTTCCACAAAGACAGACTGGTAAATTTTATCAAGCCTCATCTGTTTTTCCTGCTTTGCACTAAGTTTACAGGCTCTCATCCTTGAACAGGTTTCTGGTGAGCTCTCCTGAAAAACAGAAGTTGTCTCTCTCTCTCTCGTATGCTTTCTCCTCTTTAATGAGGCTTCCTTTCCTTCTTGCTGTGTTTATATGTCTAAAGAGAGTCTGTATGGGAATTACTGGGCTGGGTTAGAATAGTCTGACCAGTTGCCTGGGCCGGTGCCTGGAATACTGAGATTGGGTGAAATTCCTTCCCACAAGAGATTTCAGTTTGTCTGTGTGCCCTCTTGGCATCTGATTTCAAGACACGATGTGCTGGTTTATCTCCACAGCCAGTCTGGCAGCCACAAAGCCCTCACTCAGAAGATCAGACACAGTTTTTTCAGATCAGATGAGCTGCTGTTTGTCTCTCTGTCCGAGTGCTGGATAACGGCTATTAGGGCAGGCTGCCCTGACTGAAGGCATCTCTGTTAAAGGAAAAGCCCTCCTTTCCATCTTCCCAGAGAGAAGGGCTCAGCGGGAACACATTGCTGCCGCCCAAGACCCAGCCCTGAGGTGTCTCCTCATTACGGTTCCATGATCAGGTTGGACAAAATGAAGGGAGACCCTGAAGATTGGCCTTTATGCCAGTAGATTGGCCCCAAACCATCCCATTCTGTTTTTTTTTTTTTAATTTAATTTAATTTTTAATTTAATTTTTATTTTATATTGGGGTATAGTTGATTTACAATGTTGTATTAGTTTCAGGTGTACAGCAAAGTGGTTCAGTTATACGTATACATATATCATTCTTTTTCAGACCCTTTTCCCATTTAGGTTATTACAGAGTACTGAGTAAAGTTCCCTGTGCTATACAGTAGGTCCTTGTTGTTTATCTATTTTATATACAGTAGTGTGTATGTCTTAACCCCAAACTCCTAATTTATCCCCCCAATCCCAAATTCCTAACTTATCCCCCCATCTCATTCTGTTTTATTCTCAAAAGATTGCAGTTAATTCTAATGATGAGGGTTTTCTTTCCCTGTCAGCAGTGTTGTGTTTCAGTGAATAGCGTAGGTAACTGTTTAGAACCTAAAGTTATGTTTTTGTTCTTTAATGTATGAGCAAGATATGTTTCATAAACACATACATTCTCCAGAAGAAACATTTCCAAACCGTAAAGCTGTGAGATGTTATTTTTCCAGCCAGTGAAATGATGGTGATTAATTTGTCCACCTTCCTCAGTTTTATGGACAAGTTTAAAGTCCAGTTAGAAGCAGAATGAAGACTGGGGCTTCCTGATTTCTCTTCCAAGGCTCTTTAAAGGACACTGTTAGCAACAAAACTCCAGTCTCTCTTTACCTGATTTTGCAGATAACAATGAGGTCAAACGTGAAGGCTCTGAGTGTCCTTATCTGGGTCATCAAATGGTTCACAAGGCAACAGGGTGACGGCTGATGCTGAAAGCATGTGTGTCTTAACTGTTCAGGTCAAGGGGCTGAGCGTCCGGGAACTAAATGTGGCTACAGTTCCTGATTCCCTCTGCTCAAAACACTAGTCCCATTGCCAGGACACATGAGTTCTTCTTTTTCTCTCAGAGTTGCTCTTCAATTCCCCGTGCCGAGTAAGGTTGTTTGGGGGATAGAAAGAGAAAAAGAGCTCAGCTGTATAGCTGTTGCACTGAAGATGATTGATAAAGCCATACAATTACTTGTGTCACCCTCTGATTTTAAATGAGTATGAAATACACAAGCTCCCAACCCAACCTCTGCTGAGTTTACCTCTTTCCAAACCATATCAGGCTTGACCTCAAACAAGTCTGTGAGTCCCATTGGTTCAATCCCCACATTTGACAGGTGAGAGGCAGAGGCTGAAACAGCGTTCTCAGCGCCCCAAGGCTCCCTGGGTCTCCAGATCTAGGCCAGCAACTCACCTACTTTGCTGTAATGCTGTGATTTTCTCCTATTACTCTCACCTGCTGGAAATATGTCCAGATGCATTCTTTAAGGGGAACAGCGATAAAACAAAACCTGAAAATAAGAAGCCTTTCATCCTTCACCAGACACACAGCTGTTGCCTGGGATATTCCAAACATAAACTCGCCATTCACGAGGCGCACCTTCTCAGGATCGGATTTGGGTGGGTAGAGAGGGATGTCAGAACCTCACGGTCATCATACTTGTAGCTTTAAAGCCAGGTTAATGAGGTTAAGAAAATATTTTCTTTTAAAGGGTTTGTCCTAACAACATTCAGAAAGAGCAGGAAAGTGGTGAGGGAAACCACAGGGGGACCTTGGTCCATAGCTTGCCCTGCTTTATTCTTCACTTCTGAGTTTGACTTCTGGGTTCAACCACAGGAGATTGGCTGACATTTTAGGTCCAGTGTTCCATGGGGAGTGAATCATTGAGGTCAGAGAAGTTGACCAAAACTATTGATATAGTTCCTATTCCTACTCAGACTATCAAAATCCCCAGGGCTGATAGATCTAACCTTGGCCTTCATGAAGGAGACACACTTGATGGGAGAACCCAGCTCAGCCCAACACCTGGACACATGCACCCTTCCCAGTTATGGGAGACCTTCCACACAGGTGAGGCATACTGGTTTCCTGTACCCGGTGCTTTGCCTTTTATAAAATCATATATCTGACCACATCTATGCTGCCTTTGACAATGAATTGAAAGCCATGGAGAGCTGACTGTGGAGACTGAGGAACTGCTCCTTAGTCCACTTGCAAGGTCTGTCTCTATTGCTCTAGACAAATATCAGCCCACCCTTTTTCTCCAGCCAGGCCCTCTCATTTCCCCAGTCTAGGTGGAATTATTGTGGTGTTCAGGAATGACAGGACTGTTCAGCGAAGCATCTAAATGATATTTAACATCTAATATGATGTTTTTTAAAGCTGCAAAGTGTTTGGAGACTTTCACATCTGAGTGGGTATTGATACTTATTTAATTTTGACTTTGGGTGAAAATGAATCATGTTTTTAACACTCATCAAACAACTCAGTGTTGGCTATTTATATAAAGTCAGTTCAAATGAACTCAACTATTATTTACATTAAGGCTTATACTCTTGAGAATTTACTACATCCTGACTTGTACCTACACCAAATTGTTCTTTGGATTTTGGAATCTGTTCTTTCTTTTCCAGTTTGCCTCTTCTGTCCCCTAAGTATTCACAGAAGAGCTCCTCCATGCTGGCACTGTGTTTACATCAAGGATAAAATACTGGAAAGACAGACAGACACCATGGTTTCCTCAGCTGCATGAACATAAACAGGGAGGGCTCTGCAAATTATCCACCTATCATTTCCAGGTTGCGGGACTTCTCCCAAGTGAACAAGGAATGTCCCTATTTTAGCACCTGTTGGCAAATGGTCAAGGTGAGAGGAAGATCAATCTTCCTAGCCTGCTTCTAATTATCCCACATCCGTCAAAGCACTAGCTTTATGTTCTCTGAGCAGAGACGTGGAGGAGGAACAGGTGATGGGCAACCTCGTCTCTACAGGAACTCTGACGATGGAAGGTGGGGGTGGAGCAGTGCCGCTGGTGGACCTTTACCTCTAGTCATTGGAGAGTAGACACCATACTCAACATGCTCCTGTGGCATCTCATCCTCCCTAAGTTTAGGAAACACAACCAACCCCTTCCCCCAATCCCCAGATCTCCTGCAGTGCCTCATGTGCCAAAATGTTTTCTTTTCTCCCCTCAACTCTGTCCTTCCAACAGGCCCCTCACCTCCATGCCCCGAACCCAGGACACTAAAAGTCGATGACCTGCTTTCTAAGGTGTACTCATTTCCTCTCCCCTTTTCTTCCTTTCCAGTACAGGAGATTCTTCGTAGAATATGGTATATCTCTCCATTTGCTTAGATCTTTTAAAATTTCTCTCTGCAATGTTTTGTAGTTTTCAGTACAGATCTCACCTCTATTGTGTTACATTTATGCCTAAACATTGCATTTTTTATGCTATTGTAAGAAGTATTTTGTCATTTCAATTTCATAATTTCCATTGCTAATTCTCTAAGTTCTTCATTCTTTCCTCTACCAGCTTCTCTCTGAACTTGATGCTCAGGCCAACCCTTTTCACACTCTGGTGGAATGTCTTTCACTGCCTGGGAGAGGGTGGCCTGCCTGGATCAGAACACAACAGCACCACGGGAGAAACCCTATAGGTTTCTAGAAAGTAGGCTACTGGAGGCTCCCAGGGGAAATGACAGCCTCTGCTCTGGTAACAGTGAGAAAGTGTCTCTCTCTCCTTCCCCGGCAAGTCCCAACCAAGAAGGCTCTGTATTAAAGGACATAAATTTGAGTAATTTACAGGCTTGACATTTATAATCAGTGATCTGCCTCACGTGTGACTTGACTTAGCCATTCATTTTAATATTTTTTCTTATTTAAAATAGTTGCCACTCATAAGAGTCGGCCTGCCAATGCAGGCGACATGGGTTTGATCCCTGGTCTGGGAAGATCCCACATGCCATGGAGTAACTAAGCCCATATGCCACAACTACTGAGCCCACATGCTGCAACTACTGAAGCCCGCATACTTAGAGCCCGTGCTCTGCAACGAGAGAAGCCACCACAAGGAGAAGCCCACACACTGCAACAAAGAGTAGCCCCCGCTTACCCCAAATAGAGAAAGCCCACGCGCAGCAATGAAGACCCAATGAAACCAAAAATAAATAAAATTAAATCTTTAAAAAAATAATAATAAATAAATAAATTTGTTGCCACTCTGTGCTTTTCCTCAGGCTCTCTAGGGTCTTCACAATGTGTGGTTCATGTCCTTTTATTAAGTAATAATTCTCAAAAATAAATATTGTAGGGGCATCAACTCTGTACTGTCTTACCTACTTCTGTGTCTCCACAACTGTCAGTCATGCAGAGAAAAGGAAGTAAATTCAAGGAAGCAAACCAGGCAGCTCAACAAGAACAGCAAAGTGCCAACGCGAATGATGAGGGAAGGTGGGGGCAGGATGGAGGCAGGTCCTCCCGGGGGTGAAGGAGTGTTAGAGAGAGGGGTCTTGAAACCAAGTGCCAGCATCTGCATTCATGCATGTGTAACAAAGGGAAAAATTCTAACGCCAAAGTAGAGCATAAGAAAGGAAATAATAAGCATATGAGCAGAAATCAATAAAATAAAAAACACAGAAAATCAATAAAGAAAATCAATTAAACCAAAGGCCGGTTTCTTGAGAAGATCAATAAAATTGATACATCTCTAGCAAGACTGATTAGGAAAAGAGAAAAGACACAAATTAGTAACATCATGAATGACAGAGGGGACATCACTACTGACCCAACAAACAATAAAAAGCTATAATGAAACATTGTGAATGACTCTGTGGCAGTGAATTTGATGGCTTAGATTAACTGAACATATTTATGAAAAAATACAAAATATTGAAAGATACAAAATAGCAAATCTCATGTAAGAAGAAATCAATAACATAAATTGTCCTGTATCTTTTAAAGAAATTGAACTTGTATTTAAAAATCTTCCCACAAAGAAAATCCCAGATCCATATGGCTTCACTGATGAATTCTAAAAAATGTTAAAGGAAGAAATAATGCCTATTCTACACAAACTCATCCAGCATAAAGCCAGCATCACTTGGATACTATCATCAGACAAAATACTCGAAAAAAATAAAGCTATAGTTTGACATCTTTCAAGAAATTTGATGCAAATATTTTTAACAAAATTTTATAAAATCAAGTCAAAAATATACAAATGTTAAAAGATCATGATTAAGTAGAGGTGTAAGTTTGTTTTTTATTTGAAAAATAATCTGTATAGTTAATAAACATTTAAAATATAGAATTATTTCAATAGATGCAGAAAATAATTTGAAAAAAAAACAACTCAACATATTTTCATTTTTAAACTTTCAGCAAAGTAGGAATAGGAAAAAAGTCCTCAACCTAATAATGGGAATTTTAAAAACTTATAGCTAACTCTATATTTAATTGTGAAAAACTGACTATTTTCTACAAAAGATCAGGAAAAGGTAAAGACTCCATTCTCATGTTATAACCAAAAGTGCGGTCCGCTGCTTGCTGCTCAAAAGCCATTAAAGAGGCAAAGTTGGTGGAAAGGAAAGTTTGTTTTATTTTGAATGCTGGCAACCTGGGGGGTTGGAGAAGGGCGTCCTGCGAAACAGACTCGTGTCCAAAGGCCATCTCCCCTCCCCCAATTGCCAATCGGGGGCAAGAGCTTTTACAGATGGAGGGAGGGGGCTACATGCAGAAACAGCACAGTCAGCTCTGACCGTCATCTTGAAATTGGTCCTGCCATATTCTGATCAGTATCATCTTGATTGTTTTAAGTGCAGTTAATCTTCACTTCCAAAGTCGGTTTGGTCCGATTTCCTTGAGGCCAGTTCTTGGAATTGTGGCAGCTTATGCCATGGCTACAGTCTGGTCGTCATGAAGTTAAATTCTTCCACCTGTTGGGTGTTTCAGTATCTACAAAATAGTTCAAAGGACGGTGCTCAGAAATTATCTGTAGCCCTTGAGGAGGAACAAAAGGTCCTTGACTATGCTTAATGACTAACTGTTATTGTTTAGTCTCCTTTGACTGTTTCCTTTGTTTCTGCATTTTCTCACTTCTCTGATTAAACTTATTCTTTGGCTAAAGCTTTTCCAAGGACAGAAGGTAGGTGGAGGTGGGGCGGGGAAGGACCATAGCATCCTGTTCTGTTTCAATATCTTGTGTTCAACATTATTACAGAGATCTTATCAGTGAAATAGGATGAAAAACAAAATAAAAGCATTTGGATTGAGGAGGGGAGAGATAAAGGAAGCAAAACTCTTTTTACTTACAAATAGCATATTATGCAGAAAATTCTAAGAAATGTACAAAAAAGATATGAGGACTAATAAGTGGGTTTAGCAAGATTGCAGGATTAAGGGTAGCAACAGAAAATCAGAAATTAAAAATATATATATTTAGAGTAGTGCTAAAAAGTATGAAACAAAAAAGAGATACATTTGATAAAAGTTGTGTTATTGTGTGTAAACAGAAAACTAGAAACATTGCTGGGACAAAGCGCAGACCTAAATAAATGGAGAGATATACCATGCTCATGGATTAGAAGAGTCAAGATTGTTAAGATGTTAGTTCCTCCCAAACTCATCATTATATTAGCACAAATCCAGCCAAAATCTCAGCAGGCTTTTTTGTAGAAATTGACAAGTTGATTCTAAATTTATAAGGAAATGCAAAAGACCTAGAATAGCCAAATTTTGAAAGTGAACAAAGTTGGAGGACTTATGCTACCTGAAATCAAGATTCATTATAAATCTATAATCAAGATAGTGTTGGATTTACATAAAGGTAAACTTATGAATGAAAGGAAAATAAGAGAAGGTCCATAAATAGATTCACACATGTATGGTCAACTGGTTTTCAGCAAAGGCACAAGGGCGTTTCTATAGGGAAAGGATCATCTTCTCAACAAATGGTGCAGAATGATAAACCTCCATTTTGCCTCATGCCACAATGCAATGGGACTCTTGACTTGTAATCTGCAAAACTGAAACCTAGGAAAAGCATGAACAAGCACCATGACCATAGATTTTCACACCCATCTTGGTTATTATTCACAAATAGAGCAAGAAAGAATTTGTGTAACGTGGTTTCAGAAACTTGTGTAAGCTTCAGGGGAAAAAAAAAAATATATGTAAGAAAATTCTCAATCCCAACTAAAAACTTGAATCAGTAAATGGATCGCTGCACAGAAATATGAAGTGTCAGGGCAAAGTTGTAAGACTTAAAACAGCACACCCTGTTGATTATAACTATATGTTGGTAATGTAGTTATGACTATAATGCAATGGTTAAGAAACCACTCTAGAAATAAATTAAAATGCTTTAATAAAAAATACTTGGAATAACATTCCACTTTACATCAACACAAACTGGGAAGAAAAGGAGAAAGTCCATGTAAAAGAGTTCTAAATGCTGGAGGGGAGAGAGGGATGGGAGTATAGTGTAAATTTTAGCACAGAGAAAACTATGTAGGTATACACACATTTAATTTTGAATAACAACGAAAATGCTTGCTTTAACAGAGATTAACATATTAAAAACTTTGCACTCCATAGATACAATATTTTATTTTACTTACATACAAATATTAATCATACGGAGTATCTTAACAAATTTCTGTAAGTATAAAGATTAGGGGCTGCATTCTTTTATCACAATGCAATAAACCTGGAATCAATAATAAAAACAGGACCAAACATGTCTACCTAGGACAGTGAATGGGTCTCCTCTAAATACCTCTTGGGTCAAATTGGACTGATATCTGAGATTGCAAATTATTTAGAAATCAAAAAAAGTCAGAAAATTTCACTCAAAACTTATAGAATATGGCTAAAGCCATACTCAGAGGAAAACTTACAACCATAAATGTTTTCACTATTCAGTAAGACATTTAATAAGGGTACATAATTACATGCACTTAAGTTTAAGAAAAAAGGTAAGATATAAAATATGTATTTACCAGATTAGTACCTTATTTAATTTTTTTTTTTTTAAAAAAGAACATGTGAAATAAAGGAATGTGATGCACTAAAATTTTACCAGCAGCTGTATTTAAGTGATGGCATTTTTGTACTCTAATTCGCTTTTTTCCTGAAAATTCTATAGTTATGATGTATTACATAGTATATTTATATTTAAAAGAAATTCAAAATTTCTATACTGTATTTATGAATTACATAGTGCAAGCTACTTATTAGTTTAGAATTATTTTTAAAACAAAGAGATGTCAAATAATGATGATGTTAAGTTAAATTCCTAAGGTTATAAAGAGGTAATTTTCCCTGGAATTACGAAAAACTCCCTGAAGGTTTCCATTTCTTTTATTATAAAGCTGGGACTTTGTTTCTATTCATTTGACTAATTTTACATTTGAGTGAGACACTCAAAAATAGTAAACTGTTATTTGTCTTCAAGTACATGTTTCTGTACATATGTGTGTGTGTGTGTGTATATATATATATATATATATATATATATATATATATATATATATGTATTGCTTTTGAGCAGTTCCTGCTGTGTTTGTTCCATTACCAAAGGTAGTATGCGTGTCTTCTCTCCTCTGACATTATTGGGCTTGTCCTGTGCAGTTGTTTCTTTTTACAAGTAACTAGTGAGATTTTACAGAGCGCTATAAACTGATCTCTAGCTCTGCACAGACCTCTCTGTCTGACTGCAGTAAGACCTCAGGCACGAATCTTTCAGAACCCGAATCTCTTTCTGGAAAGATGAAGGGCTCCCGCGTGAGGCTGTCAATACATGTCATCTCAGATGCTAGGGTTCGGAGGTGAGGATCCAGGGACCGTGTCCCCCTGAAGGAGGCATCTCTGAGTCAGGCTGCAGAAGTTCTGCCTGAACCCAGAGCGACCCAAGAAGTTACCGCCTGGACCCAAACCAGGAGGAAGCAGAGAAGGGTGGGGCCACAGATGGAGGTGGATGCCTCTGGCAAACTCTGGAACCCTGTCTGAAAGTTCTGTCTGGTCAGGGTGTGGGACTGCAGGTGGATAAAAAGTGACTTTATGCCTGAAAGGCCATAAAAGTCTTCTCTGAGGTGGGGGTCTCCCGAGAAAGCTTAAGGAGAACAGAGGCTAGTGTAGACGCCACCCAGGGGAGCATGGGGCTGGGCTGGGGAGACAGGAGAGAGCTGGTCACAGGGCAGGTGACCCCGAGGCAGACCCACGGCCCTACTGTGCCCTCAACTGTGCTCCTGTCCAGAGGCCCGAGCAGGCCTTCCCGGGTGGCTGGGCCTGTGAGATCCCTTGCCCACCGCCTCAGTCTGAGACCCAGATCTCAGAGGACTTGATGGGGTGGGGACAGAAGTCCTGCAGGGCATCAGGTGCTGCTATGGTGGGCGGGGAAGTCATAGGATGGAATGGAGTGGATCTACTTTGGAGGAAGCGGATTCATACCAGGACTGATGACACGGGTGAAGGAGGGAGGGATGACAGTGTGGAGGGAGAGAAAACGGGGCAATGGGAGCAGCTAGAGCTCACCACCAGCAAGTGGGAAGAGACAGGACCAGGTACAGAGGCACTCTTCACATCTGATGCTCACCATCATTCAGCGGGGAGAACCTCTCCTTGTAGTTTCTTGGAGCTGGACAAGGTCCAGCTTGTTAGAGCAAACAAAAGCTACATGATTGGGTCTCCACCAAGACAGAAAGTTGTTTGTCTCCTGCACCATCAACGTGCCCTTTCTGCTTACGTCCCGGTCACGGCGTGCCCTTGGCCTTCTCCATGCAACCCCACCACGCCGGCCATGCTTTCTACCATCATCACCGCGGAAATGCACTGGGAGCTTATTTGCAGGAGCAGGGCTTCATGCTCCCTTTCAAGCTGAGGACAGACGCCCCCTCGAGCCATTGGACGGGCTGTGAAGGTGGAGAGGGAGTCCTCTTAAGAGAGAGTCCCACATCCCTGCATCCCCACCTCCCTGGACCTCAGCAGTGGAGCGGATGGGGAGGCTTTACTCTTCTGCAATCTGCCCCGCAGAGGTAGGAGAGACAGAAGGCAAATCACTCCCCCTGATGTGTTTCTCGTGTTGGGGACAGACGGCTTCTAAGATTTGTGGGGAGGGTGTCTTGGATATTTATAACCCGCGCTCGCTCTCTCTCCCTGAGGAGGACGTCCCTCTGAACTAAATGAAAATAAAGATCATCCTGTAAGTGTTTTGCAAATGAATTCTCTTGAGACCACAGCCCGTGTTCTCCATGTAAGATCGGGTGTGTTACTGCGTTGTTTATTTCATTACTCAGACAAGAGGCGGGTTGTAGGGTAATTGGAGGGCCGGGTTCCACGTTTCAGAGAGAAGCACCCAGGGTCACTGGTCCTTAAACACTGTGGCGTACATCTCAGCTGTGACTTTGGGGCCACTGTGCCTCCAGACAAGTTCCAACCCCTTACTCAACCTTTTCCTTCAGGCAAATGTGAAATTCTTGGAGCAAACTGGACCCCAAAGAGGCCTGCCTGCTTCTGCAGGTGGCAGGGTCAAAAGTATGCCCCCAACTGGGGAGATTTCCATTTCCTGAGAAACCAAAGGGGCTCAGACGGGAGCACATTTTTGCCCCGTTTACCCGCCAGGAGAGGGACCTTCTCATCCTCCTAGCAATGACACAGGAGGTTTGGCCGCAGCTCACCCCATGCCGTGGATGCAGCAGGACCACTGCCCACCAGTGCCTGCCTTGTCCATCTGTGCTAACAGTGGGACCCCGCTTCAGAAACGTTTCCTTCCTTTCGACATAAATAAACATCACGTGTAAATGGAAACCTTATTGTAGCCAGTAGACAATAGTATTTGAAAAGGTCTGAGAATAGGATTAACATATTGTTATAATGTTATGTTCTGATTTAAACAATTCTGAGTTCTTATGAGGATTCCTCCTGAAATATCTATTTTATATGTAGTACAGGCCCTAACTGAGATTTTTTAAAAGACAGCAACTTGACATTACTCATAGTCCTTTCTTATTAACCAACAAGAACAATTAGGAAATGTCTCAAGTAACTTTAATCTCCGTGCTTGAATACACATAATTCATTTTCCTATGTCAACAAGTAGAGGCTGATGTTTTGAGCAGATTTCCATATGCTAATTTACCTATTTCCCTTTCTGAAAGACTATAGTTTCCTGACTATTAATTCCAGCTGACAGGGAATGGTTTTGCTTTTCATTCTCTGCAGAACAGTGTATTGTTGCAAAGTGATTTATAATAAACAGTATCTAGGAGAGAACTACAATGTTGATTGCTTTGGACAGCCCAAAATGCATTATTAATGAAATAATAACGTTGGCGGCATCTTAGATGCAAGCTGATCGTACAGAGTTTATTTTTCTGTTTAGAACCTAGATCCTCACTTTCTATTTAGAGCTTCTCGAGATGGATGATCCTGGTTGAGAAGAATGTGGAAACACATACGGGCTATACACGGTTCAGATGTGCCCACAGTCAATAAGGAGGGATTATGTTTTCCTTGAAATTGTGGCTAATGCTGTATTTTGTTATTTTTTCAGCTTTTCTTGATTCAGTAAACCCTGCTTATCCTAAATTGGAGCTCCCTCAAACCACATAATCTGTAACTAATAATGATAATTTTTAAAAGAAAATATTTCCAGAATCAGGAATGGAAGGAATATGAAAAGTCAACACATAATACATGGATTCCATCCATAGCTCCAAATTACAGCAAGCATAAAAGTGGAAGCGTAAAACAAAACCTAAAATACAGCTCCACACTAGATCAGTGTGTGTGATGGGATCTGGGGGAAACCAGTCATTTACCCCAACAAAGTCCATAGCTTCACAATGCAAATTCAGTTGTGCAAAGCTCCAGATCTGATCGGATCTGGTAGTAAACTCTTTTACATTTTGAGCTTACTAATTCTACACAAAACATATTTGACTTCATCCATTCACTCTGACTTTGTTACTTACCTCACTGAAACGTCGGTACTTCCAGTCAAGTTACGATGCTTCTGTTAAAGGACCAGCCTCTATTGTCATCGGGTCCTATATTAATTGTGGTACGAACTTTATTGAATTTACCCAAGTGCTTTGCTGGATCGTCTCCAAACACTAACAGGAAAATTAAATTAAATAAAAAGGGCCAGCTCTATTTAAGAGCATCGTGTAAGTGCTTTGGAGACCGGGCATAATTAAAGAGGCTGTAAACTAAGACGGCAAGTGCAAATGTCACTCTCACCTGAGCACACCCGGTGTACAGGGACTTCGAGCAGAATTCGTCACGGAACAGGGCATCTGAAGCCAAAATGCAAGGCTCTTTAAAGGAAGGTGGGCTTGCAAACAGGGTTGACCAGATGCCTGGAGAGTTCTGGGCGTGCCTGGAAAGACCGTGTAGCGGGATTGACTCTCTCCTCACCCATCTGGAGGCAGGGTGCCTGGGACTCAGGCCACGTGTGGACACTTGTCCCACGGCTTCACCCCTGGCGCCTGGTCCAGCCTAACAGCAGTTTTGCCAAAAGACTTCAGATGCAAACCCTTTAGGATGCTCCTGTCTCAAGATGCCACCGCCCGAGAGCTACCTGGAAGCAGAGGTGACTCCCTTGTCCATCCGGGTCCCGATTCCTAACGAACGCCTAGAACATTGTAAATGCTGAAAGGGTCAGGGGATGCGTGAAGAAGCAAATAAACATTGGAACAGAATATTTTATAAAAATTCTCAATTCTCTTTGGGCCTGAAGCTCGTGCAACTACATTGAAAGCAGCTGGGCAGCAGGCTAAGGCAGCGGGGTCAGCATGAGTGGATGGCTAGGAGCTGCCAGGCGGGGGAGCAGGCAGGGCGGTGTGTGGCCACGGGTCAACATAATACATCCTTTGGACCAATCACGTCTACCAGATGCGTGTTTATGTGCTTGTGGAATTGACCGTGTACTTTGCAGAGTGTTCAAGTCCAAGTTGGAAAATGTAAAGAGAAAGGAGGAAAAGATTCACCTGTGAACTTAGTTCAGCTAGCAGAGCTCAGAGGACCCCAGAGCTCTTTACAACCACCCTCCTTGAGTGCCTGCTGTGGGCTGGGCTCACTGCCACATGCTGGGCCCTCACAGGCGACCCAGCAAGTCTGGCGGGGAGGCAGCTGGGAAGGGGCGAGTCCCAAGGAGGGGGCTCTGGGGAGTAAGGCTGTGGAGGAGGGCTGCCTAGCTGTCAGAGCTGAGTGGGTCTTGTTAAGCCAGCATCAGGAAATTCTAGAAAAGGTCACTGTCCAGGTCCCAATGCAGACCAATGGGGTAGAGTCACTACGGATAAGGCCCTGGTGTCTGCAATTTTAAAAGCTCTCTGGGCAATCCTCAGGGTCGAGAAGGCACTCCAGGTGGACTAGAGGGAAAGGCATCCCAGGGAGAGGGTGGTCCTGGGCTAAGATGGGACAGGAAGAGACCTCCTGACCCACACGGGAAGCTGCCTTGCTCAGAAAGAGGGGGGGTAAATATATTTACAGTAATACGCGTGATGTATGTTAATGTATGTAATGATATGCATAACATAATATAATATGCACATAGAGTGCATTTACATTAATTAATTAGTAAGAGAATATACCTCATTTACATATTCATGACTGATTTAAAATTGTACAAACAAGTTCCTCCTATAACTTGCTGGGCTATTCCATGAAGGGACATTGCTCACTAATCCAACATCTCAGTGAAGGACAGGGCCAGATCCTATGCAGAGCAAACAACTTGCCCCTAATAAGCAGCTGGAAACACACCCTGATGTCAGAGGAGTCAGAGGACAAAGGCAGTGACCCCAATAGGAAGGGATGCCAAACCTAACTTTGTAGACTCTAGTCCAGGAGTCTGAGGGTTCCCACCCCCATAAGAAACTCCAGAAGCCTCTCATTCTATAAGGAGACGATCAGACATCATCTTCACGCTTCTCAAAGTCCAGTCTCACAACCGCACATAATTGCAAATCACAACCGCAAAGAAAAGCCCAACCCTGACGTCAACTCAGCCCCTGTGACTTCATCTCAAGCCACGGGTTATGGGATCCACGTGTGGTGGCCTCGTTCTGCTCTCAGCCAGGCCTCCAACCTCAAAAGTCACTGCAGAAGCAGCCTGGATGCCTGCGGGCCAGGTGTAACTCAGAAGGCCACTGTTTCTCTTCAGTTTTGTATGTCACGCGACATTCTTGTACACAGTTCGTACAATATGGCCATTCTTTGCATGTTCCCATAGGTATTAACATTGATGCGACATCACTGTACAAAAGCAATCTCTAGACTTACAAGAAGTGTCTTCCACTGCTTAACCTATCTAGTCTTTTCTGGATACCTTTCTCACACCATTTCCTGGAGAGTAGAAAAAAATTAAAATATGAATGAATGTAGCTCATCAACCTACAAGTCAGTCTTCATAGGAACTCACCTCCCACACACCCCCCATCACCCCCAGGGGTGCACTTTATCGTGGACGCATCCCTGTAGCTGATACCCCATGGGAATCGAGAATTACAGGAGGCCACATGCACCTTGAAAGATGCCCAGGGAGCATTGTTCAGAGGAAAGGAGAGCGCAGAAGAGCAGGCATAATACACTCCTATTTTTGCTGAATAGATACATGCTCACACATTCATAGAATGTTCTGGAAAAAGAATCAGTGCATTTAGTCAGGGCTTAGGAAGAAGCTCTTTCCCTTTGGCCTTAAATTATTTTATTTAAACTTTCAACAGCACTTCTTATGAACCTCCCCCTACCAAATAAAAGCTAGCTAATGGAAAAAAAAAAAACTATATTCCAGATTTGCTAGCTAACAACAAACAAACAAACAAAGCTTACTGGCTTTGGGGTCTCACTTCCCAGTCCACTTGGGGAACATGGACCGAGATGCCCAGTTTGTACCCCGAGACCCTCGCCCTGCCTCGTTCCTGAATTTCCACACACACCATAGCCCAAACCCTCTCCTCTACCCTTCCGTGAACCAGGAGGCAGCACGTGACTTGAAGTCATTTGACAAGTGAGCTACAACCTAGTATTCTGTGCTATTCAAGTAACATAAAACAGAGCGGGAACTTGGTGTAACTTCTGTCCCCCAAGATGTCACACCCAGTAGATTTCGGCCATCTTATTAAAACATGGGACTGTAGTTGTGATTTACTCCAGACAGGCTGATGGAGCTTGTCCTTTGGGGAACAAGGGGTCATGTTCAACCGGAGAAAATCCGGGGGCATCTCCCGTGAAGGCAGGTGTGATATGGGGAAGCAGGGGTGTCCCCCTATATCCCAGGGAAACTGATGCAGGAAAGACATGCTTGGCCCAACCACTAAGGGAACGAACGCTTACCGGAGTATCTTTACGCACTGCTCTTGGGTACACGCTCTGGTGTGGTATAAATAATAAATATGTGGTTAGTGGAATGAATTTTTTTCCTTTCATTCCCCTAGAATAGAACTGCTTTTGAATTATGTTATCATTTATTACAAGGCCCAGTGGTGTACAATCTCCCTTTCGTCTCCTGGCTTGAAAAGCGTGTGCACTTAGCATGGGTGGCGCAGAACATTTTTAATCACGCACTTTAAAAACCCTGTTCTGCCTGTGTGCACACAAGTGGACACACAATTTTGGATAATGCCTGGTAATCACGGTTGGTTTCAGGAATGCCACGACGTCGCCAAATCAAATGCATTTTGCGATTGACCTATTTTGAGAAAAGAAGAATCACTGAGCAGCAGCGAACTCCATCAATGGGTTAATAATTTTACGTGCTATTCTTTTTTGAAAAGGCTTATTTAAATGTTTATCAGTTGTGCGAAGTGGAACCATGCAGGTGACTCGCTAGGGATGGCTCATCATTGCCTATGCATGGAAGCGTTGTAGGAAGATTAAAATAACATTGAGTATATTCTGTAAATGAAGGAGAGAACTAACAGAAGCCTCTGGAGTCCATTATAAATTTTAATAATACATCAAGGTAATGTAACTGAATAACCGATCTCTAAGGGAAGAAACACAACATTTGGCGAATATTACAATTTAAATTATGAAAACAAAAAGAGCTTTTAGTTAATCTTGTCTTTCTGCTTTTATTCTTCGGGCTCTTTTTTATTTTCCCTGAATCCAAAACACCATGTAAACAAATAAAAGTACGGGAGAAAATAAACAGTTTGGCATCTCAGTAGATTAATTAATGCGCTTCAGCCTTGGCACCAGTAGGCGAAAATTATGTGCATAAATAATATCACTAATTAAAAAGATGAAGATTAGCATGCAAATAATGTTAATGAGAACCTGCCATTCCAGAGTGGATTCGCATAACATCAACAATTTAATGGGTTGGAAGGCTTGTGTTTGCATTACATTAATAAATTTCAAAGACCTTGCATAAAAAAGTTCTGTAGGAGCCTCTGTTTCCCTCTTGTGAGTTGTAAATTCTGTGGGCAGTAGCAAGTGCTCATCGGCAGATGCCAAAGTCATTATCTAAAAGACTGTTGAGAGGGTGCCACGTGCCAGCGTGACCAGCTGTTGGGAACTGGGCAGTAGGCGCTATTCCGTGCCAGTTATTCATATTATTTGGGTAGTCTTGATATTTATTTAAACTGATTAATATTTTGTGCTCTGCATCTTGATCTGGAGGGAAATCATTTTAAGCAAGCAAAGTTTAAAAAAAAAACAAAAACGTTATCAGCCTTTGATGTGTCGTGGAAGTTGAATGCATAATGGAATTGATTAAGCAGACACCATTGCGAACCACAGACAAAAACAACATAAAGCATCTATAATGATGTCATATAATGTAGAAATAGAGTATTACGGCGTTAAATTCCGAGTGGCTCATAATGTGTCGGACTCTTTGAAAACGAAAAGGCATGTTTAATGCAAAATGCCACTGCTTTTTTCCTGGCTGCACGTGTGATGGTGTTTCTGGGAGTGAATTTCTAAGACAAAAAGCCAACAGTGAGGGAGGCCATGGTAAACATCTTCCTAAAACTCCCATTACCTTCATCGGTCTCCCCGATGGTCTTGGCCGCCCACATCCTGGGCTGGGGCCCCCTGACGGATGCAGGACCCCCGGGCCAGCAAGATGCCATCTTCTGCCAGGGAGCTGGGAAAAGCTCTAGAGGGTGGGAAAATGTCCTTCCCCTGGAAGCTAGCTGTGAGTGTCCCAGGATGTGTGGGAACAGCCCAGGTGTTGTCTACACGGGCCAGCATCCATGTGGTCCGATCAGTAAACCACCAGCAAGTCTGAGCTGAGGCAAATCTCCTCCCCGGGGCTGATGCAGGAAGAGAAACAGCTGGTGATGCTCTGAGCACAGATTCCCAGGCCGAGCAGGCCTTCGTTCCCTGCGAAAGGTGAAAACTTGGCCTGCCTGCACTCAGGTCCTGTTCCTGGAGCAAGATCAGGAGGCCACGTCATGGACGAGACTGGATTTAGGACGGCTCTTAGACACGTGTGTCCAGTGACCTCCTGCGGGTTCCCGGGAGGACACACAGGCGGTGCCAGAGCCCACCCTGGGGAGGGTTCTCCCCATCACTCTTCTGCCACCGGTCCAGCCCTGTGCGTTTTTGAAGGTGTGGAGTGTTGCTTAGGAGACCTGGGAGCCTCCTTAGTCACAGCTTTCATCCATGTTCTCCATCTAACTAATTACACTCCCTCAGGGAGAAACAACCTCCAAACTAACGTTTTTACGGCTTCAAATATAATGCAACGAGGCCACTGCCCCAGGACACTGCAGTCCCCACAGTTACATCACACGTCCTGCCCAGGATGTGAGAGACAGGAGAGGGCCCACTCCTGGGATCATGACCCTTAAAGCAGCGGTCCCCAAACTTTTTGGCACCAGGGACCAGTTTCATGGACGACAATTTTTCCATGGACTGGGCAGTGGGGAGGGGATGGTTCAGGCAGTGATGCGAGCGGTGGGGAGCCATGGGGAGCGGCAGATGGAGATTCGCGCACTCATCCGCCCGCCGCTCACCTCCTGCTGTGCATCTCGGTTCCTAATAGGAACCCCGGGGGTTGGGGACCCCTGCCTCAGATGATGGGTGAGAATGGAAGGGGTCCCCCCAGGCAGGGCTGTGTTCAGCCACTTGTGAAGTTTCTTCTATTGTAGAAGATGTGATGCTCACATCTCTGCAAGACCATGGCTGCGTCATGACTTCTCCATGGCAGGACCACACGGGAAGGTGAGCTCTGGGGCGGGAAATACATCCTATTCACCTTTGGATCCACAGCATCTAATGAGGGCCAGGCTCTTAGCATGTGCTCCAGGATGCCGAAGGGTGGCAAAGGGGATCTGGCCAAGACACCGTGTCCAGGCCACAGCGGTCAATATCTGTAAGCCACAACCATCTTGACACTCACTGAGCGTGTGTTGTGTGCCGGGCACTGTATGGGGGCCTCTGGAGCATCAGCTCATTAATTCTCACAGCAACCTGGGGGTGGGGGCACACATTTCTCTCAGGACCCACACAGAGACTCACTGACCCTGACAACCCGCTCTCTCCTCCAGGCCTGCCATACAGCCTGCCGTGATGTGGTGCCTGGTGTTAAATGCAAGAAGGGTTAAGAGTTAAAGGAAATAATCCCATGCATGCCAATTCCAGGCAAATGTTACCCTCGTGATTAGCTAATTGAGCCGTATAGAGTCAGCTGTTCCCTAAACTTATTTATTAAGGAAGATGCTCATTTATCTTCCATGCCCCAGATTATCAACCTGGCTTTATAATTTCACACCTAATGTTGAGAAAACCATGTGTTTTTTATCATTGTTTCCAGTTGGAAACAATGAACATATACATAAAAGAGCAACAAACCTATAACTTCAAACCTCTAAGGGAAAAGAATCTGAAAAAGAATATATATACATGTATTCTGTATAACTGAAGCTAACACAACATTGTAAATCAACTATACTTCAATAAAATAAATTAAAAATTAAAATTAAAAAAATAGCCTCAGTTGGGCTTCCCTGGTGGCGCAGTGGTTGAGAGTCCGCCTGCCGATGCAGGGGACACGGGTTCGTGCCCCGGTCTGGGAAGATCCCACATGCCGCGGAGCGGCTGGGCCCGTGAGCCGTGGCCGCTGAGCCTGCGCGTCCGGAGCCTGTGCTCCGCAACGGGAGAGGCCACAGCAGTGAGAGGCCCACGTACCGCAAAAAAAAAAAAAGCCTCAGCAAAGAAAAAAAACAAAATTATGAGGTACATGTTTCAAAACACATGAACTCCATCCTCTTAGGAAGGCCAGTGCTCTTTTACAGTCTAGGAGTTTAATGGTTTAGGGTTTCCCTGTGCACTTAGCAAAGACCTAAAGGATGGACACCATATGCATTTATAGCCATTCAGGGGATGACGCACCGAGCGGTGCTGAAGTTGTCCAGCTGGCCCTGCACTCAGGTAGGTTTCTATTGCATCCTGTGAGTATCCAGAAAGATGGTAGAAAGCAGGTGATTCTCATGGGAGACCTGCTTTGCGTGGGGAGAGAAGACAAACCTGGGAGAGGAGAGGGGGCCCCAGAGAAAGTTCGGGACCAGAGGGTAAGTAGACAGGAGGATGGAAGGTGTCAGGTGGGTTTCTGTCCATGAAATCTACCCTCCAGGCTGCCACAGAAATGCCACCTCCTCTGAGAAACCTTCCATAGCCACCCTTGCCCAGGAAGAGGTGGCCCTGCCTTTGGTGCCCATCCTGGGCACGCTTCCTACCTCGTCTATCCTGGGGACTGGAGAAATGATTCCCCAAAACGATGCCCCTAAGCCTTGTGCCATTTTCCTGAAACTAATCTTTCCTACTCACTTTTCTAAAAACAAGAAAAAAAAAAAAAAACCCTCAGAATATAAAGTCTCTATTGTAAATTTTGCCTGTTTTGTAATTGTTGCCATCATGTTTCCATGTCTGCAGTGGAAAACAAAGTTGAAAATGATTTGATGGGCTTGAACATAAAGTGATTCAGTGTAATTAAGGACTGAAATTTCCCTTAAAGATTTAACTTATCTCTACTGGCCATCAACATGCCCCAAGTTAGCTAGATAATTCTCAACACTTCATTTCACTAACTACCTTCCAATAGGGCTTAATAGGGTTGGAGCTCTACAAACCATGCACACCCCTCGATGCCAGTGCCAGGCAGTGCTTCTGGGCACCATCCCCTGCCCTGCACTCCTGGGTACCATGGGTACCAACGCATGTGAGCTGTTGAAACTATTGCCAATACCCACTACTTCCGGATGGCTGGGAACCCATCTGCTAAGGGATCTCCCCCTTGAGCCTCCTGTGACTAATTTCTGGGGAATCAAAGGAGACCCTTAAGACCAACAATTGGAGACAATCCCAACCCAATAGCGGAAAACGATTCCAGACCTAATAAGTGATGCTCAAAAGTTCACTTTCTTTTTGCCGTATTAGTTCCGCTGACTGTATTTTCCTACTCCTGCTGTTGCTACCAAGAGCTGAAAGGTTGTAGGTCCCGACAGCATATTTATTGTTCATATTAGACAGTCCTGGGTTGCGGTTGCCCTTGAAGTTAATATTTCCAAAGCTAACAAAAAGTAGCTACCATTTATCAGTGCTTCCTGTTCCAAACAGTACAGTAAGCATCACACAGCTGTTGAAGGCACATCTCTGAAGGGGGAGGGGCTGACTGCCTTTCAGAGATGAGGAAACACCATTGAGGGCCCCAGGTGCCTCCCAGGAAGGGTTGCAAGTGGCATCCTGAAGGAGAGCTGGCGCTGGAAGTGACATCAGGAGGGGACCAGGGGCTCAGTCCCAGCAACGCTGGACTCTGTTCATTGGCTCCAGCACTTCTGAAGCCAGTGTGATCCAGGATGCCACAAAGAATCAGACACCACACAGGATGGAGAGAGGAGGCCCGGGGCAGCGAGTCAGCATGGAGTCGCCCGCTCCCAGTCCACACCTGCCCCTCGAGCCTCCGCCCGGACGCACGCAGTGCTGGTCTGCCTGGGTTCTCCAAGTCTCTGTTCTTGGTACTCATTCCAGCTCATTCCAGCTGAAGCTCCCTTGCACGCTTGTCCCCTGCCAGACACTCAGCTGGGGAGCTGAAGCGCGCTCAGGGGAAGGATGAGGGTGGCGTAGAGAGAGTGCCCCAGCCGCTCCACGCACAGTCCTTTCCAGCTGATGGGCTCTCATCAAAGGCCAGCTCTCCCGCGAGGCCTTGAATGCACCTGGATGTGACTTCTGTCTCCTTGGAACTTAGAGTCCCCCCCATGACCCCGGGGCCCCCGGGCCGTGCTGTCTTATGTAAGTAATCGTTGGTTAGCCACTCAATTCACATCAACAGGTATGTCTCAGGCGCCTGTGTCCTGACAGTGGGGACACAGGGTGGAGGAAGAAGCAAGCACGGCTGCCCATGGACTTAGAGGGGGCGGGGGGGGGGCAATCAGCTCTGAGACAGGTCATGCTGACACATGCCTGCAGCCACAGGTGACACACCTGAGAAGTCCTGCAGGTATGCAACGGGGAGGGCTTTCCCAGGAGACCAAGCAGCAGCAGACAGAGGTGAAGAGTCTGCCTTTGACACATCCTGTGAGAGCTGGGAGCTGGGGACATGAGGGTGCTGGGGAGAAGGGCTGTGGACCTCGGAGGTCCTGCTAAGGATCCCACATGCATCCTGCGGGTGACAAGAGCCCTAGGGGCTTCTGGGTGCAGTTCCCAAGTCAGGCTTCCATTGAACTGGCGTCTCTGGTGAGGATGGTGCTGGGGTGAGGGGTGAGAACAGAGGCAGAGGGAGCTGGCCCAGGAGTGGTGGGCAGGGCGGCACTGAGTGGACACTGCATGGACGCGCACAGCCTCCAGCCGGTCCCGCCCCTCGCCAGCCCCACGGTCACGCGCTCTCTGTGCCTCCGTCCTGCCTGACGAGCAGCGTCCTCCTTCCTCGGGGAGCCCAGAGAAGGATGACGTGCAGCCACTTTGGTCAAGCGTTTGGCACGCTGTACCTCGTGGTGTGAAGGAAGCTCTTTGTACATGATTGATTGTTAAATAAGCAGCCGAAAGCCAGGGACAGGGATGAGTGTCCGTGGCTGTGCGCTCTTCCTGTCATTCATTAGCCTGACCACCGCTTGAGGGAAAGGACGGTGTCATCTAATTCCAACCCAGTTTTCTGCTCTCCCTGTGTCAGGAGCCAGCCCCCTGGGAAATGGGCACTTGGGTGGGGGGTGAAGGGAGCCCCATGAAGCCCACTCAGGGCAGGATGGGGGCGGGCCGGAGGGGGTGCCCATCCCACAGCGGGGGGTGTGGGTCCAGGAACTGGTGACCCCTCAGCAGTGTCCCTCCTCGGGGGCAGGCCCAGGCCTTTCCTCCTCACGCTGACCTGTCGCTGAGGTGTGCTGCCCCGGGATTGCTCCCGTCCGGGGAGGACACGGCTTCTTTACTGAAGGGCGTGTCTAGAGGAGGACCGAGCAGGAAGCGTCCTGGCCGCTGAGGAGTGACCGCCTCAGTCCTGAAAGCAGAACTGGCAGCACGGCAGCCCTACCTTGCCCTGTTCAGACCCACGTGTGCTGTACCTGGACTTCCCTCCCCTGGAAACGGCACCTCCAGGACACGGCTTGGTTTGCTTTCCTGGCAAAACTTCTAAGAAGCAGGTCAGTGGCAAACTTCAGCCTTTGCCACTGCAGCTGGGCTCAAAGCTTTGAGCCCTTCTTCTCCTTCTTCTAGGACAGCCAGTACAGAGCCCCCTTGCCCTCAGCTGCAAGCCCAGTGACTTATCTGTGGGGTGACGCCTGGCCTCATCCTGGGAGGTCTTATCTCCTGGTGGCCGTGCCCCTCTCAGCTGTGACTGCAGCCTTGGTCCCCTTGCTGTCCAGTTTAGTCTAAGAGTTTGGAAATGTGCCCCAGAGAACTCTCCGGGTGACAGTGGGTCACTCCCTGCTCCCACGGGGTAGTGGCAGCCCCACCTCCTCCTACTTTCCAGAGGGGTGACTTCCTTCCTTTTTCGCTGTTCTCTTGCCATGAGGTGCCCAAAGCTTCCACAAGGCGGACAGAGCTGGAGGTGAATGGTCCTCTGTGATCCCCAGGGGAAGCAGCCCTTGCTGGTGAACGATGAGCAGTAGACCCACAGAACCCGCGGCCGTGAACCAGCAAGTGCTCGTGGCCAGAGTTAGTCTCTACAGCACTGGTGACAGGGGCCATGCCGACGTCCACGCCAGGGTCGTGTGGAAGACATGGCATCGTAAGCTAATCACTGACTTAGCGTGTAGACTGTCCTCGCGGGTGGCCCATCCCCACAGGGTGTCTCATGGCTGCAGTCTCAGTTGGTCTTCACTCCATCGAGAAGGCAGCATGTGAGGAAACTGGTAGGCCCTGTGGCCGGGAGCCCACACTGCACTCACTCCACCGTGGAGTGGGGCCCTTGGTCTGATGAGATGTTAAGTGGGTCCTCACACCAGTACATAGACCCTGAAAAGGCCTCAGATAGCAGTGCCGGCTGAGGTCCTGTTCGCAGGAAAGGCAAACCCTTACCAAGAACGTGCATTAATTCCGGGCAAGGAGAACCCCTTTCCCAAGGTTGGAAGAAGTCCAGTGCCATCAGTTTGACACCGAATGTACGGAGATGGCTGCATGTCAGCATTGGTCGGTACCCTTCAGCGTTGGTCTCTCCCGCTGCCCAGAGGAACTGGGCCAGCCTTGCTGAGTGGATCCCGGGTTCCCAGGTCCACGCGGAGCCTCCACCCCTCCCACCGTGGCTCTTCCATTCCGGAGTCTGCTGTGCATGGCTGATGTTGGTTCTGTTTATTCAGCCATTGGCTGCCTCTCCTGTGATGGATGCCCTGGGGGACACGTAAACACGCAACACAGTGACCTTCCCACTTGACCCCACTCCCGCAGGTTCACTGATATGGCCCTGCCCCAGGTCTCCTCGCATCTGACCTTCCACTGTCTCTCCTGCCAGCCCTCGGCTGCCCAGGATTCTATGTAGATTCTCACATCAGGGTGAGGCCGCTTAGTGTCCGTACAAATCAGAGAACCAGGTACATCGCCTGAGGCTATGACCGTCGGGAGGACGTCCCTCCCTGCTGGCCTACAGAGCCACTCCCGAGGGCGGCAGCAGGGCAGCTGTGACCCCTACCAGCTCACACCCATGTACCAGGCAGACCCATCATGAACCAAGCTCAGCAGTCCCCTCCTCCCTCAGCCTCCCCTCCGGGACCCCCCATGTAACACAGGTGTGCCCTGGGTGAGGTTCCAGGGCTTCAGTGATGGAGACACAGGGTCTGAGCCGCCTGCCTTGCAGCCCACTGGCCCAGCTCATAGCTGACACCCCATGCACGACTTCCATCTCATGACAGATGCCTTCGGAAGCCTTGGGGTCTGGTGGGGCACAGCCCATGGCAGCTCCAACCTCAGGACCACCAGGGCCCAACCACACCCCAGAAGCTGCTTCTCCAAGCTGTGGGGGAAGGTGGGTCGGTTTCAAGTCCTGGAGCCGGGGATGAGTCTCCTCTGGGGTGTTGATGTAAGTGCACGGGTGTCATTTCTCCCCAGAGGTACCTCTCAGGCCACACATTCTGCCACATCAAGTGACCCAAACTGCAGAGGCACCAGCGTCACAGCCTGGACCCCCAGCTGCACCCTCTCTCCTCCGGGCTCCCCTGGCAGCCGGCAGCCCATGTGATGCTCCGTGAGTCAGAAAAGCTCCCCAGGTGTGGGGTGCAAATGTCACCGTGCTTCCTTGTGAACGATGGGAGGTTATGGTGAACTAGCGCTTCCTTGCTGTGAAGGGGCTGCCCGGACGGGTCCTAGGCGCCCAGACCCTCCAGCATGTCCCTGACGGGGCAGACCCTGGACCTCTCCGGGGATCACCCCCACCCTCAGGGGCACACCTGTCCCACCCGAGCTTTCACTTCTCTCTGCATTGTGACCAACTCCCTTATTCACATGATGTCACTGACAGAGGAGCCTCTGAAACGTCTACAAAGTGGCCAGGGCCCCAGCCTCCTACACAGCCCCGGGGGCAGTCCAGAAAGGGGCCCTGTTGCCCATTTCACGTAACACAGCTGGCTTCTGGTGCCCCTTCTTGATAGGGCTGCAAAATAATGCGTTTGCCAGGTCGGTGGCCACAAACCCGGGCCTGGATCCACTTTAATCGGCTTTAGCAAAGACACCACATGGGGTGTGGCGGCAGGGACTGGGCCGCTACTCGGTGGAGTCCCTGGTGTTCTGGGATTTGCCTGGTGTTGTGGAAGCCAGGCTTCAAACTAGTTGAGGACACGTTGGGACCATCACCTCCACACCCTTTGGTCTTAAATGGCCGCTGACTCCGCCATTTCCCGCCCCTATAGCCACCCCCAGTTTGCTATACCGTTTGGATTTACCATCCTGGCTGAGCAAGTTTTCCTCCTGGCCTTCCCCACTGAAAGTTCCCACCAGGATACTGGCCGAGGAGCCAGGATAGGGCCCTGCCTGCCTCAAAGGATGTGTGTCCCGGTTACACACCTGGGGCCTGAGGACTCTGCCCCTGGGCGTGTCCACAGCACAGAAGACCCCTGTGAGCCAACCCTGACCCGGCCTCTGTGTTCATCAGTGTCTCCCATATACCTCCACTCCCATGGGGCAGCTTTGGTGAGGCCACCAGCGTCCCTTCAAGCCGTGTGACAAGTCCTCACAATGCTTGGTGGTCCCTCCCTGCCATGTGCAGTTGTCCCAAGCTCTGCGGGCTCCTCTTGGGAAGGCCTCGGGGAATCACCGCTGTAGACTCTCGCCATGCAGTGTCACGGGCCCTTCGTGGGGACTCGGCCTCGGGCAACACACTCTGGGTCTAAAGTCAGCTTCTGGTCCAGGATCTGAGTCGGGACTGTGACCTTGAGTAGGGCGGCTGCTGGCAGCTCTCAGATGACTCTGCCTTTCTCTCCAGGTGGGGACTGAGCGCTGCTCTTGGAGGCTGCCTGCCCATCTCGCCCTGGTTGCCGTGTCCCTGCTGCCACCCCCCGCAGCTCCTGGCAGGTCGGGCCCTCCTGGCTGTCACGCGGGCCTCCCCCAGCCCATGTTACGCAGCTTCCCGTGCGTCTGACGGGTGATCCCCACCCCTGTCTCTCGTCCTGTGGCCGTCGGGGCCCCAGCTATGGGACAGCATCTCCTCAGAGCAGCCTGGTGCAGAGTGGCAGCCTCTCCCTGGGGATCCCAGCGGCCGCAGACCTCCTGACCGTCCCGACTGTGCGTTAGTGTCGCTGCCCCAACCTCACTGCTCAGGGCCCTTTGATCCCTCCTCTGCCATCTGCCCTGGAGACTGGTTTCCACTCCACTTGGCCCGGGCCGCTGCCTTCCCAAGCTCTCCATCGCCCATATGGCAGCATGTTAGCGCTGTCTCTCGGGGGTCTTGGCCAGGGTGTTCAACGCCACTTTGTGAGACAAAGCCCCTATTTAGGCAAAATTTCCTTTATCCAACTTTATATTCCATGGCGCTTGATGAGGTCTCGTGGGACCCAGACCTGTGCTCAGGCCAGTGTGTGTTGGAGGGTCCTGTAGGCCCTCCCTCTCCTGGCAGGCTCAGCTCACCCCCAGGCAGGCAAAGGGGTCGGGGGGCTCCTGAGCACGAGAGCGTGTGTGTGTGTGTCTGGGCGAGAAGGCACATCGTTCTTCAGGATGAGGGTTACGGCTATCAACAGGGAGGGGTGGGCTACTTGTGAGCCCCAAAGGGGCCGGAGACTGAAGAATTTGAGACTTTCAAGTGCCTTGACCCAGATTTCCCACCTGAGTCTTGGGTCCAGTTCTCCCTGATTAGGATGGGCCCAGCCTTGTCGAGCAGGCCTGCTGGCATCGAGTGTCCTGTTCTGGACTTCTGCAACTCTTCTAAGTGCATTTCCTGCAGGTGAGCTGAGGTCTGTGTGGCCAGGGAGCCCCTCTGGGCCACACTGAGCCTGAAAGCGTGACCAGCCAGCTTGGCGCCTCCTGGTCTGTCTCCAGGGCACCGACGGCCTCCAGGACCCTCCCTCCAGGTCCATGTCCTTGTTCCAAAGCTTGTGTGGGCAGCTCCCGCTCCGTCCTCCTCTGGACAGAGGACACTCAGGGCGGACAGGGGGATGTCATCACACAGCAGAACTCAGATGAAAGGACAGGTTCAGGATGAGGGGGTGGGGATGCAGGGCCCCCCTGCAGTCCTGAAAGTGGAAGATCAGCTGTCGGTGGACCCTCGTCCATTCCCCTTGTCTCCTGATCTCCTTTATTCCCATCCCACAGAGATTCTCTAGAGCTCATCTTCTCCAGGCCTCTATGAAATGCTGCTGAGTTTCTTCATGGCTTTCTGTGAGATGCTTGCGTAATGTCTTTGCTAAATCATGTGGGTCCTTGGAGAAGAGTGACCATTGGAAGTGGGGTGTTGTAGCTGGCGCAGGCTTCCTCACTCCCTGGGGGCCTCTGAACCAGACGTGATGCTGGTTCCAGTGCAGAGGAGGTGCTGTCTTGATGAGCAAGGTAGGACGAAGAAGGTATCAAAAAACAAAAAACCTCGCTCTCCATGTGCCCACTCCAGACCTACTGAAGAAGAAACGGGAGGGGTGGGCGGTGTCTCTCAGGAATTGGGGCGTCAAGATCTCCAGGTGAGTCAGACCCAGACCCGGGTCCTCACCCTGCCACTTCCACCCACCTTTACTTTCCTTCGGAACCAAGCTCTACTTAAGCACTCAGGCCGCTTGCCCCGAGCACTTGACACAGCAGTTGTTTTATTCTTCTTTGCCTCAGAGACGCTCGTGTGTCTGCTTTGATTCCCCCAATAGGTTACGGGGCTCTGGAGCCCAAAATAGCAACGTCCCCCCGCCCTCTCCCCTTCAAAGCATCTCATGCTCAGCGCTATAGCCTCAGAATCAGAGGAAAATTCTGGAATCTGAGATAACAGGTGTGCATTTTGAGGATGAGCGGCTATAAGTGGTTTTAGAGCTGGAATAAAATACCTGAGTGTCTGAAAGAGCATCACAGCAAAAGAAGGGGCAACAGAGGCAGTCTCCTCTTAGTGTCCCTGCTAATAAAACTAAGGGAAGGGCTTCCCTGGTGGCGCAGTGGTTCAGAGTCCGCCTGCTGATACAGGGGACGCGGGTTCGTGCCCCGGTCCGGGAGGATCCCACATGCCGCGGGGTGGCTGGGCCTGTGAGCCATGGCCGCTGAGCCTGCGCGTCCGGAGCCTGTGCTCCGCAACGGGAGAGGCCACAGCAGTGAGAGGCCCACGTACAGAAAAAAAAAAAAACTAAGGGAAGCTGGGAGTTCCCTGGTGGCCTAGTGGTTAGGATTCCAGGCTTTCACAGCCATGACCCGGCTTCAAGCCCTGGTCAGAGAACTGAGATCCTGCAAGCCATGCCGTGTGGCCAAAGGAAGGGGAAAAAAAGAAAGAAACCTAAGGGAAGCTACGGAAAACTGAAATAAAAACAACTGGGTTTCTTCCCTGGCCCCATACTCCCTGTGTCCACCTACTTACCTGGCTCAACCTGGGCTGCTCTGAGTCAGAGTTTATTTAAAATGGTAAAGTTGGGTCACACGATAATGGTAGATGGATGACACCTGGACCTCCAGAAAGCCAGGATGGATTCTGGGAGGAGGCTGGCTGCAGTGCCCGTGTCCGTCCAACCAGGAGCCCTCCCTGAGCCTGGGTTCCATGTGGAATAGGACATCCGGTCTGTAACTCCCCGCAGAACCCCGATAAAGTATTTCTTGCCCCCTACATGGAGGACAGAGTGCTAGAAACACAGGATTGATGCCATCAGGGGCCACTGACGGGTCCAGGAGCGTCGGCATCAGGCAGGTGGTCCCCATGGAAGATGCACAAAGCACAGGGGCACAGGGAGCCTTGCATAACCATTCTGCAGCCAAAGGCACGGAGGCTGCTACTTTCACCCAGACTCTGAGAACAATTCGCATCTTCCAGTTGCCCAGGAAGACAAGAGTCTCCAAGTCTTCTTGGAGGAGACCACGCAGAACACTTCTTCATAGCCCGCGCAAAATTTCAAACTTCTGTCTCGCATGCAGTTCTCCCAAGAATAATTCCACACAAATGCCCAGACACCTTTGAGCTCTCTTTTTTAATTGTATTTATTTTTTTACATCTTTATAGGAGTATAATTGCTTTACGATGTTGTGTTAGTTTCTGCTGTACAACAAAGTGAATCAGCTACATGTATACCTATACCCCTCCCTCTTGAGCCTCCCTCCCACCCTCCTTTGAGCTCTTTAACTCGTGATGTCAGTAAGAAAAAAGGTGCTTGGGGGAGCACCACATAATCAAGCAAAAAATAATAATATTAACATTCAAAATCAAAGTAACCAATCACATAGGCAAGAAAAAATAATAATATTGACATTTAAAGTAAAAACAAACATCAAAAGTATGTATTCTTACAGGTTGCCATATGAAAGAGAACACAGCCCTGAAAACCGGAAATGTTAATATTTAATTTTCATAATTCTAGTGACCTTCCCTGAGACTTCCTGAAAGCCAAGTTAGTCATTTGATGCATAAATTAAATGACACATAAAATTCACTTATTTATTTATTTATATCCCATAAATTATATAAATATTTGGAAAATTTTCCATAAAACTCAAGCCTTTTTTTTCTTTTTTTGTCCAATTTCTGTAAAATGAAATTCTGTGCTCGTCATCTTTCTAATTTGTTCTGATTAATCACCAAATTTCATTTGGACCATGGATACCGTAACCTAAAACAAGACAGAATCGGATTCTTCTTTGAAAAGAGATTTTGAAAAAAAGCTCAGACTTATGTTTGATCAAACAGAGCTAGCTACACACAACACTTTATGTAAAACTCAATTTCTGGGTTCTCCTCTTTGAACTGGAATATTTGGTAAAGATTTGCCCTGGAATCCAGCGCTGGCCGCCCACCGTTGTGTGGCCGTTGCTGGCCGTCATGCAGTGGTCCTGGGGCATGCTTGGCCATTTACCCCCAAGGTGCCCTGCGACGTACCTCATCTCCTCGGCTGATGGTCAGGGACTGGCTGCGGTCTGGCTGGGTTAATGTCATTTCACATCTGCTGCTGAGTAGAGCAGCTTCCAAGGCAAGGTCTGGAGGAAGCTTTGTGCAATCGGGTCTACGTAATGCAACACTGAAGCCCGGCTCTCCAGCTTCCTTCTGTCAGAGGATTCCGGTGGCCTCTGGGCAAGACCTCAGCCTCCCTGGGGTGTGTGATGGGGCGGGGACGGACCTAGGATTTCTCTAGGACTAACCTCACCCCAGCGCCTAGGGGAAGGGGAGGCTGGCCACTCGAGAGCCTGGGAAGGAGCATTTGGGAGGAAGGCGGGTTGGGGAGGCCGAACATCCTCACAGCCACGCTGTTCCGCCCCAGAAAAGGCCTGCAGTGTCACGCTGAGAGTGAGGTGGATTGCAGACGGCATCCTCTCTGCAGACCTGCCTGAGCAGCTGCCTGCTCCACACAACTTCCCATAACCCTCTGCTTGGTTGGGGACCGGGTGAAGAGGGAGGGGAGTGTCTCCCTCCATCACCCAGCTCTGCTCTTGTAAAGGTGCAGTTCTTGCCTCTCAACCCTTCCACCTCTGTGGCTCTGAATGGCACCTGCTCGGCCGCTGGAGAGGATGCCGTCCATGATGCTCTACACTTCATGGGGTGCTCTCTGTGCAGACCCCTCCCAAACTGGAGAGGTCGAGCAGGACCCTTTGTACAGACAGCGGCAGGTCTGAGATCTGACCCTGTGTTCCCTGCATGGCCTCCAGAACCCGTCACTGTTCGTCTGCTGCCAGGTTGCCGCCGGAGAGCCAGAGGAGCTCAGCAGGACCAGCGTCTGCAGGGACCCTGAAGGCAGGGCCATGTGCCGGGGAGGGAAGGGGGGCTTTGCTCAGGGGCCTCAGGCTTCTATCCACGGTGCAGCTCACCGCCCTGTCTGGGTTCTCTGAGCATCAAGGGGAGACAGAGGCCAAGGGGCTGTTCCAGGGAGCAGGTGGAGCTGAGAGGCAGGGGCCAAAGGAGGGCACTCTGTCTCCCAGGTGACAGAGGCACCAACCTGAGGAGGATGCGGTATCTTCCCCTTTCAGAAAGGGTGAACGCGGGGGGACTGCCGCGGATCCTGCAGGAGGCTGCACCCTTGGCGGGGGCACCGGGGTTACCTGGAGGCCTGGTCATCATTAGTTGGGGACCCCTGTGGCTTTCGCGGTGGCAGGGACAGAAAGGGGAACCCGAGTAGAGGAAGGGAAAGGACCATTTATGAGCACTTGTAGGGTGTGTTTGGCATAGCTGTGGGCATTCAGGGAAGGTCTTCAAGAAAGCAGAGGTCCCAGGTGATGCCAGGAGAGGCAAGAGGCAGGGCACAAGGAGAGTTGTCCTCCTGTGTCATCTGGACCCCCAGCCAAGGAGGCCAAGGAAGACTTGGACTCCAAGTGACCCCTCTGTTCCATGTGCCTCTCAGAAGCAGTCCTTCACAGGGCACACTGTGCTCCCGAGAGACAGCAAACCGAGGCAGGGGACGCCCTGCTCCCGTAGATTGCCTTCTGGACCAGAAAGTCAGTGACCTTTGCTGATGGGTCCTGGGACCCATCACCCCCTTTGTTGGTTTGTCGTGAACTGTGGCTGAGAGAAGGAGAGAGGAGAACTCCTGAGAATCAGACAGGATGCTGCCCTGAAATGCAACCCCCAGGGTGCAGCTACAGGTAAGCCATACCTCAGCCTTGATGCTCCTGTCCCGGCTGAGCCTAGGGTCACAAGGTGTGTGCCTTTAACCTGCAGGACTGCTGCCCTCACGGACCCCCCTTGGCCCTGAGCCACATACCTGGGTGCTCAGAGAGGAGACAGCTCTGCCCAGGGGGATCTGAAACTCTGGGCGGTGAGTTCCCGCCGATGAGCAGACCTCATGCTTCTTTCTCATTCTCCCCCCAATGCCAATGACCTGGGATTTTTTTATTTTAGGATCTTCTTTAAAAAAATTAATTCTGGGGCTGAAAATAATGAACTCAAAAATTGCTCACAGTTGTCTATCATTACATAATAAAAATCCTTGAAAAAAGGGGGTTTATTGTGCAAAGTCGGGTGGATGCTGATCCACCATTGCATTATACTCTAGACCACGTGGGATTTATTGTGAGACAGAAAACATTCCAGCAGTGTTTCCCCTCATAACATAAAACTTAATAGCTATCTTTAGTGAAAACAGAGCAGGCCCCTGTGTTACTCACCGTTTCCTCCAAGCTGGTTTCACCGGGCTTCTCTATCCCAGTTGCAGGGGCTGGGATGGTCTCAGGACAACACCTGCTAGAAAGGTTAGGATCACAAGGCCGGGGAAGCTTTGGGGACACCAGCTCATGTTGAGCTTGGCTGGAAGGCAAGGGGTTGCTGGAAGCATCCAGAAAAAGCACAATGGGACACCTTGGCAGCTGGTCAAGAACTTAGTGGAGATCTGCTCTGTGCTCTCAAGCGGCCTGGGGACTGAGTAGACAACACACAGAAGGATGACAGGAAGATGATGAATTATAGGCCATAAGTCTCATTTCAGCCATACTGAGAAAACTTCCTGCTTGTGTGTTACCATAATCCACCGGTGGATGGGAGTGAGTAGATGGGGGTGCATTTTAGGACATGCCACACACATACCCAGAGCAAGCGAGGTGCAGACAGTGCCCAGAGGACCATCACTAGACGCCCAAGGGATGGACCTCAAGGCACAAATTCTCTGAAAAAAGACAAGGTTGATTATCTGGCTTTGGTGTAGCAGGACCACTTGGCCAAAAGTGAGCTCTAGAACAGAAGAAAGAATTTCTTTTATTCATTTGTAATGAGTAGTCATGCTCTTTACTTCCTTTTCCAAGTAACACTTTTCAAAATAATCTGGTGGTTGGTCCGCCTTAAAATAGAACTATAATATGCAGTACAGTGTAAATAGATATCGATGACTCCTTATAGCTCAATGTCTCTCTCGGTGGAAAACAGAAAGTTTGAAAAGGTAGGTTTAAAAAGATTAAAAGGAGAAACTTGATAGGGCAGCTCATACTTTGGAGATTGCTAAATACCATGAAAAGCATTTTTAGGATGTGCTGGTGTTTGCTTGTTCATCCAATAAGTAATTATTATGACCCACGTGTTGGGCACCGAGCTGAGGCCACAGTGATGAGCAGGTCAGCGTGGCTTCTGCCTCTGTGAGTACTGGAGCTGGTGATGACAATCGATGGCTCATGGGTGACTTCAAGAAGCACAAAGGAATATGAAATCACAGCTATGATGAAAGTGTTTACTACAAGGAATAATCTCCATCTAGGAAATGGGGGACGGCTTTGTGAGGGAAGAAAGAAGACACTGGGGCCTAAAGAAGGAGTGGGAGCAGAGAAGGTGGATGTGGAGGACACAGCCTCCCAGGCAGAGGAAACAAAAGCAGCAAACAGTGTCACTGAAGACCCATGAGCCATGTGGGGGACCACAGGGTGAGGGGGAAACACGGATTGGGGCTCCAGGAGGCCACCTGTCATGGCAGCCGGTCTTTATGGAAAGTCTTTCAACAAGTAACTTGGCCCAACGTACTGGTCACCTGACTACAAATGGCACACTCCGGAGGGTCATGGGTCAGGAGACCTGGGCCATCACTCAGGTGAGATCAGTGTGGACCAGGGTGAGGGCAAAGGAGGTGTCAAGGAGAAAATGAGCTTATGTATGGGCCCATGGGGCCTCTGATATTCAGCTAAGTATCATTCTGGGGTGTCTGGGAGGTGTTTCCAAATAAGACTGGCATTTGAGTCAGGGGACCCTGTAAAGCTGATGGCCCTCCCCCATGTGGGTGTCATCTTCCTATCCACCAGGGTCCTGAATACAACAAAAGACAAAGGAAGAGGGAATTTGCTCCTTTCTTCTGCCTGACTTTGAGCTGGGACATCCGTCTCCTACTCTCAGATTTGACTCAGAGGGGCTACAATACCAGCTCTCCTGGGTCTCCACCTGAGTGTCAGATTGGGAGACTTTTCATTATTATGTGAGCCAATTCCTCATAATAAGTAGGTTAATATGATATTGTATATCTTATATAAATATTTGTGTATGTATTTCTCCTATTGGTTCTGTTGCTCAGGAAAATCCTAATACAGCCACCATCTTTCTCTAGGATCTGGGGAGACACTGTACAAAAACACCTCATGCCATAAACCTGTTTTAGTTGATAAGAGAAAGAAATTAAACCTGTGAGGGTGGAAGTGATGGGCTTGTGTGAAGGTCTCTGCTTTCCTCCTAAAAGGACAAGGAAGAGGAGCCGGCTGGGGTATCCCTTGCCTGCCTCTTCTTTCCTTGAATAGGATGGTGTAGTCAGTTCAGTGATGTCCCCACCCAAATTCTTGTCCACCCACACAGGATGTGACCTTACTTGGAAGTAGGGTTTTGCAGATGTAATCAGAGAAGTTTTGATGAGGTAGTCTTGGGTCAGAGTGGGTCTCAATGCAATCCAATGATAGGTACCTTTGTAAGAGGGTAATTTGGGCACAGACACGGGTGAGATCACTACGTGAGTATGAAGGCAGAGACTAGAGTGAGGTGTCTAAAAACCAAGGAACCCCAGGATTACTGGCAACTTCCAAAAGCAGGAAGAGGCAACTAATGATCCTCCTTAGAGCTGTCTGAGGGAGCAAGGCCTTGCTGACACCTTATATTCAGACTTTTGGTCTCCTGAGCTGTGAGAGACTAAATTCCTATAGATTAAGCTGCCCCACTTGTGCCACTTAATTACAGCAGCACAGGTCAAGTAAAGCAGGAGAGGTGTCAGGTTCAGGTGCAAGAGTCCACCACTTCTCTGTGCCCTTGGCTGTAGGGGTGAGGATGAAGGCCGAGACGGTATGATGGAGGAGAAATGGAGACAGAGATGGAGATGGAGAGTGCTGGGCCTTGAGGATGTCAGGGAATGGTCATGATGGAGGAGAGTTGGAATTGGAGATATAAGTGGAGATGGAGGTAAAGATAGAGATGGACGTGAATGTGGAGGTGGAGATGGAGATAGAGGTGGTGATGAAGGTGGAAATGGAGGTGGAGATGGAGGTGGAGTTGGAGGTGGAGGTAGCGATGGAGGTAGAGGTGGTGATGGAAGTGAAGATGGAGGTGGAGTTGGAGATGGAAGTGGAGATGTAGGTGGAGGTGGAGTTAGAGGTTGAGATGGAGGTGGAGGTTGAGATGGAGGTGGAAGTGGAGGTAGAGATGGAGATGAAGGTGGCGGTGGAGGTGGAAGTGGAGATGGAGGTGGAGGTGGTGATGGAGGTGGAGGTGAAGGTGGAGGTGGAGGTGGAGATGGAGGTGGAGTTGGATGTGGAGATGGAGGTAGAGGTGGTGATGGAGGTGGAAATGAAGGTGGAGTTGGAGGTCAAGGTGGAGGTGCAGATGGAGATGGAAGTGGAGTTAGAGGTGGAATTGGAGGTGGATATGGAGATGGAAGTAGAGTTGGACATTGAGGTGCAGGTGGAGTTGGAGGTGGAGGTGGAGATGGAGGTGGAGGTGGAGGTAGCAATGGAGGTGGAGGTGGTGATGGAGGTGAAGATGGAGGTGGAGATAGAGGTGGAGGTGGAGGTGGAGGTGGTATTGGAGGTGAAGATGGAGGTGGAGTTGGAGATGGAGGTGGAGGTGGAGATGGAGGTGGAGGTAGAGATGGAGGTGGAGGTGGAGATGGAGGTGGAGGTAGAGATGGAGATGAAGGTGGAGGTGGAGGTGGATGTGGAGCTGGAGATGGAGGTGGACGTGGAGATGGATGTAGAGTTGGAGGTGGAGTTGGAGTTGGAGATGGCAGTGTAGGTGGATGTGGAGATGGAAATGGAGGTTGATGTGGAGGTAGGGGTGGAAGTAGAGGTGGCAATGGAGGTGGAGATGGAGGTGGAGTGGAGGTGGAGGTGGAGGTGGAGATGGAGGTGGAGATGGAAGTGGAGATGCATGTGGAGGTGGAAGTGCCAGTGGTGATGGACGTGGAGATGGAGGTGGAGTTGGAGATGGAGGTGGAGATGGAGATGAAGGTGGAAGTGGAGGTGGAGGTGGGGGAGGAGATGGAGGTGGATGTGGAGGTGGAGGTGGAGGTAGCGATGGAGGTGGAGGTGGTGATGGAGGTGAAGAAGATGGATGTGGAGGTGGAGATGGAGGTGGAGGTGGAGGTGGAGATGGATGTGGAGCTGGAGATGGAGGTGGAGGTGGAGATGGATGTAGAGTTGGAGGTGGAGTTGGAGTTGGAGATGGCAGTGTAGGTGGAGGTAGATGTGGTGATGGAGGTGGAGGTAGAGATTCAGATGAAGGTGGAGGTGGAGGTCGAGGTGGAAGTGGAGATGGAGGTGGAGGTGGAGGTGAAGTTGGTGGTGGAGGTGGTGATGGAGGTGGAGTTGGTGGTGGAGGTGGAAGTGGAGGTGGAGTTGGAGGTGGAGGTGGAGATGGATGTAGAGTTGGAGGTGGAGTTGGAGGAGGAGGTGGAAGTGGAGGTCGAGATTGAGGTGGAGATGGAGGTCCAGATGGAGGTGGAGGTGGAGATGGAAATGGAAGTAGAGGTGGAGGTGGAGTTGTAGGTGGAGGTGGAGGTGGAGGTGGAGGTGAAGAGGGAGGTGGAGTTGGAGATGGAGGTGGAGTTGTAGGTGGAGGTGGAGGTGGAGGTGGAGGTGGAGAGGGAGGTGGAGTTGGAGATAGAGGTGTAGATGGAGATGGAGGTGGAGGTGGAGGTGGAGTTGGAGGTGGAGGTGGAGGTGGAGGTAGAGGTGGAGGTGAAGTTGGAGGTGGAGGTGGAAGTGGAGGTGGAGGGATTGCGGTGGTGATGCGGGTGGATGTGGAATTGGAGGTGGTGATGGAGATTGAGGTGCAAGAGGAGATGTAGGTGGAGATGGAAATGGAGGTGGAGATGGAGGTGGAGGTGGAGGTGGAGGTGGAGGTGGAGGTAGAGGTGGTTATGGAGGTGGAGGTGGAGATGGAGGTGAAGATGGAGGTGGAGGTGCAAGTGGTGGTGGTGATGGAGATGGAGGTGCAGGTGAAGATGGAGGTGGAGATGGATATGGAGGTGGAGGTGGAGATGGAAGTGGAGATGCATGTGGAGGTGGAAGTGCCAGTGGTGATGGAGGTGGAGTTGGAGATGGAGGTGGAGATGGAGATGAAGGTGGAAGTGGAGGTGGAGGTGGAAGTGGAGATGGAGGTGGAGGTGGAAATGGAGGTGGAGGTGGGGGAGATGGAGGGGGATGTGGAGGTGGAGGTGGAGGTAGCAATGGAGGTGGAGGTGGTGATGGAGGTGAAGAAGATGGATGTGGAGGTGGAGATGGAGGTGGAGGTGGAGATGGATGTAAAGTTGGAGGTGGAGTTGGAGATGGCAGTGTAAGTGGATGTAGAGGTGGTGACAGAGGTGGAGATGGAGGTGGAGCTGGAGATGGATGTAAAGTTGGAGGTGGAGTTGGAGATGGCAGTGTAAGTGGATGTAGAGGTGGTGATGGAGGTGGAGGTGGAGATTCATATGAAGGTGGTGGTGGAGGTCGAGGTGGAAGTGGAGATGGAGGTGGAGATGGAGATGGAGGTGGAGTTGTAGATGGAGATGGAGGTAGATGTGGAGGTGGAGGTAGAGATTGAGGTGGAGTTGGAGGTGGTGGTTGAGGTGGAGTTTGAGGTGGACGTGGAGGTGGAGATGAGGGTGGAGATGGAGATGGTGATGGAGATGGATATAGAGGTGGAGATGGAGATTGATGTAGAGATGGAGGTGGAGGTAGAGTTGGAGATTGAGGTGGATGTTGAAGTGGAGTTGGAGGTGGAAGTGGAGGTGGATTTGGAGATGCAGATGGAGATGGAGGTGTAGATGGAGATGGAGGTGGAGGTGGAGTTGGAGATTGAGGTGGATGTTGAAGTGGAGTTGGAGGTGGAAGTGGAGGTGGATTTGGAGATGCAGATGGAGATGGAGGTGGAGGTGGAGATGGAGGTGGAGGTGGAGATGGAGATGAAGATGGAGGTGGATGTGGAGATGGAGCTGGAGGTGGAGGTGGAGATGGAGATAAAGATGGAGGTAAAGGTGGAGGTGGAGGTGGAGTTGGACATGGAGATGGAGGTGGAGGTGGAGGTGGAGATGGAGATGGAGGTGGAGGTGGAGATGGAGGTGCAGGTTGATTTCGAGATTGAGATGGAGGTGTAGGTTGACAGCCCTGAGATCTCCTGGCTCCATCCTCCTGCTGCCTGAGACAGTGCCATGTGATATGCTTACACTGCAATTACTCAAGTACCTCGTTTCTTCCACAGAACACATCTAACAAATTTTGTGTTTTTACACAAGGGTCTATCTCCTTAAATTAGCCGCTCGATACTGAATCCCGGGGCAAGCCAAGGAAATGGAGGAATGGGACATGTCCTTCTCAGGATGTCTGTCCCCAGCGTTGGCTATGCACATATAACTGGGCTGCCCGCAGCCGTGTTGCTGTGAATCAGGGCTGAGCTCAGAGGAGCAGCTCAGAGACTCATCCAACACCCTGGCCAGCCAAGTGCTCAGAGGTGGTCTGATCACCATGCAGATGCCTGACTGATAAGAAGCACAGGCAGGAGGAAAAAGTGGTCCACGCTTGGCTTGCTATCCCTGGGCAGAGCCAAGAGCAGGAACCCAGCTTGCAGCCAAAGGTTCTGGATCCCTTGGAGCAGAGCTCTCAGGGGACGGCAGCCCCCTCCTGCTGAGATTTGTTACAAGCATACTTCCAGAATGTCAGACCCATGAGGATAAGGCCATCACGGTTTAGTGGAAAGAGCACAAGGCCATGTTGAAGGTCAGAATGTTGTGAAATGGGAGGAGGGGTTAGGTTTGCAGACTGAGGATCTTGAGGCAGCCACGTGACGAGTCAGATCAGCAAGTGGACGTGGCTGGGACACCAACACTAGATCCTGACCGTGGGGCAAATTGCAAAGAGCAGGACAGTGGAATTGCAGGAAAGGGTGCACTTAAGCCGGGCTGCACGAGAGGGCGGAGTCATCATGAGGTGCCTGTGTCTGGGGATCCCTACACCTGGTGCAGGTCTTAAGGAGGAGTTGGGAAACTCATCTGCCAAGACTCATGCCCAAAACCATCATTCCTGAGATGGACACATGGCACACAGACCAAAGGGGATGCTTAATGGGGTGGGGAAGCTGCGGTTTTACTGTTTGCAATTAAAATTTCTTACTCGAAGCTTAAACATGGGTGCCTTGCCTGGGCTGGTGACTGTGCAGCCGCAGACATTGAGCAGGTGAGCTGGTCAGGTACCACGGTGGTCCATGCAGAGGGGCCTGAGGCACTTCTACAGGTGGACCCACCTCAAGCAGCGTGTGCATGGAGATGGAGTAGGGGGAAGACCAGGTCTCAGGGAAGTGAAGGATAACCCGCAGCCCCTGCCCTGCTGAACTCAAGCTGGAGTGGCTCCCATCTCTGGTTCTGGCCACCAGCTGAGTGGTCTGTGGGTGATGCCTTCACACAGACAGGGACCCTCAGGGCTCCCCAGCCTCCCTGGACGGGGTTCCAGGGCTCTCACACAGTCCGCTTCCAGGTGGCTGGAGGTAGAAATGGGGCACTTCCCATTTTCCATGCAGATTCTTCAAATCTCCCCAGGGGATTAACGGGAAAGCAGCCATTTAAATATTTTTAGTTTATCTGCAACGGGTCCATAACGTCTTCAAGATCCAGTTGCATATCTATTACCTCCAAAAAGATGTAACATTGATTTTCTAAAATCTGCTTCAGTTTATTTTGTTCTTTAACTCCAATATTTTTATTTTTTCAGGTCACTCAATCTTGTATTAGTTCACATGCCAGGTATTCTATGAGATCAATTCAACATCATAAAGACAGAAAATACTTCCATACTCCAATTGTATTCTTCTTCAAGAAAAGAGCTTCTTATTCCAGTCGGATCATGGGCGGTGATTATAGTAAGTGTGACTATTTCACTGAGGTATACTTCATAGGTAATGGCGATAATTCAAGCAATGGTTTATTCCACATCAAATAAAAGGGAAATTGTTCTTCTTTCTCCTATTGGGGTTTGCTCTGGAAACAACAGTAATAGCCATTTATTGTATGATGTCATTCATAAATCATAATACTGGTGATTTTACATCAATATTTTAAAACTAAATTGCATCGCATAGGTTTTAGGAAATATTTTTGCTTCTGAAACCGTAATTATTTAAAAATTCAATCACCACCCCAAATCCATGAGCTCTCATACAGATGTATTATTTTTCCCTGATTTTACTTCTTCTCTGTACGTCACTCCTACAATGGGAGCCACGTCCAACACCGTTTAACGTTTCTTGTCTCACGGTTGACACTATAGCGTCATCAAAATCATATTCATAAAAAAGTGATGATTAAACATCTTTCTGTACAAGTGTTACATAATGTTGCAGATCTATTACTAAGAAGGCCTCTTTCCTGTGACCAAAGAGAATAACCTAATTTGAACTAGAGGAAGGGAACAGAATCGTTAAACAATCCTTTGCATTTTAAGCAACACTTAATTAGAAACACACTTTAACCACCAAAATGATAAAAATCCAAGAGATTAAAATTTGAGTGTCAATTATCATAAAATTCATCATTGTAATTCTTATTAAAACTCAGTGTTTAGATAGGTAATGATTTTATAATATGCCAATTTACATAAGGAGCCCAGAGATGGCTTATTATTTCGATTCTGCACAATTACAATTCTAGCTCCATACATCAGAGCTCTTAGCAATGTAAAATCACTGCGCTAATTAATAAGCCATTTCCTGACTGCAGCTAGTTATGGTGGTCCTGCAGCTGACCTCACGGAAGACAAGCCATCTCTGAAGTGCCTGTGTGTAGCTACAAACATAATGATGTGCCAGGAGGGAATCATTAAAAATAATTTACACAAGCCTTCATTTACAAGATCTTTTGATAGCACGCTTCCCCCGGAGTTTAGATCCACGGTGCAACCCCTACCATTTGGAAAGTGCCAAGCAGGGGAGTGAAGGAGGGGGACCTAAGTGGTTAATTAAGAGCCATTCGGACGCCACGAGAGCCTCCTGAAAAATCCCTCTGATGTCTGCTGTGTCAAATGTCTCTCACAGGCAAAGCCACAAGAGGCAGCAGCCATCACAGGCTAATTACGGGGGACGAGCAGCAGCTGCGAGTGGACGTCTCGGTGAGCACCCAAGCTTGAGATTGAGCAAAGCAGCCTTTTGTGTGGCTGGACCGGAGCGCGAGCCCGGTGAGCTGAACTGAGCTGAGCTGTGCTGAGCGGGGGATAATCGTGAACGATCGACTCTCCAGAAAGACAACGGCCAAGTGTGGTGACAATGCTTCCTCTCAACCTCCAGAATTTCCCCCTAATTTCCTAAGAAAATAAGTGAGGGGAAGTCATTCTTCAGAACGGGGAATTCTTTAGATTCATTCTTAAGGAAATCAAGTGGCCCCAACAACAAGTAATTAACAAAAGCCATTGAGAACGTCAGAGGCATAGCCTTGGTGATGTATGTGCCCGCGCGCGTGCACACACACACACACACACACACACACACACACACACGGCACAGCGGAACAAAACAAAACAGAAAATAAAGTTCTAAAGACCTTGAGTCAGGCAAACTATGCACCGGTTAATGTATTCAACATGAAATAATTGCATAGGACCGCTGTGATGCGATATTGTACAAGAGACAGGACCCTGTTAGCAAAACTCACCAAGGGACGGTCTCAGAAAACAATGAAGGGGAAATTAGCACTCTCTCCATAAAAAGGAGAAACTGGTTATTAAGAAGCACAAAGATGCTGGCAGGGGCATCAGACTAGTTAGAATAAAGAGGCTCACACCTCGGGAGGGATCAGTAATAGGTGATAGGATCCTATAGTCAGTGTCTGACCGGACAAGTTGTACTAATACATAAATCACTAAACGTCTTCATCCTTTGCTTTAATCTATTTACCCACATATGGACGAGAGATTTGAAAAGCACTCACCCCTAAAGGACTTTGTCCGGAAATTGATAAATGCTTTCGTCTGATGCAGGAGGGTTGTATGGAGCCAATGTGTGGGTTTGGACAAAAGGCCAACCAATAACCACGAGGTCCATGTAGACAGCGGACTTTAGTCTACATGACCCTGTTTCAGAAGCAACGTTGTCAGGATCAGGGAAACCTAGGCCTCTGGAGGCTTTTAGGGTAAGGAAAAAGAGAGCACGTTGTAATAGTCTTTAAATAACGTGTGTGGATTTCCCATGCTAAACTCTAAAAGAGGTCTGTCTTGAAAATGCTGATAGCTTTATGTATGTCATTAACTGTTGTGAAGTTTGTGCAAAGACAAGCTTGGGTATTTAACTGAAGAACTTTTATTGTAATCCCTGTCTTTTAACACTGGCTTTTGCCGTGGAGAAGAGATTCAGCTGTAAAGCGTGCTTTGAAGTTCAGGTAGTCAACTCCAAGACAAAAGGAAACTAGACACAAATCAACCCATAGCACGGGTGTAATTAATGCCCCCTTCCACTTCAGGAAGACTTTGCAGGTAGACCCTTTGTTCCTCTGAAGGCCCTGCTGAGGTGCAGTAGACACGGGTTTATTTAATCAATTAATTTGTATATTCATCCTTTGAGATAATTGTCAGGTAGCCGCTCGCCTACCTGAAGAATTTTTGGGGTATAGTAATCCACTTGTGTTTGGTATCGATTTTGTAATAAAAAGTGGAGGAATAAGAAATGAAGACATTGAGAGATGCTCTCAATTCCGTACCACCTGCCATCCGACATGGAGGATGCCTGGGGAAACACTGCTGAAAGAGACAGTCTTAACTTATGCTGTTCAAGAGTTAAAACAACCTGCCATCCCTCCTGACCTCCCCCACGTGGTTCCTAACTCAGGAGAACAAAAAGGTGCATCCCTCTTAAAGGTAGGTTATGTAAGGCAAACGCCTAGTAAGTGTGGATGAGAATGAATGTTACTTTACATGTGTGAATGGCTTGCTCAATCCAGTGAAAGAAGTAAATAGAAAGGATTCACCCAGAACCACAAAGAAATGTAAACCAAAGCCAAAAAATTGGAAATTTATGGCAGCTCATATAAATAATTTTAATTAAGGTAATTCCCAAACCAATGGAACCCCTAAGCCATGCATCTTCTGAGAAAAATAGGTTCACACTTTTAAAAAATTACATACCGTTTTGCTCCAAAAAGCAAATGAAATATTCAACACATTAAGGTTTCTGTCATAATCCTAGACATCGGGCCTTCATGCCTGAGGTTAAAATTGTATTTGCCAGTCATGTGGTCTACAGTATCCAGTGACTCTTACAGGCCAAATCGCCATTAGATTTACCCAGATACTTTGATATTCTTGACAGGTGTTCATAGGCTCACATTGCAATGTATTTTCCTCACATTGAAAAGTAAATCATTGCATATGAAATCAATCTATGAAATTTCGAGAAAACTCAGTGATAGTGGTGAGTCTTCATTTGTTGATGGTTTTATGGATTTGGTTGGAAAAGTTCAGTTCAACACTTACCCATGTATTTTGAGCAATGATGGGCCATGAAGTCTGCTTCTATGTCATCAAAATAGAGAAGATGCGCTGAAAACCGTGTTGAGGTCAGTAGTTTTCATTCAGGAGTTTATTTATGGAGCCCAGTAGGGAAATACAGTCTGGATTCGTCGGGGAGATGAACAAGGCATCCTCCCTTCTGGTGACAGAGGGGAGACCAGCCCCAGAGGAGGACCCTCCCCGAGAGAAACTTTTCCAGATAAAGAAAATGCATGAAACCCTCCCTTACATAGGCCAGCCAATCTCTCACTGCACGGTTCTCTCTCACACAAAGGAGGGGCGCTGGATGTGTTTAAACTATTTTATTGGCATTTCCAAACAAGTCCATGCTGAACTGCATGTTTTTTTTCAAAAGCTGAGGTTTTGGTTTTTTTTAGAAAAGATTTTTCCCCATGAAGCAGCCCCATGCCTATTCTCGGGCCTTCCCCAGAGATGGTCTTCCCCTGGGGGCAGTGTGGGACCAGCTTCTCTGAAGGACTAGGCAACACTTGGACCAGGAGTGCTCTCAGCAGGTGACCCCTGCCTCCCTGGGAGCCGGGACCACCTGAATGATGCTTAAGACCAGGGATCCACCATCCTCCGGGGGTACAGACAGACTTCAAAACGTTGCAATTAAATGGGAGCTGCTGAGATTATAGGGCGATATTAACTATCATTAAGCGATTTCTGTGTGAAGAAGACGAGCAAGCCTTCCCACGCCGGCCTGAAAGGGTCCTCAGACCTGCGCGTTTACAGGGAATTTGATAAACACTTGTACTTGTTGGGGTATTTGTCTGACAGACAGACCGCATGTATCACCTTTACAAAGACATCAATGTGGCTACAAACTCGATGCTCCTGATTCCAAAGGACAAGCGCCGGCCTGTCCTGCAAAACCGCACAGCTCATCCGGAGCAGGGAGGTGCCAGCTGCCTGTCTTTCAAGAAATTAACTCCGGTTTCTTGAAATAATAAACAGAGGTTCCCGGACTTGAGAGTTCTGTTCACTCACGGTGGAGGTGAGCCTTTGATCTTTTGTTGTCACTTAAGCCTGACACGACCCTGGCAAGGGGACAGGAGGCCGCCCCCGTGGGAGGCCCGGCAGAGGGCGCTGTGCTGTGTCCACAAGGAGAGATGCTTGGATGAACCATCTGCATCTCCTCCTGCATCTGCTTGGCTGAGCCCAGTGACCTCTGACCTCACCTTGGGCTTGGGCAGGGGGCGCCCTGCCGGCGATGGTAGCCTTCCCCATCGGCAGCCTTGGGGACTATCCATCATCCAGGGAAAAGCCTGGCAGCCAGGATGCTCCCAGGTGCAGATTTGGGGCCAGAGGACGCATACTCAGGGATGAGGCTTATCACACGCACTGACTTACAACGTCCTCTGAAGCTATTTGATTACGCTTTCGAGAGAAAGTAAATCTATGTGCAGAACCACGGAGTTCTGCAGGCATCTGGAAATTTAAATTGTCAACTTCAAGATTAGCAGCAAGCACGGCTGAAAATCTATGGCCATGAGGGGTCCTAAGTAAGGTCTCGGGACAATGCGTGTCCCCTGGAAGCTGGATTACATCCTCTTACAGTATCATTTAAACCGGCCACTAGTGCAGGTTGCTTATTAAACACATGTCATGAAATCGTTGTTTTTGTTACGAATGCAGCCAACGTGGAACCGGTTTCATCGGATGACCTGGAGCAGCCATTTTTATTTTATTTCTCTTCTCTAATTAGCATTCAATTCATGCCCTCTTAATGAGATGAAAATGAAAGTTTCCACGTTGAATGTCATGTTCTCATGCTTGCCACGCCTCAGGAGTTTCCGTGAATAAACAGTGGTATCAATGGTCCTCCAGAAGGGGCTTCCTTCGGGACCGTGGAGTTTGTCGGCAAAGGTTCCCTTGCTGCCCATCTCTGGAGCTGGGAAGAGAGGTGGATGGGCCTCAGGAGGCCCCTGGCAGCCCCACTGCCTTCCGAAGCAACCCGGGGACAGTCATCTGTCACAGCCCCGACTTTCTCTTCCCAGACTCTGCTACCTTCTGCTATTTTCAGTGAAAATTAATGAAGTATATTTTCAGTCTATTAATAACCCCACTTTCACTAGAGAAAAGTTCTAGCCCAGAAGTACCAACATCACCCTGTAAATCCATGATTAATTCTGTAAAAGTCACCATTCCACCTTGGGCTCTGAGTCCCCACTAAATAGACACGTTTGGTTTGATGTCTGTCCTGCTTCAAGTGGCACAAAACCGCCTTCCAGGGGCCCCCGCCTTGTGGTGGGAAAGCTATCGTTCTTGGAATCACGTTATTAAACTCAACCAACTTTAAAACCATTTTCTTCCTTGTTGAGTCTACGTGATATTTGTATGTGATTGAAGGAAACAGAAGTATCCAGCAGCGTAAATGCAGATACGAGTCGAGATTTTGCTTTTTCATTTTCCAGCAAAGAGCTCACTCGGGAGGTCGAGGGGGCCCTGAGCACAGTGACAATGGTCTGGAGACACAGGGTTGAGTGCAGGGTGGGGTGGACGTTTCCCCCTAAAGAATAGAAAGCACATTCTTACTTTCGGAAAGCAACCTCTTACCCAGAGGCCCCGGGCTGTCCGGGAGCAGCTTGCTCAAGTCACACTCAGTATCCTAGTTTCCCTCTAAGTTCGCTCCCGGCTTGAGAAAAGCAGAAAGGTCCCATCCAGTTATTTCAAATCTGTTTCTAAAGTCTCATCAGTAAGTCAAACAGTAGTAGAAATAGCTGTCCAACCTCACTCTGTGTGTGAGGAAGAGCAGACGCTGCGAGGAAAAGGGGTGGCCTCCTTACTCCTTCCAAAGCCCCGTGTCCCTAATTTCTGCGCTGAACTGCATTGGCCACGGCGCCCGCCAGTAAAATCAGAAGGGACACGTGACGGCTGTGCCAGTGACAATTTTGCCAAAGATGAGAGTCTTCCTTCCTTTTAAGTTATAAAAGCATATTCATCCAGAGCCCTTATGAGGGCCCAACAACATTCAACGTACATGGTTCAGTGGCAAAGGCACCCTCTAATCTTCATCCAGTTACTGAGTGAACAGGCACTGACTGGGGTCAGAAGCTGGTTAGAAAATTAATACAAAGATAATCTTCTAAACAGTGGTTTTCAGCCATAGCATCATATGTCAAAACACGTTAGACGTTTCACTCGTGAGAAGTATTTTAAGGAATGAAACCTTCGATTCTTAACGCAAACGCAAGGCATTTCTCCTCCTTGGGCACAGGTGCAAGGTAAACCCAGCCACAAGGGGATCTTTGCAAAGGCAAGTGAGTTTATTTAGTCAAAAGGTGGATACATTTCCTGGGAACACTAATCTAATTAATGACTTGGCTTGACATGTACAAAATAACTGCACTTGTTATTTTCAGACTATTAAGAAGTTACCGTGAAGAAAAAAAATCAAAGGAAAGCTTTAAATCTGCCTTTCTTATCCACGTACTTAACAACTATCTACGGAGAGGGTACCAGAAGCCCACGCCCCTGTGCCAAGTGTCAGCCAAAATACAAATTTGGACACGCTGAGCCGCCTCCCCATCAGAATATAAAACCATCCAAATACACACACACACACACGCGTGCGCACACACGCTTATGGAACCATGTATGTATATCATATGAGTCTATACATGTAAATGCCAGTAGCGGTTATTTCTGAGTTGGGAATCATGGGTGTTTTTCATTTTCCTTGCTTTGTTTTCCCTTGTTCTATTACTTTCTACAAAGAATAGTTAATAGGCTAGCAGGAGAAAACAGTACGATAAATACTATTTGAAGAGTGTGGTTCTGTGCCAGTGACAACAGGGAGGCTCACGGGAGCTGAATGGACAAGGGTGATGGTCCAGAGACACAGGTGAAGAGGGGCAGCACGATCTGATGTCATTGGGGAGCCTCCCTGTGATGACCTCACGGGTCGAGCGCCTGCCGGAAAACAGTGTCAGACAGCAGGAAGATGGAAACTGGGCCTGGGGCACAAAAGGCCTGAGCGCAGAGCCAAGGAGTTTGGAGTGAGGTGAGTGGGCAATTTCTTCTTAGAATCATATTCTCTCTCCTTTATCTCTGAGTCTATTGAAGTTTTTTTTTGGTTCGTTTTCCAATTTGACTTTCAAATTTACCTTAAGTATTAAGTCCTTAGACTTAGAAGGAACAATGCTCACCAACTTCAAAATAAAATAAAAACTAAAATTCCAAAACCAAATTAAAATAGTCATCAAAAATGATCTGAACAAACTGATTTCCCTTTCTCGTGTTTAAATGTATTCTTAATGCACATAATCTTCATACACTTAGTATACTTATGCTTTCGTGTATTCTTCCTTTTCTTTCTTATATTTAAGTCTATTTTCTCTCTCTTCTCTTCCCATTGTATCCAACTATCTACTTGGACTCTGAAGGTTTTATTTTTTAATAAGCTATTTGAAGTGAAAACCCTTATATTTTAAATGTTCACAACACTAGGAACTCTTAATAAATGTTGCCCAGTAGTTACAATCAAATCCATCATAACCAAGCCCAACACTGAATGGATCTATACATAAAACAAGGCAAATAATTATCTTGGAAACGCACTTACACATAAATTGCACTAAGATACTTAATCTACGAGCCCTCTTTCTTCCAATGCCAGCACGATGACTGAATTCCAGTATAGCCATAAAAGAATGTTAGGATAAATTGAAATCACTTTCATCCGTCAAGGGATGAGCAGCACAGGGGGGAAAAAAGTGCATTTTAAGAGGAAAGTAAACAAGAAACTGGACTCTGTGGCGTTAAATGCTTTCAACTATTGAGTTTGGTTAAACAACAACAAAAAGCTCATTTAAAAAAAAAAAATTAAGAAAGTATACAGAACACACCTGCTGACATTCAAGGGCAGCTTTACTTAAGATCCAGGTCCACAGAGCAAAGATTACTGTTTCAAAGTAGAAATTCATGGTACCTTTGAGATATCTGTAAAAATCTCCCTTAGGACCTGCCCTGTGGGGTCACTCTGTCAGGAAAATTCCAGAGAAGGAGCTCCCTTAATTTGGTTGCCACTGGTGGCTTTCCTCAGCCCAGCCACCTACATCATTTTCAATCTGGTCAAGAGGTTTCTAATCCCTTTTACTTCTAGATGTTCTTAGAGGCAAATCATATATTTATACAAGCTTTATGTAGCTTTAAAACTCAATACATAATGCATGTTGAAATGAATAAGTTGCAATTATATAAAAGAATAACCTAAAAGACTTACAGGGTATTTAAATTTCGTTGTTTAATCACAAAGTACAGTGTATTTTACACTGCAATCTCATTTAAATCATATAATGAATGCAATAATGAAAATTAAAATCCCAATATACACGACTGCATGTGATTTTAATCTATGTGTGGTTTTTAAATAGTATTTCCTAAGAGTCTATTCTTTCATTTGGTGAAACTTGTTTTGGGTCTCAAAAATAAGTGTCTGGTTTCACGATGTCAGACATTTTTCTTATTAGCAGGGGACTTATCCACACCCCCTCCATAATCGCAGACTATATAAATAATAATAACTGTAATAATGGCATAGCTCGTGCTAATAACTTGTGCAACATTTCTCCCTTCATATAAAACACTGATTCTTGGAGTGGGAATAGGGATAACAAAGAAAATAGCTAAAAATAATTCCGGTAAATAAAGAAATAGATTCAGACCAAATTAATAAATTAGGAAGTAAATTTCTGGTAGTTTGCATTGAGATCATGTATCTTTCCCTTGTATGTCTGGTTTCTTATTATCACTATTTTAGCCACCCTAATCCCAGAAAACCAGGAATTACAATCTTGAGCATAAAAAAATCAACACCAGCAAGCTTTTGGGGACACAAGTGACCTGTCCATCCACACCCCTGTAGAAATGAAGCCATTCAGGGCCGTATTTATCCATCTGTTCATTATACATCATTAACTGAACACCTATTCTGTTCAAACCGTTTTCATAGACATCATGGAAAACTGAGGACATCCCGTCTACGTGAGCATAAAATAAGCTGCTTGTGTCAAAGAATGAACCCTAACTGCGCTCTTGATAATCAAGTTATACAACTTTCAATATTTTTCAGGGACAGAGGAAGGCTGTGTCATAAATCCATGGTGTGCCAATTTTGAGAAATAACATGATGGGATTTTTCTTTTAATCTTTTACTGTTTTTATTTTTCTTCTCTTTTAGGTACACGTAGCATCCAACCATTCAGAACAAATTTTCTCTCTTTTCTTCATCTTCAAAGAATAAATAATTTTCTTTCTACAATTAGACTTGACTTTCCAAGCCCAGAAAGGATTCAGAGTCATTTCACAGGCTCCGGGATGAACGTGGGTGGATCCGCACTTCGTTCGCATCCTCTGCCACGTCCACTCGTGGTTCCACCCAGCCAGCTGCAGGACCCCAGCACAGTAGGTGCTCGCAGAGGTGTGATGCAAAGGTACAATGTGACACCAAAACCGCCGGTGCAGGAAAGCCCCTCCGCTCCTTCCTGTGTTTCTTGCCGTGGTTATTGGCAACATCAAGGCCATTTTGGAGAAAAAAGCAGAATGAACACTTCAGATCATACAGTGACGCAGACGCATAAGATTTTCAGTGTTAACTACACACCAGGCTGATGCATCCAGTGAGGTTACGTTTTTGTTTTCTGTTTGTTTATTTTTTGTTTTAAGAATATCAGGGGCTGGGGGGAGAGGGGAAGAGGGTGGTCCTGGGTCACTTGGACGAGGGACGGGGCATAAATAACAAAGCCTCCTGTGCACCTCGTCCCTCCCCTGCTCAATACAAGGGACAGAGGAGAGACAGCACAACCTCAGATCATTTCCGTAAGCTGGAGAAGAGGGAAGAAAATAAAAGTTTGACAGGAATTTATAAACACAGCGTTGGTTAAGTATATCATCACTCATAATACCATTAAATCTATTTCAATAAAAAAAAAAACATGCTCTCCTTATTCTAGGAATTCTTTGTGAAAGGAAAACATTATGTGAAAAATAAAGTGTTATTGCAAACACAGTTAAAATCTGGAGTGAGGTTTTGAATAAACAAATTAAATTGCAATGGAATATAGCGTGCCTCCGAGCCATTTCTTGACAAAACAGTCATCTTATTTACACGCTTCACAATACCCCACCATGGATGTTGAAGGAAAAAAATAAGGAGAAAAATAATTAGCATATTAATCTTTTTTATGCCGCCATCTTTCAGATCCAGAAGACCATGGTGTAATTTAAATCTAAACGCTTTCCTGCCATTAGAATTCATTTTGGATGGGTCAATTGTTCCATAATAAAGGGATAGAAGGTGTACTTCATGCAAGAGATTTATGTTTGCCATTTGTTCATATTCATGTGCTACTGAATACCTCAATTCAAATGGTGATGGCTGTTCCTATCAGCCGGGCGCCAGCCACACAGATCACTAACCGGCAGCAATGAATTTCATTTGCAGGACAAAAAATACGGCGAAATTAACTCCAACAGTTTATTGATTTTTTGCTTAACAGAAGCCAGTATAACAGCTCTATTGCCCTCATAATGATTAGTGACAAAAGTTTAATTAAGCAATTATGAAGCCAATAATAGAGTTGTCTGGCCCGCACAGCTCCCGTCCGCGCAGGACTTATCTCTCTCCGGCACATCAGAGCAGCTGGAATGTGCTTGAGGAGATTAATGCCGGAGAACACAGATGCCTACTTTAATTCTGCTTCGTGATGCCATTTGAATGGAGACGGGAACACAAGCTCCCCTTTATCAAATTACAAGTCCGCTTTTCATGAATATGTAGTTTAAAAAAAAATCGAGTTGTGGCTTCAAGGTGTAATTATAAAGACATACAACAAAAATGACACACAATTCTGTCTTAGTAATCCTTGCTATGAAATATGCATGGTAATGTATTACTGAATAAAGACTTAACAACGTTCTAAGAGGCTTTGCCATTGTACCGTTATCCAAACAATTGGCAGCCTTTTCCAAATGTTATGGGAGATATTGTCTGACCTTACATCTTTGCTTTTTTTCCTCTTAAATGTATTGTTTCAAGCTTATGGCATCGTTATTTGTCCAGAATGCCATGAAACCCTTCTTATCTGTTTGTAAGAATTCCCAATTTATTATGTAGGCTTAAATATGTTAATGTAAAAACCTGCGCTCCTGGCCGGCATTAATCATTTCATAAAAGATACACTCTTTCCCGGGAACCTGCAAATCTGGAGACCAGGAGGCATCTCCCATCCTGACACTTCTGCAGTCACCGCCTGCAAGAATCTTGCTTCGTGCACATTCAAAACACCTTCACTCCAGAGGAAGAATGGTTTCCTTTCTGCCTCTGAAGGAGCAACTGCTCTTGACCGTTTCTCTAGCCTTTTTCTCTTTCTCCAGAAAAAGAAAAGGCCATGCCGTCTCCCTAAAGAAAGGAGTCATTTACCCCTCCTCCGCCCTGTAAAGACTCGTTATAAAGGTAGAAGTAAAAAGACAAATACGTACGTAGGTAAATACAGAGTGCTACAAGTCGTGTTTTCAGACTTTACATGTGACAACCTGCATTGCTACATTGCATTTAAGAAAACAGAAAATTTGCCAGTGGGCTTTTGTCACTAACAAAATGTGCCTTATCCCAGTGATGGTGAGTTATTTTATAAAAATCCCCTGAAAAGAGATTTGTCTTTTTGGAAGTGCCGGGAACAGCTGCTTCGGTACACAGGCAGCAGCTGGAGGAAAGTCAGCGAAAGGTTTCCCGGCAGCCTTTGGACCTCCCACTGCCGGCTTCTTCCCCCGCAGCTGCCTGGGTGGACGGCCTCCGTCCCGGTGACACGCCTGGGCATCCCCGGGAGAGCTCGGCAAAGTGTCCGGGTCCCAGCCGTCTCCCCCCAGTCCCCTCCCGAGCTCGGGGCCGTGGCACTGTACACAGGGGGCACCCACCCAAGCTGCAGGGCAATGAGGGTGTGCCCGAGCTCCCCGGAGTATTAGAGCAAATTCATCCTCAGGGTTTTCTCTTCGCATCAGCGCAAGTCACTTTCATGTGCGGCAATGATCAAGGTTACTGAGGAGGGATCACATTTGTTTATTTGTTGGCAAACCCCGTCCAGGTATAAATGGGAAGAGAATCTTGCTAGTGGCTGCTGCGAAGGGCACCCCGAACCCTGAGGGGACACGCTTCCCCACCTCCTCACTGAGGACAGAGCCTGCAGCCCGAGGTGAGTCTAAGTGATTTCAACCTCCCGGAAGTTAAAGCAACTTTGGAAGCTGCACGGGTCAGTGTGATGCTTCCTGCCACCTTCAGAGAGAACTGTCTCTGTCTGTCCTGGCAATTCGAAAGGTCCAGGGGAAATGTGGGCAGCGCAAAATCGACGTCTTAACTTTTCACCTTCTCTCAGCTATTAATGAGGAGGGTGTTCCCTCCATTTCCACTCCAATTGCTACCCAAGAAGATGACTTTTAGACCGTCTCTAATGCTTGCTCCATCCCCACCCTACCAGACAAGAATACTGAAAGACTTAACTGACAAAAAGTGTATTTTTTTTAAAAAAAACTAACCCCCTGACGTTCATTAAAGTTGGTTCCACCTGTAAAGTACTGAAAGAAAATCCCAGGATATTAGAAAGAAAATGTTGTTCTTCTGTGTGGTTAATTGCTAGAATTTTCAAAATCGGCCCCATGATGGATGGTTGAGTCTTTGAAAGCCTAGCAGGGCCCTTTCTTAAAGAAAAGGAAATGAGAGTGTCCCATGCTGTCCACATGAAGGCCTTCCCCCAGGACAATTATTAATAGTACCTTACATGGATGAATTTTAGGGACAAAGCTTAAATTAGAATAAGCTTTGAAAGCCTGCCTAGTCAAAATAATTGTGGCTACGTTTTCATCTTTCTCAAAAATCAGAATATCAAGACTGAATTGTCCTTCGATGTCTGTAACTTTCACACAGCTTCCAGTGGCTGGCTTCATCTGTTTGTTGGATTTTGAAAGATAAAATAATATATCTGCTTTCCTGAAGTCTAATCTACAGAGCGGAAGATCAAACTTTCCATGCTTTCTGAAGCTTCTGTGGGGTGGGATGGCCTTCCCTTCAACACAGTTTGCTTGCATGGAACTGCTCTCCTTGTCCCCCCAGAATAAATGTTTAACCGTTTGATAATTAGCCCAACCCTACTCGTGACAAGTTGTGAATTGTTAAAATGCAGAGTGCCATCTTAATTCTTCTTTCTTGAGAGGCCTAACAATAATTTACTTGTTCTGGAGATACAAAATGATGTCAGTAATTAAGTCAAGAAAGATCTCACGTGAGCAGGTTATTTTGCCAACAATGCAGTGCCTGTGATGTGGAATTTGCTGGGGGCGTTTTATGAACAAACGCAGCGTCCTGCACACAATGGTGAGGCAGCCAGGCCCTTCACAAAGTGCAACTGAGCACACACCCCAGTCAGACATCAGGACGTCGGAGCACAATTAAAAACCCGGGCGCATCCATTTCAAAATGAAATTGCCTGTCGTGTGATAAAATTGTTCTTTCTTCCCGATGCATCTGTTTCTCTCTGATTTAGCTGGGAAATAGTGTGAAGGCCTTCTATCCCACGGCTGGAATTAACAAAGAGCTCTTTTTGGCATTCTGGGTGTGAGCAAGACATCTATCTAGCTAACTTGTTCCGTGCCTCAAGACTGCCTGCATGGTTTCATCCTTCTTGCATCTTTTTACATATATTTTTTGTTTGAGGTTTGGGGTTGCCAAGTGGTGATTAATGGCAATTTGCCCTTATTAGCAAAGGCTTCTAAAAGCAGAATGACAGTTTCCATTTTACATATTCAATCCATCACTTTGCCAGATGAATGCAAAACCATTCACCTTTGCATATTCACTGAATTTTGCACTGCGTGGCTCGAACGGTAAGATAAGCTTTAAATCTGCAAATTAAATATTAGGTGCCCCCATAGTAATACATTAAGCATGACTGGCTCAGGGAATGCCGGTGAGGATGTGACACAAATGATATCAATCCCATATACTTGTTCTGAGGTTTGCTCTCCCATATTTTATTGTGGAGACTAGCAGATGAAAAATATAACTGTTTGCTAATAGGACTCCCATCGTGTTCTGGGGGCTGATTTTCCGTTTTCCGTAACTCACCGTGATTACTTTTTTAGAAGCGTTCACTTTCCAGCTGATCCTCCTCTAGTTAGGCAGCATTAATGACACTTCAGTCATCCTGGCTTTCAAGCCGAGTCCTTCCACAGCGAACAGAGAGTTGACATTTCCTGACATTTTCCCAACTAATTACAGGACAAATAATTAAGCATGTTCTCGTATGTAACAAATGAAGGCAAAAGCCGTCTGTCAGGGTGGGTGATTGATGACACTCCGGGAGACTTTATCTGATGGGTCCTGCCATGCGATGGAGGGGAAGCAAATTTATTAGAATGAACAATGCAAATTCTGAGTCATCTTATCCAGTTACGCGCCAAAGCAATATCCATGTCAAGGTGAATGTGACAATGAAAGCAAAATATTTGCATTTTGTGGAGCAGGTTGAAGGGGAAATCAGAGGGAGAAGATGACAGGCCTAATTATTTTGGCTCATACAGGCTAGGACAGCTGTTTCTGGTGTCCTGAACAAGGCTGTCACAGAGGTAACTAAATAGGTCTGCATATAAGTCTGTATCCAACACTACTGAGATGTCTACCACTAATGACCAACGCTAATGTTACTGCCATCCCAGAAAAACAGAAAATGTGTCACCGTGCACCCTCTGTATGGCAGTCAACATTTCGCAACATAATTACTTGTTAGTGAATTAATTCCTATCTGTCAGTATCTATGCCAGTGTCATTTTTAGACCATTACAAAATTATGCCATCACTATAGCAACTGCAAGCACAGTTAAAAGGCAAAAGAGTTCAGATACCCAGGAAAAGTGCCTAGTTAGGCAGGAGATAATAATGTAAAACCCAAGTCCTTGCGCACATGCCTACCATCCTAATTTTCCTTATCTGGATTACGTGTTTGATCAATGGTGATGAAACAGTAATTCCAGGTTTCCAATTTTAATCCGCGATTAACATTTTCTGTAATTAAAACCTGTCTGCCGGAGCATCTCTCTGAAAGGAGGAATGTCCCCGAACTCGAGTCAATTAATTGGGTGCTAAAGAGAGCCAGGGGATGCGCGTCCCAGCCAGGAGCTGTGTGCACACGGGAACAGGCACGGAAGCATCACGCGGGCCGCCCCTCTCCCGCCCGTCCACTGAGTCTGTATTTGGATTCTTCCCTGATTCCTTCTGCTTTTCTTTGTGCACGGTTCCTATGCTCCTCAGCGGCCATACTGGGCTTTCAGCCTCATCCCTGCTTAGCAATTCAAGATGCCATCACATTAGTGCAACCACTCCTCACTTTATTCAAATCAAGAACCTACAGGATTCAGATACTGTCTGCTCTAAGAGCAATCGGCAACCTTTAAGACCCTAAATGCCCCTGGAGAAATACATTTTAAGACAGAGAAAGAGAGAGAGAGAGAAAAGATATTCTGTAACCGAAACGTTAATTTTTTTAAAAACCCTTTGAATTTTAAATAGGAAAGTAGAAAATGTAAAATATCTTATAGAAAACTGAATCTATGGCCATTGATTTTTTTTTTTTAATTTAATTAATTAAAATGTTACCAGGCTGGGAATGAACAGCTCCACTAAGCTGCCTGCATAAACTCACCATGTTTGTCTGGAAAACAAGGTCACTTTTGTTAAGTGCGAATCTTTCACTGGTAAATCTGGAGACGTATGGCAGACATATAACTTAAAATGGCATCTTTGGGCCCCCACGATTCAGTGTAAAGTTTACGTAAAGAAGAGAGAATTTAAAAATCAGGAAGGTACAAATCAAGTAAGAGGTCCTTTAGATACCACATCCTTTTAATCGACACCCTAATTGTTTCCTACTGTACCGGCTTATTTTGATTACCCTCTAATGCGATGGGAAGGCAGGGTGGATTGGGATGTGTTTACGCATGTATTATTTGGTGGACTGTTAATGATACAGATGGGGAGAGACAGATGGGGGAGGGTAAGGACCGTGTTAATAAAAGTGCCAAAGGCAACTCTCTAAGCAGGTAAAGAAGGAATTAGACAAAGTGAGCAGCGTTCACTGCTCAGGTAAACATGCACGGAGGTTGGTGCCCGTCAGGATAAAAGACATAAGTAATGTTCTGTCTCCCGATACCTTAAAGTACATTATTCATCTTGAGCTCACTAATGTCCTTTCGGCAGAATGTCGCGTCGCTTTGCCACCTGTGACATTTCGGGCAGATCACCAGCACTAAGGACATTCCTGTTAACCAGGTGAGAGCCTGACTTTCAGGGCCGTCTATTCTAAGGGAAGAAGGGAGAGGTTTGATCGGGGTTCTACTTACCAAGGGGAAGCCAGCAGTGAATCCCGAATGGGCAGAAATCAATAATTTCCCCGGAAGGGTCTCTTGGAGCACTCCCTTCTGACAGAGACATCGACAGCGCTTAATACAAAGGCAACAAAGAATCCCAAGGTCTGTTTTGAAATAGCACCTGATTCTGCATTTTCTGTGGACAGTTCGCAACTCTCAAGGCAGCAGCCTGCCTTCCTAACCCCAGGCCACCCAGCACTGAAACCAGGAGTGTGGGCTTCCATGTGTCTGAAATTTATTTTGCTTAAATTCCACGCAGAGTGAGTCATCCCAAACCCATCAATTTTAAGCAAAAATATCTACGATCTGTCACTTGTGGAAGAATAGTTGACGATGGACATCAAGACAGTGGACTTGGTCATCTACTCTGATTACGCAGTGGGAGTTTAGCCATGTAAATAAAGCCATATCCTGATAGAAATTATATACAAATTTGATACAAGGCTCCAATGAGATAGTTTCTGTCTAATGATCCTAGTCAATCTAATTAATGTATTCTGCTACATTACGTTTTAAGAAGTGACCATTGTGTAATACACTTTGAAATATGCACAAGCTAATGGGATAAGATACAAAAATTACTATGCTGACAGTAAATCATATTACATTCCTAATAAGCATTAACTAGATAACTAGGTCAAAGCAGTATTATCTTAATTGATTTTTCAAAAGAAACCTGACAGAAAAATGTCAATGCGCGAATATTTCTTCATGCATCATTAAAACAAGATTGGCTTTTAACAAAAGAAGAACCCTTCACAGAATTGATTCTTGCTCCGGGCTGCCTGCAAGTGAGTGTATTACATAAAAATCTATACAGGATATTAAAACAACACCGCTCTGCAAGACAGTTACAATTAAAAGCTGACACCCCCCGACGTGTCGGCTGCAGCGGGCTTGCAAGCAAATACGGGAAAGATTTCACCAGTGCGACCAATGCAGGGAAACCAGATAAATCTGCTCTTGGAGGGAAAGATGCTGGTTAGGGGAGTTTCTAATTAAATCAGGACGCCCGTCACTTACCTGCTTCCCAACTGCATAGTTATTAAACGATCACACAGGATCATTGGGGAACCCCGTCTGCACTACCTGGGGTCTTTCATTGGGGTGTAGGGCTTGCGAATCTCCAGCAGAGGCTGTGGACAGGACCGTGTGAGAGAGAATCGTGTTGGACAGAGGACCTAATGGTCCTCTTTTACCCTCACAGGGGAGGAGTGCTGGCTACAAAGACAACGACCACAGCCTCCTAAGGCAGTGCTTGACTCACGGTGAAGGTGAGATTGTGTTCCCAAGGGGCTGCCTCTTCGGGGGTGGGGGGCTCCTTGCACTAGACTTGGATGTGCTTTGGAGACCTCCCAGCTGGGGCGCCATATTGACCTCATCCGGAAGATATCTACGTCTTCCTTCATCCCTGTGCTCTGTTTTCTCAAACAGAGATTCGGGATCACCAGCTCATCTGGCCTGAAGTGAGTCCCTGGAGCAACATGTACCCTGGGTTTGCTGTCATCCACGAAAGATGCCCCCAGGAGATGCTTATCACACACACGGTCAGGCCAGGACTCTCCAGAGGAGACACTCAGCCAGGAGCACTTTCTCTGGAAAGGGATTGTGCTGGTTACAAATAATGCTTTGCTCTAAGGACACTTTAGGCATCTTATGGCAAGGGGTTTGCTATCCATCCTTGGTGAAAGCTTCAACATTTCGAGGGAAAAACAAAGGCAAAATAGATGTCGTTTTGGTGCTCTTATCTTTAGGCAGGGGGCAGCTGGAAAGGAGCACATGCTTCCTTAGACGACTTCTTTCTTCCCTCCCAGGGGCCGTGCGCCTCCTTGGCTCTTGCTCGTTTTGCTCCTCAATTTCCAATCACTCTTGTTCAGGCAATTGATCCTCTGCACGGGATTAAGCCTGCACGGTGTGTGCATACCTGTGTGTGCACGCGTGTGTTGGGCATGTGTGTATGTGCATGTGTGGACATATTTCTTCTCCTGTGAAGAACAGTAGTGCTCAGTGTCTGGAATGAGGTCTGAAGACGTGTGTAAAACCAACACTCTGGAGCTGAGTGTTGGCTTTATTCAAAGACGCACCATCTTTAGATCATTGACACAATGATGAGCAGGTAAAGCTCTGTTGGTGACTCTTTATGAGAAGGGATTTGTTTGATCAGGCAAAACTTGGCCATGTGTTCACTATGGGTTCAGATAATTTGATATCTTGCAGATCAGATTTCCAATCTAGCAACTCTGTTAACTGATGGTCTAACCTACCTTCACCGTATTTCGGTAATAAAGGGCTCTGAGGACCCTCATTAACAGAAACACTGCTCCCCAGCACTGCCATGTGGCCTGGCAAGGTGTGGGCTCCCCTGAGCCTGCAGGGTGTGCTCAGAGGCAGAGTTCAGGTTGGGGAGGATGAGAAAGCATGTTCAAGCCTGGCAAGCCCTGAATATCAGCCGCTTCCCCTCACCTATTTTGTCTCAAATGTTCTCAAATGTCTCGGGAGATTTCTTCCTATTAATCCAGAATAAACACGACATAATTCAATCTCTTTTAAGGAGCCCTGGTAGTCCCCCAGTACCATCTGTTTAAGGAGTGCCTCCTGAGTGCCAAGCCGGGGTCCAACAGTGAGTACAGCCTTGGGCAGAGAAAACTGAGCCCCAGCATCTGGGAAGCTAAACATGACCGTGGACTTCGTGACCCCCAGTGGTTTTCTTTGGAAAGTGATGGCTCTGCCAGGCGGTAGGAATGAGCCCCTGGCTCTGTCACCCACCCCTCCTCACATTCCCACTCCTTCCTTTCTCAGTTTCCCCACTCGCAGTCCCTGTGGGAAGAGCGCGATAGTGAGAACAGCCCAGGACTTGGGTCCAGATGATCTGAGCTGAGATCTCACCTGGAACAACATGTTTTCCCATCTTTAAAGGAAGAAAGTGGGGATTTGCTTTCAGGATTGCCTGGGAGCCAGGGATGACGTATAAAGAGTGTGGACCACGTGGTCGGACCAGAACGTGATCCTTCCTGTAACTTTACAATGTGGTCCAGTGACTGCGTGGATGGGGCCCCATCACCCAACTCCACAGGCAAAACCTCCCCCACCTCCAGACTCAGCCCCACCACATGGACCAGCCTCCAGCCCCTTGCTTTCCTCCTGTGTTCCTCCCAGAATACACCTCCAAAGTCTGAGCTCCCCATGTGCCCTCACACAGCCCACTGGACCTGCAGGCTTCTCCTCTCTCATTTACAAACCTGCAACAGTCCTGGTCTGGTTCACACTCCGATCCAGGGAAGGCCATACAGTAACTTCCTTATCCCTAAGTTGGATTTGGTACTGATCATTTAATATTGATCATTCTCTTCCCCAACACAGAATGAATTTGGGTCTAGTACAAACATCTACTCACCCTCAAGTGTCTGCCCATAGCAGCCAAGACCCAGTAGTTAAGCGATTTCAAGTATAGGGAAATTTTGATTTATATTTCTAAAGAAATTCCAGGTTTCTTAAATAAAACTATATTTTAAAAGCATGAAACAGGGGCTTCCCTGGTGGTGCAGTGGTTGAGAGTCCTCCTGCCAATGCAGGGGACACGGGTTCGTGCCCCGTTCCGGGAAGATCCCACATGCCACAGAGCAGCTGGGCCCGTGAGCCATGGCCGCTGAGCCTGCGCGTCTGGAGCCTGTGCTCCACAACGGGAGAGGTCGCAACAGTGAGAGGCAAAAAAAAAAAAAAAAAAAAAAAACATGAAACAGATTTTTCAAAGCTCTGCCAAGTTTAAATTTAGAGAATTTGCCACAAATAAAATGCAGCAGAGAAAAATCAAGTGTATTTATACTGAATTATTTATTTATTTTGTTTTCAAATTAATACATAGAAATATTTGCAGGTTGTTTATCCCTCAAAACATATTCCTGAATACAGCTCACATGTCTTTACTTATCTTGGGTTTTATTCAATCACCTTTTGAGGTAGACTTTGAGAATTTTTTAAGTACTTTGGACAGGCTATTGAGTGGGAAAGGCCAAATAGAAAAAGTCCATACCTTGATCACCTTTCTTCAAAATGTGTGTATATTTTAATGCATATATTATACACACACATTTATCATTTTAACAGAAGGTATATCTGTGGTATTTATTGCTACACTATCATTTTCAATTTCTGTCATCCACATGTAAGTTTTTTTTACAGTAAACCTAGATTTCTAATTTAATTTTGATTTAATGGAATCCCTTCTGCGTGTGTGACCACGTCTTAGAAATCTTCAGGAGGTCACATACAACTACAGTTGACCTGACTTACTCTGCTGGCCCAAATGATTAATTCAATATTATAATAAAAAACAAGGTCTCAGTACACTAAGAAATTGGGTTGTGATATTACATATCTATTAAAATATATGGATAAATGATATTATCTTACAAATATCAATTGTACATGGGTTCGCACTTCCATTATGGGAGAATTTTTTTTCTAATTTTAATGAATGGTTACTATCTTCATGAAGGGGATTTAACACATCAACATGAGTTGAGTAGTGCTGAAAAGTAATAATTTCCACCCAAGGCTAATCGTTAAGGTATTTAAACACATTTTTGTAATCTGAGAGCTTTAGCATAAAACAAATCAGACTGAGTGATTACTTGATAATTAATGGGTATTATCAGTTTGTTTCTTTCAAGGTATGGCTTCAAATCAGTGACAATAAATATGTGAAGTATTGGTTGATGGCAATTTAATGATAAATAAACAAAGCACATTTAGAAGTATAACAAATTGAAATGTTAATATTTAATACACACTCCCCTCCAGTTCACTAGATACTGTGACCTGTTCCAGCCATAATGTTATAATTTCCATTTCCGTGTCTCAGGAAAGGGACGCCACAGCAGACCCAGGGGATAAATAGAACAATTTCCATCGTTTGGATTTTAAGACTTTCGCATCACATTGCAGAGAATGTTGTCCTAAAAGTCAAAACTTAATTTTGGAAAGCCTGGATTTTGAGAATTTAAGATTAAGTTTCAAAGTACTGAGGGATAAATTTTATGCAACAGACAATAGACTGCAGATTCTGACAAAAAAAGCAGTCAAAAAAAAGTTGATGTCTTCTCATTCTAAACATGAAGCATGGATGAAATACAATTAGGTAGATACATAGATAGATAGACAGACATAACAAATGACAGGCTTAAAAAAGAAAGACTGAAATCTCTAGACAATACAAAGTAAATTAAAATGCAAAGCCAGAAAGATAAGTGGGGGACTCTTGTGGAGTTGACCCAGGAAGGCATTAGACTCCAATACAGTTCAGGGCCCAGGAGCTTGGATTTGACCCACCCAGCAGCACAGGAGAAAAGACCATGCAAGGAAGAAAGTGCAATGGAGAGTCTAGCATAAACCAGGATGATGAAAGGACCATTCATTAAATGACCAGGTTGGGGAGGGGGAGGGGAAAAAAACCCTCCAATTCACTATTTCAGGAAAGCAGCAAGGAAGCTGATCACTGCCTCTGGCACTACTTAGAACCACTGTCCTCCTAAGAGAAAAAAATCCCAAGTGGTCATCATGAATAAGCGGGTAGCAGGTTCAAATTTGTACTACGCTTTATGTGTAAGATCCCAAAACTGATAAAGTGAAAACATGTTTCCATACTGCTACAACTCTCAGAGACCCAGGTGAACACACCAATGTCACATAAGGATTTTTCCACCATACAAGCTGTCACTGAGGAAGAGGAAGATAAACTCACAATAAAACTTATAAAACAAACAAACAAAAATGCTGAAAGTCAAATGATATACCAAAGTAATTAGTAGTGTCAATAAATAAGCAGCCTGAAAGAGATATACACATAAAATAAATATATTCAAAATTATTATAGATATAAGAAGGGATGGAAAAATCTTGAAAAAAAGGACACTAAAGGGAAAGAAACAGTTTAAAAAAACAGATAGAACTTCTAGAAATGAAAAATATGATATTTGATAATAAAAACATAATAAAGGCAACTCTAAGTAAGTTCCTGAATGAATAAAGGTGACCAGTCCTTGGTCTCTCTGCCTATCAAAGTAAAGAAGAAATACTCTCCAAAAGAAAAAGTAACATCATTCAGAAACTCCATAATGTTTAACTCACAGGCTCTGGTGTTCACTCAAAAGTTATCAAGAATACAGGAAATGAATGTTATGAACAAAACCCATGAGAAAAAATTTACAAGACTCGTAAGTGACTGAGACCTTGAAGTTGTCAGTTAGGGACTGTATAATAACTATCAATAACCTCTTCAAAAAAAAAATTAAGATAAAAATAACATCAATAAATGGAAAATTTTACTAGAAGACTGGAATCTCAAAAAAAGAGAAAGGAGAAGAAATTTTATAACTAAAAACACAGTATTGGATACTAAAACTCAGTTGATGAATTTAAAGCAGATTAAATGGAGAGAAGAGAGTTCAACAACTAAAAGATGGGTCAATGGAAGTACCTGCACTAAAACTCAGAGAAAGAGGGATAAAAAATAGAGAAAATAATAAAACTACAAACAAGACACAGTGACAGAAACTAACATACATGTAATTGGAGACTTAGAAAGAGAAAAGAGAAATGAGGCAGAAAAAAATATTTGCAGAGATAATGGCTAAACATTTTTGTCAAACTTATGAGACATATGGGTCCACATATTCAAAATGTCTAAGGACAACAGGCAGGATAAATATGAAAAAATCCATACATGGGAATATCAAAGGAGCACTGCCAAAAAGAACTCAGAGAGAAAAAATCTTGATACAGGATCTACAGCTGACTATTCAACAGAAATGATGAAAGATATAGGGCTATGAAATTGTACATATAAATTGCTGGAGAAAAATAACTGCAGAATTAGAATTGTGCAACCAACAAAAATGACCTGCAAAAATTAAAATAAATATATGTACAGATAAACATAGAAACATTGAGAACATAAAAAATTTACCACCAGTATACATACCAAAAAGAAATAATAAGAAGAGGTTTCTTTTGGTAAAAAAATATGAACTGAAATGACAGAACAACCAAAAGGAATAAAGAATTTCAAAAAGGTCATAAATGTGATGAAATATAAATTTATATCACTGATACAACAAAAGATAGTAATACTAATAATATATTGTGTGTGTGTATATATATATATATGGTAATAAATGTTGAATTTTTAAAGTACAATCAAGAATTAAATAAGTGGTCATGTATGGGTAAGTGAGAATTAATACACTGGAGGACAGGAGAAGGAAATTACTCACAAGGTATCCCAGAAAAATAAATAAATGGAGAGTATAAAGTAGAGATTGAGAGATTAAAGAATATAATAAAATAATCAACACTGAGAATCTTTATATTCTCTCACGAAAGCTAGGAGAATATTAATATTTATTACTTCAATATAGTACACTTGAATACAGAAACAAAAAGTGTGATAGGAAAAAATGTTAAACACATTTGTGAATATATAGATAAATTGTTATTTATTTTAATTTAAGAATTATTATTTATAAAATGATTCACTTGTGAGTTAAGAAATAATATGGAAATAACATACGAAACAAAATGCCTTTGAAGATGAAGAAATGATCAGTTAAACGTTAAATTTTTCTTAGTAAAAAAGATAATGAATTTAATGATAAAATTAATGTAAAACGATTGATTGTATACACTAAGTAAACATTTTCATTTTTTATATAAATAGAACACAAAACTTCCAAATTAACAAGAAGGGGGAAATGAATAAATAAATCTAATTTAGCATAACGGAAAAAAATAAAAGTAGACCCTAAAAGAGAAGAAAAAAAATACATGGTAAATGAAAAATTTAACATAATTTGGCAGAAATTATCCCAAATATAGTAGTAATTAAAATTAATGTAAAATAATAAATTGCCTTATTTAAGATAAATATTATCAGGGAGAAACAAAAGAAAATAATTCAGTATCTTGTTTAAAGGTGAGGGAATAGTAAAAGTAAAAGATATGTACACAGAAGATACTAACCAATAAAAGATAATAGTACTATTGCTAACCAATAAAAACAACAATAATAAAAATAAGGTAATTTCTTAATGATAAAAAGAGCAATTCACCAAAAAACTATAAAAGTGCTTATATTATATGCACATAAAACACAGACTCAGAATATATACTGACAAAATAAATACAAGGAAAGAAAAGGAAAAAATCCACCATCATAATTGGTAAATTTACCAAGATATCCTGAAAATAGAGCAAGCAAATAAAATCAGTTATAATAAGAGAAAAATTGAATAACACAAAATATAAAACTTGATCAAATAAATATCTGTAGAACTCTTCACTCAATTATCTGAAAATCCTCATTCACTCTTTAAATATATTCAACTTTTGAAAGCTTAATATGCAGTGAAATTCAAAAAAGCATTTAAAAGGTCAAACATTTCTATATCAGGCTATTTTCCATCAACAAAAAATACCATTAGAAAGGAACACAAAACAATAACCAACCAAAGCATTAGAAATTAAAATCAGGTCTTAATAATTTATGTTTCAAAGAAGAAATTATAATATAAATTAGAAATAATTCAAACAATAATAGTGAAAACACATTAAGGTATACCAACATAATGTTTAGCAGGAAAGTTATTAACTTATGTTCATATACTACAAAAGGATATAGAGTGAACATTAATCAACTCAAAAAGTTAGAAAACTAGGGTAATAGCAAAGTTCAAAGAAGGTGATTTTGAAAAATGAGTATAAATATAAATTAAATAGAAAAACATCAAGAAAAGCACATGAACAAAATCAGTCTTTTCATTAAAAGATTAATGAAAATATATAACCATTTAAATGGCTGGTAAAGAAAACATGCATATTTAAATAATATTTTGAATGTAAAGTGAAATATAACTAGAGATTTTTTTTTAATCACACAAAAATAAAATGTATGCCCTTTTATAATGCCATTGTAACCTTCACAGCAAAGCCAAAATACAGTGAAAAAAGTGATAACAAAATAATACCTAATTTAATAGCTTTTTAATACACCCCATATTGTTCTAAGCACTTTACTTTATAAACTCATTTAATACTGACCTCAACACAGATATAAATACTATAATCTCCATTTTGCATATGAGACAACTGAAGCAGAGTGTTTGAATAATTTGCTCAAGGTCTCATACCTGGAAAAGTGAGGAAAGAAAATGCATAGGCTAATCACTCTTGTAGTATATATTCTTGCATATATTATTATAAAATATATTTTATATGCAATATTATAATATGTTAATATTTTATATATCCTAATGTACTATTTTATATATGTATATGTATCCCCAAATAAAATGTTTGCAAATAAAATCTAGCAAGATACATGGTAATCTTGAGATGGAGAAGAATTTCTTGAATGAGAAAAAAAAAAAAAAAAAAATATATATATATATATATATATATATATATATATATATATATCTCATAGAGGAAATAATTAATTTGGCTCCATTATCATTTGTAACTTTTTCATGACAAAAAAGAACATAATTAAAATTAAAATATAGGCTATATTTAATAAAATTTATTTTTTGACCAAAAATAATTGCATCTAGAAAATATTAAAAGCTTTACAATTTTAAGACAAATATTAGCAATTTATAGATGAAAAAATCTTACAAACATAAACACATGCTCAACCTCACTAGCCAGAGTAATGCAAAGTAAAACAACAGTAAAAAATATTTTATTCACAAATTGGCAAGATCAATGCTGGTAGGCATGTATGTGAGCAAACCCACTTTGGAATAAAGTAAAAAATGACCAAAACCTATGAGCTAGCAATTCTACTTCTAGGGATTCATTCTGGATTGATAGTTTTTGAAACTTTGTTGTTGTGTTCTCATTAAAACAATTGTAAAATCCTATGTACATATTTATAATTTTTTATGATATGTTTACACTATTGTAAAAAAAGTCATTTCTGTTGCATTATAAATATTAAATTTCTAAAATTAAATTGTTACACTCATTTTTAAATAAGTTTAATGAAATTCAAATATCATATGATACCCACCATCATCCACAATAAAATACATGGAAAACCTCTCTAGTTTTCAGAAATGTTTTACTGTTTCTTTTCATCCTTGAATTTATATTTCTATTCCACTTCCCCCTAAAAAATTTATGCTAATTATTTATTTGTTGGAAATTAATCACCCCATCATATAATACCACAAAATAAATAGATGGTAAAAATTTTAAATATTCTGTACTTGTAAGGGTCTAGGTGATAAATTTACAGTAACCAGTAATCTTTAGACAAAATGATGCCAATATTCAATAAAACAGAAAATGCTAATTTACCTCTAATATATGATCCTGGCATCGTTCTGTCAAAAAATAATATGGAAATTTTATTTCCTATTTCTTTAAGTACATTCTTTTATTTGTTTATTTATTTTGGTGTGGACCGTTTTTAAAGTCTTTATTGAATTTGTTACAATATTGCTTCTGTTTTATGTTTTAGTTTTTTTGGGCCATGAGGCTTGTGGGATCTTAGCTCCCCAACCAGAGATGGAACCCACACCCTTTGCACTGGAAGGTGAAGTCCCAACCATTGGACTGCCAGGGAAGTCCCTCCTGTTTCTTGATATTACAGAGAATGTACAGATGAGACAAATATCAAGATGTGATTCTCAGCACTTCCCTGGCGGTCCAGTGGTTAAGATTCTGTGTTTCTATTGCAGGGGGCATGGATTCAATCCCTGGTTGGGAAAGTAAGATCCCACATGCTGCATGGCACAGCACGGGTGTGGGGTATATGATTCTCATCGCCACATAAGGAGAAAATAATGGGAGACAACTCACAGAAAAAGTGATTCTTCAGAGCATTCTTTTTATAAATTATACTTCTAAATTAAATATAGGATAAATGTAGGTAAATAGATGATAGACAGATAGATGATAAACAAACAGACATAGACATAGGTAGACAGGGTTCAAAACCTTGCCATATGTTTTTTGCTGTGATGGATTAAGGTTCTATACAACCTTTACTAGTTTTTATTGACACAATCAGCTGTGTTTGCACGGGAAGACCCCAGCTGCATTGTGTTCCTAACAATAATATGATGGATAGAATGGGTAAGATTATTAAATATTGATCATCATGACTATTCTCTCCCTTACTTCAGGGACGTCCAACACCCTCTTTCTAATTTTGCCTTTGGCATGAGACAATGAAAGACACTAGTATTTCAAAGTGTTCCTTTGTTTGTTTCTCTAGAGGATTTAAATTGCAGTTGTACCACAGGTACAACTGAGGATCGGAAAAAGTTACACCCTTATTTGTAAAATGGGGGAAAGAAAGTTGGAAGGTGAGCTAAGAAATCAGGAGAAGAATAAAGTAGGTACAAAGAATAGTAAGAATATATAGAAGATAAGCAGCAGATTTAAATATAGTGATATAAAAATTGCATTAAATGTAAATGATCTAATCTCTAAGTAAAAGACAGGGATTGTCATATCGCATAAAAGAGCAATACAGTTGACCATTGAACAACACCAGTTTGAACTGCCCAGGTCCACTTTTACATGGAGTTTTTTCAATAAATATAGTACTTGTATTTTCATTTTACAGATCTTTAAGTATGGGGAAAGTTTGTGTTTGTTTAGAGATCATAATATGTGGAATCAAAAGAACTAGGATTTGAGTCCTGATTCTAACCAGACTGTTTCAGCATCCTGCCCTTAGGTGAGTCATTAATCAGTTTCTTTGTTTTTGTGGCAGAGATAGCAGTGCTTGAATTTTCAACTGCATGGTGGGGTGGAAGTGGGGGTGCATGGCACCCTTCATTCCCACTTTTGTTCAAGGATCAATTGTACTCAAATATTTATTCTACACAAGAAATCTACTGTAAATATGACATATAATTTAAAAGTAAAAGTATGGTAAATAGATATCATGTCAATCTTAAGCATAAGAGAGTAGCCTGGCTAACTTAATAGCAAACAAAATACACTTGGAAAACTAAATATTAACAGGAATAAAAAATACATTTTTAGGGCTTCCCTGGTGGTGCAGTGGTCAGGAGTCTGCCTGCCGATGCAGGGGACACGGGTTCATGCCCCAGTCCAAGAGGGTTCCACACGCTGCGGAGCAGCTGGGCCCATGGGCCATGGCTGCTGAGCCCGCACATCCGGAGCCTGTGCTCCGCAAGGGGAGAAGCCACAACAGTGAGAGGCCTGCGTACCGCAAAAAAAAATAAAAATAAAAAAGCAGCAATGACCCCATTAACCAACTTGGCATAATTGATAATCATGGGATATTCCACTCATTAACAGTTGCATACACGTTCTTTACATATAAATGATATACTAGACTGCCAAAATTTAACTCAGCAAAGTTAAAGGAATTAAAACCATATAGATTATGTTATTTGATCCCAAAAATATTAATTTAAAAAGTGATAACAGAAAGATCCAGCCCTGTTCTCTGCTCTTGTCTGTTATTCACCTCCCCCATCTCTCTCTCTTCTTTATCAGGAGGGACACACTCACCTCTGAGCCTTGGTCTAGCCCCTTAGTCTCAGTATACCAGCACCCACAGGACACCCCATCTCCCTCTGTCTTTGCTCAAGTGTCACCTTCTCCATGAGCCTTTTTCTGACCCCTACTTTGCAATGGAATCCTGCCCTCCCCTGACACTCCCTGCTTTGTTTTCTGGACCCCTGCACCCTCTGATGTACTATCCAGTTATACTCTCCATCTGACCTCTGTTTCTGTCCACAGTAGAAAATATGCTCCATGGATACAAGTGCATAGACTTGCCAAGGTCTTGGTCCAAAGTGGGTGCTCACTAAGTTCTTGTTGCCATCCCTGATCAGGGTGAGGGTGAGGGTAGGGAAAGACACCTTTCCAGGTTTGCTGGAGAGGTGAAATGCTATGGAAAATTCATCCACCAGAATGAGACATTCACGTCCAACAGCAAGAACACTTTCCACTCACCAGGTTAAGCAAATCATTTTCACAAGGGTGAAGATGTTGGCACAGCAGTTTATCCCACAGTCGTGGAGACTTAGTGTGAAATGTACACACACCTTGGTGATGGGTCCAAAGTGTCCGGGGTGTCTTCCCAGTGAACTTTCTATGGCAGTGGACCGTGTGATCCCACACTCACTGCCCTAATCCCTATCTCCTGAGCCCGCAGCCTGGAACCAGGCATAGCTCTGGGGCTGGTGCTGCTGATATGCTGTAAAATACATACATTCCACAAGGATTTCAGTGATTTAACTTTCAGGAGCCTGGAACATATAACGACTTGCATCTAAAGAAAGAAATGATACACCTTCTAAATTATTTGGGTGAATTTTGTCATAAAGAAAAATATCTTTTAAATCAATTGTCAAGATTTAAATACATTTCTATGTAGGACTTTTATTGTTCAAACTGTGTAACAAGTTTGACTTTTCTAATCTCATTTTATTCTATGATCTCCTCTACTTCCTAGTCTTTGTTAATTTAATCATATTTTATAATCTACCTGTTGACATATGATTTTTTTTCAAGAATTATTGTTAGCACTTGCTTTAATTGTGAATTCATAGCGGTCATAGTCACTTGTGTTTAGCCATTTATTCTTTACAATAATATTATTATATATTATTATGTTATTATATAAATTTATTTTTATTATTCTGTTCTTAAGTTTTCAATTTTGATTCTTTTTACAGTTAACTGGAGTGTGCTTTCAAATAATTTTTTCTCCAATAATTACATAGAATTTTCTAATTCTTTACATACTTGAGAATATATATTACTTTTATATTTGAGTCATGACTCCAGCAAGTACAGATTTCTTAAGGAAGAAAAGTCCTTTATTGTTCACTTTTGTTGAGTTTTTAGACTGTCTTTACCCTTTTTCCCAAGGCTCTGGATTCATAACACCCCTGTCTTCTGTTATCATCTGGGGAGATGTCTGAGACCAGCTTGGTTTGGGCTTTATTTTTAATTTTCTCTGGAAGTTCATAGGATTTTTTTCTCTATACTTGAAAATATAAAACAGCAGAAAATGATTAGGCCTGAACATATTACTTTTCCTTTTGACTCAACTATTCTGAAGATAGAAAACTTTTTATCAGTCCAGGAAAGTTTTCTAGATAATTTATTGATTATTGATATTAATGTTATCAATACTGATATGTTGGTAACTTACTCTGCTTTGTTAAGTGTGATTTCTAATAGTCACAATTACCCCCATTGTAGAAATCCTTGCTCTGTCCTTGTCATCTATTGTTTCTCAAGTCTTTGGAGTTTTTCCCTCGATATCCTGGAAGAATTTGAAGTTTATCCTTGACATTGCTGATTCAACATTCTGTCCTAGAAGCTCTCGTCTTTATGCTTTGAATAAGAATTTAATTATATTATTAATTTGGGGTTTCCTTCATTTTTTTCTCCTTTAATTTAGATTCTCTAATATACATTGTTCACCAGGCCTCTCTCCTCCTGTTGCATCCTGCCCTCTACCATAGCGACTATAGCTTTTGCCCACTCCCAAAGGAAATGGGAAAATCAGGGGAAAGGACTCTAACATGTCCTTCTGCTACCTGCAACAAACCAATTTTAGAGGTGGCTGTTTCTCCCCATTTTTGTGAGAATACTGCCTGCCCACTGTAGGGAGCACATGTTGACCTCTTATTGGGTTTGTTCCTCTTTGAACATTAGGAGGTGGATTGAAGACTGTCTTCTGCTCACCTGCAGGGGGCGTGGTGCACACTCTGTCCCGTCTGTCCACTGAGCGGGCTCCACACTTCACGTCTAACTAAGAACCTAAACCAGTTTCAGTGCCTTAAAGGTGTTCTCTCCACTGGGAATCCTGATGGCTTGAAGTGAAATCTATTCCTATTCCAACGTGTTTTTCTTACAACCCTGGAGAATCGTGTACGTGTACACATAGTACACAAAGAACGAAGCCTTCCTCTGCCCCACCCCCACCCAACGGTGTGCAAGGCAAGGCTGATCGCATCCTGTATACATACCTGCTGTGCTGGTCTTGCGTGGTGAGGGGTGGAGAGCAGGACCCAGACTGCTCCAGGACACAGTCCTGGGAGAAAAGAGGGGTGGGCAGCCACCTGTCTTCTGGGCAGGGCCATGTCCAGAAATCAGGTTTCAGAGGAGGTGTTTGGATAAGCACATCCCTCCAGGCTGCTCTGGGCAAGAAGGTGAGATCTTTGTTTGGGACAGGATGTCACAAATCCATGCAGCTAATGACACAAGAATGGAAATCCAGGCAGAATGGGTTTACAGTCTCCCTTTGTTTTAACTGTCTCCTTGTGTATCATCTTGATGACTGCAGTGGTATTTTAGAAAAGAGAACATCAGGCTCTGATAGATAAATGCCAAATTTACTCAACTTCGTTCTTCTTATTATTTTTTCCCAATAGCAGCAAAAACTTTTGGAGGAGCCTGTATTTGATTAAATAGATCAACCCATCATTTCCCAGGTTACTACCCTGACTTTATTTCTTGTGAATAAAACAACCAGAAAAAAAGTGAAATCATTATTGCCAATGCACAAAAATGGAAGTGCATTTTCTAATCAAATGTGCTGCAACTTTGGAGAATTGTTTTTTTTACTGTTTAACCCATGGATGCAGCACCACCTTCCCCTTCCCTCCCATCAGTTACCCCACTCCCAGCACACCTGCTGACCAACTGTCCCCTTTCTTGATGGTGCACCAGCCAAGGCCACCCACCACTAAGACCCTTGGTCTCTCCAAGACACAGTCCACCAACAGGATTTCTGTCTTCTTATAAGAGTGTCCTAAGAATCAAAAATAAACTCAGAATTCCAGATCACACATACTGTTTTGTTGTTCCATTTGTTTTGTTGTGTAAGTCCATGTATTACTTCCAAGTATGCAAACATGTTGGATTTCTGACAATCCAGGACTTTGCGTTGGTACAAATAAGAACACCTCCCACTTGAAGCCCACAGTTTGGCTGCAGAGGCTTCTGGGAACCTGCTGCTCCAATGATAAAGTAGAGTATGTGCCCTGACAGCCACTCTTACAGCAGGAACTTCTGAAATTTTAATTTTCCCTTCAAAATTATTGACTCATTGTTTTAATCTCCTTTGTTTAATTTTCTCTTGGAAATCCAGAACCCTCTTATGTTAAAATACATCTCCTGGAAGCCTCAGTTGTGGAATGTTTGGCTATTAGTGTGGAGCAATTCGTGTGGAAATTTCTATCCAACTGTAAAAAATTATATAGGTACGTATATGAACAAGATTTTCACAAAATTGTTTACACTACTTTAATTTGTGTAATATCTATGTGCATAAGTCATAATTCTATACGTACATATGTAAGGGAATAGTATTGAATCCTTCTTATAAACTAATCATTGTAAACCAAAGGATTTATTTTAAAACTATGATTCTCAAGATATATATGTACGGTGAAGCGTATTCTGTAGAAATCAACAAGTGAAAATGTATCCCCCTAAAATATATAGTAATTATAAATATTTATCTACTTATTGAGATAATAAAAGGTAAGACTTCATTTATCAGCAATGTATGTATGTACGTATGTATTTATTATTTAGCCAAGTCAAACATCATAACAACTTTTGAAACTACTTTTTGGTAATTTATTATAATTCCAGACTTGTGTCCCCAAAGTGACCAGATGATTTTGCTGTTAATGTAGCGGTGACCACATAGCTCCACGTTCCCAGTGTGGCTGGGCCTCTGTGTCCCCCATGGTCACCATGTTTGGTCAAGCCCCAAGAAAAACCTAGCACTTGGTGCCTTCTTTCCAAAAGCAACATCCTGATTTGGGGAGGAATCTCTTTGAGTTAGATTATCTGCATGGATGACCCCATCTTTGCCCTTCCCTGTATGCATGCCCTGCAAGTCCTCCATGAAGACGTGGAGTTCATTTCACTGCTCCTGGATTCCGAGTTCAGTGTGTGGGTTGCTTCAGCTGATGGGATGTAGGTGTGACAGATGCAGAGGCTTGCAAAGCACCGGGGGTGCAGGGGTGGGGATTTTGGCTTCCTCTTTGCTCCCTGCAGTAAGGGTGCTACCAGTCTGGCCAGCTGGAGCATGACACACATGCAGCAGAGCTGAATCACCCATGTCCCAGCCAGACCATCCTAGATCAGCCTGCTGGTGGGCAAGCACAGCCCCCAAATTGCAAAACCACCTAAGCACGTGCCCCTGACCACCTATGCCCATGCCAGTGAGGTCAGCATTCCCTAGGCTAGTCTGACTCAGGACCAAGTCGGCGTTTGACTGTCTGCCTCGAGAGTCTATGGGCTGTGAAGCACCATCGTGTAGAGATGACTGGTACACCCCCTCCCCCAGCTGCAGAGTCCTGGGGAGACTGTCCGTCATTCTACGATGGCACACATGTCAGGTCCCCAGATGCTCTCCTCTCAAGGACTTGAGTCCTGGGTGGAGTCTGCAAGGGCAGTAAATGCAGCGGGGCTGCCTCTCACAGGAAGCAGCCCCCGTGATGCTGTTTGTGAGCGGCTGCTCCCTGAGAGTCAGTCTCTGCCCCAGATCCTACCCTTCAAGATGGGCTCTTCCATGAAACAACTGCTTCTCTTCTAGCAGGTCCTCTGTAGGCTTTCGTGGCCACTGTCTGTTCATTTGCTAACACCCCAAGAAATCTGAGTGTGGCTTCTGTGTCATGTGTGGTGCTAAGACCTGGGGACACAGGATGAGCGGGAGCGAGAAGGGGCCAGGTCCCCGCAGAAGAAAGTCAGAAGCAGGTAGGAATCTCACCCAGTGCCTGGGCTTGAACATTAGCCCCACTGCACTAAATAACTCTGGAAAAAATTACTTCTTCCTTCTTAATCTGTGTTCTCATCGGTAAAGTGGGGTTGATAACAGTACTGATGTTAGAAAATTGCCTGAGGACTCAATGAGAAAATATATTCAAACCACTCAGCATGGTGCCCAGTTATCACAACTTCTCCTTCTCTTCCTGCAGACTAAGGGAGAAGAAAGCAACTCAACAAGCAGCTATAATATTTTATCATAAGGACGAGGGCAGTGGGCTTACCGCTGGGACCAAGAAAACATGGGGCACAAGACGTCTATCCCATGTTTTGGAGATCTAGGAAGATGTCGGGGGCGGAGTGGCATCCATCCCGGAAACCAAAGGATAGTGTGGCCATTAGTGAGGGCAAAGTGTGGGGAGGAACAAAATCTGCTTCTGCCAGACATATTCAAAAGTGGGGGGAGATTGAACCTGGAAGAACAGAATGAAATTTGGCTGCTTCCTGGCGGGTTGGAGAGGCACAGGTCAGGGCAGAGGGGGCGATGGGGACATTAGGGGGCAGAGTTAGCCAGAGGACATGTCACAAAGAGTCTTGGGGACCTGTTACGGTCAGGATTCTGTGCTTAGAAAAAAGAGAAACATGAGGAAGGGTGACGTGACTAGACAGGATGCTGAGCATGACGGCTCAGTCACAGTGGAGCAGGCACTGGAGGCCAGTGAAGCATGAGAGAGAAAGGCAAGTGGAAGTCTGGTGTGGGGACCCAAGCAAACTGGGATGGAGGCTTTGACTGGGATAGGGCTGTGGGGATGGAGGAAAATGGACAGCATGGGGACACACTACTACGGATTTGTGGTGATAGGCTGAACGGGGTGCTATAGAAAGAGAGGGTTATGGTTTGAACAGCCAGTTAGGAAAAGAAGGAGAAACAGCACATTGAGGGTGGGGTGGGGTGGGGATTGTGAGTAGGGCTTTGGACTCTTTGACTTCTGTGATGCTCTTGTGGGGCATCTAAGAAGGGGTGGCAGGAGGCAGCTGGATCTGTGGGTTTGGAGCTCAAGAAGGAGCCTGCAGTGGTAGTGGGGAACCTGGGTCCTTGGGCTGTGGATAGAGTCAGGCTTCACGAAGCGGGGGCAAAACTATGGGAGAATCCAGGGGTGATGAGAGCTGGGCAGACCGTCTGACCCACAAGCCCCACACCAATCACTGGGCAGCTCTCACCTCCCCTGCAGGGGACCCCCCTCTTCCTTCCTGTGCCCGCAGTGGGTTTGGGAAATGGTCTGTGAGCTTGTGAAACTCGTGCACAGAGTAGGTGTCCTTCAAGAGCAGCCTGAGGGCTTCCCATGTAACGTGTAGGACAGTCACCTCTAGGTGCCGTGATCCCTGTACATCTGTGCATAAAATGTTCACGTGTGCTTTCTGACTCTTGGTCATGCTCTCTACAGGTGCATTTGTTAGTGCTGTGGGTTTCCAGTAAAGTGAAATTGTATTGTGATGTTTCTATATTGCAGGGGAGAAACATAGGTTAAGAGAAGAGTGAGCATATTCTCACAGTGTTTGCAGGACTGATGGAAGATCGCCTGAAGAAGGTTCTCGTGCCTAAAGTGATCTGGATTCATTCTCTCTCTGCAAATGGCGATTGACTCGAGCCAATGCCGCAACTATTTATTGAACCACTTCTGTCTCCATCTCTGCTGCTGATGCTCGGGAGACGGGAGCCACACATCCGATGACATCTATGAAAGATAAGAAATCTATCCATCACCGTGTCTGTAATCCTCAGTCTATACTGAGTGAAGGCAAGGTTGTGTTCCATAAGATAAATCTCAAAAACGGAAAAAAAAAAAAAAATCATCAAAAGCTTAGCTTCTGAAAGCCTCGCTCTTGAAAATATGGTTCTATCAACTCTGCATTAATGTAATCATTCTATGTATAGAAGGTACACACACACACATACACACACACACACACACACACACAGACAATATCCAGCAGCTTATTTATTCCAAATACAGTGGCTTTTTAATTTTAACGTTTCTATCTTTAACATAGCTAATATTTTTCAAGTCCTGATTTCGTGCCAGACTTGAGAAATGCCTTCTGTACTTAGACGCATTTAACAGTCAATTTTTTTTTTTTTTTTTGTGGCACGCGGGCCTCTCACTGTCGTGGCCTCTCCCGTTGCGGAGCACAGGCTCCGGACACGCAGGCTCAGTGGCCATGGCTCATGGACCCAGTCACTCCACGGCATGTGGGATCTTCCCGGACCGGGGCACGAACCAGTGTCCCCTGCATCGGCAGGCAGACCCCCAACCACTGCGCCACCAGGGAATCCCTAACAGTCAAAAAGTTTTGATGTGGGTGTTTACACTTCACAGATGAGGAGGAGTTAAGAAACGTACCCAGAGTCACATCAATTATCTCAAGAATGATGGAACAGCCAGCATTTCATCTTAGGAACACCATAAGTTTCTCAAACCCAGAACATCTAAAACATCATCCCAGAGGAGAGGAGAGATCCATACCCACAACCTCCTTATTCAAATGATAGATACCCCACTCCTCAGCCAGGGAGAGAGGAAAGCCTTGGCACCAGCCAGAATTTACACATCTTTGGGGTCCCAGCAGGTCCCAAGCCTGGGCCCAGAGGACAATCCACAGTCACCCCTTAATTCCATGGCTCCATCAAGAGTGATTGACTGGAATCCATTGCTCTCCTAGTGACAGGGCATGCTGTAGGGAGAACGGCCAGCCCATCAATTCCATTCCACACCTCCAGCTCATTTGCATCCTGCAGACAGTACAGCACCTAAACGAGCATCACCAATGGAAAGAAAAGCAAAGCCTAATTCTGAACCTGAACATAGATAGTAACCTCCCCCCCTCCTCCCCTCTTCCTCTTACTAATGCAGAAAACGTGCTTCGATTAATCAAATCTATTTATTACAGGACGACTTGATTCCAGGCCACCTGGGCAGAGGTTCCCACTGACCTGCAGGGGCTGAGTTCCCTGAGTTAACATGGAGACTGCATGTCAGCAGGTCCAGGCTGGGTCAACTTGGCGGCCAGGTGTGCTGGGTCAACTTGGAGGCCAGGTGTGCTGGGCCCTCAGGACAGATCTGCTCTCCCAGGGAAAACGCCTGCATGTCTCTCCAGGTGAGGAAAGTCTGATCCCCTCACTCTCTGCCCCCAGTCATCCTCCTGGCTGTCTTTGTCCTTTTGCAGCCACTACAAGTGCCACGCTATCCACTACAGACCAGGGTCCAGGCGAGCTGTCCACACTGGGTACCTCTCCACCTACGTGCACACAACATCCTGTGGGCAAAGAGTGGCTATCAGACTCTGCAATTAAAGATGGCCATGAGATCAGACTCGCATCATCTCAAAATAAAATCTTGTTACATTTATCCATCAAGGGTAAAGAAGAGTTCTTATGTACTTCGGATATAATTCCAACTGTTGTAAAATTTGGGGTGGTAGGTTTCAAAAACTTAATTTTCAAAGTTGTGTACCTATTTGTGCAAAGAAAATTTCTCCTTAATAACAATCAATAATCTGAAAAACTCCTCACCAGTCCATGAAAATAAAGTGTGGGTAGCCATTTCAAGCAAGAAACTTGATTTTAAAAATATGTTTGTTGAAAATAACAACAGGAGAGCTTCAAGATGATGAAGGAGTAAGACACGGAGATCACATTCCTCCCCACAAATGCATCAGAAATACAACTACACATAGAACAACTCCTACAGAGCACCTACTGAATGATGCCAGAAGACCTCAGACTTCACAAAAGGCAAGAAACTTCCCACGTACCTCGGTAGGGTAAAAGAAAAAAGGAAAAACAGAGAAAAAAGAATAGCGATGGGACTCACACCTCAGGGAGGGAGCTGTGAAGGAGGAAATGTTTCCACACACTAGGAAGCCCCTTCACTGGCAGAGACTGGGGGTGGCAGGGGGTGAAGCTTCAGAGCCATGGAAGAGAGCTCAGCAGCAGGGTTTCAGAGGGTAAAGTGGAGAGATTCTCACACACTGGATCACTGCCGACCAGCACTCACCAGCCCAGGAGGCTTGTCTGCTCACCCACCAAGACAGGTGGGGGCTGCAAGCTGAGGCTCAGCCTTCAGACGTCAGACCCCAGGGAGAGGACTGGGGTTGGCTGCGTGAACACAGTCTGAAGGGGTCTAATGTGCCACAGCTAGCCGGGAGGGAGTCCGGAAAAAAAGTCTGGACCTGCTGAAGAGGCAAGAGACCATTGTTTCAGGATGCGTGGGGAGAGGGGGTTCAGAGCACTGCCTAAATGAGCTCCAGAGAAGGGCGCGAGCCGCAGCTATCACTGCAGACACCAGAGACAGGCATGAGACGCTAAGGCTGCTACTGCAGCCACCAAGAAGCCTGTGGACAAGCAGAGGTCACTATCCACACCTCCTCTCCAGGGGGCCTGTGCAGCCCGCCACTGCCAGGGTCCCGTGATCCAGGGACAACTTTCCCGGGAGAATACACGGCACACCTCACGCTGTTGCAATGTCATGCTGGCCTCTGCTGCTGCAGGCTCGCCCCACATTCCATACCCCTCCCTCTCCCCGGCCTGAGTGAGGCAGAGCCCCCTAATCAGCTGCTACTTTAACCCCATACTCTCTGAACAAATAACAGATGCCCTCAGTTGACCTACATGCAGAGGCAGGGCCAAATCCAAAGCTGAACCCCAGGAGATGTGCCAACAAATAAGACAAAGAGAAATCTCTCCCAGTAGCCTCAGTAGCAGCGGATTAAATCTCAACAATCAACTTGATGTACCTGCATTTGTGGAATACCTGAATAGACAATGAATCATCCCAAAATTGAGGCAGTGGACTTTGTGTGAATTTCTCTGTACAGCTTTGCTTTTACCATTTGTCCTAGGGTTCTGTCGGTCCGTGTGTTTTTTTTTTTTTTTGGTATAGTTTTTTAGCACGTGTTATCATTGGTGGATTTGTTTTTTTGGTTTGGTTGCTCTGTTCTTTCTTTCTTTCTTTTTTCATTACTTTTAAATTTATTTTTAATATTTCTTTATGTTAATAACTTTTTGACTTAATTTAATTTTGTTCTTTTTTTCTCTCTTTTTTTCTCCCATTTCTTCTGAGCCATATGGCTGACAGGGTCTTGGTGCTCCGGCTGGGTGTCAGTCCTGTGCCCGTGAAGTGGGAGAGCTGAGTTCAGGACATTGGTCCGTCAGAGACCTCCTGGGTCCACATAATATCAAACAACAAAAGCTCTCCCAGAGATCTCCATCTCACTGCTAAGACCCAGCTCCATTCAATGACCAGAAAGTTCCAGTGCTGGTCACCCCATGCCAAACAATTAGCAAGACAGGAACACAACACCATCCATTAGCACAGAGGCTGCCTAAAATCATAATAAGGTCACAGACACCCCAAAACACACCACTGGACGTGGTCTTGCCTACCAGAGAGACAAGATCCAGCCTTATCTACCAGAACACAGGCACCAGTCCCCTCCACCAGGAAGCCTACACAACCCACAGAAACAATCTTAGCCACTGGGAGCAGACACCAAAAACAACGGGAAATATGAACCTGCAGCCTGGGAAAAGGAGACACGAAACACAGTAAGTTAAGCAAAATGAGAAGACAGAAACACACAGCAGATGAAGGAGCAAGGTAAAAAACCACTAGACCAAACAAATGAAGAGGAAATAGTCAGTCTACCTGAAAAAGAATTCAGAGAAATTATAGTAAAGATGATCCAAAATCTTGGAAATAGAATGGAGAAAGTACAAGAAATGTTTAACAAGGACCTAGAAGAACTAAAGAGCAAGCAAACAATGATGAACAAAACTATAAATTAAATTTAAAAATTCTCTAAAAGGAATCAATAGCAGAATAACTGAGGCAGAAGAACAGATAAGTGACCTGGAAGATAAAATAGTGGAAATAATTATCACAGAGCAGAATAAAGAAAAAAGAATGAAAATAATTGAGGAAAGTCTCAGAGACCTCTGGGACAACATTAAACATGTCAATATTCAAATTATAGGGGTCCCAGAAGAAGAGAAAAAGAAAGGGACTGAGAACATATTTGAAGAGATTATAGTTGAAAACTTCCCTAATATGGGAAAGGAAATAGTCAATCAAATCCAGGAAGTGCAGAGAGTCCTATACAGGATAAGTCCAAGGAGAAACATGCCAAGACACATATTAATCAAATTATCAAAAATTAAATACAAAGAAAAAAATATTAAAAGCAGCAAGGGAAAAGCAACAAATAACATACAAGGGAATCCCCATAAGGTTAACAGCTGACCTTTGAGCAGAAACTCTACAAGCCAGAAGGGACTGGCAGGACATATTTAAAGCGATGAAAGGGAAAAACCTACAACCAAGATTATTCTACCCAGCAAGGATCTCATTCAGATTTGATGGAGAAATTAAAACCTTTACAGACAAGCAAAAGCTGAGAGAGTTCAGCACCACCAAACCAGCTTTACCACAAATGCTAGAGGAACTTCTCTAGGCAGGGAAACATAGGAGAAGGAAAACCCCTACAATAACAAAACCCAAAACAATTAAGAAAATGGTAATAGGAACATACATATCGATAACTACCTTAAATGTAAATGGATTAAATGCTCCAACCAAAAGACACAGACTGGCTGAACTGATACAAAAACAAGACCCATACATATGCTGTCTACAGGAGACCCACTTCAGACCTAGGGAAACATACAGACTGAAAGTGAGGGGATGGAAAAGGATATTCCATGCAAAGGGAAAATAAAAGAAAGCTGGAGTAGCCATGCTCATGTCAGACAAAATAGACATTAAAGTAAAAACTATTACAAGAGACAAAGAAGGACACTACATAATGATCAAGGGATCAAAACAAGAAGAAGATATAACAATTGTAAATATTTATGCACCCGACATGGGAGCACCTCAATACATAAGGCAAATAGTAACAGCCATAAAAAGGGAAATCAACAGTAGCACAATCATAGTAGGGGACTTTAACACCCCACTTTTACCAATAGACAGATATTCCAAAACGCAAATAAATAAGGAAACACAAGCTTTAAGTGATACATTTAAAAAGATGGACTTAATTGATATTTATCAGACGATCCATCCAAAAACTACTGAATACACTTTCTTCTCAAATGCTCATGGAACATTCTCCAGGATAGATCATACCTTGGGTCACAAATCAAGCCTTGGTAAATTTAAGAAAATTGAAATGTTATCAAGTATCTCTTAGGACAAAAACACCATGAGACGAGATATCAATTACAAGAAAAAAATCTGTAAAAAATACAAACACATGAAGGCTAAACACTACACTATTAAATAACTAAGAGATCACTGAAGAAATCAAAAAGGAAATAAAAAAAATATGCCTACAAACAAATGACAGTGAAAACACGACGACCCAAAACCTATGGGATGCATCAAAAGCAGTTCTAAGAGGGAAGTTTATAGCAATGCAATCCTACCTCAAAAAACAAGAAAAATCTCAAATAAACAAACTAACCTTATATCTAAAGCAATTAGAGACAGAAGAACAAAAAAAAAAAAAAAAAAAGCAAAGTTAGCAGAAGAAATCATAAAGATCAGAGCAGAAATAAATGAAAAAGAAATGAAGGAAACAATAGCAAAGATGACTAAAACTAAAAGCTGGTTCTTTGAGAAGATAAATAAAATTGATAAGGCATTAGCCAGACTCATCAAGAAAAAAAGGGAGAAGACTCAAATCAATAGAATTAGAAATGAAAAAGGAGAAGTAACAGCTGATACTGCAGAAATACAAAGGATCATGAGAGATTACTACAAGAAACTCTATGCCAATAAAACGGACAACCTGGAAGAAATGGACAAATTCTTAGGAATGCACAACCTGCAAAGACTGAATTAGGAAGAAATAGAAAATATGAACAGACAAATCACAAGCACTGAAATTGAAACTGTGATTTAAAATCTTCCAGCAAATAAAGGCCCAGGAGCGGATGACTTCACAGGCGAATTCTATCAAACATTTAGAGAAGAGCTATCCTCAAACTCTTCCAAAATATAGCAGAGGGAGGAACACTCCCAAACTCATTCTACGAGGCCACCACCACCTTGATACCAAAACCAGACAAGGATGTCACAAAGAAAGAAAACTACAGGCCAATATCACTGATGAACATAGATGCAAAAATCCTCAACCAAATACTAGCAAACAGAATCCAACAGCACATTAAAAGGATCATACACCATGATCAAGTGGGGTTTATTCCAGGGATGCAAGGATTCTTCAATATATGCAAATCAATCAATGTGATAAAGCATATTAACAAGTTGAAGGAGAAAAACCATATGATCATCTAAATAGATGCAGAAAAAGCTTTTGACAAAATTCAACACCAATTTATGATAAAATCCCTCCAGAAAGCAGGCATAGAGGGAACTTACCTCAACATAATAAAAGCCATATATGACAAACCCACTGCCTACATCATTCTCAATGGTGAAAAACTGAAACCACTTCCTCTAAGTTCAGGAACAAGAGAAGGTTGTCCACTCTCACCACTATTGTTCAACATAGTTTCAGAAGTTTTAGCCACACACTGCAATCAGAGAAGAAAAAGAAATAAAAGGAATCCAAATCAGAAAAGAAGAAATAAAGCTGTCACTGTTTGCAGATGACACAACACTATACACAGAGAATCCTAAAGATGCTACCAGAAAACTACTAGAGATAATCAAAGAATTTGGTAAAGTAGCAGGATACAAAATTAATGCACAGAAATCTCTTGCATTCCAGTACACTAATGATTAAAAATCTGAAAGAGAAATTAAGGAAACACTCCCATTTACCATTGCAACAAGAAGGATAAAATACCTAGGAATAAACCTACCTAAGGAGACAAAAGACCTGTACGCAGAAAACTATAAGACACTGGTGAAAGAAATTAAAGATGATACAAACAGATGGAGAGATATACCGTGTTGTTGGATTGTAAGAATCAACATTGGGAAAATAACTATGCTACCCAAAGTAATCTACAGATTCAATGCAATACCTACCAAACTACCAATGGCATTTTTCACAGAACTAGAACAAAAAATTTCACAATTCGTATGGAAACCCAAAAGATCCCGAATAGCCAAAGTAATCTTGAGACAGAAAAATGGAGCTGGAGCAATCAGGCTCCCTGACTTCAGGCTATACTACAAAGGTATAGTAATCAAGACGGTATGGTACTGGCACAAACACAGAAATATAGATCAATGGAACAGGATAGAAAGCCCAGCGATAAACCCACACACCTATGGTCAACTAATCTATGATAAAGGAAGCAAGAATATACAATGAAGAAAACACAGTCTCTTCAATAAATGGTGCTGGGAAAACTGGACAGCTACATGTAAAAGAATGAAAGTAGAACACGGCCTAATACCATACACAGAAATAAACTCAAAATGGATTAAAGACCTAAACTTAAGGTCAGACACTATTAAACTCTTAGAGGAAAACATAGGCAGAACACTATGACATAAATCACAGCAAGGTCCTTTTTGACCCACCTCCTAGAGAAATGGAAATAAAAACAAAAATAAACAAATGGGACCTAATGAAACTTCAAAGCTTTTGCACAGCAAAGGAAACCATAAACAAGACGAAAAGACAACCCTCAGAATGGGAGAAAATATTTGCAAATGAAGCAACTGACAAAGGATTAATCTCCAAAATACACAAGCAGCTCATGCAGCTCAATATCACAAAACAAAGAACCCCATCCGAAAATGGGCACCTAAATAGACATTTCTCCAAAGAAGATGTAGAGATTGCCAACAAACACATGAAAGGATGCTCAACATCACTAATCATTAGAGAAATCCAAATCAAAAGTACAATGAGGTATCACCTCACACCAGTCAGAATGGCCATCGTCAAAAAATCTACAAATAATAAATGCTGGAGAGGGTGAGGAGAAAAGGGGAACCTCTTTCACTGTTGGTAGGAATGTAAATTGATACAATCACTATGGAGAACAGTATGGAGGTTCCTTAAAATCTAACAATAGAACTACCGTACGACCCAGCAATCCCACTACTGGGCATATACCCTGAGAAAACCATAATTCAGAAAGAGTCATGTACCACAATATTCATTGCAGCTCTATTTACAATAGCCAGGACATGGAAGCCACTTACGTGTCCATTGACAGATGAATGGATAAAGAAGATGTGGCACATATATACAATAGAATACTACTCAGCCATAAAATAAACAAAATTGAGTTATTTATGGTGAGGTGGATGGACCTAGAGACCATCATACAGAGTAGAGTAAGCCAGAAAGAGAAAAACAAATACCATATGCTAACACATGTATATGGAAATTTTTTTAAAAATGGTTCTGAGGAACCTAGGGGCAGGACAGGAATAAAGACACAGATGTACAGAATGGACTTGAGGACACGGGGAGGGGGCAGGGTACGCTAGGACGAAATGAGAGCGTGGCATGGACATATATATAGTACCAAATGTAAAATAGATAGCTAGTGGGAAGCAGCCTCATAGCACAGGGAGATCAGCTCGGTGCTTTGTGACCACCTAGAGGGGTGGGATAGGGAGGGTGGGAGGGAGACACAAGAGGGAGGAGATATGGGGATATATGTATATGTGTAGCTGATTCACTTTGTTATAAGGCAGAAGCTAACACCCCATTGTAAAACAATTATACTCCAATAAAGATGTTAAAAAAAAAAAGTCAAACTCATAGAAACAGAGAGTAGAAAAGTGGTTGTCAGGGGCTAGGGACGTTGGGGGAGGGGGAAAGAGTGACAGGTGTCCAGCTCCTAGTTCTATGCCTCAAGAAAAGACTTTCCCAGCCTTCTGTGTTGAGGTGAGCCTTTTCTTCCTCTCAGAGAAATGCTGAGGGTTTTTGTTCTCCATGATGGAAAAGGAGGCATTCTCTTTTCAGATGGATGTCTTAGGTTTGGGTTCCATCAAAAACAGAGCCCGAGCCAGGGACCTGGGTGAGGTCGTTTGTTTGGGATGTTGTCCTAAGAAGCTTGTGTTAAGTGAGTCAGGAAGAAAGGGAAAGGCACAAAGGTGACTTCAATCTCACTGGCAACTCTCTCAGCATCCTTTTGGAATGAATGATCAGTTGGGATTAACATATACACACTACTGTATATGAAATAGATAAGTAACAAGGACCTACTGTAGAGCAGGGAACTCTACTCAATATTCTGTAATCTTAGGAAAAGAATCTGAAATATTATAATATGGGAGAAGAATAATAACCTATATGGGAGAAGAATCTGAAAAAGAATAGATGTATGTATATGTATAACTGATTCACTTTACTGTACACCTGAAACTAACACAACGTTGTAAATAGCTCTACTCCAATAAAAAATTAAAATAAAAGAAAGAAAATAACAACAAATTTCTCAATACCAATGACATTTAAAAATTCTATTTGAAATTATGCACAAATCCAAAATGTGACATACTATCTAGTTATTTTTTTCTTTTATCTGAATTTTTAAAGTAATAAATATTTTACTGATCTCCACAGTGTACAAGTTTACTGTCTACATATTCAACATTTCCTACCTGTGATGTATCTTTTACAAGTTTGGGAAGCACTATTCTGTTAAAATACGGTCTCTAGACCTTAGTAGTTTAAAATATCACTACATAGGTGAGCCATGCCACGGGTAAGCAAACTGTGGGACATCCTCGTGATGCGTGGATGGGGGTGTTCCAGTTACAGAGGGAAAAGTGGGTCTGAAGGTGGTGCCCAGTGAGTGAGGACCTGTGCAGAGGAGCTGAGACTAGATGTCACCCTTGAGAGAGAGGGACCACTTTAGGCTGGAGCTATGATAAGGAAGGATAGTCGGGAAGGGAGAAACAGAGATGGGAAAGTACAAACATATTGAATAATGTGCTTGAATAAGGAATAGAACGATCTCTCTGGAACAACAATTTCGTGTTGCAAATCATGGACCAAATTGAATTCTAGGCTAGACCAGCTCAGAGATAAGGGCATGCCATATATGTTTGGTGAGACACCAGAATAACATAACAGAAAATTTTAATAAGAAGGTTAATTTAAGTACAGAATGCAAAACCCAGCAGGTTTTTTATGAAGGAATTGACAAGCTGGTTCTGCAATATGTACTGAAAGGAAAAGAACCTAGCCAATTCCCTGGCAGTCCAGTGGTTAGGACTCCAGGCTCTCATTGCTGAGGGCCCGGGTTCCATCCCTGGTGAGGTAATTAAGATCCCACAAGCTGCACAGGGCAGAAAAAAAAAAAAAAAAGAACCTCAACTAGCCAAGACAAACTTGAACTAGAAAAATACAGCTGTAGGATTTACACCTTTTTAATTTTAGAAATGACTATAAATCTGCAATAACCAAGGCAGTGTGATAGAGAAGTAATGGGAGTCTAACAGATAAAGGGAAAAGGAGAGAGTCCTGAAATGGTCCGACATCTGCAATGGCGTTAAGGGAATTCAATAGATGAAGAAAAGTCTTTTCCACAAATAGTGTTGAAACAAGTGCATATTCATATGGAAAAGACAAAACAAAAACACAAATAAAACTCATCCCTTACCTCCTACCATACTCAATAATTAATCTGAAGTGGATATAATAGCTAAATATAATCAATATAATAGCTAATTCTATAAAGCTTTTAGAAGGACATACAGAAGGAAATCTTCACAACTGTGAAGTTGGTAAAGGTTTCTTGGATAAGGCACAAAGTGTATTAGCGATAAAAGAAAAAATTGACAAATTGCCTTTATCAAAATTAAAAATGGGTGACATTGAAGACACCATTAAGAAAATCAAAAGGCAATCCACAGAGCAGAGCAAACACCTATATCTGACTAATGACTAGTACCCAGAATGTATACGCAAACTTTTCAGCTTAATAGTAAACAGACACACAACCTAACACAAGCAGGCAAATTACTTGAAGATACACTTCAAAAAGAAAGATACATGGGACTTCACTGGCAGCCCAGTGGTTAAGACTCTGCACGTCTGCCGTAGGGAGCCTGGGTTCAATCCCTAGCTGGGGAACTAAGATCCCACATGCCTCATGGTGTGGCCAAAGGACATGCAAAGGTGTTCAATTTCATTAGTCAACAAGAAAATGCAAATTACAGTCACAATGAGAAGCCACTTCACACCCAGTGGAGCAGGTAAATTGAAGAAGTCTTGCAACAGTCTTACAAATGTGAGGACAGTGGAGCAATTGAACTCCCCAATACTTTTGAAATTCTCATAAATTCTACTTTGGAAAAATATTTGACATTAAAAAAAAATAAAATCAAACATACACTTCCTTCATGGACCAGCAATTTCATTCTTAGGTGATGGTTTACACTCCTTTTCTTGATTTGGGTGTGGCTCACATGGGCACACAGTTGTCGACACTCATGGGACCAAACTATCTGTGCATTCACTATTTACACCCAAATATTGTGGGAAGAATGGACAATACAGAGAGGAACAGAGACAGAAACCCAGGCTAGGAGGGGATGGCAGAGGCTGCATCACAAGGGCTAAATGTCCTTGGTGGATGCAACAAGGAAAAGGGTCTCTCCTTCCTGTTGTTCCAAGAGACCTTCTCATCCATCTCCTTACTGAAGACAAATCCTTTGATCTTAAAAAGAAAAATGACTTTAGATGAAATAGATATTTAAGTCCATATTTCGTGTACCCATTTTGAAAAGTATTTATATATAAGTATAGTTAATTATATTTATATTAACTTCGACTAAACACACACACACAATTTCTAAATTGCATTTGCCTATCTTTGCAGTTTTCTCTCCAAGCCAACCCAAATAAGGAAGCAATCTACTTGCTAACTAATATTAAAACAGCTTTATGACTAATTTCCCCAAAACTCTTCCAAGCAAATTGTGATCACTAAGTCGTGTCTGCATAGAAATTCTGGAATCTGCTCTCCCCTAAAGCCCTACCGTCCCACACACAACATTTATGTGATCACCATATCAAAGTAATGGGACAAATTCTGAAGTCGCTATCACATGCCTGATACAAGAATGGTTAAAGCTGGAATGAAGAATCCGGCCCTGAGGACGTGGCATCCCCTAGCCCACAGTGGCATCACTGAGAGCTCACAGAGCGTGCTTTGGGCTGTGGGTGCGTGGGACACCACCAAGAATTACATGCTGTGGATGTGGAGGTGACGTGGGACATGCCCGGCACTGCTCTGCTCACATCACCACCAGTACTGTGTTGTTATTACCCCAGCAAAATCGAGACATGGGTACAGAGGGGGCAGGGGGACAGAGGAGAGGTCCCACCAAGGAGGTGACGTTTGGTCCTGAAGGTCCAATTGGAAAGGTGGAGATGAAGGGGAAGGACGCTGGACCAGGGCTGGTGTTCACTCTGAGCCGGCAACACTGTGATGGCCTCCAAGCCCTATGAGCACCTGGTGGATCCCATGTGGCTCATGGGCCATGTGCCTGAGGCGAGTCCAAAACCCCATGGGAGACAGAACCGGCGTCTGGTCGCCAATGGCCACCTCCTGGTCTGCAGGACCTCTCAGCTTGCTTCAGCGTGATGGTGTTCCTCCAGGGGGAGCAGCTGCTGGCCCCTGAGAGGACTTTGAGTGGCACCCCATGACACCCCAAGTAGTCATCTTCACGTGGTGTGCCGTGGAAGCACGTGGACTAAAATATGACCATGGTCCTTGAGATGGCATAGGCCGATTTTGAGAAGGGAATACACAAACTGGAGTAATTATTCCTTAAGTGTGCTCACACATAGGAAAGGGAAAGCAAGGAAAAGCAGCAGTAAAGACATTCAGCAGTGATGGAGGAGGCCACCATGGCCCTGTTGAGTTAAGCCGTCTCCTCTGGCTACACTCACTCTGAATACACTAAAGCCAAAGCATGTAGTTTTGCCAAACTGTGTTTCCCCTGCAGAAGGATAAGACCGCAGCTTACAGCCCAGGGCTCAAGACAGCTTGTTTTGGCATTTGAAGCTGCGTGTGGCCACAGGGAGAGGGCGTGAGCTGGGTTCTCGGGATGGACACCTCTCACCCGCGGCTCTTCCGGGCCAGAAGCCTGCTGCCCCTGGCTCTCAGAATCTCAGATTCCTGGAGGGACACGGGCACTGGGAACACCAGTGGCAAATAGGACATCATCTGAAACTGGATCACAGACAAAAAGCAGTCAGTAAATATTAGCAGGAGCCCCAAAGAAGAAAGTCTCTGCATTGATTTGCTCCAGTAAAAAGACAAAATCTGACTTTCTAACAAAACCAAAGAGAATCCCAGAGAATGATGTGATAAAACATACCAAAAGGAAAAAAAATGAATCTGCTCTGAGATTGTACTTGACATGAAAAGAGTCCCCAGAGAGAGTGGTGACGTCCTGGGTGTTATCGAATCTAAATAAAGGAATATTGGTTAATAAAAGAAAAAAAATATGTACATGAAAGTAGACAAGAAATGAAAATAAGGCCCCACAATAATACTGTTGACATTATTTAATAGGGCAAGAAACTATTTAATTTAAAAATTAATGCACCACGTAATCCCACATAATCAGACCGATTTGTTCCACTGCCAAGCTCGAGATCTGATCTACATTCAATTTTGGTCCAACTTGCCGCAGACACTAAATTGGAGTTGCTCCACATTGTCGAACTAAGATAAATAACACTAACAAAAATTATACAGGCTTTTGAGGCTCGGTTTTAAAAGAAATTAGACGGTTACTTTATCCCATTTTATAATGTTATAGTGAAATTGTCTAAGCGTGCCATCGTTGTTATGAACAGAAATCATGAACAGGACTGCTGCTTGAGGATTAAGTTATTTTATTTTCAAAGAGATCAAAGTAATTTCGGAGCTACCAAATGAAATAAAGGCATTTGAGGTAAGCCAGCACGAAATGGCGGGTGGTTACCAGGAAAAGATGAATAACGCTGGACGAATGTGAATGTGTGTGCCTGTGTGTGTGTGGTGTGTGTAATGTACATACTTAACAATATAGAAGCACATGAAATCTCGACCTTGTGTGATGCTCTAGTAATTGAAAAATAACTCCTGATATCCTAATCTTGTTAAAAAATCTGAGATCAACAATTTCGCTACATCTTGTTTCCAAGTTTGATGTCATGTGTGTCTTTCCCACTTTGTGTGTTTGTATCTATAGAAAATGGAGCCAAAGTGCGAGCTTAATCCAGGAGACCTCAATCATGGGCCAGGCAAGCCCACTGCTTTGAATTCAAAGAGGAACCACTGACCAGAAGAATCATTGCCAACGCCACTGGCAAACAGACAGAATGCAAACCCCCATGAGAAGGGGCCACGTTAGGCATCTTTGAATAGAGAGACCCCCTGGTCACATACCAAGGCTCCTGGAAGCCCCCCCATAGGAGGTCTTCACCTGCGAACCTCTGGAAGGAGACCACAGCCATAGTAGCATGTCAACAAAACACAGTAGGTATAGGGGTGCTGTGGGCCCCCATCCCACCCAGACGCTGCACGGTTGGTGCTGCCAGCTCTGGCCCGTCCCCTCCTTCAGGTGAGTGGAAACACACCTTCAGATGCACCAGCTCATGTATTATCTGCGGACTGAGCCCAGGCACACATCAAGCTCTATCAGAGGAGCCCAACTTCTATAAACAACTGGAAGCCGGCATGTAAATGCCACTTTCTCGACATAAATAACAGGAACATACGGTCCGAGACAGGAAGTGGGAGCCACCCGATGGATCGCTCTCCTGCTGGATCAGTGAAAATATGTATGACACTATGCTGAGACAGAGACCGAGGAGGGGCAGCCAGCTAATGACCCTTTCATGAACTTGTGACAACGCACAGGACCACTGGACACCTCTGCTCAGCCCAGTCCTATGGGCCTGTTGCTAAATGTGCTCGCCAATAAAGGAGAAAATGAATTTTCCAAAGGTAAGACCATGTCCCTCTGTCCAAAGCAATGGCGAGGCACCACGAATTCTCGCAGAGGACTGGCTGATGGTACGCAAATCCCAAGGCAACTTCACACAGGGAAACTACTAGAGTGTTAACAATTCTCGCCACCCCTGCCTTTTGGTGTTGGGGTGAGTGTGTGCTGAGGCCATACGTCAGGCCAACGAGAATAAACCTACCTCTCAGACAGCTCCTGGGGTTAGTATATTCCGTACATGTGCTGGGACTTGCGGCCACCTAAAGTCACCGCCTGGCTGCCTCTCGCACATCTGATGTCCTCAGCGCTGAGCTCTTCCTTGGACTTACGTTGGTCAGGATCCCCACGCTGTTATCCTCTCTTACCCAAGTTCTTTCTGCAACATGCACATTGGTTCTGACGCTCACACTTGAAGGGCGCCGTGCCTTAAATAGGAGCCCCACAAATATTTACTGACTGTTTCACGTGAAGTTCTCCCAGGGATTCGGAGCTCAGGACAGCCAGCAGGCCGCCGTCAACGATGGGCACGTTACACAAACACCAGCCATCCTAACACGGGTCACGTGACAGATTTGCAGCTTCCCTTTTCTCCTCTCTACAGGGTCATTCCATCAGCCTAGAAGCACATTTGCTTTCCTCATTCTAAACTAAAATAAAACACAGACAGTGTAAAAAGAAGTTTCCCTAGGGAGTTCCCTGGTGGCCTGGTGGTTAGGATTCCAGGCTTTCACTGCCATGGCCCGGGTTCAATCCCTGGTCAGGGAACTGAGATCCGGAAAGCTGTGAGGCACGGCCCAAGAAAAACCCCAAATTTCCTTAGAGCTCACCTGGCCTGCCAGCATCCACTCCCATTTCTCTGCTCCATCCTGCAGCCAGACTTCTCCAAGCATGGGCTATCCCGGCCCCCTCTGATTTCTCTGCCCTCCTGTCTCCTACAGTTTACCCCTTGGTCTGAAATCTTCCCGCTCTCTGTCCTGGAAACAGCATCCCTCATGCTGGTCCCACCCTGGCCCTCGTCCACTCTGTCCTGTTGGCGGCAAGGACTCTGCTCTTACGGTTTTGTTTTCTGTTTCGTTATTCCCAATCTTGTGAAACACTCCTCCACAATCTCCCACATTCGTGCCTGGTCTGCTCCTGAGCTAGATCCATGACCCAAGGGCCCTCTTCTCTTCTCTGTCTACACAGAAGCCTTAGGCCAGGGCTCCTCAATCCCTAATGGGCAGCAGGGAGCTTGTTAAAATGTGAGTTCTGATTCAGCAGGACCTGGTGCCGGGGAAGGGGGGCCTGAGATCTGGTGTTTCTTTTTTTTCTGTTTACGTACACTTTTTTTCAAAAAAATTATTATATTGGGGTATAGTTGATGTACAATGTTGTGTTAGTTTCAGGTGGACAGAAAAGTAATTCAGTCACACATAGTTTTGTTTCAGATTCTTTTCCCTTATGGGTTATTATAAAAATATTGAGTAGAGTTCCCTGTGCTGTACAGTAGGTCCTTGTTGGTTATCAATTTTATATATAGTCGTGTGCGTATGTTCATCCCAAACCTCTAACAGGCTTCCAGGTGAGGCGGCCCCACTGCCCACACTTTGGAGCCAGGACAAGAGCCCTGCTCCAGTCTCGTGGCTGTAAGTGCCTTCCATGAGCTGATGACTCTCGAACGTGTCTCTTTAGCCCAGACCTCCCTCCTCAACCCCAGCAGACCATTTATGTGCCCACGTGGATGGCTAATCGACCCCTGAGACAGCCACGTCTACAGGGCCTGCCCTGGACCATCTCAGATCCCCCCGTCTCACGGGTGAAGACTGCACCCTCTCCACGTCTCAGACCAAATCCCAAAACCCCACACAAATTCAGCTTTGTGTCCAAGATGTTCCTGAATCCAACTACTTCTCTACCCTCCACTGCTGCCACTTGGAAGGAGACACTACCTGTGGTCCTAACCACTATCCCAGCCTCCCCGTCTAGGCGAGGGTCCCTCGTGGCCTCCTGTTACCCAGAAACCCAACCTCTGAGGCCTTCCACCACACAAGCCGGCCAGCCCTGCTCTGCTCAAGGCTCCCAGAGCACCCAGGGTGAGTGTCAGGTCCCAGGGTGGCCTGTCAGCCCGATTTGCCCCCTGACCCCATCTCCCACCTCCCATCCACCCCTAGCTCCACACCAGCCACTCTGGTTCCATAGTTTCTCCGATACGCCAGGCACGTTCCCACCTCAGGGTCTTCGCCGCGGACATTCCCTCCGTCGGGAACGCTCCTCACGGAGATGCCCTGCGAGCATGACTCACTTTCTCTCCTGCTTCAACTTCGCCTTCACAAGCCATCCTTTCCAGAAGCTCTGCCCTGTCCGGACCATTTAATATTGCAATCGAAGGCCCCCAATGCTCCTTACCCACCTCAGTCCTGCTCCATTTTTTCTCCACAACATTTGCCGTGTTCTTACTTGTACATAATTTACTGATCTAGTTTGTTTCCTACGTGTGTTCTGTCTCCCCTTGTAGACTATTAACTCCCTGAGGGCAGGGGCTTGGTCAGTTCTGCTGGCTGATGCACCCCCAGTGCCAGACACAGACCAGGCATTCAATAACAGTGGAACAAGGATTTTTAAAACCTAAGACAAATTCAAATTGATAGTTGGATTTACAGTCTGGCAAGACAAATTAATTAGTGGAAAATTTTACCATGCTATTTCTGCTCGAAAATACTTAATGGTTTCAGAAAAAAAAGATAAAGAGTTCAGATGCCAGCCAGACAGTAAGCAGGCGTGGCAGGGAGCCCTCCATCCCCCTGGACAAGCCTCCTGATACCTCCCGATGTGCTCCTCTCTCATCTGGTCACCTTGCTTCTTGTGTCTCTGAGAAAATCTGAGCAGGCAGAAGAGAGCAACTGTTCCCTCCCACCACCAAACCTTCCAGGCTCTAGGCATCCGTGTCTCCTTCTCTGCCCTTCCTCCTGGCCCTGTGATGGGCTCTCTCCTCCTAGCTGAGGCCAGCTCCCTCCTGGGTCCTGAAATGGGAGTGGCACTACACCTGAGTTTGCCCTGATGATTCTTGTGTGTGCCTTGTGTGTGCTCTCCCTCTCCCTCTCAAGGATATCCTGTTCTTTAAAAAATATAATGAAAGCTTAAAAGATATAAAAGACACAATTGAGACAATTAGTGACATTTTTAATATGAATTAAGATGAAATTCTAGCATTGCACCAATGTTAAATTTCCTGATTTTGAAAAATAGCCTGTAGTTGTGCAAGCAAATAAGAGATAGACATTGAGGTGTTTGTAAGTAAGAGGTCACAACATCTAGAACTTACTTGCACATAGTTCCGGAAAAGTACCACATATATGCAGATAGAGGATATGATAAAGCACATGAGGCAAAGTGTGGACACCTGGCGAATCTGTAGGTCTGAGAAAATATGGACTTTATGAAACTTAAAAATAAAATGTCTTTTCTGCTTTTAGAGTCATGGAATAGATATACTTATTCCTGTTCCTCCCTCTAAGCACAACTGAAAACCCCTGATATTACACAAAAGATTAACCAGAAGATGCTGAAGACAGAGAGGACTGCTACCCAGCTCGAGTCCTGGGTACCAAGGGCAGACACAGAGGTGAGCTCGCTGGGTTTCTTTCTGCCTCATACACTCCAGGCTTGGGGATAGAGGAGCTCGGGATGGAAACGTCAGGGGCTGCATTCAAAGAAAACTCAACAAAAGCCTCTCTCTCTGGCCACTGAGCCGGAAAAGGAACATCCTAGCAGGAGAGACAACATTTAGACAATAGTCACTCCATCCAGCCAAACACAACAGAAATAAATCTGTGGCCCATCCGCACCTGTGCAGGTAAAGGTCAGAGCCTGAGAGACTGTAACGAGGCAGTGGTGGCCTAGCCAGGACTCCCCACCCTCACCCTGGGGGGCAATGACCCCTCCCCACATGTCAGTGGAGCCCGTGTGGGGGTCAGCAATGAGACACTGCTTCTTGCCCTCCGTGGGGATGCATCAGGGGAGGCCTGCTGGGGACCCAGGACTCCCTCCAGGAACCCCCGCCTCAGGTGTCCTGGGAAGCCACGTGGGGAAGCTGGACAACACCTACCTGGCAGAATGATGGCAGAACCCACGCTTGTCTGGCCAAAGCTGTGTGAGAACACCCCACCTAGAAGGTTTAACTAAGATTCAGAGTCTCATAACAAAATACCCAAATGCTCAGGTCTCAATCAAAACTCATCCATCAGACCAAGAACCAGGAAGCCCCGAAACTGAATGAAAAATAGAGCCAATAGATCCCAATATCAAGATGATAAGGGTGCTAGAATTATCTGACAAGGATTTTAGAGCAGTCCTCATAGCATTGCTTCAACAATTAAAAGCACCTTTGAAACAAATGGGAAAAAAAAAAGGAAATCTCAGCGATGGGGCAGTTTCAACTGTGCAAAGCAAAGTGAGTTCCGGAGATGGAGCGGGTGATGGCTGCCGGACAACGTGAATGCACCTAATATCACTGACCCGTACACGGAAAAATGGTTCAAAGAGTGAATGTTATGTCATAAAATTTAATGGTAATAATAATAAAAATTAGTAATAATAATAAAGATGTCAAGGTCTCAAAAAAATCATAAGAGGTGGAAACAGTGTTGAAAGTGGTGGGAAATTGACCCCTGGGACATTCACATAATCCAATTACAACCCAAACACAGGATATCCACAGAGTAAAATTTGCGAAAATCCATGAAGGCCCTACGTGTTGTTTATCCACAGAAATCTTCAATCCTTTGATCGGCGTCTCATGCAGTAACCTTATATTGATTTCCCTAGTTGCCTCTGTTTAAAATATAACATTAATTAAGTACCTCTGGTGACATTTGAAATGTTCCTTCTCCTTAGGAGTAGAAAGAGCACTTTAAGACCGTGAGCCGACAGTCTGGGGCTCGGGGGCCAGAGTGGCCTGAAAACCTAAAGGCCAGTCTTTTTCAAGGTCATGGTGACTCCTGGACTGGGGAGAAAAGAGCTCTGACTCCGGCCACTCGCAGACCCTCAAAGTGAACAGCCACAGAGGTTCGCCCAACATTTTCAGACCCACTTACCTTCAGGTCAAGTAAGTGCTGGGCCACTTTCTCTGGGTTTTAGGAGGAAAAAGAAGGACTAAGTTGCCGGCTGAGGGAGCTGGGCCGAGCTTCCCCACCTGACACTCGCGAGCTGGACAGTGTTGACGGGAAGCAGCCAGACATCCCTTCCTAACATCCTGGAAAGTCTCCCCAGGCCTCGCTCTGCAGCCCCTCTCAGGACACAGCCAGGGCCCAGGCACAGAAGAACAACAAGGCCTTCCCCAGGCCAGGCCCTGTGGGCTGACCGTGACCAGGCTGTGTTATGTTTTCACGGCAGACACTTCCCTGCCGGTTTTTTGCACGGTTGAAGCAGAATAAGAGTGCTGAACAAACAGCGAGGCTCTCCAATCCCTCCATTTATCAGAGCCCTGACAGGGCCCCCAGTCTCTCATCCATGCCTTCTCCTTCGTTATTTTTAAAGGTTTATCTCCTTAAACCCCTTCCTTTCCAAACAAGTGCCGTAGTCCCCAACGTTCAAAAAGTCATTTTGGATAATCAGTAGTGAAAAGAGCAATGGAAGAGTAGTTTCAAAAGTCCTTGGGCCATCACGGTAACACGGAAATAATGCATCAGTGTAGACACAACAATACCAGCTGCCTCGGGGAAGGATTTATGGCTCCTTCAGGATATGAGTTTCCAAGCCGTGTACATTTAGAAGCATTCAAGTACACCAGCGAGAAAAACGTATAAGGTATAATCCCTAATATTTAGTAGGAGTGCCGAAAATCCAACAAGGTGACACTTAGAAAGCGTGTGTCTGTGTGTGCAGTGGACAGAGTGGGTCAATGTCTGTGTAGGTGGGAGAGGTATGGGGCTTGATATACCAGAAACGAGCTGCTCGGATGGAATTCCACATCAGTGGTTCTCATCCTGGGGCAACTTTGCCCACCAGGGGACCGATCCTTGGCCCTACCTGGACGGAGACATTTTTGGTGGTGATAGCTGACATCTAGTGGGTGGAAGTCAGGGATGCTGCTAGGTGACTTCCAGAGCTGCCCGTAGGACACACGTTCCAGCCTCAAATGACAATGGTGCTGAAGTGGAGCATCTGTTCCCAGTGAATTTCGAGAAATTTTAGTTTCAAGCAGCCACAAGCCCGGCCGTGGGATTTTTGTCTCACGGTTTTTCCATTCAACCACCAATCAGAATAAAGCTTCAAGTATTTCCTGGTCAGGAAAGTAATAAAACTCTCAAAAAGTAGCAAAAGGCTTGTTAAAACTGACAAAAATGTTGTAACAGCCTACCAAATTTCAAGTGTTGCTGCAAAAGAGCTGTCATTCTCTACCCATTCAGCAGATTCTAAGAAGCAGCGCGCTCTGTCGCTGGACGTCAGGGGAAGGGCTCCTGCGGCGGCGGGAACGCCAGGACGGACAGGCCGGGAACCAACCGTCGCACACACAGTGAATGAAGTAGAATTGCACACAGAGCCTCAGCGAAGGCCATGAGGAAGGCGTACTTCCCCTGGGCTGGGGACCGAGAAGGCTTCCCTGAGGACCTGATATCCAAACTGAGACCTGGAGGGTGAGAAAGCAACTCTCACTTTCTGAGGGTTGTGTGCAAACGCCCTGAGGCAGAGGGACCTTGACCAGGTGCTGAGCAGGTGGGGAGGGGCTCGTGAGGCTAAGCCATCATTTAAAGAGGGGAGTGATCTGAGATGAGGCGAGAGAGAGCTGAGAAGGGGCCAGGTCGCCCAAGGCCAACTGAAAGTCAACCCAGCACCTTAGCTTTTTCCAAGGGCCATGGAGACCGGTGGAAGAATTCTTAACCAAGAGAAAGCAAAGCTCAGAATCTCATTCTGGAAATACCCCTCTGGTCTGGGCATGGAGAAGAAAGGAAGGGGATGTTGGTTGAAAGCAGAGAAACAGTTTAGAAGCCTGTTTCATCCAAGCACAGGGAGGTGGTGACTTGGGCCGGGGTTAGGCAGGAGAGCTTAGCTTGACAGGCAACAGAATAGCAGGGAGGAACACTGCCTTCTTGCCGCCCTGGATAAACTCGGTGGGCGATGCCTCCGCTTTCCCCATGTGTCGGACCTTCCAGCACGTGGGTCAGGACAAACTTCCAGAAACATTTCAGGGCCTTAGCTGTCAGTCGGCATGTGATGAACAGACAGCAGACAGAGACAGCAGTTGGGTTAAGGGAGGCGTGGATTAGGAGAAGTGGTTGGTTAGAGGTCAGTCAAGGTCAAGTAGGACTTGAGCCAGAGAGGGATGGGGCTGCTGCTTGGTGTCAAGGTCAGAAAAGCATCTCTGAAGAAGAAGGCCAGGCCCAGGGATAGAGGGCCCTGCTTCGCTGGGCCGGCCCAGGCAAGGCGGGGAGCAGGGCGCGTGAGGTGGAGGCAGTGCCCAGAGGGCCCCCCAAGGGGCCTGTTTGTTGGGATGAGTTCAAGAACACTAGCTGTCAGCTCCCAGGGCCCGCATCCTGGTCTGCTGGAGCTACCACCCTCGCTACCCGGTGTCCAGGGCTCCCATTCTCACCCCTGGTGATCAGAGACCAGTTGCTGTGACTCATCCCCTCCAGAGCATTGTTCTCTGCGTCTGATGGGAAAACCAGATTTTCTGACCTTGACAGGGCCCCTGAAAGGCAGGCATTTGCAGGCAAAACAGGAGGTATTCTCATCAGAGTTGATTTTCCCCAAGCCTTCTTCCTTCCCCTGTTCAGGGCATGGAGCCAGCGCAGGAAATGCCAAATGCTGTTGATATAAATGACTCAATCTCATTGGCGGGCTTTAAACTCTAAGTAAAGCTTTCCTTAGAAAAAACCCTGAGTTTGAATTTTGCTAAATTTTGGAGTCTTTTGTAAAATTACCTTCAGGAAGTTTCAAAAATCAACTAGACAGCCGTTGAGATTTTTAAAAATCAACATCTTGAACTATGATTTGCATATAACAAAATTGACCCATTTTAAGTGTCCAATTAGAGGAGTTTTGGGTTTTTTTGTTTGTTTGTTTTGGCTGCATTGGGTCTTTGTTTCTGTGCACGAGTTTTGTCTAGTTGTGGCGAGCAGGGGCTATTCTTTGTTGAGGTGCTTGGGCTTCTCACTGCGGTGGCTTCTCTTGTTGCAGAGCACGAGGTCTAGGCGTGCGGGCTTCCGTAGTTGTGGCACGTGGGCTCAGTAGTCGTGGCACATGGGCTTAGTTGCTCCGCAGCATGTGGGATCTTCCCGGACCATGGATGGAACCTCTGTCCCTGCACTGGCAGACAGATTCTTAACGACTGTGCCGCCAGGGAAGTCCCCAATTAGAGGAGTTTTGACGAATGTATTGGGTTGGCCAAAAAGTTCGTTCAGGTTCTTCTGTAAGATGTTATGGAAAAACCCAAATGAACTTTATGGTCAACCCAATATACACCCAGGTAATCACTATAATCAAGATTTAGAACATTCCCATCCTCCAAAAATGTCCTTGTGTCGCATTTCAATCAACCTATGTTCCCACCCTCAGGTCATTTTAAAAACATACAAATATATAAGCATTGTATATTTATATGGTATAAATATATATATAACCATAAAAACTTTATGGTTATAGCTGCAGGTTCTATTTTCTACCTTTTTTACACAACTTAAAGTTGCATTTCAAATGTTTGGTCATAAAGTAAAAAGGCAACAAATCATACAATTTTCTGAAATCCACGTGAACTTGGTGAGGAGTAAAGGAGTCGTGAGATTTTGAACTAACACCACTGAGAAAACTTTAAAGAGTGTGTTGTGTCCCCAGATCGCCATCTTGCTGCTGTTCCTATTGTCCTGGGTTACTGGAAGGATTGATTTTCCTGGGCCTTAAATCAGGCCAAAGTGATTACTTTGTAGCTGTAGTAATATCTTGATGTTGTACACTTCACTCTCTTAAAAATGAAAACTTTTCTGAAAGTTACAGGCACACCCTCTTAAAATACCTCAAGAACAGTGAATAGAGAGTTAAAATATGATGGAACAACGGCATATTTTGAATGAAAGGTCAAGTAGAAAATTCAAAATACAAGAAACTGGACTTAATAAGAAAGGAAACATTGATCCCTCCTAATAGATCTTATTGGCGATTTTCCACGTTATTTCTGAAGTAGCCCATGTATAATAAACATATAATTTTGTTCCTAAGGGCCCTCTTATTTGCATCTCATTGGATAAATTGGGGATATATTTACATAAATCATCAACTTATCCCAAGATATGCAAATAAGATGGCTCTTAGAAGCAAAATTATATGTCTATTATACATAAAAGGCATAATATGTATTATACATAAAACAGAACATATAGAATATATTTACATAAATTCCCTACATAAGTGAAAGAACATTACAACCTGATGGTGAAAACTCAAGGCCTGAGTTCTGTTCCCTCCTGGGGGGCTGGTTAGAAAGGAACTTTCTGTCCATCTACTGCAAGTTCAGCTCCTGGAGCCAAAGGAGTAGAGAAACACTAAACAGCCACCATCCACCACCTATTTCCAACACATCCGCAGTCATTCTGGACCAAAAACCACTGCGCGAGGCCTGCTGACCGGCAGTCATTGGGATTATCGTGTAATCTGAATGGTGTAGATTCATGACCGTACTATTGGTGCCCAATAATCTTCCAACTCCTTTCTTGTACCCTGGGGGGAAGTTAGATGTTGGGAAACATTATCATTTCAGTGAAACTAGATTGCTTACGGGCTAGAATTATTTAATGCCATGGATAAAGTGCTAACATACAAGCAGTATCAATAATAAATAGTGACCTCACTGCATGTGTTGTAGTTTCCATGACATCTGCTATGAGCAACACAAAGTAACCAAATGGACTCTGCAAGCTGGCTACCTGGTCATAATTGCCAGAAACTTACAAAAAGTTGACAGGAACACGGAGTAAAATCCAGGCCAACCTGAAAAAAAATCAATTAAATGGAGATCTGGAAATTTAACCACACACGTGTAAATGAAGCTAATCGTGATGGGGACCAACCACATCCGCTTAGAGATTCTGACACTTTCATTCAAAAACGATCACACCCAGCAAGGGTGTGATTACACACTGCCCTCTTCTCTCTTTGAGAATAAAGAAATCTTCTCAGTTCTCAGTGGGAGGCAAGGAAAGTGGGCACACTTTGATGTCCACAGACGCCCTACAGTTGGAGTCTCCCGCCAAAAGAACATTCTCCACCCCTGTTTTTGCCCATGGGGGTCACTCATACTCGAAAGGAGTCCTGAAACATACCCACAGGTCAGTGGGCATTCACCTGAAAGCCAAGCCCCTTAGAAGACCTGGGAAAGATTCCCCTCCTACCCCATCCCTGAAAATAGTTCCCCTATTGCTTCATTTTATTGGAAACCAATTCTTTTAGTTTGAGGTGTTGTACTCCGTACAAACGCACTTACCTGTCAGGGTTCCGTTGGTCAGAACACAAGACTGCGCGGGACACCGCCTCTTATCTCATCTTCTCTTGGGGTCAGCATCCTGTACGCTCCGGAGCCCCACACCAGGTGAACCCAGGAAGCACGTGCAGGAGAAACAAACAGTGTATCCTTTCCTGAGAACGAGGTTTCGGGGACAGACAAGAAGAAGCAGGCAACTTCCGGTTTCTAGGCTGGAAAGTAAAGGACGCGCACGTTCCCATCCGCGCAACAAGACAAAGGCTAAACACACCGAAAGTCAACAACTTTTCTTAGATTCTCAGAAAAGTGAGGTCACAGGGCAATTCGCTGCCCCCGAAACTGGAGAGACGGGCAGATACAGAGACGCACGAGCAGAAACCCACAAGCAGAAGTGTCGACTGGAACCAGCGTCGAGTGAGAGAAATTAAAGTGTACGTGACAAGTTGCCGGAAGCTCAGTGCGGGCAGGTCTGTCTGAGCGATAAAAACTCCAGGGGGACCCAGTCACGGGGTGGGAGCAGGGTGGGCACCCCACTTCTGTGAGCTTTCCCTCCAGGGCCTCTATCTGGTCCTCACAGGGCAGAGCAGAGAATCATTCCTGGTGCTCCGGTGTGTGTGGGGGGGGGGGGGGGTGGGGGGGGTGGGGAGGGGAAGGTGGCCAGTTTGAAATATGCCCAGAATTATGCCCATTCTTAACAAGGCCTGTCCTCATACTAAACTTCTGACCAGAGCCTGACCCGCTGGGCTTTTATCAGAGCCCAGCCGACCTGGGGGAAGGGAAACATTAACCCCAGTCGCGCTAGCCATCCTGTGCCCCCCAAAAACAAAAGTGAAGCAGGAAAGAGCCTGGGAAGATCTGTCCAGGGCCAGGCGGAGGAGGGGTTGGAGTGGGTGGTGAGGGCTGCTTGTGGGCAGAAGCCGGCACAGAGGGCAGCTGACGTCCTGAACCCCAAGAGCACCGCATCCCCTGTGATGTAACCAAGCTCCACGCGAGCCCCAATTGTGCCTGACGCTGGCCGTCCCAGCCCCCAGGGTCTGGGCGGACCGGGTCAGGGGGTTGGGACAAGGGAGCGGCTCAGATCCGTCCCTGCTGGCTCTGTGTGTGGCCACCTTGCACACACCCAGCTTCTCCAGCGAGGGGGCCCCAGGCCCCAGGCCCCAGGGCAGGCTCTGACTTCCACGAGCAGCTCTTGGAAAGCAAGGCAAAAGACTTCAGCAGACCTTGAATCACTGTTCGGTGACCAGTGAACAGACTCCGAGCCAGACTCTGAGACTCAGAAACATGAGATCCAGTTCTGTCTGGTATTACCCACTCTCTTGGTTTCAGACTTTTCCAGAACCTCGTGACACAAGGACGGAAAACCTGAATGAGGGAAGTGATAATTCTGCAACAATCACTGTGTTTCGAGTCACTTTTGCAAGACTGGATTTGGTGTCTCGGTGGCGGGATGGACACATGAGGTCATTACGGACGTAGGTCGCGAAAATAGAGTGGGATTCAGTGTGCCCGCCGTGGCTTATCAGTGGTGACACTGAACCTCCAATAGCACTGACTCTCCAGGCACCTAATGATCGACTCACCAAAATTTTAATGGCTCTTTAGAACCAACGTCCTTTCTTTCCAAGGACTGATATGGGACGGGACCCGCATGTCTCCAAGACGAAATGTAAAAGCACAGAGGCCCCTTATTTTAATAAAATGTGGTTCACAGAGTACTCCAAGTCTAAACAGTGGCTAAACACTGGTCACTGGCTAAACAGTGACCAGGAATCCACAGTACTGAGACACGCACTGGTGCACCCGGGACTCTGTCACCTTTGGCTGCCCCTTCCCTGGCCTCCTGTACACCTCAGCTTCTCCCTGGAGCCCTGAGGGTCTACACCTCACACACCAGCAGACTCCTCCCCAGCAGGGGGAGGACCACCTACATCAGGCCTGACTTGGGCTGCCAGCTCCCCAGCGATGGAAAACCCTGTACTGTATGTCAGATCTGAGAAAACTGCCCGCAATACAGACCTGAGGGATACAAGTGATACAGGGGTAGACGACGTGGAAGATTATTCTGATGGCGCCTCCTGGATGGGCCAAGGAGAGGGGAACTGGAAACTGAGGGGCTGTGGGATTGAAAGCTACTCTGGTTCCAGTCAGACCGCTTAATCCGGGCCTGGGTGAGGGATTTGCAAGGTTCTGGACTCGCCGAGAGAAACGGACAATCCACCCCGACCCCGACGTAGAGCATCACACACCCCTCAGGGCACCACTTCCAGGGCAGAGACTTTAATCTCTGTGAGGTCACGGGGTCCCCACAGTCTCTTCCTGCTGCCCTTTGCAGAAGCTCCAGGAACACGAGCAGGGGGAGTGAGTGCCTCTTGGGAGAGAAAGTCCCACATGGGAGAAAACGCCTAGCTCCCATTGGAGGGTCCCATGGTCCACAGGCCACTGCCGATGCCTCCTTCTCGAGGCCCGAGACACAGCCTTTCCCTGACCCACCCCTCCCCGGGACTCTGAGGGCTCTTGGGGGCTCCCAGGGCGGAAGTGAGGCCTCTGCCATCAGCACGTGGGCCGGGAGCCTGGATGTAAAGTCGAGTTCCCTAGTCCAGACGCCCCTGCAGAGCGAGGGCCCTGCCAGGCGTAAGGTCACACCACGGGCTCCCTGGCTCCGTTGACCTTGACGGGAGCCAACGGCAGACCCAGGCTTCCGCTTCCGAGGCACTCAGGTGGCCTCTGCAGCACCTAAGGTCCTGATTCTGGAACCCCAGCCTCTGGCTGAGCGCTGGTTACAAGGTTGAGGGGTGGAGTCCTGGTCACGCTGGCGTCGCAGCAGGCAGGCGGTGCCTAGACCAGGGGTTCACGGGAACTTCCCAGAATTGCAGGCACGTGACGTGTGTGCACAGGTGCACTTGTCAGGGGGTTGCACCCTCACTGTCCTCAGACTCAGAGTCGTCTGCCGCCTGCAAGGGTGTCGCGTGGCACTGGCCTTCTCTGCGCTGTGGCCAGTTTGCTGTCATGCGTTTGTTTTGTGTGTTTCTCATGTACATCTGACGATGCCACTGCTTCCCCATGGACGGGAAAAGAATGCCCCAGACCTTCACCTCAGACACTGTGAGTCCCGACCCTCCAGCTTCCAGCCTCACGTTCCCTGCTGGAAACCGTCCCGGCGCCTGAAGACATCGTGAAGCCTCTTTTCTTGACCTTTGCCCCCAGGCTGTTTCCTTTGCCCAAAGGGCACCCCCTGTGGCCGGTGTGGTTAGTACTGCTCGCAGCTCAACGTGTGTCCAACGAACGCTTAGCGTATCTGTAAGGGTCTTCCTTCCCGTTGCACTGGAGTTTGCACAGAGATTTCATCTCCAATCGACAGTTCTCTCAGCTGCATCGCTCCTCTGCTGCTTCCTGGTGACGCTCCACGCAGCTCAGGTCCTGCAGGGGGACAGGAGACGCAGGACTCTCTCGCTCTCTGATGAACGCTGGAAAATGAGAGGGAGATTTATATTTAGGAATGACTCACAATGATTGTGGGAGCTGGCATGTTCGACGTCCAAAACCTGTAAGCAGACAGCGGTCTGTACACTTGCGGGGAGAGTCGAGCCTGCAGTCTTGTATCTGATTTCCCCAGGGCAGGAGCCTGGGAACTCAGGCAGGTTTTCTATGTGCCGTCTTGAGGCAGAATTGCTTCTTCTTCGGGAAGCTTCAGTTTTTGCTCGTAAGGTCTTCAACTGAGTGGGTGAGGCCTGCGCACATGATGGAGGGTCAGCTGCTTTACTCAAAGTCCACTGATTTAAACGTCAAATGTTAATTGCATCCAAAAAAGTACTTTCCCAGCAACATCAGGTCTGGTGTTTGACCAGACAAGTGGACATCAAAATCCGGACAAGTCAACACATAGAACTAACCATCACGCCCTCCTTTCCCAATAAGACTGAGAGCCCAGGACAGCGGTGACCGCGCCCTAAGTGTTTCCGTATCTGTGGTACTTACATTTTGTGGCACAGAATAAGTGTTGTTTACATTAATTGTTGAAAGAGACATGACCCTAGGCACTGAATTAACTCTAAGGATTCACTGGTGTTTAAAAATGCAAAAATTATTTCCCCCGTGTTGTTTGGCTTTTTTGTTTGTTTAATGTCTAAACCTTATTGATCAGTTTCCAAGGCCCTTTGGAACTTCCAGGCATCTGGGATCCTCTGTTCCCCCTGGTCCCCAGCAAATGTCTCCCTCAGCCCCATCCTTCAAAGTCTCTAAAGCAAAGACACTCTGCACAACGTCCTCAATATTTAGAGACAGACAAACAGAAGCTGAAAGCAATGAAGTTCTATGGGGACGAGGGTATAGTGTGTCGTGGCGTGAGTGGGGTAGGGGCCGCAGACCTCTGGCAGCAGTCAGCAAGCAGGGCTGCACTTTGCCCACCAGTGAAGGCAGCTCCTTAGACTTCTCTCCACCAATGTCTCTGGAAAACAAATACCGCAGCGTGGATTCCATTATGCAATCCATACGGAAATATTCATGCTCTTCCAGAAAGTTTGAATCACCCCACAGATGTAAGGTTTAACATTCTTATCAACCTCTGGGAATAGCTTAGACAAGGCTGTGTAGTGGGCGACCCTGGAAGATTGCACCTGAAAACAAACACGTAAGCAGTCAACCAATCTATAAAATACATTATTTACATAAACAATATAAACAGAAGAGGTTATGTCCATCGATTTATCATGGCTATAGGCACACATACAAGGAGGCTTCACTTGGGGTCTCCCCAAATAAAAATGCCTGAAATTATTTTATATGTTGCCTTTTCTGTCCTATTATATTATCCACCACAGCCAGCTCAGTCAACAATGTTCCATATACTTCATGAGTATATGACAAGAGCATTACTTATTCTAAAACGTGTTTCTAGAAAGAAATAGAATCTGAATTCATACATCAATGTTTATGATTCATGTATTATTGATATGTCTGTTTATGTATAGAAATGGACACATCAACATTGATTTATATATCTATTTGCATTATATTTACATATTTACGCATTTGTACACTAAAGAGCGAGAGAGAAAGAAAAGACAGAAAAACTGTCCTGAGTTCTAATTTAAGAACTAATCTTCGTTCTAATTTAAGAACTAATCCCTGATTTTATAACTTATTTGAAGTACATATACCTTTCAAATAAGTTTTTGTTCCTTCAAAAAGCACATCTCATGAACGAAGTGTTTCATAAAGCTATACTGATGGCCGATTTAGCGTTATTCCCTAATTTACAAGACCATGGTTGAAGAAGCATTTGTGAGAAATACAGAAGCCTAAACAAGAAGAGTTAGATATGCACCTGCTGGAAACATTTAGCCACGCGACTAGAATGTAACCACAGTCCTTCCTCAACCCTTCACTCCTGCCTCCTCTGTCCCCAAAAGCATATTCTGTCATGTGGTGTTTTCACTTTTTATTCCTCCAGGATCACTAACTCAGTGTGGCACAGATGCTCACGTATGAAATAAGAAGCGTGTTTGAATATTCTAGAAAAGGGAGATGCACAAAGATACTCTCTCCGTCTTTTGGACACCGGTGGCCTTCCTCTGGACTGGAATTCCCTCTTCTGCAGCTGACTTCCACTTGGTGGCTTTCGTCCTGACAAGGCGCAGGGGAGACCAGCCCTCAGCCCGGGCACACGCCAGCTACTGGAAGTGATCTGCTCTCTTGCAGCCAGTGGTGTCCAGTGATGGGTGATTCCGGCCAGTGCTACCTGCCCTGAATTCAGATGGTTTCCCACCAACTCCAGATGCATCTCCTCATTTGTTCACTCTGGCTGATAAATGAAGTTCCCTGAATGAGTGGATTATCTAGATCCCTGCCATTTATTCTTTTCAGAAACACTTTTTCTTTCCGTTGAACTATGTGGGTAAAACTATTTCTAAGAGCTTTGACACAATTCCCGTGTCTGTTGGTGGAGAAAACTGAGGGCTATTTGTCCCCTTCCCAGGGACTCAGGTTGTCAATGACACAAGCACTGTTCCTGTACTTTGCCCCCCACAGGAATGCCTGAGTGTGCGGAGATCGCGTGGGTTTTTCTTAACTGACGCCCTTGTCCGTTTTTCACCATTTTGCACCCTTTCTCTGCATCACACATCCTCTTCTTGTGACCTCATCCTCTCCTATTTTTAGTCCGTTGCCCACACTGCAGGCAAAGGATCAAGAGTATCCAGACCACGGAGTTGCCGAATCACTAGTCTTAACGTCAAAATAGAGGTTTCACTAAAAATGTCGAACCGTCTCACCACCAGAACTTTTGGGGACTCTGACAGCTCTTTCCCCATGGCTCAGAGGCCAGGTAACAACCTGAGTCACTCCTAAGAGGAGACCTTTTGCCCATGGTGATACCTTGAAATTTCAGGAAAAAAAACAATGTCACGTGATGAATCAGGATGGCTGGCACAGCCTGTGTTCTTCCGAAAGTTTTCTGTTTGAGAGTTTCAATGTGTATTTACACATATATTTAAAATATTAATATTTGAAATGTAAGTAAAAAATTTAAACCCATTTTAATACTAAAGGGAGACAAACAAGAATGCCCATCTGAGTCATACAAGCTCTTAAGAGAATGATTGGGGTTATGATTCATTAATATTGAGAGAAACCTTGAGACGCCCCATTTGGTTCTTTGGGGGACCCAAGGGGTGATGCTGTAAAGTGCAGGGAGAGGGCTTGGTGCACACTTGGTCCTGGAGGCGGGGATGCCGGGTCCATGTGGAGGGAAGGAGTGCTGTGGCCGCAGGACCTCCTGTGCTGTGGGGCGTGAGGCCCCAGGGCAGAGACTTGAACCTGCAGACAGCTGGCAGGAGTGAGGGGTGAGGCAGGAGATAGATGGGCCCCAGGCTGAGCGGCTGGAGTCTGTCCCCTGTGGACAGATACTCAAAAGTAGCAGGAGCGAGAGAGGAGCTGGGCCCTGCCCAGATAAGAGAGAAAAGACCACATGTTCCTCATTGTCAAGGTCAAGGAGACCTTCTCAACTAAACACGTACAGAAAGGCTCCTTGAAGGTCAAAAGGGAAGGGGCACCACCCCATAGTAGGTGATGTCAACCTACCCATAGGCCTCTGTGTTAGAATCTGTCTTGGCTAAGAGAGCACACGCACACAGGGTAGGACCCTGAGATAAACCAAATACGGACTCAGAACCAGGCAAAGCAAGATGATTGGCCCAAGGAAACCAGGAAGAAATGCCCCATATAAGTGATTTGAACAACCACGAGGGCTTAAACTCTCTCAGCCCACCTGTGTGTCTATCCACACGTACTCTTTTTCCTCCTAATAAACACTTTACTCGTTTCACTACTTTCCAACCTTGTGGGAATTCATTTCTACAAAGTCAACGGGCCAGGACCTTGTCACTGGCCACTGGTCAAGCGGCTAGGATTCAGCCTTCTCCCTGCCACGACCTGACTTCAATCTCTGGCCTGGAACCGAAAGCCTGCTTTAAGCCACTGCAGGCCAACGTCATCCGAGATCAGGGGGAGTCTGGGGTTGGAATGGCACCTCCTCTTGTCCCCATGCAGGTCTTTATCCAGTATGGCCTTTCCCAACCTCAGCACTTTTGACATTTCAGGCAGGACATCTCTTTGTGTTCTGTGCTTTCAAAGTTGTTGAGCAGCATCCCTGGCCACCACCACCACCAGATGTCAGGAGCGGCCCCCTCCCCGTTGTAGTAACCAAAAATGTCTACAGACATTGCCAACTGTCGCATGGGTGCCAAGGTAGCCCCCAGTTGGGACCATGGATCCAGAAGGACGTGGGATCCACCACTTTGTCTTCATCACCTGACCACTTGGTAAGGAAAGAGGTTGGAGTGTCTCTCTTCCTGGAGGCCCTTAAAAACTTCTCCGTATGGCCCATTAATAAGCGTTAGCAAAAAGCAGCGGTAACACCGTACAGTTTCTGATTTTTGTGTTGAAAGGAAAATTGAATCATTTGCTTATTGCGTTGAGGTGAAAGACAGATGAGCATTTGTCTAATTGTGGCTTTCTCACACTCTTTTTACCAGGAGACATTAAACTCACTCAATTTTTATACCGATTGGCACAAAATATGAGGGACGTTTCAAGGCAGCCATGGATCTGAAAAATAATCTACTCCATGACAATAATCTATTTCATGAGAATCTCCACATGAATTCTAAGTGGACGTAACTGAATTTATTTATGTATTGCCTCACAGAGGGTTAGATGTTCAAAGGACACCCAACCCAGATGTCACTGTGGAAAGACAATTAAAAAAAAAATCATCAAGTCAGAACAATCACTATGTCTTCCTCTGCTGAGTCCAGCTCTGTCCCAGGCCATGTTCTTCCACTTTGCTCATTTAATCTCCCCTAAAACTCCATGTCATTGTTCCTCATTTCACCAATTTGCCAATACCATGGACAAAGGGCTATTTTCTGGTATGATAAAGACTTTTTAGAAATCACTAAGAAAAACATACACAACTTACAGGGTGGGGGTGGGGAGAGGGGGTGGGAAGATGAAAAGATATGAACTTAAGAGTTCACAGGAAAAAAATATTAAAAAGCCAATAAATATCTAAACAAAAGGCTCCATTTTACTCATATTTTAAAAATGAAAATCAGAATAACATTAGGCTACCCATTTTCCATTTGGGAAAAAAATACTAACAAAAAGTTTTAAAACCCCACCATCAACCAGGGTGTAAAAGAGATCCTCTCTCTCCTATGTGGTTGGGCGTATACATTTAAAACAGTGTTTGCTGGGGAGAATTTGGTAATAGCCAACACATTTTAGTTCTACCAACTTGCTGGTGGTAGAATTCCACTATTACAGGGGTCCCCAACCCCCAGGCCGCACAGCAGGAGGTGAGCAGCAGTGCATAGAGCGAAGTTTCATCTGCCGCCCCCCATAGCTCGCATTACCGCCTGAACTTCCCCCCACCCCGCCCCGTCTGTGGATAAACTGTCCCCCATGAAAACGGTCCCTGGTGCCAAAAAGTTTGGGGACCGCTGCACTATTAGAAGTTTGCCCTGAAGTCATGCAAAAAAACTGTACGTATAAGGAAATCCACAACAGTTTTCAAAAACAAACAAAACAAAATTGGAAAAAACTAAAAATGTCTATTACCATGGGAATGGCTGAATAAATTAAGGTGTGGGCAGGACCCCAGGGAACCGCTGGGAAGGTAAGGACCCCAGGAGTGTGTGAGCCATCAGGGGAGGACAAGTCCCCTGATGAGACCTTAAATGTTATTAAACAGTGTGGTTGCACCCGTATCTCCACTTAGGTAGGAGAATGAGTTTCCGGGCGTGGATGCACTGCTTCTCCGGAGAGAAAATGTTCAAGAGCGATTATCCCTAGAGAGACGGGAGACATCCTGAATTATTTTCCTTTGATCATGTGGATTTCTTTCTTTTACTTTAAAAATGAATTAATTAAAAAAGGCAAATCAAACCAAATGAATGGTGAAGGGGACCAATGGCTCATGGATGGATGAAGACAGCCTCACATCAGTATTCCCAAAGTGGTTCCACACGGAATACCAATGGCACCAGCAAAGGTTGTGTCCTTGTCCCTCAAATCAGGATGGGCAGGCTGGCGTGTCACGGCAGGTCACTGCAGCAAAGAAAAAGGGTGGCCTTCTCCCCACCCAGTAAAGGATCTTGCACCAAAGGCTGCATCTCTTGCATAAAGGAAATGTGTCACTTTCCCACACACAGCAAAGCCCCCAGGACTAGAAAGACAGCTGGGTGCCTCATGTGTGTCACTATAGGTAGGATGCAGTAGGTTACTAACAGGAAGGCATTGTCACTGCTCATCCCCTGTAAGCACAGAAGACAGGCCTGGCGACTACGCTGGTACTGAGTGATGTTTACCTGAACAGGTGTTTTTGCAAGGCTCAAAGCTCCCACATGATCTAGTCCACACCTCGGGGTCCTGCAAATCTGACTCTACATCTATGCTTCCTGTACTCAGAGCTGGCTGGTCTCCATTACTTTAAAGGCTGTGTTTCTATAAAGCACCAAATTGCTATTTCCTCTGGAAAGGTGGAGCAGACAGCCACCCAACTGGAGAGCCAGGCGCTTCTGTTCCTCTGTATTAAAATGAACTTTAAATTACACATTGATTCCAGCCCTACGAAATTTAGCAAACAGTGCATAGCATTTAAATAAATTATAATAATCAAGCTCCAGTGTTTGAATTAAAGCTTTTTATTGCATGATTTGACTGAATACTGTAAAAACCTCATTAATTTCTATGCCACTAATTTGTAATTTGTGATAAAGCACAAAGCGGGGGTGGGGGTGGGGGAGAAGGGAGAACACTGAAGTTTTTTTTTTCTTTTTCACTGCAAATCTTTTTCATGAAAGTGCAAATCAGGACTGTAAACAAGGTTGCAGGGGATCTGATTCGAAATACTTAAGAAAATAAACTTTTCAAATATCTTTTAGAAGCATCATTTACATGCATACAATTTATATGCTAATTACAAATCATTCCGGTCTATTCACTAAAGTAATTCCCTTGAGAACTGCAGCTGGGCTTTTTTTTTTTTTTTTCCCTTTCTTTCTCTATTTTTTTTTTTTTGGCCTGGGTTAGGTTACTATTATACTTGAAAGTTACAAAACGTGTCCCAACATGCTTTGTAATTTAAAGGGGCTTTTTGTCTAATTAACTTAAATTAGTAAAATTTCAATGCAGTTTCTGTCACTTTTTTCTCTTGCATTCTAATGTGATTCTAAGCTGCTCAGAAAATGCTTCGCCCTAAAAGAAAATTCTCAGTAGAGGTGGAGGAACTGGCTTGACGGAGCAAAGGGAGGGAACGGGGGACTCAGACTCCGAGCATCCAGTCACCATGCTGCAACTGGAGCTAGATTTTACGAGAATTTTTTTGCAGTTAAGGGTGGTGTGTGTGCACTCAGTAAAGAGAGATCAGTCCATATCACCCCATCTCTCAACTAAAGAGGCCTAATAAGCTTGATAAATATTGATACATATTTTGTACAATTAAAAAACTTGTCATCCTGGTGCAAGTTTTAAATCCCCCAGTCATTTACCATCTGAACTGACAATCCATATTCAGATCAAGGATTTTCCCTCGGATCCAGGGTTATGACGGTCCCTGGGCCAGAAATAAGTGAAATCAAATATGTAGGTTATAACTGCACAAGCAAACGGATTTTTCGAATAGCGACAGAACAATAGGAAGTTGGGTCTGCCCTACCTCTCCAGCTGCCCGCCCCCCAAGACTGGCAGTTACAAGGCCCTGAGTTCTGAAAGGCAGTGCTGGGGGGTAGGGCGGGGCCGGGGGTGTGTGGGGTGGTGAGCCGCTAGGTGAGAAGGGAGAAGCAGTAGGGAGGGCTAGCTTGGCTGTGGAGACACAGCCCTACTGCGAGCTCAGCTGAGAAGCTCGTCTTTTCCCGATTTATTTAGTTTACTAATTGGGTTACAAAATAAAATTCAGACTAACAACAAACACCCTCCTTCAAGTCACGTAAACTACATATTGCCTCTCTCCGAATATAAGTTTAGGTGGTAACGTAATTAAACCCAGGAAACCTCACTGGAGGAAGGCTAGAATTCACAGAATCTAGCAGATGCTTTGGAACTTCAGTCTGACACAACCTAATTCTTTTCATGTGAAATATAATTAATGAAGAAAATGCCTCAGATGTGTGGGCTAGGAAGGCAAATATAACCACCCTTTATCGTGCCTTCAAGGTTAGAATTATTATAGCACTTATAACTTTATTATAATTACCCATAATGAGAACCCACACGTGATGTAGTTGATGTGCTTCCGACAATAGAGGTGTTCAAGATGCCTCATTAAGTATTTTGCTATATATTTATGTGATTTTTCACTTCACCTCCCAGTTTTGGTGGCAACACAGCCCATGTAAAGGCATATGTACATATTTTAATAAAAAATACTACCATTAAAGATCATAAAATGATTACAATGAATAGCTATTAGGATGTCACAGCTGTATAAGCCATCCCCTTTATGTACTCCCGTGCTGAATTGTTTTATGACCTATCGTAAACCTATTAAACTACTGGTAATAAAGGATTGTAATTAGTGATAAAGCCTTGTTGCTTAGTGAGCCAAGACAGTCATCCTTACTTTGAATTTTATTGAAGGTAATCAAGACGAACCTTCAGCAATGTCAAATAACAGTGGAGAGCAAGGTGGTACTTTTGACCACGGATGGTATCGGTTCACCTCTCCTGAGTTTTCCCTCTCGATTTATTTTGGTTGGTTTTCTCTTTGTGTCGTTTTTATTTTGTCTGTAAACACGAGATGCTGGAGGAGGGAGCATTCCAAGCCAGAGGTGAGCTGGCAAGGGGACCCTTGTGCACTTCGAACAGCGCGATCCGGCTGTGCTGGCTCTGGGGTGTCACCGTGGATGGTGCAGGATGCAGCCCTGGTCCAGTTCCACCTCCTGCAGCGGGGAATATGGCCGAGGAGACACCCAGCCCCACGGGCGGGGACCACTGGTTAAGAGGAAGCTGTACAAAGACCCGAACAGAACAGGTGACATTTTCGGCTCTCACATCACATTAACTTTTCTCTCAGCCACCCTCGGTTGAATGTGAACTTGGCCTCCCCTGACAAAGCCTCTGCACTAATGCCCTGGCACCGCCTGGGCCTCTCCACGCTCAAGAATACAGTCCCGGTGCCAAAGTGCTCAAAAGTCAGCTTCTTGATGTTCTCTCGTGGAAGATGTCCTTCCCAGCTCTCTTGATGTGGGTTTCCCATCTTCCCTTCAAAATCCTGGGGGTGGGGGTGGGGGGACAGTTTTACCAGGGGATAAGAGCCTGGAGGATGTCTTTGCAAAGCATTGGAAAGGGACAGCACACTTTCTTTTGTGCCAGATGGTAAAGAGCTCCCTTGCGCCCAGGACCCAGGCAGGAAAAGGGTGGTTCTGCCCCGGGCTTGGACCTCCGGGTCCTCAACCCACAGCCTCTGGCTTCCACCAAAGTAGCTCTACAGAAGATGGCGTGTCTGAGAGACCTTCACTTAATTTCTAAAGTAAACTGGAGACCCAGAGTTTAAGTGGAAATGGGAACCTAGCCCTCCATTGTGTATCTAACAAGCTGGGAATGGATCAGAGTGAAGACCAGGGAGGGCGTCCCTTAGTTCCCCAGGTCCCCACTGGACCTGGAAGCCCACTGTGCTTGGCTCTTGCTGCACTGAGCTGTAGGGAAATTACAGGAACCAATAATCCACTTCCGGTCAGTGGAAACTTTGTCTTGGTGGATAACAAAGACTGGGCTGAAAAACCCAACACCAACCCTAAAACCTGCTGGAGGACAGAGGGGGTGGGGAGGGGCCGGGGTGCTGCCGAGCTCCACAGGGACGCTGACCCAGCACCAGACCTAAGTTGTAACCTTTCTCTGGGGACCTCGAGGGCCCAGCACACACAGAGGCCAGGAGCAAAGGATGCAGGTCCGGTGAGCAGGTTTAAGGCAGAGATGCCGCGTAATTAATCCAACGTGAAACGGAAGAGCTGAAGTTACATACAAGGAATCAGCGGAGTGTCCAGGCAGACAACGACATTTAATTATAATTGCATCCAGATTTTTCTTTCTTTCCCCTTCAAGCTACATTTTATTGTTTTTTTAAATTTTATTAGAGCATAGTTGAGTTACAATGTTGTATTAGTTTCAGGTGTACAGCAAGGTGATTCAGTTATACATATGCATGCACTCATTATTTTTCGGATTCTCTTCCCATTTAGGTTATTACGGAGTATTGAGTAGAGTTCCCTGCGCTCTACAGCAGGAACTTGTTGGCTCTTTGATACACAGTAGTGTGTGTATGTTCATCCCAAGCTCCTAATTTATCCCTCACCCATGTTTCCCCTTTGGCAACCATAGGTTTGTTTTCGAAATCTCTGAGTCTGTTTCTGTTTTGTAAATAAGATCATTTGCATCATTTTTTTTTTAAATTAGATTCCACATATGAGTGATATCATATGATCAGACTCTTCTTTAGACCTGGGAGGGGTTGGGATTAGGGCCAGGGAGATCCCTTTATTTTATTTATGTCCTCCTGACTCTAATTCCACCTTATGGTGAATACGATGTGTGTTCTCTCATTCGCGCTGTATGAGCACAAGGGCATATTAGTGCAGTGTCAGGGAAATTATAAAACGGAATTAAACCACATCCGTGCCCCCCTAAATGTCAGCATGGCCACGGAATCTCCCATCACTTGACATCTACGTGGAATCAGGGGCACTGAAGGCTGATGGCTTTTGCCAGCAAATCAGAAAGACTGCTCATCTATTTTCTTTTTTATCTTAAATGTATCCAGAGTTGTAGGGCTAAATACGAAGGCTGTAGCCGTTGGTCAGCTTTTAAGCTACTAGAAGAAAGTTAAGCTTCTGTGTCGGCTGCCCGAGATACCAGCCATAAGCTGACAAGTAATTAAACCAGCATATCTGTAACAACTGTCATCTCTTATTTCTGGGCAACTTGGATGTAAACCAAAGGCAAGAAAGCTAAGGGGGGAAAAAAGGCAAAAGAACAAGAGAGGTTGGTTGTGGAGAGCCACTGCCGGGCTGTCCCGCGGGACAGGTTAGCAGACCTGGGCATTTAGAGGCTGGTAGCCCCAATCGGAAGGGTCAGGGCTCCCTTTACTAATTATTAGCAGGGAAAAGAGCATCAGATAAGGTGTAAATGTGGGACTTCCCTGGCGGTCCAGTAGTTAAGACTCTGAGCTTCCTCTGCAAGGGGGTGATGGGTTAGCTCTCCGGTCGGGGAAATATCGATAAAATCCCACATGCTGCTTGGCATGGCCAAAATGAATCATAAATAACAACAATAATAATAATTTTTAAAATGTCATGTAAATCTGAGCTCTGCCGTTTTGAAGAAGCCGAGTGTGACATGCATTCTTATCCACTGGAGTGGCCAGGCTGGGCTACCTCACTGACATTTCCCTTCCGGTGGCCCCTGAAGTGGCACGAAGCACACTCCCCGGGCGGATCCCTGGGGCTGATGCTCCATTATTCATGGTCTGGACAAAATCTTTCTCTCCTTCCTCTGCCGCATCTCCTGATCCAGACCCAGACCCAGACACACAGTACATGCTCTGGAGAGATCTCTGTCCACGTGGGGATACTCTGTATCTATAGATATAAGGGCTGGGCTTGGAGGTCTCAAGGGTTCTAAGTGACCAGGAAACAATAAGTCAAAGGGTGACCAGCGCACCTTTCTGGGCTCGAGGCTGAAACTCATGGGACGTCCTGCCCATCATCACAGCCTGACCTCGTCTTTGTGCCTGGACCTCATTCGCTTAATGCATTTGAAAATCATGCAGTAGGGACCCCTAACCCCTCATTGAGACAGCTCCAGGGTTTCCAAGATAAGCAAGGCAATTTTAAGCCTTTGGGCCTTGTGATGACAGGAGAACTGGCGTAGGTCAAGAGCCTGGCTTTCAGGGGATGAGGACTCAGGGCGTGGGTTCTATTCACAGACACACAATGACACCCTTCATCATGACCAGCCCGATACTAGATGCCGTACGGCACCCTCAGCGTGAAAAAAAAAGCATCATGGAACAGGTGAAACCTGAGGCATCCCTGTTTGCAGTGCGATTGGAGATTTCTCAGTGAAGATTTTAAACATTTCAGCTGATTGAGTTACTCTCCCTCAAGACCGTTGTGAGCTCCCCAACATGTGAAGGAATGAGGAGCACACTCGTTAGGGATCTAATTGCAAAAAAAGACTGATGTGTTTCTTTTAAAACCTCTTAATACGTTCACAGTCTCTTCCGTCCAAATGGACTCTAAGCTTTGTTAATTTCCAAGTAGTCAAACTTGGAATTACTTGCCAATCTTGGGAACACAGACCCCCGATCCAAGGCCTCTGCACACATTCTGTTTATTTTTCTCCTAATGAAAAGTGTGACAAGCAAATAATTAAACTGAAAAGCAGGCATAAATTAGAGTCTACAGCTCCAGAGCTGATCGCACGTTAGAAGATGTGCTTGGGAGAATGAACGCTCACTCAGGTCATTTAAATTATCTGCCTCAGACTGTCTGTGGTTCTTCTGTAAGATGGTTTATTTCGGTGAATTGGTGCATTATTTGGATTTATTTCAGTGAATTGTCCCTCTCCTTCTGGTGTCAGGAGAGTGAGCCCTGGGCTTCATCAGGGCTACATTATATCCACAACAGAGAGAGAGGAGTGCCCAGCCCTGTTACATCGTCTTTTGAACGAGTCAATGCAGACAGAAGTAAATGACAGTTAATTACAAATTACATTCTGGTTGGGGCTGAGCAGGCCTCTTGCCTTGAATAATGATCGGGCCCTCGGGCTTTCACCTGCCTGCAAGCGGGTGTACGAGATGCAGGTCTCAAAACAAGCCGTTAAACACAAAAGCTTATTGGATTGCACAGATTTAGGAAAAGCGTTCAGATCTCTTGCGGCAACTGCAGAATGAGGGTGAAGGGCAGGAAGTTGGCTCTTGTTTGCTGACTTAGAGAACCTGTCCCACGTCAAGGAGGTCAGGAGCTCCTTACACCTCGGCCAGCTGATGGAGAGCAGTAGACATTGTGACACTACTTTAGACTCGTAATCAAAGGAATGCAATAATGCACTTAGTAAGATTGTATACTTTAAAATTATTTATTTATTTATTTATTTGTGGCTGCATTGGGTCTTCGTTGCTGCGTGCAGACTTTCTCTAGCTGCGGCGAGCGGGGGCTACTCTTCGTTGCGGTGCGAGGGCTTCTCATTGTGGTGGCTTCTCTTGTTGCAGAGCACGGGCTCTAGGCACACAGGCTTCAGTAGTTGTGACACGCGGGCTCAGAGCGCAGGCTCAGTAGTTGTGGCGCACGGATTAGTTGCTCAGGGGCATGTGGGATCTACCTGGACCAGGGCTCAAACCCGTGTCCCATGCATTGGCAGACAGATTCTTAACCACTGCGCCCCCAGGGAAGTCCCTGTGTACTTTTTTTAAATCAGAAGAGGATTTTGACAACCATCAGCAGACACTTTGATTTTCTGATTTTTTTTTTTTAGTTTAAACAATAAACTCATTTACTACATTTTAAGTCCAATCTTAAATCACTATGTTTGCAAAAATAAGACAATATTGAAAATAATTAATGTCAGCGTTCATGCATTGAAAAGACCTTGGCTTTTGTAATTCACTAAAGCAATTTCTATTCATTTAGTTGAGCTAAACACTTATTGTTAAAGACAAAAGCCCCGGCAGTCTGACACTGAGCTCATTATGTATGTTAGAAACACTGCAATCCAAGGTCACACCACCACACGCAACAAAGCTGGAGAGTTGGGGGCAGGGGACGGGGTGGGGGGAGTAGGGGGAGAAACGGGGAGGGGGGGGGCGGCCCAGGGATTAAAATGCAGACCACACCATTCTCCACAATAACTTTCCATTTAGGCCTGATTAAAACTTCAAAACAAAGCTGGTTGGAAACATCAGTAGAATGATTTTTGTTGTCGCTAAATGATGGGGGTGACCATTAAGCTCTGGGGGGCTTAATGGGCTAGTCGGAGACCTCCAGCAGTGGGGGCCTAAGTCCCAGCCCATCTTCGGAATTGTTGAATATATTAAAGGAGGTGTTGATAACCCTTTGCAGAGTAGAGTCTGCTTAAGCCGACACAGCAAGGCCTAGAAGTTAAATTCGCCTCTTTCTCTTAAATAGCGTCCGCACAGCGTGAGAATAAAATTTCTCGTGTTAATATCTGTGTTAAGATCGGCCACTTTAGCTGCAGGGAACACTCACTCTCCATGGCCCTTTGAGCCCCGTGTCCATGCCCTCACCTGGGCCGTCGTGTTGATCAATGACGGTCCTGTTACTGCGAGACAGCAAGAGAAATCCTGTCTCCTGTAAGGAAAAAGGCAGCACGGTTACACTCCGCAATCTTCTCATGATTACCCTCCACGTCCGGGGAAAAACATGACTGTTTCTTCCACGAGCAGAAAGTTTCGTAGATGAGACAAGTAGTTTGCACATGAACTTCAGCAAGATAAAAGTTAGAGTAGGTTCTGCCGAGATAACTTTATTTATTCAGCTCATTTAAAAAGAGTGTGTGACAGCTTTAATCCTGAGACAAAACACAGGAAGCAAAGGCAGGAGGCTGTCCAGGTTGGATGTTTGGGAGCCTGTTTCAAGATTTCACAAGAATCTGGGAAGGGTACCCTCTAAAAGTTTTCCTTTCAGACTGCAAAATTTGAAAGCTACTTTTTAGAAATGTTGGCGCGTCATTAAAATGGGCAGAGAGTATATTTCCAACCCAAAGGAGGGAAGTGAGTTCGTTTTGAGGGATCTGATGCGTCTGCCCAAGTAAGACATCTTCTCAAACTCAGCTGTAAACACCTGTAAGAGCTCTCACCCTAAAATCAGGGAGAAAAATAGCTGCCTTCTCTGTGTGGAGGAGAGCGGCCGTCTTATCGGTAGCAGAGTGACGCCGACTGTACCGAGAGTGACACGGGTAATCCATCATGTCATCAGCACCGCGAGGGGCGGCGGCACCCCCCGCCCGCCTGGGGTGCGAGCCGAGCCGCGCTGCAGGACACTTAACCCCGAGAGCCTCGAGCGCCCGCTGCGTTCACTCCACCCCTGTCACGTATGAGGCGCCTGCAGAATGACAGTAAATCCATACGGGCCGGCAATCTACCATCATGACACGCGCACACCAGGCTGCCTTAGACACCACTGAACTGGATGATGATGAGCGCGTGGGAAGAGGCCTTTATTACGAGTCTTGTAGAGCCGTTTAAGGGCTCTCGGGCGAGCCTGCGGCAGCTTGCCAGTCCGGGAAGGCCGCGCAGCCTCCGCCGCGTCCACCTGGCCGGGGATTCTCCAGGGCCATGGCTTTCAGACGCCGGTAGTCATCACACACATGTTGCAAATTCATTTGCTATTATTGTGACGTACCTACAGGTCGACCAATTCTGCAGTGTTTTTTTTGTTTTGTTTTGTTTTGTTTTTTATCCGTAGTGGAGAAATAGTAAGACACCAGGGTTGGGAAATGCCTTTGGGTATTACATAGCATTCTATCGTGTCATCTAGAAAAACCTAAACCATAAAAAGGCAGCCGTCATAACATGTGTGACATTTGGGATGTTATTTTGGACTCCTAAGAGTGCAGGTATCTGGTTGTGATCCCCACGGACACACACAAGTGCAGTGACTAGTCTGTGTGCCAGGTATATGTTTACAACAAGAAATAAACAAGTTTCCCTTCTAACTTTTTCTAGATTGTGTTTCTTTTAAAATCATTTCTTCCTTGCCTTTTGTTAAATCACAACAAGATTTTATTGGGTTAAAAACAGAAAAAACAAAATCTAGTTGAATAGTAATATAGTTCTTTCATGTATATGCAAGAAGAAGATCTTTTCACACCTTGATTAAATTAGCATATATTTAAATACTAATGAACGGCCAGAGCCTGGCTGAGAATACCAAGAACTAGTTGCACAGTTACCTGTCCCTAGGAAACAGGTCTGATTCTAGAGGCATGTGAGCGTCTGAGGCAGGATTTTATTTCAGGAGATACTAATGCATGGTCCCAAACAGCATGAAGTGGCAGGAGGATACGTCGTCATCAGGAAAAAGGCGTCTCAAGTGGGAAACTAGGGCCAAACGATGATTACAAGCAGCCCCGGGCTTGAGTTGGTTTCCTGTGTATCTTGGGCACTCACTGGGGTTGGGGAAACTCTTCCCCACCACTGTTTTGTGCGCGAAGACCTGTTCAATGTGGGACGGGGTGGATGATGTCTGTGTGTGGATATCTCACGGAGTGGAAAGTTCATGTTTAAAGTCACACTGGACAAAGGAAACTTTCATGTTCTGTTTTCCTACGGTATTGGAAATATGTTTATGTTCCCGCACGGTCTAACGTCTGGACATCTGAGTCTCGACCCTGAGGGGAACTGGCAGTGGGAACTGGACATGCCGTGGAACCTGACTGATGGGGCCTCATGTGTCTATCTCTCAACGTAGAACGTGGAGGACACCTCCATGAAGCTCTCCCAGCTATGAAACGCCAAGTGCCCTTTACCTGCTCCTTTTCCCTGTGGCAGGTTCATGCCACCCAAAGCAATGATCTACTTTTGTTATTTTTAAGTTTAGAAATGTAATGAATTCCTCAATCTTTGGAAATATAATTCCAGAGAAAGTCTTTAAAAGTCTAAAATTGAAAGAAAACAATAAAATTAGACCAAACTTCATAAAAAATAAATACTTTTTGAAATAGTAATTGACATTAAAGAATGTTGTAATTATTTTCCACTTTTTAAACGTAAACTGTTATCTATGGTTTGCAATTTGCTGTTATATGCTCACTTATTACCTTGAAATTTACACAATACCTACAATCAAACCATGTATGCACAGGTGCAAGGATTTATAAAAACAGTAAAAGGGAATGAAATATTTTCTTCAATAGTTAAAAGATTGAATAAATTATAAATATATAAAAATAATTATAAATAAACTATAAAAGTATTTCTACCCATAGAAACACACCGTGAGCAATGCATGGTTTACCTGTCCCTCAAGGGCATCTTGCAAACATCACTTAACCTCATGTAGATTTCAGCCAGAAGGAATAGCATAGATTCAGGATGGAGCTCAGGGGAGCATGTGAAGTGCTCAGTTTGTTCATTACAAAGCGGTGCTGAGCCACAGGCAAGTGGGGTGTTGTGACCCTAACCAATTTCAGAGCCAGGTCTCTACCTGTGCTCCTTGAGGAGAAGCCAGGCCCCTTGGGTGGGGAGGGACAGGTAGACAAGAGTGAGAATGAGTTCTCGGCCAACACATGGTAAAGTCAGTCCGATGCTTCCCCACTTTGTCCTGGTTGGATTTTTTTTTTTTTTTTTTTTTTTTTTTGGCTACGCCAGGTCTTAGTTGCAACATGAGGGATTGTTTTAGTTGTGGCATGCGGATTTCATAGTTGCAGCGTGCAGGCTTCTTAGTTGTGGCACGCGTGCGGGATCTAGTTCCCAGACCAGGGATCGAACCTGGGCCCCCTGCACTGGGATTGAGGAGTCTTACCCACCGGACCACCAGGGAGGTCCCTCCTGGTTGGATTTTGTTGATGTTTGTTGAAACATAGGGACAACTTAGTGACAGTGTTGGAGATAAGAGGTCCACTGACCACAGACGTGTTCTGAAGATCCAACATTCCCTGGAACAGAATAGCCAGGGAGGAGGGACGGTGGTGGGCAAACCCTGCCCTGCATTGTCGCAACTCACAAGAGCCAAGGACGGTCTTGAGTCCAGCAAGGCTCTTTCTTGACCCCTAGTGAGAACTTTGACCTCTGCTCCCCCTCCCTACCCCATGTTACTGTCTGAGGCATTTATTTAGGAAAAAGGAACTGGGAGTCCTCCTTCTGACCATGGAAGTGAGGAAACATTGCAAGCTAAAACCACACCTGGCTCGGACGCTCTGAGAGCCTCCTGCCCGTCTTCCAAGGGCTGGGACCGCCTTTCCAGAGGGAGGGGTGTTCTCCACGGGATGCATGTGTCCAACTACGACAAATGGAAGGAGCAAGTGAGAGAACTACCTTAAAAATACTTAGGCATCCACTGCAAGGGCAGTGTCGGGATTCTCAGAATGAAAGGGGAGACCTAGACAATTGGGTTACGATGCAGACACAGAACGGCTGCCCCAGAGCTATGGTTCGCTTTAGAGTGCAACCAGTCTCTTACAGAAGAGTCTACGTTATTCTACTTAAAAATGAAAACAAAACTGAGCTAAGATATCATCCTGGGTTGACTTGATAACCGAATCTAGTTTTAAGTGAACCTAGGCCATACCCAAGACGAGCTCTTTCTCATTAAAAAACATGCTTCTGTTCTACACATTATCACACTGGCCAACAAGCTAGAATATTCAATACATAAAATCAAATCAATTTTAAAATAAATGAGCCAGTCCAGAGCACAGATTTCCCCAATGTACAGGATGCAAGAGGGCAGGACAGCCAAGGTCAGTGCCCGCGGTCCCAGCCAGGTGGTAGCAGGTCTGAACCGTGTGCCTTCCCCCGACAGAGTCTTAAGAATCCACCCCAGTGTCCTATCACCATCTATGGGGACGGTCCTCCACGCAGACGTGTGTTTTCACCGTAACACACCGCGACCCTTTAGCTCAAGATGTGAACACGCTGCTCGCACGACTGACTGGGTGTTGCTGGGCATCTTCCCTTTCTGTGTCTCCTTCTCTGGTCCTTACACACAAACCACCTGCTGAGCCCCACTCTGTGTCCTGTCCACACAGGATGTGGACCCTTAAACACGTTAAGTGAAATGAACAGTGTTGGTCCTTTCTCAGGACTAAAGTTCAGAGCAAAAATGCTCAAAGACATCCAAGCCAGGACCCGCAGGAAGAGGAAGCTTCTAATTTGGTTTCACCAGCACTCTCTGTTGTGAGAATCGGGTTTAACATTCAAAATGGGTATATACTCACTTAAATGATCTAGACTCTTCCCAAACCCTATGAGTAAAATTGCTTCAAAAAGGTGAAACTCTGATCTTGGACCAGTGCATTTGGGATGGGGAGAGACTCCTGGGTTTGGGACAAAAACTGGCTGCAGTATCAGTGTTTTAATGTAAGCCTCAAAGTTGGGCTTCTCAAAGTTTTGTTAAAAAATGGCTGCAACCCCACCTGAGAGAGTGGACAGCAGACCCAGGAGATCACGGGCAGACCCCACACTTCATGGGTGATGACACTTTGACCCAAAGGGTAAGTGTCTGGTATGGTTGTTTTAGGGGAATCATAGTCGTGGCTACAAGGACCCTAGGGCTGTGGTTCTCATGGGGTCACTCAGAACCCGTCCTCCCCTCGACACTGACAATGTCCAAGGGTCTGCGATTGTTCTAGGGTGTCTGTGTATGCGTCTGAAGCAGGTTGGCAAACTTTGCCTTTAAAGGGTCAGATAGTAAACCTTTCCAGTTTGGGGGCCACATATGGTGCCTGAAGCCAGGACTCAGCTCTGCCTGGTGTGGGAGCATCCCTGGGCAGTGAGCACCCTAAGGTCCAGTGACACTTTATCTCAGAAACAGCCGGGGGGCTGCGTCCGGCCCACAGGCCATAGTCTGTGATCCTGGGCCTTAACTGAACCCCAGCCTCCAGGACTGCTCCAGAAGCTCACCTCCTCACAGCCAAGTCCAACACTTAGCCCAGCCTCTCCTTTCAGACGAGGAAACCTGCCCCCCAAGCTTCAGGGGACCAAGGGTTAGTAAGACCTAGCATTATGATGGTGATGATAAAGTTAGCAAGACAAATAACAGCGCCTACCACCTTCTATCGCGTACCTGCTCTGCCTCAGAAGCATGGTCTACACTTTATATGAATTTCCTCCTTTAAAACTCACCTCAAAAGTGGGGATTGAAGGGGGGATGGGGAACAGATGTTGAGGGCATGGTCTGGGCGTGGGGGAGGGTGCAGGTGCTGTGTGCCACTTGGGCTGGCCACGGCAGGGGTGGAAACTGCCCCCAAGGCTAGGGCCAGCAGGATTCCTTGCAGGTTTAAAGCAGGGCTCTGCCCAGGGGCAGCAAGGGACAGTTTGGTCTACAATCTGTCAGTGACCATCCTTGAAAGGTCAGGCTTTGATCTTCAAAGCTGGAGGTCCCTGTCCGGTGGAGCTCATTGGGGCACTTGGAGAAACACTCGGAAAATTCCACAGAAGAGTGGTGAGATGGACAGCCCATGACTGCCGCCCACAGGAGCCACAGGGAAGAAAAGGTCTCCCTGGACCCCACCAGGGGAGAACAAGGTCCCATGTAGGCTCCATTTCAGCACTGCCAACTGATCTCAGAAAAGGTCCTAGGCTTTTGTGGTCCATGATCTCCTTCTCCAACACGGTCGGACCAGAAGCAACTTGACGGTCCTTGGATCTGTACACTCCATGATTTGAAAACTCTTCCAACTATAAAAAATGAAACTCTATTATCAAACCATTTTATCCAGGCCTTTTGGTAACTATGCTTGAGTAGGAATGTCTTAAGGGTCTTGTCTGCGTCTGGCTGACACCCAGCTCTTCCCAGACCCAACCTCCCTGCACTGGGACCCTCTCGCTGAATGTGACCCCGGATTTGCCATGGAGGTCTTGGGTGTGCTGTTCTCATCTGTTCCCTGACTGCAGGCACCATCCTAGGAACTCTGCCTCAGCTAAATGTGAACCCCCTGCCCTTCCCAACCGTGGACATTAACTTCTTCTGGAGAAGACGTCCATGAGCACCTGTCTCACAGCTCAACACACGTAAGCTCTGTGAAATAAATGTGGAAAAGAAAGGCAGTAATTGGGTGAAATAGTTACTGAGGAGGAGAAGTACAGGCAAAGAGCACAGGCTCTCAGCACCATCCTCCAACGGCATCACTGGGAATCCCTCGGAATCCCTCACCCAGACATTTTACACTTCGGGAGGACTTTATTCTATTTCATTCTATTTAATTAAATAACCTAATCAGATAAAGTGTGACTGGAGAGGGTCAGGGAAGGCACCTCTCTGTAAGGAAGTGATGGAGGTCATGCCTGAGTTTGGGAGAAGAGCTTTGCAACCAACCAGCGCAAAGGTCCTGGAGCAGAAATGAGCTGAGTGTAGAACTCTGTAGACCAGTTGAGAGGCCAGTGCGGCTGGGGCAGAGGGTGATGTGGGAGAGGATGGACCCTACAGGCCACAGTGGGGATCTAGACCCTAAGCACTATGGTGGGGGGGGGGGGCTGCTGAGACCTCTAGGAGCAGGGTGGATATTTTCAGGACATCCCTCTGGCTGCCCCCTGGGAAGGATCATGGGGGTGGAGCAGAGAACTGGGAGGGGACTGGAGGGAGTGGTGCCAGCAGAGCTCATGGGATGACTCAGGTTCTGGAGACCTTTTAGAAGTGGGTCCAACAGGACTCCCTGAAGTGGATTGGATCGGGGTGGCAGACAGTGACGGCAAGTGAGGAGTTGAGGCTGGCTTTTAAGTCTGGGGCCTAAAAGGACTCTGGGATGTAATTGTACATCTGCCAGGGATTCCACGGGGTATGAATTCTACAACTCGGTCATAATGGTGATTAGCGGGCAGGGTAGAGGTGAGGCTCTGCGAGAGAGAGACTGTCGCAATTTTGATTTGAAGAGAAGACAATGCATGTCTGCTCAGAGGCCAGAGTGAGAAAAGTGGCTTCTGCAGAGTGCAAATACACACCAAACAGGACCACAAGGAGAGAGGCAGTCTCCCTGCTCTCCCTCTGCATTCCTGGAGCATTTGGCATCCCTGGGTACCCCTGGCCTCGGGGAGGACATGTGGCATCTTCCGTCTGCAGTTACATTTCGGAGCATCTGTATCAACAATGGAAAGGTGGGCAGAGACTGAAGTCACCCCTTTGCACCTGCAGATCAAGGCCCTGGGGATCTTGTACATCAGTTGGACCTGATTTCAAAGCCACTCACCCCACCAAATACCACGTCCCTAAATTTCCTGCAGCACAAAGAGGGGACACAAATGCCCAGGGCCTTGTTCAGCCAAGATAAACCTTGAAGAACATCACACACCAACAGCACTGGTGAGACACCCAACATTAGTGCCCCATCCAGACTCCCAGATTCACCTCCCCTGTGGATGCAGTGACGAGATGGTCCAGGTGGCAGGAATCCCGGACAGGGTCCACGTGCTGCTCCAACATTATGTGAATCACCTCTGAGGAGTGTCCCTAATGCTGATCACACAGAAACCAAATCTGTGAAGGTGGAAAAGGCTCAACGCCAAACGCTGAAGGCTCTCTGCTGCCTGCAGGGCCCACGAACACCATCTCCAACCTGCCTGGATTGTCAGCTCCCCTGGCCCCAGCTGAATTTGACGAAAGGGGACCTGATATTGGTTCAGAGATGGGGAGTGGGGAGGGGATGGAGGCAGCTGGAAACTAAAACAACGACAACAAACTTCACCTTGAACACCATGCTTGGCATCGGTCACTTGCAGCCAGGAGACCTCAGTCCCAATAACTCCACCCTGAAAACTGAGCTGGTCTTAAATGCCAGAGGCCTCCCGGTGGTGAGATGTGCACATCCATGCAATCTCATGACAGGAGAGACCACGCGTGAGTCAGTTTTGCAAGTGTTCCGGGCAGTGGGTCTTAGGCCCATTTGCCGTCTATATGGTAGTGAGCTGTGCACACGTGTTCTCAGCTAGGCACACATGTTCCCTGATGTGCACACGTGTTCCACACAGTGAGTTCAACTGTGGGATGCACTCGGCTTTAACAGGCCACAGACCACAAGAAACAGGGGGAAATTTTCAGGACCACAGGAGTCCTGGCCAAAGATTGCTCTAATTAGCTACAGTACGTACGGTATTCACGGTATTTTCGTTGTTGCTGTCTCAAGAGCTATTTTCGAATTAAGGTGAAGCCCACAGTTGTTTAAATGAAGAGCTGATTCATCATCAAAACGTAGCTCTTCGTGGGGGCACGTTCAGGTGACAGGAATCAATGACAAGGCTGGTAAACTGCCTGGGAGGGTTCAAAACAGATTTGAGATAAAGGAGAGAGCGATTAAGTCAAGACAGAACCTAATGCTTTTGCCAAACACCCCCGCCCCCGGAGTGGATGCTGATCTAATGACCAGCCACTTCATTCCCAGAGCCCGGTGCCAATCTTTTGTCACCTCTGTTGCCCCATATCAAACTTTCAGGAAACAGGACCCGAGAAAGCAGATAATCAATAATGAGATCAGGAGATGTTATCATAAGAGAAACAGGGCTGCCTGCCTGGTTTGTGGAAGGCTGTTTTGCCGGGGCTGCTTGTCAGCTGAGCTGGTGACATGGGTGCGGGGGTGGGGGTGGGGGGCAGCGCTGGGAGATAGAGCAGCGGGAGGAGGGCGCTGGGAAGAGGCGCCCACGCTCGCCGGGGCAGCTCAGCCAGGGGTCCGCATCCTCCCGGCCCTCGCAGGGCATGGGGCACCCCTCTAAGAGGTGGACATCTTAGGGACACTTCCTGGGGAGTTCTGGATGCAGTGGCAAGTTGGGGTGCCCATGGGGAGGAGCTGTGGGGATCTGCAGGGGAACAGACTCACGCTGTGTCTGAGGGATGGAAGCACGGTAGGCGGCCCCCACACACTCCAGGAGATGAAGGCTGCAGCCACACGGCATCTCTGTTGGGATGAGCACACTCACGGGTCCTCCGCAAGGTAGTAGGCACACGCGTCTCCTCTATAAACTGCATGCCCGCATCTTCTACAGGGCAGCGGGGACACCCGACCTCCTCTATGGGACACTAGGCACAAACCCTCCTTTCATACGACAAGCGTACCCACGCCTCTTCTGTGGGACCTTAGGTGCACATCCCTCTAAGATGTGGTACGATGCCTGCCCACGACTCTTGTATGTGACACTAGGCACTGTCTTTTCTCTGTTTAGTAATGGGAACACCCACAGCCCCCCAGGGCAGCAGGTACACACACACCGTCTATGTGATAAAGGGGCACCGCTACCCCTCTGTGTGACATCAGCACACACACCTCAGCTCTGGGACGCTCGTGACCTGCCCCTCTTTCACATGCTGTTAGGGGAGCACACCTCTTCTGTATGATGGTGGACTCACCCATGACGCCTCTGTAGGAAAACGGGCGCACGAGCCTTTCTATGTGATAGTGGACACACCACGCCTCCCCATTAGGACAGGGCACCCACCCCTCTTCTATGTGATAGCAGCACCCCGCTGCCTCTATTCAAGTCCTTTGCAAGGAGGCCAGTCAAGGAGATTCTGAAGCATCGCCTCAATCTTTTGTCTAAAATAACATGGTATGTTGTAAATCAACTCTACTTCCATAAAAATGTTTTAATTAAATTAAAAATTAAATTTAAAAAATTAAAATAATACTGTAAGTAAAGTGATTAAAGAACAGAGATGTTACTCATGTGTATATTTTAATAGGCTTCGGGGAGCAAAAGTAAAGTAGTCCTGTTCCTACCATAGTCAGTCTCAAAACTGGCATTTCATTTTCCCTGAAATAGTCATAGAGATCACACAGAACAAGCACTCAGAGAGGATCAAGCCACTTTACAAAATACATACTCTTCTGGGTGAAAGATAACATTGTACCCAATGGCTCACGTGTATTATTCAAAATTAAAATGTTGAATAGATGAGAGCAGTCCTATAAATTTGCTGTTGGCGTTTAACCCCACGTGCTGGACGAATAAGCTGTCATCTAGGGGAGGATATTTTATTTTGTAAATCATGATTTTTGACCCTTGAAGATTTCATTCCTCAAGTAAGTCAGGTATGTGTGTTTTAATCACTTATAAAACACGTGGAGGGTGATTTGAAGTGAACGGATTTCCTTTTTTTAAAAATTTTTTTTTTTTTTTTTTTTTTTTTTTTTTTATGTTGGGGGTAGGAGTTTATTAATTAATTTATTTATTTTTGCTGTGTTGCGTCTTCGTTTCTGTGTGAGGGCTTTCTTTAGTTGTGGCAAGCGGGGGCCACTCTTCATCGCGGTGCGCGGGCCTCTCACTATCGTGACCTCTCTTGTTGCGGAGCACAGGCTCCAGACGCGCAGGCTCAGTAGTTGTGGGCCTAGTTGCTCCGTGGCATGTGGGATCCTCCCAGACCAGGGCTCGAACCCGTGTCCCCTGCATTAGCAGGCAGACCCCCAACCACTGCGCCACCAGGGAAGCCCCCGGATTTCCTTTTTAACCAATATGTGTCTCCCTGTAGCATGGCCTTCTTTGCCCGACACTCCTGTTGGGCAAATGGGTTCTTTTTCGCTTCACGTGACAATGAAATTGCAGTTTTTTCTAAGCACGAGGATGAGATGACAATTTACAGGCTGTTTTTTGGAGAGGGGTCCGCTGACGCATCTGTGGCAGGAGTCCGGGGAGCAGGAGGGAAAGGGCTGGGGTGGGGACGCTGGTGGAGGGGGAGGAGGCGCTGGTGGAGAGGAGGGGGCGCTGGTGGGGGGGAGGGCGCTGGGGGGGAGGGGCTGCTGGTGGAGGGGAGGGTCGCTGGTGGAAGGGAAGGGGCGCTGGTGGAGGGGGAGGGCCGCCCGGGGAGGGGGAGGGGCGCCGGGGGAGGGGGAGAGCCCAGGGGTCAGGGTGCCCGGAGGGCTCCCTTCCATCTTCCCCGTTCCCAGGCCGGCTCAGTTACCGTTTTGAGCGAGGGGGAAGCCTCAGCTTCCTCCCCAACGTCCAGCAGGTCTCTTTGGGAGGAGTGTCGTTAGTCTAAGCTGTCCGCCGACTTAAAGAAGAATTGAGCCTCGGGGAAGGGCCCCACTGGCCTTTTAGTCCATTACAATTCCAAAGGCGATCACAAAAGGAGATGGGCTGGCCGGAGTTAATGAGATTTCTCACCCAAAACACTAATCTGGGTTAAAACTAAAAGAATGCTGATAAGGGTGGTACAGCTCACACAGCGAACAAGAAGGGTGTTGGCTCAGATCGATTGCGCCTGTTAGGAGGGGGCCTTTAATCGTGCTTGAAAAAAACCTGAGAAAATGTGTGTTGGAGACAAAGCCTCTCAGATGAGAAGTGGCTGAAATAGAATAAAACATACCATTTTCACTTTCGTATAGCGTTCCAGGTACAAATCAACTAATGCTAGCAGAAGTTTAACATCACTTTAAAAGGGAGTGATTGACCCACCGAGAAAGTACATAGTAAAATGTGTTGCGAGGCACTGATTAGCGCTGTTTCCCTCCGGCAAATACCTGGCTCTTAAGTGTGTGCTCTGGAACATTTTGTTTTATTACCTTGTGAGAGAAGTGGGGAAAAAAGCCTTCTGTACCTGGGGAATTCAAACATTCAGCTTTGTCATATCATGGCCCGCGCTCAATTTCACGCCAGGCGCATAATTATAACAGCGTTTAAAGGGAGCCCAGAAGAAAGATGGGTTCAAGTGCAAATTAATTTCAGATTATCACAACAAAGGCAATCATATCTCAACAAGCTCGCCAGCAAAACACTGAAAGATCCCCAGGTCCCTCCCCTCCCCAGCTTACAACAAAGAGACTTCAGCTCAAATTAAGCTAATGATCTCCAAAGGCCCTCTGCCTACCTTTCTTGGGTTTTGCCTGTTTGCACGGTTGAATGTGGCCAACCTGCAAAGCCAGAAAGGAGGGGGCTGAGAGCCTGGGGGGGAGGGGGGGGCGGAGGGGCGGGCGGACGAGTTAGCCCAGAAAGGTCAGGCCTCCGCATCCATCAAGTGACAAAACAGTCAGCGGCCTGACGGGCCTGCACAGCGTCAAATTGTCTTATTCGGCGGAGGGATCGGAGTGAACTGATGGCGTTGAAAGAGGCCTGGGTTTATCTGAACCTCTCCCACCGGCAACCTCAGAGCTGCAGAGCGCAGCTCAGCTCCCCGACCAGCTATCAGCACAGCTTTGCAGAAACCCAACATCTCACTCCATCCTCGGGGACCCGAGGGAAGGGGGAACTCGGCCGCGGACATCCAGGTCAAGCCTCATTACTTCCTCATTACCTTTGCAGAAGTGGAAGGGGCCGCCTGCATCTGGGGAGCGCGGCCGGGATATGGTGGGGACTCCGTCTGGTTTGGTTACTGCACAGCCGACCGTGGCGCGGCCGCCGTGGGACCCAGAGCCCGCCCCCTCCTCGCCAGCCGTGACCCACTCATTAAGGTTTTAGGGCAAATGACTGTCACTTGTCACGACCCCCGAGGATGGGGGCAGATAGAGGAAGCGACGCGTTTCAGAGTTGGCCCCCGAATTCTGTATTAATTGCCTTTCCCCGTTTTCAGCCGGCTCCAGCCCAAAGGCAAATGCATTTGCTCCGGATACAAATGCAGACGTGGAAAGAGCAAGACACAGCTAGGCCTGTCTGCCTCCCCTCGGCCTGGCCTGAGACCACGCCCCCTTCCCCCCTCACAGTCCCCACCTGCGTTCTGAGCTGGCTTCCAGTTTATTCGAGGAAAAGTCAGAGAACAGCCAGGCCAGCAGTCCTGGCCCTCTACCTGGTGTCTTTCTTCCTGAGTTTAGGTGTCTTCTCGTGGACTCACCTTCCTCTCTCCCCCAGTAACGTCGGTAGTTGGTGAAGGGGGGGTCTCAGCCTGCCCCTGGCCCCTGCAGCTCGACGGGCCGTGTTTAGGGTGGAGCCCAGTCTTGGGATGGGGCGAGAGCAGCCTCAGCTTCTAACACAGGGACCAGTGAGCAAAGGGCTCAGAGAGGCCCGACCCCCGAGGGCTGGTCTCATCGGGGCCCTCGAGGCGTGGATTGCGGGCAGTTAAGCCGGGGAAGCTGGGGAAGCGCTGCAGGACAGTCCCTGCTCCAAGCCCGGGCCCCATGCTTGTCCTGCCTCCCCCTGGTCACAGCTGGAACTCAGCCTCCAGTCTCCCTCCCACATCCTCCAGTTTTAAAGCAAATAATTGTACAACAGATAATGTAAGTGCGGTGATGTCACCATTTCAGTCCTATTTCCGCCAGAATTTGATCAGGAGGTGCGGTTTCCCCAGATGCATCTCCCCCCCACCCCCGCCCCATCCTTATTCTAGTTGCCTCAGGACCAAGTACTTCTCTCCGGTTGTTGTCCTAAACCTCCGGACCCTACTCTTTCCTGGAACCGGTGGAGGAGGGGAAGGGAGAAATGCATCCATCCCCCAGGAGGCCTCGGAGGAGGCCAGCGTTTCCAGGAAGCAGCACAGAATCCAGCACAAAACCTCCCCCAGCGAGGCTGGGGTGGAGGTCCTGGGAGTGGGCTTCAGGGAGGTTCTGGCACTGGGCTTGGGGTTGAGGCCGCAGGCCATTCGTGTTGGAGCAGGGGCTCAGCTGTGGTACAGACGCCGGAGGGCACGGCCGGGCAGGCCTCAGGGATTTCACGGGTACAGCTAAGCCTGGTGGATTTTGGTCCGTGGCCAGAGCCACGCTGGCCGCCTAGACGCTGCGCAAGGGTTTTCCTCTCCTTCTGAGCATTTTCTAGCTGCGGGTCGCCATTAAACAATGAGGACGACCTCATGTGCACCACTAGGTCCCCTTTGTCCTTGTTCCCTGCCGAGCCTGGCATTTGGGCTCTGGGAGGTGTTGTGGATTGGCCCTGGGGACGGTGGAGCTGGTGGTGGAGACAGTAGGGATGAGGGAAATAAAAAGCTTTCTCTGGGAAAAGGAGCAGTCAGTGTAAATCAGTGCCATGGGGGATCCCGGAAGCCCATTTCCCAATCCTGGGTCCCAGTTTCACACTTAGGCCCCCAAGGCCTCACCTGGAAAGGCTCGGGCCGGTCCTAGGAAGGGGATGCTTGGCAGGTCCTGCACAGCGTGGACTCACCCTGTGGCCCGCGGGGTGCTGCCCACGTGCCCACCACGCAGCTCTCAGCATCCCCCCACCCCGACGCAGCCTCAGACTCCGCCCTCCTCACAGAGCTGGTGGCCAGAACCTTGTCCAGCAAGTGAGTCCAAAATGTGTCTTTCCCCAAACAGAAAATGTCATTTCAAAATTATATGCTAAGGACAAAAACTCATTCATGTATGGAGAAGCCTTCTAAGTGGTGCTGTGTGGCCGAGTCCATCAATGAAGGTCCCAGATCACAAGTGACATGGGTCATAAAGCACAGGTGCCCTTCACAGCATCACATCTCACCCCCTCACACCCAGACCCACTTCAATCAGAAACGGCCCCTCACAGAGCTGGGCCTGCGGCCCTGGGTTCCTCAGCCCCTCATCCCAACCGGATTCCTGAGACTTTGGGGCCAGAGTTTCAAGGGAGACCCTGGAGTCCCTGTGAGCCCCGGGCTGACCTCCTTAATCTTCAGGAGAATAGGAAAGTGTTTGTTGACCTTGAAGCAAGGTCAGGGTGGACTGCTCAGGTGATGCAGAGGTGATCAGGGTCCTTCCTGAAGGAAAAGAGATCAACAAAGGACCTGCTGTCAGCTCAGGGTCTGAGGAAGGACTCAGAGAAACAAGGGAAGGCCAGCATCTCCACATCCAGGTGGCCTAGGCTCAGAATCCTCTTTTGGTGAATTTAAAAGCAAGATCAATAGTCACAACAATTAATAGAATCTTAATAAGGATAATTGGGACAAAACAATCATTTTCACAAGTTAATGCTGGCGGTGTCTCAGTTGTAGCTGTGAAAAAAATGGGGGTGTGTTGGTGAGGCTCTTTAGCCTAATGTGGAATAAAAATACCCGAGTGACATCAGGTGACTTTGCAGAAGCAGAGGTCCAGAGTGAGGGAGGAGCTGGTGACGGCCACTCATCCTCCATCTGACATGTGTCTATCGAGTGTCACCTAGGGAGGCCTGCAGAGCCGGGGGACCGGAGGGCTGTGCCCTTGCTGTGCAGAATCTTGGCTCCTAGAAGCTCTGGCCCCCAGCTGTGCACACTGGTTCATGGTCTTGTATTCTGTCCCGAGGTCAAACTTTTATAAAAGTTGGTGATATCTCCCCCAAAAAACAGTCCAAAGGGAGGTGCAAGATGACACCACCGGGTCCTCGCTGGGGTGAGTGGAAAGGATGGAGATGGCGGGGCCCCTGCACAGCTGCTGCACCCTGCCTGTCACTCATGCCCCTCACGGCTACCCTCTGCCACCTTCCTACCTCCTTCTGAATGTTCTCACTCAAGACTACCTACTCCAAGGGCCTTGCTTTTCAGAATCTGTTCTCAAGTCAATCAGGGGAAATTCAGCTGCATTAGGCCACAGTTTAGACAGTGAAACTGCCCCTTCTAGAAGAATCTTATGTCTTCACGGCAGCCATGCTGAGGACCTGCCCTGCTAAGGGGAAGCCGGCCCTGCTCAGCTTACTACGAGGGGCCTGCATTCTGGAAGATTCTTCCCTGAAAGAGTCTCAAGGTGTCTCCTCCTTCTGGGGCTCTGTGCCCTCCCTGAGCGCTGGGACGTGCTGTGTGTGTGTGTGTGTGTGTGTGTGTCGCGCGCGCGTGCACAGCTGCATCCTCCCTGCCCCGGGTGGAGCCCGCCAGGCCATCTATGGGTGAATTCCTAACTTTTCCCTTCTGAATATGAGCCCAGAGCTCAGAGCAACTTCTAGGGTTGTGTATGGTGAGTGAGAGGCGGCTGAATTGAAGGCGTTTTCAGCAACCGTGGAGGCAGCCTTTGGTGACCTCGTGGGTCTCAGTGCTCCTCGAGGGTGCAGCCTCTGGCAGCCGGTATCCACCCGTCCCATTCCCGGCTCACGAGCAGAGGCCAAGCCACACCTCCCGTCGTGGGCCACGCCCACCAAGAGGACAGTCCATGGTGGCCCACGTGGGCCAGTGCAGCAACCTCAGAGCATTCATGCCAAGCGGGGCCCGTGTCCCTCACCCGGAGGAGGCCTCGGGCACCAGTGACCAAGAGGAGTGTGCAGGAAAAATCACAGAAAGCGAAAAGGAAACAAACCGACTTGAATTCAAACACTCTTCTATGAATTAGCCTCATACTATTACAGGGTTTGATGCATTTTGTAACATGCTATCATTTAGTTTTCCAGAATTCCAAAGCCATGATTTGATGCAGGAAAAGCAGGTCCAGAGCCAGTGCTCATCCTTAGAGCCCTAGAGAAGGACCCCGGGCCTCCATGGGCACCGGCCGGCCAGCCACCCGTCTGTCTGTCCACCCAGAGGGACGCAGAGAGAGAAAGGAGGGAAGGAAGGAGGGAAAGAGAGAGGCACCGGGGTGACAGCCCACTCCTCCCCTGTCGCTCAGCTTCATCCAGACCCCCTTTAGCATACAAACTTCATCCTCAGCACTGGAAAATGACCAGCGTCACATTTCAAAGCTCTGCTTTAAACCTATTTTTTCTTCCTACTTTTGGATGGTCAGTGGTGAAATCATCCGACCTTCCGCAGAGATGCTCACAACCACCCTCCTTCAGACACCCACCGCAGGCCGCTGAGCCCCCTCAGTGGAGGCGCCACCCGGCGGGTGCCTTCCTCAGGCCAAACGTGCACCTCTAGGCCCGCTCAACAAGCAGGTGTTTGCTGAGCAGCCACCAAAAAATGGGAACTTGGAATCAGGCCTTCACGATGACAATGATGATTGCTAGAAATAGAGCCGCCCTCAAGCTTCATCGGGGAAGACATTGCACCTTTGAAACCCAAATCCAAAGGGTAGACGTTGCCGTCCTCCCCCAGAAGGAGCACCGCAGAGGAGCACGGACCTGACACCCGCGGAATTCCGCACGTGCGCTTCTAACCAGGACCAATCAAGACGGAAAGTGTACGTTTTGACTCTGTGTGTTGGATTTACTATGAGACAGATGACTGTGTCTTATAGTCCTCTGGATTAATTGTTAATATGATTTAAAGATTAAAGGACAATTGCCTACATACTCTGCACAGAGCAATTAACCGGCTTTTGCTTGTATGCATTTTCGAATGCTTTTTAGTTTATGGAATATGTTTATTATGAATTTGTAGAAATGAATATGTGAATACATGCCTCTTAACACGCTAGCATGGCTGACTTGTCAAAACAGAATGTGAGTTTTACGTGAAGTCACCGGAACAGGAGCCTCATCCGGCAAATCTCCTTAGTTGGTTTCACCTAAAAAATAAAACAGCCCTGGAGCCTATCACCTGTGAGATGTAGCAGGAATAAAGACCTTGACAATGTGTAATATATTAGCTTTTGTGCTTCAGAAATATTTCTATTAATTTGAAAGAGATTCCAGGCAAGTTGCATCAGGATAGGTGAATATATTTGAAGGATATACACGTAAATATCACAAGTAATAAACTGAGTCATTCCAGAGAAAACAAATGAAGATGGTCAATGATAAGGGTCTCCATACATTACATTTTTCTCACAGTTTACCACATTTTGCCTTGGACCGGGAGAGGCGGGGTGTCTGTTCCAGGGTTGCCGTTGCACCACTGCCCATGACTTTGCAGCCTACCCATCCGGGTAGTGGGCAGATGCAGGCAGAAGATGAGAACCCCAGTAAAGGGGGTCAGCCTAGGACCAAGGAGAGGGTAGAAGCAGGGGCAGAAGTAAAATCATGAAGGCCACGGACCTAGAGCATCAAAGGGGCATCTGGAAGGTGGCCTCAGCAGTGGAAGAGCAATGTTGGTCCCAGGAGACGGGACGGAAAGGCTCCAGGGATACAAAGGTGTCAGGAGAGTCCATCCTTTCACCTATAAAATAAACTGAGTGTGCTGAGATGCAAGCACAGTTATCACGGTGTCTGTTATCATGAGCATTACAAATAAAACCAAACCAGCTTCCTGTTAATGGACACGGCACTCAGCTCTCTCAGGCTCCTGACAAACTTTTTCCTTGTATCAACTACTAAATGTGTCTTTCTCTTTTGAGCTTTCAGAAACATGAAGCTTTATTTCAATGCATTCCCCTAATGAAGATACTTGAGTATTGGTCCATGATAAAGAAAGAATACGATATAACTATATGAAACACAACTTAGTAGGGCCAAATTACAAGTGGAGCCATCAAGAGTTGACCGTGATGGAGAATTCAGAGGACTGTACCCTGGTTGGAGATGCTGTCAGCTGGGAGCAGAGTGGGGGCAGAGCTGCCCGAGAAGATCCCCACTGTGACCTTGCACAGAGCCACCGACCCCCCTCTCCCCTGTGTCAAGTCAGCCTATCCCTTCTAGAGCCTCCCCTGGTGGCAGAAGCAGGAACTGGTGGGATCAACCCCGCCCAGGGAGCAGACTCCCTCAGAGACCCTCCACCCAACCCGATTCTGCTAGAAGGATGTTGTGTCGTCACCGCCCCCAACGCAAGTGTGAGTGGCCTGGGCTCCATCATGGCTTCCAGAGGGGAAGGACTGATCTGTACGTCTGTGTAGGGTCAGGCGGCCTCAGAGCTGCCCCTCACTGCCCATCAGTGGCGTCCAGTTGGATGCTGTGTCTCTAACCCGGGGCTCTTCACACCTGGGCTCTGTCAAGTTTATGCACTCAGCAACTCGCAAAATTTGAATGCCTTTTCTTAAGGGTTTAACACAGAAAAGTGGCTGATAACAGGGGATTATGCATTTCCAGATAATCCAAGGTTAATTTTATGCAACAGAAAATTATTAAGGCATCAACCACTTCGGAGGAATGCGATAGCTCCCCGTTGAGCCTAAGAGAAGCCCGTATTGAGTGACATTACGATCAGGATTTTCTGTTGTTCATGGGATGTTGGACACACCTGAAGTCAACAGTTTCTGTGAAAATTTTTATGACTTGTGTGAATTCCCCAGGGGCATCAAATTTGAGTGAGATAATCCAGCACATCCAGAGTGTGGACAGAATCCTGCCTTCTCTAGTGGTTCTGAGGTCTGAGTGGGAGCCACGTTCCTGAGAATGGGGTCCGAGCGCCTCTGAGCACCAGCCCCGACGCTGGGCACCACTCTCTTCCCAGGGCGCAAAGCCAGTGAGGCCTGGGGACGTAAACAGATAAAACTTTCCGGAAGCAATTCAGGACACCCAAGGCATATGTACCTCTCAACTTCACACCTCGAATGTGAGGTTGAAATACTTGACCATAACTCCACGTTCCGAGCAGCTTCGCTCACTAAGATGACCACCGAAGCTCTACATACACGACCAAGTTCTTAATGTCTAACCGCTGGGATAGGCTTTTATACACTTCGGTAGAGTTATATGGTGAACATTTTTTGAGCAATAAGGATGTGTAATGATTTTATAAAATGCTTGTATGACATAAACCTAAATGCAAAAACAGTTTGAAAACATAAATGCAATACTATTCCAATTAGATAAAATATGGGACAAATGTATATAAAAGGAAACTATTAAACTATTAATGCTGATCTCTGGATGTGAGAATAAAAGGTATATTTTTACCTTATACTGCTCCACATTTTTCCAAATCACATCAAAATGTTAGAGAGATAGGTGTACCTATACTTATATACTTATAGGTATAGAAATAACTATAGAGATATAGATACAGGTATAGATGATATAGACAGCTATAAATATAGGTATGGATATAGATGATCTATAGATGATGGATATAATTTTTTTTTTTTTTTTTTTTTGCAGTATACGGGCCTCTCACTGTTGTGGCCTCTCCTGTTGCGGAGCACAGGCTCCGGACGTGCAGGCTCAGCGGCCATGGCTCACGGGCCCAGCCGCTCCGCGGCACGTGGGATCCTCCCGGACTGGGGCACGAACCCGTGTCCCCTGCATCGGCAGGCGGACTCTCCACCACTGCGCCACCAGGGAAGCCCGATGGATGTAATCTTGATAGATGCTCTCCTAGGACAGGCTGTGGGCCCCTTCCTCCTCCCCACCGTACCCCAAGTGTGAAGACCCGGGGGTCTCCTGTGGAGCATCTTCATGGCTGGGCTGTACCTGCTGCACCTCCTCCCATCAGCAAACACACTGCAACCAGAGGTGGAGACCCCACCCTGTCATCCTTCCCTGGTCGGGAGGCAGCCTACATCTCAAGACCCATCCATCCGTGCATCTACATGGCCAGCGTTGCCTTCTAACATGCTCCAGGAGCTGGCTGAAGGGGCACGGATCTCCCTGAATAGGACACCACAAAACCAACAGGGAGACCACTTCCTTTGCTTCCTGATGACATTTTGAGACACATGAGCAAAACCCACTTTCAACTCCTGACTAACATTTTGGAAAAGTCAGGCGGGGTGTTTTTCATGGGAGGACATGGCCGGGTTCGGTCTCCTGAGCTGGGGGCATGACTCCCAGCTTTTCAAACCATTTCTCCCCAGTGGTGGAAGGACAGATCTTTCCATGCTTTTTTCTCCCATCCTTTTGAACTTGCATGATAAAATGATCCCTTCTGCTGTTTTTATGTATTTTAATTAATGTCATTTCATTTGTACTTGTACCCTCAGGCTGTTTTAGCAATAAACTATAATTTTACAAATTGGGGTAAAAGTTCTCCTTCACAGTATGTATTTGGAAAGATAATATTTTATTTCAATAGAGTTATTCAATCTTTGAGAATCCAAAGTCTCTCAAATACATCAACCCTCAACATTAGTCCCCGGTGGCAAGCAGGCCCCCGGAGGTGCTGTGAAACTCACAGGAGTTCAGGGGATCTGCGTGGCCTCCAGCTCGTTTGGATGGAACGTTGCCCCGACCCAGACTCCCACCCTGGGCTCTCACATCCCTCTTCCAGCTCTGACAGGAAGCCCACCCCTCAGGGGACTCACAGCCCCCTGCCCCTGTCTACAGCGGGAGCAGCGCTTCCTCACTTCACACTTTGCCCCTGGCTGGCTGCTCTCAGATAACCTGAGTGTGATGCTGTGGGCGCTGATAGCCAGAGGAAGCCAGAACTTTCCCAAAATAGGACTGACTTCAGAGCCCTCACCCAGAGCCTCACTTTAGGCGAAACACAGCCCCAGGGTCGGTGATCTCTCTCCTCGCTTAACCCATCAAGGCCTGTTGAGGAGCTGAGGCCATGTGCTCCAGGAATTCTGCTCAGCTGAAGATGTCCTAGGAGAGATAGGTTTTGCTTGTAATGAGAAAGCAAAGACTCTGAAGTTCTACCTGCGCTAGCCAGGCCTGGGAGTCTGGTTGGTGTCTGGTTTGGGAAGTCGGCCGTCAGCTCTGCCCAGCCCTGGGAAGGGGAACCAGGACACGGTGGGTCTGAGCCAGCCCCTCTGTCCTCACAGACTTCACTTCAGGGTTGTCACTTCAGTTCCACGTTGGCCTGCTGGCAAGGCCTTGGGTGGCTTCCCAGAGACCAAAGCCGCCACGGCACATCTGACTGTTGCTGCCTTTAGGAAGGTGTTTCCTCCTCAGAGCATGTGCAGATTCTGAGGATCTGAAGCTGGGGACTCCACCTCTTGTCTATAGAGCAAAAATAACAGATTGTCACCAGGTTCACCCTTGCCCTCCAAACTCAAAAATCCAACATCTCTCAAAAGTGTCACTTTATCAATGGAGATACCACTGCATTTTCTCATTTCTGGTGAGAGAATGAAGTACTGAAGTACTTTGGTGAGAATTAAATGCAAAACTCCCTTTATTAGCCAATGCTGTTTCTAAAAGCCGTTAAGGAACCCCCTTCACTTAGCTTCTTTCTTTCCAAACTTCCAAACAGAATCCAAGCAAGCTGAGTTTTTTATCCCGCTTAAGAGTCTCCTTTATAAACTGGGGTGTAAATAAGAGCGGTGACAGTTCTCACAGGACCAGCCACTTTGGTCGCCTCTGAGAACACTTCAGCACATCTTTACCCCCACATGTTCTATGAACGGAATGTTGTTTTTGACTCACACGCACAGGATAGACTATTTCTTTTCACTCTCTCAGCCTATGTCATTTTTTTTTTCTTTCATCCTTCAGTAACTTTGAGATCAATCTCTCACATCCATTTATAACAGAGTAAATTGGAAAAGTTAACCTCCTGACTTATGGCTATTTTTATAGTGTGGAGAGATGAGCTAAATAATTGTAATAATTTTTAAAAACGTGTACTTGGTCTTTTCTGATTGAGTAGGGGAGAGGGGAGGGCAGACATGGTGGGCAGCCTGATGTCATATCAACACCTCTGACAGCAAGACCCTGTAACAAATATTTCCTAAAGTGGTTCCTTCCTGCTAAGAATGACCTTTTTGAATAAAGCCGTGTGGCTAGAAAGCCCTTCCTGAGAAATAAACAATAAATGGTACATTTCAGGAGGTGAAGAAAAGAAAATCCAATTTATAGACATAGAGCTTCCTGAGTCAGGGGAACAGAAAGGAGGTGGGCAGTCACAGGGTCACTGGGGACCCAGCCTCTTCCCTAGACACATTCTTTGAGACCTTCTTACTAAGCGAAAAGCTCACTATATATAATCAACTCTGTCTTCCACTAAAAAAGACCAATCCAATCGATTTCCTGTGCAGGGTAGTGGGATGGGGGGAGTAGAATAGAGGTATGGAGTGGAGAGGGTCCAGAGCACTGGCATAAGAGGCAAATCTGGGTTAGATCCCAGGAACAAATCTGTAGACATCTCTAATTTGGCATGTGGGAGATCTTCCCAGACAAAATTGGAGGCCCAGAAGTTACAAATGAAAAGAAAGACACAATTACCTCTGAGAAAGTAATTAAAAGTTTTTGTATAGCACAAGTCACCCTATATGCATTCAGTGGTGGTTTTGGTCAGGACCAGCCAGACGATGCTGCAGTAACCAGCACCACCCACATCCCAGGGTTTTTAAGAAACAAATACTGATTTCTTGCTCATGGTACTTGCCCATCTGAAGCTGTTGGGGGTGTCACCACCTAGAACATCACACGGCAAGGGAAGTAAAGAGGCGAACCATTCATTCTTTCTTTAAGGCTTCTTAGAGGCTATGTCAAAGTGATGGAGTTGATTCCTGCTCAGACTTCCTTGGCTAAACAAATCCTATGCCCGCCTGGCTCAAAGAGGATGGAAACAGAACCTCCTACCATGAGCTCAAAAGGAGAGTGAGAAATATTGGCAAATAGGAGTGCAGACCACACACTCTGCCTTTCTGATCCCCACATTTTGGTTTGTTTTCCATCCTACACACAATATTTCCATCTTCAAGTCCGTCATGTCACTGAGCTGAAAGGTGAGGGTGACTGCAGGTGAATGGCAGCCTCTGTATCAGCCATGAGAAATGTGATCTAGAGAGAGAGGTCTCCCCCTCCTCCCACACACATGGTGGACACACCCAGTGTACAGTGATGGGACAGGGAGAGGAGAGTGACCATTAACATTTCATTTGAAAGGGGAGAATGGGAGACATATAGTCAATACTCCTAACCTCTAAGGGATTTAGAAACCTCTCCTAGACTGATATGTTGGGAGCTTTCTACCTGGGGGTGCAGGGTTCCCTTGACTAGCCTCTGATTCTGCTCCTGAGTTGTAGCTTCCTACATATTTTCTTCCTTTTCTCCATGTGAATCTTGGCTCCATTCCTTAGAGGATTTTTCCTTCTCTATTGCCCTCCTTGCCCACATCTGGAACTTCACATTCTGGGAAGCTGTGCACCTGCTCAACCCCCTTGTTTCCCATCCACAGGGGTCTGAGGGTTGACGTAAGTCTCAGTCAGCTCAGATGGTGGTTCTTTTGAGGGTTGAAGTGTCTCACTGACTTGGGTGGTCTCCCACACACCTGGTTCAGATTCCAGTCAGTTCCAGGGACCAAGAGCCACACTAGGGGTCTCTGTCTGGACACAGTTGTCACCTTGGCTTTCTCTGCTTTGGGCCTCTGCCCTGAGGACACTCTGGGTGTCTAAAGAATGAAGCCTTGGTGAAGAGCCTCCGCTTTACCCTTTTCTCTATGTCCACCACTTTTTCCAGCTCTAAGTATTGACGGGCTCTCACACCCACAGTTGTCCCACTACTCTGAAATCCCTTAATCCATTCAGAACTTTCCAGAATGTGCCTAACGGCCATATTCTAGATTTTATCCTTGCCACAAAGCTAAATCTCAGCATGCTTGATGGCTCCAAGACTTTCTTCTTTTGAATTTATTTTTTTTAATTTTATTGAAATATAGTTTGTTTACAATGTTGTGTTAGTTTCAGGTGTACAATAGATTCAGTTATACATGTATATATAAATATATATTATTTTTTTACATTCTCTTCCATTATAGGTTATTACAAGATATTGAGTATAGTGTCCTCTGCCATACATACAGTAGGTCCTTGTTGTTTATCTATTTTATATATAGTAGTGTGTGTATTTTAATCCCAAATTCCTAATTTATCCCTCTCCCTCCCTCTCTTTTAGTAACCATAAGTTTGTTTTCTATGTTTGTAAGTCTATTTCTGTTTTGCAAATAAGTTCACTTGTATCCGTTTTTTTTAGATTCCACATATAAGAGATATCATATGACATTTGTCTTTGTCTGACTTACCTCACTGTGACAATCTCTAGGTCCACCCATGTTGCTGCAAATGGCATTATTTCATTCATTTTTATGGCTGAGTAATAGTCCATTGTATATATATGTACCACATCTCCTTTATCCATTCTTCTCTTGATGGGCACTTGGGTTGTTTCCATGTTTTGGCTATTGTAAATAGTGCTGCCATGGACACTGGGGTGCATGTATCTTTTCAAATTATGTTTTTCTCCAGATATATGCCCAGGAGTGGGATTGCTGGGTCATATGGTAGCTCTATTTTTAGTTTTTTTAAGGAACTTTCTTAACTGTAATCTCCAAGACTTTCTTAATTGTATGTCTATGTTGTATAATCTCCTTAACATGCTGTTGAATTGTTTCCTAGGATTTTACTGGGGATTTTTGCATTGATGTGTATGAGGGATATTGTTCTACAGCTTTCTTTTCTTGAAGTGTCTGCATCTGGCTTTGTTATTAGTGTAATGCTGGCCTCATGTAATGCACCTGGAAGTGTTTCCTCTTCAATTTTGGGGAAGACTTTGTACAGAATTGGTCTTAGTGCTTCTTTATATGTTCTTCTTTAAATTCACAGTGAAGTCAGTGGTCCTGAAGTTTTCTTTGTTGAGAGTTTTTACATTAATTCAATCTCTTTGCTAGTCATAGGTCTGTTCAGACATTCTATTTCTTCATAATTCAGTTTTGGTTCTTTGATTCAGGTTGGTTGTGTGCTTCTGAAATTGACCCATTTTATCTAGGTTATCTAGTTTATTTGAGTACAAATTGTCCATTGTATTATTTTATAATCCTTTACATTTCTGTAACTTTGGTTGTAATGTCCCTTCTTCAGTTTCAGATTTCAGTTATTTGAATCTTCTCTGTTTTTTCCTTAGTCAGTCCAGCTAAAGATTGGGTAGTTTTGTTACTGTTTTGGAAGCACCACCTCTTGCTTTTGATGATTTTATCTAATGTTTTTCTAGTCTCTATTTGTTTATCTCTGCTCTAATCTTTATTAATCAATTTCCTTTTACCCCTGCCTACAAATGGTCCAGTTCTTCTCTGATCATCTCTTTCAGTAATCTCCAAATGCAGACGAAGGCAACCAGTTTACAGGAAAATATTCTGATTTTCTGTCTTGTTCCCCTACAAGTTACATGACTGTGATTATCTCACAAATTTCCACAGGCAACAGTTTTCCAAATATTTTACCACCATAAGAGGATCATCCTCTTTCCAGACATTGATTAATAATTGCATAGTCATGAGATGCTAGTCAGTCTCTAAGTCAATGAGGTGTCTGTGTCTATACCTATTTCCCTTATGTCTCCCTCCTTCTTTCCCTCCCACCCTCCCTTCTTTCCTTCCCTCCTTCCTTTCTCCCTTCTTTCTTTTCCTTCCTTCCTCCCTCCCTCCCTCCCTTCTTTCTTTTTCTTTCTTTCTTTCTATCTATCTTTCTTTCTTTCTTTCTTTCTTTCTTTCTTTCTTTCTTTCTTCCTTCCTTTCTTTCTTTCTTTCTTTCCTTCCTTCCTTCTTTCTTTCTTTCTTTCTTTCTTTCATTTGTAGCAGATCAATTCTACATCCTGCATCTGTCAGAATAAACTAGGGTAATGCACTAAAGCAACAGTACCATCTTAGGTCATTGTTGGCAGGGTAGACAGACCTCTTGTCCATGTGATCACCACTCAAGGACTGAGGCCCTTGGAGGCATCATCATCTGGAATGTTGGTGTTTCCCTGGCAGAGACTGTGGCAAATAGCATCCGTGTCCTTCAAGTCTTCAGGCTAAAAGTCAAGCTCCTCACATGATCACATTTCATTGGCCAAAGTTAAGTCACAAAGACAGGGTCAACTTCAATCAAGAAGGGAGTACCATCTGACTGCATGTCCAGAGGGAAGGCACTGGAGCATGGCCAGCCTAAAATGGCCACAAAGCCAGCTAGCAGACGTGGGGACTGGCTGCAAGCAGAGGACAGATAGAGCATTACCCACAACTTTAAAGGGTGAAAAACCCTTCTTAGAAATAAAGAAGGGATAAGTAACCAACAGAAAAATTGGCAAAGAAAATAAAATGTGATTCACAAAGAAGCAAGCACACTTGTGAAAAGGTGCCCAAACTCCCCATGAGTTAAAGCAACAGCGAAGCAATGCTCTGTGACTATTTTCTCGGCAAGATGGAGAAAATAAGCCAGATAAACACCTAGTACTTGGAGGACATGGAGAAAAGGATGTTCATTGTTACAGCTTTTGGAAAGAGTTCTGGTCACATCCAATCGCTTTAGAAACATGTACAGATCTTCCTCAACTTACAGTGGGGTTATGTCCGACAAACCCACTGTAGGCAGAATATACCCTTAGTCACAAATGCATTTAATACACCTAACCTGTAAAACACCACAGCTTAGTCCAGCCTACAGTAAATGTGCTCGGAACACTTACATTAGCCTACGCTTGGGCAAGATCATCTAACTTATTTTTATAGTAAGTGTGGATTATCTCATGTCATTATTGAATACAGCACTGAAAGTGAAAACAGAATGGTTGTCCATGTAGGGGTCATTCGCCCTCTTGACTGCAGGGCCGATTGGGAGCTGTATTGCAGCCACTTGGCATCAGAGAGAGGATCCCATCACATATCATGGGTGCCTGGGAAAAGATCAAACTTTAAAATTTCAAGTACGGTTTCTGCTGAATGTGTATCGCTTTCACACCATCGCAAGGTCAAAAAATGGTGAGTCAGACCACCGTAAGTCAGGGGCCATCTATTCCTCAATCTAGCAATCCCACTCCTGGAAAACCACTGTGGAAATTAAAAGGCAGTTCTATAAAGATGTAAGGACAAAAGTGACCACCACAGTGTAGCTCAGAATGTCCGACATCAGAAACAAAGTGAATGACCCAAGATCAAGAGGAATGTCACAGAGTGTCCAGACAATGGAACTTTGGAGGTGGCTTTGCAAATGAATTAGAATTATGCCAGGTCACAACATCCACCATAGGATGAAATAGGAGAATAGAATGGAGACAAATGTCTGTGATACTGATCTCAGGTGTGTGAGGTGTGTGTGGGAGGAGCTGAGTGCTAGGTGGTTACAACCGACTCCCTGTGACGGAAAGCCTGGGCTGCTTTGGGAGGAGTGCGAGGAGGGAACAGGGTGTGTAGCAGCGACAAACACAGAAAGAAATAAAAAAGGAACAAAAATCAACATTGTGTTATGATCATATTTATGTATTTTTGCAAAATTATATGTATGTACATTAAGTTAAAAATGATTTAATCCTTGACATTTTTGGTCAGTGCTACTCTATCCCTTTGGTCAGCTCTTCAGTTTGAAAGCAGAGTCTTAATTCTGGACGCACCTGTGCTAGGAAGAGAGTTCACCAAACTGCAGCCCACCTTCCGCGGGTGACCCGTCCCAGGTTCCTGACCCTCTAGGCTGCCTTTGGCTCTCTGTGAAGTTGGGAGGTGTGTGCTGGAGCAGTGCTCAACCGAATAGCCTTATTTATTGACCAAGAAGCTGGCAACACCCACGTAAAATTCCCCTGGGATCTGCTTTCTCTGAGAAAAGGCCCCTCCAGCTGGCCTTCAACTCAGAGTTACGTTTAGTGAAAAATTTGCTAGGCGTTTCCTGAGGCAAAACTCAAAACACAAAAACAAGGGACACCATTGGCATCCACTGCCCCATCTCGCGGGTTCTCACCCTTTTCTCCTATTTCCAAACTCTCATCGTATGCTATGCTTTTCCTAACATTTCCAGAATTTCAAATCTGAGTCATTTTTGGTACAATTGCACTCTTCTGTATTATCACTAAAAGTGGAGGGCACACAGGGCTTTAGGGTTTACCGTGTATTTTTCAGGGAGGTTTCACGGAGCCGTTATGGGGGTCACTTACCATCATTTTACATTGAGCAATGCTGGGCCCGGGCTCCAGTGACAGGATCAACCACTGCCCAGCTGACTCCATCAATGGCGTGTCATTGATCCACATTCAAAAACCCTGATCAGTTGTTCTATGGTCAACTGAAGCCACACAGCCTGGATTGCATGCTTGTCAGTCACATAGACATGGCTTAAGTCCACTTAGATTTGTACGTCTATTGAGATACCTATTATTTAAATAATGTGGAGAAATATTTATACCCCTTCACAGGGAGGAAGTATATACTGCTCTGTTGTCGATGCAGAACTGAGTTATTATTTCATTGTATGTAGTAAACCATCCTCCCAGGTACTGGAGATGTGGGAAGGGATGATTCATAACGGGGGCCCAGAGGTGCACAGCTATCCATTCAGGGCCCGTGTTAAAGATCAGACATCTGCCAAATCCCGGGCAGGAGAAGAAGCCCCTGTTTTTTATGGGGGACACTGACGTCTAGAAGTTATTTTCTCCCCAAGTGTGACTATCTTGGAGCTTGAAGAGAAACACTGAAGGTCTGTGTGGCAAAAGCAATCTGTTTCACCTGAACTCTCCGTTTCATTACAAATTTAGGCAAGTCCCATCCTTGAGGGAGCTGCAGGGGGTGAAGCAAACAGGGCTCACTGGAGATGGGCACAGTTGCTACAAGCCCAGCTCGGCTCTTTCCAGGAGGAATGTCCTGGCAGGTCGCTAACCTCCCAAAGCAGCAGTTTCCTTCCCTGTAAAACATGGTTAAATAAGTAGGTAGGTAGATAAATGATAGATGATAGATAGATAGATAGATAGATATAGATAGATGTAAATAAATGATAGACAGATGATAGATGATAGATAGGTGATAGATAGATGATAGATAATGATAGATAGATAGAGATGTAAATAAATGATAGATAATAGATGATAGATAGATAGACAGGTGATAGATAGATGATAGACAGATAATAGATAGATAGATAATAGATAGATATCGGTGGAGATAGATCTTCAACACTCTGTAAAGCAGAAGAGAGCCGGCCCTGCCTCTCCCTGGCTCAGTGGTCCAGGACCAGCCACCCCGAGGGGCGACGACACAGCCAGCAAGTGGGGAAGATGGAGGCACACAAGCACCGGCAATGGGAGCCAGAGTCAGGGATGCCGGCAGGCGGCTTCCTCTGCCTCCTGATCTCACCCATCTGCCCAGCGAAGCTCCTCAGAACAGAGCAACAGACCTTTTCTTGTGACTCTTGCACCAGCTCAGACACTCTACATCGAATCGGCTTCCCTCCTTCCCTGACCTCTCTGTTTCCTTCCTGTTTATCACCCTCTGCCCACACTCCCCAAATTGCTCACCTACAAGTTAGCCTTAGTGTCTACTTTCTCGGGCATCTGGGCGAGAAAACAGCTGCCATGGACGTTCAAACGAGCATGATCCCATAATTCTCTCGGAAGCCCACTGCAACATGGAACACGTTCTATGACATAGCTGAAATTGTGCTTTAAAAATTCTCTCTGGTGGCAGCCACAGACTTTAATGATCGTGTCCTCAATTCTGTGCTGACCTGTAGCCGGAGGGACTCTGAGAGGATGGTCTCCGAACTCCGATTAGGCGAGGGTTAGTAAACAGAGTCGCTCGGGATCAGACTGGGTCTCCGTGCCGCCCCGGCACCGCGGGCCCAGGCGCCTTCGGGAGCAAGTCTTCCACGTGTGTTGACGGGACGCTGATCAGGGCGCCCCCATCTGGACCCTGCGGCATCGGCACCTCGGTGTCCGAGCTGAGCACCTGTGCCAGTCCCCACCCCACTCCCCTCCGTTCCCACTGCGTGTTCTGGAATGTTCACAGCTTTTCCATGAGTCTTGTAAGCAGGAGGCCAGGGGTGCGGATTAACTGGCAGGGTAAGTCTGTTCCTTTTGCTCAAGGAAGGGCCCCCTAGTGTTTCCCAGCCACCTTTGGGTTGGATTTCTCCACTAGGGCCTCTGCCTCAGGACGGTCCTTCACTGGTTGGAGCGAGACCTGTAAGCAAAGGCCAGGCCTTGCAAGGGCAGAGGGACGTCGGTAAGAAAGTAGCGAGACACAAGCACCAGGACTAGTTTTCTTCAAAGACGAGGCTTTCAGACAACAGTCCTCTGAAAACAGTTATCCAAAAGACCTCACACTCATAAGATAATGTGCGTTTTCCTCATTAAACTTTTCTCACCAAGATTCTTCTCACTCCCTCGTCCCGAAGCACAGACTTTCTCTCTGTCCTTGCTTGCAGGACTGGCCTCCAGCCTCCACTGTAGCTCAAGTTTGACAAAGACCACGTAGGAGTCTGGGGTTCCGAGGATGGACCCCAGTCAGGGGCAGTCACTCGACTGTGAACAGGTGCAGTCTTTCCTTAATCTGCAAAACAAGGAGGCCAGGGGATCTCAGCTCCCCTCAAACACTGGGAGGAATTCCCTTTTAACAGGGGGTTCCTTTACCAGGAGTTTTAGTGTAGGACCTCAAAAATCTTCCAAAGGATGGCCCATCTTAGGTGACTTCATATGTTATTGAAAGCAGGGGTCTCAGGCTGGCAGCTTAGGGCTGAATCTGACTGAGGATTTTGGGGAGGCGGTAGTGCAGGGAGTCTCCACAGTGCTTCTAAAAATCAAGTTGCTACTCTTTGTGTTAATGAGAATTTTAAAGCCAACACGTGGCTTCCAGGCTTTCTCGCAAAGGGTCAGAGTCACCAATGGGAGCAGGGCCTGCAGGAGGCCGAGATTTGTTTCTGTGACTCGGTTCTCTGCATTTTGCCTCAGTCCCCACCCTGCCCTTGGTATCCCCCATGGTCTCTGCAACCACTGTCTTGCACTCCTCCACGGGGGTCGTCTGGCCCCTGGACCTGGCCCCTCTGTGTTTCTCCTCTCCTCACCCTCTGCCCCAGCCCACCCCTCAAAACACGGCTCCCATGGGGCCCCCAAATAAAGGGGAGCAGGTGTGGGGGGCCCTGCAGGTAACACGGGGCAGCCTCGGTGGGGAGAAGTTTGGAGCAGACATGTGCTTCCGTGGATGGATTTCTGTGAATGTGGCTTTTTGCCCAACTTACTACGTTACACTGTTGGGGGTAAAATGTTGCTAATTAACAAAACTTTTATGTATGAAATTTTCTTTGTAAGAAATTACATCAGACGGGAAACAGGGTTGCCCCAAGTCATCCAAGTTGCTTCTATGAACCCTGACAGGGAGGAACATTTTCCTCTGGCCTCTTAGGACCCCGACTGGGTCTGGAAGTTAAACTGACCAATACAGAGTCACAGGGTGAAGGCGTCCAGATTCATTTAATATAAATTTTAGGTGACCAGGAACCTTCACGAGGAAATGAAGATATGAGAAACGGCATCTAAGCATTTTTACACTGGGCTCCATGAAGCCTGGAGAGTCTTGGAAAAGGAGGCAGGACAGCGGGGTGAGGGAGCCCAAGGGTGTGAGAACGGGCAGCTCTGCAGGGCCTGCGTGTCCAGGTGCCTCTGGGAGTCCCTCCATCCGGGAGGCATGGAGGCTTCTGCCCCTGGGTGTGGAGGGCACCTCTCCGGTGAGGGTCCTGTCACTTGCCTCGACAGAAAAGGGGAAGAGGGAGAGTCCCTCCTGCCTGCCTTTCTCTCAAGCGCTTTCAGCCCAGAATATTCCAGATGCTGAGGCACTGCGTGCTGGGTGGCGTGTCCTGAACCTCGCCACGCTCATGGATTCTACACGCCAGGCACACTGTCTCCAGACTAGTACTCGGGGCCCACACGAGATGCGATGGCCCCATCGTGGCAATGTCACCCTTCTGCTTCCATCTGCACTGAATCCAGGTGGGTACCGTCCACAACCACCGATGTGGGGAGGGCCGGGAAAAGGGGGAGGGGTCCTAACGGGGGCAGGAACTCAGAGCAGCAGAGACCCAGAGCCTTCTTCTTCCTTAGACACAGTCACACCCGGCGTCTGGGCCAATCACTCTCCGTATAAACGCCTTTCTCTGCGTTAACTCCGAGGGGACGGCGGAGAGGAAAGTGCCGTCGGGGATGAAATGCGATGTGGCCGAGCTCGGTCAGAGCTGACTGGCAGGCGTCCACCCCTGTCATCAACAGCGACGGCACCTGGGTTTAGACACCCCTGCCGGGGATGCACGCTCTCCACCTGGACGCAACAGAATCCATGACGTTGCAGGTAGTTAAAGACGGAGAGTAACAGAACACAGCACGTGTGCAATCCCCCTTTGAGGTGTCGTGCGGGCCACAGAGGTGCAGATTGAGGAGACACAGGTTTTCAGTTACCCTAACTGCCCACTAGGGGGTGTGGTCTTCCCCGGACAGTTTGGTGGCCGTTTATTGGGGGTGAGGTCGAACTACTTAGAAATGGATGCAGGGGGAATCCAGGCTGCTGGTAGTTTGTGGCTAGATATGGGATTTGGGGTGATCCTAAGTTGGATTGTTACTAGTTAGGGAGTCTCTGCAATTCTCCTCTGCTTTTATTTAGACTAGGTCTCACAATGTGTGGAGATAAACATTTATAACAGAGGAAGGCTGCTGATGTAAAGTATTACCTGAGTTTCAATCCCAATGTAAATGCTTCACTTTCTCAATCAGTAGTTGATTTTACCAGGCTCCATGTGGATGGAAAACAGGCCAAGGGCCATATAGACACCTTCCTGCTGACAATGAACTCTTATCACTCAAGGCTTAACCTTTTAGACGAAGTTTATGAAAATGAATACAGTCAATCTCCAAAAATGATTTATTACGGAAACTAGAAGCAAAAGTTAGAAAATCAGTGCATGCCTTTAGTAACGTCCAAGAAGATATCACTTCTGTGAAGGAAACACAGAAAGTTGGAAGGAAAAAAACATGCTGAAATTAAGAATAAAAAAAATTAATAGACACCTGTATAGAGATCACTAGAAACCAAACACTGGAGTTCATAAATATTAACAAGTCAATCTTTGCAACAATCCTATAAATAGGAAGCATTATTATCTTCATGTCTCACATGATAAAATTGAGGCTCAGAAAGTAAGTGGTTGATTGGTACATATATACGATGGAATACTACTCAGCCATAAAACAGAACAAAATAATGCCATTTGCAGCAACATGGATGGACCTAGAGATTGCCGTACTGAGCGAAGTAAGTCTGACAGAGGACAAATATCATATGATATCGCTTATATGCGGAATCTAAAAAAATGGTACAAATGAACTTATTTACAAAACAGAAATAGAGACGCAGACATAGAAAACAAACTTACAGTTACCGGGGGGAATAAATTGGGAGGTTGTGATTAACAAATACACACTACTATATATAAAATAGGTAACGAATAAGGACCTGCTGTATAGCACAGAGAGCTCTACTCAATACTCTGTAATGGCCTATATGGGAAAATAACCTAAAAAAGAGTGTAGATATATGTATATGTATAACTGATTCACTTTGCTGTACACCTGAAACTAACACAACATTGTAAATCCACTATACTCCAATATATTTTTTTTTAAAGTAAGTGGTTGAGTTATTTCCAGAGCCCGTGCTCTTAATAACCAAAGTCTCTGCTCAATTAGGAGTTGAGCAAAGGTCAAAACCCCATCTAAGATTTCCATCCAGCTGGAGACTTTGTTCCTTGCCCAAATCTGTGAAAACTGCGGTACCCAGCACAAACTGCTGTTGGAGATCTTTCAGCCTCTTCCCAATCCAGGGTCTAAAGTGATTTCCTGGTGGAGGTGACGGATTCTCTGAGGATGCCTACCTATTGGCAGTCCTTGCTTACTGCCCTGGGGCTTGGGGGATGTGCAGTTTCTCATCAGATATATAATCCTCGTTGCCTCAAGCAGCTGGAGTTGAACCATCAGGGTGAAGCATCCGAAGTTTTGGTTGCCATGCGCCCTGTGTATCATAATCAAAGGACAGAGAGTGAAAGATGTTCAAACAGCTCTTGATCATTTTCCAGCTGGGTTCTGTGTCACGAGGGAAAGCTTCCCTCTTTCCTGTGATTTGCATTTTTATGCAGTTTGGATATTTTTTTTTGACTTTTGAATGCTTTCCCTTTGCCATCATGAAATGAAATATTCACACGCACACACAGGAAGAGTTGGGGGTCACAAAACATGTCCTTGCTGAACCTTTGGGAACTGTAAGACTCAGTACCTTCCCATCTTGAAACTGAAGGATGCCTCACGTGCCAAGTTTCACGTGGGCATCAGCAGCTGGGAGGGAGGCTCTATCAACTCATGAAATTTAGTTTCTCAAGGATTTTATTCCACAGCCAGAGACCCAAGAACGCTTAATAAGCCTACTGTCGTATGTGGCAACTCAAAGAGCTCTTGAAATCGTTTTGAAAGAATAATACAGCTCATGACTCAAAGCTTCCTGCTTCTCATTTGGGAAAAATGTACCAAGGACCTCAAGTTTTCAGTGTCACTTTAGACACATTTAAGATGAATTACCATGATGTATGACAATTGTTTCTGTAAAATTAATAAATGTCCGATTTGGGAGCAGTAAATGTTGTGCTTTATTAACAAAAAGATAAAAAAAGGAACAGAAGACCCTGAGGTCCAGCTAATGAGAATGAACCAGCAGGGTTAACCCAGGTGCCCAAGTTCATAAGCCGGCAGCCCTGGGGAGGAAAGGGCTTCAGAGAGGCCGACACCCCTCATGGAATGCTTAGTCTGGCAAAATCTTTTACTGACGTTATTACATGAGGGTGTATAACAGGACCCAGACACAAAGTTCGGGTAAGGGATCTTGATTCCTAAGCTTGATGAAAAGAGTCATTGTCTCTGAATTAACAGGGATCGGAGTCTTCATGGTCTCCTCATGTGGCTCTTACACAAAACTGCACCCTCAAGTGTGTCCTCATCCTTCTTCTATTAGATTAGCTGGTCTGTTTAAAAGCATATGTTCACCTTATCTTTCCAAAGGAATTTAATGCAGACCATTAGTTTGAACGGTCTGTGAGTCTCCATACAATTTCAAAATTCTATTTTCTTGTGCCCATTTGGCTAGGGACACCCGCAGAGGCTTTGCAGGTATTCAGGCTGCAGAAGGCAGAGGAAGTCCTAGTGGCTGGGGCCCTGAGCAGGTGTATCGGTATTGTCTAGTCAGCAATCCACGGCTGAGAGTAAAACTTTTACTTTCAGTAGCCTAGAATATCATTTCCTGAAAGTGGTTGTTAATAAATAATAAACAAATGTGCCCCACTGGCCTTTCTGAACTGTTCAAGCATGAGTATATTTGGTATCTGGGACAGACATTTGGGGGTTTGAGGTGATAACTCTGAGAAGTCAGAAGATCCACTATAAAGGGGGGTAATTATAATTCAGTGATTTCTGATTGGGTAGTTGATTCCACATGGGCTGTTGTCAGCATCTTCAAAAGGGGAGCTCTTTGCACATGTGTTTCCCCTCCTTGGGATTCTGATGGACCCAGGCTGGGGCACCTTCCTGGTGGGACAAAGGTGAGAGCCAGTGCTGTAACCTCTGACCTAGGGCTCCAGGATAGACAGATGAGGAAACTGTCTCCCATGTTCACCTAGCCCTCCAAAATTTTGTTTCTAGTGAATATAGCAATTATTTTCCCTTGTAAATAGATAGTTTTTTGTTGGAAAGATGGCATATGCAGAAAGATATTTTCTCCCTCCTAGGTGATTTCAGTTATACCAAAGGTATGTAGAACAAATGAAGCTTAAAAGCAGGTACAATTTTAAATTGGTTTGATAGCATTTGGGCTTTGGAGCCTCTTTCAGGAACAAATCCAGCCATTTCCACGTCCCACTTCTGGCTGTGGGTGAGCGAGGACCTCTCTGTGACTACGTCTCCTCTCCTACAAAATGTGGGAAGTAACACTTACCCCACCGAGTGGTGTTAAACACGCCAACTAGGAGCAAAGTGCCTATTGTTCTGTTTATTCTAATCATTGTACACTTATTACACTGGGTACATAGGGTGCCTGATGAGAAGGGACATTGACAGGTCACATTCACGTGCTCAGGGAGCTCAATGGGCACCCAAAGGGGAGGTTCCGGTCATAAGAGCCTCGCTGTCCTGCAGCACTCCCAGAACTTGACAACAACTATTTTCAAGTCCACCTTTGTCTACAACAAGCTTTTAATCTTTTCATTGATAAACAGAGAATAAAAGCGCAAAACATAGGAACTTGAATGTGAAGAAACACATAGCAGATGGAACAATGCCACAATCCACCTGAAAAGCCAACCCAACACCTGAAACCCCATCTGTTCACAATGCAGGGCAGACCCTTGGGCCCTGGGAAGTGCACTCTAGGGAGTTTATGGAAACTTCTGGAACAAAACTTTTAGTCTTGACATGACTCGTTATTGCAGAATGTACAACCGTCCTGAGCAAGTTGCTCTCAGTGACAAGGAGCAGTGGGGAGCTGCCCCCATAGGGGGCCGGACACACAGGGACCCACCATCAGGGCTTCATGGGTACATCCTACTCTTACTGTCATTAGGATGTTTATTCAAAACACCAGTTTACTTACGGTTCATTTTGATTGATTGATATGTTGAACACACTAGCAAGTATAAGCAAAGTACATCGCCTTTCTTTACAGATAAAATGGGAGAAAGCTCTCTTGTGTGCAAATCCAGGAAGTTGTGGACATGTGTGGACAGACCAACCTCCAGCCGTGATAGTCTGCTCAAGCTGTCAGGAGAAACTATTACAGACTGGGTGGCTTAAGTAATAGAAATGTATTTTCTCAGGGTTCTGGAGGATGGACATCCAAGATCAAGGTCTGGAAAGGTCTGTGTCTGGTGAGAGCTCTCTTACTGGTCTGCAGATGGCTGTCTTCTCTCTGTGACTTTCCTTGGTATGTGCACATTGTGAGGTGTGGCAGGGAGAGGAGAGAGAAAGACAGGGAGAGAGATCGATAGACAGACAGACACAGAGACAGAGAGAGCTCTGGTGTCTCTTCTTATGAGGACACCAACCTTATAGGATAAGGGTCCCACCCTATGACCTCATTTAACCCTAATCACTTCCTTATATGCTGCCACATTGGGGGTTAGGGCTTCAACATATGGATTTGGGGATGGACACATTGATAGTTAATTCACAGCACCATCTTAGAAGCCTTCATCACATTGGTAAGTACTTCCGGGTCAACAAAGAATGAAAAAAATTGTACATTTTCAACAATATCAATCCTAAGAAAGAATAAAAATCAACTTAAATTCCGGCTGTATTGTGAACCTCCTGATGGTCAGCCCAGGAGATTAAAACTACAGGCCCTCTGAACATGTAAATTTTTTTGAGCTAAAAATCAAACCAGCCTTCTTTAAATGTGACACGTCATCGTGAAATGAAATCTGCTGTGGACCAGAGAGACCCTTGGCTGCGTCTTGCCCTCACCAGGCACATTGACTCAACAGGACAAGTGCTTGGGATCAATCATACGTATTTTACTTGCAGTCAGGGAGCCGTGGATCTTAAAATCCCAGTATCTATTAGCTTGATGGGATCCTTTACAGCATGCTCCCATGGGGCCCTCTGTGCAGAAAGACAGGATAGGGAAACCTATTCCGAGTTACTGTGGGCAGACTGCTGAAATGGAGCCTGGTTGCAGTGGCTGAACTCCCCAGCCGGCCCGCGGTCGGACGCCGGGATGTAGTAGTCGTCTTTTCTCCAAAATCAGGCTCAGAACCGGGGATTTGAAAGGCTCTGTCTCCTGCAGACAAGTGGCTACTGGTCCCGACCTGCAGAAAGAGGAAGTTATCCGCCTCCAGGCAACAGGCATTGGGTGTCAGCCTCTTACTGAAGACATAAGTGAAATGGCAGGTGGTTAACAGCTCACCATGTAACATTGGCCTGTGTCCAGTATTCACTGTGAATTAGGAAGGTTTCAAGACAATTTTAAGACAAAAGGCAGTTTTTGTCTTTCTTTATACATTTATAAACAAACATAGGGGAGAAATTCTAAAGTTTCCAAGTCAAAGCGTCTGAGGTGTATGGAGAAAATTTGCTGATGTTAAGGGCACAGAGGAAGGAAAAAAGGGGTCTAAATAAATTGTCATTGGAAAATGATGACAATGCTATTTAACAAGATGCCTTTGAGTTTAAAAATTGAAATGTCTGCCCTACATTAAGGTGTGCTCGGCCCCGGGCGTCCCCGGGAGTCCCGACCAGCAGGACAAATCCTTGTGAGTCCGAGGAGGAACCTGTAGGGGTTGAAAAGAGAAGAAGGGGCAGGAGACGCGAAAGAATGGAGGCAAGACAAAATCCTGATCAAGCCTCAAACTTTTATTGCTGCAGTAGCTGTATTTATACAGTACAGAGAAAGGGGGGCGGGATCCAGAATAAGGGAAGTATTTGGCAAATTATCATTGGTGCTGCGTGCGCGGGCTTTCGTTTTAGGCGCGGGCTTTTATCTCATTAAGCAGGAAGAGAAGCAGGATGTCGGCCATCTTCTAATGGCGAAAACTTCTTGGCTCCCAACATCTCCTCCCTTTTTATTTCTTTTAAGGAGGTGGGCATTAACCGAGTGAGGGAGTAGTGACCTGAATCCTCCCGTGGACAATGTATGTGTGTCCACCATTGCTGGCTCTTGGTATCTTTTGGGGAGGAGAGGCAGAGCCAAGAATAATCTTAGATACTGAAGCCAAAAACAATGTTTAGATACCAACCTCTTTCATAATTCAGGTATACTCACAGGGAATAACAGAGATTACCTTATGTATAAAGGTTTTCCCTTGTGCATGCTTTGCTGTCACACTCAACTCGGTACCCATACCCCTCCCATCAAAGAGGGGGGTAGGCATGTCTCTGTCTCATGCCGCTCCAGTGGAGGGGCAGCCAGAATCATCTTTTGGTTCTGCTTCAGGTTAAATTCTGAGGCAAGTGTGGAGGGGGTTCAGCCTGGCTGACAACCAGCAAAGATGACAGGATCAGGGTCACAACGGATAGTCCTTGTTGTCTTTGTCGTCTTTTCAATGCCAAGAGGATCTCCATCTTTTTCTGAAAAGGAAAAGAAATACAATCTCAGGGAAAAGGGCCCTGGATAATTTTCATTATTTCATAGAATTTATAGGTTTAATAAGATGCTCGGGCAGCCAACGTCTGGGTGAGGGGAACTTGTCCAGATTTGAGGAACAAACCGAATCGCCCCTTGGTTCGGTTCCAAGGAAGGGGCCAGGGGCTGGCCCCGTGAAAAGTTTCCCTGTTTTTTGGGGAGTAGTTGGCCATTTATGTCCGTTTTTGAATAACATTCCGAAGACCAATGTTTGCCTCTTTTACAGCGAGGACAAACGGTGATGGGAGGAGCTCGGGATTGATGTTGGGGTTGTTGTGGGTTAGCCTTTGATGACTGTCCTTGTCTATATAGTGGACAATCCCGGGCAAAGTGTCCAGGTTGTTTGCAATTATAGCAAGTTTTTTGTTGTTTGTCTAGGGCGGATGTGTCTTTAATAAAATCTTTTAGGGCGGCTCCTATTGCAAGACCAACAAAATGGGAGGGACCAATTCCGGAACACAATTTAATATAATCAGCAAGGCTACCACCACGATGAGCCCGAAGGGCAGCCTGGCAGGCCGGATTAGCATTTTCATAAGCTAAGTGTTTAACAAAGGCGTTATCAGTTTCACTGTCGCCCACCAGACGTTCGGTGGCGTCCGTGAGGCGGCTAATAAACTCACAATAAGGCTCTTCTGGTCCCTGGCGAATTTTCGCCAAAGAAGTTGTGGCCGAACCCTTAGGCGGAAGGCGGCGCCAGGCCTTAAGGCCAGCATTTTGTATTTGAGCCAACAGACCAGGGGGAAAAGCAGCCTGAGCCTCATTGGAATCATAGGGGCTGCTTTAAGAATTGTTTCTCCGGTCTCAACAACCTTTTGGACATCGGGGTCAAAAGAATGACCCATAAGAATCTCTCTAATTAAATTCCAATATGAAAATGCAGTCACAGGTACTTTAGAAGGCCCAAAAGTCTTATAATAATCATTTAAACAATCTCCTACACGATTCCAACATTTTTTATCTATCGTCCCTTCTTGTGGGAACCATGGGCAAACATCAGACAAAAATATAAAAAAATCACGCAAATCTTTTTTTCTAGCCTTAATCTTTCGCATCTTGAGGGAATCCTCGATCCCCTGAAGAAAGAGTTCGTGGGAACTCAATTCCTGTCCCATTTTTAAGCTCCACTTACCTTACTCTCTACCGGTCACAACTGCCGAAGGGCGGCTAGTCCTCCGGGGACCTAATCGAGCCGCACTTTCGAGTTCACTCTCGCGGCGGCTCAGTGGGTGCCTGGCCAGGCGTTCGTAAGCGTGCTACCTCCGTTAGGATCCGTTCCTCGAGCCCCACGTTGGGCGCCAATTGTGCTCGGCCCCGGGCGTCCCCGGGAGTCCCGACCAGCAGGACAAATCCTTGTGAGTCCGAGGAGGAACCTGTAGGGGTTGAAAAGAGAAGAAGGGGCAGGAGACGCGAAAGAATGGAGGCAAGACAAAATCCTGATCAAGCCTCAAACTTTTATTGCTGCAGTAGCTGTATTTATACAGTACAGAGAAAGGGGGGCGGGATCCAGAATAAGGGAAGTATTTGGCAAATTATCATTGGTGCTGCGTGCGCGGGCTTTCGTTTTAGGCGCGGGCTTTTATCTCATTAAGCAGGAAGAGAAGCAGGATGTCGGCCATCTTCTAATGGCGAAAACTTCTTGGCTCCCAACATTAAGGTACAAGAAACAATATTCAATTAGACATTTATAAAAGTGCTGTGAAGATTTCCAACAGAACTTTCCATTTGCTAACATAGACATTAATGAGTGATATAAAACATGAGAAATGTGACTTGCTGGTTCTATAAAGTGTGCCATGTTGATTTTCTGTATGATCTGCTGTAAGATATGCAGAGTTATGGTCTGTTTTGACTAATGTACTTTCTCACACAGGGTAGTGAGGTAGAGGGTGACTGGGAAATAGCTGGATTGAGACTCCACTTCCTTCAACCTGTTGGTGTGACTCACCCAGGCTTTGTGGTCAGCAGTGGTGGGAGCCAACTCTTGCTAGCTTGGGCGAAGAAGGAATGTAGCTCTGGGCTGGTGGTTACACTGGGGGACCAGTGAGAAACGTGAGCAGGGCAAAGGGCATGGGGGTGCATGTGGGACCCCCTGCTGCTGACTTTCCCTCGGTCCCTGTGGGCAAACCCCAAAGGGCCCAGCAGATATTGAGACCCTCCTTAAAAACACAAGGTTGGGGTAAGAAGGTCACACAACAAGCCTCTGGCTTCCAGGAAACAGGGGAGGAAAGATGTCCCCACTTGGCCTCCATTATGGGAGGCATGGGCTACTGTGCCCTCAACACTACACACAATGGAGAATTCCATGCAAAGAGGAAAGAGGTTTGGTTGATGGATGGTAGGAAATAGAAAATGACCAACATTCCCTGGAAGAATTTCATTACAGAGAACTTTGAAAATGCTTTAATAGCAAGGATTGGCTGAGAAAAACTAAGTCTTCACAGAAAACTATATTATGTACATTATACGTATTAAGCACTTTAGGTGTTGAGTGGCTATTCTGATGATTCAGCTATACCGCCAGGAGATGCCTGGTAGACCAGATGTCTCTCCTTGGTAAGCAAGCTGAACACAAATTGGAAACTGAAAGGTAGTGAAGCTCTAATATCAAGATGTGGACTTGAGGGGACAAGTCTTAAAGGAGGGTGGGCTCCTACAGTGATGGGGTAAAGGATTTAGAAATACAAAATAGCCCTAACACTTAACCCAGGCTTAAAAAACATGTGCTTATGTAACGGACATGCTTCATGCAAACCAAAGAGAACAGAGGAATGCAGGTCGGGGGGACAGTTCTTTGGGAGACTGCAGACAGGTGTGTATAACGCTGCTGGGCCAGCCTGCCTGACCAAGTGTTCCTTCCCCAGCAGAGACCATGGCGTATGTGAGGAGGTGTAAGTGAGGAGCAGCCCAGTCTGGAAGCAGCAGAAACGTTGATGTCTACCTGCAGGGGAGGCCAAGCAGTGGTTTCTAGCAGGGCTGAGCACTCCACCTCGAAAGCGAAGTGGAAGTAATGATGAAAATGCTAAATCTTGAAGAAAATACCATTTTCTTGGAATAACCTTATCTTTCAGGGTGTTGTTGCTGGATACAATGCCAAGATTGGTGAGCCTCTGTTAAAACAAGGATAGGTGAACGTGAAATCACTTCACAAAATTAAGGCAAATTGTCCACCCACCTGTTGGGTTGCACCCCGCAGGCCTACAAGGCCTGTGCTTGCCCAGCCGTAAGACCGAAGAAAGAGCTGGGAGTCAGCAACAGAGATGTCGATGGTTTAATGGTTGGGGAGCTTACCCGTCTGAGGCAGCGACCTGGAGAAACACCCCACCGTGTACGGTGGACTGTGGGAAGAACATGAGTCTTCACTCCTGGCGGGGGGAGGTAACATCAGGTGGCTCATTAGTTGCCAGGGAAACCAGCAAGGGGCACGCCCCTCACTGCTCCTTCGATACGAGCAATCACCAGCTGGGGACTGAGGCAACTACGCAGGACGGTCACTCAGGTGAGTAAGTGTAGATGATGCACGCGTTGGTCAGGCAGGGGATGGACAGAGAACAAGGGAACAGCCATCTTGAGTGGCCTGACCCCACCTCACCCGACCCTCTTCGCAAAGGCTCAAGTTTTCTAGCTGACGGGGGTCCTCGTGAGCCCAGTGATCAGAATGGGACGTGGGGGAGTGTGGCGTTGATGAGGCACCAGAAGGGTGTGACAGGCCTGGGACACAGATTTCTCTTGGGATCGGCTAACCTGGTAGGGCATTGACTTGATGACTCAGACACACAACGTCATGTTTCTTAACGCTCGTGGGAGAGGCATGACAAAAAGAAGGTTGCAGGATGAGAGGTGCACTTTATATGAGTAGAGACAGGGCCCTTAGTGAGCAGAGAGCCAATTCTAGGCTCCCGGTGATGGCAAACTCACCTTGAGGTCTAGCGAATTCACTTAGTGCCCCTGGCCTGTGTTTGCACATCTACAAAGAGTAGCACTTGGAACAGATAACTTGTTCTCCTAAAGCTCTGCATTAGTAAGAGTCCTTCCTAGGAATTCCCCTCTGGGCTGGCTTGGTAACCCCATCCATCTTCTCCCTAACCAACCAAGTGGCACCTGGGTAAACTGCAGTGAGATGTAGCTGCCCATTCTGTGAACTCTTAGGGTGAGTCAGGGCAATCAATTACCCAGGAAAACTAAGGCACCTCTTCGTCTGAGGGCTACACAACTATGTTTACTGACTTAAGAGTAGTCTTGACTGAAGGAAGAGAATTCCCTGGGTTGTCCTATACTTACCAGGACTTTTGAGTTTATGGAGAAGAATGAGATATTCATGAATAATTAAGGAAATTCAGGACAATGAATCAGGTGCTATGAGACTTCTTGAGGATTGTAATCAAGGAACCATCGGTAGAGTCCTTCACCTCTGAATCCTCAATACTCTGATCTGTTTGGGAGCTGAGCGAACTTTCCTTTACTTGCTGCTCCCCATGCCAGGCCACCCAGCCAAACACTCACTTCTAATTGCAGGACAGCTGTTGAGTTTAAAAGGGCTGATGCATGCCTGCTCATCCCTTTCTCTCCCGATCTCAAAACCAGTCGATATATAAGACAGGGTATGGGGGACTTCCCTGGTGGTGCAGTGGTTAAGAATCTGCCTGCCAATGCTGGGGACACAGGTTCAATCCCTGGTCCAGGAAGATCCCACATTCTGCAGAGCAACTAAGCCCATGTGCCACAACTACTGAGCCCGTGTGCCACAACTACTGAAGCCCACTCATCTAGAGCCCATGCTCCACAACAAGAGAAGCCACCGCGATGAGAAGCCTGCGCATTGCAATGAAGGTTAGCCCCGACTCGCCACAACTAGAGAAAGCCTGCAGGCAGCAATGAAAACCCAACACAGCCAAAAAAAAAAGATGGTATGAGAGCAAACTGTCTCTCCTATTTCTGATGAAGGTGAGTTTTACGAAGGCTTCTTCCTAAAAACAGCCAGACTGGTCATGTGTCATGTGTGGGTGTGGACTCAAGACCACATGGTAAAGAGACAAAACGACCAAGTACCCTGCAGCTCAGAAAAGAGAAGGAAGGGAGGAGCTTAGCAGGACAAGATCACATCCCCTCCCGAATCTGTCAGTTGGTTAATTCTTCCCTTGAGGATGAGTCATTCAGGGGTAGAAAGAAAGACCAGGAGGCTCACTTCTTTGGAAACAATTATGGGGAGATGGAATTCCCACTTTATCTGCCTTTTGAAGGATGAACTTGGCAGATGGAAATAATAAGCTCAGCGTCATTGTAAAGATTGAAAGAGATGATCTAGTACATAAAACTCATCTAGCGAAGTGGCCCGCACACAGGGAGTGCTCAAAAATATTAACTTTCGATACGGTCACCGTATTATGTAAAAGATTCCCATTTCATTGCACTTCTCCTGTTCCATTGGCTCCAACATGTTGTTAATAGTTCTAGATAGCAATCATATTGTCTATTTGTCTGTCGTTACTAGGATTGGAATTTGTGGCAATTAAATGGATATTACATTGTAATATTTTAATAAGTCACTTGAAAGAGAGATGAAAATTTAATATATGATGTCATTTTGGGGGTAAATGTTCAGAACGTAGTCTCTTTGTGCATATCCAGGAAATCAGATTTACCCAGGTGAGCAGTTAATAGACAGAAATGCTGTGGATTGAGTTTTGTCAGGAAAATTTCAAATCAAATAATACCTTTTCATAACACGCATGTGTTTTTTTTTTTTCCTCTCCATTCTAGAACTATTATTACTGGACTATTTGCTTTTTAGCAATTTTATCATTCTGTTTCTTATAAATGAGAAAGATAAGACCAGTCTCATTCTTAATTCCAGCATGAGTGTAAATATTATCCCATCAATATTTGGGGATGAACAAAAGTGGCTCCCGGGGCGGAGAAGGTCAAGGACATTTTGGCCAGAGATAAATGGACCCCTTTTTGAAAATAAATTTGTGCTCTGCCCCCAAATGGACAAGGCTTGTGATGTCAATCTTATGTATATTCTCATGTCCCTGAAATATATTAGAATAACATTGACAGTGGGTAAGTCATGGGCATTATTATGAATAATTAGATACAAAAACTTATAAGTAAAACTGAGGTTGTGGAGAGCTCAGAAAGAAGAGAGAACACGGCTGCAGGTGTGCTATTTTCCCTGTCCCATAGAAGTCACCAGTGTGCCCTGTGGCCTGGGAGACTGCTGTCTTTGTGTTCCTCTCTGGAGCTCACAGTTTTCCATATATATTCAGTGCCTTTCTGTGGCAGTACGAGCTTCTCTATTTCTTTATTAGAAAATCAATCAATCAATAAACAAACAACAAATCGTTAAACAAAAATTTAAATTGCAGGAATAATTTGTTCTCGATTTTGTTAAATGTTCCATCTCCAGATACAGATGCAGACATTTCAGGACCTCCCTTCCAGTCCGAGCCTCCCTGACTCCCAGTCTTCTCATCAAATGCTAAGGGCAGGGGGGCGGTTGGTGATGAAGGCCAGAGGGTCACCTCAGCCGCACGTCAGGGTTGAGGCCATGGCGCCTGCAGAGCCATCTCTGCCCCTCAGGTTATTCCGAGAATCTTCACCCCTCAGGCAGCTGCGATCCCCTCCCCAGCTTCGCCCGGTGCACGGCACCCAGAGCTGAGGGAGGTTGATTTCGGAGCTCTGAGAACCCCCACGTTCCTCCTCCGAGTCTCAGCCCCTTCTAAAGGCATACAGAGACCCCTCCTGCACCAGCTTCAGGCAGCTCCTGGGGCATCCTCTCAACTTGGCCTCTTCTTCCTGGGACCCCGTCTCAGGCCTGCACAGCCCAGACCAGCAGGGATCCTGCTAAGTCAGTTTAGCCAGAATCCGCCACCTTCGACACCTGACAACCTGGCTGCCCTCAGGACAATCCCCCACCCCTGATGTTTCCTTGCGGTGATTTTCCCCATCCTGCTCCTTGGCTATAATTCTCACCTGTCCTTCCTGTGTTCAGAATAGAGCTCAATTCTATACTGAGGTCCTTTCCCTCATTGCAATAATTCCTGAAGGAAATCCATTTTTACTGCTTTAACTATACAGTCTGACTCTGGTTCTGTTTAACAAGGATAGGTCCAAATATCCATCCACCAGTCAGTGTCTCTGAGCTCTCTCTCTCTCTCTCTCTCTCACACACACACTATTATTTATAGTAGCCAATGATAAATGATAAAATCATTTTTATGATACAATGACCCTTTCATAATGATAAAAATCACAAAGTCACGCCATCACTGTCATGACACACAACACCAGGAGCTCCATTTCCTCTGTCTTTGTTTGGTTATTGATAGCTAAATAAATAGCAAAAGGAAAATAAAAATCCAACTCACACCTTCCCTCGCTGGATTGACAGGGCTGTTATACACAAAGGTAAGCAGGAAGTTCCTGAATGCCTTCCTATGCATCACTGTGACCCAGACACCCAAATACACAAGACTAAGAAAAGGACTAAGTGTTTTTAATTCTACAGCAGCATAAACTAGTATATATAGGATGAATAAACAACACGGTCCTACTGCATAGCCCAGGGAAATATATTCAATATCCTATGGTAAACCATAATGGAAACAAATATGAAAAAGAATGTATATGTATGTATAATTGAATCACTTTGCTGTACATCAGGAAATAACCCAACATTGTAAATCAACTATACTTCAATAAAATTACAAAAAAAAAAGTCTACAGCGGCAGCTTCATTCTGTTCATCGCCATCTGGGCTCAGGTTTCTACTTGCAGAAGAGTAAAGACCAGTCCTGCCAAGTGTCTCCTGGCCCCTCCCCATCTTCCTCGGCTCCTTCAGATGCCCTGCGTGCTGCCCCCGCCCACATTCCAGATGTTTTTCTCATCCTTGTCCATCCACCCACCTTAGTTAATAGATTTGGAGACGCCTGTTTGGATGAGCATTTTTGAGAGAAACATGGATTCCTTTTGAAAGCTTCCATGATAAAGACAAGTTTACCGTTTTTTCACTTGTTTTGAACTAATGTTGGACTTCCAGAGAAGTTATAAAAATAGTACAGAGTCCTGTATGCCCCTCACCCGGCTTCTCTGGACGTGAGCCCCTTACACAAACACAGTCATCACAGCCAGGGTGTGACTGTACCACACCATTCTCTAAGGTACGGTGGTGACCTCTGCAGGCATCACGGCGGCGGGCGTATCAACACCAGGAGACCCTCGGGATGCCCTGCTGAGAAGGCCAAGCCTTGTTCCTGCAATACTCTTGCCCAAATTCATGGCATCATTGTAACTATGAAAAAATGTTGGATAAACCCCAACTGAGAGGCATTCTACAAATAATTGACCAGGGTTCTCGGGTTATGTCAGGAACACGAAAAGCAGGTCTGTTAGTCTGCTCAGGTCACCACAGCAAATTACACTCACTGGGCGACTTCAACATATGAATGCGGCAGGGCTGGGGCAGGGGGGGTGGTGGTGGTGTTTGGAAACACAATCTACCCCATAACGGGGCGTGAGCACTGAATGCAACCTGGGATCCTGGACTGGGGTCCTGGAACAGAGAAAGGACACGGGTTGAAGTGCTGGTGAAGCTCACATTCTCATTAGCTGAAGTCAAGAACACTTTGACATTGTCCATTGCATGTCCCTTAAAAAAAACTTACAAAGACGAATGAGCCTAAGGTATCAGAGTCAGGTAAAATTTTGTGCATACCAATCTCATAAAGCTTAAAAGGACTGGTGATTAAAAACATTTCTGAAGAAACGTTTTCAGGAAGGAAATAAAATATTGCAGATGTCTCTGGAAACATTTGGTGACTTTTTAAGAATGGGCCACTTAAAAGGAATTTACTAACTTAAGATAGAATATATTATTACTAGTTGAAAGAAAGATAAAATGCATTCCACATTCCACCGTGTAGAAGAAAAGAGAAAAATGAAGCAAACCAGAGAAAAATGGTTTGTACCCTTAAATAGCTACTGAAAGCTATAGATGTTACATTAGGTGACGGGAGTGCAAATAGCCTGGATTCAAGAGTGCTTGAAAAAGAAAAGAGGAGGTGCCTGGGCTTTATCGCAGACAGCTCACTAGAAAAGTAGAAAGGAGCTGCCACGTTGGCCAAGAGACATAATTCCTGGTCATTGCAAGTTCCCATGAGCTACAGATAGGCAGCACACCTTTTGGAAGATTGAAATAACTATTTTTCTTGATTCTGAAAGTAATTAATGTCCATTGCAAACAAAGAAAATTAGCAAACACAGAAACGTAATAAAAAGAAACATCCCCAATTCGCTAACCCGCAGCTCATCTCTGCAAAGCCCTAAATTACATCACATTGCCTTCAGACTTTTTGTTTTGTTTCTGTCTATCCTTATCCATATTATATAGAAGAGATCATACGATTCTGTAGCTTTTAATATAACAGTGTATTATGAACCTATCTCCATGTCAAAAAATAGAGATCCTCATCTTTTATTTGAAAGACTACACTGAATTCCATTATAATGCTATACAATACTTTATTTAACCAAACCCCTATTTTGGGGGGTCAAAACTAATTTCTCACTATTACAAACATTGCAAAAATGACCATCCTTAAGTAAAAACTTTTTTGCACATTTGTCCAATGAGTTTTTTGGGTGAATTCCTAGAAATGCGGTTATTGCCAGGTATGCAAAACTTTACGTCTTTGGAAAAACAGTTGCCAAACTCCTCTCCAAAAGCTTGTACCAATTTATGTTATCACAAAGTGTATGAAAATGATTTCATTCCCATGTTTTTCACCGTAATAGATAAGATCATTTCTTAAACCTTTGCTAAACAAGTGGGTGAAAAATCCTGTCTCTGTTTAAATGTACGAAACTTTAAATTTGGCCACTAGTGCATAGCGATTTCTTTACATGTTTCATTGAAGTTCGTATTTCTTCTTCATAGATTGTCTGCATATGTCCTTTGTCTGTTTTCCTATTAGGCCATGTGCTTTCACTATTTATTCTTGAGTTCTTTACATATTGAGGGTATTAATTCTTTGAGTGTCCTATCGTTTGCAAATTCTTTTCCTGGGTTGTCAAATGAGCTGACTCAGACAAAGGTTTCTGATTCATAGAAGTATGAGTTGTCTTTAGTTCCAGTAAAACATACTGAACATATCTGTTCAGCAGAGCAGTTACCCCAACACCACGGAGGCATCGGAAGGACGGGGGCCTTTACGTGCCAGGGGCTTTTGGTAGAAGAGCCATGGTCTGGAGGCTGAAGACCCAGGTCTCCAAACTGGTTAAGAATCCTCACTTCTCATAATTAGGGGTGCAAACAGCGGCCCAGATCTGTAACTCAGCTTCCCTGCCCTCAGCATCCCTCATGGCACACGGTGGTCGGAACCTCTTCTCCGGAGTGTGGGACTCCTGGACCGACTGGGGTCTGCAGTCTGCAGCCCATTACATGCGTTCCTTTCCCCACCTTGCTCAGGACAATAAAAGTAAGCTGCAAAAACCAGATGAAGAATCACATGGTTCGGTCAAATCCGGTCATCGGCACAGAAGCAGGAGGAAGGCCAAGAAAATGCCTGTTTTCTTTGCAATGCTCTGGAATGCTTCTCTCCGGGGACCCAGGGGGCCGGCCTTCCGACAGTTTCCTGACAAAGGTGGCCCAGCCTGGCCTAAGACGACCTGCATCCCAGAGAGATTCTCGGGACAAAGGTGGCTCTCTGATCCGGGGGATGGCCAGGAGAAGCCGAGGGGCCCGAGTGGCGTCCAGGGCTGGGCCCCCGGCTCAGACAAGCCGGCAGCTGCACATTTCCTGGCCGCTGCCTGGGGGACGCTGGGGACCCTGATGTAAAAGTCTGCATGCTAATTGTCAGAGAAAGGAAACAGGACTCTTGCTGTTCAAAACCAAAGAGCCATGGAGAATTTGACGTTAGAATTTGATCAAAAACGACTTTCCTCACAAAGAATGCGTTTCCTCAAAATAATAAAAGTGTAGACTCCCCAGCGTCTCAAGCCGTCTAGACGGAGGTATCAGTGTGGCCCTGGGTGCACGTATCACTTTGCTTTACTGTCCAAACCCTGTCTAGGAGCCCAGGTCCCGGCTGGAGACAGAGCCTGTGTGAAGGGTGCCCTGGGCCGGCAGCCTCCTGGGGGTCTCCCAGCTGCCCCCTCCCTCCCCATGAGGAGCCCCCGGGACAGCTGACCTTGACCCAGCACACATCTCACACATTTCCCCAGCATCCAGCTGGGTCAGGGTGTTCGAATATTTGTAAACCTGCGAGACCATAATTTGTATTTCCCTGGTAAGTGAAGTTGAATATCTTCTAATATTGTATTTTGGTTATTTGAATTGTACCTTTTCCCACTTTTCTCTGGTTTATTGTCCTTATTCGATACATGAGGATGTAAGGGCATTGATCTAACGGGATTTTGTGTCCTTCCCCCTCAAGTCTTGGTGTGCTGCCTTGCATCTTGGACATTTGATGAGCTTTTCTACCCACCATCCCTCCAAAGATGGTCTTGGGTCTGTGTTTCTTCCAGCTGAGTCTTCACTGTGGTGTATGTGGCTGCACTTTGGGGACGTGTCAGCTGTACCAGGAGAGGCCGGATATAGACAGGGTTGCCAGGGCCGGAGAGCTGCCCCAGGCTGGTGGTCACACTGGGGCCTGACCACCCGGATTCTTGCATTCACTTGGGCTCCATCACCCAGAAGGAGCAAGTGAAGCACGGCTATTACATGCTTAGGGGCAATGTACCTGAGGATTTCCCATCCCTGCTCACCTGGGCAGCCCCAAAGCAGAAAAAAAACAAAAAAAACAAAAAAACACAGGGATCCCTGCAGGTGTGTGTGGGTGACAGGAGCCTGGGATGCTGCCTGGTACAGAAGGAAGGAGGCAGAAGGATGACCCCGAGGTCTGCCTGGATCCTGAGTGGGGCTGAGACAAGCTCGGTCTCCTTCCTACTTTGCTTGAGTTGGCCCTGGAGGCTATGCTGCTCCTCCAAGTGTTCTCCTGGTTTTAACATCAACAGCTAAGTCAGTTTGTCGGCTGTCCCTGTTTCTGATGCTCTTTAAGTGAACAATGCACGTAAAAGGCTGCATTTACTGCCCTTCTGTGCACTCCCCCAGCTGCTGTCTTGGCTGGCTCCCAGGTGGTCCTCACCATCTCCCCATGGTCCTCACCATCTCCCTGTGGTCCTCACCAACTCTCCGTGGTCCTCACCATCTCCCCGTGGTCCTCACCATCTCCCCCATGGTCATCACCATCTCCCAATGGTTCTCACCATCTCCCCTGTGGTCCTCACCATCTCCCCATGGTTCTCACCATCTCCCCCGTGGTCCTCACCATCTCCCTGTGGTCCTCACCATCTCCCCCGTGGTCCTCACCATCTCCCTGTGGTCCTCACCAACTCCCATGGTCCTCACCATCTCCCCGTGGTCCTCACCATCTCCCCCATGGTCCTCACGAACTCCCCATTGTCCTCACCATCTCCCTGTGGTCCTCACCATCTCCCCCATGGTCCTCACCATCTCCACCTTGGTCCTCACCATCTCCCTTGTGGTATCTGGCCTTGTCTGATCTCTGATGACACCAGCAGTCCTCATGGGAACATCACTTTCACAAAGTTCAGGTACTGGGGATCTTGATACTTTACTGTTTGTAAAGCTGTAAAAAATAATAATAAGGCAACTTGCCTTAGAAGCTGCACTCATTAGAATGTTCACAAAGTCGTACCCAAAGGCCAAAGTCTGAAGTCACCACACTCACTTTCACAAATAAGAGAAGCCTGCCGGCCACTGCTCACCACTGCAGCTGACCACAAACCAGACTCCTGGAGAAGCTGCTGGAGGCCCTGGCCGGATGTCCCACGTGAAACAGGCTGGGGGAGGCGCTGAGTTCCTCATGGACTTGGGGAGAAAATGATAGGTGTGAGAAAAGAAGTGTCTCCATGGCCTTACACACATTGCCGTGTTATCCATCACGCAGCCTCGGTGAAATGAAAGCAGGTAGGCAGAGGCAGGATGTCCGTGTTTTCATCCTCAAAGACATCACTGTTTCACATACCTCTTCTCCCGAGAGGTAGAGCTAGCCAGTTTGAAGGCCATGGGCCTGATTCAATTTGTAAGTCATTGTCGACTTAGGGGAAGTCAATAAAAGAGGGGCTGTCCCTATTGTTTGTCCCTTCAGGGTTCCCCGTGCCAAATCTTCTCCAGATCCAAGCCATCAGACGGTCTTGCCTAGCAACTTCCCCAGCCGTGAGTGGTCCTTGGATGGGGCAATGAAAAGACATTTCCTGTGCCGTGTGGTGTAACACGAGCTGCAGATTTCGCAGGAGCTGCAAGATGCAAGGGAGGAAACTGGAGTGCCCGGAGACAGCGCACAGCAATTAATCATCGTAGGATTGAGCCTGTCAAGGCCCTTTCTGGGGCTGGTGCTGCTGTCAATTACAGCCAGCCCGGCACCATCTGTAATTGTTTAAAACATCACCCGTACCAGGATCCACGCTTCTAACACTTACGCCTCATTTACGCCTCCCAAAGAACACTCCAGAATACACCACTCGGCCACGAGGCTATGCAGCTGTGCTGACCTCCAAACAAACACAACATTCAGCAAAACCCTCGAGCTGTGAAATAAAATCCCAATGACATGACTTTCATTTTGAGTCGACGTTCTGGCAGCAGGACTCACTCTGGTCAAGGTGAACCGGAAGCGAGAGCAGGTTGCTGCATTTCAGGGCAGAGATTGCAAATGAAGACAAGCATTTCAGGACCGAAAGGGCTTTCCCACGTTTGCAACAAATTCTCCACTGAAAATACCACCATCAGTCCCATTCACTCTGAGCAATGCCTTTTGTCTGAAACGTGGCATCCGAAAGCTCAGCGTGTCTGTGTTCTCAGCGGGGAACACAGAGGAGGGAATACGCGGATGTGAGCCCACCTGTGTGTAAAGGTGCTACTCCTTTCCGCCAGCGAATTAGGTTTTTCCAACTTTTCTAAGAGCACGTGTAGAATAGGTTTAGTTTATTTTATTGATCTATGAATACACAGAATACATTTTATAATTAAAGAAAAAGGAGAGGCACGTCTTTACAGAGGAATTCCAAATAATGTACGTAACTGTCCCCCCTCCAGGCAGTGGATCTAACACTTCCCTCCCCAGGGCTCACCCTGGAGATGGCACTGGACTTTGTGACTCATTTCCGGACAGTGGTGTCTGGAAGGGGAAGCCCAGCACCCGTATGGAGGAGATACCTGCACCACCCCTTGAGCCCGGCGGCCCAGGCTGGCATAACCTGTGGTGTCACGTGGATGCCACAGACCTCTGATATGTGATGGATAGGTACTTCGTCCCCAGAACCTACAACCCCAAACTAATCATGACACAACCTCAAATAACTCAAATCGAGGGACATTCTACAAAATACCTGCCCAGTACTCTTCAAACTGTCAAAGTCATGAAAAACAAAGTCTGAGAAACTGTCCCGCATTGGAGGAGCCCATGGAGACTTCTGACTAAATGTAACAGGGCCACCTGGACTGGATCCTGGATCAGAAAACGACATCGGTGGAAAAGCTGGCAAAATCCAATCCATTCTGTGTTTAGCTGACAGTGTTGTCCCAACTGGCTAAGATGCTGAAGCTTTAGGGGAAGCTGGATGAAGGGTATATGGGAACTCTCTGAACGATCTTGGCAATTTTTCTGTAAATTCTAAAATTATTCCCCCACAAAACATTTACAAGATCAGATGCAAACGAGTCTTCCAAAATGCTGAGCCACTGTAGCTGAAATGCATGGTGTGTGTCTCCTTTTCCCTCTGCCCGCTTCGGGCACGGTTGTGAGGGTGTGACCACCCGGCTCCTGGAATGCAGACATCTTCTTGGATTGAAATATGTGACATTTCAGCTCGCTAAAATGTTTCCAAGTTTCCATGGTTTCTTTCCCTTCTGGAGAATATTCTGGATTCCGTGTCATTTGCTACTAACAATAACCTATGGAAATGTAGGTCCATAAGGGAAAGTGCGGGAGTTACCGTATAAACAAAATAGGTAGCAAAAGACTTCATTGAGTCTTCTTTCCCTGTTAGAAAGTTACACAAGAGCTTAAAATATTTTCTTCTATCTCTTTATTATGTCTAAGAAGGATACAACCAGGGTTTCCAGAATCTCTGGGCAGAAGCCCTGCTATGGCCCAAATTACCACAAAGCATGTGTGTATGAACCTGTTGGAAACATTTAGTGTTATTTGATGTAAATGGCTTATACTCTGTTCCTTTGTGTGGACGGAGCAGAGCCTGGGTCAACCGTGTCAGCCCGTTGATGCTGTCTCCTTCATGGTCACAAACACGGAGGCTTCACCCGAAGCATCACTGCAGTTACACAGGGATGTTGCCAGTTGGTGGAATGCCCCCGCCTTGTGTGTGGTCACTGACGTTCCCCAGAGCTGTCCAGAAGCTGGTGGGGTGCTGAGAGTTTCTATCCCAACATGCTAACACGGTCAAACCCTCCTTGGAACTTACCTTTGTCCCTCTCCAAAATTAATATGGAAAAGTTAATAGCCTTGAAGTTATTGCAGGTAATCAAGAGCCAGTCTTCAACCCAGACTATGCCCACCCCAGGGAAGAGGGCTTCCAGGGGAACCCAGCTCAGGTGGGTAGAAGGATGTCAATTTCCAGCTTCTCAGCCTCCCTGTGCTTCTTTCTTAAATCTGCTCTGGCTGAGACCTGCCCACTGTCGACCTTTCCCTCTCTTTCTGATCACTCCTTCCTCACTTCTCAAAAGGAAGATGCTGTCCTACAGTTCGGAACCTAACTGTGGCACCTTGGCACCAACCCCACCCCACAGGGATTCCAGGGCTCCAAACAAGAGATGGAGGTTGAGAAGGTAAATGGTACAAGGCCTCTGCAAGCCTGGCGGCGCCCACCTCTCTGTAGTCATCACTGTAGAGGAAGACGGAGTCAACGTGTTGTCAGGTGGTCACTTAGAGCCATGTTTGATGATAGATCGTTATGGGATGTTTGGTCTATAACTCAGAGTTTTAGAGAACCAAGTGTTATTTTTAAACCCAAGTTTCTTCTATTCTCATCTGTTGATGTACTTTCAGTGACCACAACAGCAAAAGAGCATGAATGAATTTGAACCATATTTGATTCTAGCAGTAAATCAATATCATCAATTATGCATTTTATTTACAGACTCCTTTACAACAACATTGTATTTTTTATGTTTAATAACTTTTAAATGTATAATATATTCTTATCGTTTTGCTCCAGTTTTTACAAAGAAAATTTCTATTAATAACTCAATCCGAAATAAAAGCCTACACAAAACTTCTGTAAGAAGATTTCAGTTATATATATTTTTCGTTGCAAAGAAGAATGATTGAGTCATCAATACAAGACTTAAGAGCAATGGTACATAAAACTGGGGTTTAGATATAATAATATAATACTAGATAAAATTAGGATTTTAAATATAATGGAAATAGAAGTTAAAGAAAAAGAAGATGAAGTTTTCCAAATGTTAAAAAAGAGATTATGTATTATTAAAGAGATGAGGATGGACATCAATTCAGTATCTCATTTCAATTTCAAGATGTTCCTGGGTTTTTAAATAAATGCTGATGGGTATCCAGTCAATCAAAAGAGTGACGTGATAATTTAATTTTGAGATGTTGATACAAAAATCACATATTTTGTAACTACGTAAATAGGATGGAAAATGTTAAATGTCACCATAAAGATGTGTGAGGGAACCTTCAGTTGTGAGAAAGTGATTTGAGGGATGTGTGATGAGGAAAGTTGGGGACCCGCTCCCGGAGTGACCGCTATTGTGAAGACAGGGGTCCTGAGTGGGTCTCACCACCCTTTGTCTCCATCTCCCGGGCTCTCCGGAGAGCCTTGGCGAGCTTGGCGGGCAGCACCTTGGGAGACACCTGGTCCAGCTGAGTCGTTGCCCTGGGTGGAGGGCCGGCACCTGTGCCTGGGCAGGTGGGCTGGCTTTCTCCCAGGGTGTGTTGTATAGACACGACTGTTAGGTGCTGCTAGGAGAGCAGTGGCACTGCCAATGGTTACTGTGGAAACGCTCGCCCCCCCCCCAATCACCACCTTTACAATGTGTCTGAAATGAAGGCTTTAAATAACTCTAAACCCATTGTCTTATTGCTTTCTTTTTCAATCCCATGAGGATCATCTATCTTCTAGAAACTGTCAGAAATGTGGTTTTGAAAACTTTTCAGTCTGTTTCCATTTTTATACTCCCAAGGCTCTTCGTCAAGTTCTATCCATTTTGCTCGGCTTTTACAAAAAGCCTGTTGGAAGGTGAGGTCTTCCCTATTCTCACAATTTCCCTTCTTCTCTCTTTTTATAAAGGAAAGCTTTTATTTTATTGTCATCATTATTAATGATATTGTTACCCTCTGGCTGCTTGATAAAAGTCTAGTATTCTGACCATAGGTGACCCTAGAGATGGCGGGGATGGTGTCTTCGTTCCGAGGTGGGGGATAGGGGCCCCTTCGGAGAACCCCCGTGCGGAGCCTCCAGGTCGGGGGTGTCCTGTGTACGTAGGGCTCTGTCTGCATTGACCATCGGCCTCGGGATGCATTGGTCACTGCTATTCCTACTAAGGGGTGAGGCTGTGGGGTCTGAGGGCCACGCTAGCCCTCATGGCTAGCATGCTAGCACCCGGGCCTCATGGACGAGAGGCCCCGACGTAGCTGCCTGGGAACATTGTGAATCTGAAAATCTGCCCCGAGTCTCCCCTGGGATGCCTCGGGCTACCCCTGTCCTGACCTGTTTCCTGAATCCCAGCGGCACTATGGATGGCACCACTACAAGCTCAGGGCTTGGAGGTGGTAGCCTTGGAACAGAGGGTTGGCTGTTCAAACAACTTAGCGTCATGAACCAGGGAGACTGCCTGCCAGGGTTGCTGTGTTGGCTACTCAGGAAGGGGCTCTTTGGGGCTCCTGGTAACTGCATTCCAGGAAGACATTTGAGGGGGGAGGGGGCAGCCAGGAGGTTCCTGCAGGGCTTTGGGAAAGAATGTACATCCCACCCAGCAAAGGCTGAGTCCCGGGGCAACTGTGGGTGCCCTCCAAGGCGAGCGGCCAGCACTCCAGCCCTGGCCACTACTTGAAGCGCGAGGACTCTGGGCTCATGGCAGTCACTCCGGGGTCTGCACAGAAGCCCACGCCTGTCAGGTGGCAATGTGACGACCCTTGGACATGCAGGTCCTGTGCCAGCTCTGGACGGGCCCAATGCCTGTGTCCGCATCCTTCCCCTGGACTTGAGCCCAACACACTTGAGCCCCATGCAAACTCTTCATGAAGCCACACGGCCAGAACAAAGCAAGTTTTCTACGTCTGACACATGAACACCATCTGGTGAGGAAAGCCCTGGAATAACTGAACGTGATTTTATAATTTTGGGGCTTTCATCCAGCATTGAGGACCCGCAAGTTTCCCAGCTGCAGTTCACGATGTTTTTCGGTGGTTGGAGCCTCTCGGACAGGTATTATGAATGCAGTCCTGGACAGATCAGGGTAATTCCCGAGAACACGTGCTGAGGGCCTGCCCATAAATGATCATTAAGAATGTCTGTTTCCCCCAGCTATCCAAGTATTTCCTACAACAGATGAAGAGCCCTCGCTCTTAAACAAGGCCAGACACAAAATATAATTTAATTTTGTAGTTACATTTTAAATTGAATTAATTGACAAAGAAGCTCTCTGTGTTCATGATATGAACAGCGGGTACCTACTCATCAATAAAAAATGATTATTAATCAATAATCACACAATAGTCACTCTGGAATGATTTGCGAATGGAGGAAACAAACAAAAAAAAACAGGCAAACTAGCAACATGCAAAGGGAACATTTATAAGCAGACCCTCCTAACACGTGTACGTATCATAGACATACAGTAGCCCATTTCGCAGAAGTCACATCCAGAGCTCTTCATCTGTCTTCTCTCTGCTTTTGTTACAGTTGTCACTGGTGCTGGTCACTCTGATGTGGGCACACTCCGTCCTGCTTCCTGGGGGATGAGGGTTGAGCCGGGGTGCTAAGATTCTGAGGATGGATGCCTTTGCCTCCAAACCTCGGGAGCTCCAGGGCCCCCAGAGGAGACCATGTCTCAGCCTCCCGGTGCCTCACCCTGATTTTTTTCCAGTCCCACGGCAGGGGTGTGGGAAGAGGTGGCTTCTTTAAACACACTTTACACCAGCCCATCGTGCGCTCAAAACCGGCACGCGGGGGTGTGTGCGTCTGAGGCTTTAGACATCGTACAGGCGTATTTCTTAAAAGGAAATCACATAAGACATGTGAAAGCACTTTCTATAAGTGGAAATTGTTCAAGACCGCTAATGCTACTAATACATTTTTTTTGCTCATAACATTATGAAAATATCGAGTGTGAAACCAACCTCGGACGGGTTAGCGTGGCTCCTGGACATGGGATTATCCCACCTCAGACCTGAGGGTGTGGCAGGTGACAGAGGCCAGCCCGCAGGGAGGTGCTCAGAGCTGCGGCCCCAGGGATGAAGCAGACCCCAGGGTCTCTCGGAAATAGAACTGTGGTCCCCATGGTCCATGTCTCTGCTCCCTTCACCCACCGTGGGACAGAAACACCAGAGGTAAGTCTTAGGAGAATGGGGTGCACTCCTGTCTCATGATTTCACCCGGCTCAGAAAACATGATGCAAGCAGCTGTACGGTGTAGAGGGCAGGACCCTATTCCTGGTTTCCCCCAGGCTGGCGGATGAGGGGCGGATGGACAGGCAGAGGATGTGGCAGTCCTTCGCCCGGCACTCCTGTTCCTGGAGCCACGCGGCTCCCGCTCGCCCATCTCACAGGAATGAACTGCAAGGGGGAAGAGCCGGGGTTTAAAAGCCTTTTGATCTTCCTGAAAGATGGTTGCCAGATGGGGAGACGGAGAGCCATTCAAACACTAGGAATATACACTTAAAATCATCTTCATCTTGTTCAGCTTTTCTCTGCAACTCTATATTAGAGGAGAAATTGATCATAGCTATGATTTGGGGCGGGGGGAAGCTTTTAAAGGAAGGACGGTAACTTCGGAGATGTCAGAGGCGGGCAGGAGGGCAATTTAAGACTCGTGTCACTCAGTCAGAAGGACTCGTTTATACCAGGGAAGAATAAAACACATAAGGAACAAATTTATGGAAAATATTCACCGATTGATCTGTTTATCACTCAGATATGGAGAAAGGGGAGAAAAAGGTTTTGAAAATCTTTTCCCACATTGTTCAACTTTGCCGCTCCGGGCCCCGTACACGGACCTTCCTTCTCTCCATCAGCAGGCTGAGTCTACATGGAGTTTCTGAGATGTACTTGATGATGAGGAAAATACATTTAAAATGATGTATTTTAAAAATGTCCGCCCCCACTGGGAATTTTACGTCTAGAGATAAAGAAGAAACTGTGTACAGGTGCATTTCTACACTGGAGGCATAATTGGAACAGTACATGTTTATACTTGCCCTAATTGGTAACATATAAACTTACTCAAAAAGAAACTTCATGACCTTTCAATCAAATATATTACTTTTTCAATGAAAGCTTTTAGGTCAAACTTCTAAGCATGTATTGGGACATCTCTCATCAAGAATTTGGTCCAACGAAAACAAGCAGAACGTTTAAAATTCACTTTTGGGGGGCAAACTATGGGTCCAAAACAATGTAATTTGATGAGCCTGCTGTAGCGACAAATCCATGTTTACACTTCCCTGTCTCACTGAAAAAGTACCAGCAATTTGCCAGTTGTGAGCATTTTTCTGGCACAATGCACATGCTGGTGTGCTCATTTCCCAAAACTGCCAAGTGTTCCCGTGGGATCGGTGCCCACGCTTTGGATTTATTGAAAATGCTGCACTTTAGGACATTCTAAAAACAGAGCCCAGCCGACTGGTGCAGATACACATGTCTGGACAGACGCTCAGGACAGTGTTTTCCAGGGACTTCCCACCTGACCCAGCCGGGCAGCCACATTGCTCCCATCCAACAGTGGCCTGGGACCCCCGGGTCCAAAATCAGTACTTCCCCCAGTTTGGAATCCGAAGAGAAATCAGAATAATTCACTGAGTGTGCTCATTTAGAGTGTCTACATCAGAATTAGGCAAGGAGTTAATTCCACTTCTCCATCCTTAGATTGTTTAAAAGAAAATCTCAGAGCTGCGAATATGGAACGAACCCCGTTTGTGAGCCGCAGCTGTGAGTCAAGATCTCACGTTTAAATATTTGCAACAATGAGGCTCAAAAGGTTGGCGTGAACGGGTTTACATGACTCACTGATGGAGGTGGCGAGTTGTGAGTGGAAGTGCTCTGTCACGATTGAATACATAGCCGCCGGGACTCTGCATCGGTTGCATTCGCTGGACGTTTTTGGAGGCAGCGATGAAACCGCTTGCTGAAGTCCCAGCACTGGGGTCCCTCCTCCGGGGACACTGGTTCCCTGTGCCGTTCCCCCTCCCCAACACTGGCTGCTCAGGGACCCCCTTCCAGGCAGGGACTGTCCTCTCCGTCACTATCTCCGGCTGAGCGACCTGCTCTCCCACTCAGCCAGCCTATTGGGCTGGAGGTGCCCGCCTCCCCCTTCCTGAAGTGGGAGACAGCATCAGTCCACCAACCGCCCCCCCCCCGACCCCAGGGCCATGGAAAAGAAGATTGTACACTGCCCTCCTTCCCCAGCACCTGTCACATCTCCCCTCATGCTCACAAGGGCCTCACTTTGCCCACCTCAGCGGGATGGGGGACACCTCTCCACGTTGAGGGCAGATGCCAGGTGAGCTGAGACAATGTTTGCAAGAATTCCACTGTCTGCCTCCAAGGTCGTCTTGGGGATGGAGAGGAGAGTGGCACAGGGAACCAGTGTCCCCAGAGGAGGGATCTCAATTCCGGGACTTCACAAGGATTTTGCGTGGGAAACTTACACATTAACTCACTGAATGTCCACGATCACTTATTCAAGCATTTTAAAATATGTCTTTATATTAACTATCTGTGTGCAGGCATCGTGCCAGGTAAAGAAGACACCATGATGAACAAGACATAATTTCTGCACTTGGGAACCCAGAGATAGGTGCAGAGAGAGACAGCAAACGGGAAAATGACAGTAGACAGAGATGTGCCCTGAATTAAGAGTGTGACAGCGAGAAAGGTACAGTGGTGTCTGTACCTGTGGAAGAGGCAGGACAGAGAAAAATAAACCTGAATGAGGATCACCCAGGAGGAAAACAAAGGCAGCAGGTACATTCTGTTCCTGTTGCTATAAGGAGGTCATTAAAATACTCCTGTGAAATCAGCAAATTGAATCCATGTGATAGAACTGAAGAAAATGTTTTAAAATATTTTAACAGAGTCCACACTTAAGGCTATTAAAATGTATCAGAAATGCTATTTCTTTAGATCCTCCTTCACCTCACTCTGAATTCACTTAAGTGCAATGGCAAAGCAACACATGTAAATATATATTTAATGTCCCTCTAAAGAAGAAATGTGCATGTGCGTGTGTATCCACCGGGATGGACAGCCGGTGAGAGATTGTCTAACCTGGTGACCCATCCCGTCCCCAGGATTCCTATGGAAGCTGTGCGTGCCTGGTAATTATTATTCTAACCCTATTAGCATAATGATAGCCTACTTCCCTGGCACTGCATTTTTATCCACAATCTCCCAGAGGTCTTTAAGCTTGTTAATAATCATTACAGATAGCCGATGAAGTGAATCAAGGCTAAAATGAACTCACCTGAACTAAAGAGATTAACCCTGCTCAGGCCTGAAGTGCCCCATAAGTATTCATCAACAGTCTCTCTCTATCAGCAAATAAATAATAAAGAGAGTTATGGGGAAATTACCCCGTGTGGGAACACATATTTTTGCTTCAGTGAGTGACTTCTTCCAAGTGGTTCCATCTTTAATTAATACTACCGGACACATCTGAGCTATTTTCAGATGCAATATTCCTACAGATGTGGTAGGGGGTTTCTTGAGGCCTTAGTATTTTATAAGATGCTAAGATGTATCTGTCAGCTCTTATGATGCTACATGAAACAGATACTCAAGCAATAGGTCATCAAAAGAAAACTAAACTAACCTTAGGAATTAGCATAATTCATTTTCTTCCTGTCCTTTTTTTTCTTTTATAATCCTAAATCAGATTTTGCTCAGGCACAAAAAAAATGCTGTTTCTGATTCTTTGTCTCAATCTGCTCTGTGACCTGGACTGGCTCTTGGTCACTCTGAGCTTGTTATCCTGTAGAAGTGATGGACCACTGCTGTCCATAGAAGTCACATGATGGACAGGGCAGTGTCTGTGCCCGGGGCCAAGAGCAAAGACCACTAGTGGCCCTGAAATTCACCCTAAGAACTTCCAAAGTCCTGTCACCTTACCAGCTGGTCATCCTTCCTGGTGAGCTCAGCCACTCAAGAATAAAATGCTTTCCATATCTGTTCAAGTCCTGATATTTATTCTTTAATTATGAAGAGCTCATCAGAGTATAAATACCCTTTTCAAAATTTCAAGAAATTACATGATATTATGTTTATTAGAAAAGCACTACGGATCTGTGGTAGGAAATTTCGATAACACAAATGAGAGAGAAAAGAAAAGACTGAGAGGGGGAGGAAGAAGGAAAAGAAAAGAAAACAAAAAGAAACCTGAGCCCAGGCCTCTGGACCCAGGGAACACCCTTGTCCACATTTTGGCGACTACACCCCAGACTCTCTACGTCATCCTCGCGGAAAGGGCTGAGGAACCCTGCATCGCATTGTGACCTGCTCTCCTCCCAGGAAGGCTCTTTAGGGGGAGGGGAGGGTCTGCTTAGGGTCTGTGTCATTCAAGCTCCGGCCACATCCGGCATCTGCCCCTCCCCCGGAAGTTCCAGGTCCCTCTCCCGCTTCCTGTGATGTCCTCCCCTGCCCATCCTGGGCTGTAGTCTGCCCCGCCATACCACAATCACCATCACTCTGTGCGTGTGCGCGCACACACACACACACACACACACACACACACGCACACACTTTCCTTAAATGACCTGTTGTCCTCTTCACCATTCCATGTCTTTGGAGCCCTAGCCCACTTATTGCCAATCAACCAAAACAGCCTTTAACTAACCCTTTATCCTTAGCATTTTCGTGACTGTTTTGTCATGAAAATGTTATGGTTTATCCTACCCTGCTTACCTGGTGAATTAGAATGTTTTTGAACATGGGAATTCACGTTGAGTACACCTTCCCAATTAATATTATTATTTAGGCTCAAATGTCGCTGACTGGATGACTAGTAGGGGGCAAGTGTACAGCTGACCATCAAGTGCCCTCTGAACCTTCCTTAAATTGTGTAACGTTTTAATAAAACATCACATCTCGCATTAAATCCACATCTCCTTTGCACTGCTTGTGGGTTAATAGCTTGCAAACGTCGTCTGGTTCAGGTGCGATTGTATTTGCAAATCCACCTTCTTCCATATTCTTCTTCACTGTACTATTTCAGACCGTCTTTTTTACAGTGTAACAGGATAGCTTTGATTTCTTATCCAAGTTTCTAACAGGGCAGAATCTATCTAGGTTTGATACCAGCTGCTAAGAGAAACTGCATTGCCCAATCCCTTGCAGCCTTGCTCCGTTTGCAGGTAAAGACTGAGTAGTAGGATGTCTAGGTAGAACCACTGGTACTAGGTGGAACCTAGGTGGGCAGGTATAGGTAAGAGGTTGGGTGGCACTACTGTTGGCGTCTAAAAGCTCTTCAGCACGAACTGTTCAGGCGCTCCTCCTGGACAGGGTTTTCTAAGAAGCAGTGAGCACCTTGATGGACTTTTAGGTTGTTCAAAGGTTTAGCCTAACTATGTGGAAACATAACTTTTATCATGTTCTTAAGTCAGGGGGATAAAATAGCAAAAATTGCCACATGTAGAGTATGCTTTCTTTGGTTGGGCAAGGGTAGATTAATGGGGCTGTAGACACACACAGCTGTGTACATGTGTCTGGGCAAGCAAACACACTCACACGCCCCAGGAGCACTCTGACCCCCAGAATCTTGATTGCACGTGCTACCTGATTCCCGTGTTCCAGCGGCAGCTTTATTTAAATGCTGTGTCTTAGCCCGGGCTGCCGTACAAAATATCGTAGACTCAGTGGCTTAAAGAACAGGCATTCATTTCTCACTGTTCTACAGGCTGGGAAGTCCAAGATCAAGATGTCAACAGATTTGGTTCCTGATGAAGTTCCTGATGAGGACCTTCTTCCTGGTTTGCTGACAGCCACCGTCTTGCTGTGACCTCAGGTGGTAGAGAGACAGAGCTCTTCCTATAAGGACAAAAATCCCACCATGGGGGCCCCACCCTCATAACCTCACCTAAACCTAATTACTTTCCAAAGTTCTCCCCTCCAAATACCTTCACATTGGGGGTTAGGGCTCCAACTTGTGAATGGTGGAACAAACATTCAGCCCGTAAGCCCTGACATTTCATTAAAATCAACAGAAAACTTATTTGAGGATGACAGAAAACATTTAGATTTATACAATTAATAGCACTTAATGCGTGTTCAACGATGCACAGAAATACACAAGAACAACCCAGTGCCAACATTAAATTAGACAAAGACTGCTCCTCCCTGAGGAAGGATCTCTCCTGTGAAGACGTGCAGTCTTAGAACCGAGATCCACAGCTGTCCTGGACACAGCAGGCGGTGAGGCTGGCCCAGGGCTTATGCAGCCCTCTCTCCTGGGACCAGCTGTCCCCTCTCCATCCTGCGTGCTGGGTCTGCAGGGATGCCACATGCTGACTCTTGCTAATCCCCCCGTGGGCCACGGTGGGGCTGTCGCTGAGTGTACAGCTCAGAGTCTCATCTCATCAGTATCGGCATCTCTGCAATGTTCCAGGGGTCAGTCTCAGGGCAGACATCATCTTTCCTTTTCCAAAATAAGTGCTGCAGGTGCCAGGTTCACCCTAGCACATTTACACTCACACCATGAGCAGGCTCTTCCCGGGGAAAGTACCCTGGTGAGAGTCTGCAGATCCTGAGAAGTGTCTGACCTTTATCGAAGGATGAAACACTGTCTCTTTTAAACTTAAAGTGGCTTGTTAGGACTCCCCATTCTCAAGAAGAAACCCAACTTTTAAGGTCTTTTTTTTGTTCCTTTTTTCTGTTTTTTTTGCAGTATGCGGGCCTCTTACTGTTGTGGCCTCTCCCGTTGTGGAGCACAGGCTCCGGACGCGCAGGCTCAGCGGCCATGGCTCACAGGCCCAGCCGCTCCACGGTATGTGGGATCCTCCCAGACCGGGGCACGAACCCATGTCTCCTGCATCGGCAGGCGGGCTCTCAACCACTGCACCACCAGGGAAGCCCCTTTAAGGTCTTTTAAGGTGTGTGGTGTGACCCATCTTCTCCACGGCATCCCTTCCATCCTGACACCGCTCAGAACAGTCTTGGGCTCTCTAGCTCTCTATAAACTCTGAGCACCAGTGACTCCCAAATCTACAGCTCCCAAAGCACCTCCCAACTGCATCTTGTCCCCTGAGCACCGGCCACACGGCCGCTCAATCGAGAAGGCTGGGGACATTCACCTGCTTTTCCCCATCTCTCAAAACCCAATCCACACGGCACCCCGTCGTGGCCACTGTCCTCCAGGGAACACGCCTTCCCAGCACCTATTTTCCAGTTCATCACAAGAACCCTGCATCATCTCTGCAGCATCTTTTAGCTGGACTTTTTCTGGACATAAATAATAATGTTATCCAGGTTTTTCTTTGGTGAGTCACCCTTTAAATTAACACATGACCTTCTCTTGGCCCAGCATGTTCCCCGTCTACCTCCTTGTCCTCTGGCTGTGGCCTCAGATCACGCCTCCTAGACTTCTCCCACACCCCGCAGCACCTTGGGTACTCCTACAGGGAAGAGCGTGCTCTTATTCTCATCTGCCCTGGCCCTGAGTGCCCACCTTTGCTCAACGTGAGCCTGTGAAACACGTGAGATTACTGAAACATAAAAGAAAAATTCTGGCTGAATTTTGGTCACACTCCCTTTATCCTAACAGCCTTATTTCTTGGCAGCACTGGAAGGGTGGTCCCTCCCAGGCCAGGAGAATTGAGTCAGCCCTGAGTTCCAGCACGCTGGGAATGGGCAAATCTCCCCTTGGAGTTTGTCTGTTTCAGCTTCTGGGTGCCCCAAACTGGGGTCCAACCAGCTGTGGTGTTCCTTAAGTCAGCGTCACCTGCTGGCTATATAAGTAAAGGAGGATAAGTGACAGATGTGTACCCCCAAACTCAAGAGCAAGAAACAAAAACAGGCACCACTGACACCACTAAATTAGAAAGCAGAAGCAATAACTGTGTTTGTTAGCTTTTGCCAAATTATTGATGTACACACAATGTGCTTTTATCCTTTTAAATTACCAAGTCAAAACATAGGAGTTACACTTCTCCACGCTTGTATGTGCTTCTCCAGATCATGAAGAGGGCTCTCGGTGACTCCGAGCGCCTACACAGCTCTCAGCCAAATGCAGTCGTTCTCAGAGAAACCCTTCTGGTAACTCTTAACTGCATTTTTAGCTTTTACCTTGAAATCCCACTGTTCCAACTGCCTCACTCTAAGACAGGCCTCCTGGTGTCCGCATAGACCTTGAGCCAGAACCTCTGAAGTGGCCGCCCCACCTCCTATCTTTACATTTTGTTGTTTCCACTGAAAAGCAAGGGCTCACACATATGTGTGCAATGAATTCAGAAACGATCCACAGCGCGGATGAAAAGACGGATAACACGAGTCAGAAAACGGCAACCCACGTGCTACCCCAGTACCCTCGCCATATTTTACTCTGCATTTCAAAATACATCCTTCAGACAGATTTCCCTACATCAGGAAATGGTATCAAAACAGTTCAAACAAGCTTCTCAGTGGCCACTGCACAAAGAGCTTCTGCTTAGTTATAACCCTGTCTGAACACTCCTGAAGTTTTCCTTATTTCCCACAGTTTTTGTCTTATTTTATGATCCTATGTCAGCAAAACAGCAAGCTCCCAAAACATGTTTGCAGGGCACACAAGGGTCTCAAAGGCCACGGGCAGCCACATACTTTTACATCAAAACCAACCTGTCAAGGAAAAGCCATTAAACCAGAGACACATCCTATCCTACTGGCAGCGAATACGTTCACACTCCCAGGGTGGCTATGAATAAAGACGCCGGTCAGCCAAGGATGGCGCCCTCACTTTCCTCCAGAGGAATGGGAGACAGGACCTCTGCCTGGACAGTGAGACGTTCAGACAGCATGTGCTGTGACGGCTGCAGTGGAGAGTGTGCAAGGGATGCGTACGAGGGGTGTGCGCGATGCTCGTGGACTGGCAGGAGGGGAGAGCACGGCTGCACCTCTGGCCGTGCAGGTGGGAGACGGCGCTAGTCAGCCATGTATCATACAGGGAAACAGGACCACTAGGATATAGATACATAGATAGGTAGGTAGGCATAGACATGAAGCCACCAGGTCTGTGTAACCATGAAGGAAACAGCATCAAAGGGCTTACATGGTTGACCCAAGCTCTACTCCATCCACACGAAGGAACAAAATGCAAGCCACTTACATCAGATAACACCAAATGTTTCCAACAGGTTCATACACTCGTGTTCTCTGTGGTTATTTGGGCCACAGCAGGGCTTCTGCCTGGAGATTCCGGAGTCCCTGGTTATATACTTCTTAGGCATAAAAAAGAGATCAAAGAAAATATTTTAAGCTCTTATGTAGATTTCCAAATGGGAAAAAGTCACTGAAGCAATAGTATGTGTTCCCACGTGGGGTAATTTCACTGCAACTCTCTTTATCATTTATTTGCTGGTTGGAAGAAACTGTTGATGAATACTTATGGGGCACTGCAGGCCTGAGAGGGGTTAATATCTTGAGCTCAGGTGAGTTCATCTTAGATAGGTAGGTAGGTAAATAGATCATCTACTTATCTATTATCTACCTGTCTATCTATTAACTACCTATTTATCTATCTATCTATCTTATTATCTATCTATTATCCATCATTAGATGGATCATCTACTTAACTATTATCTGCCTGTCTATCTCATTATCAATCTCTCTGTTATCTCTCTCTCTCTCTCTCTCTCTCTCTCTCTCTATCCAGTTATCTACACATATCTATATCCACACATGCACATACACAGAAATATTTTTTAGAGATTTATTTCAAGGAATTGGCTTCTGCAGTCCTCGGGGTTCCAAGCCTGAAATCCGTGGGGCAAGCCAGCAGGAAGGGCAGGCTGGAAACTCTCGGGCAGGAGCCAATGCTTTGGTCTTGAGGTGGACTCTCTTCTTCTCTGTGGAACCTCAGTTTTGGTCTTAGGGCCTTCCACTGATCGGACGAGGCCCACCACCTCAGGGTGGGGCATCTCCCTTACTCGAGTCCACTGCTGCAGGAACTGACACAGTTACCATCAGCTTGGCACCCACACTAGGAGTGGTGTCTGGCTGGATAAGCCTGACCCAGGTGACACACACACTGACCACGTCAGGGGTCGCTGAGCTGAAGGACCCCTGGTGCACCTTTCCCTTTCTGCGAAGGTCCCACCCGTGGTTTGTGGGATAGGCACTGCCCTCCCACCTCCTCCCCACACAGGGCAGATGGAGCTGTAGAAGGACACACACTGAGGGCACGGGAGGGGCTCCACGTGGTGTCTACTCTGGCTCACCTGCCCTTCCAAACTCTGGGCAGTATGCCACTCCTTCCATGATGGAGCCTCACTCTTCAGCTGCCGGTGGAGCTGGCCGCGCATCACCTGGGCGGGCAGGGCAGACAGGATGAAGGGCGGGGGGGGGGGGGGTTCGGAAGAAGGTGAGGAAGAGGGTGACCGTGAGGACCCTAGTGTCCTCTACCTGAAAATAAGACAACGAGAAGATGGGGGAAGAGAGCTGAGAAATACACAGCGTGACCCCCACCGTCCCCACACACAGAACCACCCCCAAGGGCAACAGCATGGCAGACGAACAGACGTGCATTCCAGCAACAGACCACCAGGAAGGGTCTGTGCTGTGGAGGGTGAGAGGCACACCTACTTCTAGCCTCACACACGGCAGCGCGGGGACTGGGCCACATGGCTGGGCGGCTGGAATGGACACAGGGGACGCGAGGGGTAATGGCTGCAGGGGCGTCCGTGGGTTGTAAGAACCCGTCCACCTTTTGGATCGTGCCCTTTTCTGTACACAAACATTCAGAGGAGAGAGGACGGTGTTCACCCCAACCCGCACTGGAGCGCCTCAGAATTTGAGTCACCGAGGAACTAAGTGTCACCACTTGGTCACTGCATCCTCTTCACACGATGGTCACCAGGGTGGAGAGCATCACCTCATTGCCAGGACGAGGAGGGAGATGGTCCACAGAAGGGCAACTCAGCCAGGCTCACGCGGTCGGGTGGTAAGTGCTGGAATCTGGTGAACTGAGGTCCTGGGTCTCACTCTCGGGGCAGCCCCGCATACACTTTCACAGGGTCCTGCCCGACCCCAGGCACGAAGCCCCCCCTGCACAGGGACCTTCCCGACCCCAAGCACGAAGGCCCCCCTGCACAGGGACCTGACCCCATGCACGGGGCCCCTTCTCCTACCCGGCAAGGGAATGACGTGGAGGCTCAGCCAGGGTTTTGCACCCCTACCAGGATCTGCAAGGAATCTGAGCGCTGAAATGATATCGTAAGCACTTTTCATAGTCATTTTGAAATAAGATTTGATTCAAAAAAAAATCAAATGATCCAGAACTTTTATACACATGATCCCGTGACTGAGACCTGAAACCGACATTCCAGGTGCAGAAAGCATCCCGGCTCTGGAATGCGGCTGAGCAGGTTTACCCCTAAGCAGGGCTGTGGCTCTAACAGGCTGCTAGTCAGGCTCTCACTCAGCAAACTGTGCTCTGGAGAGAGTGGCCGCCTACACAGCAGAGTCTGCGTTATGTGCAACGCCACAGGCAAAGAGCGGGAGAGGCAGCAGACGCAGAGGACCCGCAGCCTTAACGGAGGTCACTCTGTCTGTTGTCATGTGACGTCAGTACTTTAAAGTGCTTCCTGGTTCACGGCCTCAGGGCGCATCCATCACATCCCCGCTGAGCTGGCTGCTCTCCACGGACTTGGACTCTGGGCCCAGCTTCCTCTCTTGCGCTGGGAGCCTGGCCAGGTCACAGCCTCTCAGAGTTTCGTCCTGTTTGTTCAAAAGGGACAGAAATTCCCCTTTGCTGGGTCCCTGAAAGCACTTATACACTGTAAAGTGAGGTGCTGTGTGTGGTCAGCATTCATTCCTTTTCCTGAACACACACAGTCATGTTTCTCAGAAGTGACGTTGACCCCTTTAGCAAATGCACAGGGTTTTGTGATCAAGAGTCCACACAGACACAGTGATAAATCCCTTTCTTGCGGCCGATGGGCCATGTACGTGATGGTGAGCGCTGCCGTCATCGGGGGTGGGGGGCTGGGCCACCCTGTAGCCCTTGGTCTCCCCACCCACCTGTGCACCAGCTCCCCAGGTCTCAGCCAGATGGAGAGGCCCGAATGTCTGTCAGAGGGTGGGCTTTGAAAAGTGAATTTTCATCCAACTCTGAAGCTTCCCTGCATCTTGAAATGGGGGCTCTGTAGATTCTTTCTTCAAATGTGCAGTGTTGATAATCATCCCAGATAGCCCACCAGTTCAACCACAGAGGTGTTTTGTTTTGCTGTTTTGCCCACTTTTAAACTGGCCTCTTTGTCTTTTATTGTTTTTATTTTGATTTGAAGGAGTGCTTTTTTTCATCAAGTTTTTCTTGAAGTATAGTTGAGTTACAATGTTGTGTTAATTTCTGCCATACAGCAAAGGGATTCAGTTATGCATATATATACTTTTTGAATATTCTCTTCCATTACGGTCTGTCATAGGGTATTGAATAGAGTTCTCTGTGCTATACAATTGTTTATCCATTCTATATATAAAGTTTCCATCCACTAACCTCAACCTCCCACTCCATCCCTCACCCCACCCCCTCCCCCTTGGCAACCACCAGTCTGTTCTAAACCACAGAGGTATTTAACATCACGCAAGAAACTTCATGCCAGTGGACAAACGAGACCCCCACACAGCTCTGCAATGGGGCTGATTTCAATCCAGCCCCTCAGAAGCTGGAAGAGGCTCCAAGCCAGCGGCTGAGGCCTGGGCATGTCATGACAAGCTTGGAGGCTTTGTCCTTCGCAAGTACCAGTCCCAGTGACAACAATAATACACACTCAACAATCTCCTGACTTAATACGAAACTGCAGCCTCATCCGAGTGAAAACTGGACTGCGATGTCTTTTGTTAGAATTTACTATGCAAAATCCATTGGAAAATGGCAGTGAAAAAATGTTGTTTCAACACACAATGTACGGATTGAGCCAAACTGTTGAAAGCGGGGGATGAGAACAGCGGCAACTGGCAGGCGGACAGGGCGGTGACGTGTGCAAGGATGCGCCAGCCCATCCTTCTGTGTCCCGTCTCAATACCCAGTGATTTCCCCCTTTTCTTCAGCACTGCTTAGAAGAAACATTCATTGAGCAAGGTGCCTATTTAATTTTCCCCAACTCTGAAAAGCTAAAAACAAATGCTTGCCCATTATCGTTTATGCCGGACAGAGAAAGTGGAGGCCAGGAAACGCAAATATGCGGCGCATGGTGGGTTCAGCCAGAGCGCCATTGTTTACACATAAATTATAGCAAAACATTGCTGGCAGCACCACCCATGCTAACGGTGTCGGATTGCCACTGTGTACCCAATTAAAAGGGTGTAAAATATCACAGTCATACCACACAGCCCAATTATGCTCCTCCAAACTGACAGCGGACAACGGACAGCCAAGGACTTTGGAAGCCACGGCAAACTCAAATGCAAAACTTGAGGCCTCGACTCTCTGGAAAGACAATAAGCCAAATCCATCTTAAGAGAATTATTGGGGCAAATTTCCAAAACACTAGCTTCAGTCTCTCTGTGACAGCTCAGACATATAAGGAACACTTAGGTTTCAACCAAAAATAGGGATATACTTCCAGGGTGATGGCACTCAAAGCGCTTAGATGAATGTAACAAAAAAAAGAATTTCAGATTTTCTCTAAATTTTAAATATGTAGTGAAGGTCTGAGGTTTTCCAATTTTCTTTAAGAAAACATAAGGTGTTCTACTGTCTCCACCTTCATCTCAAAACCATCAGAGACGGTAACTTTGAAACCTCAACTGACCTGTTCCTTACATCAGGGATGCACACCCACCCCGCCCCCTGTCACAGGATCCACAGAAACTTCTTGATCCCAAAGGCTAGAGGTAGCAGCATTTAATAAAAAAAAAAAAAAAAAAAAAAAGACTATTTTAGAGCAGTTTTAAGTTCACAGTAAAATTTAGTGGAAGTACAAAGATTTCCTATTATCCGCCACCCCCTCCATACACACAGCCTCCCCCGTGACCAATATCCCCCATCGAGAGGAACTTTGTTAAAATCCATGAACTCACAGCAATGCATCATTACCACCCAGAGTCCATAGATCACAGTGGGGTTCACTCTTGGTGTTGTACGTTCTATGGCTTTGGACAGGCGTATGATGGAAGGAATTCACCATTGCAGTGTCATACAGAGCAGTTTCATTGTCCTAAAACTCCTCTGTGATCCACCATTCATTCCCCCCTCCCTCCCCCACCAGTGATCTCCAGGAGGAGATCACTGATCTTTCTACTGTCTCCACAGCTTTATCTTTTCCAGAATGTCACAGAGTTGGTGAATTAGTCAGGTCTCTCCAGAGAAGCAGAACCAGTAGGATGTGCATATACATTTATGGAGCAAGAGATTTAGTATAAAGAATGGGCTCATGTGATCACAGAGGCTGAAAGTCCCAAGATCTGTCATCAGCTGGCTGGAGACCCAGGAGTACCAGTGGTGTAGCCCCTGTCCAAATGATAGAGGGATCCAGACCCGGGTAGAGCAGATGTTTCAGTCTGAGTCTGAAGATGGGAAAAGACTAATGTCTCCCTTTAAGGGAGTCAGGCAAGAGGAGTTTCCTCTCAACTTTTTGTTCTATTCAGGTCTTCAACTGATTGGCTGAGACCCACCCACACTGGGGAGGGCAATCTGCTTTACTCGGGCCATGGTTCAAATGCTAACTTCATCCAGAAACACCCTCACTGACACACCCAGAATGTTTGGCCAAAAGTCTGGGCACCTCATGGCTCTCTCAAGTTGACACATACAGGGCATCATACAGGATGCAGGCTTTGCAGACTGGCTTCCTTCACTGAGTAATGTGTGTTTACATTTCCTCCATGTCATTTCATGGCTCGAAAGATCATCTGTTTTTAGTGCGGAATGATATTCCATTGCGTGGATGGACCACAGTTTTTCCATTCACTGGAGGGCATCTTGGTGGCTTTCAAGCCTTGGCAACAATGAGTATAGCTGTTATAAACATCTGTGTGCAGATTTTTGCATGGACGCAAGTTTTCAACTTATTTGTGTAAATCCCAAGGAGTATAGTGGCTGGGTTGGGTGGTAAGAGTGTGTTTAGTTTTGTAAGAAACCATCACACCATCTTCCTAAGTGGCTGCCCCGTTCTGCATTCCCACCAGCAGGCAGTGGTGTCGTAGAAAAGACTTTCTCATGGATCTGGCAGCATCCCTCCTGGAATCTTTTTGTCTGGATTCACTTCCACATCTCTTCTTCTCCTCTGTCCACTCTGTAAAGGAGACACCTGCAGAGCTCTCCTCCCTCAAATCCTACCCAAGCCAGCCTTGGACATCCTCTCCCGCCTGTCTGTCGTACGAACCCCAGCACCATCGTCGGTGGGGCAGCAGTCCTCAGTCAGAGGAGCTGCCACACATCCCAGGCTTCTGGGCTCTCTGAGCTTCGGTGCCTGGAGACCCCATCCCACCTTACACGGAGAACCCCCCCTTCTCCCAGCCCCCCACCACGGGCATTGATCCTCAGTGCCCCTTGTCTGCCCCAAGGACCAACTCCCCCTAGAGAAATAGCTTCCTGCACCCTCAGTCCTAAGGGTGAGAGAGAGCCGACCTCTGCCAGTGGGGTCTGCGGATGGTGAGGAAGTCTTCTCCCCACCCATGTTGTCCTACAACCACGAGCTCTGGGAACAAGGCAGCAGCGAATCCCATCACGACCCCCATGAGGAGCTGTCAGGACCAGGGAACCCAAAGGAAGGGGGCCAAGTGAGCCGCCCACTCTGGTGACTCTGAAACAAGCCTCCCCAGCAGAAGTCAGAGCCCATGGCCCACAGGAAAGCCTGCGGGCTGGAGGGAGGAGGCAGGTTCCAGGCTTAACCCCAAGGATGATTGCGCGCTTTTGTTTGAAGCTGTGACTTACGATCATAAATCGATGACATTTGCAGCAGAAATGTGTATAATGCTTTGAAGTTCTCCATTTGATTTCTCAGGTGCTTTGTCATTTCCTTATCTCGGTAAGGTAGCTATTATTTGTCACAAGAAGCAGAACATGGGAGGCGATGAATTCCGTAAACTCACACCAGGAATTAAACCCCAGGATGTGGACCTGAATCTGGGGTGTTGAGAAGAGTCTGCCTCTGGAATCATACTTTGTTCCCTGATTGTATGGCATAAATGCCCCCTTTCCAGAAAGACACCCCCATCCCCAGGTGCAGTCGATTCCCTTCATCGTCACAGTCCTTTGCGTCTCCACACAGCTGTTTGCTGCGTGTCTTTTCATGGTCTGTCCATCTGTCTCTCTGCATCTTTCTGTAACCGCCACCACTATTAACAGTCACTGCAGCAATCTGACCAGGCAGGTACTACAATTGACCTGTTTTCAGGTGAGGAGACTAAGGCAGGGAGAGGCCAAGAGAATGTGTCCAGGTGAGGGAGAGGGCTGGGAGCTGAATGCTGGCCACTGGGCTTGGGTCTGCCCAGAACCACAGCCATGGGCCCACTGTCTCCTCTGGGATTCAGGCTCTCCCCTACAAGGCATGCTCCACCAGGACGGGCCTGAGGTGTCCTCTGCCTCTGCTTTCCCATACTTGCACTAGGACCGCGAGGCGGGTGGGACACAGAGGGGCCATGAGTTCCCAGCGGGGCGAAGGGAAGGCAACTCCACTCCTCAGTAGTGGACAGGACCCACCAGGCTGTGATGGGGTTGCCCATGGACGCTGCTTGGAGATAACTTAAAAAGACGTCACATCACCGGGAACGTTCTGCTGGGTGCTTCTGCTGTGCGGCACACGGAGAAACGGTCTATGGAGCTGCATCTTCACTCTTCTGGAGGAGGGATATGTAAGTGCGTCTGCTGGAGGAGCACACAGCCCTCCCCCTTTCCCCAAAACTGCATATGCTCAGTTGTCATGGAAACGAAACGCTTGCGGCTCCCTCCAGGACACCCGCGCGGTGGCACCCAGCCTGGCCTGGGTGCACGTCCCCTCCGGTTGTGCTACATAGGGAACAGGTGTGGGTGACACTTGGGAGAGTCTCTTTTCCAGTTCCTTGCCTCCTACCAGCCCTGGCAGACACGGCCTCGTGTCCGATGTCAATTCCTCACTGACTGCCACTTCAGGGACATTTTCCAGGGCCAGTGCCTATCTCTACTTAGAGCTGCCAGGGGAGCCCAGCCTAGCGCTTCAGGGAAGAACGTGAAGGCCCCCCGGGAGGGGCCAGGCAGGCAGCAAGGCCCGTCACTCAGCAGCTTCCCTCACTCACAGTGAAACATCCTTGAATGAGATGTAGGCGTGCGGGAGCAGGGTGGGCGCCCAGGGCCATCCACCGGCAGAAACCGCGTCGCGGCCGCCTCTTCCCAGCACACACACCGTTCCAGCGGTTCTTCCTTCTCCACTCTGTGTGCAGGGGACAGACTGGGGGTCACCGAGACCCGGAAGATGTCCACAGACATCAGTCTGCTGACCTTTAAGAGCGGCTTCCTGGCCACGTGGCCAGGACTGTCAAGGGATGGATCAGGCTGGATTTGGGGGCCGTGCTCGATTACTGTCAGAACTTTTCACTTGACGGGTCCCCGGTTTTAGAGTGACAACTCTAAGCTTTGCGTGGCTCAGGGGCTGTTGGACTCAAGCCCCTTTGGGGTTAAAGAAATGCTTTTCAAAATGGTCCCTGTTCATGGACCCCATGTCACAGCTAATTCTTTGAAGTTTTGTCCTCTATAATCCTGGTCACCACCCCAGAGTGCCCTGCCCTGGCTAGAATATGACCCCCTAGGAGAAACTGAGTGATTCCGGGGTGGGGGACATAGATAGAATCTGCCCATCTTCATGGGGCACTTCACGGGTCACCTGTCTCTCTCCCACTTTCCAGAAGAAATCTGCCACTTGTTTTAGAGTTTCCCTGAAGAAGGCGTAAATGTACTTCCTGCACAGTCAACTAAGAGACTGAAGCACACAAGTCTGGCACTTCATGATGTTAAGAAAACGGTTCTTCTTAAGCAGTAACCGAAGGGGTCCCTTCACAACATAGAGCCCTTAAAGCACATCTGCCCCAGCACTTCTCAAAGACCCAGAACTGTGGACCCAGGAAAAACAGGTGCTCCATGAACAAAGTTCACTAATCCAATAACTTGGGAAACGTGACATTCTGCTCCCCTGTCTTAGAAACCTGTGGTGCCCATCAGTGCTGTGGACGCTCGGAGAGTTCTGGGTGAAGGGGGAGTTCGTAAGCTAGTTTGACCCCAGGTTTCTATTTTTCATGGAAGATACAACACAGAATGATTCAAGGAAGACACAAATGACATTGCAGGCAGAACTGTGCCCCGAGCTAGTGAGTTTTGGTGGCGTTTCTTGTCTGTAGGCAGGATCACAGGGAGGTCATTTTACACGGATCCCTACAGAGTTCCAGCCAGAACAGCTCAGCCCATGGTCACCTCCGGCCTCCCGGGTCTCCCTCCAGGGACCACCCTGTGCGGCCCTCCACGTGGACACGGCCACGCTGCCCATCCTCTCCCCGTGGCAGTTCCTTCCCCTGCCTCCTGTTGCTGGAAGCTTCACTACAGTTGCAGACATGCCGATGAGCTGAGAAAGTGTGTCTGTACTTCCTTTTCAAATGGAGTTTTATGGGCAGGTCGGGCAGCCAGCAAAGGACAGCCAAGGGGCTGGCAGCTCCAGTGACGTCAATCAGTGGAAAACCAGGGACTTCGTCTTCCAGCCACACAGGTTGGGATGCTGTGGTCAGTCGCTGGAACTTACCTGTGGACCAGAAGGCACGCTGCTCGTAGGCATTTCCACATCTTCCCCAGGAAGCTTCTATCACCAAACAGCCTGCGCGTTTGAAATTACAGAAGGAAGTTCTGACATCAAAACACAGCTATAAACCCCCTGGAAGAAGGACCCAAATACCCATCAATGCATCAGTTTTCTGGAAGAAAAGTCCTTTGTGTTGCCCTGCCCGTCTCCTGGGACTCCAGCCTGGGGATGGCAGACTATGGGACTTTTCAGTCTCCATGATTTCTTGATCCAATTCCTTATGATAAGTTTCTATGTTTATATCACCTATATCTGTATCTATATCTCTATCTACATTTATAACTATATCTGATGTATATCTGCACGTGTATCTATATCTGTACCTATAGCATCTGTATCTACATCTATATCGATGCCTATATCTAATCTATATCTGTATCTATACCTATATCTAATCTATATCTATCTGTATCCACATCTACAGCCTGTTTCTCTAGAGAAGCCTGACACACAGAAACATCTCAGGGGTCTGCTCCCAAAGCCAGTGAAGCCCGTTGAGGCGGCAGGGGCCCCGTGTCCTGTGCCCGCTCCCCTCCTTGGCCTTCTCTGAACCCCACGTTTCCTGTGCATTCATCCCGGGGGTGTCCAAGCCATCTGGGCAGTGGAAGTAGTGAATGGCGGGCTCCAGTGAAAGTGGGCTCCCCCCGGAGCGGGCACCACCCGATATGGCCTCCAGCCACGCCGCGTGGTCCCCTCGAGGCTGGGAGACAAGACAAGACTCAGACGAGCAACCGGCGCAACTGCATGGCTCTGTGTTCCTGGTGATTTTCTACTTCTTCTCTCTACTTTTCTGCACTATTCATGGGCTTCTCGCTACCACGGGATTCAAACCAGAACCTGCAGGTGGCAGACGCTGCGGTCTCTGGTGGTGTCAACGTGACAGGACGCGTCCCATGATGCTCCTGCCCTGAGACGCGCAAACGACATCCTCCGGGAAGCCAGGTGGGGGAGGGACGGGGCAAATGGGGCCGCCCGGTGCGGACCTCCTGCAGGGCGTGTCATCGCCGGACCGGGAGCTGGGGCAGCCTGGCTGAGTGTCCATAGGTCCCCATGCGCCGTGATAAATCCAAGTTCCCCCTGTGCCTGTGTTTGCTTCCTTTTGGGCTAGCCTGGGAAACCTGCCTTTCTCCATTTCTAAACTGTTAAATCTGGAAAGTATCTCTGCAAATCCTCCTTGCTCTTCATCCTCAATCCCCAAATCAAGGGAAACAAGGTATTCACAGAAACATGGAGGCTGCTCACTCAGGGAACGGTGTCTGTGCAGCCGGGAGCCCCATCAGCAGAACTGCCTCTTCAACGCGCCCGGGCTGCCGGCTTATCGGCTTACTGAGGGGCCTGGGAGGCCATGCTTTAAAGGGAACAGTCTGATCGTCTAGTGCAGAACCACTCGTAACTAACTGCTTGGTGACTTAACACGCTTAGAGCGCAGTTTTCTGGAAGCCGGCCTCTCACAGGACAGGGACCATGTATGTGCAAGGGGAGAGCTTTGGGTGTATCAGCTTCCAACATCCCTTCCCCTGCCCCGCAGTCCCCTGTGGAATCTCAGCCTCGCCCCCAGATTGGCCCTAATTCTCCCGAGGCTCTGGTTCTCACACGGGTCTTTAAAGGCTAAAGCTGACACAACAGGGCTTAGAGAGGTGCCCTCTGCTTTTTTCTCATCGGGAAAATCACCACTGCTGTAATAATTTGCTCCTAGCAGTGGTCTAGCAGCTGTCTAAATTTCCAAGGTCACTCCTTGCCCCGCCTAAGCCCAACTTTTGAGGGGCCCTGGGGTCAGGTTTCAAATAAGTGCACATTCCTTCACTAACCCAAAGCAGCCCGCGGGCCTCGGAGCGCTTTAAAGATGGATGTGGCCCACTTCGCACTTTGGACACTTCAAAGAGCTGATCGCGGCTGACGGGGCGCTTCCTGAAACTTCCCCAGCCAGGCGGCTCTCCTGGCCGGGTGTCCAAAGCACTCAGGTTATCGCCTGGCTGTCTGGCGGGGCCAGTGCCGCCCTGGCCTCCCCTCCCCTTTCTCCTGCACTTGTTAAAAGTAATTAGTGTTTGCACCCATGTCTGAACTTTGATTTGTTTCCAGGATGGAGATGTTGATATTCCTTCTGTTGGCTCCATAAATCACACACGATTAAGTTACACTGTGTTAAAGTGTCGGAAACTCCTGGCTTTAAAGGAGGGGGGCTGGGACTCACACAGGCGAGACTTGGGTCACCTCCCTCAGTTCCCGACTCGGCTTGCTCATCAGAGAGGGGCCGCAGCAGGTTAATGTATAGTCTACAACCATCACCCAGGGACGTGGCTCCGTGGGGGGGCACGCTGGCACCACTCGCATCTTATAGATGAAGAAGCCGAGCCATGAGGAGGTGGGTGTCTTGCCACCTTTGCACCCAACCAGGAAGAGTACCCAGGGCCTTGGACCACAGCCTTCTGCCCCTGGCACCAGCCAGTGTGTCACCACTGTGCACTGCCTCTCACCAGGTCAGGGATGGCGGGGGCACACCAGACTGCGCCCACTGCCCCGGAGACCCAGCCCGCCCACTCCTGGTCCATGGGGCGGGAAGGAAGGGGCACATGGCAGTTCCCAACAACACTGACTTATTACTTGGAAATGGGCCAAATCAGAACCAATGGGAGGAAGGACAATTTGTCCTGGTTGGAGAGGGGGAAGGTCTTCCTGCTGTGTGTCTCAGACTTTGAACCAGTGACTGGAGATTCTGACACCAATTTCCTAATGCTCAGGGTCTGAGGCAGGGGAGACAGGTAAACACAGAGGAGAGCAAAGCGGAGGAACTCATCTGGAAGATGCTTCTAGGAGGACGGCCAGGGGTGCTGGAAGCCAGGCCTGCCCGCGAGCTCGTAAATTCACATCTGCATAAGCCAAATGGTCCAGGGTGTTGTCCTTCCCTATTAGCAAAATCATTCAGTAGCTTTGCAAAGGTAGACCTGAGAATCCACCAGGAGTTCAAACTTATCTTCATAGTATGAGTAAGTCCACATTTACCTTGAGTACAAAGTACTTTTTCTAGTGATTTGAGATCTGATGTGTTTCTCTTCTGAAGAGTTTGCTGAATCCCAAGTATGAACTAGGGAGAGATTTAAGAGCAGGAAGAAAATAAAGTCTGCTGCTTAGGTCAGATTAAGAAAATCATGTTAATTCTTTCTGGAAGTAGTCTATCAAGTTAGTTATGAAAGCTGTTGATAAGTGCTGTGTTTATATAAATTTATATATAGATATCGATAACGCGTAAGGCTGGCTTGCATAGTTGGGCATGGATATAGGTCCGTTTCAGCCTAGATGCAGATCAGTACTTGGTGGTCCCACAGAGAAGTGCTTTTAGGATGGTGCAGGCAAGAACCAGAACACCAGGGAGGGGCCCATCACAGGAGGAGACAGATGGCAGGACCAGGACTTGGGGCAATGGTGGTAGATAAGGAGAGACAGGGACACACATCTCATTCACATACACAGCTCTTGACTCATAGAAATGATATCTGTAGATTATCTTCACAACATATTGCTAAAGTTAGGTGGCATACTCATATAGGTGCCTCTATCTTATCCTGTACATGAGACACAATGTATATTTAAATTTACCTTTGCATAAATGCCAGACATTCTTTTCAAACATGGAGAGAAGCAGACTCTCAGAGTTAAAATCTGTCTAAAGGAGAAGGATAAAAGCCACATAATAATACGTCTGCCCATGTCCCTAATTAGAATTCTGCTATGATTTTGGGTGTTATTAGTAAAAACAACACCAATAATCCACTGCCCTTCTTGGCAGTTTTGATACAGTCTGTACTGCCCAAGGAAGAAAAGAGTGATGGGTGAAGTCATCTCCAGTAACCCAATACCTCTAAATGGCTTATATTGAGGTGGCTGGGTCTCTTTTCAGGGATTTACCTTAATGATATCATTCCCAAGGAGTCTGGTTTAGATCAAACCAGGTTAAAGATCATGACTGTCAAAAGATGATGTCATCAGATCTCATTTCTAATAGAGTCAGGGTCATCCTGAGTACAAAAGTGGTTTGGAATTCGGGCTCTGTTTACCTTAAAACCTGCACGAAAACTTAAAACCCTGGGTGATATAGAGACAACGGGAACCTATTGAAACATAATAGGTTGGACATGACTGGCATGGCCTTCATATAACCCAGGTTGCAAGGATCTATCGGTTTCTCTGTATTTTATATCAGGGATGTAAATGATGCAGAAGTGGTTTTATTTCTGCTACCAACATATTCAGTAATAACTTACCTTTTGCTGAATAGAATATTCCAGCTAAAGAATGTAAAACAAATTTAGAGCTGATGACTGAGAAGCATGTTCTTTCTTTAATGACCGCTCATCCTGAAAAGCCAGACTTCTTTGTTACACATGGTTGTATCACAAGCATCATAAAAGGAGATTTCCTTCGAGCTGACTATCTCTTACGTCGATGTCAATTCTTATCAGAAGCAAAGATTGAAATAAGTGTGCCCATTTTACTACAGAACTGGGGAGAAGGGGGTGAATGATGGTCCCAAAGATTTCAGGTCTAAATCCTTGGAAAATGTGCAGGTTACGTTATATGGCCAAAGACATGATTAAGTGAAGGATTTTGAGATGAGGAGTGCACCCTGGGTGATTCAGGTGGAACCTAAATGCCATCACAGTTATTTTTATAAGAGACAGGCAGAGGCAGCTGAGGCAGACACGTGCAGTGGGGGGAAGGCCAGGTGAAGATGCAGCAGAGACTGGAAGGATGTGGCCACAAGCCAAGTGAGCCTGCAGCCCCCAGACGCTGGAAGAAGCAGGAACGGCTTCTCCACTGGAGCCGCCAGAGGGAGCACACACCTGCCTACACCTTGACCATGGACTTCCAACCTCCAGAACCGAAAGAGGATAACACTTCCGTTGTTTTAAGCTACCCACTTTGTGGGAACTCGTGTGGCAGCCCCAGGAAACCTGTACACTGAGGAAGTTATTATTACATCGCTCCCAGAAGAACCTGATCCTAGATTCTATCCCGGGTTTCTTAAAGGTCACTACACATCATTTATTTAGTGACCACATACTTATTGAGGACACGGTTTGCACTGAGAAATATTCAGGGTTCCAGGGGTGCCATGGTGACCAAAACAGACAAAGATTGCTGCCCTCAAGAAGCTTACATTCCAGGGTGAGGAGACAGACACTAAACAAAGAAATTAGGCCTTTCCATTGTCCCCAAACTGCCCAAATTAAAAGGCAATATGAATCCAACATTTCCTCTAGTACTTTCACCTCTGCACCACTCTGATTTATCTGTCAGAAATGTGCAAATAATGAATTTAGATGAAACTGATACTTTTTAAAGAAACTGACTCTTATTTATAAAACAAAAATAGAGTCACAGATGTAGAAAACGAACTTATGGTTACCAGGGAGGACTGGGGAGAAGGAGGGGTAAATTGGGGGGATTGGGATTGACATATATACACTACTATGTATAAAACAGATAACTAATAAGGATCTACTGTATTAGCACAGGGAAATCTACCCAATACTCTGTAATGGCCTATATGGGAAAAGAATCTTAAAAAGAGTGGATGTATATATATGTATAACTGATTCACTTTACTATACACCTGAAACTAACACAGCATTGTAAATCAACTATACTTCAATAAAATTTTTTAAAATATATTCAAAACTACACTAAACTATAACAAAATTATATCAAGAAAATGGAAAGACAACATGCAAAATGGGCGAAAATTTTTGCAAATCATATATCTCATAAAGAACTTGTATAGAAAGAACTCTTATAACTGAACAATAAAATGACAAATGACCTAATTTTAAAATAAAAGAAAAACAAAACAAAACAAAAAATTGACTCAGGAAGAAATTGAAAATCTAAATAGCTTATACCATTGAATAAATTAAATTCCTAATTAAAAATCTTACCACAGGAAACTTCAAGCCCAGAGAGTTTTACTGTTTGTAAGTCTATGAAACACTAAAGGGAGAAATAATTCCATTTCTAAACAAACTGTTTCAAAAGGAGGAAGAGGAGGAAACACTTCCTAAATCATTTTACAAGACCACTGGTACCACGAAAAAAAAAAGACAAAAAACTGAATTCCAATGTCCCTCATAAACATAGACACAAAATTCTCAAAAAACTATTAGAAACTGAATGCAGCAATATATGCAAAGAGCAACATACTAGGATCAAACTGGGTTTATCAAGATGCCAGGTTGGTTCATCATACAAAAATTAATCTATACAATCTACACATTAACAGATTGAGGGAGGAAAAAAGGTCATGTAATCATGTCAATAAATGTAGGAAAATATTTGCCAAAATGCCAAGCATTTATACTAAAATCTGCACATGAGGAAAAAAAGGAAACTATCAAATGATAAAGGATCTACTGAAAGAACTACAGCTCATATCATACTTAATGGTGAAATACTGCACGCTTTCCACCTAAGATGAGAAACAAGTCAAGGGAATTTACTCTCATCCCTTCTGTTTAACATTAACATGGAGACTCTGATTCATACAGTAAAACAATAAAAGGATTCAGACGGGAAGAGGTAAAACTGGATCACAGACCTCATACTTGTGTAGATAGAAAAGCCTAAAGACTCTCTAAGATAATTACTGGGATAGGTGAATTTAACGACATTGCAGTATTGTACATTAAGGGAGTATGTTTGTATCTGCTTGAAATGAACAGTTAGAAAATTAGACTGAAAACACAAAACCATGTACAACAGCATGAAAAATATCAACTCTATAGTAGCAACAAAACATGTGTAAGACCCTACGCTGGAAATTATAAAATATTGGTAAGATAAATTAAAGAATATTTAAATTAAGGAGAGATATACCATGTTCATGTGTTGAAAGACTCAATATTGTTAAGGTGTCAGTTTTCCCTAAATTGATCAATATCAATGCAATTCCAGTGAACATTTCAACAGATTTTTTTCCTAGAAATTGACAAGATGATTTGAATGTTTTACAAAAAGACAAATGACCCCAAACAGTGCATACACACACATACACACTTCAAAAGAAGAAAAAAATAAAGGATATAATCTACATAAATTCAAGACTTACTATGAAAGTTCAGTAATTAAAGTTATGTAATATTAAATAAATTATTTGAAAATATATAATTGGAATAATATAAGAAGTCCAAAAATAGATCCACATTTATAAGATCAAATGATTATTCAACAAAAGTGCCAAAGAAACTTAAAAAAAGAAAAATTTCTTCAATACTGGATCAACTAAATCCTCGCATGCTAAAATAAAAGAAACAAACAAAAAAACTTTGCTGATAGCCTACACTGTACACAAACCAATTTAAGACAGTTCATAGACCTAAATGTAAAGTGCAAACAGTAAATCTAGAAAAAAAGACAGAATTTCTTCTAAATCATGATGTAAGCAAAGATTTCCTTGAAATGTTAAACAAGCTTGAGACATAAAATAAAATAATGCTAAATTAAAATTGATCATAATTTGAAAATATCTGCTAAAAAGACCCAAAAAACGAGAAAAAATCCCACAACCCTTCTCACAAACTGGGAGAAAGCATTAGCAATAAGATAATCGACAAAGAGCTGTATCTAGAACGTATAAAGAATTCCTGCAACTCAATAGAAAGAAAAGACAAACAACCCAAAAAGATACACAGGAGACTAGAACAGCAAAGGCACAAAGAAGACGTAAAAATAGCAAATGAAGATGTGCTTAACATCTTTAGTCCTCAGGAAAATGCAAACTGAAACCATCGTGAGACACGACATGCCCTAGAAAGGCTAAAATGTTAAATGTTTAGCAGCTCCAAGTGTCGAAGAGCATGTGGAACAACTGGAACTCTTACTGGTGGGAGGAATATGAATGTTAAAACAACTTCCGGAAACTTTATGGCAGTTTCGTAAAGTTTTAAGCCTATGATCAACAGTTCGACTTGTAAGTACTTATCCAAGATGGATGAAATTATATATACAAAAATCCTGTATAAGAATGGTCATGGCTACTATATTCAGAACAACCAAAGCTGGAAAGAACATCCACCAGAGGATGGATACACTGCCTGTGCCATATTCCTGCAAAGGGAGACTGTTCAAAGTCAAAAGGATGCAATATTGGTACATGCGACCGTACGGATGAACGTCAAAGCTGCTATGGTCAATGAAATACCCTGAACCAGAAAGGTCAGTACTGCATGACTCCACCTACGGGAAGTTCTCTAGAATAAGCAAAATTAGCATATGGAGTCGGAAGGCAGATAGGCGACTGTTTTTGGGTGAAGGGGATTGACTGGGAGGGGGCGTGAAGGTACTTTCTGGGGTGACGGACGTAGTCTGTTTTTAAATAAATCTATGAAGTGATTAAATGGTACATTTAAAGTTGAGCATTTCACTGTATACATATTATACTACAAAATTACGCACGCACGCACGCACGCACGCACACCCAGAGTGGTGGTTCTGGGTCTGGCACTGTTTTATTGTTATTTCATGTCGTGATTGTTATGCTATATTACATTATGTATATCAGCCTGTCAGTGGTAAGGTGAGGTGTGGACAGTCAAGGCTATTTTTAAACAGTTTACAACTCCTTTAATGTTTCATAAATGTAACCAGATCAGGCACAAGCCTGTTTACAGTGGTGGTTCCAGAAATGGCACTGCCTTGTGTATAGTGATGGTTCCAGACCAGGCACTAAAGTGATTTGGAGGTTTGGGACAAAGATCGGGAAAACATGAGCTGGTCTTGGGAAACAGGCCTGAGAGTCTCCCTGCAGTGGGGGGAGCGCCAGCGCTCTGAGGAGCCCACCTGCCCGTGGCTGCCCCTTCATCTGCGAGCTCCCACAAACCCCCCGTGTTCATGTGCCTCCATGAAATGTGAAGAAACACACCCACCCTCCCTTGTACTTCATGAAGCCATGTGCTATGTTATGAGGTTATTTTTAAATAGTTAAAATTCCTTTAATGTTTCAGCGATGCAACTTGATGATAACTACAGAAAAAGGTAAAATCCCCCTTTACGTAATTAAATGACAGTATGTTTTGGAATATTTGGAACAAAGCGCTCAATGTGTTAACACTCTCATGAGAGAGTTAATAAAAATGTTTTTAAATGAAACTCCTCTTCCACGTGCCCTGAGTCCTCCATCCCCAAGGACAGCCTACTGAGAAAAATGCTATTTAATTCAAATAAAAAAAGGGTATTATGTTGCCAGTGTGAGCAAATAAAGGTGGAATAAGGTACATTATGGAGGAAATGTTTGCATAACACCCTGAAATTAATATACCATGTGCAGTAGTTGACACAGTTCATTCTAAAACCGATAAATCATTCATAGGAAAAATAAACACCAACTAAAAAGAAATAGATCACCAGATGAGCCATATATATCAAGGATGAAATCAGATGTGTGCATTACCTGTTGACACAACAGGAATTTTCTGCTGAATCAGACACTTAATCTACTAAATCAAAGTGAGCTCCCGCTGAGCCAGGCACATGGTCTAGCTGGACACACCACTGCCACTGCTTGCGTTCATGCAGCTGATACGACTTTCTAACAAATTAGGACTGACCTAATGTGTGTTCCCGCTCACACTTACTGAGCCATAACCTCGGAGAGTGACCATGCTGCTTAGTAAAATGTATATGTCAACTATGCTTTCTTCTTTTACTCAATTCACACAAGCTTCCTCAAAGCACTTCCTGGTGTAGACAAACTTTAAGGTGGTCTCAGGATCCTTGTCCTGGTGGAGACCCCCTCCCCTCACCTGTGGGGACCTGTGACTACTCCTAACCGACAGAGTATGGTGAAGACAAGGGGCATTATCCCCTGACAACGCGACGGTTCCTGAGACTTCCCGTTGCTGGCAGACTCCCTCCAGAGTCTGTCTCTCTGGTGCTGGTTTGAAGAATCAGGCTGCCATGAACCCTTGTTCTAAATTATAGTTGGGATTTAATTTACAGAGGTTATGACCAGCTGGCTACATGGAGAGGCTGATGCCATTGAAAGAAGGGCTAATTACTTATGTTTTCCAAGAGAGGGAGGCAAGGCCAGCCCCGCCATGCACAACCCACAGGAAAGTCAGGGGATCAGAAGCAGGGGTGTGGATAAGGCCTGGTCTGGAGCCTTTGAGGCGGGTTTCCTAGGAAAGGCAAGGTGGGGCAGAGTAAAGAGCTTAGAGTTGGCTAGTTTGGCTAATGCTGGTGGGCCTTGGGCTATGACAGAGGCTGTCCTAGGTGCCCACCACCTGGCCCTAGGTTGATTTAGGGCAGGTGGTACATTGGCTTGTGTGTGAGAGTCAGGTAAAGGAGATGGTTGGGGTTGTAGGCTTGGGATTTGGTATGCATGTGAGAGGCATGTCCTGGGCTAGTTGTAATTATCATTAGGAATTAGACCTGGGAGGGGCAGTTCCTTTCCTGGCCTGATGGCTCCCAAATGCCAGGGCATCAATAACTCGGGAAATAGAATTAATTTGTCTCTGCAATGAATGGATGTCCAACAGACAAATACAAAACCTTAAGAAAACACAGAACGATTCCACAGAAATGAGGTGCCAACGACCTGAGGGAGTCTGGAAGCAGTTCCTTCCCCAGTCAAGCCTCTGATGAGAACCTGTCCTGCAGCACACCTTGGCTGTGGGACCCTGAGCAGAGAACCCGCTAGGCCTGGCTGCCTCTGGATCCCAGAAACTGAGGGAATAAACGTGCTACTTCAAGTCCCTAAGCATGTTATCAGTATAGCAGCAATGGAAAAGTAAAACACTTACCAAAATAACCACAGTACAGAGACTGTCATGAAATACTTAAGAATATTAGAAAACAGTAACTTGATTATTATTGATGACAAGGGATAATTGGATTCAGAAATCCAGGGAGTAAATATTTTCAAACCTCTAAATATCAAGCACTAAAGGTTAATATTTTCAGAACCCAGCCTCAGGCTGTGGCAGGACTGGGTTAGACTGGGAAGGACCATGACCTTGAGCCCGGCCAGGCCAACAGCAGGAACAAGGCTGTCCCAGTGGGCGTGGCAGGGAGCCGGGCCATCTTGGAGAGGCAGGTGCCACGGGGGCAGGCCTTGGCCAAGCCTAGCTGGGCTTGGGAGACGGACTTGAGACCCGTGGAGGACGGGTGGGGTCTGAGGCAGAGACCCAGACACAGGAATCCAAGCTGAGACTCACCTCCTGGGGGACTCAAGGTGCTAAGAACCCAGTTACAGAACCAAGGTTTGAGGTCCAGGGGACAGAGGCATGGCCTTTGTGAGAACTTCCTTCTCTCCGCCTCTGTGTCCAGCCCTATGAAGTGAGGTGTGAAGTGAGGTGTCTGAAGTTGACCTCCCTGAAGACACCCAGAGAACCGACGTCCAAGCAGAGCTGCCTTTCTTAGCCTTAGTGCAGCCAGGTGGACAGGGGTTGAGGGAGCTGAGCTGGGGGACTGAGACGCAGGTGTTGTGCTGAAAGTGTGCACAGGGTGTGACATCGTAGTTTGGGCTGACAGGTACAGTGAGGTGAGGGTCTTGAAGAGCAAGGGTCTTGGTAAGCCTTGATAAATAGGCTATTTTGACTGGGTAACAGTCTTATCTTCCGGGAGCAAGTATTTCCTAGAATAAAGAGCTAAGGGATGTATGTCTGGTCCTCGTATTCTTAGCACAGGAAAGAGGAAATGGAGCAGCTCCTCAAGGCAAGAGCATGTTCACAAAGCAGTACATTAAATCGTGTGAAAAAAATCTCTTAGCTTAATTCCTAGTACATAGTAGGTGCTTAATAAATGTGGCTGTCCTCCATATCTGCAACAAGGTTGGCTGGCTTGGCTCATTTTTGCCCTAAGCCCAGTGGACCTTTTAATTAACCTGGCCTAGGCGAGGGTTTATGGCTGAGCCTGGGGAGTGTAGGAGGGGCTGAAATTTTAGGGTCCAATGGGTGCAGGACAGGCAGTGGGCACATCATTGTAAAGGCTGAGTTTCCATAAATAATGTGCAGAAATGCTCGGGTTGGGCTTCCCTGGTGGCACAGTGGTTGGGGGTCTGCCTGCCGATGCAGGGGACACGGGTTCGTGCCCCGGTCCGGGAAGATCCCACATGCCGCGGAGCGGCTGGGCCCGTGAGCCATGGCCGCTGAGCCTGCGCGTCCGGAGCCTGTGCTCCATAGCAGGAGAGGCCACGGCAGTGAGAGGCCCGCGTACAGAAAAAAAAAAAAAAAAAATGCTCGGGTATATTCTGGCTTCACTTCAATAAATAGAATGCATTTCTTAGTCTCATCACAATGGTTGTTCCTTATGCCCCCTGGAAACATGCTTTAGGGCTGCTGTGTGTTCATCATTTTTCCTGATGAACACCTGAGCCCCTTTCCTGGTGGGACCTGAGGTGCTTCCCAAAGGAATGGGGCCCAGAGGCTGCCGCATCTCTGTGACTCCAGCCCGAGAAAGTTCTCTGCTCATAAGGGCTTGCTGTGCTTTAAAGATGTTGCAGTCCTAACCCCCAGTACCTATGATTGTGACCTAATTTGAAAATTGGCTTTTTTGCAGATGATCAAGTTCAGATGAGGTCATGCGGGTGGGCCTACTGCAATGTGACTGGGGTCCTTATAAGAAGGAGAAATTTGGACACAGAGACACACATGGAATCAGGACACCACGTGAGCATGAAGGAAGAGATAGATGGGGCGATGCTTCTGTAAGCCAAGGAAGGTCAAGGCACCAGCAAACCCCCAGAAGCTGGAGAGGGACCCAGACCAGATTCTCCGTCACAGTCTCAGAAGGAAGCAGCCCTTTTGACCCCTTGATCTTGGACTTCCAGCCTCCAGACCGTGAGAGAACAAATTTCTGTTGCTCAAGCCACCCAATCTATAGTGCTTTGTTATTGCATCCCCAGGGCCTAGACTAGGCCCACCTCCGCCACCCAGGGTACCATCCCCATTGTAAAGCCGCCCGGGACCTCAATTACATCTGCAAAGTCCTCTTCGCCACGGAACATAACATCTTCACGGGTTCTGGGATTAGGGTGGCCATTCTTTGGGGGCCATTTTTCACCATTTGATGCTTCAATTACTTAAATCCTCTGAGGTAGGTACTGTTGTTCCCACTTTCTAGATGTGAAAACTAAGGCACGAGGCTGGGACTGCCTCCCTCGCTTCACCAAGTGGGCTGCCTGATGCCAAGCTGTCCACCGGCCCACAGGTCTCCATGGATGTGCAGGTGTCCAGCAGTGACAAAGACCCGCACCCTGAAAGTGGGCCACCTCCTTCCCGTAGCCCTTAGTTACCTGTAAGAAATCTCACACGGGTTCTCTAAACCATCTCATCCTCAAGCCTAAGAAGACTATGGCCTTACACATGTGCAAGCAGCCTCAAGAGGAATGAGCAAAAATCCAAACGAGAGTGTCCATCCTTACTATGCTGAGTAAGGGTCATCCATGAGGCTATTAGAAGGGCTGACACTCATGGAGCCTCAGTGCAGCCCTGCACAAGTCATGGACCCAGGCAATAGTGCTTTCAATGTGGTCCCACAGGAGAAGGCAAGGACAAAGACATGTCTCCTGCCCTGGAGGGGCTTATATTCTGGTTTTTAAAGAAAAAGGTAGATTAAAAGTAACTCAATACACAAAATATCCAAGGAAGTATGTACATGAGACCTAAACCATCCGTGCGGTCTGCCGTGACCAGAAATGAGGGCACTAACTACGCACTCGTCCAGAGAGACGCCAGGGAGAGGGGAGAACTTTGGGTTCGTTCACGAAAGAGAAAGTACTCGGCCCCCAGAGGGAAGAGTGTGCTAACTCTGTCTCTCCCTCTATCCCCACCGCTTTCCCTGAAAACGTTCTGTTCATCACCCAGAACTTCCTAGAGGTTAGCAAAGATCAAAATGAGCTTAATCAAGTCTATCCACCATTTTCCTCTCTGCAGCCAGCTTCATGCATCCCTTGCTCAGCCTCTATCCGGAAACAAATTCAGAGTCTCTGAAGAGAAACTAAAATCTGTGTCATTAAAATTTCCAAAGCCATGAATCACCAGCAAACAGTATTTTATCCCGTTGCCTCCCCCTCCTGGACTTGTCCTGTTCCCTGGAATGAATCTCAACACCCCAGCTCGCTCCAAGCCTCCAGAACCTTTCCATGGGCAGCATTTGTAAAGCAATCATCTATTTTCGGATCTCATCCTGCGAGGCTGTTGGAATCAGGGCGACCAAACCTTGCAATCACATAGGATCCTGCTGCTTTCCACGCTCAGCAAGGTGTGTCTTCCGAAACTAAGCGGACTCGTTACCCATCACATTTCCAGAATAATATAAAAGTAGCTTTTTAAAAAATGTGTTTGCCACTCATAAGAGTTCCTTTGCAATCACGTGATCAGATATGCAAAGAGGTGAAAGGGTATGTATCCAGCCCATTTTCACCCAGTCAGTGGTCAGGCTTCCAGTGAGGTTTCGCCCTGGCATCTTCCTACCGTGTAAACAAGGTGACAGTGCCAGCCTCCTCCTTGCTGTACTGAATGAGATCACGTCTGTGTCTGGGTCATTTTCGAGTTTTTGAAACAGTCACTCATAAACGCCGAGCTCTGTATTATGATGAGTTAATCCAATTTCTTGGAAATGCCCAAGTTCTTCATTATGTTGGCAGGTCTTTATTCCGAGATTAGCTAGTTCAACCACAAGTGGATTTATCCCTTAATTGCTGGCACATAGGTGGTGCACCGTCACGGAGCTGAGATGCTCTGTTCTCATTCTGAGACCAAGACCAGCGGGCTTGGGGCTCTGACTCTCAAGGCAAGTTGCTTGTTATGTGTCAGCCTCTTCCTGTGTGAAGAGGGGGTATTATGACTCCCAGGATGTTAATAAGAAGAGTTTATTTCTTTTTTCACCAGCAATAAAAATATGATTTTTTAATATAGATGTTATTTGTTTATTTATTTTAAAATTTTTATTGGAGTATGGTTGCTTTACAATGTTGTGTTAGCCTCCTTTGCACAACAAAATGAATCAGCCATACACACACAGATATCCCCTTCCTTTTGGACTTCCCTCCCATTTAGGTCACCAAAGTGCATTAGGTAGAGTTCCCTGTACTATACAGTATGTTCCTGTCAGTTGTCTATTTTATGCAGAGTATCAATAATGTATATGTGTCAATCCCAGTCTCCCAATTCCTCCCTCCCCACCTCTTTCCCCCTTGGTGCCCATACATTTGTTCTCTACAACTGGGTCTCTAAGTCTGGCTTGCAAATAAGATAATCTATACCATTTTTCTAGATTCCACCTATATGCGTTATTATACAATATTTGCTTTCCTCTTTTGGACTTACTTCATTCTGTATGACACTCTCTAGGTCCACCCACGTGTCTACAAATGAAAAGATATGGAACACTTCACGAACGTGTGTGTCATCCTTGCACAGGGCCATGGTAATCTTCTCTGGATTGTTCCAACTTCAGTATATGTGCTGCCGAAGCGAGCACGTAAGAAGAGCTTCTAATGTGAGGCCTGCTCACAGCATGGCTTGCTGCCGCTGCCACTATGTAGCTTTGTGTTGGAGAGTGACATGACCCCGTGAACCTGAATGAGAAGCCGGATGGCCGCACTGCTGTGGCTGAGCTCCCGGCACCGGGAAGGTTCTTTAGGAGAGGGTCTGGCAATCCAGAGCCTACTCGGAGGACATGGATTAGGGTTCTGGTGAGGAAACCCTACCCACATCACACCTGGAAGCTGCATCTGGGTTTTTATTTTTTTTTAATCTGTTAAACCCATGCCCCTAATTTGCTCCCCCATGTCCCCCTTTGGTGACTACTAGTTTGTTTTCTATGTCTGTGAGTCTGTTTCTGGTTTGTATATAGATTCGTTTGTATTATTTTTTAGATTCCATGTGTAAGTGATGTCATTTGTCTTTCTCTAAGTTACTTCACTAAGCATAGGTCCACCCACGTTGCTACAAATGGCAGTATTTCATTATTTTTTTATAGCTGAGTACTATTCCATTGTATATATGTACCACATCTTCTTCAGTCAATCATTTGTTGATGGACACTTGGTTTGTGTCCATGTCTTGGCTATTGTAAATAGAGCTGCTATGAACATTGGGGTGCATGTATCTTTCTGAATTAGTGTTTTTGTTTTTTCCAGATATACACCCAGGATTGGAATTGCTGGATCATATGGTAGCTCTACTTTTAGTTTTGTAAGGATCCTCAATACTGTTTCCACAGTGGCTGCGCCAATTTACCTTCCCACCAACAGTGTAAGAGGCTTCCCTTTTCTCCACATCCTTTCCAACATAGTGACATAATCGGGGTATCCCCCATCTCTTGTCTGGGATTTCTGCTCTGCAGTTAGGCGGGAGGATGAAGATGACACTCCCAGAAGACCTTTGGGTTCATGGCTCACCTACCTATTTCCACAGGTGTCCGAGGACCCTAAGGTTGAGGCTTTATTTTGTCCTAAATGTGGTTTTCCTTGCATTATAACTTTGATTTCACTGCAGTTTGAATGCAAGATAACCACGAGCCCCCAAAGAATTTAAAAACAGTGAAGATTATGGGGCAGAAAGAATATATAGAATTATTTTTTATTACATTACATTTTATGTGCAAACTTTGTATGCACTTACCTTGGAGTTGTTGTTTGTTATTTATATAAGCTTGCTCTTGGTCATCTGATTTATTTTTCCTTTTGGAAAAGTGTTTGACTGTCTCGGGTAGAGCTGGAACACATCATCATTTATCTCACTGAAATCAATGGAAACCTTTTTTTTTTTTTTTTCACCTGTTGGCTCTTCACTTAAGGGCAGAGTTTTCCGGAATAAAAGTCCTCAAATTAAGTGTGAGATAAGTGTATTAACAAAGGCGCCTCACAGCCTCTAATTTATTTTACCTCCTGGCCCTTTTCCGCATTGGAAACAGCTATGGAGGTTGAGGCATTTCAAGCTTACAGCTTCAGGGGAAGGATAATGCGGAAAAATAAAGGTACCAATTCGTGGCTTTTGAATTCCAAAGGAAGCTTTAGAGATTCACGACAGGGAGAATAGTTGTGAGGCATAAAGCTTTCTGAACTGCTGGAGCTGTGAGAGCTTATCAGCCCAAATCCATCATAACTAGAGGTGGGGTCAGGTCGCCTCTGCCCTAAACCACACACCTGGGGAAAGAGTGGTGGATGAGCCAGTTTGCTCCTCCGCGGACCAGAAGGCTGTGATGCCTTGAGGCTCGAAGGCCTTGGAACTTTGATCCTGCATTTGGAGAAGGAAGAAGGGAACTCAGAACGAAATGGAAGCAGTTTGCCCTGACTGGAATAGCCATCCATTCCCCTTACGAAGTTAAAAGGAAACCTGAGGTAGAAAGTGACCTGATGATTTCTCGGTCAACAGAAAATGGTGATTTGCCATGGCAACCGCTGCTCACAGCTCTGGGAGCTCCAGCTAAGCCCCAATCAACCAGGAAGTGTCCCTGTCACCAGAAGCCAGCACTGGATTGGGGGGTTGGGGGGCCCAAGAGGGAGCCAGAGGAACTGGGAAGCTGGCCATTGTGGGGCTCCCCAATAACACGGTATGGTCTAGCCCCGAATCCACCCACCAGGGGAGCCCCTCTCCTCTCACCAGGAGCCCCGCAGAGGGCAATTTGGGATGGTTTCATCTGGGGGTGAGTTTTAAGTATTATCTAACAACAGCAACAGCGAGGGAATGTACTCGAGGAATTAAAAAACAGGTAAGATCAAAGGGAGTTTATGTAGTATAATATTTAGTAAAATAATTTAGAGTACCTTAATTTAGAAATATTCATCCACCTTCATTTATACATTCTTAATCATTCTTACATATTTATTAAAGCAAATTGCCCAGGAAGCACTTTCTTTCGTGAACAAGCAAAACAAAACAAACTTCACCAAATGTTCTATAATTTAGATTTCACAACAATGCAGATTCTCTTGTCTCATTAGGGTAAAATAGTGGGGCTTTATGGTTTACATCTATACATAAATCTTAAGTACATTTCAGCTTAGAATTGCAGAAGTCAATAGGTTTAATTGTGGACCCCTTTAAATTCATGAACATGGATTAATTGTATCCGGTGTTATTAGACAATCATTTTTGAGGAAATGTATGAAATGACGATCTCTTAGGACCCCAAGCCCTCTCTGCAAACGTGATGCAAACAGTTCTGAAGCAGGAAGCAGCCCGTCATAAGCCGGCTCCTACCATTCTATCAGAGTAAATGCATTTTTCTCCTTCTGGTTGATTGACTTGGAGAAAATTTGCTGAGTTTCTTCAATCTTGGCTGTCATTTGAGCCGTTTCTTTTTTCCAGCATACTGAAGAGCTTATTTAAAGGATTCGTTTGGTAGCTTATAAATGATAAGCATCTCATACCTTTTAATAATTTGCATACATATCTTGGCTCTGCGCCAGCAGACACACCTGTACAACACTGAGCCTCCTATTATTGTCTCCCGAACGGCTTCCTCAGCACCTCTCCTCCCAGATGAGGCTGGTCCCAACAGCCACTGAGACACACCAGGGTACATCCTCCCTTCTGTATTAAAGCAAAAACAAAAGCAAATAAAGCACTGTGTGAAACTGTTGCAGGAAAAACGGGGCCCGAAAGGAGGGTCACGTCCCAGGTCTTGCGTGAGTCCCTTGGACAGGCTGCCAAGTGAGGGTCCTTGGCTTCACGCAGGAAAGGATTCAAGAGTGAGCCATAGCAAAGAGAAAGTAGGTTTATTTAGAGAGAGACACATTCCATAGACAGAATGCAGTCTGTCTTAGAAAGTGAGAGCGGCCCGAAATATGGGATGTTTAATTTTTATGGGCTGGGTACTTTCATAGGATAATGTGGGAGGATTATTCCAACTATTTTGGGGAAGGTGCAGAGATTTCCAGGAATTGGGTCACTGCCCACTTTTTGGCTTTTTATGGTCGGCCTCAAAACTGTCATGGCTCCTGTGGGTGTGTCATTTAGCTGATGTATTGCAGTGAGCGTATAATGAGGCTCAAGGTCTACTGGAAGTCGAATCTTCTACCATCTTGGTCCTAATCGTTCCTAACCAGTTTAAGTCGTGTCCTCAACGGCTATGTCATTCTTTCAATGGTTGTGCCCGCCCTCTTTCCTCCTGTCTCAAAAGGACATGGTGGGGGGAGCTGGTGACACTCCTGAGGGGGATGAAGGATATCCTGCAACATAAAGAGGCCAGAAATAAATGAGCAAGAAGCAGGTATATGAGAAAATCAATTCCTGGACCGCAGGTAGCGAGTCGGGCAGGGCAGCAAACTGCTCTCTTGGAAACATCTCCTCTGGCTACATCCGAATACAAAAGTCGAACTCTGATTTATCTTAAAATGTATGAGCTTTCTTGAGCCTTTGAGGGGCTGGTTTGGTTTCTGCGTTAATACTTTAGTTTTACTGTCTGACGTTATTTCGGTGCACCCTGACATTAGTTCATCTTCTCATAAAAGCAAGATCTCCTCAGATTACTTTAAAATTGTCCTGCCTTCCAGATGAGTAAACGGTAATCGCTTCCTGGCATCTGAGCCCACGCCTCCATCAGAGACCCGGACCGAGATCATCCTGCCAACGTCATCTCCATCAGAAACGCATCTGAATTGAATCTGAAAGCTCCCCAGAGCAGCATTCACTCTTAGAAGACATCATTATTAAATATGTGTTGGGCTTAAAGCACAGTGAAATGATTCCTTTGGTTATAGTTAAAAAATGAATGGATAGATTTCTCCAGACCTGAAATGGAATCTGGATCTCACTAGTGAGGATTAAGAAGGTTAAAGGTTAAAGTAATTCCTACCCTTGACAATCTTATCATTCTCCTTCCTCACCACCACTATGTCCAGGGAGTCTGTTAATTCCCCAGGAATTGCTCTACCACTGAGCATTACAGGATGTCCAGCCGACGGAGGCTGGGGGGTAAATACTAAAGAAGAAGGGAAAACTACACAGAATTTGGAGGGTGATTTTAAAAGAGTGTCCTGACACTCCTCTGGAAGAATTTTTGCATGCTCCAACCCTCCCTGTCATCCTGCCTGCTTTGAGATTTGGAGGGGATATTTCTCACCACATATGAACTTAGAATAACCTGACCAGTGTATCTTCCTAAAATAAAATGTGGTCATGACATGCCCTTACCTGAAACTGTCAGCTGTTCCCATACAAGGCAGCTCGTTGAGTCCTGCATCCTTCCCCCTCATCTGGCACAAACCCTTCCCTTATCTGGACCACCCCGCTTCTAGCGTAGGATCTTACTGCATGACCTGTGGATCCCTGCACTAGAGCACCTAAGACAGGCCTGTGGCAGGTATGTGGGCACCTTAACCCCACATAGGGCTCTGCCAACTTGACTCCGGGGTCTGATACGTGTGTGCTCTTAGCAGAGATGCCCAGGAGTTCCTGTCTCTGCACACGCTGCCTGACACAGGATCGCATCAGACTCCTTACCCTGGACACATGTCACAGGATGTTCAATGTGGTTGGTGGGACCATTGGCATTTACTGTATTTCTCTCTGATGTTGGTTCTGCCTCGTGCTGTTTACCTCCAGAGGGAGACAGACACGATGTGAGACGGGCAACCCTTCCAGACCCAGCCTTGGCAGTCCTGCTCTCCGGGGAAGCCGAGTATGTTCACGACACCTGCAGGAATGGGTGGAGCGAACAGCTGCCCACTTGGGCAGGAACCTCCTGCATAATGGCCTCCGTGCTCTGGCTTATGCCTTCTAGCCTACCTGGCCGGCTGCGACTTTCTCACCTGAGTGAAAACACTGAGTTTTGTTAAGGAATGAGCTTTGTTATTTCTATTTTTTAATAAAAATTGTAGATATCTGAGGTGTACAATGTGATGTTTTGAGATATATATGTATATGTGTGTAAATGATTACAACAATCAAGTTAATAAACACACCCATTACCTCACATGGTTACCGTGTGTGTGTGTGTAGTAAGAACACTTGAGATTGAATCTCTTAGCAAGTTTCAAGTGTACAATACAGTCTTAGTAACTATAGTCACCAGACTGAGCATTGTATGAGCCTCAGTACCTATTCATCTTATAAGCAGAAGGCTGTACCCTTTGACCGACCTCTCCCCATTTCCTCCACCCTCTGACCCTAGGAACCACCATTCTACTCTGCGCTTCTGTGAGTTCATTTTTTTAAGATTCCACATATAGGAGAGACGGTGCAGTATTTGTCTTTCTCAGTCTGGTCTATTTCAGTCAGCATAATGTCCTCAAGGTTCATCTACATTGTTGCGAATGAAAGGATTTCCTTCTTTTTTAAGGCTGAGTATTGAGAGCATTTTATATACAGTTTATGCTACATCCCAAGACCATAGAGGGAAATAGGGAAAGTCCAGGTAATAGAGAAATAAACAGATCATTTAAAAAAGTTATGTGGCCAATCTAACACCGCTTTCCTGCCCCCCGCTCCAAAAACCCCCCCCCCAAAAACAGTGAAACAGAGGTAAGCAGGGCTGTTTCTAACAATAATAATTACAGACAAGATTCCCTGCGTATCTACTCTGTGCTGGATTCCATTCAAAACACTCCACTTCACATGCATTATGTTACTTATACTTTACAGCAATTCCAGTTATAATTTACTATTATTATCCCCATTTAGGGACTTATAAAGAGGAAGAACCAAGACTTGCAGTAATTTGTCCAGTGTTAGTTCTTTCACTGGGGCCCAGATGGCTGATTTCTCGAATCTGCATTTTTAAGTCTCTGTGCTTCGCCTGTAACTGTGGGCGTCCTGGGAGAAGGAAAGCAGGGCAGCCTGACTCTCAGCTCCACTCTCAGGAGGGAGCAGTTGAGGACTGTTTCAGGGTTTCACATTGATTATTACAGCGTGCGCGCACACACACACACACACACACACACACGTGCATCCACGCAAACGTCAGCACAGCCCTGGGGCCTGGGGACCCACGTGGATGCTATTTCCTACAGACTAACAAAGTGATCCCTGACATGCTGAATCCCATTTCTTCCCCTGGATCATTTTGGTCACCATCATCCAGGCTGACATAACCTCTCCAGCCACTAGGATTTCAAGCAATTTAAGGCTTCAGGGATGTTTTAGAGAACCAAGCGCCATTCTGCTCAGACTCAGAGGGAAACAGAGCAAACGAACCCATGACTGGGTGACACCCAGCCTGTCCCAGACAAGCCAGGCTCATGTTGAGTGCATGAACTGTGCAGATGGTCTGCGAGGAGAGCAGTCTCCACAGGGTTGGGCCAGCACAGAACTTTCCTGCAAGACTCCAGCGGCACCATCCTGTGGGGAGCCCAGGCTGACAGCCGAGAGTGAGGGCTGATCCATTTCTGACCTTGTGCCGGGAGGAAACATCCAAAGACGGCTCCTGGCCAAGCCCACTGGTGAGTCCAGTCAGCAGATCGGAGAGGTCTCTCACCTACGGGATTTTTACTTGCACAAAACAAACAGCACACAACCTGTTTAAATTTCCAGGTCATGGAGTTTTGGAATCGTGATAGAAATGCCTAATTCTTCTATTGTGCAAAAGCCCAGGAAGGACAGCACACAGTCAGACGCTGATCACAGGTTGAGGAGGCGTTCCCGAGGCCCCGGGGCACGAGGTGCTCTCCGCTTCTGGGCAGCTTCTCAGACTACCTGGGACATCACAGCTTCCTACAAGAGAAAGATGAATTGTCGAGGGTTTGTTGTGGCTGTAAGATGTTCCGAGTACATACCTGAGAGAAGCCGAGGAGGGAAGCTGGTGGGTTGATGCCTGGGTGACAATGCAGGCTTTTACGACCCTCCCTGTCAGCCGTGAGGACATCACCACCTTAAAGGCATCTTCCGCCTTCCTTCTTGTGGCTCAAGTGCCCAGTTGGGTGACTGTCCACCAGCGCCCTGACACTAACCCTGACCTGAACCTTAAGCCTAACCTGTTTCTGGTCTTCAGGTTCCACAGAAGGTGGCCACAGACCCACGTCCTCAGTTCTCTGCAGACGTATAGACATTTCAGTAGTTTAATTTTTAAAAGGTTTATTATTTTGAGCTTCTAAAACAAACACGCCATCTTACTTTCTGCATACTCGAAGTCCAACAGTGAAGAAGCAGTTTCCTGGTGCTAGAGGGAAAACAGCCCACAAACCAGGAAGAAGCCACATCTCAGCCACTGGCTGATTTGGGGCACCTAAATATTTATTCTATTGAGTGTTTCATGAGATTAAATGACTACATGATACCGTACATGTACAATGACATTTACTGTCACAAGAAAGTACCTAGGAATATGATCCACATGGAGTAATGATTTTACAATTTTTGTATTTTAAGGCAATTTCCTAAATGCTCAGTAAAATTCAATCGACAGTGACTGCTAGCTGCCCTGCGCTGCTCTTCTTGTTTCAATCTACCCCGTCTGCCTCCACAGAAGGCTGCTGGGGCCCTCTGTGGTCCATCTCCCGGCCATTGTACAGTCCCTGGAGCATCGTTTCTTCCAGGCGCTCATCTCCACGCTGCATCTCAGGCTTGTCCAGCTCCCCTGCAGGCGTCCCTCTCCCCTCCACGGCTACCACAAAGGCGTGCTTCTCCCCTCCCTGCCCGTCTCTGCAAAGCTGGCCCAAGCTCAGGGCTCCCATCGATTTCAAAAGAAGCCCTGGGCTTGGGTAACTCAGCCTACACAAAAGCAGTGCGGAATCAGACTCAGGATTTCTCAGTTCCAGAAAATGTGCTTCACTCAGATCCAATGCCTCTGGAATGCTAAGTCAAAGAAAGCCATTCAGTAACTGGGTCTAATTTAAAACTGATGTAGCAAGTAAGTTGCACCAACTGCTATGTCTTTTGCAAACCAGGGTATAACATTAATGAAGTACAAGATTATCGGTTAAAGATCTGATCAGAGCCTTTAGTAACACAAATGTGTGCTCTGAGGTCAGTAGGAGCTCTGTGTGTGTGTGTGTGTGTGTGTGTGTGTGTTTGTGTTGGCAGCAAGGGAGAAGGGGGAAAATTACAGGAACGTTTACAGAAGGAATATTAAAAATGGTAGAGAAAAATTAGATCAGTATTTCTTTCAGTGTATCCTCAGTCACCCCGATCTGGCTGAAAGTGCATCGTCAAATGTTTAAAAAGAAAATAATGAATCTTACGTTCTAGCTTCATGGAATAAAGAGGATTAAAATAGCTGAGCGGACACAAAGAAGCAAGCATGAAAAGGGAAAGATCTTAATTAGTTAATACAAAACATGCTGAATCCAATTATGAGCATCCTGCAATTCGGATTTGGTTCTTTCTGAACAGATGAGAGCAAATATGTCTTTAAATCAATACTGCGTGCCTGAGCTTCCGAGCTGCATCCAGTCATCGCATAGGGTTGCAAAGGGACTTTAGAAAAGACCCACTAGGAAAGTGCTGACCTGGCTTCTGAGGACCGTTGGTGGTGTAATTTTCTCAAACCCCCCAGAGACTGATAAAGAAACTGGAGTAGTTCATTAGCATAAGACTGGCAAAAATCTATTGATTTTTAACTCCACAGAATATTCTGTTTTCATTACGATCTGCTGAGTTATATCTATTATTGGTCCAGGGCCATCTCCCCCTGGTTAACCGTGAATCTCCATTATAATGAGAACACACCTTGAAGAAAACACGGAGAACTTTACCTTGCTGTCAGCTATTGTCACACTGTTCTGGGAATCTTCCCTCTGGATTCCAGCTTTGTATTTTTAGAAAGTAGCAGAGTATTTAATCCTCCATAATTAGAGTTTCCCCCGAAAGGACAAACTCATTTATATGACTGTCAATTGAACCAGATCCTTCAACCGTTGTACTTGGTGTTTTGTTGTAATGTTTTAAACGACTTGGTAGGAATTAGACAAAATTAAGATAAAAATGTCAAAGCTGCCTTTAAATCTCAGATGGCTGATCTACATTTAGAAAATGCAGTTATACGAAGAAAAGTTGGTACAAAATATATATTTGGTCAAGTTTTTGACAGTATTAGGATGGTGACGGATCTGAATTGGGGGGAAGGGGCTTGCTACAGAGAATATGCCTGGGGCCGGCTCACTGACCCTCAGCCTGAAGGATGGTAGGCAAAATGTCCACCAACCTGTAGTACTTCAGTGTGATGGGGGTGCTTGGGAGGGAGAGCCAAGAACTTTTGCATTTAATTGTCCTTCCTACCTTCCCCTCACTGTTCCTTTCAGGTATAAAGGGTTAGTCTTGTGCTATATTTTGAGTCAACATTCAGTTTCTATAAACACACACACACGCACACGCACACACACATATACACAGACAGAAAACAAATCATCACTCCCAGAAAAGGTTTGTGTACAAAGATGGTGAATAGTACAACAGTGGCAAGACCCAAGTCCACCTCTTCTGGGCAAAATCGCTTCTCACGTGGTCGGTGTTCTAGAGCACAGTGGACCTGCAGCGGATTAGGTCACGGTGGAACCTGGCAGTGGGTCTGAAGGCTTGAGGATGAAGCCACCAGGGACGCATGGTCCCCCCCAAGAGCACGTGGGCTGCTGGTGCCAGACGCTGCGACCCTGCTTGCTTAAGATTATCCAGCCCTTTAAAATGGGGTGGACAGAGGGCCTGCGAGCATGCCCCCTCTAGGGAGCCGCTAGAGCCAGTCCCCTGCCACCTGCCAGCCTCTCTGCACACACTGGCTTCACTTGTCCCTCCCAGAACCTCATGCCGGCTTCCCAAAGTGTGCGTGAGCTGGTCAAGCCACCTGTCTCAGAGTGGAATTCCTGGTCTTGGGGAGCCCTCCGTGCACCAGGGATCTCAGCCTGTCTTCCTCTGGGTGAACTGGAGTGCTCACCAGGAGTGGAGACCCGAGGAGTCCTGCAGTCCTGACAGCAGTTAAACTGGGTTGGATGCAGGTTTCTGGGCCTATTTGCTCCACGAGGCCCTTTGCACACCCTGCTCCCCACCCCCGGCCCTATTATTGTCCACGCCTGGGTCAGCTCTGCCACGGAAGGTATGAAGGGGTGTGCGTTGTAATGAGCCAGAGCTGCTTGGATCCCAGGCAGGGCCTGCCTGCAGGAAGGGCCCTGAGCCGCACGCACAAGCCGTGCCAAGCCCAGGGCTCTGCAGAGCTGAGGCTGGTCCACACCAGCGTGGCCAGAGTGCCTACGGCGGGCCTCTCCTGACTGGTCAGTGCCCAGGCTCTCTGGCTGTGTTTCCAGGACCACCCCTGGGAATGTGGAGTGCTATGTCCAGCCAGTCCTGAGCAGTGACTGCCAGCAAGTGGTCTTGTGGGCCCAGTTGTCATTTTCCCATTGTGGGAGAGGCTCCGGCCATGTCTGTTCTGCATATGTATCACTTTTCCAAGTCATAGGCTCTCCACCCCATTCCTGAATCACTCACTAGTCACTGGACCATCTGGAGAATCAGAAACATTAACAGGTGTAAGAGAGGTTTGCAAACTCTAAGTCCTCTTGAAAATCTTAATTATTAGTAAGAATAGTAAAAACACAAAAGCAAAAACGATAAGTAGTCAAGATGCTATAGAGTGAAAATATTGGGGGTGGGGGCATCACAGCCCCAAACAGTGAACTTGATCTCATGGGAAGTTGCCCTGAATTGCAGTAGCCCTTGATGGTGGCTTAGAAGGCATGTTGAAGAAATTCATTTCTAAAAGATCTGACTTCCTTATGAAAGTGAGTCCCCTCTCAGCACAGCAGGAGTTGTCAGACCTGCTGCCCCCCCCCCTCACTGCTCCATGGGAGAGGGGCCACTGCTCTCCAGAGGACAAGAAGGACCTTGGAAAGCTGTCCATGCCGTGAGGAGTCCTCTCCTCTGGGGCGGGGGTAGGAGTCGCTGGTGGGGAAACATCTCAGGCAGGCATTTTGCCTGAGAGCTGCATTGTTGACTAAAGGATCCCACTAGAACCCCAGCAAAGCTGCTAGAACCATGCTTCTTGTTCCTTGATTTTACACGATGTGGATTAGCATGGACTTAATTTCCCCAGAGTTGAAAAGACTTATCTGAACAAACTACAGCCATTCTAAGGTGGTTCTCACCTCGCCACTGCCTACCCACGACACTAGTCTAGATCTCGACGTGAAGGGAGCCTCCCGGGGTCCTGCCGCAGGAACGTCCGCATAGATGCCCACTGAGCCACTAGGGCACTGCTGCACCCTTGGGAGGGACCCCGTGATGTCCAAGAACCAGTGAGGACTTTCTCTAACTAGGCTGTGGGATGTAAAATGATTCCATTAAGTTGCTCAGAATTTGTCTCAGGGTCCAAACCCTGTGGTTCTATTTAGACTCTCAGAAATGAGGGTTTCGTCTAAGAAATGACAAGGACTCACCGAGTTTTCTGCACTGTGGTCCAGCACTGGGAGCTGCGGGATGAGATCTTGATCATTGTCTACACTAGAATTACTAACATTAGATGCAGAGATGAGATGCCCTTTTTGGAAAACCATGGACTACTTCCTTAGCTTCCCTAAAGAAGATGGAAGAAGAGCAGACAGAAACTTAAAAAGTGGAAAATTTGAGAGATTATCCTCACTTTTAGCTCTGTCTGCTCATGACCCTACCATTCAGGCAACCTGTGGGAAATAAGGAAATAGTAAAGGAAAAGGAGGTCTTGGTAGGATGACAGAAAGGCAAAGACCCAGCAGCAGTGAGCAATTCTGTGGGGAGACTGGATGCTGAAAACCAGCAAGCAAAGCTGGGCAGAGACTCAGGACGTGGACGGAAAAGACCTGAGGCTGAGAAAGGTTGACACCCAGACAGAGCACAGAGCAGCTCTGAGAAGGACATGTTCTCCCAAAGAGAAAGAGGCCGGGACTGGGCTGGACCAAGACTTCGCTGTGACCACTGTGTTTAGGAGGCACTTGCAGGTGATCCAGTTTGCCCAGGACCATTGTAGCTTTAGCACTAAAAGGCCATGTTCTGGGGGTCCCTTGCTGCAGGCACACCAGGATGACTGGCCCCTCATCCTTCCCTCATGGAGAAGGACCCTGATGGAGCAGGACACCTCAGGTGCCCGTGTTTCCTCCACCTTCGTGTGTGCCTGCCGTGGTGATTAAGGAAACAGCGTGTGGCCCACTATGTTGGGGTGAACACTGTCCCCCAAACTCATCTCCACCTGGAACCTCAGAATGTGACCTTGTTTAGAAATAGTCTTGGCTGATCTAACTAGTGAAAATGAGGTCATACTGGATGAAGGTGGACCCTAACCCAATGACTGGGGTCCTCATGAGAAGAGAAAAGAGAGACCAGCAGCAATGGCATGGTGATGGGAGGAAAAGGCACCTACAAGCCAAGGGATGGGAAGAATTGCCAGGAACCAGCAAAAGTGGAAGAGGCCAGGAGGAATTGTTCTCCAAAGCCTTCAGAGGGAGTGTGGCCCAGCCAACACTTGGTTTCAGACTTCTGGGCTCTGGAACCATGAGAGAATAAACTTCGGTTATTTTAAGCCACCCAGTTTGTAGGACTTTGTGACAGCAGCCACAGAAAATATAGTTACTGTGTCTTATTTGGTCCTAATCAACTGCTCACCACTAACTTTCTGTGGCTCCTCTCAATTCTGTGAAATAAAACCAGGTCAGCCTTGAAAAGGAAGACCCACCTGGCTTGGATGGACCCCGTGGATGTGAAGCTTGCCCCATGGGTACTCAGACAAAACTCACTTCCTGGAGCCCTGACTCAGGGGAACCAGTCAAGCACACCTGATCGTGGCATCTGGAAGGAGGCACTGGTCCTTTGGTCAACCCTTAGTCCATCCTGTGTGTGGGCATCTCTAATGGATCCCCAGTAAGAGGGGGGATGCTCAGAGCTTCAGGGAGCTACTGAAAAGCATCTGTGTGGCTGTGAGGTTGGAAGGGCGTTCAGAGCTCCATCTACACTTCTTCATGTCCTCGAGGACCTTTGATACAAAGCACACAATCGACATCCCTGTGGACATGAAGGATGGGCAAACTTTGCCGTCTGCTTCTCCTCCCCAGACGTCTGGCTGAGTCCTGGTCTACCACTACAAGGTCTGTGGGGTTCTAAGTGGCTCTTCCCAAGGTAACAGGTGATGACCCATCTGAGGACTCTGAGAAGGTTGTGCTCTGCAACGTAGGCTCTTACCTCTCCCCCTGCAGAGAGTCTTGGCCTTGGATGATGTGTCACTCAAGGTTCTCCAAAGAAACAGAACTAACAGAAGATAGATGGATTGATAGATAGATACATAGATAGATAGAGATTGAGATATCAAAACAGCAAAAACTAAGAGAAGTGAATGGTTATTCCCCTTGTTTTAATAGAAGTTCGACATTATCTATCTATCTATCTATCTCTATCTTACATATATATTCTACATATATATTCCATATACAGGTATATATATAGATATAACATAATGTTATATCTATCTATCTAATTTTTTTTAATAAAAAATACTTTTTGTTTAAGGAATTAGAACCCCCAGTTGTGAGGCTAGCAAGCCTGAAACCTACAGGGTAGGTCAACAGGCTAGAAACTTGGGCAGGAGTTAATGCCACCGTCTGGAGACAGAACCTCTTCTTCTCCAGGAAACTTCAGGAACATCGGAGAAGACACAGTCATCCTATCCTGAGTCATCCTATCATTAATTGCATAAAGCAAGCCTTTTATGATAGGTGCTGTGACAATGACCCACCCAGGAAATCGAACCTGGAAAGAATACTCATTTATTCCTCTAGCCCTCTTGAGATTAAACAATTCAAAAGCCCAACTCTTTAAACCGTATATGGAAGGATACCAAAAGGAACTGCCCAGGTACAGCCTGTGTACATAAATGAGGCCACACACTGGGGAGGCTTTGTTGATTTAGTGAAGGAGCTTTTTGAGTGCATGTGTGTTTGGTAAAAGTTCAACAGTGATGCCTGAAAACCCAGCAACTACTACAGAACCACAGCTCGTTGTCTGGCAACCCCGCCAAGCTTTAGAAAGAAAGAGCTCTCCGGGCACTCAATCGTGAGACCGGCTGTGGTTCCGAATGCACAGCTTGGGTCAGACCTGTTAGAAAACTGATAACTTATTTGCATAGCATCGTGCTTGAGGTAATCGGCCAATAGTTCCCCCTTCCCTTTTATCTTTGGACTTCCACTCCATGCCCTGTCCAGGCATTGAGAAGCCTCAGAGATATTTGTTTTATCTGAGCAAACAATGATTTCCATTATGATCTTAGTTCAACTCTTCTGAAACCTTGGAAAAGGCACACACAACATATATTTTGATATTTATGACTGCTGTGAGCACAAAAACAGGAGGGTCTGGTAACTCGATCATTCTGAGTGGCTGCCACACATTTTTAGCAGACTACTCACTGGGATGGAAATAGAGTCTAGTCATAGGTACAGGTGTAGAAAAAGATGTAGCTGCTATATCGATACAGATACAAAGATAGATGCAGATATAAATATATATATTAATATAGATATAGATATAATTTTACATATACATAGAAAGATGGGGAGACAGACAGACATGTAAAATTAATGAAGTTTATTTCATAAAGTAAACATACTAGGGCCATTTTGAATCTCAAACGTTTCATATATGATTTTAGTGAAATTAAATATAAAGATGAAATTTAGGAAAATATGAAAGATTAGTACAGCTACTTAATACGTACTTACTGATTTTATTCTACAATATGATAAACTACCTAATTATACAGGTCTGTTTCATGCATTGTTTGTCACTGTCTAGTGCACAAAAAAACTGTAAACAACAAAAACTCAGAGAATGAATGGCTGTTCCCTCTGCTTTAATAGAAGATTAACGTCTCCACCGTTAATGTTTATGATAGCAAATGCATTAATGGTAGGGACACACACCCTACGCTTCTATTTTAATGCAACTGTAATATGAATTGTTCTATGCTTATCTGAAGAGATGAGTTACATAAAAACTGAATGTGTGCATTGTTTTTCATTTTGAAATTAAATCATTGCTCATTGAACCAAACTACTCGTTTTTGTGGGTAGCTTCTGCTTACAGAAGGGTGTGTGGACACGCAAGAACCACGAGCAGAGCTTCCCTTCGATGTGATAACTCTCCATTTTGCAACAATGCTCCAACCAGGTGCTGCACCGTGCTTTGGAGGGACTGTTTTTCACATTCAAAACTCTAAAGAAAAAAAAAAGTATTCAATGCTCTAAAGAAAAGAAGCCCTTCTTTTTGTTTCAATAAACCACACACGTTTTATCTTTTAATTGCCCAAAATGTTAGCACCATTTTATTCTACATAAAGCCAATATTTATTCTAGTGTAAATATTACCCAGGGATGTTTGGGGTGATCAATAATGCACAGGAGGGCTGCTTCAAGCACGATTAGGAGTGTATTTGAAACCCAGCCATGGATGCTCCTGGATCAGGTCTCATTTTTCTTTGCATCTTGCCCTAAAGAATAATGATACTTACCCTTCGATAGCATCACATTGCCAGAAAATCTGATGCACTGGGACTAGAGTCATCTGTTCCAGAAATACTAATTTCCAAAGGTGGTACATTTGGCAAGGTGGTCTTAACGCTTGCTTTATGTGGGTAAACATGAATCTTTGAAAGAAGCTCACTTAAACTCATTTTCAAAAGCATCATGTTAGCTTCTTTATTTTGTCTTCCCTCTTTGCTTCATAAAAGCAATTCAGGCAAAATTAACTGTCTCTCGGAGTAGCTGTCCCAGAGGTATCACATCCACAAGGCAAGGCAGAATCCAAAGCTCTATGGTAGCAAAACAGAGAACTGTTCAGAATGTCTCACTGGCACACCTAGGTCAAATTTTCTTACCCCAAGACACTTACGTATAAAATAGCCGTGACACCTTTGTCACACTAGAGCAAGTGTGTACACCTGCAGTCTGGCATGTAGGTGCCAGCCCCAGGAGGCAGAACGTCACCTGTTGCCTCCGCCCCCCCTTGCTGGAAGGGCAGGTGCCATGCTGTCTGGCTCTGCAGCCCAAGCATCTTGTCTGCCAGGCTCAACTTCACTTATGTATTCCTCCTGGGCTCCACAGGACGCGGAAGCCAGGAGTTTCATCAGCAAAATGTCTTTTGTTTTTCTTGCTTTACTTATTCAGAAATCGAACGGAGGTTTTTCTGTTTGTTTTTGTCTTAGAATTCAGTTTTTATCAGATTTCTCACATTTGATTCAATAATTAGCCAATCAAGTAATTTATGAGATTTAAGCCGAGAATCTATTTTGGTTTAAATTATATGGAAAACGGAAACAGATATGTCCTAAGGCATTAGATGTCTCTGGTCTCCACTTCTGCTCCCTTCTGGGATTCCGCTGCCTCGCCAGAATGAAGGGGTAGACAGAACGGCTTGGAGCTCAAGCAGAGTGGAGGACGAACCTCGGGAAACCACTCGGACACGTGACAAAGTTTGACCAAGGGAGGTTGTGGACAGGGACGGTACCTCTCACCCAGCACATAACTGGGAAATGGCCTGTCCTGAGTGTGATTCCCTGTGGTATAGGGTAGTGCCTGTCTGTCATCATCTCCTTGTTAATAGTCTTCTTGCTTTAAGTGATTATCAAATTTCCACGTGTTAAAATTCACCTGGGAAACATCACGATTTGTCTTAATGAAACCAACTCAGAAAGTGAGGCTTTGAACCCTCCGTGTGCTCTCAGGGGCAGGAGACACATTTGTCGTTTTGAGCAGTTCTGTTTCTGTGGGTCGATATTTCATGACTTTTATTACTTGTTAGAAATTTTTCAAAGGACAAAGAAAATTTATGTATTTAAAAGATGCTTTACTGTTATATAATAATATTATTTAATGTTATTTTAATAGAATACAATTGACTTTACCCTCAATTACAATTTGGGTCCTTTGCAACATTTTATAAACTCTAAAATAAAAATGGGGATCTTACTGATTATTTTTTTCCTGTACTTTGAAGCATTTCACCATTTTAACATTCTAGAAATTATTTCATCTTTATATATTCTTTCAAACTATGCTTTTAAAAAGCTAAAATAATAAGTATAGAATAATGATGGAATCACCTGGAAGGATAAAATGTAATAAATTGTTATTATTTCATCATCCTTTGGGTTTTTTTGTGTGTTGTACAAAATATTGCATCATCTTACTAGAAGATGTAAAAATGACCTGACATTTTCTTTTTATCTTTTATTTATTTATTTTATTATTATTATTTTTTTTTTTTTTTTGCAGTACGCAGGCCTCTCACTGTTGTTGCCTCTCCCGTTGCGGAGCACAGGCTCCAGGTGCGCAGGCTCAGTGGCCATGGCTCACGGGCCCAGCTGCTCTGCGGCATCTTCCCGGACTGGGGCACGAACCCTTGTCCCCTGCATCGGCAGGCGGACTCTCAAGCACGGCGCCACCAGGGAAGCCCTTTATCTCTTTTTTAGTTTCACTGAAAAGATTTAGGAGTTCAGAATTTTTTCCAATCTTGCCCAAAATGGTAGAAAGAAAAGAGATGAAAGTGAAAATATTTCACCATCATTAGGCAACTCAGAGGGTTAATATATAGATGTCAGCTCTCTGAAATCTCAGAGCATGTTCAAATGTCCAAGACACATTTTCTCAAACTCAAGAATCTGTGAGTGAACAATACGGTCAACAGACAAAGGGGAGATATGGTACTGTCACCCGGCTAGCCATCCACCAGGAAGGGCTCCATCGCAGAGTTCACTGGGACAAGAACCTGCATCTTTCCGTTTGGCTAAATGGACACGTGACAGTATCCTTTCAACTCTTACAATGAAGATTTTGTGCGAAAATGTATTTAATACAGCTCTTAAGTGGACAAATAGTAGGTATGTATACAAAACGATTGGAAGAAAATAGATGATGTAAAAATGAAAAAAAATCATTGGATTTATTCTTTCAATTAATGATGAAAATTGAAACTATGGAGCAAAGAAGATGGCTACCTTCTCTCTTCAAGAAAACTCTGAGGTGTCCAAAATTTCAAAAACTTCCTTAAGTCTTGCGTGTTGATGGTGCTAGGCACAAAAAGGACTCAGAGTCATAATAATCTAGAAACTCTCAGAGAAATAATTAGAATTTGGAATCAGTTTTTACAGGAAAGCTTTGTTCCAGGTTTCTACGGGAAGGTTGGTGCGCTGATAGCGTATTCAGAGGACTTTATCTGTTTCACACATATAGACTTACAAGCTAGAAAACATGGAAGCAAAATGCGGGTTTGCAAGGCTAAAATTCTTGTGATTGTAAATGGTTTGAAAATTGACTTAAAATATAAAGGAATAAAAAGGAAACGGATCCACTGTGCCAAGATGATAAATGTTGGTGAAGGCTTTTCCTGACATCCTGAGTGTATTAGTCAGGGCATATATAGATAGAGAGAGAGAGACGGAAAGAGAGAGAGAGAGAGAGAGAGGGAGAGGGATTGATTGTAAGGAATTGCCTTGGCTTATGTGATTGATTAGTGGCTGATGAGTTCCCACATCTTCAGTCAGCAAGATGGACATCCAGGGGCACAGTTCCGGTCCAACCGTGAGAGCCTGAGAAGCAAGAGAGCCCACGGTGTAAGTCCGTCATTGGATGACCAATGTCCCGCTGGAAGACAGCCAGGCAGACAGAGATGCCTCCCTCACTCAGGTTTTTGTTCGATTCAGGCTCCCAGCAGGTTGGGTGAGGCCCCACCCTCATCAGAGAGAGCGATAAACTTCCTCAACCCACGGACTCAAACGCTCACCTCATCCAGAAACACCCTGGCAGACACACCCAGAGTAATGAATAACCAAACACCTGGGCGCCCCTCAGCCCATCCAAGTTGACACGTAAGATGAACCATCTCGCTAGAGGCTCTGGCATCTGGGAAAGGGCACCCAAGGCGTTTCTGTTCAGTGCTTTTCGGAGGCGGCTTCTCCTGCAGTTGTGTGTTCCAGAACAGGAAGCAAGTAGAGCACACGATAGACGTGACTGTCCACACCAGCAGGTCGCTTAAACTTAACAGCTACTTCCCGTGAGGGTGTGCTGTCCAGTCCCCAACACACAGCGACTGACGTTTAGGGGTGTTTGATCAGGTGCAGTGGAATTCCCTTCATGGGGGACCCAGTATAAATGAGTGTGACTGGTTGATATGACAGCAACTCCAAGTTGTCAGAACAAGGCCAGTCCCAAGTGGGCACACGATAAACACGTGCCAGGGAATGGGGCAAGACGGAGGGAAAGAAGAGGGGAAGCTGGCAGAGGGGCGGGAAGGAGGGAGGGGGAGAAGAGTAGGCAGGCAGGCCCCGGGTAAGATGAACTCATTGATGAGTTCCCTGGTAAAAGGAGTAAGCCTGGGTCAGAAAATGAAAAGTCACTCAAAATAATCGTCCAATAAGTAGTAGATTCTAAAACTCGTTCTTGTAAGGAGACTCGGGATGTAAAGTAGTACACAGCGGAGCCCGGAGAGGCCCTGAGGGTCTATCGCTTTCTGGAGCGCCGTGTCTGGAGGCGCGACTTTGCCCTGAGCCTGCGTCCTGCGCTCTCAGAGGACTGAGGCATTAGCTGCAGGTGCCCGTGGAGTGGCCGTATTCCTGGGCCCCAGGTGGCTTCCCAGCCGTCCTCCGTCTTGTCCTCACCCGGATGTGAGCCTGCATTCTTCACCTGCCCTCTGACCTCCGTCACAACAGCTCCAGGACCTGGTCCCCTACCCTGGCCCGGGTGTCGGTCCCTCTCACCGTCCCGTCCTCGTGCTTCCTATAGGTTCGCACATCCTGTGACTCCAGGGCCACTGTCCTGCCCCCCTACCCATGCTTTGCTCAGGACTCTCGGGTCTTCCTCGGGGTCTCTTACTCTCACGCTGCAGAGGGTCCCCCCACCCCACGTGTCAGCCCTCCTCCGGACTTTGGCTGTCGTCTGTGCCCTTGTTCTCCTGGGAGGCGAGGGGATTAACCAGACCAGGCTTTGCAAGTCCCTTCTGGGCCCCTCTACCGGGCTGTTTGATTCCAAGGCCTTCGGGGTGGGGCTGCTTGGATGGGTCAGTGGAGGGGGCAAGCTGGAGGCTCCTGGGGTCAGTTCAAGGGTCAGGCTGCCCCGTATCCCTCGGGAGAACGTTGCCATGGCATGTCTGAGTCCAGAGGGCCCAGGAAGGATCACTCAGGGGTGGGGTTCCCCAAAGTGCATAAAACTTTAGGCCTCACAGACCTGGACCTGCCTCCGGGGAGGGGGGCCGACCAGGGGTCCGGGACCTCATTCAGCTGACCAGCCCTCTGTGTGTCCACATCCTAACACCTGCTCCAGAGGCGCTCACTGGGAACCAGGATGCCTGAGCCTCCCGGTCTGTGCACAGAGTAGGCGAGCGATAGAATTTAAGTGGAGGAATTCTCAGTATTTAACTAAAATGCAGTGATTCTGCAAGTCCTTTGAAAGGACCGCAGAGCTCCAGGCGGTTGAGGGAGGGGTCGGGACAGAAGAGGCAGGTGGGATTACACTCTTCCTCCATCTAATTTCTTCCTGATTTTTGTCAGAGCAGGAGAACAGAAGTGTCCGGAAAGCCCACTTTGCTTTTTCAGAGCAATGGAATTCTATTTGGGTCTTTAAGATTCTAAATGGATCTTTGATGAAAGTTTATGGGCTGGAAAAGCAAAGTTCTTTAAACCTTGGTCCCCCAATACCTATCCCTCTTCTCTTGCTCTCCCAACCTGTTTACCTCAAAGCTCAAAGTCATGTTTTCTTTTAAAAAAGTAAAAAAGAAAGGAAGAAAGAAAAAGAAAGGAAGGAAGGAAGGAAGGGAGGAAGGGGAAAAGAAAGAAAAAGAAACATATATATGACTAATACTTGTACATTGAAATATTTTAATTTGATTGTGGACACATGGGCTTGCAAAAAATAAAAAAAAATAAATAAATAAAACAGTAAGGAAAAGAAAATCCAAAACCCAAGTAAATATTTAAAAGCTCAATACAGTGGCCAATCCCTGTAAGTTTTGTGGTCACATTTTCTAGTGGTAAAAATACAATCCATTTTCTTGTTTGCCATGGTCTGATTTTAAAGCACACCGCACACTTATTCCTCATCTCCAAGGCAACGTACTGGGTGAATAGTGTTCCTCTAAAGCTCACATCCACCTGGAACCTCCAAATGTGGCCTTATTTGGAGGTAGGGCCTTTGTAGGTGTCATAAACTAAGATGAGGTCATACTGGAGAAGGGGGCCCCAAACCAGTGACTACTGTCCCTGTAAGAAGGTGGAAACATGGAGACGCAGAGGGAGCACAGCCACGGGGGACGAAGGCAGAAACCCCAGTGACCCCGAGGCAGGACTAGGACCCCCAGGCGCAGTGCCAACACCTGATGTCTGACCGCTGGCCTCCAGACTGCAAGGGAATGGTGTGGCTTTAAGCCGCCCAGCTTGTGGTCATTTGCTGAAGCCGCCCCAGGAGACTGGTCCACCCAGCCTCCTAATTCGCAGGCCAGCCAGGCCGTGGGCGCTCCTGCGCAGAGAGGCACCGGGTACCGGGCAGCTCGCGTAAGCAAGGCCCACCGAGAACCGGTAGGGTCCTTGCATCAGGCCCGGTGCACAGGTGGGCTACCGGGAGAGCAGCTGACTAAGAGACCCTTCGGGGGCATCGCTCACCCCTTAGCATCCTTGTAATGGAACGTGTGGACTCAGCCACCGGAGGAGACTCACCTGCACTTTGGGCGGTGCTCAGGTCAGCGGCAGGAGAGCAGGACAGCGCAGACGGGATCTGGGCGCTCCCCCGGGCCATGCCTTCTGCTCTGCAGGGAGGCGAGGCCGCGAGTGTGGGACTGGCCTCTGCTGCCCCCGCATCACGGCGCGGCTGTGCAGAGCCGCGGCGCTGGACCCCAGGGGCCAGCAGAGAGTGTGCGCGGGCGCAGTGCACAGCGGCCGCCGTCGGTCGGAGGGCGCTCAGAACTGCGAGGGCTGTGGGCCGCCTTCACGGGCTGGGGGCTCGTTTGATGCCCAGAACCGCATTCATTTGCAAGTTCAATGACCAGGCTGGAGACTTAGCAAAAAAGGGGTTTCTGTAGACCTGGATGTTTGGATCAAGTCTTTTTTTTTTTTCCTTTTTTCTTTTCAAGACCTAAGTCGCGGGAAGCACTGAGTTTGCCTTTCTCTTTGCAGCTTCCCTAGGGTTGTAATTCGCTTTGTGCTCCTACTCCTGCCCTCAAATAGCTGCAGGGAACGGCTTAGTAGGCTTGCCCCCATATTTGTGCGTCAGGGGCAGGCTCCCAGTGGGGCAAAGCCTGGAGGGTCACCGCGGGTTCCCCCGAGGACCCGGCTTTGGAGTGTAGGGCTCTTGTAGGGTTAGGGGAGGCCCCCCAGCCCAGACAGCAGCCCTAAGGATACGGAGGCACCTGGAACCACTTCCTGGAATCAGGGAGGCAGGACTGCCCTGGTGGTCAGCAGTGAAGCTGCCAAAGGCCCACAGAAACTGTGCAGAAGGTCCAGAAGAATCTGGAAGTGTGCTGGGCACACACACACACACAAGTGAGGCTTTATTTTATCTGACATATTTGTAAGACGCCAAGGATCTTAAATACACGGTGTGCAGACTCTTAGCAACAAATGTGCAGATTCTCCTCCCCTGGGCGTCGTCCTCTGCCTGAGCCGCTGCCCCAGCCACACACTGTACGGCGTCCACGTAAGTTGGTTCACGTCTGCAGGACGCCGCCGAGGATATTACCTTCCTTTTTTTGCGGTACGCGGGCCCCTCCCTGTTGTGGCCTCTCCCGTTGCGGAGCACAGGCTCCGGACGCGCAGGCTCAGCGGCCATGGCTCACGGGCCCAGCCGCTCTGCGGCACGTGGGATCTTCCCGGACCGGGGCACGAACCCGCGTACCCTGCATCGGCAGGCGGACTCTCAACCACTGCGCCACCGGGGAAGCCCAGCACTATGCTCTTTTAACACTCGTGTTCAGGATAAGAAGTGATAAGCGACAGGCTGGGTGTTTTGCGAATTTTACTACATGTAGCTCTTATACTTCAAGTTGCCTAATTAGACTCCTGGCTAATCAGAAGTCACATAATGATGGGTTGTGTTGATGATGGAGTTATTCTGTAGGGCCAAAATTAATATTTTCATTCTCTAGTATAAATAAGTATTAGGCAGACCACATTTTTTTTTTTAAACCCAAGTATTTAAATACTTGTAAGTTTTGTTCCCACAGATGGTAGATTTTTTTTAAGTGGTATTTTATGAAACTTGCAAATATTATGTGCATTACTTTCAAATAAATGTGTGCCCAAGATGAGAGGTACTGGATGGGAAAATTTTGATCAGAGAGGAATCTGTTCTACCAGGAGAGACTTAGCCATGCTAGGAAGTCCAATCCAGAGGCGCCGTCTGACTTGGGATGCGCTCCACCTTTCACTCTGACCTTGGTCATTATCTAGTGTCTCATCAGTTTGCATAATTCTTCACTGCTGGCTAGACGGGCATCAGAGGTGTTAATGACTTGCTGCTGATCTTGTCTTTATTTAAACCTGTGATATTTTATTTATTATGGATTTGGGGGCAGTGAGTTTGTTTGTTTTTTTAATATTGCACTGAAATATGAATTATCCTGATGACTGAGGATGTTGGCACCTCCTTAAATCTGAGTGCAGTGTGGATGTGTGTTTGCATGGTTCAGGGGCCTCAGGGATGGCTGGCGCCAGGACTTGGGGTGACTGGCTATAGTACTGGGTTATATGTGGCAGGTCCACCAAGCTCAGCCATCGTCCAGTTGGACCAATGACATCAGAAACAGTACTTCACATTTTTCTTTTTCCAATTTGTACTTTCTGTTCAACATCCTTAAAATATTCTTCCTGGGACTTCCCTGGTGGTCCACTGGTTAAGAATCTGCCTGCCACTGCAGGGGACATGGGTTCAATCCCTGGTTCGGAAAGATCCCACGTGCCGCAGGGCAACTAAGCCTGTGTGCCACAACTACTGAGCCCACACTCTAGAGCCTGCGACCCGCAACTACTGAGCCTGCATGCTGCAACTACTGAAGCCCATGTGCCTAGAGCCCGTGCTCTGCAACAAGAGAAGCCACTACAATGAGAAGCCCGAGTACCGCAAGGAAGAGTAGCCCCCACTCACCGCAACTAGAGAAAGCCCTTGCGCAGCAATGAAGACCCAGCACAGCCAAAAAAAAATAATAAATTCTTCCAGAATGCTAAAAGACAGATAAGTGAAAAAGGAAATATTCACATCTGTGATATTTAGATAGTTTTATAATTACAAATCATGGACAAAGATCAGTGTATGGAAACGTGTTTGATTGGTTCCAAAAAAATTCTTACAGTAGTGGTATTTTTATTGTTCTTTATTGACATCGATCTAGCTTATGCTAATTAAATGGTGTCTGCCTTTTAAAGTCCATGGATGACAATACATAAAATGACAGTATATTCTCCATCTATGCTTGTTGTTAAGCTTATAAAAACTAAAGCTCTCCCATGAAAAGACAAAGATAATAAATTATGGCAGCATTCATGTATTCCTTTGTACATCCATCCATTCATTATTAAATGTTTACTGAGTTGCTGCCATGTGCCAGTGGCAGCACTAAGGTGCTGTAGAGAAAGTGCTAAATGAAAAAGACATAAATTCTACCTTCCTGGGGCTTGGAGTCAGTGTGCCATATGCTAGTCTACACTATGGAATTATACATGTTTTTAACAGCATTTCCTACACTTTTATGTAGAAATTTGTAGCAAGAATATTTTGCATTAATAGATATCGCTATAAAAAATTTGCATTAAATATTTTATACACACACACACTTATAGTAGTGTGGAAGGAACTCTGAAATGTTCAAAATAAGAATTCTGAGAATTCTTGTAAAAAAAGAATATATATATATATATATATATATATATATATATATATATATATATATAAAACAATCACTTTATTGTATACCTAAAACTAATACAGCATTGTAAATCAACTATATTTCAAAAAAAAAAAAAAAAGAAAAAATATAATTCTGAAAGACATCCATCAACAAACAAATCACAAGAAAGAGCATTAAGGAGAGGAAAAACTGAGTAATAGGATCATTGGATATCAAGGTGGCTGGCCTATGAAATCTTTTTTTCTACATCTACACCATTAATTTTTTTAAGGTCTGTGATTATATTGCTAGAAAGAGACCAAATTTAAATGACTGATAATGAGCTAGATTTGCTCCGTTTTTCATCTATAGAAGTATTACTGTAATGCATTACTCAATGCTTCAGCAGCCTAAAGAAATAAAGAAAGAAAAGTGGCAAAATTGAATACTTCATTTATTTTCAGAATGTTTTGCAGCCATTTACTGACTTCGGAGAATATGGACCAATGACAGTCAGTGAAAGATGAAATCCAAGGGTGCTCCCTCTGCAGACTGATGGAGAAGGACCAGCATCCTGGATTTTCAAGTAAGAGAACAAATTAGTATTTAAAGAAAAAATGTGTTAGCCCCAAACTTAGCAACTAGCTGAGATAGGATTTCGCTACTTAAGGCACAAAACCCTGGCCATTCAGGCTCTCCGTGAATAAATTATGATCACTCAATGGGATTTAAGAAAATCCAATAAATGAAAGTCACCCTTTTCTTTTTAGCCTCAGTTTCCTCATCTGTGTGATTTGTGTAAAATTACGGATTTGTATGAGATGCTTTCTAAGTCCCTGCTCCTACAAAAAATCCATGATTTAATATTTTTAGTAGACAAAAAGACGATAGAACATTTTTTTCTATAAAATAGCGCTAAAATGTATTTTTTCATTATGTTTGTAGAATACAACTTAAACTGCACTTATATTTTCAGGAAAGCTTTCCCTGCTCAAAGAAAAGTGCCTGTGTGCTCTGGTCCTATGATTCAAAGCTGTGTTCTTTGGATAATTTGTTTTCCAGAATGGAAAGAGGCATCCCCATCATGGACCACCAAAGTAGTTTCTGAGTGCCTTCTCATCCATGAGTGAACAAATGTCTGATGAGGTTCTTAAAAAGTCACAGTTTGGGTGTTGTTTTCCAACCACACCTGACAAAGAACTTGTTCAGGATATTTACTGTTCATTTTAAAAATTATTTTGGCGTTTTGGCTTGGGTTCAAAATAATCTAGTAAAATTATTCAGCTCTTTTGTTTTTCTCTTCTCTCATGTAAAATAAAGATATTTTTATTTTTTGTGGATAAACACAAAACTTAGAAAGTAAAAATTAACTTCCTTTAAAAATGTTTGAACCACTCAGACAATTTAGTGGACATTTGTAATGTTTCCTAGAATTTTTTTGTTAAGCTGAGGGCTGGGACTGGGGTATAATGAGTTTGGCATTAACCACAGGTGCAAAATTGAAGGAGAGACCAGACAGAGTACGAGACATAATATTGTAATACAACAGTTAAACAGATAAAATTAACACAAAAAAAATCCATGGTGAGCAAAAGATCTCAGTTTTACATAAAGATAGGATGAGTGGGGGCGCATCACGCCTCCGACTGGGCGTCCAGGCAGCAACGAGGAGCTTTGCAAACCGATCAGAAACACTAGGTGATCTGACCACAGTTAGAGTGAGGTGTGCACTGTGTCCCGGGTTGGATGTCTCAGCTAGGGTTGGCTTCCCCTTCAGAGGAAGATGCAGGGAACACTGAGGTCATAACAGGGAACAATAAAAAGACAAAGTATTATATTAAGATAGTGGGCCCTCTGGTGAGCTGGACCTCCCGGCACTGGGACAAGATGACCATGTCTTGCTGGAGAAGTTTCCATACCCACCTTCCATGCAGAGCCTGGGGCACAAAAGCCTGGCTTCAATTTGTAAAAAATATGCCACGTCTGTGAAGCACAATAAAGTGAAGTGTAATTAAACAAGTTCTGCCTGTATAAGTGGGAGTGAGACAGACATCTGAATTCATGGAACTTCATCCTGGTAACACGTCCCACTGTTTCTGGGTGAATAATCCTTAAATGGTGAAAATTAAGCTTGTGTCTGTGTGTTATCTCGGGTCTTAACTATATTAGGCCTACAAATTGTTCCATTTATATCTCTTTTAGATATTAAAAAAAAAAAACTAGCTTGAAAAGATCAATTTAATTTACTACTTTGTCGCAAAGTCTGAAATCATTTCATGAAGCAATATACCACTCTCAGTTGGTCAGTGACTTCAATCTCTTCATACCTGTAGAAACTTCACTTTATTTCATCAGTGCGTAGGATTAAAAACATCATTCAGACGTTGGTCAGACATATTGGCATTCTATGCACTCCAAATCATCCCAGGGATCCACGTGAAAACAAGGTTTTATACTCGTGTCTGAAAGTCTAATGTCAGTTAAGAAGTCACAATGCCTGCGAGAAAGAAGTCAATGTAATAACACAGAAGAATTTGTCCATAAAGCTTAACATGGAGCCACTTTGAAAGAAAAAGTCAGGCAGGTGAGAGGTGCTTCTGTGCTTAGCAGAGACCATGCCCATAGGGATGTATAATGACAAATAAATAGACAAATACAAGGCTGTGCAGGGCAATGAGAGAAGAACAAATGTTAAGAAGCCTTATCTCTGTCTTGCAGGCAATGAGGGGCCATTGAATGTTTTAATGGAAGAAGCATCCTGATTAGATTTTGGTATAGAAATACAGCTCTGGAAGCTGACTAGGTTTCGGAGTCAAAGAAGGCAATGAGAAAGGTGTTCTAATAATCTGGTTAACATGATGAAACTATGATCTGAGGATGTGGGAGTGTAGGAAGAAGATGACAGGAAGTATTAGGGAAAACTTAAGGAGACAGTGTTGAAAGGTTTGCGATGGATCATGTATAGGCTTTCAAGGAGAGTGCAAGATAGAGATGTCTGGGGGATATAATCATCAAAAAAAAAAAAAAGGAACATCACAATTATACAAAATTATTTTAGAGAATCTAGACAGTATGCTAAGAAATCTCAAATAATTGCCTTATATACCAGAGAACAGGAAATGTATTAACTCTATTTATGGATGACATTTTATATCCAGAAAAGGAAAACAAAAAACAAAAACCAGAAACTAATAAATATTATTAGAATGGAGAAAAAGGCACTCTCATACACTGTTGGTTGTACTGTAAATTGGTGCAGCCACTATGGAGAACAGTATGGAGGTTCCTCAAAAAACTGAACATATAGCTACCATATGACTCAGAAATTCTACTCCTGGGTATATATCCAAAAAACAAACAAACAAATAAAAAACCCAAAACACTAATTTGAAAATATACATGCACCCCAATGTTCATAGCAGCATTATTTATAGTTGCCAAGACATGGAAGCAACTTAAGGGTCCATCAACAGATGAATGAATAAAGATGATGTGGTATATATGTATACAATGGAATATTACTCAGCCATAAAAAATAATGAAATTTTGCCTTTTGCAACAAGTCTGATGGTCTTGAAGGGCATTATGCTAAGTGAAATAAGTCAGACAAATACTGTATGATACCACTTATATGTGGAATCTCAAAAATAAGACAAACTAGTGAATATAGAAAAATGAAGCAGACTCACAGATATAGAGAACTAGTGGTTACCAGTGGGGAGAAGGAAGGGGGCAGGAACAATATAATGGGTGAGGGATTAAGAGGTACAAACTGTTATGTATAAAATATATAATCCACAAAGATATATTCTACAACCCAGAGAATATAGCCAATAGTTTATAATAATTATAAATGGAGTATAACCTTTAAAAAATTGTGAATCATTACTTTGTACACCTGTAATTTATATAATATCATACATCAACTGTACCTCAATAAAAACAAATAGGCCCAGAAAAAATAAAATAAAACAAATTACTAGAACATATAATAACATTTGGTAAGGTGGCTGGATACAAGCTAAATATACAAAACCATAGTTTTCTTCTATACTTTCAATAATTAGAAATGAAAATGAGTACAAATTATTCCATTTTGCCAAGCTAACAAGAACGATAAAATATCTAGGAATATGCTTAATAAGAAAGATAAAAGATCTGGGGCTTCCCTCGTGGCACAGTGGTTGAAAGTCCGCCTGCCAATGCAGGGGACCCTGGTTTGTGCCCCGGTCTGGGAAGATCCCATATGTCATGGAGCGGCTGGGCCCATGAGCCATGGCTGCTGAGCCTGTGCTCCACAACGGGAGAGGCCACAACAGTGAGAGGCCCACATACCGCAAAAAAAAAAAAAAAAAAAAAAAAATCTGTATATAAATCCTAATAAAGAACATAAAACAGGTCAGGTAGGCATTAGCTACAAATATTTTCTTGGGTAGGAAAACTTAAAATCATAAAAGTATTAATTCTTCCCAAATAATATACACATATGATGCACTTTTATTCAGAAGAAAACTTTATTTTGAACTAAATAAAATGGCTTGAGGGGCCAGGTATAAGGCAGAGACAATCCTGCTCACAAAATTCCACATCCTACATGCATATCACAATCTGCTCTAGTCTTAGGTTGAAAGCACATGACTGACCTGACCAACGGACTATACTTGAGAATTAATGTGTTTTTTTATTCACTTTTCTTTTGCAAAGACAAATTCAGAAGCTGCACTTTGAAATGGCAGTGCCACGAGTGCCACAAGGAGTACCTGCATCCTCCGTCCTCAATAGGAGGAAAGCTGCACTAACCCACCCCTCCTTGGGAGTTTGCAAGAGACACACCTGTGTTGAGTTAAGCATTAAAACTCCAAGGTTAATTGTTTCTTCTTTGCCTAGCTGAATCTAACTGAAACAATATGGAAAAGTAAATATTTTAGAATAGACTGTAGAATTTTAAAGATCAGACTAGTGATGAAGCACTTGACTTAATCTATTTTAAAATGTACACAAAGCCATTAACATAAGAAGCAGTATTACACTGACATGACGGAAGTCCATAATAGGAGGTCTATATAGAAAGTAAGTGTGTACAGAAACAATGGATGACAAAGAGCTATTTCAACTCAGGATGGTGACACAGGGGTACTTAATAAATGGTGTTGACATAATTAGCTGTCCATTTAGAAGAAAACAAAACTAAATGTCTACTTATACCATAGTCAAACAAAATCTTTAGAAATATACGAATATTTTGACAATCGTTTGGGAGATATTTGTGTTATTGATAAACAAAGAGCCATAAATTAAAGACAGACCTATCTGACCACATTTTTTTTAAAATGGTAAAAGATAACAAATAGAGACATACCATGTACTGAAAAAACTATTTTCAACATATACAAATAACAAAGGGTATATATCACCAGGATTTTACAAATTGAAAAGAAAAAGACAAAAATCTTTTATGGAGCCTTGAGTCATAGAAAAGGCAATCCAAATGGCCAGTACACATATGAAAAGAAGCTGAACCCCATTGTCAGAGAAATGCAAATTAAGACAGCTGTGAGAAAGGTTTTTTTTTAAACACCAACAGTATAGCAAAATTTTTAAAGTTCAACAGGAGCTGGTATGGATGGGGGTACTTGAAAATAGTCATTTTCATAAATTACTGGTAGGAATTTGAATTGCTACAGCCTGTTAGAGTCATTTATTAAATAAAGATGTGCATACTCTTTTTTTCTTTCTTTTTTTTTTTTTTTTTGGTAACATAAAATACAGAAATGTAAAAAGCAGTAATATGTAAGAATACCTGAACAAGAATATTGTGTTGTGTATGTTGGCAAGAAAAAAAAAAAAAATCAGGACCAATAAGCATATTATCACGCTATTAGCAAGAATGAGTTGTATAGCTCTTGACGGGGATGATGTCCATGATGCTGTATTAAGTGAGACAACTCAATTACAGTGTAAGGAGTTTTTTATGATCTTTTTCTGAAAAGCTAAGTGGTAACACCATAACCCTCTCTGTGTGTACTGCTAAGTTTATGTAACCTCTCGACCACACCAAGCTAAGGACAGCTACCACCAGCGTTAATGGGTTAACCTCCAAAACAGATCCATGGGTAGAAGAGGAAAGATACTTCTCTTTAAAAATTACCTCTCTGGGGCTTCCCTGGTGGCGCAGTGGTTGAGAGTCCACCTGCTGATGCAGGGGACACGGGTTTGTGCCCCGGTCTGGGAAGATCCCACATGCCGCGGAGCGGCTGGGTCCGTGAGCCATGGCTGCTGAACCTGCATGTCTGGAGCCTGTGCTCCGCAACGGGAGAGGCCGCAACAGTGAGAGGCCCGTGCACCGCAAAAAAAAAAAAAAAAAAAAAAAATTACCTCTCTGTACTTTTTTCCCCCACTACTAATAATGAGTATATATTGGGTTTTTTAGACTAATAAATAAGATTTGACAAGAAAAAAACATTGAGGACACAGAAAGTCCATCAGGTTTGAAGGTCTGGGGACTCAGGGACAAAGGGTAGAGTCCCTTATCTGTCATCCTTAGAAACCTCAGGAAGAAGACCTGAAAGACAGGTTTGACCTGATGGACAGGCTGGTGCTCTGGAAACACAGGTTTGTCTCAGTTGAAGCAGAAGGAAGACACTCAAGGTAAATGCCACCAAAATGTGCAGATATTGGTGTGTATTGATGTTCTGCTAGGTGCCAAGGGCACATCTACAGGTGAGCTCCAGGCGGGATTCTGAGGATTGGTAAATGGAGGAAATATCATGGTCGCTCTCTGCAACTTTATACTTACCGTAAGTAGGAAGAACTGAGTTTTTTGTTTTGTTTTGTTTTGTTTTTTTGTGGTACGCGGGCCTCTCACTGCTGTGGCCTCTCCCGTTGCGGAGCACAGGCTCCAGACACGCAGGCTCAGCGGCCATGGCTCACGGGCCCCGCTGCTGCGCGGCACGTGGGATCTTCCCGGACCGGGGCACGAACCCGCGTCCCCTGCATCGGCAGGCAGACCCCCAACCACTGCGCCACCAGGGAAGTCCCAGAACTGCGTATGTTTTATGTAATTGAGTAAAATAAGACACCATCCAGTTAAAGTCTAAAAGATTAGCCATTCTGACAATGGTGTGATTACCGTGGTTCTTTTAGGTACATCTGACACTTTGTCCCCTGAGAGACTCGTAGTGGGGCAGCCCGACCTTACCGAAAGAACCAGGGATGCCTATAACCGTGGATTCACCCTTACTAGCTGTTCACCACTCTAAGCTCAGCCTTCTCATCTGTAAAAACCTTCAGACCTTGTATGTATTAGAAATAACAGTTACAATATTCCTAATAAATGGTAAGTGCTCAGTGTACACTGGTGTTCTTTTTGTAAGAGTTATTTTCTTGGTAGTTAAATTTTGGGGGGGAGCACAAATTAAAGGAATGGAAATTATAAACTATTTTATATTTCTTTAGCTTTCAAAATAAAGAAAAGCTGCTTATTTCATAGGTTATTAGTTATAAAATGCATACATTTGAAATTACTGAGCTCTTCCCACATCATCTTGTTTTAATGTTAATGATGATGATGGTGATAATATCAACAATAATCTTGATAAAAGAATTCTAACCTTCAGATAGGTGTAGCCGTGAATAGAGTATATTGATATCTGGAATTGTTACAACATCCTATGAAAAGGTGATAGAAGTTTGAGGGTGGAAAAACAAAGATACGGCCCTTGCAGGCAATGATTTAAAGATCTCAGGTTGAAGAAAGACTCGTCTGGTTTGTTTTCTATAAACCCAACACAAACACAGTAAAGCAAGGAGCCCTTGTGAACTGACATCCAGTGAAATAATTGCTGAGATGACTTTTAGGAAATCTTAACTTGCTATGAAATGACAAATAATTTTTCCAACTTTACTAATCATTTTTAAGGTCTAAATATGTGAATAAATGCAAAATACATCTGCGGTGATGCTGTCACTTTATCCAACAGTGTCAATTTGCTGCAATACGCCAAGATCAGATTTATTTATGTTGTAAACTAGAACAGTTAAACCCCAGAAGTATCCACACTCCTATCAAGTGTCTCCTCACATCCGAGTGTTAATGAACTCAATTAGAACCTGGCGTGTCTTGAGCCGTGGCTCCCCAGCAGGGGATACAGACATTAAACAAAGGGTTGCAAAGCAGAGCTTAACAGCAGCTGAGTTTAAAGCAAAGGTAGTTAGTCCTATCTCTGGCTTTGTTACACTCTCCTAAAGAGCTCCAGGGGCATCTTGGAGTAAAGGCCCTATTTTGTCCCTGCTTCAGGCTTTCCTGAGTGTTGGAAAGATAGGAAGTTAAGACAACGGGTGGCTCGCAAAGAAGTTTTGAGCTGATGGCAGCAGGTCAGCACTTCCCCAAGTGTGTTCCAGAAAACTGGCTTGTGGGAGGTTATTCTGAAGTTTAAAACAACAGCGACAACAATAACAATTTAATGCCCATTATGTCGTGGAATTCTAGTTTAAAGACAGGTATGCAGGGTTTTTGTTGGATTTGGGTATTTTTCCTTTCTATTCTTTCTTCCTTCCTCCCTCCTCCCTCTTCTCACCTTTCCTGTCTCTCTCTCTTTCTTTCTGTAATGTTTTTTTTTCAGAGTTATTATTACTTTTTTGGATCTCCATGACGTGAATTGTATGTCGGGGAGAGCAAGTAGATTTTGAAGTAGTTCCCAAAGTTATTGAATCATTAAGGTCTTTTTTCTTAAGACATTTCACAAAACAGGCAAACCTTGGATGTACTTTGGGGATCCTGGCTGTCGTTGCTTAATTCCCATCCTGGAAGAGAAATGTCACAAGGGTAAAATGTCACCAATTTGCCTTTGCCGATTTAGAATGCTATAAAAGCAGACCTGACCAAGGATTGTGCTTGTCGGTGCCTTATCCATGGAGAAAGGGTTTGGTAAGCGAATTAATAAAGTGAACTAGAGTTTTCCATAATGCGTTCTGAGATATTAATAGGTATTCCATGAAAAAGGATTTCATGGGCAAATAAGTTCAGGAATCCCTGTGTGCATCTATCCTGGGAGACCAATGATGCATATCTATACAGCAAGGGCTCAGGAGAGATCCCAGGAACCCATCTGACTGTTCACTCCAGGATTCCCTGAGAGCAGTGAGCAATGGAGCCATCTCTGAACCCCTCTTTCCTTCCTTCCAGAAAAATAATCTGCTATAATCTGGGAAGTGCTGTTATAAATAAAGCCGAGTAATCTCTCTATAACCATCATATGAAAATTGTTGAGCTGCCACAGGTTCAAAATGGAAAGGAGAGGAGGGAAGGGACAGAGGAGGGAAAGAGTTGTCGTGGGGAGGAGTCGCTCATCCCTGGTCTCTTATGTCAGGGACTTGGCGTGTCTTTCAAGGGGGTATGAACCCTTCCTCGTAGTCCAGTGTGGAGACCCTCAGGCCTTCACTGCTCCTCTGCCCTGGAGGCCCCAAGCCACTTCCAGATCCAGGTGTGCAACCACACAGGTGAAATAAACAGGGCACCCAGCAGTTTCAAGCATTAATCATTTGCTTATATATTCAGTTATCAGTCGTGCACCAGTCTAATCTATCAGAGGAAACTTCCTCTACCTGGAGATGTTTTATCAGCTTACTGTATCCATTTCAGAGAAAAGGCCGTTTTGAGGAGGCTGGCTTAAGATTCAGGTCCTTGCTTGTTCAGATTGGTCTTTGTAGGTCCTGTCCGCCCACGTTTGTCAAGCTGGTCACCTCCCACCATCCGCATGTTGGGTGACATTTTGGATCCTGATTGAGAATGCCTGAAGACTGTCAAGGGTTTCCTACAGTATGTCAATAACAGTGAAAAAAACTGTCAGAATTTAATTGAGTCCTTGCAAATATACACAAACTCTTGCTCTGTAGTGGAAGATTAGCTCTCTTGACTGTGATTTTTGGAAGCCTGTGTGCTTCCCAAAGTTTAACTTAGGCGCCAGAGGGAAACTTTAAGCATCTCTACTATTTGTATTTCCCAATAAAGACTGGCAACCGAACACAACATTGTAAATCAATTATACGTCAATAAAATTTTTTTTAAAAAGGGAGTGGAATTCTGACACATGCTACAACATGGCTGAAATGTAAAGACATGCTAACTGAAATAAGCAGACACAAAAGGACAAATACTATGACTCCACTTATATGAGGTACCTAAAATAGGGAAATTCATAGAGACAAAAAGTAAATAGTGGTTGCCAGGGTCTGGGTGTGCAGGAGGAATGGGGGCCTTTTGTTTAATCGATATAGAGTTTAAGGTTAAGAAGAGGAAGAAGTTCTAGAGAAGGATGGAGGTGATGGTTACACAGCAATGTGAGCGTGCTTAATGTCATCAAATTACACACCTAAAATTGAATAAAATGGTAGATGTGTTATGTATATTTTGCTACAATAAAAATAAATAAATAGATTTTTAAGTGGATTGACATAAAAAAAAAAAAAAAAAAAAGACTGGCAACTGATTGCCCTATTCAACTAGGTACTTTAGGCAAGTAATTCAGATGTGCTCCTTGCAAGCAGGTAGCACTGCACTGGTGACCAGCATGCCTGCAAATTAACCCCTTACACTTTACAAATAGACAAATATACAGCAGCCGCAGCTCTCCAAATCATGACTGTGTAAAACCTGTTGTTCCCTGCCCTCTCACCCAGCCTCTCTACAGTTTTAAATGATCGACACCGACTTGCTTATCCCCCCCGCCGTCCGTTTAATGACTCAGCCTGTGCGCTGGCCGTGGATAAAGTGATCTTCATCGTGGAGATCAAAGAATTAATCAAGCGAAACAGTAAAGAATGATTTCAGAAATCTTCTGAGAGAGATAAATAACTCAAAGTGATGAATTATTGAATCTTCAGGGTATATTTGTTTATCAGGAAGTCAAAATTTACCATTTTAAACCCCATTCCACTTTTCTTTCATATTAGCTGGTTGTCTTCAAGGTGACATATAACCACCCAAACTGAATATGAAATCAACTTGTTCCTTAATATGAGAAAACTTGATAAATCTGTTCTATTATGTTTAAAAACAAACCCTCATAGTGTTAAATCTGAGAAAAAGCCCAAATGATCTATAACGAATGGGGAAAATCTGGCTTCGTCCTGACCCAGAGTATTCTAAATAGCTTTATGATTGAATCATATACCAATAGAGGAAGCATTTAGACCCTTTGACTTCAAACTCCTACTGAAAGGAAGGACTCTTCTTTTCAACATTCCTAAGAGATGTTCTTCCAACCGCTTACTGACTATTGTGTTACTAAGAGCTCTACCGAGCAGACCATTGCTGAACTGAGCTCATGCCTTGTGGAGGGTCCAAGCTCAGTCTCTACAATGGCCAAGACTGTCCTCTAATGTCTCTTTCATAGGAAACCTTTCAAATGCTTTAATGCCCCAGCTGGGTATTCTACCTCTTCATTTAATTATCTCTAGTATCTTCAACGATTACTCGTGTTATGTGGTCAAAGACCTCTGCCGTTTGCCAGTCCCCCCTGGGATTTTCCTCCTCATTATTATTTTTTTCTTAAATGTGGCTTCCCAAACTGGATACGCTACTCCAGGTGTAAAATGACCAGCACAGAGCATAAAAAGAAAAAACAGTCAAGGAATTCACCGAATACCTCTCACTTGTCTTTTTGTTGATACTGTACTGGAAGCAAAGATTAACCTGGAGAGTAAGGATAAATCCATGGCTCCAAAAAAAAAAAACAGTTGACAGCAGGCTTATAATGTGTGCCTGTGACATCAGTCTGGAACAGAGGGTTAAGTTTCCCAGAAACAGAAGGAAAGTAACCATAAATGGAGGCCTCTCTTTCTGGGTCTAATTGAGACATATTTTCTTTGACTCAACCATTAATATCCAAATTCCTTGCCACCATAGCCCATTTGCACATTTAAACAGAATCTGTGAATGACTCCAGGCAAGCACTATATGCTTCAAGATGAAAACAAAAAAGCTGCAAAACATAGCAAGTTCACTCTCTTCTGAAAGCCTGTTTAGATACCATATTCATTAATGAGTCGACGTGATGGAATCAGGACTTGTGAATGTGTGAATGACCAGCATATTTCAGGGAGTGGGGGGATGTGTTGATTACCCACCAGGTTCAACTACTGTGGCTAGTGGAATTCCCAGTGTCATTTTTTGATGAAACAAGGTATACTGTTGAATAACGGGTTGATTTTTGCGTCAAATGGTTGACCAGATGTTAGATCTTCCCAGACAAATTTCTGAGATTGTACGGTCTTGTTAATCATTTTTACTGAACTATCGCAGGAGAACACAATTAGGAAATTTTGAGAGTGATCATACCTCTTTAAAAAATGTATCCTCGGGCTTCCCTGGTGGCACAGTGGTTGGGAATCCGCCTGCCAATGCAGGGGACACGGGTTCAGGCCCTGGTCCAGGAAGATCCCACATACCGTGGAGCGGCTGAGCCCGTGCGCCACAACTGCTGAGCCCGTGTGCTGTAGTTGCCGAAGCCCACGTGCCTAGAGCCTGTGTTCCGCAGCGGGGGAGGCCACTGCAGTGAGAAGCCCGCGCACCGCTACGAAGAGTGGCCCCTGCTCGCCACAACTAGAGAAAGCCCGCACTCAGCAACGAAGACCCAATGCAGCCAAAAATAAATAAATAAAGGAAAAAAAAAAAAATGTATCCTTCATCTAAATTAATCTTCAGAACCACGCAGGGCTCCATCTTTTTTTTTTTAATTTAATTTTATTTATTTTTTATACAGCAGGTTCTTATTAGTGATCTATTTTATACATATTAGTGTATATATGTCAATCCCAATCTCCCAATTCATCACACCACCAACCCACCTCCCCCTCCAGCACTTCCCCCCTTGGTATCCATACATTTGTTCTCTACATCTGTGTCTCAGGGCTCCATCTTAAAGCAATATTTCGTTGGCAGTTTAACACCCAAATCCCCAGATACGTGAAAACAGGCATTTCATTTTTTATTCACGGAAATAAAATGAGATTGGAATAATTGCCCAAATTCCTTTCTCCAAATTATTTTGATTTTTTTTTTAAACAAAAGTGTTTTGTTTACCTAATGAATCACTGAAACACTTTGTATATTTGTTTGGAGGTTGTGTAACGCTGGCCAGATACTAAGTCATAAAACACTTCAACTGCTTCCTCACTGAGCCCTTTCCAAGGAGATCGGCTCCATAACCAACCCTCTCCCTGAGACCCATTTTCAGAAGGAGCTCATGAAAATGTGGTTAAAGCTTGGTTCACATGGAGGCTTCAGTATATCAACCTTGTACAAATGCCTTGCAAGTGAAAAGTACATAGCATTTCTCACCAAAAACAATCTTTCCTGCCTGAGACCTGCACCCAGATCCTTGCTTTAAATGTCTCTTGTGGTGAAGACATTCTAACCTAACAAAGAAAAAAAAAAAAAAAAGAAAACAACTGGGTGAAGGATTTAGGAATCACATTCTTTACCTGCTAAGAGATAAGGAACAAGCTTACTATTTTTGGTTATATATGTGAAAATATATATCCAAATATATAATATATCCAAATTTATATCATCAATTTGAAGCTCGAACTTAACAAATATTATCCGTCTCCCTTCTTCAAATCTGAAAACGTATTTATGTGAAAGTCCCATTTGTAGCAAAATCCTTTGGACAAAGGTTGCCATTGCCCCAGTCACTATAAGACAAACGTTATGGCTCAGTGGACACCCCATGATGTGCCTGTAGGCCCACGTCTTCATATTAAAAAAAAAAAAGTTTCACGCAAACACACACACACACCAGCCCTGCCTTTCACTCTAGTCTATGTAGACCCTTCAGCCTGCAAGCGGAGGCCCTACCCACTCCCCAATCAGGCAACGGCTCCCCTGTCTGACTAGGAGAGGCCAGGGGCCTTGCCCACTTACACTTGTCTGTCAGCTGGGTTGACAGCATGGGAGGGGGCCTCCCCCACCTTTCCCTGCCCATCAGCTCTGCTGACAGGTGCAGGCAGGCAAGGCACTCCCCCCTCCACCCCATTCATGCCCATCAGCACATCTGATGGACACAGGCGGGTGGGGGAAGTCTCCAGAGCCTCTCAACCAAGGGGGCAGGCGCATCTCTACCCTGGGTGGGCACGGGCTGGAGCCGTCTTACAGTCTCGTTGACGGGTGAGGGCGGCCCGAGTTCCAGCTGTCCTGGCGTCTGACAGGGAGTTACTGTTTACCCACACTGATTCACAGTCATGCCTCTGGCTGACCGTGGATCCTGCCTGGGTCATCTTGGATGGGCATTTAGACAGGCATACAAAAGCACGAAGGGGCAGAGGCTGGAGAGAGCAGAGAGGTAGGGAGGGAGGAGGGGGCCTGCGTGGTGGGCAACTGGATGGGTCACAGTAGAGCATCCAAGACAGGAAATGGGGCCAACGTACTTCAGTTGGGTTGGTCACTGACCAAACACTTGGTCAGAAAATCCTCACTGTATTGAAGAACACAATGGTTTTCCTTATATATTTTTGATAACAAAGACATCTTAGCAATTCAGAGGCCACACAGGGACTAAATGCATGGCGGGATCACCCCTTCTCATTCAAGTAAGCCTTTATTGAACACGTACTACGTGCTTGGCCCTGAACGATCCTTCACACTCCATCACAGAGCCCGCACACTCCCTGAGACACTGGTGTCTTCTCGTGAAGACCCTGGAAGGACCAGCCAGAAAGATTCATGATGGGCCACCAGGCTTCTCCCGCTGCCTGAGGTGTGAGTCTCTTTGATGATCTGTTCTTACATGGTAATAAGACCATACAGAAATTTAATAGAATCATTCATAATTTATGACATTAAACAAGAAACAGCTTTATTTTATTAGTCTTTAAAACCAGTGGGGCTGCTTATATTAGCCTGGGCTACAGGCACGGTTTGACTACAGTCGACTGATTCAAAGACTGGAAATATCCCTAAATACCAAGGTTCAAAAAAAAAGGAAAAAACCCAACAAAATGAAACCCCAAGTCAAACAAAAAAAATCATGTTTTTATAGGCTAAAGAACCCGTTTCTTTTAGTAAGTTTCCTTTCAACATCTCACTTCAATTTTCCGACTTTAACCTCAGATTTCAATTAATTGGACAAGGAACTTTCAATGCAAGGGTTCAGTGAAGAAAATATTTTTAACACACACACAGATGCCTCAGCCTTAACCCAGCAGGAAAATGCTGCTCTCACAACCCCAGGAGAGTCTGTAACTAAGGCAGGATGAGAAAGAGTGGCAGAGGGGATGCACAGGGTGGTGGCCTTCTGCAAAGTCGGTCCACACGAGCAAGTTCAGTGTGATTTCTACATGCAACTTTCCCTTCAAAATACCCAAGTGCTTTGAGTCTTTCCTTTGCTGCATTCCAGAGCGGGCAGGCTGGATGCATAGGTCTCCACTCAGAGGAGGGAAGCTCAGACTCCATCCAAAGTCAACATCTTAGCTGGTCACTGTGACTGCCTTTCACCCTGCGCATCTACAGCCTGCAGTGCCCACCTCTGCTCCTGTGTTCTCCTCATTGACCCCGCCACTCACTGAGAAGAACTCCAGGGAAGTCTCAGACACAAAGTCATCCCAGAGCCCATTTATTTTTTAGTTGAAAATAACAGAGCCCTTTCCGGGGAGCTACCTGCACAGAATGTGCTTGCTGAGAAGCTTTTCTGAAGAAATGCACCTGGCGTAGATTTTGATGGCCACTCAGCAGAAATAGATGTAGTTTGCTGAGACTACGGACATCTAGATTAAGAAGAGAATCCATGAGTGACGATGTGTAGCTTTCAGAATATTCAGCTCAAAAATATACCAGTCGGGTATAAAGAGGTTAAAAACTATGGATCCAAACTTTGCACTATGAGAGTACCCTCGGTGTTTCCTCCACACACAGGAGTGAACAGAGAGCCAGACTGTTCAGCTCTTGAACGTAAGTGTTTTTTTCTTCTGTTGCTGACTTAGATAAGACAGGGATGAACTACATGGGATTAGACCGGGCTTGTTGAGGGCTGGGAGCAGGTTGCCCGCTGCACGCAGCCCACCCCTTCCTCTGGCCAAGCTCTACCTTTGAACACACTTGTTCTTCCTTGAAGGATAAATGGCACTTTAAGGGTTGAAATATAGAACGAGTTATCAATTATTTACATCTGTGGTCTAATTTATTTCATCAGATCCATTTAATCATATTGTAGCTCATTGAGCCAGACAAGAGTTTTGCAAAATCATTTGATTTTGTCCCTACCTCAGGGGAGAAAAAGCACATGTCTACCCTGATATTTGAGATGAGAAAAATGAGACTCAAAAAGAGAAAGTTTCTGCACGAAATTGCATAACTATACACAGGGACAGGGAGAAAAATCAGGTCTCTGCCTCCGGTGAATCTGACAGAGGAGTGGATGGCAGACAGCGAGGGGTCAGCAGAGGCTGGGCAGGACTGGTGGGGACCCGCGGCTAGAGGAGAGGCTGGGGAGACACACCCTATGTCTTTAAACAATTAATAGTTCCAAGTTAAACACAGAACACTATGGCTACTTTAAAAAAAAAAAAAAAGAAATAGGAGAGAGAAAGACTTTTCAGGGTCTATTTGTAAAAGTTAACTCAATTTTTAAACTCCTATTGTTAGATTTCTATGTAGCGTTGACAGCTGTAAGCTTCTCAGTATATGCAGAATGAATTTTAGCCATCCCAGGTATGCTGCCACCTAAAATTTTTACTTTGAAAATCTTCATAAATCATTGTGATTCCATCCGGTAAGACTGCTTTGGAAATGGGCAACATTTCTGAATTGAATCCAAACCATCATTTATCTTCAAATAACACAACCTATAAACGTCCTTCTACTTTTGTTGTGAGTCTAAGGTTTCCATCCATTCTCCTTGTGGACTGTTGGAATTTTCAATTTACATCAAAATGGCCTGAGATCCGTAGCGCTGGCTGTCTTGCTCACATCAAAGCTCTGTTTCAGTTCAATCCTGGCTGGGTTAAGTCTTTCATACTCTATTTAATAGTCAATTTTTGCAAAAAAGATAAAGGAGGCTTATACTCATATGGTTTAAATGTCTCTAAATGAAAATTGAAAGTAGATTCACAAGAACCTCTACCTATAACTCTTCCGTGGAGCCAGTTGGCAGAAGATAGTAATAGATTTGCTGCTGTGGAAGCTCCCAGTGAGCTTTAGAGACCATTGTATGTAAGGATTCCTAAATCCATACGTGTGCCCAGCTCTGAATAACTGACAGGATCCCAGTTCTTCCCATGTGGTGCATATAAAAATAAAAGGTAGGACCCAGGGTGCATTTGGGGAAACACACCATTCTGTGGAGTGTCAGTACATGCTTACATCAGAAAGTGTTCTGTTGTCAAAGAAGATTGAGGAAAGGGTAGCTTAACAAAGCTCCTTAGCGTGACTTACTACAGGGATTCTCGCCTCAGCACCTTGGCCCCTGCTGTGAATCTCCAGGAGGGAAATAATTGCATGTTGCATTTCCCAAACGTATTTAGCCACGGATTCTCTGTGTCCCAGAATGTCTCATGAGTTCTAGAGTTTGTGCCTTCATAAAGGGCTGTGTTTCATTTTATTCCAGGTTTAAAGGAACCTGGATCAATATATGAAGAGAGAAAGAAAAATCTCTCACTGAGCAACTACTAGTTCTATAAACCCAACAAGATGTCGATTATGAAATGTACCATTTGCACAGGGACTCTCCTCGTTTTTCTGCAGCCACCCAGTCCTCTGGAAGGACAGCGATTATTAAAAGTCACAGGTAGTACAAGCAGATTTACATGAATTTAAATGAATTCCAAATACCAATTTATGTCTGGCCATGTTTTGTCAAATTTCGACACATATCTGTAACAAAATAAGGCATATGAGTTTTGAGTGAATAAGATTTTAGCAAGAAAGACATGAATTCCAATATAAACATTTAAAATATTAATAAAACATCTTGGACGTTGAGGAATTCCTACCACAGTCAAGTTTTCTTTGGAGCGAAGGCCCAGCTGGATTCCTGTCTCCCTGGCTGCTGCGTTGGCCTGCGACATGCAGCAGAAGACGGGACCCAGGGGTGAGACTGGTATAACCACCAGCTTCGTGTCTCCTGCTTTCTCACTCTGACTCCTGTGCATCCATTTCCCACAGACCTCCAACCGTGCAGTCTCAGAACAGAGGCCTCTGTCTTTGTGAAGCCTGTCTAGGCCTCCCCAAGCATCCGGGCTCTCGCTACCCGAGACAGCGTCTGCAAATCGCTACCGCCTTGCTGGAGACACAGGGTGTCACCCACACGTTTGGCCAGGGTGGGAGGTGGGGCACGTGGTAGCTTTGCTAAAGCTTCCAGGTCATGGTCAGTATTCAACTCATACCCCAAGGCTTTCTACTCAGCTCCTGGCAGGACTGCTTTTCTTTCCCCATGACTGAGTGCCACTCATACAAGGCTAGGGGAGGCCCCAGACCTGGACCATCCAGCTTCCCCCAGGCTCTCCACAGCCACATGCAGGCGGTGCTAAGGGCTGCCAGGCTGCGGCCACGGAGAAGCAGCCCTCTGACTTGGGGGACCTGCCAAAGCAGACACACCGTGGTGGTTCCACCTGGATCAAAGCTCAAGGATGCACACACTTCGGGGGAAGCAGCGGGCCCTGAACGGCGGGAACTGCCCTCCTTCCCTCTGGACCCCGGGTGGAGGTGTAGAGATTCTGGCGTGCTGTTCTGAAAGCAGGCCTCAAACATCACATTTAAACGGCAGAATTTTATCTGCCAGGTGCCCTGCGAGGGAGTGTGATCTTCCACGGCAGCGGGGATGCCCACGTCATGACCCCACGGCCGGCCCTGGGGAGGCTGGCCTTCCGGGCATCCCACCCTCAGCACCAGCTCCTCCCAGTTGCCTTTCTTGGGACTCCCAGTAACACCAAATCTTCAGCAAAGTGTGGTTCTGTTTCAGCCTCTTGCTTAGCTGGAAGGGGCTCTGACTTCAGCAAGGGTTGGGAGAGCTCCCAGGTTATGAGCTACCCTGACCAACGTCATCGTCACTAGAGATTCTCACACTAAGTGTAGTAAGTCGGATAAAGACAAATATCATATGATCTCACTTCTACGTGAGTCTAAAGAGGTGATACAAATGGACTTATTTACAAAGCAGAAACAGACCCACGGACTTAGAAAACAAACTTATGATCACCAAAGGGAAAAGGGGTTGGGGGGAGAGATAAATTAGGAGGTCGGGATTAACGTAGACACACTACTGGACTCTATATAAAATAGATCACCAACAAGGACCCGCTGCAGAGCACAGGAAACTATACCCAGTATTTTGTAATAATCTAGAAGGGAAAAGAATCTGAAAACAAATAGATACATATAATACCTGTACAACTAAATCACTGTGTTGTACACCTGAAACTAACACATTGTAAACCAACTATATTTCAATTTAAAAAAAAAAAAAAGTCGCTGCTGTTTGTTCACAGAGGACGAAGGATTGAAAGGAATTATAGCCATCTTTTGGAAAGTGGGCTGACAGACAAGGTCCTCCAACTCAGGCTACTCAGGTCTGACGGTGTGTTAAAGCCGGGGCATTTCTTCGTACTTATGAGCTAATGTCCCTGGAAAGTTTACCTCTGTGACGTGACCTGAGGTAAAGGACCACAGAGATTCAGGATTTGAGTTTAGGATACTTTGCCCCGGTCACACCTGGGCTCTGGTCGCCACATCCCCTGTTACGGACAGAAGAGGGAACGGTGAAGGAAATCCAACTCTGTGCTGGAGGCCCCAAAAGCTCGTCCCATTCTGGAAAATCCTTTATGGATTTCCGACATTCAGGAAAGCTCCGGAGCACAGGAACCAGAGAGGAGAGAATTTCCCAGCTTCCCTTGCTCCGGACAGGGAATCCTGAGATGATTCTTGTCTTCCCCTCAGGACCTGCCACCTTCACACCCCTGCAAACAAAAACACCGCCAGTGACACCCGGCATCCCCCTAAAATAAAAATGGGACTGTAGCCACCATTCTTGGACTTTATTTACTGAGCTCTGAGTTTCGGCAACATTATTCTTTAGTCCTTGAGGAAGTAATTCACTCTCGCCCTTAAAACGCTGTTAAGTAATCGATAATCCATTATTACAGTAAGCCGTTCACTCTCACAGTAATTATCTAATAACCCCTTATAAAAGACCGTGGCTTCCTAATCTGCTTATAATTATCATTCCAATGATCCCACACATTAATGTCTGACCTTCAGCAACTCTGACCTGAACTTAATTAACTCTAATATCAAATCACCGCTACACAAGAAACTAGCCATGACCAAATGAATGAACCCCAGGTACAGTTAATTTCTGGAGCAATTATCTTTTCATGTAGGGAGATTTAAATGATTATCTGCACAATTTCACACAGTTTTATGTAATTCTGCGACATTATAAATTCTGTTTTAAATCATATTTCAAAGGCAGGGCTCCAGAGTCTGGTTTGTCTAGCGTTCTCAAGCTACAACGTCACACACTATCCCTGTGTAATACAAGATGCTTTTTGTGTGATTGTTTTCAATTATCAACAAACAGCAAAAACGTAGTTTGCAAAGTGACACGTTACAGTTAAATGAATAACTATGCAGTCAGGTAATCTAGGAGCAAATACCATCCAGGTAAAATTGTTAAAGGAAAGATCCCATTATGCAGAAATACTGAAAGTAATTGATAATTTAACAGATGCTGTAAAATGCTAGAAAATTTAAAGTCTATGTCAATATGCATAGTGTGTTTATGAAGTGCTATAGATTAGAAAACATTTATCAGCAAAACCTGGAGGACATGCAGCTAAGGGAAATTTTCACAGCTACAATTGAACTTTATTTCAAACCCTGAGATACACACGGGTATTTCTGTGTTAGTAAACATCTAACGTCCCTGTGAAGTTATCTGTATAGCTTCCCGACCTAGAATTCATTTTCACAGATGTCCAATTGACCCTTAGGGGTAAATAGACACATGGGCAATATTGAGGAAATGTTCTGGGTGTAAACAAGGCCTTGTAAAGAGACGCAGTTACGCAGTGTTTGCTTAGCATTGTCTCTGGTGTCAAGAATTAAGGCTAAATCGATCAAAGGGCGAGTTTCAACCAGAATTGTCCCCATTTCCTGCTCTTGACACAATTTATCAGGCATGTTAAGCCCTCCTGGTCCAAGTTCTTACAACACCTAACACTTCATCCCAGATACCAAGACGTGCGTCCCAGCCATTCGTCCCAGCAAGCAGTCTGATTTGGGAGATTGATGTGCAAGTAATTTGGGCGGAGGAAGGTGGGTGCCTCCTTAGAGGTGTCTCGGTGAGCTGCCGTGACAGGTCACCCCACATCACCAGGAGGGACATTCACCTACTGACCACATGTTTCTGCTTCTCCTCAGAGATATTATTTGCAGAAATGGAAAGAGATGGACCTACGTTTTATATCAAAGCGCTTAACAGAGGCAGGGTAAGGAGACAGTTTCTTTATAAATAGCAAATTACTTGAGTGGTCTAAGTTGATAACTATTTAAAATAGCCGTGTCCTGTAGGTCTGTTGAAATTAAAATATGCATCTAAAGACAAAAGGTGACTGCAGTGAGAATACATTTCCAGTTGCTAACACAAGCTTCATCGGAGCTTCACGGGGATAATGGAAGGAAATCACGGGCACCTCTGATTCGTCGTGGTCGGTCCACACCAACACCCTGGAGACCAGGGCTGGTGGCCCCCGGTCCAGGACTCTTCTGAGACCCAGATGGGTTCAAGCCCAGTAGTGGCCTTGGACAATGACCCTACCAGAACCTCCTCCCAACTTCTACTCTGAGACATCTGTCATCGTGGCAATGACATCTATTGCCTTTAAAATTAAAATATTTTAAATGCACTGAGATAGCAGGTATTGCAAGGGATGAAATCATTAAATGATTTCAAATCTTTAAATGGTCCTTGCTCTGCTCTATGTCCCCCGTGTAAGGAACTGTATCATTTATGCAAAGATCATCACATTCTCCACTCCCTTCTCATCCTCTGGAAACTGCTTGAGGTCTTTGGTGTCTGAGCCTCTTTTTTGCTGCTGAGTTAAAAGTTTAAGGGCATTTACCCCAGTTGCTTCTCTCCTTCAAAGAAAACCCTTGGGCCTACACTCTCTCTTTTTTAATCATTGAAGTTCCTAGAGGTAACTACACAGTTATACGTAGGATTTGACATTCGCTTTTAATTTATTACTTTAACTATTTGATTTAATAAAAGCTTCTGTGATGGTGAAGACCGTCACTTCTTAACATGAAGACCCCGGTCCCACTCATTGACTTTCTATAAGGCCCAGAGGCAACCAAGCGAAGGCACTTCACCCCTGAGGGGGGCCCCTGCTGCCACATCCACGTCTATGTTTAGGGACAGCATGGCAGCAGGACTTGCTCTGGGTGTGGCCCTGACCCTCCTGTCCTGGCTGGTCCGGGACAAATCTGCCGCCACCGCAGCAGCAATGTCACATGTCCTGGAGGCTGCTTCCTTAGGAAAACTTTTGACCCGAGGAAGTGGGTGATGCACAGGAAGTGCTTTGCTTCATGTCCGGTACAGAGTAAGATGAGGGAATCAGTGAACTGCATGGAGGGCCGGTGCACACCTGGGGCAGGCAGTTCCGGCCCACGGGTGTGAACAAAGACAGCATCTCTGGGCCCTGGAACTAGCGTCTAGTCTGGCTAGGCACAGACCACCTGAGAAGAAGACTCTCCCTCCCTCCCCAAGGTCACAGCTGGAGCTCCTTGCATTGGCCACCCTGCCCCGGGCAGTGGTCAGAGGTCCTGGCGGTGTGAGGACCCACCGTGTGCAACCAGGACCCCCTCCCGGGGGACTCCCTTCTGGTCTATACTAACCTCTGATGTGGCTTTTGCTTTCATTTTTTTGTTCGTATTTTTATTTTGGCATCACTGAATTAGCACGTGTAAACACCACTCGGCAACCCTCAGTGAAAAATGTCTCTATTTAGTAAAACGGACAGCAATAAAATCTCCAACTATGATTGTAGAATTGTCTTTTTCTTTCTTTAGTTTTGCCGTTCCTGAAATTTCGGGCTATGTTATTAGGTATATATTAATAAAACTAGCAGATTAAAATATCAGTAAGTGTTTAGATGATTCAAATGATTAGATTATTTACAAAATTGGTAGAATAAACATACCAAACTCAAGAACAACAGGATACACATGATTTTCTAATACACACAAAATGTTTACTATTTTATAGAACTGAGATATTTAAAAGTACGTATTCTGATCATGACAGAATTAAGCTATAGATTAACTTAAAAGATAAATAGAAAATCTTCAAATGTTTCAAAATTGAACATTTCTAAATATCCCATGAGTCAAAAAAATTAAAATAGAAACTAGAAAAATTTTAACTACATATTAATAAATAAATATAAACTTGAAGAATACAGCTAAAGTGGTGATTAGAAATTCAGAGCCTTAAGTGCACAAAGTAAAGAAAGGTAACTAGTAGTTCTCAAAAAAAAAAAAAAAAAGGTAACTAAAAATTAATGACTTACGCATCTAGATCAAGAAGCTGGTATTGCTGGATTGTAAGTTAAGTTTGACTTAACTTTTGAAGAAACAGCCAAACTTTTAAAAATTAATTGTACATTTAGCATTTCCATCAGAGATGTGTGTGAAGTTTCCAGTTTCTCCACATCTTACAGTATTCAATATTGTCAGTCTCTTTGACTAAATCCATTTTAGTGGGAGAGTAATTTTTTTTTTAAATTGTGGTTTCAATTTGGACTTTTCTAATGACTAATAGTGGTGAATATCTTCTCATATTCTTATTACTTATTTGTTCATCTTTTTGGGTAAAATTTCTTTTCACAACCTTTGTCCTTTTTTTTCATTGAGACATTTTCTTATCATTGAGTTGCAAGAGTTTTTAAATATATTCTGAATAAAGGTTCTTTATTGGATATTATTTTTATAGTATTTCCTGTCTGTGGCTTGTCTTTCTACTATTAATGGCATCATTTGAAATCAACAAGCTTTGTTTTAATCTTTACTAAAGTCTAACTTGTCTATTTCTTTCTTGTATTTATTATGCTTTTGCTGTCATAATACAATCTTTTTCCCTAATCTATGGTCACAAGGATTACTTCCTATGTTGTCTTCCAGAAGTTTTATAATTTGAACTCTTAAATTTAGGTTTAAGGTCCATTTTGAGCTCATTTTTATGTATGGTGTGAAGTAAGATTCTAAGTCTTAAGTTTTGTTTTGTTTTTCTTTGTTTTAGGTTTCTTGTTTATTTGTTTTTGATATCGATTTCCAATTGTTCTAGTACTATTTATTGAAAAGTTTATACTTTACTCATTGAATTGCCTTGGTTTGTTTGTTGAAAATCAATTGACCATATGGAAAGTTTACTTCTGGCTTCTCAATTATATTCCATTGGTCACTACAACTTCTCCTATGTTCAAGGCCACATTGTCTTGATTACTACAACTTTCTAGACAGTTTTGAAATCAGATAATCTAGTCTTCCATTTTTTTTTATGTTAAGAAATTTGGCCAGTCCTTGAGTTTCCACATAAAATTTGTAATGAGATTATCAATTTTTACATAAAAAAGGCATACTTGCATTTTGATAGGGATTGTGTTGAATCTGTAGACTGATCTGAAGAGAACTAATAACTTAAGATTGGGTATTCCCTTAGGTAAACATGCAATATCTCTCCACTTATTTATATCCTCTGATCTCTCTCACAACATTTTGTAGTTTTCAGTGTATCAGTTATTATTTCTTTTGTTATAGTATTTCCACACACTTTATTCCTTTTCATGCTACTGTAATAGGAATTATTTCCTAAATTTAATTTTCAGTTTTTATGTTGCTAACATACAGATATGAAATTGATCTTAAAAATATTGAACTTGTATCTTGAGATACTTTAAAACATATTAGTCTGGTTGTGTGTATGTACTCCTTAGGATCTTCTATAAAATGGATCATGTCATCTGTGAATACAAAGAACTTTATTTCTTCCTTTTCAATCTGTATGTTCTTAATTTCTTTTAAAAAATAATAATAAATCTCCAGTTCAGTATTGAGTAGAAGTGGTAAAGTGGACATCCTTGCCTTTTTCATGACCTTAAAGGGAAAACATCCAGTCATTCACCATTAAATATGACGTTAGCTGTTGAATTTTTATAGATTCCTTTATCAGATAGAAGAACTCCTCTATATTTCTACTGTGCTGAGTGCTTTAAAACAATCATGAATTGATGTTGGATTTTGTCCATTATTTTTTCTTTTCGTGTGACTTTTGTTCATTAACTTATTAATATAGTAAATTACATTAATTGTTTTTGGACATTAAACCAATCCAGCAATCCTGGCATAAATTCCTGGTTTTATTTTATAAGTCGTTGGATTTGATTTACTAACATTTCTTTAGGTATTCTTAGTCTATGCTTATGACAGATACTGATCTGTAATATTTTTTCTTTTCCTGTCTTAACTGGCTTTGGTATCACTGTGACACTGGCCTCACGGAATGAATTGGCAAGTGTTATTTCCCCTTGTATTTTCTAGAATAATTTGTGTAACATTAGTATTATTTTATTTTATATGTTGATAGAATTCATTTATGAATCCATCTGCCCTTGGGGGTTTTCTTAGTGAAGAGGTTTTTGATGAAAGATTCAATTTCTTCACCAGTTGTAGTCTACTCAGATTTTCTATTTCTTCTTTAGTCCATTTTGGTGTTTGTGTATTTCTTGGAATTTGTCCATTTTACCTACATTCTCTAATATACTGGCATGAAGTTGTGATGATATTCCTTTATAATCCTTTTAATTTCTGTAGAGTCACTAGGGATAACCCTCTTTATGTCTAATTTGGGCAATTTTTCTTCTCTTTTTATTCCATAGTTATTCTAGCTAAACTTTTTTGAATTTTGTCAGTCTTTATAAAGAAATATCTTTTAGATTCATTGATTTTTCTCTATTTTTCTGTTTTTTTATTCTGTTGATTTTCACTCTGATATTTTATTATTTTCTTCTACTTGGTTTAGGTTTAGTTTTCTCTATTTGGTATAGCTTCATAAAGCAGAATTCTAGTTACTAATTTTAGACACTTTCTCTTTTTTATTACAGATATTTAGATCTCTAAATTTTCTCTAAATACTTCTTTACAGCATCTCATCAGTTTTGATGTTGTGTTTGTTTTTATTCATTTCAAAATATTTACCAATTGTTTTTTTTTTTTTTTTTTTTTTTTCTATTTCTTCTTTAACCCACAGGTTATTTCAAAGTGTGTTGCTTAATGTCCACACCACATATTTGGTGGTTTCTCAAATTTCTCTCCTTCTCTGAATTCTAATTTAATTCTATTATGGTCAGGAAACATACTTTGTATGATTGCAATCTTTAAAATATATTGAGGCTTGTTTCACAGCCCAGCATATGGTCTATCATGGAGAATGTTTCATGCGAACTTTCGAAGAATGTGAGTCCTGAATGGAGCATTCTAGAAATGTCAGTGAGGTCAAGTTGGTAGTCATGTTTTTTAAGTCTTCTAGCTGCCTTTTTTTATTTTCCTTTGGTTTAAGTCACCTATCACTTATTGAAAGTGTGGTTCTGAAAACTCCAACTACTATTGTTGAATTATTTCTCCTTCTGTTCTATCACAAAGTTTTTTCTTTGTGTATTTGGGGTCCTCTTGTTTGGCATACGTTTATATTTGTTATAGCTTCTTAATTAATTGACCCTTTGTTCATTATGAAATGTTCCTCTTTGTAGTAATATATATATTCTTAAACTTTATTTTGTTTGATAGCACTATAGTTACTCCAGATGTCTTACTGTTACTGTTGCGTGGTATATCTTTTCCATCATTTTACTTGTAACCTATTTGTGGCTTTGAATCTAAAGAGTATCTCTTGTAGATACCATATGTTTGGATCTTGTCTTTTATTTTTTGGTAATCTGGATTTAGTCTATTCACAGTTAATGTTGGATTTATGTCTGCCATTTTGCTAATTCATTTTTGTATGTCTCATTTTCTGCTTTCTCTGTTTCTTCTTACTTTTTTGTAAAAAAATAAATATTTTTAGTGTAATATCTTAATTCTGTTAATTTTTAAACTATTTTAAATATTTATTATGTGTGTTTGTTCTAGAGATTACCATATGTATCTAATTGCATCTACTTCAGACTAATACTAACTTAACTGCGGTCAAGTTTAGAAACTTTGCCCTAATCTAGCTACATTTCTTTTCCTCTTCTTTGTACTAGTACTATGTACACACATATAATATAATATGGTCATACACTATATATATTTAGCACTATATACATATAATCATACACTTATGAATTTATATAATAAAATCAATAAAGCAGTGTTATAATTGTTGCTTTATACAATCTATGCCTTTTAAAGAAGAACTTCCTTTAGTATATTTTGTAATGAAAATTTAATGGCAACAAGATCTCCTGGTCTTTATCTGGAAAGATTTGCCTTTATTTTTGTGGAATAGTTTTACTTAATAATTAATTTTTCTTTGATAGTTCTTTTTCCCTTTTCTTTCAGCACTTTGCACATGTAATTCCATTTCTGGTCTCCTTTGCCTCTGGTGAGAAATCAGCCATTAATCATATTATTGCTCCCCTGTATGTGATGTTGCCCTGTAGGTGATGCTGTTTCCAGATTTTCCCTTTGTGCACATCACTTGTATGACTGGGAGTGAAATCACTGGATTTTAAATTCAACTTTGATGTTCCAGGTTTCCAAAGAGGTTGCACAAAATTAACTTCTCATCCTGGTACCACTCTTTATTTAATGAGCCTCTCATCAATATTGGGTGGTCAACAGTGAGTGATAGTCAATATTAGGTGCCAGAACTCCAATTTTCACAGAGCCCAGTATTCCCATGTGGCCGTGAGATGATGAACACATAGCTCATACCTTCGTGGCTTAGATAATCAAAAAAGTTTTATTGCAATTCTGTTATTTTCTGAGCCCTGAGCTAGGTCCTGGGGTGACGTGAGAAGCAAACTCCCTTCCCTACTGACAGAAACCTGTTTAACTTCACACCAACTGCCACCCATCTCTGGGCTATTCGGCACCCTGGTCCTCACCATTCCTCTGGTCCCCAGCCAGCATGCTGGGGTGGCTTGCCATTATTCTTATGGTTTGGTGTGAAAAGAAAGTCTCCAGGTAGAATTCCTTGAAGAAAAGGAGGCATATTCCTGATCTCATGAGGCCAGAAGAACCAGGCAGTTGTAAGTCCTGGATAAAAGTTTGGGAGGCTGGAGGATTCTAATATATATATATATATATATATAAAGTTTCTTGAATTTAGCTTCCTGAGTATATTATAACTAAGCTTTTATTCTTTGAGATACAACAGATTCCCATTTGGGAAGTGGGGAGGGAACTACCGTAAAATTTAGATTTTAGGAAAAAACTTGAAAATGTCTCAGTTGAGCATTGTTCTTCGGCCCAGTTTTCACCGAAAACTCCGTTTGTTTGTAAATCCCATTTATGCATATGGTTGTCTTGCTTTCACATGAAGTGACCTTCAAATTGGGCTGCAGTCACGCACCAGGTGATGCATGTGCCCCTGGCCAGGCAGGTGACCCCTGCTGCAGTCTAAAGTCAGAGTGTGCTGGCCCCTCCCCCACCAGCTCTCTCTCAGATGCTACGTGCTGCAAATCTGGACAAGAATAAAGCAGTGAAAGAAGCTTCATGAATGTTGAGCCTACTGTCTTGGGGTTGGAATCCCTTCTGCTTAGACAAGGTGTGTAAAGATGGAAGAAAGCCCTGTCAGGAAGGCTGGGCTTTGTTGCTCCCTATGAGATTGGCTCTGGTCTCGGAACAGAATGAGGAGCTCTCACATTATGTCACTGAATCCTGTGAAGTGGATCCCCTGTCCTCATTCACAGATGGGTCAGGGAGGCTACCTGACTGGACTCGGGTCAAACAACAAGTAACTGAGGACTGGATCCCGACCCAGGCCCGTCTGGCCGCCCACCGCTGCCCCCTGGCTCTTTCTCCTTCCTTTCCCCACTATCCACATTTCCCCATACCCAGCAGGAGCCTCTGGGCAAAATCCAGAAAGCCAGCACAGCCTGGGATGGGCTCCTTGGGAGAAGGAGTTGGAATACCGGAAGCCTGTGCTGATCTGTGATAGAAACTCCAAACACCAGGGAACACGAAGCAGCTCTGTTCTCCCCAAGAACCGGGACAAAGAGATGGCCGAGATTGGGTCAAAGTGACTTCTTACGCTCAGTAAGTACCCATCTGAAATGCGTTCCCTGGACACAAAAATGGTCAAACGTGATTCTCCAACCAGGAGCTGAGACCTTCTGGACTTTCTACGTGATACCATGCAGGCCATCCCTTTGGAAGGAAAGACGGCCATCTGGTCACCGCCCTGCCCTTCCTCTCTCGTAAACCTAGGCTTTGCCACTTTCAGTCTGAGTTCTGATCTGGCTTTCTGCCAAATGCCCTTCCTCCTGCCTTCCCAGGCTCTGCATGGTGTGGAGGTTACCATTGCCACCTCTGTCATAGGCTGGGGACGCTTCCTGTCTGCCCTCAGCCCTGTGCATCCTGTGGGTCACCTTTGCCCAAACTAGTCCTTGTCTCTCGGAGGCTTGGCTCAGATTCACTGCGTTTCCCCCACAGGGCCAGAAGAATCCAGCCTGAAACTGCATGGTCCTATATCAGATACTCCTTCATTTGAATGGAAATGTTGGGGCAAATATGGCTACTATCCCGTGGTGGAAACCTCTGCTTCACAGAGCCCATCGCACGAGTCGATGCTTAATGACTTCCAAAGTCCATTTCTCTTGAAGGTACACAATCTTAGGTGTACAAAATTCACTTGTTATACATGGTGAGAGAATTAAAGAAAAATAAACGATGCTAAATGAAACAACTTTCAGTAGAATAACTCATACTTCCTGGGAGAAGGGTAACCTACTCTAATTTTATATTGCCGCCCAAACTAAATTTTAACTTATAAGTCTAAACTGCAAGGAGTTTCTTAATACATTACAACTTGTATCAGCTGATCTTTGAATGTAACAAAAGACCTGAAAGCTTAACACAATCATGATTAATAAACAAAACAAACGACCAAACCAAACCACACAGAAACAGACTCATAGGTACAGAGAACAAATTGGTGGCTGCCAGAGGGTGGCAGGAGGGGAGATGGACAAAACAGGTGAAGGGGATTAAGAGGTACTAACTTCCAGTGATGAGATAAATGAGTCACAGGATGGAAGGTACAGCATGGGGAATAGAGTCAGTGATATTCCAACAACTTTGTATGGCGACGGCTGGTATCTAGTTTTATCATGGTGGTCATTTCATAAGGTATAAAACTATAGAATCACTATGTTGTGTACCTGAAACTAATATAATATCATACGTTAATTATAATTGAATGAAAAAGGAAAAGAAAAGTAACAATTTGTTAGTTTACAGTTCTGTGGGCTGGTGGTTTGGACTGGGCTCCAGTGAGGCCAGCTCAGGCTGGACGTCCAGAATGGCCTCTTCGCATGGCTGTCACCTGGGTCCTGGGTTCTCTCCATGGGACCTTTCTGGAAGGCTGGCCAAGCTTCTTTACTTCAGGGTGTCAGTTCTGAGGACAGAGAAAGCAAGGGAGCCTCCAACACTCAAGGGTGTTCCAAGATGGCTTGAGTCACATTTGCTAATGTCTTGTGATGCTTGTCAGAAGGACAAGCCCAGACCAAGGGTTAGAGAAGTAGGTGCCAAGGCCTGGTGGGCACAGCTGAAAAGAATGCTTTGTGTCCATCACACACTCATGCTTCCACCTTTATTACCCACCCCTAGTCCCTCTTCTTCAAGTCCATCTTCCTCTGATCTCCCACAATATCGTGCACATTTCGATTGGTTGATTTATCCAACCATTCCGTAAATACTTGTTGAGTACCCACTATGTGTCAGGCATAGTTTTAAATCCTGGAGACGTGAAAACAGACACACAGTTAAGAGAAAGATCAAGAACAAATAGTTCAAAAAGTGTAGTTAGAGAAAAGCAGGTGATTTTCACTGAGTTGAGTTTTAGGAAGGTCAAGAGAAGACTCGACCTGGGTCTGGAAGGATGGGTTGAAGGTTTCCAGGAAATGGGGTAAGAGAGAGCCTTCAGGCAGCATTTGTAGGGGCCTGAAATGGCTGAGGCCCAGCACCTGGAGATGTCGTGCCACTGGGATGTGCAACGATGCCATGGCAGGTCTCCATCCCTAAGGAACTTAAAGTCGGATTGGGGAGAGAAACAAACCATCTAACTGTTCCTCCAGGACATGGGGGACTCTGTGGTTGTGTTAAATGTACTGGAAGGGGGCACATCTGATTCAGAAGGCAGGAGATGGCACTTGAGTCACCGTGAGACACAAGAGAGGGACACTTAACAGGAGAGGCTGTGTGAGGGGTCAGAGGAGGAGCCACTGGTCCCATCTAGCCAGAGAGAGAGATGATGGGGTTCAGAGAAAGACAGACCCCAAGGACAGGCCTGTGGTGGGGCAAGGCCTTGCGACCTCTGTCCAGAAAGTCACAGGAAGCCCCTGGGGTGGTGTGTGCGCGGAGAGCATTAGATGGGGAGGGGGGAGGGGACGGGGAGGTGGGCGAGGCTCTGTGATCTGCATCCCGCGTGGGACAGATTGTCCAGGCTGGAATGTGAACAATGGACTGTAGAGACATCCACACTCATCAACCTCAACGTGAAGAGACCCATGGGGACGGTCATGGAGAAGAGGAGGGAGGTTGGAGGGCCAGAGGAAGATGAAACCTACAGAGATTGTCAGCTGTTCGTGCTCCCGGGAAGCAGGGGCAGGAAGCAAGAGAAGGAGAGGTCGCGAGGCCCTCTGTCCTCGCCAGCCCTGCTCCCTCCGCGCCTCTCCCACTGTGTCCGCCTGCCCCTTCCTCCTCTGCTCACCCTGCTCAGGAGCCTCTCACTGTGACACCGAACCTGGCTGTCCTGGAGAAATGGTCCCCCACCCCCTGCTTCCAGATCCCCTGCCCCTGCCCTCTCTCCCTATGGCCTTTGTCACCTCCTACAGCACTGTGGGTGGCCTTCTGGTCTACCAAGGTCATTGCCTATCGGCTCCTTCTTCCACTGAAATAAAAAATAACGAAAAGATTGAATCTCATCTGTCGTTTTCACTGAAGTCCCAGCTGCCTAGAACAGAGCCTGTTACATAATAGGGGTTCAGTGTCACATGGTCCAGAGGGAGGATAAGAGAAAGGCAGAGCCCTGCCCAGGATGGCCTGGGGGACATCGGATGTTGCAGGAATCACTCCAGTGAATAGTGCAAATTCTAGAATGAAGGGGACGGACTGAGCAGAGAATAGACTAAGAGGTGATGGCAACCAAGTCAGGACCATGTGTTGGACAGGATGTTTTGTGAAAGGAAGTGGATGCAGATATTTGCTAGAGAAAATGCATAGTTTAGGGAAGATCTTTTCAAAACCCAGCTGTGTCAGAGCATGTGAAGCAGGGGCAGAAGGGGGGTTGAAGATGGAGAAGAGAGACACCGACCGAGAGACGGGCCCCAAGAAGCAAGAGGACAAGGAGGAAGCTAGAAAGCCCGGCTGTGACAGCAAACTCTAAACTGCTTCTCCTGTTTCCAGGTTTACATTTATCCATGGACTGGATCCTATGTTTTACAGGTCAAAAATGAGCTGAGATGGAAAGGTAATTTGAATAGTCGTCTATATTGGTGTTACCAGTATTTTATAAAGAAGAACTGCTATATATACACGCTCAAAAAAAGCTGTTTCTGTAAGTGTTTTCTTGACTAATTATAATTCTACCAACTAACTGAGAGTGGAGGTTATGTGGCATCCATTCTAATGTCAGCGGGATTGTGGTTTGGGTGTTAGACCTCAGATGTGCAAAGGAGAAAAAGGAAAGAGTCCATGAGCTTTACCTTGATAAGCAGGGGTGGTCAAGTTGCTTTACAGTCAGAATGCTGTACATATATGTGATGGGGGAATCTGATGCATTAATGGAGAGAGGACCGAGTGAGCCTGGTGTTAAGACCCATCCTAACCTCCACTGACAACATCCTGCCCTCTGATCAGCAGGTAGTCCATTATGTCCTTCTCAAGCCCTGGTTATTAAACTCATCCTGGACTTTGATGATCTGAGAACACATACCCCAATCACTATTCTTTCATCCACTCTCTCTCTATTTAAATGAACTTTGCTGCTGAAGCTCCAGTTTGGAATGCCAAGGAATAGTATTATGTAGATTCCTATGACATTCTAGAATTAGCTTCATTTTTTTGAAATTAGAAATCTGTTGCAAGTCTATGACACCCTGACCAACTAAAGAGGAGCAATGAATTAAGACATTACATAGGGGACTTCCCTGGTGACACAGTGGTTAAGAATCTGCCCGCCAATGCAGGGGACATGGGCTCGAGTCCTGGTCTGGGAAGATCCTACATGCCACGGAGCAACAAAGCCCATGCACCACAACTACTGAGCCCATGTGCCACAACTACTGAAGCCCACACGCTGAGAGCCCATGCTCCACAGCAAGAGAAGCCACCGTCATGAGAAGCCCCCCGCACACCACAACAAAGAATAACCTCCACTCGCCACAACTAGAGAAAGCCCGTGCGCAGCAACGAAGACCCAACACAGCCAAAAATAAAAATAAATAATAAATAAATAAATAAATAAATATTTAAAAAATTCCCTTTATCATCCTCCTTGGCCATGATACATGATATATGTTTTATGTGTCTCCATACATTAAAAAAAAAAGACATTACATAGTAAATGTAAATTTTCTGAGGTTGAATTATGTAAACTGGCTGCCTGCACCACCCTGATTCATAGCATACTACAGAGATTTAGTATTATCTCCAAAGCTTTCCAATTTTAAATCAACTGGCATTTATCTCTTGTATTAACTTTGTAGATGCACTTGCAAAGGTTCCCAGCTATCTAACAGTAGGTCACTAATTAGGCAAATATCCTAGTCTCATAGGACCTAATCTGGAATAACCTAAGTTTGCTTTGAATATTTAACATTAAATTCTACTTTCAGGACTCCTTTTTAGAAGCACCCCTTCTATAAATCTATCCAGATCTCCTCACTCTCTGAATTTGGTTACTCCCTGCATATTTTACATGATGAGAGCACACGTTCAGAGCCACTGTGTGGTTTACACGTTCTCTTCCCACTGCTGTGAGCATGTGAAAACATGTGGTTAGATAGAGCCTGTGTCAGCCTGGGTCCCTGAGAAACTGTGATAAGCTGACTCATGTTGGGCAAGATGCATGATTGAGAAACACACTATTTATTTAATTTACTGAGATTTTAAGGTTGCTTGTTATCACAGTGGTTATGTTTTGCAGGGTTCCCAAGACAGTTAATTATGAAGAGGGACCTTCTTTCATTCTTAAAAGTGCCTTGGTTCAGGGATGATCATTCCAAGCGTAACTAAGTACATCATGACAAAAACAACTTCCTAATAGAGAGAATGAGGGAAAAGTGCTCAATCAATCAAAATGAGGCAAAAGAGAAGAGGAAAAAGCAACATACAAAAGGAAGAAAAATATTTAACAATAATAATAATAGGGATAAATCTAAATAAGTCATCAAATAACAATTACTAAAAATAGACTAAGTACTCTAATTAAAATTCTAAGATTATCAAACTGGATAAATGAAAAACTCAAATTATAAGCCTTTGTAAAAGACAATTAAAAACATAGGAATACAAAAGTAGAAAAAAAGGATAAAAAAGATATGTCAGAAAAAAATATTAACCAAAATATTAATTAAAAGTGGTTCCAGGGCTTCCCTGGTGGCGCAGTGGTTGAGAGTCCACCTGCCGATGCAGGGGACACGGGTTCGTGCCCTGGTCCGGGAGGATCCCACGTGCCGCGGAGCGGCCGGTCCCATAAGCCATGGCTGCTGAGCTTGCGCGTCCGGAGCCTGTGCTCCACGACGTGAGAGGCCACAACAGTGAGAGGCCCGCGTACCGCAAAAAAAAAAAAAAAAGCGGTTCCAGTTATTAAAGTAAAAGGCATATAGACATGAAGGGAATTGCTACATATTAATAAAAGAGTCACTTCAGAAAAATGATACAACAAATCTAAACTTGTATGAACTCAATAATATAGACTTAAAATACATAAAGCAAAAATTAATTTGATTAGAAAGAGAAATCCAGAATCATAGTAGATTTTAACATGGATCTTACAATTGATAGAATAAGTAGATTTTAATAATCAATTAAAATCAGAATATTTGAACAGCACAAGTAATAATCCTGAAATCTACCTCCAAGAAAACAGAATATAAATTATTTTCAAGCACTCATGTAGCGTCAATCAGAGAAGTAACTCAAGATACCGTGTTAAGGTAATTTGACCACGTATTGATGCTTCGTGCAACTCTCGACAGATTTCCAAAGATTATATTACAAAGAACACATTTTTCTAACCACCATGAAGTTAAGTTAAAAATTAATTGTGAATATATAAATATGTATATATATATTACCCTATATATTTGGAACTTAAGAGAAACATTTCTAAATGATTCATGGGTCAGAACAGAAATTGCTATTGAATTTAGAAAAAAATTGAAAGCTGACTAATATTAACATCAATCATTTATATAACACTGTGTGCAAGCAGTATTCTAAGAATTGTACACATACTAAATTATTTCTAGTGACAATCATATGAAACAGATACTAATTAAGTTCATTTTACTGAGACATAGTTAAAGAATTTGTTTGAAAATCAGAAATGCATGTATTGTAAGAGATAATAAAAGCACATATAAATAAATGCATGACATTAATTTAAAAATTTAGAAGAGGTATAAAAATGAACTACCTGATTGGTCATATGATCATAACAGAACTGGAATGAGTGAATAAATAACGTCCCACAGAGAAAAATTCTGGAGAGTTTGAACAGCAAAGTCTGTGAAACAATCAAGAAAAAAGAATTTCAACGTTACGTAGACTCAGAGTACGACAATTAATAATAATAACATAAAGAAGAGAAAGAAAGCCTTTTCAGTTCACTTTATGTTTAGGTATAACCATGATACCAAACACAGCAGGGATAGTACAAAAGAGGAAAATTGTAGGCCTATCTCATCCTTATACCTAGATGTAAAAATCACAGCAAAACATTGTGAAACTAAACAAAGGAGATATAAAAATCATAAAATATCATACCAAGATGTTTGTCCCAGGAATAAAAGGTTTGCTCAACAGTAAAAAAAAAAAAAAATAATCTATGTGATTCATGGAAAAAACAACAAATCACATCACCTCAACAGATGTCAGAGGATGCACTAAGAAATTCAATATCCTTTTATGATGTATGATACATAATAAATGTAATTATATACATTATAATGTACTATAATATATTATATATTATAGTATAATATATATGCATGTTATATAATATATAAATATAATGTTATGTGTGTGGTGTGTTATATAATATATAACATATATGTTGTACATATAATAAAAGTATGTTAAAATTATATACATATATAAAATGCATATTGAATTCCTTATATGCCTGCAGTAGACAGAATAATGCCCCACCAAAGATGTACACGTCCTAATTCCTGGAATCTGTGAATGTCCAGGGAATGTCCACCTTATGGGGAAAAAATTACTTTGCAGGTGTGATTAACTTAAGGACCTTGAAATGGAGAGATTATCCTGGATTACCTGGGTTGGCCTAATATAATCATCTTAATTCCTAAAAGTGGAGAGCCTTTCTAGGTTGTGGTCAGAAGGACACAAGGACGAGAATAAGAATTTGAAGGAGAATCAGCAGAGACGAGAGAGGGCAGTGAGCAAAGGGCGTGACTCAATGCTGTTGGTTTCGAGGTGAAGGGCGGGGCCGAGGGCCACGGGACCCGGACAGAACGCCCGGAGACTCAGAGACTCGTGGAGCCTCCAGAAAGGAGCATCGATTTCAGCCAGCCACGCCCACGTCAGATTTCTAAGGGACAGAATTGTAGGGTGATAAATTCGTGTCGTGCTTTACGCCACGAAACTTCTGGTGGTTGATTACAGCGACAACAGCAGTTATTTACTAGTGAAACTGCAGTTATTTTTACCTGATTTCTGGCCATTTATGTTTTTCCTTTTCAACGTTATCTGGTTAAAAAAAAAGGAAAATACTGTGGCCTCTCTATTTATATTAACACTTAAAAATTTTTTTTTAAACTTTTTATTTTATATTGGAATAGACTTGATTTGCAACGTTGTGTTAGTCTCAGGCGTGTAGCAAAGTGATTCAGTTCTACATATACACGTATCTACTCTTTTCAAATTCTTTTCTCATTTAGCTTATTACATAATTTGAGTAGAGTTCCTTGTGCAATACACTAGGTCCTTGTTGTTTACCTGTCTTAAATACAGCAGTGTGTACACTTTATACATCAAAGTACTAACTCTTGTCTGCCATACCAACTACTTTGCCAATTTGCTGTCTATCTGTTAACACTGATTATAGTATTATTCTTCTATGAATTTTCGACACTTTTTAGATGGTAAAATCAGTTAAACTCCTTAACTATTTCTGGTTTTGGTGTAATGTTTAATAATACATATTCAACCAAAGATAAAATAAATATTTCTATTTCCTTGCAGAATAGTGCAAGGAATAGTGAGATTTAGTGTTTTCTCTTTTTTAATTAACAATTTTCATTTAAATGTTTATTTTAAAATCAGTAGTGTAGTAGCAATCAATATCCGTGTCTTTTCATATGATCAGGCAGTCTTTTCAATGCAATCTTTCAGCAATCCGTCCCTTCCATACCAATTTATAATTTCAGATCTACCGCACCCTAAACCCTCTATGCTACTTTTGACTTTTTCATCCTCTTCTATTGACGTATCTGCCATTGCTAATGTACACTGCTTCGATTATTTTAACTTTATAGTTTTTCCTCTGTTATGGCAAACTCCTCCTCATTAGGCATCTCTTCAAAAACATCCCTAATAGTTCTCAAGTCTGTACCTGCAGCTGAACTTGAGAATAATTTTGTGAAGTTGAAAAAACTGTCTGAATATAGGTTGAAGTTACATTAAAGGCGGTGTATTTTAATTTCCCCCGTTCAGAACCATGAAACACAATTCGAGATAAAAAAAAAAAAAAAAAATGTTTTCCAGAAGATTTTAGCATCGCACTCATTAGAGTTTCTGTATTTCGCCCAGCTAAGTTTTCCCATAGTTATTAATTCATTTATTCATTGCTGCACTTTTTTCGACCCAACTATTTCAGGGAGGAAAAGAAGAAACGAACCCAGCCTTTGACCTCCTTGCCCAGGCTGCGCACTCCCTGGGGCCTGAGTGCCAGCCTGCCAGGAGTACGTGGCAGACCGCTCCCACCCTCTGCTTCCTCTGACCTCAGGAAGAGCTGCTCACCTACTTCTATTTCTAATTAGAACAGGTCCCTCCTTCTTTTCTGTTTCTCTGACAGTGGTTTCCTCTTTCGCCTTCATTGTCTCCCACTGGGCCCCTCTGCGGTTCATCCACAAACTGTGTCGCTCAGGGAATTATTTTACTTCAAAATCACGTCTCCTGGCAACAATAAACAATGATTTCAAATCACTTTTGAAATCACCGCACATGTAGGATCTTCAAGGCCAACTGTCTGGGCCACAGCCCTGGACACGAGAGGCTGAGGGCACCCTCTGCTCCTTGCCCTTTTCTGGGTGAAGGTGCAGGAGGGTAGCCCGGGAGCCCCGGAGGAAGCAGCAGGGAGATAGCAGATTCCTGCTGCTTCTTCCCTGGCTCAGGCAGCGTCATCCTCATGGGGTCTCGGCCAGAGAGTCCCCAAGTCCAAATAAAGATTTATTGGGTTCATTAAATATCAATTAAACGACTAAAATTTTTGGAACAGTTTTAGTGAATCTACACCCCTCAAAACTATTCAAAGTACCTAAAGAATACCCTCTCTGAAGCCTTCAGAGACCTTCATGGGTGACCCATGGTTTTAGGCGTACACCCCGTCCGTCTCCATTAGGGACACCAGGAGAAATGTAATCATGAAGTTTCTGGGGGTGGAGGGTGGTCACGTTCCATTCCAGCCACATTCACCATGTGCTTCCTCCCCAGGGACCCGTGCCTGCTGTCACGGGCTCACTACCATCGCTACCCCCATTTCACAGCTGGAGCAACTGAGGCTCAGAGAGCGCGACGGGGGTTGGAGAGGACTCAGATCTACCTACCTGACCAGGGAGTGTGTCCCTGGTCCAGTCCCCTCACTGCTAGGGCTGGCACCTCCTATGACCTTCTTCACCCCCTCCTCCTGCACAGAAAGGACTTCCTGTTGCAGCTGTTCTTCCCAAGTCCACTGACAATTTCATAGTTTGCATTTTCAAAACATACTTAAAAATCCGAAAATGGAAAGAGGTGTGGAGTCATCAGTATTTAAATTAATTAAATTTGGGGGCAGGGCTTGGTGAGACAGATGCCGGAACAGGACCTTTTGCAGGCAAGAGTTTTGAAGGTATGAAAATCCCTATAATAGGAAAAGCATAGTGATTGGTGGAATGCTTATTTACATAAAGGGTGAGTCATAAAGTTACATTTATGGAAAATAGTTATAATATTTTAAGTAGCGATAAACGGTCCTCCTTGATATTAAGGTCCAGGTCTTAAAACTTCCATTTGCACAAAATGTTTAGATAAGTATAAGAGAGACACAGAGAGAGACACCAGCTATGAGCAAACAAACTATAGAGTCTGACAGATGAGTACAGGAATCAGAATGAGACGTTTCTGAGTCCCCGAGGGACCCGTGACTTACTTTGACTCACCTTCTCTGTTATAGCACCTCCACCACTGCACATGTGGGAGTTTTCAGGCCTGGACACACTCACCGCCATGCTAAGAAAGTTAAAAGGGCCTTCTTAAAGCCAAGATCTGAAGGTCAGGTCTGGGGTCCAGACAGGTGTACCCTGGGAGGTTCCACCAGACAGGTCCTCCCAGCATCCCTGGCTTGGTTATCAAGCTTCTGTTTTATATCATTGCTGAATCACATTCCAAAAACCCAAGCCTGACTTTCCCAGCTTGCTTGAGTCTGGGTTTAGTCTGATTTGTTGTCGCTGTCGTTTATACAGGAAGATAAAAGATGGATTTGAGAAATTCACACGCATGTAGAAGTCCAGCAGCTACTCCGGTCCCCAGAATGCCCGCTGGGACATTTCATGTCATTGTCCAGAGCCGGATTTTTAAGCCAAGGGTCCTCTTTCCGTGAGTGCTGGAGATAGAACCCCACGGTCAGGCCGCCTGTCCGCTGGTCCAGGGCGGAGGGACACCACCACCCCGGCTGCACTGCCGGCCATGTTTACTTTTATTTTAAAGTCAGATTGGATGTAGTGCACTGAAAACACTCTTCAATCATTTAGCTCTAAAATTCCCGCGGCAGCTCTCCACTCCTTTTCAGCATGACTTCTGGAGGCTTTTGATCTCCTGACTGCTTCCTATATTAGAAGTCTAATCCTATATTTAAACATATTTCTACATTTCATCAAACAGTTTGATTTAAATTTTCCATAACCTAGATAGACACATTGATCTGCTCCCTCGCTCTCTCTGGCAGGCAGGCCATTCATTCCCTCCTTAAGAAATAAGGAAGAATAAAAATGTTGAACGAAAATGACAATACAGTCGAAAATACTCGACAATTTAGCATCACAAAAAGTGAACATTTAAGGCCTCTGCTTCCAAATGCCACCCTAATTAAAGGAGCGTTCCTTTTCAATGTGCTTTTTTCACATGCAGAAGAGGCCTTATTCAAATGAGGAGACCTTTCCCAGGGCTCAGGCTCTAATAGAGAGCTTAGCATAACTCGGGCTGCTTGTCAATGCAAATGGCAGCAGAGAAGTTAGCGTGTTGATGGAGATTATGGTTATATCCTCTTCACACACCGCAGAATTCTTCACGCTCTGGAAATATTTTGCTTATCAGTGAGAAGCAATGATCAACACCGCACACCCCCCGGCCCCGGAGAGACTCCGAGAATGAGATCATCAATATTCAGATCAAGTCGGGTTCTCATGGTGCCCGACTATTAATTTGCTTCTAAAGTGAAGGCTTACTGTATACTTCTTAAGGTAAACATTTGACGACCACATATCCAATATCAAATAGAGCGATTAGAAAGAGACTTCCCAAAGAGAGGCTGACAAGCAGCTTCGGATCGGGGCTCTGAAATTCAAAACACCTTAGAAAGACCTTTTCTTATTCTTCCGTGAAAGAAGATGAAAGCTCAGCTCCTTAAAAATTAAAAAAATAAATAAATAAGCAAAAATGACGGTTCTTGAAAAGTAGAACCTTCTGCAAACGCATGAGGCCCGCAGACTTTTTGATCCTTTTGTTGGCTGATTGGAGGGTTTGTCTGGAGACTCCCGGGGTGGCCCTACAGACCCTGGCTTGAGAGTGGCCTGCATTCCGCGGCCGTCGAGCTATTAGCTGAGGGAGCTCACTGCTTTCATCCCAGAGTATTTCCATCCGTCAGAGGAGCGGTCCTCAGCAAACACCCGGGCTGCGTTGGAGAGGCACTCTGACTTCCAGAGGGTGGACGCTGGGCGCACGGGGGTGTCGCCAGGTCAGGAAGACAAGAGTCTGCCGTGGCTTGTGCTGAGCTCTGGGTGTCCACATTCAGAAGAGGAGGTTTTTTGGTTTTGCTTTTTTTTTTTAAAGTATGCCTGTGACTCCTCTGTACCTCAATATGTGAGGATCTGTTCAGCCTCAAGAAATCCAGCCAGGATTTAACCAAGCCAGCAAGACAGCTTAATGAACCAGGGGGACCAGGTGACAGGTGACAGGTGGTGTTTTTCAGATGGCACGGCATCCGCTGGCCAGCAGTACCCTCCAGCCCACAACAGGGCACCTCAGAATCAAGCCAGTGGGTCGGGAGAATGTTTTTAAAAATATAATAGAATAAATAGAAATGAATGGACTAGAACAAAACAGACACTATCAGAGGCCATCAAACTCAGCAAACAGGAAGAGTGTATACTTTTGATGTTTAACTTATATTTTGTGTGTGTGCAGTGTGCTCGATGTGTATGTCCTGTGGAGACTTTTATGGGGTGTGTATTGTGAGCGTGTGTAGGGTGTTTGTTTCTAATATTAAAAATTGACAGCCTTGTTCCTAACATTAAAAATATTGGATTACAATTACCCAGGTGTCCATCAACAATGACTGAATTTTAAAAATCATATTTAGTTAATGTTATATAGAGGAATATTATGCAGCTGTGCAAATGAACACAAAATATTTTGACACATCAGTATGGAAAGAGCTCCAAGACACGCCTATACGTCAAAGAAACAAAGTGTAGAACACACTGTGTTTAGTAAGCTTCCATCTGCAGAAAAAAGGAACTATTTGTCTTTGTTTATATTTGTGTAAAACATCTCTGAAGATGACAGAGGACATTAATATCCATTGGGCCGATGGAGCAGAGTAGACAGAGAGACTTTTCACTGCAAACCTACTTTTTCTTTTTTACTTTTTAGTTTCTGGACTAAATTACCTGTTCAAATAATAAATTCTGCATTGATGTAGATCCATCTGAATACATGTACAGAAAGGGATCTCTACATATAGCTATGTATATAGTACACTTATGGGTGCATATATGTAAAGTATATAAAAATACTATTTTACATACCATCCTGTGTGTATCAAGTATAGTATATGGAACCAATGAGATACTTAAACGGACCAGCATAGAGGCCCAGAGTTGCACGGACCCCACTTGGGGAAACATTAGGTTGGACAGGGTTTGGGGCCCCTTTTCACTCCAGGTTCTATGAAATTTTAAAAATAGGTTGGAAGAAAAATGCTGTAGAGTCTAATAACAAACAACAAGGTTCTAGATGGGGCAATTAAGGACCCAAGTTACCTTTTTTTTTTTTTTTTTTCCTGAAATGATCAATAAAATAAATTGAGAGCTTCTTTGGAAAATTTGCCTTCACTTATACATTTCTCTGACTCTCATGGCCCTATGTATTGGCGGTAAATTATTTATATGTTGACTAATGACTTGCGTTAAATGACATATAATTTACTGATAGAGCAGTAATGCATAGAAATTGACGCTCTAGTGTAGGTTTTGTATCTCTGGATACTTCTCTGCAACTTCACGTGAGATATGGAGTCCATTATCAGATGAATGGAAGGGCGCTGGCATGATACTGAGGGCGCAGTCCTGCCACCTGTGCACAGGTGGTCCTGGCAAATACCCGAAACGCATGTGCACAGGCAGGAAACTTTGGTGTCTGGAGTCAGAGACTCCTTCTCTGACGCTCCACGCACACCCTCACAATCTTTGTAGACAGTCAGACAGAGGAATGGGAGTACGCTGGGGACAGGGGTCTGGAAGGGCCCCTTAACTGGGACTGTGAACTCCATGACCCAGGCTTAGTGTCTGATAGTCAGAGGGGCCACGGTCCCACACCTTAGAACTGACAGACCACAGAGCTATCGCACTGGGTACCCATCTGACTTGGGTTGTTCCCTACAATACCTCCCACCCAAGTCCGAGAAGATTGGCTCAAGGGCCTGGGATCTCCTCTCCCAGCAAAGGGGCACCTCGCTGGGGCGTGGTGACTGCTCCCCAGAGCTGCAGCGCACAGAGCCCCCGCTTGCCCCTGCTGTGTGAGCACTACGGTCGGTCGGACCCAAGGATGCTGTCACCTGTTTACGGTCTGGCTCCCTCATGGATGCTGATGCTGATGATACAGTCACTAGGAAACGTGGTGGTCTTCAAGCTGGTCACTTTTATTTCTTAGAAGGCAAAGTCGGGGGCTAGTGGATTCACCAGCATGCCCATAAGTTGTTGTTTATTCAAATTTTCAAGTTTTCACATGCATGAATTTACTTTTATTTCAATGTAGCTTAAATTCTTAAGACCGTCTGAAAATGAAACTCTTTTGAATGCACTTGATCGTTAACTGCTATGAGTCCTGAGTGTTTTGGTATTCTGATTTCAATCAACCTGCAATATCACATTTTATATTAAACTGCAGATTAAGTTCAAGGCTTCAATCATTAAAATCCTCTCCTTTTTAGCTAATAAGCTAGGCTGTTTTAAAGTAGAGGAGACGGGAAACTAAAAGTCAATCTTTAAAAATTGGTTTCTCTGGGCTTCCCCGGTGGTGCAGTGGTTGAGAGGCCACCTGCCGATGGAGGGGACGCAGGTTCGTGCCCCGGTCCGGGAGGATTCCGCGTGCCGCGGAGCGGCTGGGCCCGTGAGCCATGGCCGCCGGGCCTGTGCGTCTGGAGCCTGTGCTCCGCGGCGGGAGAGGCCACAGCAGTGAGAGGCCCGTGTACAGCAAAAAAAAAGAAAAAATTTGTTTCTCTATTCTGTTACTTAAAGGAAGATTTTGGCTAGCCTCCAGCTAATAATACACAAGAATACAAACCCTTCCTGAGTTTAAGTTTATTCTAAAATATCTTTATCTGAATTAAAGGGAAAATGAAAATTGGTTGTAAATATGTGTTTATCCCAAAGCGTCTTTCAGGTCAGGACAGGTCTCTAAACGCAGCTTTGAAACGGTAACCCTTAAGACATGGAGCCGTGTCACTTTCAAACACGTTCACTATTTAATTAATATTTCTCATTTGCAATGCAAATCAGACTTACAAAGCTGACAAGTTATAACTTGAAAACAATTACCCACATTGTGAGTTATCACAATTCCTCAGAAGATGTGATACTTCACTATTTGTCAGAAAAGCCAGTGCAACCATTGTGCTGAGGAGGCTTTAACCATGTTTGCGATTGTGTGTCCTCGTCTGTGGGTTCCTTTCTGAGATGTGCCTCTATTCCATTTCCATTTGACTCTCATTCTGTGTTTAGTGCAAATCAAGACTGAAAAGAACATTTGCCTTCACAGTAAAATTGCAATTTACTTCTTGAAATCCTTTCCGGCTTCATAGCCTTTGGATCTGTTTATCCAAAGCTTCATTTCTCTCTTTGCCATAATAAACCTTTTCTCTAAGCACCCAAATATACAGCAAGCATTTTATTCCACATCCAAGAGGGAATATTCATTTTCTAATGCGGAATTTCAACTTTGAATGTGATTTGGAGCCACCACGGCTTGAGTCTCCATATACCCGCTGCTCGAGGAGCTCGGTTTGAAGCATGGGGTGGGACGAAAACTTAGCCCCACCAAACTGCTTCTGAACCCAGAGGTGACCACGTGGGTATTAACTGCCATGTGGAATCCATTTCCAGATGGGCCAGCAACAGTCAGCACACCTGGAAATGTAAGTCCTCGGCAGGAGCAGAAGAAATGAGAAATTATTTGTGGGTTGAAAGAATATGTCTGTATAACTGAATCACTTTGCTGTACACCTGAAACTAACACAAGATTGTAAATCAAGTACACTTCAATTAAAAAAAATAAAGATAAAATAAAACAAAACAAAAAAGCAATGTGATGCCCAGAACAAAAGATACTGTGTTTCTTCCCTCTACAGTTTATTTTTCTCGTAATACAAGGTTAATGTGATGCTGTTCTCTGGGAACAGGTTTTGCCTCTCAGCCGGCTGCTGTGAGGACACCAAAATGTGCCCGACCGTGGGGAGATTGAGGCAGCCCGGGGCTGGGGGCGGCTGTGCTGGGGCTGTGTAGGAACAAAACCAGGGCCCTTTGCCCAAACCCTCATGTAACTGTGGGGAAAATAGGGTATGTTTCACTTAATGATGAAAAAAAGGCCTCTCAACAGTAATTGAAACCCCGCAAATACCTTGTAAATAAGGTGAAATTTTTATTACTGTTTTTCCTGAGGATTTGATTAATAAAGCGTGAATATATCAAAATATAATCACTTTGGGCTTCCCTGATGGCGCAGTGGTTGAGAGTCCGCCTGCCGATGCAGGGGACACGGGTTCGTGCCCCGGTCCGGGAAGATCCCACATGCCGTGGAGTGGCTGGGCCCGAGAGCCATGGCCGCTGAGCCTGCGCGTCCGGAGCCTGTGCTCCGCAGCGGGAGAGGCCACAACAGTGAGAGGCCCGCGTACTGCAAAAAAAAAAAAAAAAAAAAAAAAAAAAAAATATATATATATATATATAATCACTTTAAGTTTAAATGGTCACTTTTGAAAATCAACACAATACTCTCATATTGGATCTTAAGAAGTTGGCATGTCGAATATACAGTGTAATCTGTGTTACTCAAAGTTATATAGGATCTGGAATATACTGGCTGATACACAGCAAATGCAGTCACAAAGGGATGGTCTTGGGGGTGGGGGACTGGTGTGAGTGCCAACCTTCATAAAAAAGTAAATAAATACAAAAGCTGATTGGCTAATAATATCCATAAACTTTAGACGCTGGAAGGTACCGTTTGTTCCAAACTGCTTGGTTACCAACATGACCGCTGTCGGGCTGCTGTCCACCGCCAGCCCTCCCAGCCGGCTCTGCCTCCAGACCGGGCTGCAGCGGCCCCTTCCTAAGTCCTCCAGGCTCTGGAAAGTAAAATTGCTCATGTGGCAAAGGAAGGAACGAACCCAAAGTTGTGATTCCAGCAGAATTAAGCAAATATTGGAGCTTACTTACGTATCTGCTTATTAAATCTCAATAGCCATCGCACCAGGTATTTACAACTCCACACAGGGTGTTTCCAGGGAGGAGGGTTTTATTCCTGATATTGTTTAGAATTGCTGCAGGATGATAATAAAAGGGGGACCAACTTTTACTACGTTTTATTATTATTTAGAATTCCCTACAGATAATGCCTACTTGTTGCCTGCACCGTTGGCAGCCTGTCCCCCTGCCCATTCTTGGGCACCACAGAGGAGTGGCCTTTGGGTCGGGTGCCAATGGCAGAGCACTAAGCAAAGCATGGGGCCCCCTGAGGGTTGGGGAGCCCTGAGCAACTGCACGGTTCACCCATCCAGGAAGCCAGCCCTGCCCGTGTGACCCTCCTCCCAAAAACGGGAGGGTGCCCACGCTCCGATGGCAGGGGAACTTGTTCTCTGATTGACAGCATGGCGGCTACTTTAGTTATACTGCTGTTTCCTTTGGTAATTCATCTAATGATGTCCCAAACCCATCACTACCACAGGAGGTAATTCAGAACACGAGTAGGTTGTTTTTCCTGCCACAGCAGCTAGGTGGGTCTGGAGGCCTCTGAGCAAGTTGTCCAAGGGGACGTTCCCACCTGAGGCGGGTTTCCTGATCCATCAATTAAGGAAGTTATCATTGACTGCTGTACTTCCAAATCAGCCTTCCTTACGATGTGGTTTCGGAGGGTGAGACGAAGAAGGAAAGGAACAGAGGGAGGAGGGAGGGGAAAAAGTGAGAGGAAAAGAAAAAACCGGATTCCTCAGCATTGCTCAGTCCCAGTAGGGGAGGCAGGAGGTCTGGGGCATCTCCTCCTGAGAAACACGCAGACACTCGCCGTGGATGTGGGCAGCCCTCCTCCCTGGAAGCCTGCTGGCCGGGAGTCCTCAGGGCTGCTCACCCACAGGGAAGTCCAGTTCTGGACGACAAACGTCTGCACCATTTTGCAGGTTGCCCCGCTATCTGAAAGCAGAGTGTTCCTGTGAAACCTTTCATAGCCAAAATGACATAAAGAGAAGAAGCAGTTACCTTAAGACATGTCTTTATAACGAAGCCACAAAATAAATCCGGATGAAGCACAGGTGCTCGCAGACACCGGTCAGAGCTCTGACAGCTGGATGCTTGACGCTGAGTGTGATTCCCAGGAAAGAGCTCAGCGGGGCCACCCCCAGGGTGCACACTGCCTCTGTAAGGGTTTCACTGCAAAACCCACACTGAACTTCTCACCTTTTTTTGTAAATTCAAAAATCCTCTTCGAATTTCTTTCTGTAAGCGAAACTGGTACCAATGTAGGTCTTTTGTAAGAGCGAAGTGGAGTAAAGCAAACTTTTAAAAAGCAGCGGATCCCTGTATTCGGAACCTTTCCCAGACGCATCTTCCGTTTGGCCCATCAATCCACGAGACGACTCATCTCTGGGTCCTGGGTCCAACCGAGCATGAGAAAAAAATCAATATTACAATACATGCCTTGCTTAACGTTGTCCATTAGGTTGCAAGTTGCACCCATTAAATTCAGTGTTTCCAACACGTTCCATACTGCACTAACACAGTACATGGCCAAGGTACTCCCAGCATATTTTTGTACAAATGCATAAAAAGCAAAATACAAAAAAGGGATCACACACGTGAGAGGAAAGTGCCACACATCACAGAAAAGTAGTCTTGTTTGCTTATTTCATAGATTATTCTTTCTCTTTTTAAAATTAGAAAAGCCTGCTTTGAATGGAAAGAAAGCACCCGTGGTGTGTAACTTACGATCACTTTAATCATTGAGGAATTTCTAATACCAAAGAGTGTGTTCTGAGAGTGACACAGACAACCACAGAAATGTCATCCCCCAGACAGAACTTCCAATCCCTCACACCTGTTCGCATGACTCAGCTTTGAATCTGCCTGCAGAACTTGAAGGAGACCCAGCACACCATCCTGTCTGACTCTAAGGGTCTCCTCCGGCACCTGTGGCTGAGCGAGGGTGGGTGGAACCCAGAGAGCAGGGTCCCCCTCACCTGACAGGGCAGGCGGCAGACTGGGGGATGAGGGACAGTGTTATGACAGCTCCCACCAATAGCACCGGCAGGCTCAGCACGCCAGCTGTAGGAACACACGCTTCAGACATATAGAGGATCCCCGGCATTCGAGCTCGGAAAAGTCATATTGGATCCCAGCCTTTGCAGCTTTGCAACACTGGGCTTTTTTTTTTTTGCGGTTCGCAGGCCTCTCAACTGCTGTGGCCTCTCCCGTTGCAGAGCACAGGCTCCGGACGCGCAGGCTCAGCGGCCATGGCTCATGGGCTCAGCCGCTCCACGGCATATGGGATCTTCCCGGACCGGGGCACGAACCCGTGTCCCCTGGCATTGGCAGGCGGACTCTCAACCACTGAGCCACCAGGGAAGCCCCAACACTAGGCTTTTTATAAGAGCCAGGAGCATGGCTGCCATATCTGTTCCCAAGCCTGGAGTCTCTCACTTCCCATCCCTGGGCGGCATGTCCTGAGCTGCAGCATTTCTGTCTTATGATAATAGTCGGACTCTCTGGATTGTACCTCGATGAGAAACAAAGTCAACATAGAAACAGACGCTTGCGTGTCTTTTGTCAAAACAGACAAATATAACTTTGGAAGTGTGCCTGGCTGGAGAGCAGTGGACAGCCTCCTGGACACAAGGGGAGGTGGGGACACCAGGAAAGGAGCACCTAGAGGGCCTTGTGGGAAAACAGGTTTGAGGCAAACCACCAACATCGCCAATTAGCCTCGTGCGCAAGCCACATTTCAGCTAATCACAACTCCTCCTTGTTGACTCTGATGGTCAGAGTGGACCCCATGGTCAGTGTGCCAGTGGGAAGGGGGTTTTCTACTCCTCACCAATGGGGGAGAGACTTCCACGCTCCAGCTCAACGCCATGTCCAAGCAGAGCCACTGACCACAGACGCCATGAGAGCCAGCTCCTCACATGAACATGGGTGGCAGAGCACATCAATTTGAACGAAGTTAATGTTAATCTGGCAGTCAGCACCTGGCTCTATGACAGAAATGTATTTGTCACCGTCTGGAGGCTGGAATTCCGAGATCAACGTGCTAGCAGGGCTGGTTTCTCCTGTCCTCACGTGGCTGTCCCTCTCTGTGTGTCTGTGTCCTCACCTCCTCTGCTCACAAAGATACCAGCCCTGTAGGATTGGGACCCACCCCGGTGACCTCCTATTAGCCTCACTGCCTCCTTAAGGTCCATCTCCACACCATCCATCCCGAGGTGCTGGGGGTAGGGCTCCAACACAGGATTGGAGGGAGACACGATGCAGCACACAGCAGCCACGTGGAGTGGAAAGTGGTCCCTGGAGCCCCTGCACTTTTGTCGGACAAATACTTCCCTTGCTTCCAGGGACCACACTCACTCCTGCTGAGGGCCGACTCTCTTCTTAAGTCCATCAGCTCACCTGAGTTTCTGGAAGCCTCCCAGGATCCCAGGCGGACCGAGGTGGAGTGATCACAGGATGGAGACCAGCCCCAGCCCCAGGCACGATTAGCAGGAAACACCAACTCGGGTTGTTCTTCATGTTCAACCTGCTGGTTGAGATGCTACCAAGCCATCTCCAGGGTGCACGCCGCCAGGTGTGAGAACTCTCCGGCCTCTACCTCCGCATGAGGCCCGTGTGGTCATGATCCTGGGCAGATACCCATCTCATGACGGAACAAGAAACAGAGCGGCAGGGGCACATTTCAATCACCGCTTAGCGGAAGGCAGAAGCTGAGCCCCTCCGTCCTCCCAGAGGCCACAAACGCAAAGTGAGAAGAGCACCCCACAAGGCTCTGATTTTCCAAGGCTGCTCAAACATGCTTTCTAAAAAATTATCAAGCATCAAATTACCTCCAGAAAAGGCTGATTTGGGGTCATCTCTTTGCTGGTGGCCCCCGCCTGCCAGCTAGCCTCACAGTAGGGGGGACGCAGGCTGTCTCGGCACCCGGACCTGGTGGCTGAACAGGACGGCGGAGGGCCGGCCTTCTGAGGCACAACTCAGCATGAGATCTCAGGGTTTTCTGTCCTGCTAAGGTGAGACGAAAATCAAATAATGCACTAAATTAGGTGCTGCGTTCACTAAAAGCTGGGGCAAGCAGGGACACAGGGCCTTATGGGCTGTGCAGACAGCACCCAGACACAAGTGGGGAAGCAGGGGGCTGGCCTGGAACAGCGGGGCTTCCTGGGGTACTCAGTGCTCACAGCCACAGCCCCGGGCCTGCTGGGGCAGAGCCTCCCCCGACTTTGGACTCGTTTCTTTGCCTCCGAAGCAGCCTCAGTTCTGTGTCTCTCTTCCCCTTCCTCCTGACTGTACTGCAAATGTCCCACCTGCTACAGATCCTGCTTCTTACCTGGGCACAGATTTCCAGGGATTCAGGCTGGCGGAGAGCATGGGGCCGAGGGGATGCTCGAGTGTTCCAGGCAGAGCGATGGAGATGAGAAAACGGGGCCTGGATCCTCCAGTGTTAAGGCCAGCGGGTGACATGGGGGATTTACCCTGGAAAGGCGCTCGAGTCGTGGTGTCAGAGCACAGCCCAGCAGGGAGACAGACGGGCCCCCGCCTTTCAGGAGGAGTGTCGCCCAGAGCAGATCCAGGCTGCATCCCAGGTCAGGCAGTGTCCGCAGAGCCCTCGTTGCTCACAGGGCAGGCGAGTGAGTGAAGCCAGGGCTGGTGCAGGGCTGACTCACCCCCTCATTCGTTCATTCTTCGGGAGCTGCTCCTTATCTCTGAGCTACCGAGCCCCATTTCTTCTAAGAGGGAGCGGACACAGCCCCGGTCAATGAACCTGATCACCCTGCCTAAGGCTGGTGCTGGGACCAGCAGTGCCCGCGGCCCAGGAGCCTGGGAAATGCAGATGCTCAGCCACCCAGACGTCCTAAAGGGGAGACTTGAGGGCTGAGTCAGGCTGCGTGGCCCCTCTGCTCCTTGGCTGTGGCTGGCAGAAAGCAAGAGGAGGTGGGACTCCTGGAGCTGGGGTGAGACCCCGCAGCCAACACTGGGGGGCTCCCACAACACCCCGTCTGCACATGACTGCCCAGGGGCCAGATCCAGCCCCTGCCGACTTTTGTGCAGCCCCAAATTAGGAATGTCTTGGCATTTTCAAATTGTGGGGAGAAAAAAGCAAAGAATGACCACATTTTGTAGCGCGTGAAAACAGTCTGAAGTCCACATTCGGTGGTCGCCGAGGTTTATGGTACACGCTGCTCTCGGTGAAGGGCTGCTTCCATTACCGTGTGGCCAAGACAGAAATACTTACACCCTGGCTCTGCATCATACAAGTGTGCTGGCCGTGGTCTAGAACATTCTCTCCGTGTCCAGACCTTTGGGTCAGGGCAAAGGAAACTTGAACTGGCGGAGACGCAAATACATTCTTCTTTTGTGTTCCCTTTGTGCTCAGTTTTATAAGAATCTCTGGAAGGAAGAAAGGGAGGGAGGGAGGGAGGGAGGAATGAAGGGAAGTGCTGTAGAAATGTAAAGGAAGGTGAAAAGACCAAGATTAACGTTGATTTTTGAAGACTAGGTGAGAACGCTATTTAGAGTTTTTCTACACTTTCTTTTCTTTGAAGTTTATTTTATCTTTGTCCTTTGTCATCTTATAACCTAAGGGAGCCCTTATCTAAAGAGAGGTAGGGCTGCAGACCAGCAGATGTGGTTTGTGGGTTTGAGAGCGGCTGGGACACTGTCAGGAAATGCCACGGAGTCATGCCAGGAACGGCCTCTCCTGGGAGCAAGGAGGGTGGGGAAGGCGGCAGAGGCAGTGGACGAGGAAGATCTCTGCTTTGTTGGGGGCTGAGGGCGAGGCCGGCATGGGGTCCAGCCAGGGAGAGCGTCCGACACAGGGGAGGGGATCGTGGGGTCTCCCCGTGGGGCCCGTCAGGTCTAGATGCTAACTCGGGTTTCTCCGAAGCTTGTCTTCAGTAGAAATGAGGGCTGGTTATGTGTGAACCTACACATGGAATAATGCAAGGCAGGACAGGACAGAGAGGACCGTCACCCACCCTTCGAAGTCTCCAAGCAGTGGCAATTCTAATGTCTGCTCTTGGGACCAGGAGAAAGTCCGTTCGGTGCGTACACAGCTGGGGTCCCAGGAGGATAAGAGGGGCAGCTCTTCCCAGCTGATGACAGGTCATCAGCCCTGAGCTTTCCTACCCCCTCGCAGTCATGAACAGAAAGTGGACGGCCATCCACAGGCCTCCGGTGACCTGAGGATGGTTTTAGGAGCCTGTCGAGAAATCCTGTGGCCCCAGGCCCAGGGCGACTTTTTATTGCCAAGGCTGTTATCGATTTGGGGATGAAGAAAATAGTTTGCTATTCACGTGCTGACAGATCTCAGGTGATCTTGCCTTTCAATAACCAGGGCCTCCCAGGCTACAAGGGGAGGTGTTTGCTTCTCAAAAGTAGCACCGTCTTTATGAGACATGGCACGCTAATCGAAAACACAAGTAAACTGAAAATTAAATTTAAAAGCCTATAATTTAGTATCTTCCTGGCCGGGAGTGATGGCTTTCATTTGTGCGGGACTGGAGCTGTCCAGGGTCGGCGTGACGGGCCGTGGCCGGGTCTCCTCCAAGGGCTGATGGAGCCGATTAATCTCTCGGAACCGAGCTTTGTCTTCTCCAGTTCAGTGAACAACTTCATTTCAGCTGATGAGTTCAACCAGGGGTCAGAACAATCTTCATTTCTGACAAACCCACGAAAAGGGAATTAATTTTATGAGTTAGTGCCACTGCGTTCAAACGAAGCTGGGGAGAGAGAAGTCAACACGAGTGGCAGAAAGCAGACCTGTGTGCAAACACCCCACTTGATTAAAACCAGGGGAAATATTCTCTTAACAAGGTAGGGGGACCTGGAACGAGAGGGTTCAAAGGATCAGAAGCACGCCAACAGGGCCTCTCCCTTTGGAAAATACCAGGGACGTTTTATCGAACCCTTGTTCTTAGGGTTTAACACACACAAAAAATTCAAGAAGTGGCCAGGTAAGGGCAGTTGGAGAAGATTAAACAATTATGACCACAGCATTAAAAAATGGGGAAAAAACCTTCACAAAAGCAGGGAAATCACATCAGATGCTGGTCAAATATTACAATGTTGATTACGGCAAAATCTCTTTCATAAACTCATGCAAACATTTATTGAGCCCATTAGCTACCAAGCACACAGGACCCTGGCCTTTCACCCCAAGAAGATGTGAACTCACAGTCACAAGTGTGTATCGGGATCTATTATGGGCTGTGTTGTGACCCCCGGATTCCTACATTGAAGTCCCAACCCCCAGTACCTTTGAATGTGACCATATTTGAAGACAAGGTCTTTAAAGAGGTGATTACATTTACATGAGGCTATTAGGGTAGCACTAACCCCATAGGGCTGGCGTCCTTATAAGAGATGAGATCAGGACACACCAGCACGGAGGAGTGGCCACATGAGGACACGGGGAGGAGATGGCCGTCTACATGCCAAGGAGAGAGGCTTCAAGAGGACCAGCCCTGCCGACACCTGGGTCTTGGACATCCAGCTTCCAGACTGTGAGACAATAAATGTCTGTTGTTTAAGCCGTCCCAGCCGTGGTATTTTGTTATGACAGCCTGAGCAAGCTAATACTTAATTATAAGCTTACTAGTAAATACTACTACCCCGACCCCTGCCCCCCACATGTGAACTTAATGATAAGAAATAGTAATGGAGCAATACCGCTTCCCCTAACAGGTGAATTTGGACACTTGAAACTCTCACCTCAGAAATCTCCCTCTCTACAGGATCCTGCTTCCGCGTGGAGGTGCACGGCAAGGGGTACGTCCCTCTTTTGCTGGCTAAGAAGCCAGCGCTGAAAGGAGGCTTTTGCAGTGTGGTCTTGAGGTTCAATTCAAGCTGCTTCAGTTCTAAGTGAGGAGCCTCTCCTGCCCGCTCAGATGCCCGTGTTCCCAGGTCACCCTGCCCTCACCGTCTGCTCCCGGCTCCCAGAACCAAATGGAGTCCCTGGGCAGTAGAGCCCCAAACGAGACGAGGCTGCCAGCCTGGGGAGGGTGGGGTCATGTTTGGGACCCGCATCCTGACACCCATCCCAGCCCTGTCCCTCCATCACCCACGATAGGCAAAAACCTGGCTAGATGTGCAAGGGTGGAAAGATCACAGACAGGACATGTACAATCCGAGGGGGCCGTGCAGGCAGGCGGGGCCTGAGGAGGTGGTGCAGGGAGACGGGAGAGACCCTTCTGAGGCCTTCCAGCCTCCAATGGAAAGGAATGGGGCTGCTCTTCCCCCCAAACTCCAACTCAGAAATGACCCTGAGGGCAGGAGGGCGCATCCCCTGCGTGAGCGGGAGAGGCTGCTTGCCCTGGAGCCAGGTGTGGCGGGAGGCTGCTCCAGCCATGAAGGACATTCTGGGACCCTCTCACTGCAGAGGGGGGACACCTCCTTATGAGTTTAGGGTAATTCTTTCCTGATTACTGCATTTCTAGGGAGCTTTTTATTATTTATTTATTTATTTATTTTATACAACAGGTTCTTTTTTTTTTTTTTTTTTTTGTGGTACGCGGGCCTCTCACTGTCGTGGCCTCTGCCATTGCAGAGCACAGGCTCCAGACGCGCAGCCTCAGCGGCCATGGCTCACGGGCCCAGCCGCTCCGCGGCGTGTGGGATCTTCCCGGACCGGGGCACGAACCCGTGTCCGCTGCATCGGCAGGCGGACTCTCAACCACTGCGCCACCAGGGAAACCCACTAGGGAGCTTTTAAATAATTGGTGGACATCTTGAATTTTAAATAATGTGCATGGCCTGTTAGAAGGAACCATGTTTTATAAAGTCTTAACTTGGCAAGTGGCTGTTCATGTTGTCAACATGGGAACACCTCAGCCCCAGCTAGTGTCAGCCCAGGGAACTAGCCTCAGATGATAAGTGCAGAGGTGGGCTGGGTGGGCTCTGCCCCTGGGGCTCGTGTACATCCGAGTGCAGGTCACCATTCACGCCCAGTGGGGCCCAGAGACACATCGCTCTCTCCAGCCCATTAGTAACAGGCTAATGTGATGGTGATGATCGATCTAGTGTCTGAACTCACGGAAGATTTCAAACATGAGGCAATGGTGTGGTGGTGGGGATCGCCCCTTCCAGAGAACCCGGAGCACGGGGTGGGGAATCTGGGCTCCGTTCTCAGCAGGGATACATACCGTGTGTGCATGCGAGTATGAACATGTGTGTGTGTGCATGTGTGTGCGCGTGTGTACATATGCGTGTGTCCATATACGGGCATCGCCTGTGTGTGTACTGAGTGTGTGCGATGTGTGCGTGTCCATGTGCGTATTGCATGCACGCGAGTATGCACGTGTACATATGCATGGGTACCCATGTGCACTGCGTGTGCATGCGAGCTCCCTGAATTCCAGCTTCCTCTGGAGGCAGCTATAGCCACGCTCTCATCACTTACGGATCCAGACCATAAGGTATTTAAAAGGCGACATAAGTGTCACAACATGCCACTCACACTTCCCTTCCCACCAGTCTTTTCCCTCGTCCTTGAGGCCTGTCTTGTGCACGAGAAGGGTGAAGTTTAAACGCCTTACGTATGGATTTAGTAACAGAATCTGAAAACGAGGAAGCCGAGACCCAGGAAGGCATCCTGCATGTCACGTTCCGTCCTGTACTCACTGTGCTCGTGACCTTGGCCACTGAACAAGGGTTTTCTGCCCTAGAAAGGGTGTTTACTTACTTTAGCTGAAATAACCACGAGTGTCCCATGATTTCCATTCTCTCGTGCCTGGTTTCAAATCTGGTCTCACTAGTGCCCCAGGTTTGTACTCTTCAATATTTCTTCAGTGTCGAGGGACCAAGAACGAATGTTGAAGGAAGACACACACGTACATACTCATATGCACACACACATGCATGCACTTACATCCACCCGCAGACCCACACACAACACACACATGACATGCACATCACACACACACTTGTATACGACGCATATACACATACACTACACACAACATCCCACATGCATACAAACACACCCATATGTACACCATGCACACACACACACACACATACACGCACACACGGCATACGCCAGAGCAACCCAGGATCGGCATGGATAAACGTGGCACTGCAGGGATACATACCAGCAGGAGACTGGCCTGAAGCTTGCCTTTCCAGAGTGAAGGAAAACTTTCCCCAGAATTCCTAGCGTAACAGCAACCATGGAGGTGTGTTTAAACTGCCAACGTGCACCGTTGTCTCCATCCATCCCCGAATGTTATTTGTACATGAATCAAGGTCCTCATCCTCAGGGAGTCTCATCCCATCACTAACTGGCCTGTGGAACTCCCTGGGGAGACCAGAAAGGGATCATTTTACTTTGTTACACGTGCTCATTTCATGAAGGAGATCCCTAGTTAGTGCTTTTCACTCTACGCTTCCTTCCCTTTGGTCATAACTCACAAGCTTTCTAGAGCAGCAGCGTTTGTCTCTGGAGAGACCGGCCCTCAGGCTGCAGAGGGGAGACACCCCCTCATGGGGTGAGTCTCTTCCTCCTGGACGGTCCACTCTCCGCATGTGGGAGATGGGGGTCCCCTCCTGTCCCTCGCGTTCCAGGCTCATGGCTGTGTCCACCCATCTCCGGCTTCAGTCCTGCACAGGGTTCAAGGTCACCCAAGGTCACCCGCCTGGTATTTCCCAGCCGTTCGGGGGAGCTAGTTGCCCTCTTTTGTTCATACTCCTGCACTGGAGTTTCCGGTCTCCTGCTCTGGGAGAGAAGGGGCCGAGGGCTTATATTCTGGTCTCCCAGCGTCCAGCAGCGAGATGGAGGTCTGAGGATGAATATGACGGAGGAATCGAAATTCCCGTGTCCTCAAAACAGGGAGCGCTCTGTACGCGAGCAAGCACATTGCATGTCAGGGGAGAGTGGACTGCCAGCTGGACACTTCTCTTCTCTGAACACCCCTGACGCAGGGTTGTCTCAAAGGAGGAGCTGCCCGGGGGACCCGAGAAGCCCTCCTTTCTTCAGGCTTCTTGGAGTTGGCTGCGTGTCCGCCCTCCGACAGTGCAGACCCTGCTGTGTCTGGCGGGCCTCAGAGGTGGCTGGAGCGGCTCTTGTGTTCAGTCTTCGGGCCGGTAGTCCAGGGTCAGGGCCGGGCAGGGAGACCCCGGGGCTGTAGGAGACCAGGAGCCACAGCCCTTGGGTAGGCAGGAGACTCTCAGTAGCAGAGGACCTGCCCGCCTTGGTGGTGGGAAAGGTGCCCTTTCAGCAGAGGGTGAAAATGAGCAAACCATCTAGACCCAGCAAGGAACACATAGGGGTGATTTCAACCATCTAAGTATTTCTATTTCAGCCTCACCGTCTCACCTTGTGCTCAGGGTTTGTTCGGACCCTTACATGTAGGGATTGTGCGGATCACACAGGAGCGCGGCCTCCGCCAGTCCTGCACGAGTGAGTGGTGACTGTCTAGTTTCCACCACGCACTGAGCTGAGGCTGAGAAATAGGCAAGGCCTCCAACCAGTTCTCAGGATGGGAGACAGAGGTTTGTCACATTGAATGCCTGGAGAACTCAGGTGACAGCCGGGTGAGGCACAGGGTGGACTCGAGTAGACCCTGGCCCAAGCCTTCCAGCCTCAGTGGCCCCAATCCCCCTCTTGGTGGCGCCCACCCCCTAGGGGATGGGCGAGAGCAGTAGGATGGCGCCAAGACTCTCGACATCTGCCTGAATCCACAGTGATGCTCACCACTGAGAGTGGGGCAGCGGGACCAGCTGGTTACCTAACCGCTTGCTGCCTCAGTTTCCTCATCTGTAAAATGGGGTCATTGAGAGCACCTTGTGGGCAGGGGGGCTGACATGAAACACTACCACAAAGCACCAGGACGGCAGGGCATCCTGGGAGTGCTTGGGGTCCCGGCCTCCTGCTGTGATTCACAGGCTTTGCCAGGCCGGCAGCTGTGTCCCTTCAATTCTCAGATGAGCCACCGAACCTATGTCTGGCGGCCGTCGCCAGGGGCACTTCTTGTGTCTCTCTCTTGAGGCCTGGTCTGTCTCTGGAGCTACCCGTGGTCTCCTGGGATGAGGGTCTGCCCGTCGTCCCTCCTTCACGGGGCGGCTCCACTCACCCCGTCCTAGGGGACCGCTTCCAGGGCTTGGGGGCAGGGCGCCCACGTGGGCTCCAGACGCTCCTTGTTCCAATGCCCCATGCCAGGGACCAAGGGGTGCCTCCTAACACTGCACTGCGGGAGAGCCTGCCCTGATGGCCGGAGGGGCCCCCGATTCTGTCCACAGACCCAGGTCAGGCCCCCAGGCCCCTTCCCTCCAAGACTGCTGCGGGTTGCCCCACAACCTGGCCCTGCTTCCAGTCTGAGCCCCAAAGAGCTTCGGTACAAGGCTGCCCTGCCCCCTGCCCCCCTCCAGACCTCCCCACCTTAATTTATAACCATGGAGAAAATTTCACTGCTTGTTTCCTGGGGAGAGGAAGTTGGAAAGAGAAACAGGAGATGGCTCTGCGCTGAAGCAGAGGGCCAGGCTTCCTGAGAGGACGGAGGGAACCCGGACCCTTGGGGTGGGCAGAGTTGGGACAGGACACAGCAGCCAGTCCCCTGGGCTCGGTGGAGCTGGGACCACCACACGGTGACCTGAAATGCTGATTTAGGAGACGGGCAGTAAGGTCTGGGTAACTGTGAGAAGGGAGCTTGGAAAGCAAAACCAGTCAGCTGGCCAGTGGCTCTAAAAGCCCTGAAAAGATGGCACGTCTAAGGAAAATCATTTGAGAAATGGTAACAAACGAGGTGTGCCTTGGTGCACAAAACGTGTGCAGAACTGAAATCACCTTGTCCTCCTTACCTGTCCTTAGAGAGAACGAAGAGTTGGTAAAGACCCAGGCACACAGTCACTGAAAAGATAGGAAGCCTCCACTGACCCCTGGGCAGACACCACCTGGAGACACACGCTTCGGGTCTTCAGGGGCTCACGCCAGGGGGTGGAGGTGGGGGGACGTGGAGAGTGAGGGGTGGATAACAGTGTGAGATAGTTCACAGAAGAGGTGCGCAGAGAGGCTGTACATCATGGGGGAGGCCAGAGTCCAGGAGGGTCTGGAAAGAGGGTGGCAGAGCTGGGAGAGAAGGGAAGGCCCGTCCCAGTCCCCCCACTGCCAGACAGGAAGCAGGCCCCCCAGCCCAGGCCTGGGAGCAGAGCACTCAGTGCAGCGTTTCTGCCAGCTCAGGAAAATCAGGAGAAAAAATAAGGATAATGGCAATTTCGTGAATTTTTCAGAAAGCTAAGCATATCCCGAGATCATCTCCTTCCTATAGTGTTTGGAGTTACAATGTGCCCTTTCTTTAAAAAAAAAACGGTCCGTAGTACACGTTCTTTTAAAATAATGGCTTTTCTTGACAAAGTACAAGCATGCCGATACCATTTGGACTGCTTTGTTATTTTTTTTAAAGGTAATGCATTATGCATCCCAAAGTTTCCTTCTATGGAGATGGTCTTTCAAAGTTTTTTTTTTTTTTTTTGGCGGTACGCGGGCCACTCACTGTTGTGGCCTCTCCCGTTGCGGAGCACAGGCTCCGGACGCGCAGGCTCAGCGGCCGTGGCTCACGGGCCCAGCCGCTCCGCGGCGGCATGTGGGATCTTTCCGTGCCTGTGGAAGTTTTTGTTTTGTTTCTCAGGTGGGAGGAAGGGCTGAGCTGCTCAGGGGCTTGGAGGTAAGGAGAAGGGGGCCACCGATGCCACGCTTTCTTCTAGAACAGTCTCACGCAAATAAGCACAGCTGCAGAGGAGACCCACCTTCCAGCATTCTATAGTCAGGAGCAAAATAAATTAAAGCTGGGTTTTTTGCGGGGGAGAGCCCTCTGAATCTACCTCCCTAAGTGAATGGTATGGGCCTGAGCCTGGGGCCATTTCTGTCAGTGGGTGACAGTCAAATTATTCTAGCCCCAGGTACATTTTATTTACATAATTACACTTTGGGCAAATTCCTCCACTTTTCTGCAGAAACCCTAGCTCTTTGACTGACATCATCCTCAAACTCCCACTTCCCCTCTGTGGTTTATATCCCTGAAAAATAATTATAAGCTTTGATATATAAGAAATCATTACCCACTGATTTAGATAATGAAATAATATATACTGCTGCAAGATGTTCTATGATTCTTACACATTTCCTGCTGTCTCTAACATCATTTAATGATTTTTTGATTTTCGTTGCAAAAAAAAAGAAAACTTCAGATTTGAAACACAGCAGAGACATCAATGCCAAGAAGCAAAGAAGGCATTTTATCTTATTTTCTGTACGTTACTGAAGCAAATTTAAAAAGAGAAAAATCTTCAAAGCCAGTCTGCAATCATCGCATGCGTTAATGAGAATAAAGCTTCTTTGTCAGAAAGCCCATCCTGTTTGCGGTTGGTCTCTCGACTTCTATTTCACGAAGCCAATCTGATGTCTTTGGAGAAACCTAGCTCCTTTATTAATTCATTTCTCTATTGCCATTTTCTAGAATTGGAATATATGTAAATAATATTGTAATTGAGAACCGGGTATCGGGAAGAGAATAAAGTAATCATGAAGTATTCTTGGTGTTATATAGTTTAGTATATTTGATGGATTAACCGTGTTACGTAAAATGTTAATATTTTTTTCTCTAACAGTAAAAATAAATAAGTTTATTATAAAAAGTCAAATAATCCTGAAATGTATAAGGAGAAAGTAAAAGGTACCCTATTAATTAAACTTTCAGGATGGAAAATTGTTTTCTTGTATCCTCTTAGGTTCGGCAACTGGGCCTTATGAATTTAACTGACAAAAGATGAATTAAGAGAAAGAAATACATTAATTGATTTCTATTTTAAATAGATATAAATAAATAAATTTATTATTATTTACAGATTTATTTATATTATATAATTATTCATTAATATTCATTAATACTTTATGTGAACAGGAGTTCACAAAAAAGAAATAAAACTCAAAGAAGTGTTTAGACCCGGAGGCTTATATATCATTTTAACAAAGAACAGAGGGCTTGGCTTCAAGGGATGATAACCTGGGGGCAAGTGACAAAGAAATAAATGGGGGAAACAATGGAAGATAAGGGTTATTTTAGTGAGATTTGGTTCTGCCTTCTCATCTAGGTGCCAGCTCTGTCTCCAGTGATAGAAGCTGCTCTCTTCTTCCTGGTCTGATTTAGAAAGACATGTGCACCAAAGGAAATGCATGCTCTGCTTTTAGGCAGAAACAGAGAGGGAAGAGAATGCTCCCTGCATCTGTTGATTCTCAGTTGCCTGCAGTTCAAAATAATCCTTGTGCCAAAGGGTATATTGGGGGGTAACATATTCTGATCCATTTTAGTCTCAAGTCCAATAGATAATCTCTTCTAAAACTTAACTATTTTTTAAAAAAAGCAATATTATAGTAGGGACGGTTTTTCCAGTGTTCTAAGAATGAAAGCATTCTTATTTTTTGTAAAGTGTATAAGTTAGTTGTTGCTGTATAACAAAAGAGTCAAAAAACTTATTGGCTTAAACAGCAGACATTTATTATTTCCCTCTGGGTCAGCTGGGCAGCTCCTCCTTCTGGTCCAGCCAAGCTTTTTCTCATGTTCTTCTACTTGAAATGAGTAAAAGTAACAGACAGGGATGAGTCTTCAATGCTGCTTTCTTTCCACTACTATCACTAGGAATCCACAGGTAAGGACTTTCACAGGTGATCTAAGCCTTCCGCTCCACCCCGTATCCTGCCATCACCCAGAGTGACCTCCAAGTCCACAACCAGGTCATATTCCTACCCAACAGGCTTCCGGCTTCACTGACCCACTTCCACTGCGGTAACACTCCCTTGGACCAACCCATATGCACAAGTTCCTTATAACTCTCTCACTCTCCTATGTTTATACCGAGACCTCTCCCTTTGGATCTCCTCCACCTTGCTGACTTAATTTCCTTCCCCATCCAGTCTGTGGTATCACTTCCTTCATCCCAGTTCCAGTGTCTGTAAACTCCTTGTAATCTTATTCTTCCCTGCAAAATGAAAATCTCTGGAAGCCAATCAATTCGCAATCTTCAGCCCCTCTTCCCCCTGACTTTCTGAAATGCTCATACAGCATGGGTGGTCCTTCCTTGGAAGCATGAGCAGATAGTGAATTCTATTAGACATTTGCTTTTAATGAATATAATAAATGATCACGTGTTTGTTTTGTTTTGTTTTTCCTTTATTCTGTTAATGTGGCGAATCACACTGATTAACTTTCAGGTACTGAAGTAAATGTACACTCCTGCAATAACCAGGATACTTTATTCATTGTATGTATACTGGCTCTTTTTACTAGTATTTTGATCAGGATTTTTGTTTCTATATTAATAAAAGATACTGATCTATAATTTTCTTTGTTCATAATGTTCTTGTTAGATTTTTATTTCAGGATTATGTCAGCCTCCTAAATTGAGTTGGAAATCACTTCTATTTTCTCTGTTTTTTTGAAAGAGTTTGGGTAATATCAGTCTCACCACTTCCTTAAATATTTAGAAGAATTCACCAGTGAAGCTCTCGGGGTCTGAAGGCTGCTGGTGGGCAAGTTTTCAATATTTTAATTTTGAAGTTTCAATATTGTAAGTTCAATATTGTTAACAGATATAGGACTTATCAGATTCTGTATTTATTCTTGTGTCAGTTTTTATAAAACGTGTATTTCCAGGAATGTATCAATTTCAAGGGATTTCCATTTTAAATTGATTGACCTACTTATTATATTTTTAATGCTTGCAGACTCTGTAATGATATACTCTTGGCATCTATATTCAGTGTACCTCTTATAAGCAGCATATACAGTAAGTTTCCTACATATGAACCTTCAAGTTGCGAACTTTCAAGGATGAGAACATGCATTTGCATGTTCAATCACATAACAGTTCACCTGTCTGGCATACATTGTCACGTGTGTGCACCCTCTGCAAGTGGTTGTGCTTTTGTGTACTTTACTATACAGTACTGTATAGAGTAAAGTAGTACAGTATCTTTATTTCAAGCCCAGGATGTCTGGAAGCAAGCATAAAAGCAGCAGTGATGTAGCTGGTACTACTGTACTTTTCAAGGTACTGTACTGTATGATTAAAAATGTTTTCTTTATTTTTGTATTTGTTTGTTTTTATGTATTATTTGTGTGAAAATTATTATAAACCTATTATAACACAGTACTAGATAGCCGATTGTGTTAGTTGTGTACCTAGACTAACTTTGTTGGACTTACAAACAAATTGGACTTATAAATGTGCTCTCAGAATGGAACCTGTTCATATGTAGGGGACTTATTGTAGTTGGGTCTTATATTTTTACCCAGCATGACAATCTTTGCAGTTTAAGTGGAATGTTTAATCCATTTATGTTTAACATAGTTACCTATATATATTTGATTTAAGTTAAACAGTTGGATATTTATTTTCATTTTTTTTCCTGCTTCCATTCTTTTCTTCTTTGTCTCTTTCTGGCTTAATTTTCTTTCACTTTATATATATATATAATTTTGTGTAGTCACTCCAGAGATTACTATATGCATCTTTGACAAATTATACTTTACTTTAAATAAATATTATAACTATTTCCTGAACTTTGAAAAAAAATTACAGCAGTTTATTTACTCTCTCTTTTTGTGCTATTTTTGTAATGTATTTTAATAGGTATGTACATTACAGATTCTTATTTGATTTTGCTTTATCCAGTCAACATTTTTCTATATATTTACTGACATATTTACCTTTTTCAGGTACTCTTTGATCTTTTCTGAAGTTGCATGTTTCCATGTAATATTATTGTTTAGCCTGAAGAACATTCTGTAATACTGTTACAGTGTACATTTGCTGGGAAGAAATTCTAGACGGGCAGACTTCCCACCAACTCTTTAAATATCTTTTGTCCTCTGGCTTCCATAACTTCTGTTCAAAAGTGATCTGCATCTCCTTTGGTGCAATGTTTCTTGTGTCCCTTAGGATTTTTTTTTTTTTTTCTCTATCTTTGTTTTTTAGGATTGTTTTTTAGAATTTTGACTGTCATGTGCCTCAGTGTGTGTTTTTCTTGTTGAATCATTTTTTTATTTTTGCTGATTTGAGATCACTGAGCTTCTAGAATCAGTGAGTTAATGTCTTCATTCATCAATTTTAGAAAATGCCCAGTCATTATCTTTTCCAGTATTTCTTCTGCCCATTCTTTCTGCTTTTCTTCTGGACTCCAGCTGTACCTAATGTGAGATGATTTGACCATAGCCTATGTGTGTATTTCTGTTCTCTCTCTCTCTTCCAGTTTGGACACATTCTACTAGCTTGTCTTTGAATTCACCAATCCTTTTTTCTGCTGTGTCCAGTCTTCTATGGGTGTTTATTGGCAGGACCCAAATCTCTCCACTTTGTCTTATTTGCAAGGGAATCTGGGCAAGCAATCTAGCATAAAATGACATATTCACCGAACATTGAAAAAAGTTCATATGTTGGGTGGACAAAATTAGTGACAAATATCTACTACATTCAATGTAGCATGTTTTCCTAAAGCCTGTTAAACACATCTGTTTGTTTTTAGTTGTATTTATCCTATTTTTTCTTAGTTTGTTTATAAGATGATTTTAATTTCTGTAAATGTCTATTTTTCTCTTAAATTTATTTCTGGAACTCTGTAAATTCACTTATTTCTTTCTTCTATGATTACATAGTCTCCCTTTTGAATATTTATGTTTATTTTTTAGCTTATTTTTCAATAACTCATATTGTCTGCAATTTGAGATCATGGTGAACCAATAATCTGAACTCTTTGGATGTTTATTCCATGTATATTGTACCCTTACTATTTTGCTTATATTATTTTCCTTCTTTAATTTTCTTAACCTTTGGGCCAGGTCCCATTTTGGTTCCTTTGTGATTATTACTCATTTTTGTGGTGCCAGATCTCTGTTAAAAAGAGCCTAGGGAGAGACAAGTGGAAATTGCTTGGACAAATATTTAGCTTTTAATGGGACTTGAGGTCTCAAACAAATCTTGAGAAATCTGATAATTATTTTATCTGAGGAATGCATGCCCACTGGAACGTAGTTTCCAGACATTCCCTGCACAAGCTCTCCACAGTGCTATTGGGCCTTGTTGCCTCTTCATCTGGCCTCACTCCTATGCCCCAAAGTCAATTCCTCTGCAAGGAAACCAAGTAGCAGATGATGGAAATTCTTGTCAGCATCATTTCCCCATCAGCTTGCTCTTCCCTGACATTACTTGGTATTGAACTGGGTTTGCTTCCCTGTGGTCCAACCACATCCTTAGATCTAATGGCACTTAAAAAAAAAAAAAAAAAAAAACACACATTTGGTGATGGCTGTCACAAATGTATCATTTTGAGGATTTGACATATTTTTGCAGGATTTGGCTCATCATTCTCTTGATTTACAGTCGGTAGTTGTGGAACTTCCTCCCTTTAATTTAAGGTGGCATTTCTTTTTTTCTAAAAATTATTTTTCCTTTGTTTTGCTTCTCCAGGGTTTTGATGGAAGGGAGTGGTGTTCAGTCAGGAAGCCCAGTCACCAACGTATTGCCTTCAGCACCATTTCTTAGCCCTCCACAGAAACGACTCTAGCAAAGTTCATGGACATAAGCTTTCTATTCTTCTTACTGCTTCCTGGGAGGGATTCAAAGCTGCAAGTGTGATTGTAATATTTACATGTGTACTCATACACACTCATACACATGTATACTCACATTCACTTACACACTCACTCGAACTCACGTGCACACACACACATGTGCACATGGCAGTGGAGGAGGAATGGACGGGCGGAGGATCACCAATTCTGTCCTCGACTCCTGGTAGGTGCTCAGACTATTCAGCAGCCTGTCTGTGCACCAGTGTGTGCAAACAGGAGTCTGTGTGGGCCGAGCAGAACTCTGTGGCCCAGGTTCTTGCTGCTGTTGGCTGCAATCTGCACAGCATTGTGGTTGCTTAAAGAACTACACCACTGAACATCTTTTGCTTTTGTTTCCTGCAAGATGCTTTTCTGAAACTGGTTCAAATTCCCCCGACCCTAGAGCACTGAATCGTGTCTTCAGCTTTCATTCTGCATGGCCCCTCTAAGTGAGAACAAACGTCTCCTGACTTATCCCACTCACCCCCTTTATGCTGTTCAGTGCTCACAGAGCCAAGAGTGGCACAGACAGGCCACAGGACGAGGGCCTCTGGAGCTTGGACGCCTGAAGAGAAGGCCTCCTGCACATGCCATGATGGAGTCCCCTCTGGAGAAGGCCACCTCTCAGCCCATGCAGGAGTCACAGTGGCCACACGGCCCATGAGCTCTCTTGGTGGCTTTGCTTACCTTCCTGTAACTGATTTGTGATTAAACTGCTCTGGTGGAAGGACCGGACCCCAGAGACCCATAGTCCTAGTACAGTCATCTCCCTGAAGCAAGGTGAAAAGCAGCCAACAGGAGGACTTCAGGGAGAGAAGGAGACCTGGATGCTGTGGTTTCTGTTCAACTCAGTTTCTGTCCTATGTCCCTCCCCAAAGGACAGAAATAAATGGGATCACCAGCTTCTGGAACAGGTGTTCTCAACTCCTTTTGTCTTCTTAGAGCCCCACATTCAATTTGTCAAATAAATCAGATTTTCCTACAATAGAAACAAAATCCAAATCCACTTTTTGCCATTTATATATTTAATGGCATTAGGTTTTTGGGTTTTTAAAAATTTATTTAATTTATTTACTTTTGGTTGCGTTGGGTCTTCGTTGCAGTGCGTGGGCTTCTCACTGCGGTGGCTTCTCTTGTTGCAGAGCACGGGCTCTAGGCATGGGGGATTCAGTTGTTGTGGCTCACGGACTCTAGAGCGCAGACTCAGTAGTTGTGGCGCACAGGCTTAGTTGCTCCGCGGCATGTGGGATCTTACTGGACCAGGGCACGAACCCGTGTCCCCTTCATTAGCAGGCGGACTCTCAACCACTGTGCCACCAGGGAAGCCCCAATGGCATTGAGTTTTTATATTTATCATATACAGTAAGTTTTAAACACAAAAATGCAATAATGCTTTATAGAGTCTATTTTACTGCTACAGGTTAAAGTATAAACAAAAACCATAAACCAGCTACAGCTGAAAATAATGTTTGAATGTAGTTTTACACTGATGAGAGTATGTTTAATGAACACAAGGGTAACATGCATAAAAACTTCAGTAGTATTAATTGCTCTGAATTAAAACATATAAAATTAAGAATTCCATCAATCACTTAAATTACTGTAATACTCTTGGCCATCTTTTTGCTATAATAATAAAATGCAAAATACACAATTTCACCATCAGGAAAAATTTTATCTTGATTTCTCTTACTAAAAAGAAAATAAACTTCTCCACACATTCTGTGTGGCTCCATGTGTCAACTTCCCGATGTCCTGCTGTTCTGGGCAGCTTCACTCAGCCAGGTAAGAGCAGGACAGATGTTCTTGTGTCTGATGTTTCCTTCCAGATGTCCTCTAGTGGGTAGAACAGAAGACACCATGTGGAAATGCAGCATCACAGTTTACACTTGTACAACTGGATGGTAGCCAGTGGGAGAAGCAACACGTTAGCAGGCTCCAGAAGCAGCATCCCGGCTCCAGGCCAGCCTTTTACCCATGACCCAAATGCTTTCCTCTCTTCTTCTGCAGCACAAAATGCTCATCAACCTCTCCCCAGAGGCTCCTCCAGGGTGGAATTAAGTGGACCACGTTTGAGCCCATTCCTACTGTCTGCTATATTTGCATACATTTTTCCATAGGGTGTTACCAGTACCTTTGGGGAAGTCATGTGCAGAATTCTGGAACTCAGGTCCTAGGGTTCGAATCTCGGCTTCAGTGGGCCGAGTTCAGGTTGTTTACTCTTATGTGTGTCGGCATAATAACAGAACCACTCTCATGGGGTTTGTTTTAAATAAACTGGTGCATGAAGCATATAGGAAGTGCTCAGCTAAACATTACTGGTTATTTGCAAAATGACAGCATGGAAACCTTCACCTGAAGGGTGAGTATATTGAGGTAAGCTTCTTCATTAGAAGTAGATGAGTAGGAATGATTCCTAAGTAGGAAGCAAATGGCTAAGGATGAAGATTCTCTTACTGCATTTGTTTGCACAAGGGTGTATCCCAGAACAGCACACTTTTGCTGTGAAAGTCTCCACCCAGAAATGACACGTGTCACTTCCACCAACATTTCATTGGCCAAAGCAAGTCACGTGGCCACGCCTGCTGTATGGGAACAAGGAAACACAACCCGCTTACAGGAGTGCATAGCAAGTGATGGGAACCATAACGGGACCTAGTAGAACAGGTGTCCCAGTGACGGGCTCTAGAGCCCAGAAATTCTCCATCTCCATTGGGTATTAACAGCCTCAGCTAGAGGTCTCCATGGAGCCACCACGCAGACAATGGCAGGCTGTGTCTGTGTACGCACAGGCAACTTGTACATAGGTGGAGCATAACATGAAGTGTTGAAAATATGAGGTGAAGAATAAAAAAGCACACTTCCATGTGTCCCTAACAATAACTACAACCAGCATTTCTGAATACTCGTAATAGGAGATGAAATCTTATTCCTAAATCTATAAATATCTGATATTAATATTAGCCGCTCTTCTCTAACATTAACCGGCAGCCAATGATCAAAAGTCTACAGTCTGGGGAAAACCCCATGTCTAACACTAACGGGGCATGGCTAAGACCAGCCCAGTCTGGGGTGGGGGCCGAGGATACAGAACCGCTGGTAGCAAGAGTTAGAAGCTGGAGCAGCCAAAGGCGGCATAGCTCTCGGGAGCTGTGTGGCACTGTGAGCAAGCATTACCCGCAGAAGTGGGTGTAGGGAGAAGGTCCACGTGCTTGTCACCCAGGCAGCAAGCCCGAGCCAGTTCTGGCTGTGCTGGTGCCGCCCCACGATGACGTCCCTGTGACTCAAGACACAGGGCTGATCACCAATGAGAGGAGAGCGCTGACCCTGGGCTGCTCTGCTAAGATCCCTGCTCCCTCATTTGCTGATGCAACTCACGGAGGTCACCCAGGGTGCTCCTGACCAGCCGTGGATGGATTTATTTACTGGAGATTCTTTCAGACCTCAACTCTGCTGGAAGTGTGGAAAGGAAGGCAGATCTGGAACAGGGCCTGCAGAGTCCTGTAAGGAAGCCTCCAGAGCAGAGTTAGGAGCAAAAGACTCCCTCCACCCCTGGGGAGTCAGGGCTTCTCCTGACACTGCGTAAAGAAAGATTCATATGCTATAATTTATATGCTCTGCAGCGGTACATCTGTTCATGGATCTCACAGAAGCTGCCGCTCTTCCTCTAAGTAATCCCATCCAGCTACTGTTCGGTTCAGTGTCTTACGTGTTTATCTTGTCCAACAGTGATCATGAACGACTTGTCCTTACCTATATTTGCTCCCAAAGAGCAATAATAATAATAATCATCATCACTGCTGCCAGCACTGTCGACTTACCCCATTTAACCTCCACCCTGAGGACTGCCCTGCAGGGACAGAAATGGAGATCTGGTGAAAGTGATGTGCTTTGCTCAAGGTCACACAGGTCACACAGCTCATAGGCAGTGGAGCCGAGGTTTGAACTCAGTTCTGCTAGATCCAGACCCCAAGAGCAGCTCTATTCCATGGAGTCCGGCCGGCCTCCATCACTGCTGTTTGGCTGCTGGTGGCAGAGCCTCAGAAGCCACCGCGCACACTCCAGCTTTGTTGTGGGACCTCCCATTTACTTATTTGCTTCTCCTTGGAGAACTCATTGATTTTGTGATGCGTGCTTTTGAATCACTTCCATGAATATGGGGAAGGCCAGAGGAGGGCATGAAGTCCCGCCTGGCATCACAGTTCCACTCCTCTGGGAGCAAACCCCCGAGGGGTGCAGATGGGGACCGCCCGGCCAAGCTCAGGGCTTCAGCGCTGCAGCCATCGTGCTTAGTATCTGGAGGAGAGCTGAAATCAAACACTGAAGCATATGTTTAATTACATCTTTAAAATTAATTCTTACTCAACTGTCCCTTCCTAATAACTTTCTAAAAGACAATTAAAAATATATACTCCCATGAATAAGAAAGGGTCTGGTATTTTAGCCCATTATAGTTCATGTGTTCCAGAATAATTGAATCTCTGTCAATTACGATTCCAGGAAATTGTAGAAAAGATCCATTCTTAGCCATGTGAATGGGAATTTAAAGCTGGCATGGTCTGACACTGCACAATTACTTTATCTAATAAATTTATGACGTTTTAATGGGCTCTTCCCAAAGCATTTTCCCACTTAATTTATCACTTGGGCTGACCCACTTTCTGAGTGTTTGGCTTAAGGGTTCCCTGGAAATATGAATAGATAATGCAATCGCCCTTCTCTTCTCCTAGACCCCTGGCCCGCACACGCCAACATGTCTCTGGCTAGAGAGCTCCCTCCTGTACCCATCACAGAGCTGGCATCTCTCTGTGCTTCGTATGGTCTATGCTCCTGGAGATGTGTTTCTGGAGTCCTTCTCCACTCCCAAATCTTTGCTCAGCTCCCAAATTTTCTACTAACCCAGAGTCTTAGAGTCCATGTTTAGGTTTTTCGCTTGAGTCTGCCATTGTATACGGTGGAAAGGAGCCAGTTCTACTTTTCAAATATAGTGAGTCTCTATTCCCAGCACCATCTGCTGATCAACAATCCATTCCCTATTGATTCTAGTGCCACCTGTATCGTGGCTCTAGTCCTTATAGACAAATGGATGTACCTCTGAGCTCTCTACTCTGTTCCACTGCTCTATTTGCCTGATTTTATGTCAATACTGCACTGTGTTTATGACCGTGGTTATGTATCTCTTAATATCTGGGAGGGCTGGTCTGCTGTCTTTTGTTTTATATGGTTAAGATAGATCTTCATGAAATTTTATTCTTCCATGACATTTTAAATTTACTGTATATCAAACTAGAATGTTAATTGGGATTTCATGAATTTTATAGATTGATTTTGAGGGAATTAACATCTTTAAATGTTAAGTTGTCCCAGCTAGGAGCATGGAAGATCTCCCCCACTTACTCAGGTCAGATTCTATGTCCTATGTCAAAACTTTAAATGCTGATTTATAGAGGTATTGTGTGTTCCCGGTACTATTAATTCCAGACATTTTATAGTTTCTGTGGGTATTGCGAAGAATTTGTATTTTTGGAGGGCTATTACTGGTTCAAAGACATGCTACTGATTTTTGTATCTGGCAAACTTTCTGAACTCTTATTGGCGCTAACAGTTTGACTAATAAATCTGTTACTTTTTTCTGGGTAGATCATCATATCATCTGTCAATAATGACAGCTGTAGCTTTTTTTTTTCACTCAACAGCAGGAATTAGGCAGTCATGGCCATCGGCTACGCACCCCCAGGAACATCGCTTCATTCCCTCAGCAGCCGCTGTACAGCCTGGATCCACCTTCACGACAGCCTGCCAAGCAGGTACTACTACCTTCCATGGAGACTTGGGGGCTTAGAGACCTTCTGTGGCTCAGACGATGATCCGTCCAACCACCTTCAAGTGCAAGGAGGCTTCCATCTTGTCCCACCTCCAACCCAACCCACCACCCTCAGCCCTCACTGCCTCCCCCAAGGGGCTTCAGGCCCCCACCCCCTCCCATCACACCGTGGCTCACATGTTCCTGCAGGGCTGAGTCCCAGGAGACTCTCACCTCCTTGTGATGTAACAGCTCTCATTACCTCATCTTCTCTGCACACATCTTAGTCCCGCAATGTTTCTCTTATTAAGATGTGGCCCTTGGACTGTCTTGGTACCTGAAAGTTCAAGCTCCTGGAAGGAGACCCAGAGGAGCTATTTCCTCTTTGTTTGGTGCCACGTGTGCCCCAGAAACCTGCAGGTCCAGGCCTGGGTGGAGGGAGGGCTCACTCACCACATGTGGTCCCTTGGGGCCGGGCAGCTCAGCACTGGGAATCCCAAACACGCAGCTCTTGACCCTCCGGGCGTTTCCATTCCCCCATTCCTTCAGCATGTACTCAGGGCTCGGCAGAAGCGCCCAGCAAGCATTCTCAGCGCCTCCTTCCCCGACACACACTCAAATATCCCTGAAAGCTGGGGAGAAGGATCGAGGGAAAAAGACCCATGACCTGCTGATTTTCCGTGCCTTGCCGGGCTCTGAAAACCCAGCAGCCTGGTGACATGTCGAGCTGCCTGTGTGTCCGGGAAACCTGAAAACGCTCACCTCTTCCACCCACCCCTGACCTCCCTCTGCCTGTCTGGACTGCTGGTCCCGTATGAAGGGTTATGTGGGGAGTCTTTGCCCAGATTGAAATCACACTCCATTCCTGTTTTCCTTGTGAGCTCGAAGCAGAAGCCATCAGGGAGCCCTGAGAACACCCACCATGGACCGGGCACGAGAGCTCACTCCCACGGGAAGCGGGCTCAGGCACCCTTCACATTTGCCCGTGAGAGTTGCTGTCAGACTCTCCTGTGTACAGTCATAGAAAGAGCTTCCATGTCTCCCACGTGCTCACGGTTGGCACATCCTAGCCTTCCTCTCTGAGAAGTCAGTAGAAATATTTAAGTGGCTTTAGTTATAAAACCGCTGTGAAGCTGCTCCAGTTGAAAAAGCCAGAGGGACGTGATGCTGGCTTCAGAGTTGTCTGATAAACTCCTTGCGTGGGCACAACAAGTCCCAGCCTGCCTGCCTCTCTACTGTGGGCTTTCCCCCCTAAGAATACTCGTGATGTGCTCCCGTCACTCAAACTCCCAGACACCAAGTTCAACTCAAAAGCCCCGATTTCTGACGGGCAGGGCAAAGACAGCAGCGAATGGGAGAACTTTCCTTCTGCCCACGTGTTCTCGTAGGGGACATGGATGCCCTCCTGGGAGACAGGTTATAAGAGCTCAAGATCCCCGGGGGCCCCATCTTTCCTGAGTGGAGCTTCCGAGGTCTGGCTGGTGCTGAGCAAGCCTGGAGGCTCCCGCCCGCGCCCAGGGTTCAGGCTTCTCCTGGCCAATCACATCAAAGCCGGGAAGGCAGACAGAAGGTGGGACAGTGCCGGGCTCCGAGAGCCTCAAAAGGCGTCTGGAGCCTCACACATACTCAGGGTTATTCTCTGCACATTGAAGGGTCCCACGTATATCCTGCAGTTCATCTGGGACCTGTTTAGCCCTGGCTGGGTGTCCTGGTGGGGATTGCAGAGCTGTCCTGTGCTCCAGGCCGGCAAAGCTGAGCCATATATGTGTCTCTTGCTCTTCTGCAAATAGAAGTGATGACCATTACTCTCTTCCCATGTGCTAAAAGATGTTCGATTTTCCAGGAAGACCAGTTCCTTCGGGGGAAAATACAGATGACACGCTTCCCCAGCGCCAGCCTTGAATGTCCAGTGTGGATGTACCAGCCTTGCTTTCGGGGAAGGGACAGAGTGTCCATGGAGACCTAGGGCTGGGGAAGCTGCAGCCACCAGAATGCTGGGGAAGCTCACAGGCACCACGGAGCTTCCCTGTTTTCCTGATTCCACCGACTCCCCCCACCGAGCCCTCAGCCCCACCAAGTCCTCACAGAAACCCCTGCTCTTGAACAAAAAAGCGGTTTCTTTATGACTGTTTAACGCCGCACGCCCTCCTCCAAGGCTGGCAGGTGAGTCGAGTCGGGATGCGACCACTCACGTCCGAAGCTCAAAGAGAGCTGCTCCTATCTGTAAACACATGTGGGCACAGGGGGACATCTGTGTCACTTCTCTGAGCCTCCTGTGTTCCAGTCACAGTGGCCACCACAGGCCAGCTTGGCGATGCTGCCTGGGAATACATTACCCATGGGCATTTTGTTCAAAACCTGACATTCTGGACAACGTTCCACTTTGTGCACCATCGACGTGGATGCTGGTGTCCAGGAAACCTTGGCAATGGGACCAGTGGCTCAGCCCTGACCTGCCCGCTGGCCGGGTTCTCCTTGCCTGGCCATGGAACCGAGCTGCCCCGTGGCTGCAGGGTCCCGGCTGATTCAGGGAGAGAGGCAGGTGGGGAGGCGAGGAGTGGTGCCCGTCGACTCTACCTGGGCCGTGCCTGGACTGAACCAGCGGATCGAGGCCTGGGCTCCAATTGTCGGAAGCATCAGGTCCTGAGGGCTCTATAAGAGGTCTTCCCCCTCCCCCGCCCCGCCATGTAGGGGAAAACCCACTTTAATGGCCATGGACTTTTACCCCCAGGGGATTCCAGTCATGACACTGCCTCGGACAGAGCTCACGGATGGGGACGCCGCCCGACCTGGAAGCTGGCAGGTGGCAGAGCGGGGCCTTGGCCTCCTGAACCTGCCCTTGACCTCCAGCCCTCCCTGCCCTGTGCGGTGGGATAAACGCACGTGCTACCCTCCACTGTGGGCAGGTTGTCCAAATGTGTTTTCTCTTGTTCTCAGGACAGCCTGCTGCCCAGCTGTGCACTGGGGCTCGGTGCGCGGGAGCTGCCTATGGACTATTGAAGTCACACCGACCAGCAGGTCACACTCATCCTCCCCAGAAAAGCAGCCCCACAGGGGCACTGGCTCTAGGCACTGATGAGCTGGGAAAGGCTCCTTCAGGAACGGGCTTGGAGGGGCTGCCCGAGGGCCACAGCCAAGGCCCGAATGAAGAGGGCAGAGGTCCCGGAGGAGCTGGAGGGCAACTCCCAGCGGGGGGCTGGGGGCCGTGGGCAGGGTACAGAAGGCGCTGCTGGAGAGACAGGCAGACAGCCGCCCCCCGGGGGCTGGGGGCAGGGCTCCACGTGGGCTCCGTGTTTTCCTCTGAGCATGGTGAGAAGCCCTCCTAAGGTTTTGAGCCTGGAGTCACCATGATCTTAGCTATGTTGTAAAGGTGTCATGCTCGAGTGACAACTAGCAGTTGCATGTCTGGCTTTCCCCCGCCCTTGCCTTTGGGTGCCCCAAGCGCTGGAACCTGCTGCTTGACAAGGACCGATGGGTGCGTGGCCCGTCTTAGTTCTCTCTCTCTTTTTTTTTTTTTTTTTTTTTTTTTTTTTGCGGTACGCGGGCCTCTCACTGTGTGGCCTCTCCCGTTGCGGAGCACAGGCTCCGGATGCGCAGGCCCAGCGGCCATGGCTCACGGGCCCAGCCGCTCCGCGGCATGTGGGATGTTCCCGGACCGGGGCACGAACCCGTGTCCCCTGCATCGGCAGGCGGACTCCCAACCACTGCGCCACCAGGGAAGCCCTGTCTTAGTTCTCTTGATGAAGCTGGGGAAGCCGAGATCTCCATCCGCCACCAGCGTCGCACAGTGTGTGTTTAATGAAAGCAGAGGGATCCGTGTCCTCAGATCACCCTGCAGACCCCGGTACCGTGAAACCGTCCCTTCTGAGCACAGTGGCGGCCACCTCCACAGGGACTCTGTCCTCCGGAGGCACGACGGGCCCTGCCAAGCACAAGGGCACGCAGAGGAAAACCACAGACCCTCGCTCCAGTGCCTGCCCGGCACAAAGACGCTCACAGGGTCTTCGGGGGTCTGCTGCTGTGAAGGTGGGGTGTGCCACCAGTGACTGAGCAGGACACTGACGTAGGGGCTCTTTGGTTACCTGGAGTGTTTTTAAGAACGAGCAGGGAAGGGTGGTTTGGAACCCCTAAAGATCTCCAGCATCCGGCATCTAGGGGTGCGTGTGACCTGCTGCGCCGACAGCTCTGAGTCGGCCCCTGGCGGACACGCCCTCTGCTCCGGAGAGAGACAGACAGACAGAGAGACAGAGAGAGGGAAAGGTCCCCTGCTCCTCGTGTAAAGAAGTATGTTCATACAGACAATTTAAGTCCAGAATATGTGTATTTTCCATCATTCATTAAACAAAGATAACCTCCGTCACCTAGAGCTGCTGAAACATAATGTGTCGTGTATGCAAACTGACACGAAAGTGATTTCATTTGAGGTAAAAAGAATTGTTTGTATTTCATCTCCTCTGGAGATTCCATCATAATGACCCGGGGATCCTTCCACGTGGTTTGTCCTCCGCATCACGCGGGGAGGCCGGTGTGAGCTGAGAATGAGTCACGTGGTTCCCACGCAGAAGGTCTCTGATGATCCAACCGCCTACACAAGGCTCCTGGTCCGGACATTTTTCTAAACCACAGGGCTCGTACTGAGGTCTACACTCTATGAAACATTAATTCACGATTTCCTTAATATCTTATTGATTTTCCCCCTCCAAAAGCCAGAGGTTAAGAGACTCCATAAAAATGTCCTGACAATTTATTGTTGTACCTTGAAGACATTGCAGTAGCCTCACAGTTACGTGTTTTCCCCTTGTCTCTTCACTTAGGGTCACAGCTCAAAATGACAAATTCACTTTTTCTATGAACCTTATATGAACTTGTTATTGAATTTGACGTGTAGAGAAATACCCATACCTTGTTCCTAGACGGTTCTAGATCCTGTTCTCAATTAAACGATGGGTCGTGTGTGACTCCGGGCTGTCCACACTGGGGGCTCGGGACAACTATTTGCACCAAAGATGCCTTTACAAGGCACTATCTCACTTGTCCTAACAGTGGACAACTCACCGTGATCCATATTCTTATTGTGGGTTTCGTTTGTTTGTTTTTAGGAAACGAGCTTGTGAAGACAGCAAGGCCTGGGGTCCCTGCAGGAAGGTATCGGGACCCAGGTGTTGACCCTCCCATCTGCTCACTGATCTCCCACTGCGTTGTCTGCTAACTTTGTACCTCAATCCACATCCAACGGAGTGACAGCTACCTCCAAAGACGCTGAATGTTTGATTCGCTTCCAACCTGAAGGAAATTTATCAGAAAGTCAAGAGCAGAAAATCACACACCAGGAGATAAAAAATGGAAACCATTTTGTAATTTCGGAAAAAAAATTTGTTACTGTAAATGTTATAATAAACAGGTGAAAAACTAAATGTCTTTTTTTATTACATTATTTAGCTTGAATAAGCACAGACTTGAGAGTTTTAATTAACCTGACTAGGAAAGTTAATAACCTCAAATGACAATTCTGCTCCAGCCACCCCCGACCTGTGGAGACCCGGCCGAGGGGTGCAGTGGCACTTCTGAGGGCACGGCCCAAGGACCCACCCCAGGGAAATAAACACCTCAGGTGTAGAGGAGGGATTGGTTGGAGGGAAGTTTGGCTTTTTTTTTTTTTTCTTTTTGAATCTTCAGCTCAGGCTTTAACTGAGCAAATCTCAGGGAAGCCAAGAGATAAGAAAATTGACTGTCTAAAAATAGTGCATTTCTAAAGACTGTATATTTGGACTAGAATCTCTCCTTCCCTGTTTTAAGTAGATACTTGGAAAGATTTTTCTTGCCCTCCAGTTTCAATTTAGATCTATCAACTAGAGCATTTGGGGACAAGCTTTGCCCTCTCATTCAGAAATGTAATATTTTAAGATGATTTTTACCGAACAAAATGAGTGATACACACATGTGTTTCCTTCACGCTCAAGCATGGAAGTTCACGTGTGCAAACACCACCTCTGGGCAAACTTGGGAAAGCACAGCTGATGGACCTGCCCAAGCTCCGTAAACCTGTGTGTCTGGATGGTTTATGTTGTTTCGTTAATTTTTCTTTCAGGGAAAACATTCCAGTACCAGGTATCGTATGGCTCACACGTTTGCTGAGTCCAGTCCTGCTACAAGAAGGATTCGAAAGGCATCATGACCCAAAATACTATGCTCTGTGGGATGTTAGTAAACAAACCGGAGAGTCTAAATGGGAGTTACTTGAATTCTTTAAGTTTGGGCAAGTAATGTGCGTTCTTTCTACCACATCTGAAATAGCCTTGGTATTTTAAATTAGATGATAGCAAATACTATTTTCTTTTTCTTAAAAAGTCAGACAAGTGTTGACTAGACCTGTTTTTATTTTCGGTTTATAAAAGGACACCCATATCCTGTCGCCGCGTTTCTTTAAATCTCCGCGCGTGCAGCTGTGGGCAGCACTGATCTGCGCAGGCAGCTTGGCCCCTGGTGGCTGGAGCTCTCCGGGGGCCTGCAGCTCAGCATCACCCTGAAGATGTTCAGGAAGAAGGATGCTCTCCGGGGGTCTGCAGCTCAGCATCACCCTGAAGATGTTCAGGAGCAAGGATGCCAGGATGCATTTCATTCCAGAGTCAGACTCGACCTTTCAGAAACTCACGTGGGAGTGAAGGCGGCTTTGCTGTCTCTTGGTGGAGGTAAAGCCTCTCCATGGGGAGGACTCCCTGGCAGGGACGTTCCCAGCATGTGGCTGCAGCCACGTGAGCCGAGGCCATGGATGGCGCCGCCATGAGCACCCTGGTCCGCTCACTGCCACGCCTTCCTAGGAAAAGGTGAAGTGTGAACAGGTCCTCCTGCCCTGAACCCGTGGGAGCCTGACACCACCACCCAGCCCAGAGGCAGATGTACACTGGGGACGAGTTACATGAAGTCTCACCATGTTGAGTGCTTTGAAGGATGTTCCTAAAGATGGCTCTGACTTACCATGGACTCTAACAGCATCACAGCGCTTTCTGGCTTAGAAATAGTGACACAGTGTTTCCTTAGATGGGTGCCTTTGTCTTTCTTCATTTACAGATGTGGAGGCAGATGCCTAGAGAGATGAGTCAATGAGCCACAGAGCAGCAGAGGTCCAATGACAGCCGAGCCCAGAGACAAAAACACAGCGTCGCTTTATAGTCATTGGGTCTTAGGGTCACAGTGCTTTCAGGTCAATAGTTGTAAAATTCACTCACCTGAGATAGACATCAACCTCATTCTTAACAGAAGTCACACCACTGGGAATCACTTGAAGAAGAGTGATCTCTGGATTAGGAAAGCACCTAATAGAACAGAATAATTTGAAAGAGTATTGATGGGTAATACACAGCAAGAATCGAAGAAAACTTAATCATATCTTTACTAAAAATTTGCAAATTGTTTAAAGAATTTTACATTCTATTTATTCTATTTATAAGTGATATCATGCAGTGATATCATGCAGTATTTGTCTGAATTATGTCACTAAATGTAATACCCTCCAAGTCCATCCATGTTGATGCAATGGCAGTATTCATTCTTTTTTATGGCCGAGTAGCATTTCATTGTATATATGTGTGTGTATATATATGTATATGTATATATATATATATATATATAAAATCTTCTTTATCCATATATCTATTGATGGACACTTAGGTTGCTTCCATACGTTGGCTACTGTAAGTAATGCTGCTATGAACATTGTGGTGCATGTATCTTTTTAAATTAATGTTTTCATTTTCTTTGGATATATAACCAGGAGTGGAATTGCTGGATCATATGGTAATTTTGTTTTTAGCTTTTTGAGGAACCTCCATACTGTTCTCCATAGTGGCTGCCCCCAATTTACATTCCCACCAACAGTGTACAAGGGTTCTCTTTTTTCCACATCCTCGCCAATATTTGTTATTTGTGTTCATTTTGATGACGGCCATCTGACAGGTGTGAGGTGGTATCTCATTGTGGTCTAGATTTACATTTCTCTGATGATTAATAATGTTGAGCATCTTTTCATGTGCCTGTTAGCCATCTGTATGTCTTCTTTGGAAAAAAAATGTCTTCTGCCCATTTTTAAATCATTTTTTTTATGTTGAGTTGTATGAGCTGTTCTATATTTTGGATATTAACCCCTTATTGTTCACATCATTTGCAAATACTTTCTCCCGTTCAGTAGGTTGTCTTTTCGTTTTGTTGATGGTTTCCTTTGCTGTGCAAAAAACTTTGAAGTTTAATTAGGTACCATTTGTTTATTTTTCTTCTGTTTCTTTTGCCTTAGGAGACAGAGCCAAAAAAAATATTGCTGATTTATGTCAAAGAGTGTTCTATGTTTTCTTCTAGGAATTTTATGGCTTCTTGTCTTACATTTAGGTCTTTATCAAACTAGAGAACATAACAAAAAAGAAATAGGCTCACAGATATAGATAACAAGCTAGTGGTTACCTGTGGGGAGAGGAAAGGGGAGAGAGGCAAGGTAGGGGTAGGGGACTAAGAGATACAAACTACTATGTATAAAACAAATAAGCTACAAGGATATATTGTACAGCACAGGGAATATAGCCAATATTTTATAATAACTATAAATGGAGTATAACCTTTAAAAATTGAGAAACAGTATTTTGTTCACCTGAGGCTTACAGAATACTGTAAATCAACTGTACCTCAATCAAAAATAAAGTGTGAAGTCAGAAAATTGTTTTCAATATTAAATATTATTCAAAAGTGATTATATATTTGCTGCTCCAAAATTAACTTATTATTTTTGGGGACCTATAATAATTTTTTTTGTTAATTCATAGTTTAGAAATATTTAGGAATCCTATTTTATTTAATATTCATCCAATAAGTTCAATGTTTGTTACAAGTTTCAGGATGACTGAGTTGGATGAAGTCTTTTCATGTCCAGCATTAGCAGAATCTGTTTCCATCTCCTCACCTCTGTCCCCTCTCTCTACCATTGCTTCTCCTTCTGTTTCTTGCTGCTTGTCTCACTGTAGTTTTGTATCCCCTGTAGGGGTTTGGGCAGTGTTCCCTCCAGTTTACATCCACCTGGAACCTCAGAACATGGCTTTGTTTGGAAATAGGGTCTTTACGGATGTAAATAAGTAAAGATGAGGTCCTCCATCTTTAGGGTGGGACCTAAACCCAGTGACTGGTGCCCTCAGTAGAAGATGAGGGGAAACAGAGATGCAAAAGAGGAGGTGGTCGTGTGAGGATGAAGGCAGATATTGGGGTGAGGCAGCCACAAGCCAAGGACACCTGGAGCCTCCAGAAACTGGAAGAGACAAAGAAGCACCCTCCCCTCTAGCCTCCAGAGGGAGTGCAGCCCTATGGACACTTTGATGTTGGACTTCTGGCCTCCAGAACTAGGAAAATAAACTTCTTTTGTTTTAAGCCACCTGGTTTGTGGTGATGATTATGTAGCCCCAGGAGACTGACATACCTCCTCGTAACTATCCAGGCTTCCAAATGTAAGCATCTGAAATTCTGTGGCATGGAAACTTTCTTTTTATTCTTCATTCATTGCATGTATGTATTTATTTTTGTTTTTTATTTGCCTCTGTAGGAGAAAAGACTGTCATTCTAATCTATGGGCCGAGCAGTACTGCTGGCTATGGGAGTCCCAAATACTGTCCCCGTTCCCTGTCTCCTGGACGACATTTGCCAACTGTTGGGAAACTATCAAGCTGGAAAGTGTTGAGCCTTTGAAAACTTTATTGGAAAACATCAAACTTTACATTACAGCTCTGCATCATCAGTGGCATTTTATTATCAAATCTTAATACCATAGCCACTTTGGAAAACAGTTTGAAGTTTTCCTACAAAAGTAAGCCAACTCTTATCATTTGATCCAGCTAGTGTGCTCCTTGGTATTTACCCACATGAGCTGAAAACTTATGTCCAAACAAAAATCTGCACATAGACATTTATAGCAGCTTTATTCATAATTGCCAAAATTTGGAAACAACCAAAGTGTCCTTCAGTAGGTGAACAGATAAACTACATTCAGACAATGGAATATTATTTAGCACTAAGAAGAAATGAGCCATCAAGCCATGAAAAGACATGGAGGAATCTTAAATGTATGTGACTAAGTGAGAGAAGTCAATCTGAAAAGGCCACACACTGAGGGATGCCAACTCTGTGACATTCTGGAAAAGACAAAATTATGGAGTCAGTAAAAGAATCAGTGGTTGCCAGGGGTTGTGTGGAGGGATGAATGGGTGGAGCACAGAGGATTTTTAGGGCAGTGAAAATACTCTGTATGATTTGTAATGCTCGATACGTGTCATTATACATTTGTCCAAACCCATATGTACAGCACCAAGAGTGAACCACAATGCAGACTGTGGAATTTGAGTGGTAATGACTTGTCAATATAGGTTCATCAATTCTGACAAATGTACCAGCTGGTGGGAGTTATTGATAGTGGGAGAGGCATATTGATAATGTGTGGGGAAGGAAGTATATGGGAAATTTCTGCACCTTCCTCTCAATTTTACTGTGAGTCTAAAACTGTTCTAAAAAAATAGAATCTTAAAAAAAAAAAAACTTAAACACATAGGATTGTAATTTTCACTGGGAAAATTTATGGTTTAATTTTAAGTTATGGATTTTTAATAACATGCATACAGTATATATATTAACAAAATCCATACACATGCACAATATACATTTTGTGTGTGCATTCTACATAGATTCTGGAAAATTCCTAAATATACATCTTTACCTTGTCAAAAAGCAAACAATTGTCTCAGTTTTATTGGCATTTGTGATGTAAATATACACATTTAAACTTCTTGGAAATAGCCACGTCTGTAAGCATGTAGAGCATTTATGGGAAATTATCTAATTATTTTTATTTTCTTCTTTTAAGTAGAAATTGAGATATTTTTCTGCTTTTTTAGTAGCTATAAATAGCTTCTGTTTTTTAATTTTTAATTTTGGGATCAATTTTAATTTTTTTTTCCAAAATAAGTGTTCCACTGGATTCCATATTTTCTACATAATAAATTCTAATTTCTATTTTCATAATTTCTTCATTAGCCTTTTCTTATGATGGTGTTTGGAAGTCTTGGGGGTTTCAAGCGTGTCTTCTGGCTGGCCTGGATTCTCTGTGGAGCCTTCTCTGTTCTACTGACTCACATAGTATGTGTTTTACGGAATGTGTCTGGAGCTTATCTGGAGAACTGGAATTGGGAATTGTTCAAGGCTTTTATCATTTCACATCCTATTCTTGTCCAAGCCAGTCACCAATGTCAACACGGGAAATGCAGATTCAATTTTCTGGAGCAGAAATGCCCCTGGGGCTTGTCCTAGAGAATCCATGCCACATTCACACCAACTCCTCCATGGAGAATGCTGATGGGCAGCCGTGGTTGTCCTGCTCTAGACCCACAGAGGGTGGGAAGCCGACCACGGAGGTGCCTCTCTGAGGTCCAGCAAGGAGTAGCCTTGTGGTGGCGGGGGACCCACCCAGGCTAATGATTTAATGTCAGAGAGGCTGGGGCTGTGGCCTCCTTCCCAGTGGAACCTGACCTTTACCTGTGTTTCCCTGAGGATGGGGGAACATGGACAGGCGTCCACTCACTCATGGTGGCCTGTCCCTGTGGCACTGCTTGTGGCTGGTTTGGCGGGACACTGAAGGGAGAGAAACCTGGTCCAGCAGGGTTGTCCTTCTCACTTGTCTTTGGACCAGCTGAGGCTGCTGTTGGTCCCATTAAGGTCCCCTTCCAAAGGAGACCCTGGTGGTTTTGGCTCATTTACATTCCCGGGGAATCTGAACTCCCATAGTGATTGGATTTGGGGAAGAGGTAGTGTCAAATGCCGGATAAAATGCTGTCAGATGTCCATTCTCACCACAAATGAGACTCATTTTTCTATCTAGAACTGCTAATAGATAGATAAAGACATTTTTTAATTAAGTATAAATACTAAATACAAGATAATGGTAATTGCTATAATATATATGATTAAGTGAAACTGTTAATAATATTAGAATTCTTGATAACAAGAAAATGAAATTTGTTGTGATTAGACTTGTTGACCAAAGTGAAATGATTTCCTGGAGAGAGTAACTGGTAGAGTATAGCCAAATAAATTTTTATTTCAAACCTTCAGAGAAGCTTTGAATAAAAGAAATAGCTATTGGCAATATTACTGACAACAATTAACACCTAGCATCATAGCAATGATATTGTTTTTATGGAGAGATTTAGATGGAATACCGAGTACATGTTTCCTTTCCATATCAAATTTCATAAAAATAACAAGTAAGATGTATTACATAGGAAGAAATCCTGGAGGTTATTAGACAAAAGAAGAGTACAAGAAGGCTGACAGAATGCCCCGCCTCACTGAAATATATTGAGAAATTCTGCAAAGACCAGTCAACTTTGAGAAAACAAGAGTGAGAAGTCAGAGTCCAAAATGGAAGGCAGAATTCCTATGGCGATGACAGTGATGCCAGAGATACTCCAAACTGAGGGTGAAAATAAGAGAGAACTGTCTGTCTGTCTGTCTGTCTGGGAAATCAGTTGTTTCATGGAAAAACTGTTGCACATACAAACAGAAGCAAACAACCCCAAATTTCCAAGCACTTAGAAAAACAAACATCGTGAAAGAGAAATCGGAATCTCAATGACAGAAGAACCAACATCAGAGAAAATAGAATAAAACGAACAGAAAAATAGACTTTAAAATAAATTCTTAAAAAGGATACCCTAATATTCAAACGGCAATCACATATACGAATAAGATAAGCTCCTAAGAAAAACTAATGAGTTCTTAATAAATCAAACAGGCTGACTAGAAGAGTATATATGTCCGAAGATCAAATTTAGGGAGCTGAAAGATGATGGGACTGATTCTGATTGAACAAAGTTCAGAGAAGTTAAGAGACCTAGAGTGTAGGTCCAGAAGTTATCATATCTGTTTAGAAAAGCTCCGGGAGGAACAGAGAAGAGGAGTTCATCTTACATACCAATAGGAAGAAGGAGGAGGAGAATAAGAAGAAACTTTCTCAGAAATTTCTCAGTTTAAAATACCTGCCCCCCTCACCGACTACCACATACACAAATATACAAGGTTAAGTATGATAAATACCAAAGGTTTACTTATCCCACCATATAACTTGATGAAGCTTTAGAACTGCAAGCATGCAAAGAAAACAGTAAAATTTCCCCCCCAAATCCTACATTTCCGAAAAATGCACAAGAATTAGTTAATTTGGCTTCAGATATCTTGGTATACTAGAAAGACAATCATTGCAGCTTCAGAGTTCAAAACGAAAATATTTTAAACCTAGAACCATTTGCCAAAGAAAAACCTTTATGTTTGAAGACAAAATGATGCTTTAATGTTTGAAGACGCTGTCAAACACGTTGAATAGCAAACTCAGGAGGATTGCCACTGGAAAAAAGTTACTTAAGAAGGTACTCAAGGAAAACAAAATAGATAAATAAATCCTCAGAAAGCAGTATGTAGGATAAGAAATGATGATGATGAATTCAGAAATCAGTAAAACTGATCTTTAAATATAATGAATCTTTGAGTCATGATAAGACAATGACTAATAGAAACACAGATAACGTTTACGATGGGTTTAACATGAAAGCTTAGTGTGGAAGAGTGAGAACATATAAAGATTTTATCTCATGAAGGAAGAGGAAATGTATTGAATTCAGATATTCATAGTAAAGTATGCTAAACACAACTTAAAATGTGTATACCTAAATTTAATATGTTAAAATTTTAAGAGAACTGCCAACATAAATTAAGCCAACAAAAATAAGTCTGAAGATACCCAAGAGCAATGACCATGGTCAAATGGAATTTGTTAAACTCAGCAATTTCAAGGGTCTAAGATTAGAGAGAGCATCTGTCTAAATTTGATTTATGAATGTGTTATTTATATATTGCCGTGTAATAAATCACCCCAAAACTTAGAGGCCTAAACGACAGACAGTTACTCTCTCACAGACCCTCTGAGTCAGGAGTCTGGGTGTGGCATAGCTGAGCCCTCTGGTTTAAGATCTCCCACTGCTGCAGTCAAGGCCAAGGCTGTGGTTTCATCTCAAGGCTAGACTGGGGTGGGGTCCAAGCTCATAGGATATAGTTCCTCATGTGTTGTTGGACTGAGGCTCACAGTTCCCAGAAGCACCATTCATTTTTCTGCTCCGTGGGCTTCTCTTCCTTGAGACAGCTCAAAACAGGGCAATGTATTTCATCGGAGGGAGCAAGTGAGAAGAGGCAGGGAGGATGACCAAGATAGCTGCTATGGACTCTTCACAGCCTGATCTTGGAAGCGGCAATCCATCACTTCTGGCAGATTCTGTTCCTAGAAGCAAGTCACCAGGTGCTCACACTCAAGGACTCAGATGACAGGAGGTGGGGCTACTTTGTAAACACGTGACATGCAAGTGTGATGAAAATAAGGAACAGTCTGGCATGAACATGACGGTTAGCAGGCTATCAAAGAAAGCAGACTTCAGGCAAAAGGTGATTAAAAAGAACAAGTGGATTTTATCAATATGCTGTGTGTTGTGTGTATAAGAGCAAAAATCTAACAAGGAGTTACAAGTAAATTTTTTTTTTTATCTAACAGTAAAAACTTTAAAATAGATAAAGCAAAATTTATAGAAATACAGGACAAGTATTTGAACATTCTTTGCTCAGATAAAGTATCCTCCAATCAAGTAAAGATAAACTTTTGATCTGAATAACAAGCCTGGCACAATTGTGAATGTATGTGTAGATATTTTTTCAAACATGAAATAATCACAAAAATTGATATGAATTCAGAAAATGTCAATAAATGCTACTCCCCAAAGAAACCTCAAAAGCCAAATTCTCTGAGAACAATAAATGGAAAACCAATGAGCATTAAAAGGAAATCTCAGAACCTGGAAATTTGAAAGCAATCTCTTAAATAACTCAGAGCTTAAAAAGGAAAGAAAAAATTTTTTTAAGTATTCATCCAGTGTAGGAATGCTAGGAAAAAAGAGTCTCCCATACATTTCTCGTGGGTTTGTGAAGTGTTGGACTTTTGACAAGCAGTCTGGAAACTTCTCCTAAAATTAAATTAATATACTCTTTAACTCAACAAACAGATTCCTGGGGATCTATTGCAAATAATTAAAATCATCAATATCTATGAGAGTATTTGAAGGAGGTATATAACTGTCTTGTTTCAAGTAGCAAAGCATTAAAAATTAAGTGACTGTCCGGGGATGGAACGGGAGAACAGACCCTGGAGAAAGACCAGGCTGTTCAGAGAATGCACTAGGGCCTCGCTGAGTGAGCAAGGCAAATGCTCAGCAAAGTCTAGAAACAGCACCACCCCTGCAAGAAAGAAGGCAAGGGGAAAGCCCCCTCTCTCTTTGTGCACGCACAGATACCAGGACACATATGGGACTGTCAACACAGAAGCTTGTAGGGGATGTGAGTATGCGTGAAGACATATATATATATATAATATATTTACGGCATATTTATATTATATTCATATTTATTATTATATAATATATTATATATTTAAGATTTTTATATATTCATATTCATTATTATATAATATATAATATGTTTATTATATTATATATTTATGACATATATTTATTATTATATTATATATATTATATATTTATATATATGTATGTCTACATAAAAAGATTTGTGTGTGTGTGTGCAAAATTCAGTGCCCTCCCATATACACACAGGCACACAGGATTGGCGGTGTTGAATACACTGAAGTGAAAATCTATGCAACAAACAATATGATGAATTAAGTTTAAAAACAACACTTGGCAAACTGGGGAAACATATTTACAATCTGTATAATATCCATGGTACACAAAGATGACCTACAAATTAATAAGAAAAAAAGCAACCTGATTTAAAATACTCAAGAGAAATCGTCAATTTTATAAACTAGAAATATGCACAAGCAATAGAGAGAATGGAAGTGGAAATGAGAAACCATTTGGGCCCAACAGGTTGGGGAAAAAAGACCAGTTTTTTGGTACTTGATGAGAGTGTTAATTGGTACAATTTTGAGGAAGTAATTCTTTGCAATTCTGTAAATTCACCACTGGTAATATATAAAAAAATATTTTTTCACATGGGCAAAATAATCTATGTGGAAAGTTATTCATTGTGGCATTATGTACAGTAGAAAAAATGGAAAATATCTAACGGTTCATCATGGGAAGTGCCTCCCTTCTCCCCCCACCCCCAACCCTAAAAAGGTACGGGACATTTAAGCTATGGGGTACTATGCAAGCCTAGTTTAACACAATGTAATCCTTTAGGTCCTGACATGAAATGTTTCTAAGATACAATGTTAAATCAGAAAAACAAAGGATAGTAAGTGTAATCTACTTTCTTTTTTTATAAAAACCCACTCTCAGTGTGTCTAGGTGCCTATAGTTATGCAAAGACAGAGAGTATTATCAGGAAAAATCAACTTACAGAGGGCTTACTTGGGGAGGAGGAGTGAAGTTTCTCTTGAGATGTTTGCTTCCAAATTAATGTAGCAATGTATAAAAAATTTCAAAAGATCCTCGAAAATGGGTAAAATTCAAAAGAGAAAAATTAAATCAATGATTTTACATTCATTTCATCAAATGTTCTTTGAAGTTCTATGGCTCTCTTTCTCTTTTCCCAGCACTGTTATTTTATTTTATTTGTTCTTTCTTTTCTCTGGGACCTTGGAAGGGGGTAAAAGGATGTGTTTATAGCTATCTCCATTTCATGCACCTACTTGTGTACCTTAAACTTTGTTATAATTAAAATATACTGATTTTTTTCCTGTACACTTAAAACTAACTAAAATTCCAATAGAAAAATTTGGTTTGCATCTAAGACAGATTCTGCTACAAGAATATATCAAGAATGACAGTGACAAAAAATGACCAAGGGTTAAGTCATGGCCCCAAATTATTGATGCAAAAAGGACAGAGCTACAAACCAATTCTGTCCCTTCTTTCTCAAGTAACCAGTGTCACTGCTCCTGCCAGGGAGACCCGGGGCCCAGACAGAAGTCCAGGTCTGTGCCTGGCCTCAGGGCGCCCATCCTGGGGTAAGTGGTCACCTGTGCCCCCAAGTCCCTCAGGTCCTCCTGAAACTCTGCCATGGGCCCTGGGCATGTCCCATGGCCGTGGGATCTCAGGCAGTTCTTGCTTTTCCAGCACATTAGTTGCCCACCTAGCATGAGTACAACTTATAGGAAATACTCTGCTTTATTTCAAGAAGTCATAGTAACCAAGCCTTGGTCCTTCAACCAAGAGTAACTAAAATACCATGTAGACTGGAAGAGGTATCCCTACTAGAGACTGGAATTCTTGAGCAAAATATTAGTATCATCCAGGATGAAAAAGTATGTGTATAAGAACTTCGATCAGGGACAGTTTACCTTAAAAACTTCTCCCCCTAATACAAGACTGTTTTTCATGACTTAGGAAAGAAATAATATATAAAATATATATTTACCTTTTCATTGAGTTTATCCTCCAAAAAAACCCATTTTTGTGTATGGTTAAATTAATTATAGGATTCTGTCCATTTCCTTTCTGTTTAAGTTTCTAGTCTCAGAAATCATTAACTGCATATTTGAAATACAATTTAAGAAATAGAAATTATCTACCATAATAATTGGATGATGTGTCCATTCTAAAATGTTCTAACAGGAGGATACATTATAATATAATAAATTCATGTTGAAACGCTAGTATCCCAGTGTCCTGAGGCAGGTAAATAAGAATTTGCTTTTTTTAAAAAAATAAGACATTTAAAGGACAGAAATTTATCCCAGTAATCTGGAGTTGCACAGCAAGAGGGAAGTTGAAAATGCATTTGCGCTGCGTGGCTCAAGCTGGTAACAGGTCACCCTGGGCAGCAACTGGTCCTTCAGTGAGATGATGCTGAGACAGAACAGGTGTTCTTAGGGCTGGAAGGTACACTTACCTGAGAGGCCAGAGGGTTTGCAAAGGCATCAACTCCCACCCTGTACATCTCGACCACTGCATATAAAGGCCTCCTACACTTGGGGCAGGTGTCCTCAAAAAGCACTACAGCACCTGAGCAGGGACTAAACCTGCCCAAACAGGTGCAGGATTTTACAGAGTGTGGATGACATCGAGCAACGGGACAAACTGTGCAAAATTGTGGGAAAGATGCCACGACACCCGGAGGTCTCCACAGCCATGGTTTCCTTCTTCGCTTGGTCCCCTGACGCCAGAGCCCTCCAGACACCCCAGCTGTCCTGCCGGGAGCACCCCTCCACCCAGAGCCACCCCCCAGCATGTATGGGGCTGGACGCTCTTCATCCCCTCCCCAGCATGATGGAGTTCAAGTCTGAGGAAACTCTGACCGAATGCCTTTACCTCGAAGACCCCCGGGGCCTCGGTGATGCCGGGTCGGTGAGCACAGACAAGTAGGTTTTGTGCTTTTCACCGTGTACCCTGTGATTCAACCTTCCTCTGACATGTCAGAGGGCCGGTCCTTATGCTGGTCACCACCTGCAAGGCCACCCTTAGTGACCCGTCTTCCTCTTACTCTTTGCAGGGCCCGTCCCTTCCTCCAGGTGTTGAGGGCAACTTCCTTCACCTTGAGGTCCGCTGATTTAAAAACACGTTTTTTTTTCATTTTAAAGATTATCCTGGTGTCATCAGTAGAATTATGTTTCTCCCCACAGAAGAGATGTTGAAGTCCTAACCCCCAGTACCTGTGACTGTGACTTTGTTTGGAAAGTCGGTCTTGGCAGGTGTAGTCAAGTTCAGAGGAGGTCATCAGGGTGAGCCTGACCCAGTGTGCCTGGAGTCTTTTTAAGAAGACAGAGACACATGGGGAGGAGCCGCATGACCACCGACGAAGAGACAGGAGGGATGCAGCTGCCGGCCCAGGAACTCAACCACCGGAAGCTGGAAGGGGCCAGGAAGGATTCTGTCCAGAGTCTCAGAGGGAGCGCCGCCCTGCCGACCCCTTGGTTTTAGACTTGTGGCCTCCAGAACTGAGAGAAAATAAATCTCTATTGTTTAAGCCATGGGTTTGTGGTTTTTTGTAATGGCAGCCCTAGAAAAGTAGTGCACCTGGGTAGAAAATTACATGTAACTTGAAAATAACCAAAGAAAGTTCTACTTAACTTTCATTCTATCAAAGACTTGTCTGAATAAGATTCTAATAATGTGTGTGTCCATCCTGGAAGCTCTTGCCTTTCTGTGACTCAATATGACCTAATTTCTCATCTTCCCATCTCTGTTTGAGAACGAAACATAATTTCAGGGAAGCTTTCTTTGTACAGAAATGATTCCCCTCGTGTTTCACATGGCTCTTCCACACACCTGGAATATCAGCGAAAGCTCACATCCTTCGTTCACATGTTGTTTTCCTCACGTGCTGCATGGGAAGAGGATCAAATATATGCTCTGCATATGAGACGCCGTGCATGAGAAGGGAGGGGCACACCACCCTGCCTCCCCCCCATCCCCCCCCCGCCACCCCCACCCCCACCCCGCTCAGGCCCAGCCGCGGGCTCTGCGGTGGTTTCTGAGTGGCGTTCTCCCTCCAGGCAGCTCTGGTCCAGGAACTGAGGCCCAGCCACAGCCCTCCGGAGACTCAGCTCTGGGGGATGCCTGTCCCAACTCTCTGGGCTGTGTGAGCTTTTACTTTCTGTATATTTATTTCACCTCTTAAATGAAATCCAATTTGAGGCTATTAATATTAACGCATGGAGATAATTCTGATAATGAATTAATGAAACACTCGGCCTCTAACTGTGTTGTTTGCTCTTACATTTAATGACGCTCTTAACTGGAAAGAGGAAGAAGCCGAACAGGCTCCACCTGGAGCCTGGAAATTAGAAACCACTTCATTGTTCTGAGCTCGCTGCTTTAATGACAATCAATAGAATCGATCCCGGAGAAGAAAAGTATTTACTCCATCTCTGCCTGCTGCCCGCCCTGCTCGGGATTCCCGAGCATCACTCTGCAGACTCTCGCGGGGTCTACATTTGCTAATGAATTACACGCTAAATGAATTTCTCATCCCTCCCCCACCCATGGTTTTGATACGTAAAAACTGTTTTTTCCTAAGAATAACGTGCAGTCCTACTGTCAGGGCAGGGATGGATGACGTTGTTAGAAAACCAAGAAGTCATCTCAGTTGTCGAGTTGGGTTTACTTGCAAAACAGACCACAGCCGTGGCCTGTACTTCTCCAAAAATAATTCCTGGCTGGTGGTCTTTTGATGTTCAAATGAAGAGAATTTGCCATTCACACTCTGCTGGATGAGTCATTGAAAAGACAGTGAGCTGCCTTGGACTTAACTAGGTTTAGTATTAAAGTAAATACACTTTCACATTCATTCAACAAATAAGTGTTAAAGTCCTCCAATTAGGCCAGTTTCTCTGTTGATTAAAAAGAGCAGCGTCGGGCTTCCCTGGCGGCGCAGTGGTTGGGAGTCCGCCTGCCGATGCAGGGGACACGGGTTCGTGCCCCGGTCCGGGAGGATCCCACATGCCACGGAGCGGCTAGGCCCGTGAGCCATGGCCGCTGAGCCTGCGCGTCCGGAGCCTGTGCTCCGCAACGGGAGAGGCCACAGCGGTGAGAGGCCCGCGCACTGCAAAAAAAAAAAAAAAAAGCAGCATCAACGATCCATTGTTCCTGGAACTTTCCCAAACAGGAGCCAGGGTTCTGCTCCCTAAGGAGGAGGCCACGACCCGTCCTACCAGGAACAGACATGAGGATCTCACACTGAAGTCTTTAATATGAAACCAACTCCTACAAGGATCTAAAAGCAACGGACTAAACCAAAACCGGAATGAATTTTAAGAATGAAGTCTTAGCGTCAAAGCAGTGATGGTAAGAAAAATCATCAGCCTGTCTATTCTTCAACTTGCAAAATAGACGTTTTTAGAGACCATTTAAATTTTAGGAGAACCAGCAGGGTAAGACAAAATCTAGTTAGGGCCCAGCTGAATTGTTCACTGTCATTTACCAGGAGCTTCCTAGTATTTATTCTGCTATTAAATTGGAATGAGCTGTTTCAGGGGGGATGAGCGTGGTCTGTGTTTGTCTCAGTGTTTAAAGGGCCGCTGCTTCAGACTCGGAGCCTTCCCTGATTTTTCTCTATTGCGACTTGAAAGGGCAGTGAGTTTTCATCACTGGTGAACATACAGGTTTAGGAAAGGAATGTGAAAGGGAGTCACCAGTGGACCCACCAAGAGCTCAGCGAGAGAGCTTTTCTACTGTATGTGGGATGATAGCCCAGCAATCGTAAGTGTGACTTGGAGAGGTATGTTCACCTCGGGAGTTCACGAATCTAGCATGATGGAAAACATATGTGTATATATATGTAATATATGTATGATATATATACTTTTTGCAAATAGAAAATGCAGTTACAATACTTTTAAGTGTTTATTAGTCATTTAACCTCTTTCAAATATGCTTTTAATTATTGTGATATGATACTCGTCTACTTACAAATGTAGCCATAATACAAGTTGAGAAAGTGACACATGATGTGAAACACTAAACTAATTCACTTACCATTAGTGTAAAGCTTCCATATATTAGGCAGGATCTTAGCTGCAGAATGACTCAGTAACTGTGAGACACCTCCAGGTAGATTGAAACAAGCAGGCCCAACCTGTCACCCAAAATAGCCAACACTGCAACTTCGGTTAACTTTAAATTGTGGATTCGAATCATTTGCCGCCCAAACAGAACACTTTGGAGATTAAAAAGAATAATCAGTAATAACGGTGACATGCATGGCCTCTATGATCCATGTTTTGGTTTCAGAACAAAAGAACAGCTTAACATCTACCGTAAAGCAAGGACGGGGCAGAGTGACAGCACTCCGCTAGCCTTGCACACAGGTGTCTGAATGGTTTAAAGTAACAGCCGTCCTTCAGGCCAATCGCAGAACCAAAGGGGCTACTTTTGTGGTGGGAACTTGGGATCCAGCAAACAGCACTGGCTGCAGAGTCCAGCTGTTGGCTGTGAGCCCGCCACAGATCCACGGGGCGGGGAATCTAGACTGCCTCGCCGACTGCAGCCCCTGGAGCCTGCCCTTGGCAGTCATGAGGGCAGGGTCTCTGCTCCAACGGCTCCACTTCCCAGGAAGTCCTTTTGGAAAAAGTGTGGCACAAACACATAAATAAATAAAATAAAATGAAATGGAGTGAAATAGAATGAGAGCATTTTCACCTCCCATCACCTTCTGCTGTGGCTCTGTGGATCAGATTTATGCTGGAGGTGGGTAGATAGCAAATGAAGAATGAAAGACAATCTCATAGTTTCAATTTATGAGACTGGAGAATAGTATATCACTTTTTTCCTCAAGCTCGGTGCCATAAATTGTCCGTAACCTATTTGCCGTATTTTCTGTATCACTCAGGTTGGCTCCATTTTAGTTAACTCTTTTAGTCTTAACTAAATTGTTCGTTTCAAGGTGACCCTGCATAGCTAATCACTTGTGTGTGTGAGGAGGGGGAAGCAGTCTGTCCTGCTTTCCTATATGTAAAGAGGTAACGTAAAAAGAGAAAAAAAGGCAGGCAGGGCACCATCGTAGCACATCTCTCTCTATCCTTCGTGTATACAAAATGCTTTTCCAACCCTTTAAGGTGATGAAAAGGACAGGAGATCCTTTCTACATCAGCTCAGCTTGATGTGATGCCAAAGCCTTTGGCTAAACATAGATTGACTTAATTCTTTCAATAATGACTTTGGTCCGAGTGTTTCTCCACCACAAGAGGGAGAAACCCAGCAGAACAGAGAAAAATCTCCTCACTCGGGTTATCTTGACTGTGCTCCAGGCAAAACCTAGAAATATTTTTTTAATCGAGATTCTCTACAGCAGCCCTTTCCAAATGCCAGTATCCATCATCTCTGACTGGATCAATAGCTGTGTTTTGGCCCCAGTCTCCTGCGAGAGATGGCATGCCATCAGTGATAGACAAATATCACAGTTAAGCAAAGTATCCAGCCAGACCTAGTAACATTTTTATTGATTTTTGTTGTGCAAATAATGTCTTTTTGGGCTGAATAAATGGCTTTGAGCCAAACAGTCATTGTTTATGATTCCAAAATGCAATAAAGGGACAGGAAATATATTATAGCCAATGTCTCAAGGCACACAACATAATCATCCTTTCGTAGTAAAAAACTACCCATCTGAAACCAAGAGTGCATATTTACCCATGCTTAAAGGTGCCTGTAGGACTTGCAAATCTTACACAAAATGTCCTGTTAGGAAACAGATGGCATTGCCCTTTAACCTATTGAATAACTACTCGAAAACCAAGCAAAAAAATAAGCACTATATTTCTTTAATCAATACAAAGCAAACAGTTTATTATACTCCCTTCAAATGAAATATCAAAGTTACCAAAACAGAATCCATTCACGTTAAAAGAAAACACATCAAAAGACTCCCTGACTTTATCAAATACTCTAAAATCAGAAAATATTTTAGTAAGGTTTTTTTTAAAAAAAACTATAATCATTCAAAATAATTGTGAACTTGTTTCATTGTACAGCTCATTGGAAGGCTGGCAGGCAAAGATCTGCCCCTGATCTAAGAGACGCCTTTTTGTGTGTTAAGTGTGGCATCCTACCTTTGCTTCAGTTGGTTTGCATTTTCCGAGGGGTGATGGACTGACCTCTACGCTCACTTCCCCGTAGAACTCACGGTTGCCCTGCATTTGCATTCAGATCCCCACCAAAACCACGGTCCTGCCAATGGTTTCACGCATCCACACCTCAGATCCAGCAGCTGTGGTCTGCGCAGCTGACTTACAAAGAGCATGCAGTTGTGCTGGGTTCTCTTACAGAGAACTGTGCCTACAGGAATCGCTATGATTTGGAGGGATTAGTCGTGGGCCTCCGAAGTCCTCAGAAGTGAGCTGGCGTTCCCAAACAAAGGGATTGTTCAGCTGTTTGCATCCTGCGGTGGACAAGCAGACAGAAAAACACACAGCTTTACCTATTTTCTCTACATGCTGAGATGTATTCTTGTACTTAATACCATAATTTGATTAATCTTTTCTCTTTTCAGAAGTATAAGGCTCTTTTAAAGAATACACGCTTTAATTATTTGCATACTACTCTAAATTATGTATTTACGACATGACTTTTGAATTACTCTTTCCCCACCTAAAGCGTTCTAGTTCCATCTTTTCAAAGAGTATCTCTCATATAACAAGTATGCTCAGTGCAAAAATCATGGGGGCTCAGAAAATTTATTTTACACTAACCTGTAATTTTACTACCATAACATTGCAGACATTCTTTTTCTTTTATGTGACTATTATAACTACACATGCATACCTTCCAAAAAGCTGTGCATGCATTCGTTATATATTTATGTATTTAACAAAATGCATTTTCATACCTATGTACATGTATTACATTTATATACTTAACAAGATGAGTTTTAATATACACGTACATGAGGAAACACTTTGTTAAAACGATTGCTGCCTCCTTCAGAAAAGTGATGCTAATCCATGGGTTCTAGGCAATTTCAGGCTCACCCTGCCCTCCCCCCTCTCTACAGCATCGCCAGCACTGAGTACACTGGTGTTCTTTTAAATCAGACCCCGTTTGGCAGATAAAAATTAATCTCAAGATTTAAAATTTTCTTTTCCTTATTTCTAAGGAATCTGAATATCTTTAAAAGCTTACTTGTTTCTTAATTTTTTTTTTATTGAAGTACAGTTGATTTACAATGTTGTGTTAATTTCCGCTGTACAGCAAAGTGACTCTGTTCTACACATATCGACATTCTTTTTTTATATTCTCTTGTTAATTCAATTTTTTATTTAAAATTGTTTTATTCGTTTCTATATCTTTTGCAAAAAGCTAGCAACATCATCTTCCTCCCCTCCTTCATTCCCACGTCTCAACGAAAAATCATTTCCAAGTTTTCCTGTGATTTTTTTCTCTTAGAATAGGTTTTCTCCTTATCCCACTGGCAGAATAAAAGTCCTTTTTTGGCCAGGAGTCTCACAACTTTTTCCAAATTTTTGTTTGAACTTTTAATGTGATTGATGCTGTTGATTATTTTGCAAAATGAACGATTCTTAATTTTGTTTTTATTTAATCAACTTTATCAGTCTTTTATGTTTTTTTTATCTCTGATGTTATTCTTAGGAGACAGACCGTGCTATGCCCTCATGTGAATATTCTGGGTTCTTTTCTTACATTTAACTCCAACCACATAGGGGTTTGCTTCCGCGTGAGGGGTGAAGCAAAGATTTGATCTCATTTTCCCTCAGGACCGACCATTTAACTCATGATCGTTCCCTGGATCATTAGAAATGCTTCACTTGTGATCTATTCACCATTTCTTTATAATTTAGAGTTTCTGGTATTTCTGCACTGCTTTATCCTCCTCTCTCTCTCACTGGTTCTCTGTATTTATTGTAACCTTATAGTGTCTCATATCTGGCAAGTTTACAGTCTCTCTTAGTCTTTTAAAGTATCTGGACTATAACATCCACGTGTGATTTTAGGTGAACCTCAGCACTTTATTGAAATCATATAATATTTATAAATGAACGGAGGGGGGATTTGCATCTGACAGTGTGAGTCTTGTCCAGGAATCTGGTATTTTCCTCTGCAGTTGTTAAGAGTGTCTTTCCGATTAGGTAGTTTCCTTCCTCAACTCTTGAATGTTTCCATCACTTTTGTTTTTTAGTATTGTTTAGATTTTGTTGTTATAGGGAATGAAGTCCTTTTCCATCAAACTCTCTGTGGGGCTCTTGAAGGCAAACGTGGGTTTCTGTGCCATCGCAGTGAGTCCTCTGCCCCAGCCTTCTGTGCTGTGTGTTTTGCTAAACTTCTCATAGAGGGAAAAGTTTTCATTGCGTCTTTTGAGTTTTACAGGTAAAGTTATTTTCTAAAAATGATATGACTCTTGCTTTTCAATATTTTAACTTGTTTTATATTAATGCCTAGAACTTCCAGAATGAAGCTCTGTAAAAACAGTGGGGACGTTGGTTTTATACTCAGTGTCGGGTCTTTACCAGACAGTAATAATGTGTTCCCCCGAGATCCTGGAGGCAGGGGTGCTGGGGGAGAGACAAAGACTCTCTCAGACCCACTTCTCTATGTTGGAGGCAGCACGTGAGGATCCCGGTGCTGACCCAACCCACCAGGAAGTCGTGGCTGACAGACAGCACCTGGGAGCCTTCCCAGCTCTTCTCTAGACCTCATCAAATGGAATTTTTATGTTAACATGAATTCCAGTAGTTTTCATGATTGAAGGGTGAGGAAATATGTATTCCAAATTCATAAAATTGGTGCCAATAATATGTCAAATTGCTTTCTGAACCATTCAGTTCAAACAATTTAGTTTACAGAAAGTACATATAAAAATTTATAGTTAGCCCAGAAATCTCCACTCCCTTGGTGTGGAGAAAATGGAACCCTCCTCCTACACTGTTGGTGGGAATGTAAACTGGTACAGCCACTATGGAGAACAGTATGGAAGTTCCTTTAAAAACTAAAAATATAACTACTATATGATCCAGCAATCCCACTCCTGGGCATATATCTAGACAAAACTCTGATTCAACAAGATACATGCACCCCAATGTTCATTGCAGCACTATTTACAATAGCCAAGACATGGAAGCAACCTAAGTGTCCATCAGTAGATGAATGGATGAAGGTGTGGTGTATATATACAGTGGAATACTACTCAGCCATAAAAAAAGAATGAAATAGTGCCATTTGCAGCAACATGGATGAACCTAGAGATGATCATACTAAGTGAGGTCAGAAAGAGAAAGAAAAATACCGTATGCTATCACTTATATGTGGAATCTAAAATATGGCACAAATGAATTTATCTATGAAGCAGAAACAGACTCACAGACATAGAGAACAGACTGGTGCTTGCCAAGGGGGAGGGGGAGGGGAAAGGATAGATTGAGAGTTTGGGATTAGCAGACGCAACTAGTATATGTAGGATGGATAAACAACAAGGTCCTACTGTCTAGCATGAGGAGCTATATTCAATATCCTGTCATAATGGAAAAGGATATGGAAAAGAAGGTGCATATATGTATAACTGAGTCACTTTGCTGGACGGTAGAAATTAACACAACATTGTAAATCAACTATACTTCAATAAAAATATTTTTCATTTAAAAATATTTTTAAAGTATTTTTTATTTTTTTTAAATAAAAAATCATTTTAAAATAATTTATCTTTTATTAAAAAATAAATAAAAGAAAAAAGAAATCTCCACTGCCTCGAATCTTGTCTCTCTTCTGCATACTCAGGTTTTACATGTGGAAACCTAGTGCCTGAGACATACTGCCTCCTTTGCAACTTTAGGGCGTTTAGCACATGAGATTTATGTTACTGCATTTTGGTTCCCACCCACAGTAACACCCAAGAGAAGCCTTTTCTGGCATTTTTGTCCCCACAGATCTGTGTCAGGTGTTTCACCACAGCACTGACGGGTCAGTGTGGCAATCACTGTTCTATTTGGATTTTCTTTATCAGGCCGCCTTCTGTAGTTAAAAAAAAATTGAACTGATGGTTATGTCAAGTATTTAACCAATAAACACACGCTGAATAAAATCATCCAATTGGAGAGATACTAATGTTTCATTATTGATGCTCTATGGATCCACATTAATTACAGCAGATGTGTTTGATGACATCAGTTAGATGCCTGGAGAGTCCCCATCAGCTATGGGCACCTTTAGTTTACCAATGCACCCCACACCTCTGCAACACACACACACACACACACACACAGTCACACACAACCACACACATGTGGACAGACAACATCACAGGAAGTAAAATACCAAGCCCAAAGAATTTCAGAAGGCGTTAGATCCTAGATTTATTAGGTATTTGAAAAGCTCTCCTAAAGACGTGGAAAATTTTCATAAAAAGAAGTATAAAAACAGTAAGATACACTACACACTTATTTCAATGGCCAAACTCCAGAACACTAAAAGCACCATATGCTCGTTCATTGCTGGTTGGAATGAAAAACTGTACAGCCACTTTGGAAGACAGTTTTGTAGTTTCTTACAAGACTAAACCTACTCTTACCATATTATCCAGCAATCATACTCCTTGGTGTTTACCCAAAGGAGACGTAAACTTATGACCTCACAAAACCTGCACACGGATGTTTACAGCACCTTTATTCAGAACTGCCAAAACTTGGAAGCAGCAAAGGTATCATTCAGTAGGTAAATAAACTGTGATACATCCAGACAATAGAATATTATCCAGCTCCAAAAAGAAATGAGCTATCATGCCACCAAAAGACATGGAGGGGGACTTCCCTGGCGGTCCAGTGGTTAAGACTCTGGGCTTCTACTGCAGGAGGCACAGGTTCAATCCCGGGTCAGGGAAGTAAGATCCCACATGCCTTGTGGTGTGGCAAAAAAAAAAAAAAAAAAAAAAAAAAAAAGACATGGAAGAACTTTAAATACATATTACTAAGTGAAAGAAGCCAATATCAAAAGTCTACACACTGTATCATTCTAACTATGGGACACTCTGGAAAAGGCAAAACTATGGAAACAATAAAACACCAGTGGTTGCCAGGGGGTGTAGGAAATACATGGAGCACAGAGGGCTTTTAGGGCAGTGAAAACACTCGGTGTGATACTGTAATGATGGACACGTGTCATTATGTGTTTACCGAAACCCACAGGATGTACAGCGCCAAGAGTGAACCCTGATGTAAGCTATGGACTTCAGGTGATAATGACATGTCAGTGTAGGTTCATCTATTGTAACAAATACATCATCTGATGGAGATGTTCATCACTGGGGAGGCTGCTGTAGGGCTGGGAGTTGTACCTTCCTCAATTTTTCTGTGAACCTAAAACTGCTCTAAAAAAAGATAAAGTCTTTAGAAAGGCATGGATAAGAGCTCACTCGCACTGAAGAATTTGAGGATGCCCTGGTACCTTTCCAGGCCATCGCCAACGCCAGAGGTTTTTCATGTCTAACATGATAGAGACGGGGACCTCTGGAAAGCCCCTGGAGGGAGTTGGGCTCCATCTGAGGAAATAAGCCTGCATCGCAGGGGCTGTGTTATATAAATGCCCATTGCATGTTGCAAAATCAGCTTGACGGACGCTCAGGTGTATATTTGCTGTGCCACGGTTGACCTTGAGAAACAGCCGCTCTCGTATCTACTGACATACCAGCTGCCGCAGCAGCATCGTGTAACCGAATGTTCACATCCGGGACCTGGATTCCAGATCAGACTTTCCAACCAGACGCCGGCTTCTTGAACTGCACACCTCGAGGGAAAAGTGGGCGGCGTGAAGAGCGCGAGACACAAGCAGGACAACCGAGCTGGGATTCTAACATGTGGGCACTGCCACCTGGACGGAGCAGAAGGACGTCCCCCTGCTTAGCTCCGAGCACCAGGGACTGGTGTGGGGACACAGACCAGTGATCGCTGGGTCTCGCTGTGTCCTGTCCTGCCAGCCTTTCCATGCTCTCTGATGAGTTCCTTAAATACCTTTAAGTTGCTCATTTAAAAAAGTAGCAATAATAACATGATCCATCCCAAAGGGTCATCATAAGAAACTGAAGGTGGTGGGATGTAAGAAATGCCTGGATCGGAGGAGGTGCTGGTAAACACTCCTGTCCTTTTCCACCTTGCATTGCTTTTCTTCTTTCCCAGATGATCCATGTTTTAAGGTACAACCGGAAGCCCCATGCTACACAGCATGACCTGGTATAAAACTGCTATAAGGATTAAATATCACCAACCAGGAAGAAACTTTCATGATCTTTCATTTTTAAAAACATCTCTGTTTGCCCTGCATCCAGTATTCCAGCCTGGACTCCAAACTGGTGTTCTGATAAAGACAGGATGGGGGGTGGGCAGCCATCCACAGAGGAACGCGGGATCTCAGTTTGGGGAGAAAACCTCGTTTGTGGGGGAATGTTCACCGTTGCATCTGTGCGGCGTCCACATCTCTTGATGAAGGAGGCCGTGGGAACCTCGTGTGCCATCCGGTTTGGGCTGTCACAGTTTCCAGCTTCCTGCCGTCAGTCTGCAGGGTTACAGGTGTCAGAACACAGACCAGACACTGGGACGAGGCTTCGGTGTCTAAATGGGCCAAACCACAGCTTAAAGAAAACCAAAACCTATTGTTGGGTTGCTGTTTCGTTCTCTTTTCAAAACATTTTGGAGCTTTTGTGTAGACCCTTTTAATCTTCTTTTCTCTTTGGGAGGCTGAGAGCTTTTGTTTTCATGAGCCACAAAAGGGTCTATTTAAATAGGTCAGTATACGTTTCACTACATATCCTACATGCTTTATCGTTGCAATAATCAACAGCAGATTTCCAGCAAAACTGGTCGAGTTCCTGAACGAATCTCCCCCGAGAAAGATTTCATGCTTGTGCAGGAAGCAAAGCTGCAGAAAAGCTGGGATGCACACAGATACATCCCACCAGTGCTGGAAATGCTCTGCTATGTGTTATATCACTCAGGTCCTGGCCTCTTTAAATAAATGGCAGACAAACATGTCACATAGTTTGCAGGGGTGGTCGTGAAGTTGGCTAATTGCCTGACAGGTCAACAACATTTGTTCGATAGACTCGAAACCCCAGAACAACACCTGGCAAGAGCTATGGGACCCAGGGCTGGTGCCGGGGGGCGGGGTGCCTTTCATTTCTTCCCTTTTTTTCCCAGATATGACAGGTGTGTTTTATTTGATGCATGGTGGTAAAAGGTCACATAAACAAACGTGAACACAAAAATGAATGTAAAAGATCTAAGGACACAAATTGTTAATAGAACATACAGAGGCTTATGCATTGTTTCAAGTATCTAATTAATACTATTACAGGATGTCCAGAGTATGTATTCAACCAGATGATGTTTGTATCACTTCGAGTCAAGCTCTTTTTTTTTAAAATTTGTATTTCATATTGAAGTCTAGTTGATTTACAATGTTGTGTTAGTTTCAGGTGTACAGCAAAGTGATTCAGTTATACATATACATATATCCATTCTTTTTCAGATTCTTTTCCCATTTCATTTCTTAGGGCTTGAAAGCATGCCAAAATCTTGGTTGCCTTGTGAAGTGAGAAGATCCACTATCCCTGTGTAAGTGCACAGATGCTGAGGTCATGAGCAGGGAGGGCAATGAGAGAAGTTGTCTTTCAAGGTGCATGCCCTAGAGGGCACTCTGCCATCATCTATCAGGATCTCAGGCACCGCGGGACACTGGGGACTCTCTTCCCAAATCCTGGGAGATGGTACTCTGCCACCTTTGTGCTACTTCCTGGAGATGGCTCTTCTGAACATCCTGGAAGCAGGTCATGTATGGAAGGTGCCGGAAGGGAGCAAAGTAGGGCTCCATGTGGGTAGAGGGGGCTTCCTTCACATCCCTCCATCTGCGGGCTGGACACCGGCTGGGGCTTTGGCAGCCCTGACCTCAGGACAAAGAGTCAGGCCCCGTGACCTGTGTGGCTGCCTTCAGATTCGCTACAGATGCCATTTGTCCAGGACCACAAGGGCTTCCCCGTGCTGAAGGCACCTGTGCCGTTCCAGATCTCGAGAAGCCCTCCAGGATTGGGAGTGAGAACAGGCTTTCCCTGACGGCGGGGAGACCACGCCCAGTACACGTGAGGGGAGGAGTTTACATGAGACCTCTTCTGTTTTAAATGTACAGCTTTATTGAAATATAATTCACATACCAAACAATGCATCTGTTTAAAATGTACAATTTAATAGTTTTGGGTGCATTCACAGTTATGTGGCAGCCATCACCATAGTCAATATGAGAATATTTTGATCACCTCAAAAAGAGACCCCAAACCCAAAGTTTAGCTAGAACTCACTACATACAAATAGAATCACACAACATGTGGTATTTTGTGTTGGCTTTTTTCACCCAGCGTGATGTTTTAAAGCTTCATCTATCTTGCAGCACGTGCCATACTTCATTCCTTTTCGTGGCTGAATAATATTTCATTGTATGGACGGACCACGTTTTGTTCATTCGTTCATAGGTTGATGTGAATTTGAGTTGTTGTTTCCACCTCTGGGCTATTATGAACAATGCTGCTATGAACATTTGTGTGCAAGTTTTTGAATGGAGAAGGTTTTCCTTTCTCTTGGATACATACACAGGAATGGAAATACTGGGTCGTATTGTAAGTCTGTGTTTAGTCATTGGAGGAACTGCCAGGCTGTTTCCGAAGTGGCTGCGCTGTTTTACATTCCCACCAACAGTGTAGGAGGGTTCTGATTTCTTCCCATCCTTGCCAAGTGTGCTGTTATTTGACCTTTCTTTCTACCCTTCTTAGTAGGTGGGCAGTACTATCTCATCATGTTTTGGATTTGCATTTCCCTGATGACAACGATGGGAAGCGTCCTTTCATGTGTTTATTACCCATCGGCATATCCTCCTTGGAGAAAATCCTTTGTCCGTTTTTTAAATTGGATTACTTACCTTTTAGTTTTGAGCGTAACAGTTCCTTATGTATTTCGGATACAAACCCCTTATCAGATAGATGGTTTGCAAATATTTTCTCTCATTGTATCTGTCGTCTTTTTACTGTTTTGATGCTGTTCTTTGAAGAACTGAGGTTTTCATTTCAATGAAGTCCAATTGATCTATTCTGTCCTTGACCGCACACGCTTTTGGTGTCATACCTAAAATCTATTGCCAAATCCAGGGTCATGAAAGTTGACCCTTATGTTTTCTTCTAAGAATTTTACTATTTTAGTTCTTGTATGTAGGTCTTTGATTTATTTTGAGTAGATTTTGTCAGTAGTGTGAGGTAAGGGTCTGACTTTATTCTTTTGCATGTGACTATTCAATTGTCCACAGCACTATTTGTTGAAAAACTATTCTTTCCCCATTGAGTGGTCTTGGCACTCTTGTCCAAAATCAGTTGACCGTAGACACAATTTAGCAGTTGATGGTCTGCAAATGGCTTGTCACCTGTCCATGACCAATTAAGGATAGAAATCGGGAGCTTCTCTGGTGGCACAGTGGTTAAGAATCTGCCTGCCAATGCAGGGGACAGGGGTTCGAGCTCTGGTCCGGGAAGATCCCACATGTCGTCGAGCAACTAAGCCCGTGCACCACAACTACTGAGCCTGAGCTCTAGAGCCCGCGAGCCACAACTACTGAAACCCATGTTCCTAGAGCCCATGCTGTGCAACCAGAGAAGCTACCGCAATGAGAAGCCCATGTACCACGACAAAGAGTAACCCTCGTTCACCACAGCTAGAGAAAGCCTGCGCACAGCAACAAAGACCCTACACAGCCAAAAATAACTAAATAAAATAAATAAATTTATTTTTTAAAAAAAGAATAAAAGGGCTTCCCTGGTGGCGCAGTGGTTGAGAGTCCGCCTGCCGATGCAGGGGACGCGGGTTCATGCCCCGGTCCGGGAAGATCCCACATGCCGCAGAGCAGCTGGGCCCGTGAGCCATGGCCACTGAGCCTGCGTGTCCGGAGCCTGTGCTCCACAACAGGAGAGGCCACAGCAGTGAGAGGCCCGCATACCACAAAAAAAAAAAAAAAGAATAAAAACCGAAAGTAAGCACTTAGAAACCGTTACCCCATTGTGACAGAGCAATTGTATGTCTGTTGAACCTAGTAATTTAAAAGTCTATTTATTTTTGTTCATTATTTATGTTGTTATTGTATTTTACAAAAAAAAAAAATTGTCTGCTATGGATTGGGGGTAGGGGAGAATGCTGGTCCCTCCTATCCAATGCTTGGAGAAGCTGAGGGCTTCAGAACCACTGCAGACGTGAAGTAAAGACCCAGAGGGTGCTCAGCTGTGGGAACTGGTAACTTCTCAGGCAAACGTGTGATTCTCATGAGTGGAAAAATCTAGGCTGATTTGGGCTGGCCGATAACAAGTTGCATTTGATTGTATCGGTATTAAATGCTGTCCTATCAAAGTACCCTCTCAGTGGAAAATTAGTAAGAATGCACCTTCTTTCTAAAATTAGCCAGGAAACAAGAGTATTTAGATTTGGGGATTATACAGACTAGGGGTTATCAAATGGAACTTACAAGCATTTAGTGCCAGTTCAGGTTTTCAATATCCTTAAAAGATGTACAAATCCAAATAAGTCTGAAAGCTTGCATTAATGGCAAACTTTGTTTTATATATATATATATATATATATATATATATATATATATATATATATATATATATATTTTTTTTTTTTTTTTTTTTTTTTGTGGTACGCAGGCCTCTCACTGTTATGGCCTCTCCCGTTGCGTAGCACAGGCTCCGGACGCGCAGGCTCAGCGGTCATGACTCACGGGCCCAGCCGCTCCGCGGCACGTGGGATCTTCCCGGACCAGGGCACGAACCCGTGTCCCCTGCATCGGCAGGTGGACTCTCAACCACTGCGCCACCAGGGAAGCCCTGTTCTCAATCTTAAAATTTCTTTTGCTGGTTACAAAAGAATGATGAGAGCATGCTATTTTTCAGGAACATAAAGACTGAAGCCCAAACAGAAAACTAAAAGAAAGCTTTCTTATTGAATTCTAATAACTGAATCCTCGGAGCCCACGACCAGGGGCTTGGGAGGTAGCAGCAGTACTCTGACAAGGCCTTTCCTGGGTTATCTGGCTTTGAAAGGATCATGTTCAAACCCTGCAAAGATAAAAGGCGGCCTCCACAGGCTGTGAGCTGGACTGTTAAACATTTCCATATGACATAGTCCTCTCCCGAGGCCTGACCTGCTGGGATAGCCCAAGTCTGCACATCTGAAGAAGCAAGGCCCTCCTCCTCCTGCTTCGCAGAGACGAAGCTGGGGAGAGAGCTTTTGAAAACTACTTGAAAATGCTTTCTGTGGGGGGAAAAGTCTTAATGAAAAGGGAGCCAGAGACATAACAGTGTTCAAAACCTAACTCTTACTTAAAATAGATTTTTAGAATTTAAACACAAAGACAACGAAGGCAATTCATGTGAAATGAAGCTCATTTCTGTCGACATCTGCTCACTCCTTTCGATACATTTATTAGGTATTGTTTATGTTTTCTGTGTATATGCATTTAATCGATTTAAATAGTGATAGACTCTTCTAATTAGAAGCACTGAAAGACCTTTCTTTTCCACCATCTTAAGATTCTAAAAGGAATCTCTTATAAGAGATGGTCTAAATGGGGGAAAATCACTGGATTTTCTTTTCTGTCTTTTCACTAATTTTAATCACTTTCTCTTGAACTTTTTACTCATTTTCAAATATGTGCTTAAAGCCAGGTATTGAATAACATTAATATAGTTAATAATTATAATAATATAATGATAATATAATATCATAAGATGTGCTGTCTAATTGCATTGATATTGTAGGCATTTTCAATTGCCTACAATGTTTCATACATTATAGGCAATTGATAAATGCTTTTCCACTGCTTGCAAAAGATCTATCTTTTGAAGTATATGCAACGCTTTCAGAAATTATTTTCATTAAAAAAAAAACAAGGAAAATGTAATCTCCTGAAAAGATTTATATAGTTTGTCTATGAGTTTTTTTTTTTTAAACATCTTTATTGGGGTATAATTGCTTTACAATGGTGTGTTAGTTTCTGCTTTATAACAAAGTGAATCAGTTATACATATACATATGCTCCCATATCTCTTCCCTCTTGCATCTCTGTCTATGAGTTTTTCATAATTTTATTTTAAAACTTTACTCACACAAGATATTTTCCCGAGGTTATTAAACATAATCTTATTCAATTAAGACTTCTCTAATGGTCTAGAGGAAACCACGGTGATTTGACGTGACACACAGTTGACAGGTTTAGCAGCTAAATTCTTTGTTAACTTTGGTGTTTCAGTGTTAGTGGCTTTAAAGAATGGAGTAGCTGGGAAAATTGCGGGTTTGATAGCACATTGCCGTAGCTCTACTGTCAGGAGCAGCTAAAGACCATTTAAGTGTAAGAAATGTGCAGTGTTCACGAGAAAGAGAGCATACCTGAGGATTTGTGGCTGGGTTGCCATGTTATAAAGGACCCAGGAAGCTTCTGCTGTCAGGGTACGGGCAGGTGCCCTGCTGGACGACATGGTCCATACAGACGTGTCCCAACATGGCCGAGTCCAAGTGGGTGATGGGCTGACCGTGTGCCAGGGGTCTCTGTGCTCCATCACCTCTGAAAAACCTACTCCAGGAAGGACTTTGTTCCCGGGACCCTGAGACATCACCTTTGTAAGCACCACATCCCTTGAATCTTTGGATATTAACAGCACCCTGTTTCTGCAGTCCCTAAAGCTTCCTGTTTGCCTCTCCTGACCTGGAACAGATTGAAGCAGTGTACATTACCCAACACACCCACAGGAACCACGGGGGTCACAAAATAAGGAGAAACTGATGTATACTTTCAGTTTAACTGTGATGCAGCAATGAAACAAGTTGCTAAAATATGTTTTTAGCAACCAAAATGCTAAATGGACCCATTGAAATTACCTTCATTTTTAAAAGAATCTGAACGGGTAGTAGTTTATATTTTGATAGGTATATTTGGAAGGTCCAGAAAGGTTTTGTATTTTTTTTTTAAACCCATGGGTCTAAAAATAAATTTGAAGAACTCTCCAGAGGACAGAATTTATTCTGTCCTAAAAGTTCCTTTTGAAAATTATATTAATAAATATATCAAATTTACGAAATTTGCAGCGTAATATTTAAGGTTCTGGGGAAAAATTCAATGTACTATACTTTCTAATTCATTGCAGCTCCGTACCGGAAGCTCTCGCGTTTACGTTGAGAATAGAAATGAAAGAATGTACAGTTGTGTCAGAATCTTACAAGGTGATCTTACTATTTCCGCGAGTATTTAAATCATCCAAAGCAACCCCCTTGGTTCTCTTTATCCTCAGGCTCCTCATTTCAGAGTCCAGTGGGAGAGGAAACACACACACAAACACATTTTTAAAATCCCACATAATAATTTTGATAAAAGATCCCTAAAACGTTGATTCCAGTATTCCTATGATTATATTAGAACTGTAAAACCAGCCCATAAAGCTCACAGCTCAGGCTTGTTTGCAGCTGGCTCGGCATCACGATTATTGTTGCAATTATGCTGGGATGCTCAGCCCCTCGGCTTCTGCGCCCTGCGGCACCCACGGACCAGGCTTTCCGCCTGCCAGCCCCTCAGGCCTCGGCCATGCCTGGTTTCTGGCCCTGAGACGCTCCTTCGCTGCTTCCTACCTGCTTTGTACTCACAGGTCGAACTTGAGCTACTTGGCCCTTACAGAAAAAGAGCCCGGCCCGGAGTGAGGGGCAAGGGCTGGGCTGGTGTCTGGGATGCGTGGTTCCCTATGAGCGTCCACTTCCCGTCCCGCCGGCCAGGGTGATGCCGCGGGAGATCGCCAGAGAGGAGGGCACAGCGGCAAAATGTGGCTGCCGTCAACTCATCTGGACAGAACTTTTACAAAATAGGCAGAAAGAAAGGCACCACAGGCAGACAGAGCTGCTGGGACCGCAGACCGAGGTCTCCACAAAGAGAGGCCACCGTCTCCCAGCGCAGGAGACCCTTTCTGACCCTTCGCAGGTCATTGCCTTTACAGCGGCTGCCACTGCTTGTTAGTCTGTGTTACTACAGTTACCCCTAAGTTTCCTCGAGCAGCCCTCGAGACTCACGCTGCAGGTAAACGCCGTCACACAGGTGCAGGACCGGGAGAGATGAAGACAGGCAGGGACCACCCATCACTCCCAGCTGCGGACAGCGGGGCCATCGGACGCCACGTGTCCAGCTCTTTGCTGAGACTCTAGAAAAAGGGCTCAAATAGTCACACTGTCCTATCGTGGCTATTTTACAGATGGGGAGGCTGGGGCTTCCACAGGAGAGTGTGCCGTGCCCCCCTTCACAGGGGAGAGGCCTGACTCTGCCCCGCCCTCCGTGGGGCGGCTGAGGGAGCCCCCGGCCAGAGGACGGCTTTGGCCTGGGAAGGTCCCTTGCCTCCCCTATTCCTAGTGGGAATCTTCCACAGCAGAAGAGAGGTTCCTCCGGAGACGGAAAGTGGGAAGTCTTTCCTTGGTCTATGCAAATCCCTCAGGAACCTGTTCAGCGAAGTGCCTCGTTTACTGAGTTACCCCTCAGAAATTCACACAAAGTGCTTTGTGCCTGGAGGGTTTTTAAACCAGAGGAAAACGTAAGGGCACCAACTGGGCTTAACCAAGCCCACGCCGCCCCCACCCCCAATCCTGGGCCTGTGCCGGGCTGGCTTGGACAAGGCGCCTCCTGGGAGCAAGGAGGGGCTGTCTTTCCTTCTGCCGCTGGACCGACAGGGCGCAGCAGCCCCTGACTGGGGAGAGACCAGGCTCATCCCTCAACCTGCACTGCCGCACCCAGAGAGGCTGCTTCTGGAATTTCTACTGAGCCGGCCTGTGCCCGTGTTTGTGTGTGGCCCTTGTGTGTAGCCACCCACAGACAGCGAGGTGCTGGGAATACGAGGGCCCAGGGGGATGAGTGGGGCTGGGACCCAGGAGGACACTGAATGGTCATTTCTAAGATGTCTTTACCTGCGAAACCTAAAAGGAACGTCACAGACGCAGTCTATCCTCGGGACCACCAAAGCTTGCAACTGGAACTCAGCTTTCCGAAAGCTTTGTCTCAAAATAAACGGAACAGTGTCCAGTCAGTCCTCGGCACCCTGATGTGGGTGGACAGACAAGCCATCAGCAAGAAGGGAGCCCCCACCTCCGCCCACCTTCTCCAGGAGCCGCCGGGAAGTCACCAGGTTTAGCCTGTCCCTTTCATTACAAGTTCACTTCAAACACCAGCTTGCGCTCGGTCACTTTCCCCCTGCCTGTCCTCAGCGTTAGAGTATCACCATGTTCATTCATTTCATTTCTAAATGGCATTTACTTATATGTTGTAAAACCAGGGGGAAAGCATCTCTGCTGGCTTTATCTCCTCCAAAATTAAGATAGTGGTTTAAATGGAAAATGTAATTTAAATCCTTTCCGACATGGAGTCTGTGCCTTTGGCCCCCTCAGCAGAGCTTCACAGAGAGACTGGAACGGTCTCGATGCTGTAGTAGTAGTTCCACAGTCAAAGGAGAAGTCAGAGCAGATAGAGACAAATCATCCCATGACACAGGTTAAAAGGGACCTGTTACTATGACAACAGATAGGGTCAGATAACAAAATGAACAGCCACTTTTGATCTTCAAAAAATTCTCCTTCCTTTGCTCTCTCCCTGTTATCTGGACCACTCCATCAAACACCTAGCAGATAACACAGTTGAAAACCCAATCGACCTTCAAGAAAACGGAGACAAGTTGGAAAGTGTATGGAAAGGTTACCATCACAGTGAGAGAGCTTCTGAGGTTATTTGCCTGTATACACAGAAACACACACACATCCATTTTTTACCCGAGCAACGGGACAGAGGGTTCAAAGGGATCCACACAAGTACTTAACACATGCACATAACTGTAAATTTTTTTTTTATATCCTCGAGAATTGAAATAGTAAGAGGCATTCAAAGTTAAAAGATTTAGATGTCAGGACTCACTCCGTAGAAACATTTGACACAGAATTACATCTGAGTAGGACTGAGAAGTAAATTGAGAGAGAATTCCCCCTCACTGAGTAATATTCACAGAGAAATTGATCAAAAAGCACACATGAGTGAAAAGCACTAGAAAGCTTCAAAACCTTATACATCCTTTCCCATGCTACTCAGTCATAGAGAAATTGGACAAAAACCCAGCGATACTCTTTCCTCACGTTCAACACTGAATTGTACTTGGTAGACTGTGACCATTCTGTTTATGTTGCCGATGGTTCCAGAAAAGCAAGAAGAAAATGCTCTATATTTCTTTTGTTTGTTTTTGTTTTTCTTTTTTTTTTTTTTTGCGGCACGCGGGCCTCTCACTGTTGTGGCCTCTCCCGTTGCAGAGCACAGGCTCCGGACACGCAGGCTCAGCGGCCATGGCTCACGGGCGCAGCCGCTCCGCGGCATGTGGGATCTTCCCGGACCGGGGCACGAACCTGTGTCCCCTGCATCGGCAGGCGGACTCTCAACCACTGCGCCACCAGGGAAGCCCTCTATATTTTACCTTATGTGAGTTTACATTTTTATTACAATGGTCAACGAGACGTTTTGCCATGAAAACCATAAAATTGTTTGCCCAAAAATAAAATGTCTTCAATATCAATGCTGTACAGTCAGTTCATTGCAGGTGGAAACTCTTTGCTGGTTTGGCCAGATCGGTGCAGAGACATGTGCTAAATGGGGAATTTGTCTTGTGGTTCCTTTAAGCCTCTTGGTACATCCAGGACCTCGTTCGCAGTGGCCCTGCACACCGAAGAGAAGAGACACTTCCACAAGGACACCCCTGGTTCCACGTTTGCATTGTCCGGCTCAGGCTGCAGCTGATTTATTCACATTTTATTTAAAAAAAAATAAGAAACACCTCTTTTCTTTGTTTCAAAATCTTTTGAAAAGCACACATCCTTTCCCCATTGACTTCCAAAAGAAATCCTTTCCAAAATGAAATAATTTTGGATGAAATGTGCGTGAAGCCAAGGCAGCAATCAAAGAGTGAATTTGAACTGGCTTTAGTGAGAATGTTTGCTCTAGTCAAGACCAAGTACACAGAAAATAATGAGACTCTCTACAATGCTTGATTTAAAAAAAAACAAAAAACCGCAGCAATAAATGTGTAAATTTAACTAGAGGGGCTTCCCTGGTGGCCAAGTGGTTGAGAGTCCGCCTGCCGATGCAGGGGACACGGGTTCGTGCCCCGGTCCGGGAGGATCCCACATGCCGCAGAGCGGCTGGGCCCGTGAGCCATGGCCGCTGAGCCTGCGCGTCCGGAGCCTGTGCTCCGCAACGGGAGAGGCCACAGCAGTGAGAGGCCTGCGTACCGCAAAAAAAAAAAAAAAAAATTTTTAACTAGAAAATGAAAAATACCCACATGTCAATTTTGAAGTGACCCAATAATTCATAATGTCCACAGTAATGAAAAGATTATGATACTTTGATTTAAAGATGCTGAAAAAAAATTACCTTTTTTTAGCTCACATGGCAATCAGTATTTACATTTGCTGAGTCTAAGAACTAAATGTTTCCCAATTGTAGTAACAAAACTATGTATTTAAAACTTGACTTTAAAAAAAAATATATTTAAGTATAGTTGATTTAACAATGTTGTATTAATTTCTGCTGTACAGCAAAGTGACTCAGCTATACATATACATTATGTATATATACATTACATAATATACAGCTATACATATACATTATTTTTCATATTCTTGTCTGTTCTGGTTTATTACAGGATATTGAGTATAGTTCCCTGTGCTAGACAGTAGGACCTGTTGTTTATCCATCCTACATGTAATAGTTTGCATCTGCTCATCCCAAACTCTCAACCCATCCCTCCTCCACCTCCCCTCCCCCTTGGCAACCACAAGTCTGTTCTCTATGTTTGTGAGTCTGTTTCTGTTTCGTAGATAAGTTCATTTGTGTCATATTTTAGATTCCACATATAAGTGATGTCTTACGGTATTTGTCTTTCTCTTTCTGACTTGCTTTGCTTAGTATGATAATCTCTAGGTAAAAACTGGATTGTTAAATTAACATTTTCCAAATATTTTCAGGATCTATGAGAACAGTGTTCAAGTTACAGAAAATATTTTGGGTCAGTTTAAGTAACTTTGGTGGCATTTGTTCTGTACATACGGCAGTGACTTGCTGGATGTTTGGGGAGTTTGGCTGGTGCAGGTGCAGAGGCAGAGCACGTGAGGGTCTGCACGGCCATGCACCTGTCCTCTGGGAGACACCTTGTTCTACAGGGCTGTCTTCACCTAAATCCCACCACGGCTCAAGGGGGAGGGGGGTAGCTCTTATCTCCATTTCAAATGAGGAAACTAAGTTTGGAGACGTAGTCATTGCCAAGGGCACGCAGGCCATCAGGGCGACACTGAACCCAGGTCAGGGACCGTCCAAGCAGAGGGACCTTTGTCATCACAAGTTCTCTGAATCTCCCCTAATTCTCCAGTGAAGCGATCCATGTCAGGTTCTACAACAGCATTCTTTTTTTTTTTTTTTTTTAAACCGGTACGCGGGCCTCTCACTGTTGTGGCCTCTCCCGTTGCGGAGCACAGGCTCCGGACGCGCAGGCTCAGCGGCCATGGCTCACGGGCCCAGCCGCTCCGCGGCATGTGGGATCCTCCCGGACCGGGGCACGAACCCGTGTCCCCTGCATCAGCAGGCGGACTCTCAACCACTGCGCCACCAGGGAAGCCCACAACAGCATTCTTACATTGCTTTGCGTCTCTTCCGCATTTTTGTTTATTCTTTCTGTCTTCATTGAAGGTGTGGGCATATGTATAAGATCACACAGCGGGTCTGATCCCCAGCACCCCGCTGTGTGCACGGGAGCCACAGACAAGCCCAGAGTCCCTAACTTTGGTTTCTGAGAATGTGGGATGGGAGCAGAGGAAATATGCCCACTGTGGGACTTCCTTCAATAAGTTTCACGGGGCAGCTTGCAAGGATTCTTTTGTAACAAACACATAGTTACAAAAAGTGCTTTTGTGACATTTACACAGTTAGCTCTTTATCTCATTCATAGGTAAAGAGGATTGCTGTGTTTCTTCATCGGCCATCCTGTTCTTTTTCACTTTTCTATATGTTCAATCTTTCTAATGTTCAGAATAATGTGTTATTCTACCCTCTCATTTACAAAAATCACTGACAGCTGGTAGAACCTTAAGGTGAAGCCCGGAGCATAAAAATGAAAATTCAATGAGCAGCAAAACTGAACAATCGACAGTACCCTTGTTCGTTCTATAATTCAGGGTAATAAGCATGCATTACTTAGTTCCCACTAAATGTGAGACATTCTGGTAAGTCACTGCTGGGGCTAAAAATGACACAGAGCCAGCCCACTTCCATGGAGAGGACCAACAGCCATACCCAGAAGTAACAAGCAAAGGTAAAGCTAAAGTGCGTGCTGGGCATTCAAAGAGAAAGCTGTCACCTTCCCTCTGGGGACCAGAAAAGATTTTGCAAAGGCGGTCGTATTGAAAACAAAACCTGAAATATAGCTTATAGTTTTACAGTCAAAATTAAAAACCTGTTAATTGACAGAACGAGTTCTCATCCTGTCTGAATAGTAGCCGAGTGTCTGGCTGGCGTACACCATGCCATTTGCTCCATTGCTCAGCTCTCTGTGTGAACAGGCACTCAGAACTGGGTGGTCTGCCTGCACCGCTCACCCTGAAAGGTCTCCTCTACCCATCCTAGAACTTACACTCTGTTGATAGTTTCTCCCATGGCCACCAGCTAGGTCAGTCCACACTGCAGCCTGGGTGACATTTCTGCAGGGCCCCTGACACCCTGCAGGAGGATATAACTTATCCATCTTTAACTTGTATTCTTTCTGATGTTCTACCATAACCCCTGTCAAGCAGGGCCTGTAAATTTTTGTGCTTCTGAGCTCCCAAGTTTTCCCATTTTCCTCTGTCTTCTGGCATATACTTCATAGACACTTGGCTGGACGGTCCAAACCTTGAGTTTGCATCAGAGATACACTGCTGTATAAACACATGGGATGCGCGGCCTGGAATGTGCCCTAGTATACGTCATCTCATATTCAATCAACGTGTACACACTGTGCCTATATATCCAGATTTTTCCTGCATGCACTTGCAGAAAAACATACGTGTACAAACATGCTCACTGATGGTTGGTTCTCACAGTGGGAAGCTAGAAAGAGTCTCCATGACCATCAGGAACGGAACAGTAAGAGGACCTTTTGCATATCTGGACCACCTTCCAACTACCGAAAAGAGGGAAGAACCACATGACGGACAGAATGAGCTCTCCAAGACGCGTCAGAGAATAAACCTGATGTGTGTCCCACAGTAGTAAGATAAATAATCACCCAAACTACACGTCTGTAGACGATTCTCCCACATCTCCCTGGCAGTGAGCCCTGGGCTGTGCTAATATCTTCCACACAGGACAAAACTTCTCAGGCCTGTGCTGTGATCTCTGTTACCACTGCTTTTCCACAACCAACTCCCTGCCAAGCTCTGCTCTCCAACAGGCCCTCCCTTCCCTGGGGGAATTCTGGTCAACCCGAGAGAGGTGCTCCATTTCTTGGGTGTCCTGTCTGGGCAACTCTCACCCTGAAAGCCCCCAGAGGGCACCTTCTTGATGTCCAAGCCCCGTACGACTCCAGGCACCATGCCTTCGAGCGTTCACAGTCAAAAGCCCGCAGCTCACACTTGTGGCCACCTCCACGGAAGGCCTCCCATCCCCAGGAGTCCATCTGGCCTGCAGTCACACTGACTGAGAACATTTTTCAGGACTTCCTGTTTCTAACCTGGACTCCTAGGCTGCCCTCCTTGCTGATTTTCCTGGGAGGTGTCCTCCTTTCCAGGCTCCTGTGCTGAGCAGGGCTGGGCACACTGAGACATCGCTGGGTGATGGAGGCCAGGTTCCCCACTTGCCCCGTGGGCCCTGGTTCCCTCTGATGATGCAATGTCAGATTCCCTGAGAGAAGCACTCAGCTGGAATCTGTCTTTACAGAGCAACTCCACTTTCTCAGAACCACAGCTAAAGAAAAGGCCATAGCAAGCAAGCGATGGAGAATCATTTCTTTTTTTTTACTTCTCTATTAAGTTTTTTTTTTTTAATTCTCTCTCTCTTTTTTTTTTTTTTTTTTTTTTGCGGTATGCGGGCCTCTCACTGTTGCGGCCTCTCCCGTTGCGGAGCACAGGCTCCGGACGTGCAGGCTCAGTGGCCATGGCTCACGGGCCCAGCTGATCCGCGGCATGTGGGATCTTCCCAGACCGGGGCACAAACCGTGTCCCCTGCATCGGCAGGCGAACTGTCAACCACTGCGCCACCAGGGAAGCCCAATTCTCTCTATTTTTTATTGAAATATAGTTGATTTACAATGTTGTGCTAATTTCTGCTGTAGAACAAAGTGACTCACAGACATAGAGAACAGACTTGTGGTTGCCAAGAGGGAGGGGGATGGCAAGGGATGGAGTGGGATTTTGGGTTTGGTAGATGCAAACTATTACATTCAGAGTGGATACACAACCCTGTATAGTTGTGTATAGAGAATAATTTCTTGATTAAAGGTGAGGGAGAGTAAAAGACAGCTCGAGGGGAGTGAGTACTAGACGGCGGGGGTGGGTGGCTGGTGGGTGTGTAATGTCACAAGACCCAGCAGCAGGGACGGGATAAAATCAGCACCCACGTCACAACACCCTGATGGCTCTGACTGCAGTGTCAGCACAGCACTCGACTGGCTTGGGGTCCGAGGGGGAGCCATCGGTCAATTTAGGCCCTGTCTCCACAGCGGTGTCCACCTGCATCCAGCACAGCGCCCGCATGCCAGGAATATCCCCTGTGCAGCCCCTGACCAGGGGCTGTGCTAGCATGTGTTTTGGGATGATGTATAAGACCATTCCACTCAAAGGCATTGATTTTAACTCCATCGAAGTGTTGGGACAAGAGACCCAGCTCACGGTCGATCATTCTTGACGTCCTGCAAATGCCTTCTGCACCAAATCTCTTTTTTTCAGGAAATATATATGATGTCTTACGTTGGAGAGGAGGATATTTAGGACAACATTCCACTTGTAGAATGACTAACTGGCCGTGAGAATCAGCCTAGGACTTTAAGATGACCTCACACGTCATACATAAGAATAGCCTTCCCATTCCAAAAGTACCGATCATATGGAAATCTTAAATACTGTGGAATTTCAAGAAAGACCTTCCGTTTTAAAGAATCATCCAATATATAGCCTCTTCCTCCAAAGTTTCCAGAGACACCGTTAGATTCAACTTCCAAACCTTAAAAGGGTTATGGGTTCTTCTCTGTTAATATATTTTTTTTTTTAAATAGAAGGCACAAAGTTATAAAATTAAGTAGGAAATGCTTTCTAACAAAGAAAGTGCAGGGACATTTTTCCAGGCTATAAGTTTGGATATATTTTTCATCTGTTTTGGAACAATGTCTGAGAAATACCTTTTTGTATTATATGATATTTTGTAGGCAAATATTTTTTGTTTCTTTATTGGAATTGGATATGCTTGTCCGTGAAAAAAAATATGTTCATATTGTGGGTAACACTCATGATGTGATCTTACTGATGGGTATTTGCACATGTAAGGATGACGAGGAACACTTGGGGAACAGCTGGAAACCCACGTGCTGATGTTTCATCCCCTCTCACTGGACCTCTGAGCTCTCACTGTCTCATCTTTACCATCTGTGGGATGAGCAGATGTCACCTCTTCCCAGAAGGCAGGTGGGAATCAGCAAACTGTCTTACAGAGAGCCTTGAGTGTGCTACCTGCAAATTTTTGAAGCGTAAATATAAATGTATATATTATCAATAAGTGTAATATTTAAAGGTAATAGTAGTAGTAGCAATAATAATAAAAGGAAAACACTTGTAATTCTCTCCTTTTATTTCTTTTCAGGTAATCTTAGTAAAGTAAAATGTCGCTGAACAACCAGTGTACCTAACCCTGGTTCAATATGTTCAAATAATACACTGTGCACCAAAAAAAAAAAGGGAGGTTAAATGTATAAAATAAACTGGAGAAATCAAATGAAAATGTTTTACTGTGCGCTATGTCCAACCTTACATGCAAAGCTTTAATGCCATCCAGGATACTAGTGACCTTAAGTGACAAAATGTATAATGTACTGTATCAAATCAATCGCTAGCAAAGAAAAGTCAGTCTAAAGCATCCTTCAGAGTTGAGAGGCAGGCACGTGATGCCACTAGATGAAAGGGTTTGCACTCAGTGAAAACGAGGCAGGCAGAAGTAGCCTGGAAAACAGAGCTGCAGAAAGGAATCTTTGAAGGGTTAGGCGCTATTTAATATTTATATTTAAAAGCAAATTAAGGACTGTGTAAAGGATGTTTGCATTAACAGATTGGATTTGCTTTAATTATTTGGTTATTTGTTGTTCCTATAGAGCATTTATTAATCAAATGAAAAAAGAGCTTTTAATAGATTTCATTTCTTTGAAAAAATAGCTCACTAAATTATTAAATGAATCTTTCTCCCTTAACGATCAGCGTTCCTTTGTGATTCTCCCCTCTCTCTGTCCTCTTCTGAGCCACCTTCCTTTGTGGGTTTCCTAGACGTTTTCAAACTTCAAGAACCTAGCTATCATCTTCAAGTGATCTACTACTGATCACTTTCCACTTAATTTTATTTTAAATCCTTAATTTCGACCTTGCTGGAGCCCTAGGACTCTTTGTCTGGTGGGTGCAGGCTGGCACTGAGAGATGCGGGGTGGGGGGGCCTTTCAAACCCCAGACCCCAAAGCAGAGCCAGAATCCAGCACAGCATCTCAGCCTCCAAGTACCCCCCATTCTCAGTGACCCAGCTTCTGGACAATTCCCATCTTAGAGAACATAACTGCAGACCTCAGGCAACTAGAGAAAAAGCCAAAACCCCACCACAGCAGGTGGGCACTCCCAGCCCTGTCCCCGAATGGGGCTGAGTTTTCTCCTGAGTCAAATCCCTCCAGAACGCCCACAGCTGCACCTTGGTCTTGTCTGCTCCTCCCTCACCAGGTTTCAGAGAAATGTCCTCTCCTCCCTAAAGATAACCAGTTGGGCCAGGGAGACCTCTGTGTCCCTCTCTCTGGGAACACACCTCGCACCACTGTCCCCACCATGAACAGCATGGCCTTGTGCACACGTCCCGCCCGCACCTGCTGGAAGAGGCCCCTCTCAGCATCGGATACCCTCCTCCTGGGGGCTCCTCAACGAGGCCCCACTGCCGGAGCGTCAGGTAGCTGGCCAGGGCCCGAGCATCAGCATTTGTGCCAGCCCCGGCCCTGGTGGTTGCCACACGCAGCCCCAGGGGAGACACCTCTTCTGGGTTGCACCCTGCAGTGTAGCCTCCAAGCTAAGGGAGAGCAGCCAGTCTAACCGTCCGCAGTGGGTCCCCTGGCCCACCTACAGGGCACTCAGCCCCTAAAGGATGAAAAACTTTAGGCGGGAATGACTGCCCGCTCCGTGGCCTTCCTCCGGGTCAGGTTTTGATCCCCAGCCCTGATTAACTGGTTTTGTAGCTCAGACCTTCCTCTCTGACTTTCCAGGCCCATCGCTAAGCTCCTGAATATGAAACTCCACTGGCTGAAAATAATGCCCAAGTAAGGCCAGCAGCCACCATCAACACCTGCCCTGCCCCTGCCCCACGGCCACCCTCAGCTACAGTCACGTGGGTAGCACACTTGAATCGCTGACCTTGTGCTTTAGATGTTTAAACATGATAATATATAGGCTTTTGAGGGCACTGGTAACATCTAATGTTTAGGGGACCGTATTTTCAGAATAAAAATCTGTTCCTATGACTCAGTTAGTGCAGTATGCTTAAAAAGAGTAGAATATTGAAAATTGCATCGTGTCTGAGAATATCTGGGATAAACGTAGTGAAATGCTGCCTGGTTTCCTGCTCCCCCGCCTAGCCCACATTGCTAGCTTTCCTGGCTCCATTTCAGCCAGGACGCCCAGCCCTTGGTCCTGGGAAGCCATCATCTTCCCATGGTTGCCCCACGATTTCCGGACCCTCTCTCTCATTCTAGCCAGAGCACAAAGGACCCTTCAGATTGGCTTATTTATGCAGCAGGAAAACCAACAGGCACATTTTCAAAAAGAATTGCATGTCATTAATTCTTATTGACGTTGAAACTTTCCCTTTTTAGCAAAACAAAAACTGTTGGGCATCATACGCTATGTCAATAACAGGAAGGAAAATAAATGTTAAAACATGCTAAATAATTGCCCAGCGGTACTTGTGCTAATGACCGTCAACTTCCACTATGCTAATTTTTCTCCGCACTTTTAATTACTGATCAATAATACTTTGCAGTTGACATTTAAAAATGCTGAACCATGTAACAGCACAGACTGAGAGAAAAGCTACAATGTGGGACTGAATTTGCCCAATCAATAAACTTTGCCATTTAACAAATAGTAGCGTGTAAACAGTCACCAAGATTAGCAATCGTAAAGGACTGAGCCTGGAGGACTCAATTATTGTTGGATAACGCCAGGCGACACTTCCCCGATGGAGGCCCTCTGCTGGGAAAAGCAGGGCAGCCACTGTCACCGGCTCTGTGTCCAACCTCCTCAACCAGAGAGGAACCTGCTTGGAAGATGCAGGACTCGATGGTCTGAAAGGCAAAGACATTTCCGTGCGTGCACGTTCTCCTTACTTAAAAGGAATTCCTTTGTAAAAATCAAAGCGTTTGCCCAGTGTCTGTGATCGATTGGATCATAAAGGCACTGGATAAAGATTTGTGATTTTAAAACCATTCTCTTGTGAGGGTATCAATAGTATATCCATCATTCATACGGAATTTAAGGGATAGAGGCAATGAAATACCCATCCACCTTGGAGACCAAAGGAAAAGAAGACTTAAACACCCATGCAGACCCCAGGAAAATCAATTTTGGTGGAGTACTGTGGTACAGCAGAAGCAATCTTCACTTTGATTATTATTCTCAGTAATAATAAATCTAGACGTTAAGTGCCTCAAGCATGTGATTATGGGGATGCCATTACCTGCACTGGAGGTGGAAGTGATTTGTCTGGGCTGAGCTGGGCCTTTGCTGGCAGCTGGGCCATCGAGTGTGTTTGCAAAATGGCAGTGACCAGTGGGCCCTGGGGTCCTCTCCTTCACCTCAGCAACTTCCTAGGTAATATTTGTCAGGTAAAGGCTGAAAACGAAGTAAAAGATGTCACCTCGCATCGTGGCCATGGAAGGTACATCAGCTTCTATATTCGGTTCATATTCTCCATGGAAAATTTCAGAAACGACGTCACCTTCCTGTTTTCATAACATCATCACCCACCAAGAGTGGCTCCCTGGATCTGTTTAACATGGGAGATTCGAATCTAGTTGTGGTTTTTTTTTTTCCCAATGTATTTATTTATTTTTGGCTGCGTTGGGTCTTCGTTGCTGCATGGGCTTTCTCTAGTTCCAGCCAGAGGGGGCCACGCTTTGCTGCGGTGCACGGGCTTCTCGTTGCGGTGGCCTCTCCCGTGGCGGAGCACGGGCTCTAGGCTCGCGGGCTCCAGTAGTTGTGGCTCGCGGGCTCAGTAGTTGTGGCTCGCGGGCTCTAGAGCGCAGTCTCAGTAGTTGTGGCACACGGGCTCAGTTGTTTCGCAGCACGCGGGATCCTCCCGGACAAGGGCTCGAACCCGTGTCCCCTGCGTGGGCATGTGGACTCTCAACTACTGTGCCACCAGAGAAGTCCCTCGCATCTAGTTTTGATTAAGTAAAACTGCAGAAGCAGAAGAGCACACTCAGCCTCCATGTGCAGCCCTGACCTGTGATCTTGGGTATTCTGCCGGTCCTCTTCCCTGCATTGGAGCCACCAGGGCTCGCAGACTTTCTGATCTTTCAATGAGCATCTTCCTTTACGAGGATACGGGAAGACCTGGTGCTTGGTGGCCCCGACACGTTGCCTCTCCCCCACCCAGTTCTTCTGCACCCAGACCGTGCTCGAAATGTCTGTGGTTCTGCCCTCAACACGTGACTCCACCTCTCAGGAGTGCCCTGCCCCTCGCGTCCACCTCACCAAATCCTACCTGTCCCTCGGGGATCGATGTCAACCCGTTATTGGTTCCAACTCTCCCTTCCTTGGCTCCCAAGCCTGGTGAGATGGCGGTGAGAGTTCAGCCCTCAGCGGCCCCAGAGCACAGTGGAGTGGACTCTGGGTGGGAGAGGAAGGATCAAGTGGGAATGGGAGCTGCCCTGGGAGGTGCCCAGGCAGGGGCTGTTGTAACCTGGGAGATACTCCCATCCGCAGGCTCCTCCCTCGGAGACAACCCTTCCTCTCCTTCTCCAAGCCTTGCTGCTCAGGTCAACCAGATGGCCCTGAGTCCCATCCACCCATCCATCCATCCATCCATCATCACCTGTGCTCCCTGGCTCAGTAAATGGTGTTGCCATCCTCTCCTTCTCGTGGGTGAGAAGTCTCAGGACCACCCTTGCTTCCGGTCTGTGCTCCTGCCACAATGTCCTCACAGTCTCCCACTGAACCGCCCCAGCTTCACTGCCATCCCAAGCGCCCCCTGCCCCTACCTTGCCCCTCCAAAATGCCTTCTTTAGCCGGTGCCAGAGTTTCCTGTAAAAGTCAAAAGGGGTTCACGTTCCTTTCTGCCTCACAGACGTCTGCCAACTCCTGTTCTACAGAGAGAAGCTCACACCCCTTCCTAGGTGTCCTGGTCCCACCCCAGTCCCCCAGCAGGGCGCTTTCCAGCCCCAGCACCCTTTCTGCCTGTAGCCAGTGGACGGATATCTGCATGTCAGGCTCCATGGACACTCCACTTCCTGCAGGCAGGCAGCTCTCGTCAACTGCAAACGTCTCCCGGGTCCCTGGGTTCTTTGTTTTTACCTCTATGGTAGCACTGAATTTGTGGAAATGGTGATAATGGCTCAGCATCCTTTAAGCTGAAAAATGCATTTTCACGAAAGAGAGCTGATGTGTAATTACCTGCATAAATCACTTGTCTCCCAGGAAAATAAATAAATAAGTCGGCAGCCCCCCGAGGGCAGGAGTCTGGTTTTCAATGTCATCTTTCTTCACGGCACTAGTCCTTCTGCTGTCTTGAGCCACTGCTGAATGTCTGGTCCTTGGATTTTCCAGGAGCCTCTGATGAGCGTGGCCTCCGGCTGTGGCCCTGAACTCCTCCGGCTCGTGCAGAGCTCAGGGCCCTGGGCCAGGCGAGCTTGGTGATGTTAAAAGCTCTCCTCTCCCTGGAAACACTGCCTGATGGATTTACCTGAGACCACCCCTGTCCTCCCAGGCAGCTGTCTGTTGAAGAGGAGCCACAGCCAGGGACAAGGCCAGGGTGCGGGTTCCCCTGAGCCCACATTTGATTGCAGGGCCCAGCGAGCAACTTGACTTAAGGTAGCAGGAGAGGGCTGTGCTCCCAATACCGGGACAGCAAGCCAGAGGCTGGCACTGGGGTCAGGGTGAGGGGCTGAGTCCAGAATCATGGAGAGGTGGGGTGCAAGGGATGGAGGACAGGGTCCAGGAACTTTCTGCTTTATGCCCTCACCACCTGGAGCGCAGACCGCCATGCTGTGAACGAGGTATGGGCAGGTGTGGCCTGAGGGAAGAGCAGGCATGTTCTCCTGGTTCTCTTTTCAGAGATTTCCCCATCCCCACCACCAATCCTTGAAGCTAGCAATAGCATGATGAGTACTATTGTATTACTCTCCGTGCACTGAAATACATGGAGAGGGACAATCGCACCCCTCTTCCTCCCCAGGTAGGCTGTGTGTTGGGGGGAGCTGACTGTGGCAGGACCTGGAGCGAGGCATGTAGCAATGGGAGGTCGATGAGCACAGCCCAATCTCCTGCCTCAGCACCTGGTTCATCAGAGCTCTGTGACTCCATTCAGGTGGATGAACCTGGAGAAAACATCTGCTCAGGGTGCAGCTATTCTCTAGAGAGCACAAAGCATGACCTGTCCTTATTTACCACTATAAGAGAAGTGATTCTGGGGTGACAGCTACACGTGGAGGAGGGCAGCTCTAAGACAATTATAGCTAAACAGAGCCAGAAGCTTGATCAAACCATGCCTGAATTCCATCCCAACTTCTGAGCTTATCTATTGTGAGAGCCATAGAACTCCCCTCATTTAAGAAAAGTAAAATGAAATGTAGGATTGCAAAGGACAAAGGGATATTCAAAAGGTTTTGCTTTAATGTAAAAAAAAGAAGCACAGTTCTATGTACATAACAGGGACTAGTTAGTTGGTGTAAGCCAAAATGGTAACGTTAGAAAATTCTTGGCTGGACACAGGAAATTCCTAATATAAATCCCATGACCACCGGAGAAGCTTCCACAGCATATGAAAGTGAAAACAGAGTCGAGTCCCCTCTACAGAGCCTCAGGCTTCCCCGAGAGCATTAATTGGCACTGAAATGTCAGGGTCAGGGTTTCTGCAAAGGCCACAGAACCTCCATAGACTGGACTCTCCTTTCTCTTCCATTAGACATCCCAGAAAGAATAGCAAGATTTCTCTAAAGAAATATCAGAAACTTTCCAGGCATCCAGCTTCGTAATTTCAAGCAATAGGAATTCATTAAGTATTTGATGAACTCATCATTTTGGATTAAATTTTTTTAAATCAAAAATGCGTATGCCCACATTTTCAAACCACAGAAACATCCCTCAAGGCCCTGATATTCCAACTTGACTGAAACTCATAGTTGACTAGGTGTGGTTTGCTCAGTGTTTGCCGTTGGAAAGTCACTGCTGGAATCACTCAACAGCAGTCACAGGCAACAAGTAAAAATGAACATTTATTTTTCCCCTTTCGCTCCACAGGTTGTTTAAAACTGACTCAAACAAGGTGGAATAATGATTCAAATTGCTGAAATGTAATTTTACACGGAAGCAATTTTTCAGTGGCCTGAAAGGGTACTGTGAGTTGGAACGTAAAAAGCAGTCCCTAAATGGTGCGGGACACTCCACACAGCCTGTCTTGCCCTTGACAGCTTGTGTAGTTTTTGTGACCATCTTTTCTTAGAATAAAGAGAACATCCTAGTCACTAAAACATTCTGTAAATACTCTTATTGCTAAAACTGCTTTTCCAAAAAGAGATACTGATTTTTTTTTTTTTTTTTAATGCAGAAGGATAACACAGTGGTGTCACACGGCAGAAAGATCTTAGACCTGGGGAGGTCGCCAGCAGCTGTCAGGGACACAGGCTGTAATGGTGACCCTTGGTCTGGTGTCCATGTTAAGTTTTCAAATAGTAAAGTTTGGCTCAATCATCTTTTTGTTTTCTTTCTCCTGCACATAAAGACTAAGGAGTAAAATGGTAAAATACTACGCAAATCTGAAACGGAAAAATGGAGACTCAGGAAATCCCTTAGACTAGCTGTTTCACCCTTAAATATTCTCTGCTGATGTCCAAGGTAGCATTTCACTGTCACCACACTGTGGAGAAAATGTGTGTCACTGTCGATTATCCACCGGCAAAGTGAGGTAATTTGCAATCTTTCTTTGGCTTGGCCATCACAACCAAATTAGCTTTTCTGGACAACAGTTGGGAAGTTGGCTGGCAATTGGGGTAAAAATGTATCAAAATAGTAAGCAAAGAACATGTCATTTAAATACCTGAAGAGGTTAAAAATTACTAAAATTACCTAACTTGTAACATACACTTACTCAAGAAAGTCTGACTGTCACAGACCTACCAAAGGTTACTCTTTAAAAATCATGTCTCCCAGGTGAAATTCATCTCATTAAGAGCAGATATTTTAGAAGTTGGGCTGAGATACAACTTCCTCTCACTGGTATGAAAATTAATGTCCACGCTTCAGGTCACAATTTAATTTTCCTACAGTATCAGAAAGAAATGCATCCCTTTCCCCGAGTTCACAGCTTTGGTGACGGTCAGAGACAAAGGACAAAGAAGATTTGACAAGTGGGACTGATCACACATGCTATGCAGGAAGTGACTTTGCGTACATAGAGACTGTGGAGATAAAACTGTGTGTGTGTGTGTGTGTGTGTGTGTGTGTGTGAGTGTGTGGTATGTGTCAGTGAGTGTGAGTATATGTGCATGCGTGTGCTCTATAAGTGAAGTATGTTGTGTGTGTTTGCATGTGTGTGTGCATGCATTTGTGTGTGTTCACCTGTGTCTGCACGTGTGTATGTGCACGTATGTGTGTATAAGGATGCCACCATTGTGTGCGGTAGGCGTTTGGAGGGACCATTTCAGTCCTGTCAATTAACGTGTGTACTTTCTCACTGAGCTGTCCTATGACTTAGCGACAGTCCAAACTCTGCTCAGGAATAGAAGCATTCTCTGTGTCATGCTTGCGCCATTGATCTGAAATTACTTGGTCAGTTCTGCATAATGATGTATCTACGTGACGATTAGCAATTTAAGAAAATTCTATGATTGTATCACAAATGTAAATTAAGTGATTTAAACTATGTGAGCGTAACAGAGGGAGAGACAGCAACTGATGAAATTCAAACTTCTAAAATTCAGACGGAGCACGGAAATGCAAACATTTTCTTAACATAATAAGAGTTTTAAATCAACAGCAGACAAAATTTTTTTTTTTTTTTTTGCGGTACGCGGGCCTCTCACCGTTGTGGCCTCTCCCATTGCGGAGCACAGGCTCCGGACGCGCAGGCTCAGAGGCCATGGCTCACGGGTCCAGCCACTCTGAGCCATGTGGGATCTTCCCGGACCAGGGCACGAACCCGTGTCCCCTGCATCGGCAGGCGGACTCTCAACCACTGCGCCACCAGGGAAGCCCGTCAGCAGACAAAATTTTAAATCAAAAGACAATTATAATTTGAGGAAACACTAGGGTTACATTTAAAATTAGAATAGGAACAAGAATAAGAACACATTATTATTAAAGTTGATTTTGATGATTTAGGCCAATGAAATAAGAAATGAAACAGTAAACATACTTTAAGAAATGTTTAAAAAATAGATTTCTCTGGGTTTCTTAATAGTTGATTCAAATTGTATTTTGACAAAACATAAAAACAGACATAAAATGTCTATCCTTTTTTTGTAATGTAGTAATCCTACAACTGGGAGTTTTTCACGGAAATCAAGTTTAAAATTAAAGCAGTGTAAAGATACTTACACAGACAAGAAAAAGTGTAGCTTTGTGAGAACAGGGTTAGAAGCCCTGCCCATGCCGGGCAACCGCAGCGCCCCCTCCTGTGAGCAGGGTCACTCCCCTGCCAGCAGCCAACCCAAGGAGGGTTGTGGAGAAGTGGGCACCCTTGAAGAGCCCCACACGGGGCAGAAATGTCCAGCTGACAGCTGTGGCTTCCCGGGAGGAGGTGAGCAGTGGATGGGTCTGGGTGCTACTACAGTAGTCCACTGACCACAATCCAAGAGGTCACTGGCAGCTTGTTTCCCTGGGGCGGGGGAGAGATCTGAGTAGTACACCCCCAGGAATGTCATAGTGCAAAATGGCAGGTGTGGTGGCTGAACAATGTCCCCCAAATATATCAAGTCTTCATCCTGGGAACCAGAGTGTTACCTGACTTTGCAGAAGGGGCTTTGCAGGTGTGGTTAAGTTAAGTAGCGTGAGATTGTCCTGGTGTATCCAAGTGGCCTGAACATCATCACAGGTGTTCTTCTCCGAAGGAGGCAGAGGGAGATTTGACAGAAGGGGAGGTGATATGACCACAAATGCAGAGACGGGAGTGATGTAGCCACAAACCAAAGACTGCCGGCAGCCACCAGGAGCTGGAAAAGGCAAGGAATGAGTCCTTCCCTGGAGCTTCCAGTCCTGGGACACCTTGAATTAGCCCAAGACACTTTTCAGGCTTCTGGTCTCCAGAATTGCAAGAGAAGAAATTTCTGCCATTGTAAAGCCGCAACATTTGTGGCGATCTGTTAGAGCATTGACGGGAAATGAATGCATCAGGAAAAACCCAAATCCATGATACGGAAACTTCATGGTCTTTGGTTTCAGGCCCATCGGATCCAAATCCTTGCTCTGCCTCTACCAGCCCATGTGACCCTGGACTTGTTTTGTTCATAATTTAAAAACCCAGTGTCTCTGCTTGTCAAAGGGAAGTCACATATGTACCTGGAAAGGTTTCTGGAGGGGGAGGGGTAAGCGTGGTCTGAGTGAGGCTCCCAGCTTCTCTGTCAGTGAGGATGGTTGGTTGTTTCTCTGTGGCTGTAGAAGGATCCATGAGGCCCTCTCAGACTTGCCCTGTCATCCCTGGACACCCGTCCTGGCCACCTCGCCCCTCAGAGTGCACATACCACCCTCAGGTGAGCTGTCAGCCTGTGCACAGGTGGGAAGATTAGGTCAGGGTGTGACCTTTCACACAGGGTAAGATCACTGCCCAGAGTCATGAATGGAGAGGACAACTTCGGATATTTCATGCCAACTGTAGGTAAAACACAATGGGTATGTCTGTTGGTGGCACCAACATGTCTCAGCTTTTGTTGGATTGACCTAAACCAAAGAGGACGTGGGCCAGAGGAACACTGCCTACCTGCCTCTTGTCCAGCCAGGTGCGTCTCGTTCCAACAGCAAAGCCACTGGGGCCACTCAGCCCTGAGACTCAGAGCCAGGAGCCAGTGAAAGCACAGTGACCCTGGAGGTCTGTACCCTCCCAGGGCGCGGGGCGGGGGGGTCGTCCCTCTGGAGGACTGAGTGCCAGGCCCCCACAGAAAAGATGATCCCGGGCAGCAGGTAATTTCTAGGACTCCCTAAGAACCCACGGTTACGAGCTGAACCGTGTCCTCCAGAAAGGTCTCTTGGAGTCCTGACCCCCTAGGACCGCAGAATGTGACTGTTTGGAGACAGGGTCTTTCCAGAGTTAATCAAGTGCAAATGAGGTCATTAGGGCAGGCACTACTCCAGAACAATTCGTGTCCTCGTAAAAAGAAGAAAATGTGGGTGCAGGGGCAGACATGAACACAAGGAGCATACCAGGTGAAGACTGGAGTTACACTGTCACAGACCAGGGAATCCCCAGAACCCAGGACAGAGGCCTGGAAGAGCCCCTTCCCTTGCGCCTTCAGAGGGAGCGTGGTCCCGTGGCACCTGGACCTTGGACTTCTGGACTCTAGAACCCTGAGACAGTAAATCTTTATCGTTTAAGCCCACTTCACCACCACCACCACGGGAAGTCTGGTACTTTGTTATGGCAGCCCTAGCTAACTAATATATCTACACGAGCAATGGAAATTTCTGGAGAAAACACAGACTATTAGGCTGCAGGTAAGGATCACGCCTGGAATTTGAGGAGATTTAAAGGAGTAGCAGCGGAGACTTCAAAGTGATTTCAAGCATCACAAAGCAGACTGGCCGACTGGGTTTACAGCACATGAAACCAGCCCATGGGGGCCAGTTAACAGTCCGTGCAGAGGGGACAGCCCCAGACAGACCTGAGGGTGGCCCCAGTACTGGGGACACAGGCTGGTGGAGCTGCGGCCTGCCCTCTCCCATCCAGGCCGCTCTCCTCTGCTAAGACACGGCCCACACAGCACGGCCAGTGAGAAACACATCAGCCAGGGCGGCCCTCGGCCTCTCCTCCGCAAGCAGCCTCTCCTTCCAAGACGGGGCAGGGGCCCCAGGAGAGTTTGCACCCCTGATACCAGACGTCACTGTCATACCCTCTCGTGTGACGGGTTTGACAACCAGTTTATTAAGATGGGTCTGTATCCGATTCCTGAGCTGCTGTAACAAAACGGCACAGACTGTATGGCCTAAGACGACAGAATTGCACTGTCTCACAGTTCCGGAGGCTGAAAGCCAAAATTCAAGGCGTAGGCAAGGCCGTGCTCCCTCTGGAACGTTCGGGGAGGATGCGTCTGTGTCTCTTTCTGCTTCTGGTCCCGGCAACTATCCAATCATCCTTGGCTGGTACAGGCATCCCGCCTCTCTCCGCCTCGACCTTCCCGTGGCATCTCCCTCCTACGGCCGCTGTCTCCTAAGGACACTGGTCACGTGGGATTGACCCACCCAGCGGCCCCATCTTGACCTGACACCGTCTGCATTCTGGATGTTTCTAGAGCTGTCGAGCAGGCCACACACGGTGCTTCCTTCGGAGCTGCTCTCAGTGAAATGGCACCATCACTGGAAACGTCTGCACCCTGAAAAGAGCACCCACAATGTTCAAGCGGCAGTTAGAACTAAACACACTTTTTTTTTTTTTTTTTTTTTTTTTTTTTTGCAGTACGCGGGCCTCTCACTGTTGTGGCCTCTCCCGTTGCGGAGCCCAGGCTCCGGACGCACAGGCTCAGCGGCCATGGCTCACAGGCCCAGCCGCTCCGCGGCATGTGGGATCTTCCCAGACCGGGGCACGAACCCGTGTCCCCTGCATCGGCAGGCGGACTCTCAACCACTGCGCCACCAGGGAAGCCCTAAACACACTTTTAAATAATCACATTTAGTGAGTATTTTCAAAACTTAGGTGGAAAGTTTATGCTTGTAGCCAAAACCAGGATAAAAGTAGCCAAGCTACGAAGAAATGGGGCTCCGGGTGGCGGCTGTCTGGGGGCCGCCACTTCTCCTCTGACCCATCACCGTCTCCGGGCACCAGCCCTGGTTTGCCTTCATGCCCAGCGGCCTGCACCTGAGTCCCCATCAGAGGCAGCCGGTGCTTCCCAGAGCCAGCCCTGCCTGCAAATTGACGAGGACAGCCTCCCAGGACTGGAGTGATGGGGCGTCAACGTCCCCACTCCCTCCCCTCTCCCTTACCCCATGGACAACTCTGGAGGTCCCAGAGCTCCCAGGGCATCTCCCAGAGCCCCCCCCCCCCACCGCCCCGCCATGGCACTTGCTGGACCCCACACATGGCTTGGTCTCTCCGTTTCCAAATCCAGCCCCCCATCCCCCATCATGTTGTCCTGGGGGCACTTTCTAGTCCAGGCCTCTCCATCCAGGCGCCGGCTTGGGGAGACGCCAGGCTGAGACCCGTGGGTGTTCCTTTGTGGCCCTGATGCTTGCAGAGACTGTGCCAGGAGGTGGCCCGGTTGACGCTAAAATGCCCCCAGCAGGGGTGGGCCCCCACCTCTGTACGAACCACCCCATGACTGAACAGGCCCTGCTGACTGTGTGCAGAGTTCCAAAGTCCTGGCTTCTCCCATTCATGAGCGCGCTGGTCTCCACCCTGAGTGCTGAGGGGTGACGATCTGGCCTTGTTCTCCCAGTGTCCACACGGAGAGCATCCCATGAGCGCTGGGGTGTGGATGACCTCAGCATCATCCACTCAAGGTGTGAACTCTGGGGACCAAACGTGCTATCGGGCAGAAGCCCCTGGGCTTTCCACCTCACCACGGCCCAGTGATGCCATTCCTTGAAGTGCATGAAATTTCACATTTCAAAATCAGATTACCCACAGAAAACAGCGTGCACGATAGCCCCCTAAAATTTAAAACACTTTCTACATTCTTCCAGCCATGACCTTATCTAAACAAGTAAATAAATAAAAAATAAAAGGAAGAGACACATTACTCCATTAGTCATTGTATGAAATTAGCTTAAGGGGTAAATGTTGTAGTGAATTAGACTCCAAAACTAAATTCGAGATCACTTACAATCAGCAAACCAAATAGAAATCAAATCAAATGTTCTTAGTAAGATCATTGCGTTTCAACCAGGGTGTGACCCGAATCACTTTTCTCCACTGCTGTCCAGGTACACTGTGCTGAGGGCCTGCTGGAACTCAGCTGGCACGTTGCAGCCGCAGCAAGTGATTCGGGGAACTCAGGGAAACTCAAGCACCCGCCGCCTAGCCGCACGCCTTAAATTAATCCCATGGCTGGCGGCCCAGGGTTAAGGAGGCAGGACACGAACCCTCAGGGGGCCTGAGTGCCCTGGGGGCAGGCACGCACCGGCTGTACTGATGGTTTTCCCACCTGAATTATGGGTCGTTCGCTGTGGGTTGCCCCTTCCTCATTCGGCATTGCTAGACTCTAAGTGAGACAGATCCAAAAGCATTCTGCAAAGCTTAAAAGATGAGGTTTCAGTACGTTTTGCACTATGAACTTTTCACCTGCAAATGTGGACCAGTCCATTGAAACAAATCACTCCAACTGATGAACCTGATATTAAACTCGAATATGTGTTTTCCTGGAAAAACTTGGCCTCGCTCTGATTCTGTGGTTGCCCTCAGTGTCCTATTAATGACCCCAACTAAGCAGGATAACTTCTAATAAACACCATGGAAAGGGGAAATAGGTTGTGGTTTAAGAAGTCTGAATAAATAATGAAGCCACAGAAGCATCTGTCAGGGCTGGGCAGGTGCATCCCACCTACCCCGCCAGAGAGGAAAGTAGAGCCGCAAGAAGGCTTACAATCCACGTGAGTCATGGTCCAGGGAGACTGTCTAAACAATAATTTTCAAAGGTGTCTATTGATATATGTGTATGTTAAGCCTCATATTAAGATTTAGTTTTTGTGGAGCTTTATTTTTCTAACTGCCGTAAAGTTTCCTTAGATTATCTTAACTGTAGTGCTAGTAGTTTTCAAAATGATAAGTATTTCTTTATTACATTACAAAGAATTCCAAAACCTGTAATACAAAATGTATTTTGAAAAACGAAAATGCTATAAAAAAATTTCTGCAGCCACAGCAAAATCAGCTTGCTTTGCCTTCAAACAAATGTGCCCGACCAGACATCCCGACCCAGCAGCCCAAGCTGGGTACCACTGGATGACTCATAAAGCACAATAACCGTGCCACCCCCTGAGACTGAACTGACAACCCCATCGCCACTCACTGGCGGGGTTCCCAGCACATCCCACCCCTATGACGAGCAGTGACTCCAGCCTGGGGAAAATTACACATCGGTCTAAATGTGATTCTCATTTCTTCAGGAGTATTTGTACAAAGCAAGGAGTAAATTAAGCACACAGAATGATTTCCCAGCATCTTTGAAAGCAAACCATCCCTCCGCTGGCATTCACGCGGCCGAGAAGATTTTAGCTGCAAATCTGGGATGCTCTCCCTCCTCCATCGGCCAGTCTCATTCTTCTGCAGACCCAAAATCTCAACCTGTTTTAGAAAGTTAATTATTAAATACTCTCAGCGGTTGCTGAGTTGTATAATAGCCTAGACAGAGGCACAAGTATATTACGCTATCTGCGCCCATCTATCGCAGACTTAACTGCCTTTGATCTTATCTCCTAGTAGATACAGAACCGAAATAATCACCATTTAAATATATTAGGTTGTTTGACATAGGTACTACACACAAGGAAATCAATAATGATTATACAATCACCAGATACAATGTAAACTGCATACCGCAAAGTCTTTACTGAGCGAGATAACATCTCAGAAATCTCAAGGAGTGTCAATAGCCATTAGTTCTCCAAAGTGGCCACTTGAACTTGTGTGAGTGGGTGTGTACTCCGGAGTCAGGCTACCCAGAGGTGTAGGACCCTAAAATAGATGAGGTTCAAAGAGGTTTAAGCATCACGTCTCAGGGGTGGCCAGGACTTGCTGAAAACTTAAGTCTCTTCAGACGCTATTGTTGTTAAAGCTAGGAATAGCCCTTTGTGTTTTGCCCAATTTTAGACAAATTCTAACAGCTAGAGAGGCCATTTGTAATTACAATTAAATTCAACTGTCTGAAATACTTCTCACAACACAAGCTCAGGCATCTCACTGGATCTCTTAAAGCTGAGTTTTGATTTTCACACCCAGGGTGCCTCTCTCAGCCGCGCAGGGTGGATTGAGGTTGGAGGAGACAAGTCCATTCTGTATTATTTTGTCCAAGGCCCTGGAATCCTGACATTCTCATAAATGAATCTTCACCCCTGAGTCATTTGGGCAAGAAAATATTTTTCACTCAGGAAAATATCTTTAAGAGTTCCTGAAACCCAGAGACCTATCTTGGCACCTGAAAGTGGATCAATGTCAAGGATTCTTGGCCAATGTTGAAACATTAAAAAAAAAAAAAAAAAAAAAAGATTCGGCGAAATGTAAACAGTCATCAGCCTTCCAGACTGTCCTGGGGCAGGAGAGGAGCCACGATGATCAGCGTGTTCCGGGTCCTCGCACCCAGGCCCAGAAGTCCTTGCGCCAATTCTGGGGACACATGGGTCCCTCTGTGCTGTGCAGACGCTGGGCCATAAGGCCGGCCTTCCCAGACATCAGTCACAATGCAGCGCCCCCTCTGCTGAGAATCAAGAGGCTCATGAGTAAAGTCACTTATTCTTCTATTTACATCCACTGCTGAAAGCTTGGCACGCCGACATCTTGAGCAAATACTGTAGAATAAAGAGAAAAGTCCGGCAAAAATAAAATGCTGGCATTCTCGTCCTCTTAGGAAATTGAAAGCTCTTGGAAGGGACACAGCCATCACTTTATAACCCTTATCCGCCCCCCTCTCCAACCTAGTCGTCAAATTTACTGTTTAAGCTTTTCTTTGTAATCACACGATTATGCACTTCAACATCTGCCCCACCCCCATCATTCCATCTGATGGTTTTAAAGGGAAAGGAAATTACTTGTCTTCACAGCCAGCGCTTGACACTTTTATGGGTCATTTGTAATGAAGCTATTCTTCGGCTTTAATGGAGACCTTGATTCCAACCAGTGTGAATAATTGTCACAAGGTGATTAATTAAATATTCACCACTCCCCTATAAAATTGATCAACGTATTACATTACACTGCTCCAAAAGTTATTTTATTTCTTCATTCGACTTCAAATTCTATGCATTTAAACAAGCTTTAAACTGGAGCCACAGAATTTACTACATATTAATTATACATACATAATGACTAAAGTAAGAAAAAGTGTTTTACACCTTTTTTTAACTCTGTAAAGTGTGCCCCCATGACTTACAACAATGAGTTCTGTCTTGGGGAGGAAATGCCTTGTGTTTGCTTCTCCTGCGTGGATGGAGTAGTCATCTCTGTCGGCAGATTGTACATTCTACAAATATTAGCCTTATCCGAAATAAATTTCCAAGGCAAAAAGTAATATTACCAAATACAATTGGCATATAAAGTTTTGGCTTTTAAAATACCATCCCAGGACAAAACCCAGTAGCTAATTTCCCGATCCGTCTCCAGAAACTCTTGAAGGCCACAGCAGGGTGGGGATAAGAGGCAGGTGGGGGACTCAGGCTGAGAACTCTGCTTCAATTAAGATAGAGCCTGGGCCTTCATTGCCACCATGAATCCCAGGGTTCAGTTCCCTCTGTATTTTGGCCGTCTGAGTCAATAAGTGCAAAATTTTCCTAGAGAATCAGTCCCTCTTACTTCCACTCCCTCCACAGGGTCTGAGCCTCTTTTGTCGCTGAGTGTGGGGCAAATAGAGAAGGTCACATAAAAAAATTGAAACCCTTCATTTCAAAGGTTAAACTCAATGTCAGAGATGCTATGAGGCGAAGTAATCAAACCAGATGTTATTATTAACATGGAATAGATGGGATGAGGTGAATTATGTTAAAGTCCATGAAAATAAATAGAGGGAAAATCGTGAGAAATAAAAAGAATCCGATTTTCTATAGACGATGTTTTTGCACTTGACCGGGGAGTAATAGACATGAACTAGACTGACACAGGCACTCTGCAGACAGACGCTGACCAGTGCCTACACATCAGATGATGACAAAACAGGCAACACTTCACAGAAATATGTAGGCATCTGCCCAGTGCACAGAGGCACTGAGCCGTCATCAATCAACAGAGTAGCTGAAGGCTTAGCAGATACATCGGATTTCTACTGCCGGCAGAAGCACCCCGGACAGGACACTCAGAGCAGCCCCGACCTCTGATCAAACACTTCACTGAATCCACGCACGGACATTCTAGAAGGCCTGGGAGGCGCCTCTTTGAACGCAGATTCCTGATTTCGTTGACGTAGGTAATCAACCACTTTTTCTCCCCCAGGCTATTAAAATGTCATTGAATGAACATAGCAGATAAAAAATAAATGATGAGCAAAAATAATAATAATAATATTTCAACTTGAACAAACTTGCTATTTGTAGCCTTGATGCTCTGGATCTGCTGTGGTCAAGATGATTGGGGCAGCAGCTACAAGGATGAATCCCACAAAGGGACTGAGTTTAATCATCCAATCCCAGACTGTATTGATTTTGGGACTGCTTGCAATGACTATATAAATAAGCCATTTCTTTGCAACTGTATCTACAGCCGGTCATGAACCCAAAACCTTCACAACCTGGTCCAAAGTGAATTATGCCCTGCAGAAATAAATTAATAAAACGAACACAGCCGGGCTCCTCCACCAACTTATTTTCACGTTTCAAGAGCTTAAAAATATAAAATCAATAATCATTTAGTCATAAGAGTAAATGAAGCGACATAACATCAAAGTATACCCGTTAGTCATTCAAGTCATCCTAGGTAATTTATCTCATCAAAAGGCAGTGGTAATAATCCTTCCCACTCGGAGACAAGCTGCCACACAGCTGCTGTATTATCCTAGAGTAAACAAGTTGGGAGAAAATATTAAAAATCAATATCTGTTTCCTTCTATCAGACCAGATGGCATCCATCATAAATCCGCCCCTGTAAAGAGTTCTTGGAGCTCGGTGCCCAGAGTGAGGAAGACAACTGAATGAACAACAGGAAACGCAGCTCTACTCAATGGGGAATGACAGCTGGATTTCTTTAAAAATGCAGTATCTTACAATTGCAAAAATTTGCTGAAATTATAATTATGGGAAAAGAACCTATCATAGCCATGGGGCCCAGAAAGGAAGAAATTACCAGCACTGTAAAGTAAAAATGCAAACAGCAGCTTTCGACAGTTCCCACAAGTGAGCCCAGTTATTGATTGACTGATTTGGCCATTCATTCATTCGTTCATTCACTCTTGCAGCCTGATGGCTTCCAGTCATGACATTCAGGCACCAACCCCTCCAACTGTAGAATCTCTCACGTTGTCACATTGCTGTCACACGTCCCGTTCTCTCCCAAGACACCTACCTGAAGTTTTGACAAGCTTTTTCTGATCACAAACGGCCCCGTAGGAAGAGCCGTGATGCTCAGTCCCCGAGAGGTCTGTTCCCTGGGAGCAGGGGAAGCTGTGTGACCCCGGGCCCCCCAGCGGTGTGCCTTTCCCCATGAGACTCTCAGACGTGGGGCCCACCTGTGCATGGGAGCAGGAATCAGGCTGCTGCACCCCAGCTGTGGGGCAGGCTGCCAGACTTAGACAGGAAGCGTGCTGGAGAAAAGGCTGGACAAACCCTTCCAGAGAGCGGAAAATGCAAAACCTCTCAAGCACAATCACTTTTCAGGAATGGTCGACTCAAGCCTTTGCAATATAGTTATAGTCGTCCTCACTCTGATAAAACATTTCTATCTCACATTGTCCGTTACAGACTGAATTGTGTTTTCCCAATTTCATATACTGAAACTCCAACCCCCAGCCCCTTGGAATGTCACAATTTGGAGATGGACCTTTATAAGCAGGTGAAGGTTAAGCGAGGTCAGAAGCATAAGCCTAACTCACTAGGTGTCCCAATAGGAAGAAAAGATACCAAGAAGGCCACCTGTGAGCCAAGGAAAGGGGCTTCACCGGAAGCCACTCCTGCTGGTACCTTGATCTGGGACCCGCAGCATCTAGAACTATGAAAGAATACAATTCTGTGCTTTCAGATGCCCCGTCTGTGATACTATGTTAGGGTGGCCCCAGCAAACTTATACATCGTACCTACAATTACCTAGACTTTAAACTCAGTGCCATGGCTTCTTCAGTGCGATAGCTTTACACATAAGAAAGTTTCACAAAGAGGTTCTTTATATACTTGAATAAATAACCCCTTGAAGGAACCCCCAAATAAATCTCTTTGGGAGTAAATCCTACCTTATGTCAGTTTATGGGGCAATGCCCATATTTTATTCTATAATAATAGCATTCACTTCCTCTGTCCCAGTAGCTGAAATGACTCCAGACCCGTTATTCTCATCTTTAAAGATGTACCCTGATTAAGGCTCCTATTCAAGTATGTCTGACAGGTACTCACAGCCTCCTGTATAGAGTCTAGACACCAGGTATTTATAAACAAGAGCTAAAACAAGATCAGGCTGGGGGGAACCCTCATCATGGCTGATTTATTGGAAATTTATAATTAATTAGAAGTTCTATACCATTTTCGCACATATTCTCATTTAGGGATTCAGAATTCATCACCTATGTGACATTATGAAGTTGTTTTTTTTAAAAAAACTCTAGATAAATGCCCTTACTTTTTCCTAGCAAATGTGATCTTAGGGTCTACTCCTTGCTGTAGCTTAAGGAATGTTCCACGTGGGTTTTGACTCTCTAGTGGTGAGGTTACTACCATCCCAGGTAAAATGTTATTCCAGGGAGAGTGGTGGACATAGCACACAGAACATCCGGAACCATGTTGCCCATTGACATAGAGCAGAGAAAGCATGCAAGTTTCCCATCTCCTTCCACCTACTGGGTGTTCTCAGCTCCTACCTGCCTGCAGCTGCACAGCTAAGCCCTCATAGAAGCTGGTGGAGCAAATGCAGTAACCACTGGCTTGCATGATGTCAGAAAATAAGAGAGGGATCCTTTATTATTCCAAAAACAATCCAAATTTGAAACAAATGACAAATCACATGCAGAGTCTGAAACAATGTGTCATATTAGAAACATTTATTGCAAGGATAATGTGTCAGCTCATGTGATGTCCTCCCTAAAGCATTATCCCTCTTGATTCTCACTTGGAGAATCTCTTTCAGATTGGGCACTTATTTGTACTAAGGGGTGGGAGTAGAATAATATTTGCAAAATTATTCCATTCATTGCCTATAACTTTTCTTTCATAGAAATGAGTAGCTGAACTCTTGTTATCTGCTTGGTTCAGAACCAAATATCAATATTTGGATTGTGAAGAGTTGAAATGTCAATTCTTAGAAAAATCACATTTGTTCTCACATACACTGTATAGAAAATTGTCAGATGGATTACAAATGAGACTCATTCAGAGAAAGTCACCCAAAGCCCACTGAATGCCATCCCAGATCCTGAGGCACAGCTACTCTTACCAAGATGGCTGGAAGGAGGACCCTACATCAGGAACGCCACCAAGTGCCATCATATGAGGCTGAGACCATCAGTCACAAGAGCCTTCCATGGAACACCCCCACCCAAGCCAATAGTACTCAGTAGCTTTCTTTGAGGAACCATTCAATCATTAACACACTTCTCAATGGGTATTAAGAAAGTGAACTCTTTAAACCTCCATGGTTGCTAAGAGACTGATATTTAATGTTTGAAAATTTTCATCGATATCAGATATATTCTTTCCACTGTGGACAGGATCCTGAGACCTGCTGAGAGGATTAAACTATGAATTTTACAGAGAAAAATTATACAATTTCATAACTATTAGTCCCTCTTTTCTAGAAATGATTCTCTCCAAGTCTAATTGATTAATGAACTTTCAGCCTACTTACCCTGGCTATTGACAATTATTTACTTGTATTTAGTGATTGAATATTTAGCAAGGAAAATATCTATGTGATAAATAACATTTTTCCATTTATGCTTTCCTTTCCTTTCCTGCCTAGGTTAGACTTAGCTATTTCCTTCACCAGATTTGAAGATTTGAAAATTTGAATGAAATAGACAAATCACAAGAATAACAGCCATTTCTAAAACTGAGGCCAGAAGGAATAGCAAATATAAATAAACCTATATGTTTTTTCAAATTGATTCAGTGGTCAAGTACCAATCCCCTGCATCATCATCATCATCATCATCATCAACACCAGGCTCAGATGGTACATCTGGTGGCGTGGAAGAAACCACATCTTAGTCTTATAATCTAGTATTTCCACTTAATTCTAAACTATAAGAGAAATTTGTGCATATATATTCTAACACACATACATATTATTTTTGGTAGGATTACATCTTCTTCTCCCTAAGAAATTTAGTACATATTTTACACCAAATATGTATATATTTTATATACAAACATGGGCATGTTTTATTGTTTGTTTGATTTTGGTCATTGATTTATATTGTATTAAAATTTCTATGTTGTACTTTCTCACTCTACACCTAGTAAAAATCTACCCAAAAGCCAAATGGAACTTCTGGAGGTAAGAAGTCAAAATCTGAAACAAGAAAATCACTAATAGATTTAGCAGGTTAAACACTACTGGAAAGTATAATTTGGAGGGCAGAGGGAAAGTGGAGGAGACATCAAGCAAAGATGAAAAAGAAAAAAAGAACTACTAAAATAAGACATATGAAATGACCACATTAATTATTAATATTTGGTGTAACTTATAAAAGTATATAATCAAATAGGTGTATTTGAGACAGAATATTTGGAAAGCAACATTTCACAATAATTTTGAAGCCAAAAAGTACATATGACTTTTGACCCAGAAATCCCAGACCTAGAACCCTATCATGCAGAAATAAAAGTAAATAAGAATATATATGCAAGGATGTTTGTTGCAGGATCACTGCAAATAGCAAACAGCTAGAAACAATACAGATTCCATTAATTAGGGAGATGAGTAAGTAAATTCTGATACCTACTTTTATGGCATGGAATATGATGCAATCATCAAAAAGAATGAGATAGACCTACACACAGCAGAGGGAAAGCTTAGGGAACTTAAACATGTAGCAATGTAATATATTCAAAAAGAGGCAGAGACAGGGGGAAATGAGACTTAAAAAAAAGTTAGCATCTTAATGAGCAAAGGAAAATATCAAACAATTTAAGTACACCTAGAGTCCCTGAAAGAGAAGTTACAATTATATTGGAATAAATAATTATCAATATTTTTCCAAATTTATGAAAACTCTGAACACACAGATGGAAGAAACCCATCAAAGTTCAATCAGGATAAATACAAATAAAACTGCACAGGCAGCCAGGGATCAGGGGCTTGGTGCATATGCTGCAGTAGTACAAAGATAACAATGTCTACAGACTTCTCTTCGGAATCAATGAAGCCAGAAGACAATGGAAAAATCTATAATTCTGTGTCGAGGGAATTCTCTTTCAAAAATAAAGCAAAATAAGTATTTTCCCAGATAAATAAAAGCTGAAAGAATCGATGGACTAAAAGCAACATTAATTTAAAAAAACAAAAAAAAATTCTTTATGCTGAAGTTAAACGATGCCAAATGGGAACTGGGATCGACAGAAAAAGAATAAAGAGCTCCAGAAATGGTAAATATATAGATAAATATTGAAATATTCTCAGCCTTGAATTTTTTAAGGATAATTGAGTATTTAAAGCAAAATGTAATAGTATATTATGAGCTTTATATCATATATATGAATAAAATATATAACATTGGGAAATGGAGCACAATCTTATAAGGGTCTTGCATTATATATTAGAGGTATAATATTTAAAGGCAGATTCTATTGAATTAACACTGCATATTGTAAACTCAAGAAACCACCAGAGGTATATAATTAAAAAGATGTGTATCTAATGAGCCCATAATGTAGATAAAGTAGAAAAATAAAAGAAAAAAATTTTCAATCTAAAAAAGCATTAAAAAGATAAAGGAAAGGAACAGATGGGACAAATAGTAATATGGTAGACTTAAGCCAAGTTATAACAATAGTTACATTGAATATAAGAGATCTTAGAACAGGAGTTAAAAGGCAGAGATTGTTACACTTGATAGAAGAACAGACCCAACTATGTACTGTTTACAAGAAATAAACTTCAAATATAGAAACAGAGCTACATGAAAATAAAAGAATGGGAAATAGTACACAGCACAAACACTAATCACAAGAAAGCTGAAGTGACTATCCTGGTATCAGACACTGCAGCCTTTAGGACTAGTAGTGTTACTATGGATATAGAAAGACACTACATAATGATCAAACTGTCAATTAATCAAGAATATACAACAATCCTAGATTCATATGCACCGAAAAATGTGTTAAAACACATGAGACAAAAAAACTGATAAAGTGAAGGAAAAATAGACAAATATAGTTGGTAATATTAACACTTCTTTCTCAGCACTTGATAGAACAAGCAGACAGAAAATCTTTAAGGACATAGAAGACAAGTAAACCAACTTTAATACTGACCTACTCTACCTTACAACAGCAGAATTTGTAACTTCTCAAGTGAACCTAAAATCTTCCCCCATAAAGACCAAATAATGAACCATGAGATAAGTTTCAATAACTTTAGGAGGGGTGAAATTATATATCATCTGACATGATATTAAATCAGCACAAACAAGAATAAACTTATGAAATTCCCAAATATTTAGAAATTAAACAAAATATGTTCAAATAACCCAGTGGGGTGGACCTTCAAGATGGCAGAGGAATAAGATGTAGAGATCACCTTCCTCCCCACAAATACATCAAAAATACATCTATACGTGGAACAACTCCTACAGAACACCTACTGAACGCTGACAGAAGACCTCAGACTTCCCAAAAGACAAGAAACTCCCCACGTACTGGGTAGGGTGAAAGAAAAAAGGAAAAACAGAGACAAAAGAATAGGGACAGGACCTGCACCTCTGGGAGGAAGCTGTGAAGGGGGAAAAGTTTCCATACACTAGGAAGCCCTTTCACTGGTGGAGACAGGGGTGGGGGGGGGGAAGCTTCAGAGCCACGGAGGACAGCACAGCAACAGGGATGCAGAGGGCAAAGTGGAGAGATGCCCACACAGAGGATCAGTGCTGACCAGCACTCACCAGCCCGAGAGGCTTGTCTGCTCACCCACCGGGGTAGGTGGGGGCTGGGAGCTGAGGCTCGGACTTCGGAGGTCAGATCCCAGGGAGAGGACTGGGGTTGGCTGTGTGAACACAGCCTGAAGGGGGCTAATGCACCACAGCTAGCCAGGAGGGAGTCCAGGAAAAAGTCTGGAACTGCCAAAGAGACAAGAGACCATTGTTTTGAGGTGCCCGAGGAGAGGAGATTCAGAGCACCGCCTAAACAAGATCCAGAGATGGGCGTGAGCTGCGGCTATCAGCATGGACACCAGAGATGGACATGAAATGCTAATGCTGCTGCTGCAGCCACCAAGAATCCTGGGTGCAAGCACAGGTCACTATCCACACCTTCCTTCCTGGGAGCCTGTGTAGCCCACCACTGCCAGGGTCCCGTGATCCAAGGACAATTCCCCGGGGAGAGCACATGGTGCCTCAGGCTGTTGCAACTTCACCCCGGCCTCTGCTGCCTCAGGCTCCTCCCACATTCCGTACCCCTCCCTCCCCCAAGCCTGAGTGAGCCAGAGCCCCCTAATCAGCTGCTACTTTAATCCTGTCCTGTCTGGGTGGGAACAGATGCTCTCAGGCAACCTACATGCAGAGGCGGGGCCAAATCCAAAGCCGAACCCCAGGAGTTGTGCGAACAGAGAAGAGAAAGGGAAATCTCCCCCAGCAGCCTCAGGAGCAGTGGATTAAATCTCCACAGTCAACTTGATGTACCCTGCACCTGTGGAATACATGAAGAGATAACAAATCATCCCAAAATAGAGGTGTTGGAATTTGGGAGCAACTGTAGACCTATGGTTTGTTTTCTGCACTAATTTGTTTCTGGTTTTATGTTTATCTTAGTTTAATATTTAAAGCTTATTGTCATTGGTAGATTTGTTTATTGATTTGGTTGCTCTCTTCCTTTTTTTAAATATATATATATATTTTTTTCCTTTTTCTCTTTTTGTGTGTATGTGTATGTTTCTTTGTGTGATTTTGTCTGTATAATTTTGTTTTTACCATTTGTCCTAGGCTTCTGTCTGTCCTTTTTTTTTTCTTTTAGTATACTTTTTAGTGCTTGTTATCATTTGTGGATTTGTGTTTTGGTTTGGTTGCTCTCTTCTTTCTTTTTTTTATTACTTATTTATTTATTTATTTATTTATTTATTTTTTTTTTTGTGGTGTGGGGGCCTCTCACTGTTGTGGCGTCTCCCACTACGGAGCACAGGCTCCAGACCTGCAGTCTCAGTGGCCATGACTCATGGGCCTAGCCACTCCGCGGCATGTGAGATCTTCCCGGACCGGGGCACAAACCCGTGTCCCCTGCATCGGCAGGCGGACTCTCAACCACTGTGTCACCAGGGAGGCCCTACTTTTTTATTTTTAATATATTTTTTAAAAATTTATATTTTCATTATTTTATTTTATTTTTCTTCTTTTTTTTTATTTCTTCCCCCCCCCCACCACCCATTTTCCTTTGAGCCATGTGGCTGACAGGGTCTGGTTCTCCAGCTGGGTGTTAAGCCTGAGCCTTTGAGGTGGAAGAGCTGAGTTCAGGACATTGGTCCACCAGAGACCTCCCGGCCCCATGTAATATCAAACAGAAAAAGCTCTCCCGGAGATCTCCATCTCAATGATAAGACCCAGCTCAACTCAATGACCAGCAACCTATAGTGCTGGACACCCTATGCAAAACAACTAGCAAGACAGGGACACAACCCCACCCATCAGCAGAGAGGCTTCCTAAGATCATAATAAGTTCACAGACACCCCAAAACACACCACCAGACATGGTCCTGTCCATGAGAAAGACACGATTCAGCCTCATCCACCAGAACACAGGCACCAGTCCCCTCCACCAGGAAGCCTACATAACCCACTGAACCAACCTTAGCCACTGCGGGCAGACAAGAAAAAAAACGGGAACTATGAACCTGCAGCCTGTGAAAAGGAGACCCCAAACACAGTAAGTTAAGCAAAATGAGAAGACAGAGAAATACACAGCAGATGAAGGAGCAAGGTAAAAACCCATCAGACCAAACAAATGAAGAGGAAATAGGAAGTCTACCTGAAAAAGAATTCAGAGTAATAATAGTAAAGATGATCCAAAATCTTGGAAATAGAATGGAGAAAATAAAAGAAATGATTAACAAGCACCTAGAAGAACTAAGAGCGAACAAACAATGATGAATAACACAATAAATGAAATTAAAAATTCTCTAGAAGGAATCAATAGCAGAATAACTGAAGCAGAAAAACAGATAAATGACCTGAAAGATAAAAGAGTGGAAATAGCTACTGCAGAGCAGAATAAGGAAAAAAGAATGAAAGGAATTGAGGACAGTCTCAGAGACTTATGAGACAACATTAGACACACCAACATTTGAATTATAGGGGTCCAAGAAGAAGAAGAGAGAATAAAAAAGGGGGGGACTGAGAAAATATTTGAAGAGATTATAGTTGAAAATTTCCCTAATTGGGAAAAGAAATAGTCAATCAAGTCCAGGAAGCACAGAAGATCCCATGCTGGATAAATCCAAGGAGAAACACGCCAGGACACATATTAATCAAACTATCAAGAATTAAATACAAAGAAAAATATTAAAAGCAGCAAGAGAAAAGTAACACATAACGTACAAGGGAATCCCCATAAGGTTAACAGCTGATCTTTCATCAGAAACTCTACAAGCCCAAAGGGAGTGGCAGGACATATTTAAAGGGATGAAAGGGAAAAACCTGCAACCAAGATTACTCTACCCAGCAAGGATCTCATTCAGATTCGATGGAGATATTAAAACTTTAACAGACAAGCAAAAGATAAGAGAATTCAGCACCACCAAACTGGCTTTACAACAATTGCTAAAGGAACTTCTCTAGGCAGGAAACACAAGAGAAGGAAAAGACCTATAATAACAAATCCAAAACAATTAAGAAAATGGTAAGAGGAACATACATATTGATAACTACCTTAAATGTAAATGGATTAAATGTTCCAACCAAAAGACATAGACTGGCTGAATGGATACAAAGACAAGACCCTTACATATGCTGTCTACAAGAGACCCACTTCAGAACTAGGGACACATAAAGACTGAAAGTGAGGGAATGGAAAAAGACATTCCATGCAAATGGAAATCAGAAGAAAGCTGGAGTAGCAATTCTCATATCAGACAAAAGAGACTTTAAAATAAAGACTATTATAAGAGACAAAGAAGGACACTACATAATGACCAAGGGATAAATCCAAGAAGATGATATAACAGTTGTAAATATTTATGCACCCAACATAGGAGCACCTCAATACATAAGGCAAATGCTAACAGCCATAAAAGAGGAAATTGACAGTAACACAGTAATAGTAGCAGATTTTAACACCCCACTTTCACCAATGGACAGATCATCCAAAATGAAAATAAATAAGGAAACACAAGCTTTAAATGACACATTAAACAAGATGGACTTAATTGATATTTATAGGACATTCCATCCAAAAACAACAGAGTACACTTTCTTCGCAAGTGCTCACGGAACATTCTCTAGGATATATCATGTCTTGGGTCACAAATCAAGCATTGGTAAATTTAAGAAAATTGAAATTGTAACAGGTATCTTTTCCAACCACAGTGATATGAGACTAGATATCAATTACAGGGAAAAATCTGTAAAAAATACAAACACAGGGAGGCTAAACAATACACTACTAAATAACCAAGAGATCACTGAAGAAATCAAAGAAGAAATCAAAGAATACCTAGGAACAAACGACAATGCAAACACAATGACACAAAACCTATGGGATGCAGCAAAAGCAGTTCTAAGAGGGAAGTTTATAGCAATTATTGCCACACCCATTCATGATTAAAAACTCTCAAAGAACTAAGGGAAGCAGGGAACATCCTCAAGCTAATAAAGACCGCCTACAGTTCATGTACAATTAACACCCCATTTAATGATGGAAGACTGCATGGTTTCCTCCCAAGACCAGGAACTGGGCAAGGATATCTGTCTGTTCCCACCACTTCCAGTCAACACTGTACTAAAGGTTCTGTCTAGTGGAATAAGACCAAAAAAAAAAAAAAAACAAAAGTCATGCAAATTGCAAAAGAAGTAATAAAACGGTTTTTGTTTGTGGATAACATAATGTTGTGTGTAGTAAATCCTAAAAATATCCTAATAAAAGTTTCTAGCATTAAAAAATGAACTTAGCAAGGCCATATAATAAAAAGGAAATATACTATAATTAATTATAGTTTTCTATGCTATCAAAAGGCAGTTAGAAAATGATTTTTTTTATAAAAATATCCATTATCAATAGCATCAAAAACATTCTGTAGGAACAAAAATATCAAAATACTTGCAAATCTATATACTGAAAACTACAGAATATTACTGAGAAAAATTAAAGAAACCTAAATAAAGGGCAAGATATGTTATGTTCATTGATTGGCATTTTCAGTATTTTTACACTATGAAATGTCCTTCAATTAATGGATTACAATCCAAATCAAGATCCCAACAGGCTTATCAGTAGATAATAACAGGCTGGTTCTAAAACTTATATGAAAATGCAAAGGATGTGAAATAGCTAAGGCTATTTTAAAATAGGTTAGAGATGGTGGACTTAGTCTGATTCCAAAGTTTGCCACAGTAATAGTGCTATCTGCATTAAAATAGACATGTAGATCAGTGGAACAGAATAAATAACCTAGACATAAATGTGCACTTCAGTGGTCAATTGCTTTTCTACAAAGATGGTAAGGCAAGTTAATGGGAAAGGATAGTCTTTTTAATAAATCATACTAGGACGTGAGCATATCAATTAAAAAAAATACCAAACACAAAAATGAATCATAGACCTAAATATAAAAGTATAAAATCTCTTGATATAATAGAAAATCTTTGTGACATTGAGGCTGGCAGAGACTTCTTAGAATGTAACAGCATAAATTACATAAAATAAAAACTGATAAATTGAACTTGAACAGAATTAAAATTTTCTTGTCTTGAAAGATTTCCAAGAAAAGAAAAGGCATGAAAGAGACTGGAGAAAATATTCACAATACATATGTCAGACCAAGGTTTTACATCCAAAATATATAAAGAACTCCTGTAACTCAATAATAAGGATGCAAATAGCCAATTTTTTAAATGTTGGCAAATATTTCAACATACCATATCTAAACAAAAGATATGAGAATGATCAATAAGCATATGAAAAGATGTTTACCATCTTAAGTTATCAAATACATGCAAATTAAAATCATAAGAAGATATCAGCACAAATCCATTGGAATACTTAAGATTAAAAATCTTGTAGATAGAAGTGCTGGCATGGATTTAGAACAACTGCAACTCTCACCATTACTGGTGGAAACAATACACCCCTTGGGAAAGCAGTTGGAAGGGTCTTACAAAGTTGGACTTACTTACACTTACTATATGGCCCTTGCACTATATACCACTTGCACTCCTAGGTGTTTACCCAAGAGAAGAGAACACAGTCTACATAAAACTTGTGCATGAATGTTCATAGCAGTTTTATTCTTAACAGCCCACTAAATGAGTATATCTAAAATTATGCTCTGATAATGATGCTTCAATACACAATTAGAGAGAGGTTGGGGGGTAACTCAGAAAAGATGATCAATTCAACAAAATTAAGTTTACAAGGAAAGGATGAAAGGGAAAAATATGGTACCTAGGAAAACAAAAGCCAAGCAAAAAATATGCAGAAAAGAAAAGCTAAGCACATCAGTACTTATAATAAATGTAAGTGAGCTGAATTCACATCATAAACAAGAGAATATTACAAATTGGGTAAGAAAAATCCCATTATAAGTCAATTGAAGAGACACATCAAAACATGAAAGTTGAAAAGAATGGGAAGTATAAAGATATGCCAATCAAGTGGTAATAAGAAGCAAGCAACTGGAGCAATATTGATATGGAATAAATTAGAATTCAGAGTGAACACAACAAAATGGATGAAGTTGGAAATAATGCACTCAGAAAATGTCAGTCATAAACCTTGTTTGTACCCCAGAATATGGCTTAAAAACACACAAAGTAAATAAAGACAAGTGGAAAATTCTCAGTCATAGTAAGAGGCATTAACTTAAATTTCAGAAACTAACAGATTAAACAGAAAAAAAAAATGCAGAAAAGTTGGACTCCATACTTAACGAGCTTGGTCTAAATTGGCTTTCAATATTGAAATTGAACAATGAGAGGTTACTCTTTCTTTTAAAATATTCATGAAACTGTCACAAAAATTGGGCAGTTATTACTGCACATAGAAATTTCAACACATTTTAAATAAATAAATCTTAGAGTAGACAGTCTCTTGATAGATATAAAAATTGGTGCTTTGAAAAGAAATAAGGCAGATGATGGTGTGGAAAGATACAGAGTTTACATCTCCCCACAACCAGGGCACCTGCAGTATGCTGGCGGGGGACATCGATGCCCAAAGAGATGGGAGGAACCCCCAAGTGACCCCGTAGGACCTGCGGTGACTGAGCAGGGAGGAGAATTGGAGGTCAGACAGGACTGGCATCCCTGAGGCAGCGGACCCTTGGGGGCTTGGATCGGGGAGGCGGGGGGGAGTGTGTGACATGCCCAGCGTATACCCTGTCCTCTTGTCCAGGGAAGTCTGCCTGGCTCTTGGGCCAGGTCCTACACCTTCAGAGGCCCCCTCTGGGCTGTGTTGGTCCTGGGGGCATAGGAGGGAAGCTAGGGGACAACAGGCAGGCAGGAGGGGCTCTCCAGGACTGGAAGAGCAGGAGAAGTAGTGGAGGATGTTTGGCCCACCCACTCGAGCCCAGGAAACTTACTGAGCTCCCAGGGAGGTACCCTGCCCTCCAAACTGCCTCCAGGCTGTGAGGGTCCTGGGGGCATAGGACGGAGGCTGGAAGAGAGCAGACTAGGCAGGCAGAAGGGGCCCTCCAGAACCGTAGGAGAAGGAGAAGAAGCTGGCTGGGCTCCCAGGTGGGGTCCCCCACCCTCTGAGATCAGAGGTGGGGGCACGCCTGGGCCTCTTCTGTTACATTGAGCCTAAGCCCCACTCTCCAACCCCCCAGGGCCTTTTCCAGCCCTGTGGGTCCTAAGCATTAGCCCTGCCCACCACCAAAACCCATCCTTGCTTAGGCCCCGCCCTCCACAGCCAAGGCCTTTTCCACCTTTTTTTTTCCTCCTCCTCTGTTTTACTATTGTGGTTCTGTTTTACCTTCCAGTTGTTGTTTCATCTATATTTTTATTTTTATACTCTTTCTAACATATCTGTTAGTTTCCTATTGTATTTTTTATTTTGTTATTGTTCTCTTTTTCTTTTCTTTGCCAGCCCTCTCAGCTTGTGGGATCTTGGTTTACAAGCCAGGGGTTGGGCTGTAGCTCCTGTGATGGGAGCTCTGAATTTGAACCACTGGACTAACAGAGAACCTCAGACCCCAGGGAATATTCATTTGAGTGAGGTCTCCCAGGGGTCCTCATATCAGCACCAAGACTCAGCTCTACCTAACAGCCTACAAACTCCAGTGTTGGAAGCCTCAGGCCAAACAACCAGTAAGACAGGAACACAATCCCACTCATCAAAAAAAAAAAAAAAAAAAAAGAAGGCAAAAAAATATGTCACATGAAGGAACAAGGCGAAAAGCTACAAGACCAAATAAATGAAGAGGAAATAGGCAAACTACCTGAAAAAGAATTCAGAGTAATGATAGTAAAGATGATCCAGAATCTTGGAAATAGAATGGAGGCACAGATTGAGAAAATACAAGAAATGTTTAACAAAGATCTAGAAGAACTAAAGAACAAACAAACAGAGATGAACAACACAATAATTGAAATGAAAAATGCACTAGAAGGAATCAATAACAGAATAACTGAGGCAGAAGAACAAATAAGTGAGTTGGAAAACAAAATGGTGGAAATAACTGCTGAGGAGCAGAATAAAGAAAAAAAAAACAGTGAAAATAATTGAAGACAATCTCAGACACATCTGGGACAACAATAAGAGACCAACATTCAAATTATAAGGGTCCTAGAAGAAGAAAAGTAAAAGAAAGGGTCTAAGAAAATATTTGAAGAGATTATAGTGGAAAACTTCCCTAACATGGGAAAGGAAATAGTCACCCAAGTCCAGGAAGCACAGAGAGTTCCATACAGGATAAACCCTAGGAGAAACACATCAAAACACATATTAATCAAACTAACACAAAATAAATTCAAAGAAAATATATTAAAAGCAGCAAGGGAAAAACAAAAACTCCATACAAGGGAATCCCCATAAGGTTATCAGCTGATTTTTCAGCAGAAATTCTGCAAGCCAGAAGGGAGTAGCAGGATATAATTAAAGTGATGAAAGAGAAAAACCTACAACCAAGTTTACTCTACCCAGCAAGGATCTCATTCAGGTTCAATGGAGAAATCAAAAGCTTTTCAGACAAGCAAAAGCTAAGAGAGTTCAGCACCACCAAACCAACTTTCCAACAAATGCTAAGGAAACTTCTCTAGGCGGGAAACATAAGAGAAGAAAAAGACCCACAAAAACAAACCCAAAACAATTAAGAAAATGGTAAGAGGAACATACATATCAATAATAGCCTTAAATATAAATGGATTAAATGCCCCAACCAAAATGCACAGACTGGCTGAATGGACACAAAAACAAACCCATATATATGTTGTCTACAAGAGACCCACTTCAGACCTAGGGACACATGCAGACTGAAAGTGAAGGGATGGAAAAAGATATTCCATGCAAATGAAATTCAAAAGTAAACTGGAGTAGCAATACTCATATCTGTTAAAATAGACTTTAAAATAAAGACTGTTACAAGAGATAAGGACAGACACTACATAATGACCAAGGGATCAATCCAAGAAGAAGATATAACGATTATAAATGTTAATGCATCCAACATAGGAGCACCCTAATACATAAGACAAATGCCAACAAACATGAAAGGGGAAATCGACAGTAACACAATAATAGTAGAAGACTTTAATACCCCACTTACACCAATGGACAGATCATCCAAACAGAAAGTAAATAAGGAAACACAAGCTTTAAATGACATAAGAGACCAGATAGATTTAATTGATGTTTATGGAACATTCCACCCAAAAGTGGCAGAATACACTTTCTTCTCAAGTGCACATGGAATATTATCCAGGATAGATCACATCTTGGGTCACAAATCAAGACTCAGAAAATTTAAGAAAACTGAAATCATATCAAGCATCTTTTCTGATCACAACACTATGAGATTGGAAATCAATTACAGGAAAAAAAATTGTGGAAAAAAAAAAACAGTGAAAAAAAAATACATGAGGCTAAACAGTATACTACTAAATAACCAAGAGATCACTGAAAAAAATCAAAGAAGAAATTTAAAAATACATAGAAACAAATGACAATGAAAACACAACGACCCAAAACCTATGGGACGCAGCAAAAGCAGTTCTAAGAAGGAAGTTTATAGCAATTCAATTTCACCTCAAGAAACAAGAAAAATCTCAAATAAACAATCTAACCCCACACCTAAAGCAACTAGAGAAAGAAGAACAAAGAAAACCCAAAGTCAGTAGAAGGAAAGGAGTCATAAAATCAGAGCAGAAATAAATGAAATAGAAATGAAGAAAACAATAGCAAAGATCAATAAAACTAAAAGCTGGTTCTTTGAGAAAATAAACAAAATTGATAAACTCTTAGCCAGACTCATCAAGAAAAAAAAGGGAGAGGACACAAATCAATAAAATCAGAAATGAAAAAGGAGAAATCACAAATGATACTGCAGAAATACATAGGATTATAAGAGACTCCTAAAAACAACTATATACTAATAAAATGGATAACCACGAAGAAATGGACAAATTCTGGGAAAGGTAAAATTTTCAAGACTGAACCAGGAAGAATTAGAAAATATAAACAGACCTGTCACAAGGAATGAAATTGAACCTGTAATTAAAAATCTTCCAACAAACAAAAGTCCAGGAGCAGATGGCTTCACAGGTGAATTCTGTCGAACATTTAGAGAAGAGTTAACACCAATCCTTCTCAAACTCTTCAAAAACTTGCATAGGGAGGAACACTCTCAAATTCATTCTACAAAGCCACCATCACCCTGATACCAAAACCAGAAAAAGATATCACAAAAAAAGAAAATTATAGACAATATCATTGATGAGCATAGATGCAAAAATCCTGAACAAAATACTAGCAAACAGAATCCAACAATATATTAAAAGGATCATACACCATGATCAAGTGGAATTTAACCCAGGGATATAAGGATTCTTCAACATAGGCAAATCAATCAATGTGATACACCATATTAACAAATTAAGGAATAAAATATATATGATCATCTCAATAGATGCAGAAAAAGCTTTTGACAAAATTCAACTCTCATTTATGGTAAAAACTCTCTAGAAAATGGGCACAGAGCTAACCTACCTCAACATAATAAAGGCCATATCTGACAAACCCACAGCAAACATCATACTCAATGATGAAAAACTGAAAGCATTTCCACTAAGATCAGGAACAAGACAAGGAGGTCCACTCTTGCCACTCTTATTCAACATAGCTTTGGAAGTCCTAGCCACAGCAATAAGAGAAGAAAAAGAAATAAAGGGAATCCAAATTGGAAAAGAAGAAGTAAAACTGTCACTGTTTTCAGATGACATGATACTATACATACAGAATCCTAAAGATGCCACCAGAAAACTACTAGAGCTAATCAATGAATTTGGTAAAGTTGCAGGATACAAAATTAATGCACAGAAATCTCTGGCATTCCTATACCCGAACAATCAAAAATCAGAAAGAGAAATTAAGGAAACAATCCCACTTACCATCTCAACAAAAAGAATAAAATACCTAGGAATAAACCTACCTAAGGAGGGGAAAGACTTGTACTCAGAAAACTATAAAACACTGATGAAATAAATCAAAGATGACATAAACAGATGGAAAAATATACCATGTTCCTGGATTGGAAGAATCAATATTGTGAAACTGATTATACTATCCAAAGCAATCTACAGATTCAACACAATCCCTATCAAACTACCAATGGCATTTTTTACAGAACTAGAACAAAAATTTTCACAATTTGTATGGAGACACAAAAGACTCCAAATAGCCAAAGCAATCTTGAGACGGAAAAATGGAGCTGGAGCAATCAGGCTCACTGACTTCAGACTATACTACAAAGCTACAGTAATCAAGACAGTATGGTACTGGCACAAAAACAGAAATATAGATCAATGGAACAAGATAAAAAGCCCAGAGATAAACCCATGCACATATGGTCACCTTATCTTTGATAAAGGAGGCAAGAATATACAATGGAGAAAAGACAGCCTCTTCAATAAGTGATGCTGGGAAAACTGGACAGCTACATGTAAAAGAATGAAATTAGAACACTTCCTAACAACATACACAAAAATAAACTCAAAATGGATTATAAAGATATAAAGATCTATATTTAGATCTATATAAAGATCTAAATGTAAGGCCAGACACTATCAAACTCTTAGAGGAACACATGGGAAAAAAACTCTTTGACATAAACCACAGCAAGATCTTTTTTGACCCACCTCCTAGAGTAATGGAAATTAAAACAAAAATAAACAAATGGGACCTAATTAAACTTGAAATCTTTTGCACAGCAAATGAAACCATAAACAAGATGAAAAGACAATCCTCAGAACGGGGGAACATATTTGCAAATGAAACAATAGACAAAGTATTAATCTCCAAAATATACAAACAGCTCATGGAGCTCAATATCAAAAAACCCAAAAATCCAATTAAAAAATGGGCAGAAGACCTAAGTAGACTTCACCAAAGAAGACAAACAGATGGCAAAGAGACACATGAAAAAATGCTCAACATCACTAATTGTTAGAGAAATGCAAATCAAAACTTCAATGAGGTATCACCTAACACCAGTCAGAATGGCCATTATCAAAACAAAATCTAGAAACAATAAATGCTGGAGAGGGTGTGGAGAAAAGGGAACCCTCTTGCACTGTTGGTGGGAATGTGAATTGGTACAGCCACTATGGAGAACAATATGGAGGTTCCTTAAAAAACTACAAATAGAGTTACCATATGACCCAGCAATCCCATGACTGGGCATATACCCTAGGAAAACCATAATTCAAAAAGAGTCATGTAGCACAATGTTCATTGCAGCTCTATTTACAACAGCCAGGACACAGAAGCAACCTAAGTGTCCATCGACAGATGAATGGATAAAGAAGATGTGGCACATGTATACAATGGAATATTAGCCATAAAAAGAAACAAAATTGAGTTATTTGTAGTGAGGTAGATGGACCTAGATTCTGTCATACAGAGTGAAGTAAGTCGAAAAGGGAAAAACAAATACGATATGCTAATGCATATGTATGGAATCTTAAAAAAAAAAAACTTGTATTAATGAACCTAGTAGCAGGGCAGGAATAAAGACGTAGACATAGAGAATGGACTTGAGGACACCGTGGAGGGGGGGAAGTTTGGGTGAAGTGAGAGTAGCATCGACATATATACACTGCCTAATGTAAAATAACTAGTGGGAAGCAGTCGAGTAACATAGGGAGATCAGCTCAGTGCTCTACAAGGGCCTAGAGGGGTGAGATAGGGAGGGTGGGAGGGAGATGCAAGAGGGAGGGGATATGGGGACATATGTATGTATATGGCTGATTCACTTTGTTATACAACAGAAACTAACACAGTATTGTAAAGCAATTATACTCCAATAAAGATCTATTTAAAAAAAAAGAAGAAAGAAGATCCCAACTACATAAATTTGAATAGGAAAAGTGGGAAGGCACAACGATCAAAAGTCAAGGTGGAAGAGGGTAAATAAAACTTTACAGAAAGACATTTTAACATCTAGACAAATTATTGTGGAAATATAAATAGCCAACATTGTCTCAAGAATAAGTAAAAAATCTAAAACAATGGAATATTTTGCAGTCAATAAATAGCAAGGAATTTGATGATATAAAAAGTTCTTAAAAATACTGTTATTAAAAGAAGAAATTACAGATTACACACAGCATGTTCTATAGAACCTATTATATTATCTATTGTGTATACCCCTATTGTTTCACGGTTTTGTGGTTCAGAAATCTGAGAGTGACTCTAAGTCTCTGGTGTGGTTGTGATGCTTCTGATGGCTGAGGCTGTCGCCATCTCAGTGTTCTACTGGGATGGAGAACCCCCTTCCAACTCAAAAACATGTCTACTGGCTGCCCTTGGCCCCTCACGATGCAAGCCTACTCACAGGTTGCTTCACTTGGAGCTGGTTTTCCCCTAGAATGTATGATCTGAGTAGCACAAGAGAAAGGGCACCCAAAATGGAAGCAGCAATCTTGTAACCCTAATCTCAGAATGAAGAGTCCATCATTTATGCCATATTCTGCTCATTAATCACAAGTTAGTGAAGTCCTCACTCATCTCTTATATATACACACACACATATATACCTGATACGTCAGTAGATTCATGTACATGTATAGAAGTGCTAAGAGAAAGCTCCGGACTGTACACACTGACCCTGGGGAGGGGAAATGAGATTGAGGTAGTGGTCTGAGGTGAGTCTAATGGGGGACCCCCAAAGATCTGCCTATGTTCTAACCCTAGAACATAGAAATGAGACCTCACTTGGGAAAAGGGTCTTTGAAGATGTAATCCTGAGACGAGGTTATCCTGGACTACCCAACAGGGGCCTAAATACAAAGACAGCTCCCCTTATTTCACGGTAGCGGAGACGACGGGGGAAAGGCCCTGTGAAGGTAGAGGCAGATATTAGAGCCTGTCGGCCACAAGCCCAGGACCGCCCAGGGTTGCCAGCACCACCAGATGCTGGGCAGAGAGGGACGAAGCGGATCCTCCCCTGGGGCCTCCAGAGGCGCCAACCTTGCCCACAGCTGGATCTGGGACGTGTAGCCTCCAGACTGTGAGAGACTGCACTGCTTTTGCGCTAAAAGCCGCCCAGGTGGTGGTATTTACAGCAGACACAGGCTGCTTACCTTTATCAATTATCTTAAAATTGGTAATAGAAAGAATGTATTCATTAGAATGTGTGTAATAAAATACCAAGCTCTACTCGCTTTTGTTCGGGCTTGGTTCATCTGTGAGAGACAGGAAACCAAAGCATCGGTGGCTGAAGGGAGGCCGGTATATGGCTCAGTCCAGGCCCAGCGGGTGTGGGAGCCTAAGGGGCCTTTCCATGCACTTTCACCCTTGGACACTGTGTCCCCCCAGCTCCAGTGCTGAGTGTCTGGGTCGTGCTCCTGCCGGAAGAAGGGAAACAAGGCGGGGCTGTGCTCTCCATCTGCAGGGGTTGCTGAGGTGGCCGCATACCTTCTGTTCACACTCTAGAGCCAACCCCAAGTCACATGATGATACCTAGTTGCAGGAATTCTGGGAAATGTAGTCTTTGCTCCAGGTGACCACGTGCTCAGCTAGAAACCAAGGTTCTGTTATTATAAAACAGCATTTCTAGGGTGGGGGTGATTTGTGTGCTGTAGAATACTAAGCTATATAGTTTCCCAGTCATTATGACAAATCAAAATTGCCTCCTGTGAACATCAGTGCTCTATAAGAAGCAGGGAGTTGCTAGTAAGAGGTGCACAGAAGTTTTTGCTACATCAACCCAAAACAGGCCATCAATGATATCATTCAAATAATGCGTAAGTATTCGTGACCACTCACTAAGCCGATATCACTCAGCTTTCCATGGCTTTGTTAGCTCACGTATGTGTAGCTCACACTTGCTTTATTATACACAAAATCTAACAAATTTTAGTGGCTATCTTCCTATTTTACTTCATATATTTCTGCTTTGTCTTTTTTAGAATCTACTTAATATTCCATTATGAGACTGTATCATAATATATTTGACTGAGGACCTATTTTCTATCTTCTCTGTTTTTTACTTATAAAATGCTACATACTTGAGGTAAAAAAATAAAATAAAACACCTAAAAGCTTAATCAATGTATATTTGTGCCCCAAATCTATATTCCTGTTTCCCCTCTACCTTGATGAATACATTCTCACATTCACTCAGCAGATAGCTCGAGCTTTTTCTTGCTAATGTTGTTTAATCCCAAGTAGACCATTTGGGGCCATTTTGTTGTTAATTTATATTATTGTTGCCTGGATATTTTTTATTTGGGGAATTATGCAATAATAGTGCAGCCTAAACCTGCATTTTAAATAGATTTTCTATGAATTTTATCAACATATTTATTTTTCTTTGTTGAAAATGTATATCTATACAACATGTACACAGATAACATACAAATATACATATACATTATATATGCAAAATTTCAATTAAAATATGTATATATTTGGTCACATAAAAGGCACTAGTTGACAGCTGGTTCAAGAATTCCTCTTAGGGCTTCCCTGGTGGCACAGTGGTTGAGAGTCCGCCTGCTGATGCAGAGGACACGGGTTCGTGCCCCGGTCCGGGAAGATCCCACATGTCGCAGAGTGGCTGGGCCCGTGAGCCATGGCCGTTGAGCCTGCGCGTCCGGAGCCTGTGCTCCGCAATGGGAGAGGCCACAACAGTGAGAGGCCCGCGTACTGCAAAAAAAAAAAAAAAAAAGAATTCCTCTTAGAGAGAAAACTATTTTTGTCGGCACAAAAACTTAAGAAACTTAAGATTGACAGTAGGCTGTTGGCAGAAGCCGACTTATAAAAACAGTGGTCCCACTGCCCTTCCTAAGAACGAGGGGGCATCCCTCAGCGTTTCCTCCTGATGGGGAAGCAGGCCCGGGAGGGAGGGATAGCAGGCGTGAGGAAGCCGCCCTCTGGGGACGAAAGTGGGGGGCAATGGAAGGTCCAGCTCTAAGTCTCAAGTTGCCTTTATCTTGAAGCAGACTCTCCCCCTCGTCTTCCCACCCCTCCCCGCTTCAATAAAGACCGGAGGGTCCTGCTGGAGGCAGGAGCCGGTCCCCTGCGTGGGTCTGGGCAGGCGGGGGAGCTCTGGGCTGGATGAACCTTGAGGCCAGCATCCCGGGAGCGCAGATGCAGAGCTGGACCCGCCTCTGCGGGGGATACATTTCGGGGCGCGAGGTGGCGCCGGCCTTGAAACCGGTTTGTCCCCTGGAGTGGCCAAGGCTTCCTGCAGGTGGTGGAGAGTCTGATGTGGAAACTGGTCGAACCACTTGTGTTCCAGAGGGCCTCTCACTTGCACGGGGGTGTGTGAGACCGCAGGGCACGTTCACGTAGCGGAAGAGGCAGCAGGCTCCGTGGGGGGCGAAGGGGGGCCTGGGCTGGGGCATCACGGGCAGAAGGCCCCCCGAAACACAAACTAGAGTGTGCCCCGAATTTAGACGGTGCCATCGGCGGGCGCTCCAGAAAGGAGGGCTGCACCCCTGCCAGCTGGGCCTCGGCCTGGGTTCGGGGGCTGGAAGAGGGAAAGGCAGGAAATGGTCCTCAGCCCGAGGGGAGCACTAGTGAGGTGAGATTTTAGCTGGGGCGGCCATCGGGTGGTACAGGGACCCTGGAAACCGAAGGTGGAGGACAGGCTCAGCAGAGATATGGGGAAAGAGTAGGGTGGGAAAGCGCCGACCTTGCGCCCCTGATCTGCCGAGCCCGCCGCCCGTGGGGCTCCCCTGCCCCTCCCCCAGCGAATCAGGGCTGCTTTGTTCTCAGTGTGAATGTCTTGTCCCCCAGACGCCACCTGAGTCTACCTGCCTGGGGGCAGCAGCCCTCCGTCCCTTCAGAGTGCAGTCCTAAGTGTTCTCTGCTATTGATCTGACTCCCTCCTGGAGTCTGTAGCTCTTACACATGTAGGTGGCTGGATAGTGCTACCCCGACCCCCCCAGAAAAGATTCAAATGTGACCTTCTTTAGAAATAGGATCTTTGCAGATGTGATTGAGGCAAGCATCGGCCCAGACTGGAAGGGCCTAAGTCCAAGACGGATGTCCTTCTAAGAAGGGGAGACAGAGTGGAAGGCCACCGAACACTGAGGCAGAGCTTGGAGTGAGGCCACCGGGAGCCCCGAGACAGAGGCTGGGTCACCAGATGCTGAAAGAGGCCTCAGGAGGGAGCTCGGCCCTGGGACAGCTTGATTTCAGAGGTCTGGCCTCCAGAGCTATGAGGGAATACATTCCTGCTGTTTTAAGTCACCCCTTTGGGGGTCATTTTTTACATCAGCCACAGGAAACAAATACAACTGGAATTCCATTCTGTTCCCTATGAGACTGGAAGTCTGTGCCCACATTCCCTGGATATGCCCACCTCCCCACACTTTCGGGAAGCTCTCTTTTGCTTCCCTCACGTTTCTGCTTAAAGGTTCCCTTGTCAACGTGACCTCTCATGGCTTCTGACAAAATAGCCCCCTGCTCGCTTGCCCTGTTGTCCTATTCTCCCCAGCACTTCCCACTATCTAAGAAAACAGATGGATTCGGTGGATTCTCCTGGCAAAGTTGTCTCAGGTACGTGTCTCCTCAACAGCAGACACCTCCTGGGGCCTGGGCCCAGCCTGGCCCCTCAGACCCTGTACCTGGTCCCTCTCTAACCTGTTGTTTACCAGGTCTGCACCTGTCCTGCCATGAGAACTGATGGGACTTGAACACAGAGACAAGCCCCAGCTTGGTGCCCATGGGATTCAGGGATGCCTTACACATGGATGTCTGTACATCTGCCAGCAAAAACCTACAGGAGATCCATCAGGTAGAGAGCCCAGTCCTCATTCTACCCTTAGAGCACAAGCCTGGCAATCCCAAGTTGGTGGAGAAGACCAGCCACCTGACATACATGGCCCCGGAAATGTTATTCTGTCCAACAGCAAAGGCAATGGAGACACAGGTGAGAAACTATGATTACATCTCAGCTGTTTAAAACCACATTGGATTTTCTTAATTTCTTTTTTTTTTTTAATTAATTAATTTATTTTGGGCTGTGTTGGGTCTTCGTTTCTGTGCGAGGGCTTTCTCTAGTTGCGGCGAGCGGGGGTCACTCTTCATCGCGGTGCGCGGGCCTCTCACTATCGGGGCTTCTCTTGTTGCGGAGCACAGGCTCCAGACGCGCAGGCTCAGTAGTTGTGGCTCACGGGCCCAGTTGCTCCGCAGCATGTGGGATCTTCCCAGGCCAGGGTTTGAACCTGTGTCCCCTGCATTAGCAGGCAGATTCTCAACCACCGAGCCACCAGGGAAGCCTGGATTTTCTTAATTTCTTCATGAGTAAATCAAGTTTCCTTTGGTTTGCTGTCACTTGCTTAGGCTGCCGTTTAGAACTGAAGATTCAGTATTTGTTTCAGGTTTTTGGATGTTTTTGCATTACCGATAATCACACTAATTCCTAAAAGTCAAGTACCTTTTTTGTCTTTTTCTTTATAACTTCGTATGCCTTTTGAAAAGGGCTTTTATCAAACCAACAAAATACATGGACGCCTCAGCCAATGGAATGTACCATATTAATGTGAAATTTGCATTGCTAAAACAGCACTAATTTTGTCTGAATATGAACGAAAAGCACAAGATAAAAATGTTTATTTTGTTTTTTTTTAGATTATCATGATATATTAAGAACTAGATTGGAATGAAGATGGAAAAACAAAAGCAAAACAAGCAAACAAAAGACATGTTGGAAATGGATGCAGGTGAAGGGGAAGTTCATTGGAAACAAAACTGTAGTACTTTTTTTTTGGCCACACTGTGGCACGCAGGATCTTAGTTCCCTGACCAGAGATCGAACCCGGGTCCGCTGCAGTGGAAGATATGAGTCTTAACCACCGGATCGACAGGGAATTCCCGAAACTGTAACACTTTTAAAAATGAAAATGAAAGCACACCCTAAGCCCTGGAAAGATGAATATGTACTTCAGCAAACTTGAGAGAGAAACCAGAGGAATGTCAGTGATGAGGGGGTATCAGAGTCTGAACGCCGGCCTGTGCCCTGGAGCACGTGGGATGCATTGTGGAAAGTTGGTCACCACCCGGGATTCTGCGTGAGGTGGCTGGAGTCTCTTCAGACGTTGGCAGGAGACTCCTGTTTTGAAATTCCAGCACTCTCTGTTCTGCATCATTTCATATATTACATAACCTGGTTAAGGTCGGCGTGCATGTCTCTCCCTGTCTTCTAATGGGTACAAGAAGAAACTCTGCTATAATCTCTCTCTGCCCCACAGTGCGGGGTTCTTCTGTACAAAGTCAGCACACAATAAAGGTGTACGTAAGTGAATAGTGCCACCGCTCATTCCAGCTTTGGTTCCCTCTTCTGTGAACACAGGAACGAATTCCCAAAGGGAACAGCGTTAGATCTCACTGACGGTCCCTTCTCACCCAATCTGCACAAAGTTCGGGGGGTGGGGGCCGCTGTGGCCTTCGGTGTCTGCGTCAGCCCCTGGCAAGTGGCGGTACCTGGGGAGTGTAGGGGCTGCTTGACTCACCTCCCAGTCTGCTAGTAGTCTGCCAGTTGGACACCGTGACTTCTTTCTATTGAGCCCCATCTCCAGGGACAAGTCATCTGGGAAGTGTAAGTGGCAAATCACATGCTCCCTTAACTTGATGGTAGGGTCGAGGGTAGCAAGAGGGAGTTATTGTAAACCAGGCGGAAGAGAGGGGTCACGGTCAGGAAAGGCAGTAGGAGGCTCATGTGGGCATGGCCGCTGGGGAATTAGTGAATTTCCATCCTCACCCCCAGCTGAGAATAAACCCCATTCGACCACACCTCTTTTTTTTCCATACTCATAATGGCATTCACGGAGGTGGGCCTATAGTGGCTCTTACTTCACAGGTGTTTGTATCATCTGCTCCGGCTGCCCTAACAAAGTACCAAGACTGAGCGGCTTAAACAACAGGAATTTATTTTCGCACCTTTCTGGAGGTTCGAAGTCCAAGATCAGGGTGTCCACAGGGCTGCTTCCCTCTGAGGCCTCTCTCCTGGGCGTGTAGAAGGCCATCTCCTCCCTATGTCCTCACATGGTCTTCTCTGTGTGTGTGTCTGTGTCCTGATCTCCTCTTATTCTGAGGACACCACTCATTCGGCAGCCGGACTCGCTCCAATGACCTCATTTCACCTTAATCACCACTTTAAAGACTGAATCTCCACACACGGTCACATTTGGAGAGGCACTGGGGGTTAGGACTTCCACATATGAATTTGGTGGGTCCTCACTTCCTCCCATAACCCTTTTCCAAAAGTATTTGTTGGCATATTTAACTAACTAACTAATTAAGAGAAAAAGGAAGGTAAGTCAAAGGTGACTTCAGATTCTCTTACACCCTCGGGCATGAGGACAGAAGGTCCCTGGGTAGGTACAGTGTCTGGTCAGGTGTGGAGGGCCAAGCAGAAGATGGGGAGCCTGAACACCTCAAGGATACGTGGTACAGAGTCGCCCAGGGTTGATGGTGATGAGACAGGTCACCTGGGCACTGTGGACCACAGTCTAACTCTCCTGATGATGACTATTTGGGTTCTTCCCAGTTTGGGGCTATGCTAAATGATGCTACAATAAACATGGGGGTCAGATGCTTGGTGGGACACTCGTTCTCTTTTCTCTTGGGCAGACCTAAGAGTAGCATGTCTTGGGCACGTGGTAAGAGTATGTTGAGGCTCATGTCCGATGGCCCAGATGGTTTTCTGAAGTGCTAGCCCAGTTTTCCAACCCCACCAGGACTGATTTAGAATCTCATTTGCTGTTGCTCATCAACAACGCCTGATATGGTCAGTCTCCTTAATTTTAGCCTCATTCTAGAAGGTGAGTAGTGGAAACTCACTGGGGTTTGTTTGTGTTTCTCTTATGACTGCTGGTGTTGACCATTTTTGAAATGATATCTTTTGACAAGTGTCTTTGCAAGACTTTACCCACTTTTTATTAGACTCCTCAGCTTATTGAAAAGTAAGATGTGTTTACATATGCAAGTGTTTTGTCAAAAAATATGCTATATATAATATGCCACAGGCAACAAATTATACACTGTGGCTTGCCTTTTTATTTTATCGTCTTGGTCACTTCAAGAGAATTTTATGAAGTCCAATTTATCCCTTTTCTCTGCCTTTTTTAAAAATTTCTTTATTTTATTTTAGGCTGTGTTGGGCCTTCGTTGCTGTGTGCAGGCTTTCTCTAGTTGTGGTGAGCGGGGGTTATTCTTTGTTGCAGTGCACAGGCACTGTGCATTGCGGTGGCTTCTCTTGCTGTGGAGCATGGGCTCTAGGCACGCGTGCTTCAGTAGTTGTGGTTCGTGGGCTTCAGTAGTTGTGTCTCGTGGGCTCTAGAGCGCAGGCTAAGCAGTTGTGGCTCACGGACTCTGTTGCTCTGCGGCATGTGGGATCTTCCCGGACCAGGGCTCAAATCTGTGTCTCCTGCATTGGCAGGCAGATTCTCAACCACTGCGCCACCAGGGAAGCCCCTCTCCCCTTCTCTTTTAAGGGTATTCTTATGTGTGTCCTCTCTAAGGAATACCTCCAAATTGTAAAAGTTTACTCCTATGTTTTAGCCTTTGCATTTAGGTCTCTGATCCATTTCAAAATAATTTTGTATATGGTGTTAGATAGAAATTCTTTTTTTCTCATATGGATGTTGAGTTGTTCTAACACCAGGGCATTTTTGTCAATATTAAGTGATCACAAATGTGTAGATCTATTTCTCAGCTCTCTGTTCTGTTCTGTTGATCTATGTGTCCATCTTTTCACCAATAGCAAGCTGTCTTAATTACTGTAACTTTATAATAAGGCTTGAAATCAAGTAGCACAAGCTCTCCAGTCTGGTTCTTCTTCTTCAAAATTGCTTGACTATTGTCCTTTGAAATTCTAAACAAGCTTTAGAATCAATCATCAGTTTTTACAAAAATTCCTATTGAAGTTTTGATTGGCATGTATTCACTTTACATATCAATTTGGGCAGAATGAATATCTTCACGATATGGAGTTTTTCAATCCATGACTATGTTATATCTCTCATTTTATTTATATTTCCTTTAATTCTCAGTACTATGTTGTAGTTTTCCATGTAGAATTTGTACGTTTTACATTTGATTTAGTTTATTGCTATTTGTTTAATATTTCAACAATATTATAAATGGAATTTTAAAAAAATAAATTTTCTTATTATTTGTCATCACTTTGTGGAAATACAACTGATTGACATTAATGTGGACTTTGTGTTTTGTAACCTTGTTAAATTCACATAGCAAGTCTAATAGGTATTTTGTTTTGCATAGGCAATTGTGTTGTCTAGGAAACCTTTCCAAATTTTGTCTTATTTCTTGTTTGTTATTTACTTATTGTCTTATTACCATGGTTAAGACTACGAATATGATGTTGAATAGAAGTGGACACCTTCATCTTGCTCCCAGTCGTGGAGAGCATGCAATCTTTCATGATTAACAGTGGTGTCAGCTTTAGGTGTATGCTGATGTCCTGTGTCAGTTTGAAAATTTTCATTCTACCCATAGTTTTCTGAGTGTTGTTAATAAAGGAATTGTAAGTTTTGTCAAAAGTTGTTTCTGCATTTATTGAAATAATATCATCTTTCTCCTTTATCTTGCTAATATGATGAATTGCATTGGTTGATTTTGCCAAGTTGACTCAGTCTTAAATTCCTGAGATAAACCCCATTTGTGCATGATCTGTCATCCTCTGATAAGTTGCTGGACTCGATTCATTAACATGTTTGAAGATTTTTGTTTCTATATCATGAGACGCACAGTCCTGTAAAATGATAATGTACCTATGACCAAGTGGAGTTCATCTCACTAATGCAAGGTTGGTTTGACATTTGAAAGTCAATTAATTAACATACCATATTAATAGAATTAAATTGAAAAATGTGTTTATTCAATAGATACAGAAAAATAAGTTTCAAGGAAGTACAGCCCCCATCCATGATTAAAAGTTCATAGCAACCTAGGATAAAAGGGCAATCTTCCAAACTTAAGGACATCTTTAAAACTTACAGCAGCACAATGCTTAGTGAAGACAGACTGATCTTCCCACCTCGGGTGATGGCAAGGATGCCTCCCTCACACTTCTGTTGCATCACACCAGAGATTCTGGCTCGTGCAAGAAGGGTAGACAATGAAGGAGACAGCAAGCAAGCTGGAAAAGTTGGAATAAAACTTTATTCACAAAAGACATAATCATTTATACAGAAAATTTTAAAAATCTACAGAAAGCTAATATAACCAATAGCCAAAGTTAGCAAGATTGCAGAACACCTGGTCAATATACAAAAATTACTTGTACTTCTATATAAACAACATCAAAATATGTCGCACAAAGGCATTCCCAATGGCTTAAATAAATAAATAAAATGCTTAGTAATAACTTTAATAAATGTTGTTCAAAATTTCTACCCTAAAATTTATAAAACATTCCTGAGAAAATTTTTAAAGGCCTAAATAAAAGGAAAGGTTGAGTATATTTACGGATTGAATGAGTTAATATAAGAGAGCGGTTTTCCACAACTTGATCTATATTATCAATTAAATCCCAATCAAACCCCACAGGCCTTTTTGTAGAAATTGAGGAACTAGTTCAAAATTTACATGGTAATATAAAGGACTTAGAAGTTCCAAAACAATTTTATGAAAGAAAATTAAAGTTAAAGGACTTATGCTTTTAAATTTAAGACTTTCTGTAAAGAGATAAAAACAAAACAACATGGTATTGAGCTAAGGATAGACAGATCTCAATGGGACATTGTTGAGAAGCCAGAAATGCACCCACACTCAAACGGGCAACTGTATTTTTTGGCAAAAGTGACAAGATAATTCACTGGGTTAAGTATAGTCTTCAATAAGTGGCACTGAAACAGCTATGTACTGGATGGGGAAAAAAATAATGTTGACTCTTCCTACATACCCCACAGAAAATTACTCCAAAATGAATCATAATAGGTAAATGTAAGAGCTAAAATCATAACAATTGCAAAAATTACATAGGAGAAAATCTTCATGACCTTGGATCAGGCATATATTTCTTTAAAAGGACACACAACACACATACACATCCCACAAGGCAAAAAGAATAATTTTTGAAAATTGAATTTTATCAAAACGGGAAGTTTTGCTTGTTGAAAAACTCCATTAATAAAATTTAAAAAAATGAAAATGCAAGCCACAGATTGGGAGAAAATATCTGCAAAACCTGTATCTGAAACCTGTATCTGCAAAAGGACTTGTGACCAGAATATATAAAGAACTCTTACAATGCAAAAATTAGAAGAAAAACAATGCATTTTAAAAATGACCACAAGAATTGTACAGCCAGTTCAGAAAAAAAGGTATATGGATGGCCAACAAGCACATGCAAAGATGATCAATGTCATTAGTTATTTGGAAAATTCACATTAAACCATAATGAAATGCCACTTTGTTCTGAAACATACGTGTGGGATTTTACCTCAGGGAGGTGACTGAGTTTCAATATTGAGAGCTTAATGCCATCGAAAGAAGAATGTATTACTCACTTTTCACATATCAGATCAGACAACATTCCGAGTTTCTTTAAACAGTCTATGCTGGTTGGGATGTGAAGAAAGGTGCAGTCTCTTATACTGATATTTGAAGTATAAAACAGAACAGAAATTTGGCAATTCCAGCTAAAACCACACATTTAGTCACCCTACGGCCCAGATATCCCATTTCTTAGGTTCCAGGATGAAGCTGCACCTTCTCCAGCAAGAGCCTGTAAGAAAGCTGCCGACCACAGCACCATTAATAAAGTACACGCTTATAACCAGCACAAAGACCCTTCACTAGGGGTCTGGTTGAATAACTATGATGCACCCTTGAAGACAATACTATTCAGCTACTTTTGGGAAAAAAGGGAAAATTCTCTAGAAAGCAATTCGTAGTGATCTCCTTGAGTTATTGTTAAGAAAACATAGCAAGTTTGGGAAGGAGGTATGTAACCTGAGAAAGAAAGGGAGAGGGTTTATTGACTTATGGTCATGAACGCGTGCATGTATTTGCTTACATTTGCAAAAAGAAACGCTGGGAAGACTTGCAGAAGTTAATGAGGGCAGAGACGGACAGCAGGAGGGCAGGAGAGATGGAAAACAGGGGAGACAAAGGGGCCAAGACTGCTGATCACACGTCGCGTGACAACCATGGAAGTTACTGAATTACAAAAATTCAGTCGAAAAGAGGAAAAGTCCTAAAATTAATCTAGGTAGGAAAAAGATAAATCTTTGTATAAAATTGATAACACATAAAATACTATCTTCAAGTAATTCTGAATACTGTTTTGTGGATCCCAAGTGTGATATTTTCTATATGCAAAATAATTTACAAAGAAAAAAAAAACTGTACTGAGTTATTTATTGTTAGTAGTAATGTTGATATTTATGGTTTTGAAATTTTATGTGTATTTCAAAATAAATCAATAAATATACAGTGGTGAAAGAAACAAGACTTTCAATATATGAGGAGAGATATAAAGAAATATTAACATTAAATATGAGTTAAAATATATGTGTGCTTATCTCAGATATAGTTTAGTATCTACCAGAATTCACGATCTATATATATAATATATATTTTTTCTCAGACTAATGTAAAAATCTAGAAAAGTCAGAGATTTCAAAAGATAAATATAAAAACATGTTCTTCTTCTCATCCCATTATAGTATACACCCAATTCATCATATTTGTATATAATTTTTTAAAATTCAAGTATAGTTGATTTACACTGTTGTGTTGGTTTCAGGTGTACAGCACAGTGATTCTAGTGTATATACACATATATGTATTATTTTTCAGATTCTTTTCCATTATAGGTTATTATAAGGTATTGTATATAGTTCCCTGTGGTATACAGTATGTCCTTGTTGTTTATCTATTATACATATATAATAGATTTGTTAATCCTTAACTTCCAATTTATCCCTCCCCCGACCGTATATAACTTTTAAAAATCACCAAATATTTATAAAAGTCAAAAAATATAGAAGGCAGTTCCTGGCTTTGCATCTCCAGGAGGATGCTGCCTCTACCGTCCCCTTGTCACATGCCCTGCCTTCCTGTGCTCAGAGGAGGCATCGTATATTGTGGGTCCCACATCTTCTCCAGCCCCCATGCCCTGAATGTCTCTGAAGACACACACAGTCAAGGTACTGACCCTTATCACCACAAGGTTCCTTCCTGTTCCCCTTTGTAAACACGCCCCCTCCCTCTTACTTCCTAACTCCCCCACTTTGTCTCTCCTACCTGGAAACCACCAAACTGTTCTCCATTTCTAAACTTTTGTAATTTCAAAATGTTCTCCTGGTGGAATCACGCAGTGTATAACCTTTGGCATTGGCTTTTGTCCTTCAGCCCGATTCTCTGGAGATTCATGCGAGGTCTTGTGTGGACCAACAACTCACTCCTGCATACGGCTGAGCATTAGTTTGTTCTACCTACTGAAGGACATCTGGGCTGATTCCAGTTTCTGTCTATTATACATAAGGCTAATATGAACATCCGTGTACAGGGTTTGTGTGAATGTAAGTTTCTGTTTCTCTGGGAATGATGCCCAAGAATGCAATCTCTAGACTTCATGGTAGCTGCAAGTTTAGTTTTATAAGAAACTGTCAAACTAGTTTCCAGAGTGGATTTACCATGTTATATTCCCACCAGCACTGGATGAATGATCTCGTTTCTCTGCATTCTTACCAGACTTTGATGTTATCTCTATTTTATTTTTTTTTAACTTTAGCCATTCTGATAGGTGCATATATTTCACTGTGGTTTTAGTTTGCATTTCCTTGATGGCTAATGACGTTGAACATCCTTCACATGCTTATTTGCCATCTACATATCCTTTTCGGTGAAATTTCTTTTGACTAAATTTTAATTGGATTGTTTTTTATTGTTTTAGTTTACTCTTTTGCTTTGAGTAGTCTTTATGTATTCTAGATACCAGTCCTTTGTCGGATATATGGTTTGGCCAAAAAGTTTGTTCAGTTAGTGAGTATATTGTTGAATAAAATTCTTGGTGAAAATGAAAAATGTGTCTTTTATTTTTACTTAAAACCGAACAAACTTTTTGGCCAACCCAATATTTTCTGTCTGCAACTTACCTTTTCATTCTTTCAGAGAACACAAGTTTTAAGTTGGATGAAGCCCAATGTATCAAATTTTCCTTTTATGGATTGTGCTTTTGGTGTTCAGTCTACAAATTCTTTGCCTTGCTTTAAATCTTGAAGATTTTCTCCTCTATTTTTCTAAAAGTTTCATAATTTGACAGTTAAGTCTGTGATCCATGTTTAGTTAATTTTTGTGTAAGATATGAGACTTGGGTTGGAGTGTGTGTGTGTGTGTGCGACTTATGGATGTCCAATTGCTCCGACACCATTTGTTGAAAAGACTAACTTTCCTCCATTTAGTTGCTTTGCATCTTTGTCAAAATAAGTCAGGAATATTCGTCTGGGTTTGTTTTTGGATTGCCTTTTCTGTTTCAATGATGTAATGCCTTGACATCCGGGAAACTGATTCGTCTCACTTTACCCTTCTTTGTCAAAATTGTTTTAGCTATCGTAAGGTTTGTGCCATTAAAAATAAGTTTTACAGTAAGCTTGTCTGTATCTACAAAACCCTTGCTCGGAATCTAAGTAGTGCTTTAAACACTTGTTCTCACTGAATTTTTCACTAAAAATATCATAAAAGTCCAGTTTGCTTCTGGTCAAGTTTCCTTTTCCCCAGATGTCTGTGTGCTGGGAACAGGTCATTTGAGATGCAAAAATAAAAATTCACGCTCACTTTCCTCAAGGAATGCAAGGTTTGGGGCTGACTGCTAACTCAGGAATTTATTTTAAAAACTAAATGTTATTTTAAGTGTGTATTTCCATTGGGCCTTAAAATTTAACATCCCAAGTCAACTGTGCTTTACACTGGAGAGCAGGGCTCCTGAGGCATGCTCGGATCTGCCTGGATTACGAGTGTCCATGACACTCAGGTGAAGAGGAATCTCCAAGGAGGGAAGCGAGGGTTAAAACGTAAGCAAGTCTCCCTGTGATCTTTTTGTTTCTTTCCCTCAACACCCTGCTGTACCTTTTAGAAGTAAAGGTGAATAACCAAGAGCAAGCCATCCACTCATTCTTTCATTCATTCAGTCAATACTTGTCCAGCTCCCACAATTTGCCAGACCTGAAGTCAGGTCAGAGAACCGTCACACCAGGACACCAGCAGCAGCTCTGGCTGTGGCTGCCACAGAGCCCCAAGGCAGAGGGATGAAGGGGCACCGTGGGGAGGATGCTCTCAGGGGAAGCAACGTGTGGAGACTGATGTGGGAGGGGGTGTGGCTGCAGGAAGAAGGGTCAGCAGGCCAGGGGGCCCGAGCAGAGAGCAAGGGGGCAGCCAGCCCGATGGCTGCCTGCCAGTGGAACTAAGCAGCAAGGGCCTTCCACCTGGTGGATGCAGGGGAACCTTTGGAACTGTGGGGATTCCCAGGAAGCAGCACCCTTTCCTAGCCTGGCTCTGAGCAGGTTGAGGAATAGAATGGAACGTGGAGGCCTCTGTAATCACTGCCGGGGCCAAGCTGCCGGCCTCTCTGCCTGAGCAAGGCCTCTCCGCAGGTCTGTGTGGAAGATCCAATCCGTCTAGTTGAAATGGAGAGAATGAGAGCAGAGAGGATTGTTTCTAGAAGCAGCTTAAGTGCCAGAAAGGCACAGAGTTCTATTCTGGGAGTGAGGGGTGTGTGCGGGGTGAGGGCCTGCCGGGGCCTGGAGTCTCCCTACCCCGCCCCAGCCTCTCTTCTGCTTTCCTTTCTAGGCTACACTCTGCCCGCCCCCTTGGCCATCCCCCCCATCTTTCTGTCTTCCAGAGCCCTTCTCTCTACTCTTAACTTTAATTTTCTAAAATACCTTTACTGTGTGTAGAGAAAAGATGCAGAATTCCATCCGGGGCAAAGGCATCCCTCTCCCTATAGAGGCATGCAGGTGGCCGGTGGCAGCAACGCTGTCCTTCCCCTCCAGAGGCCTCTGTGACGGTGCCTTAGCCCTGAGCAGAGCAAATGGCCATGGGGTGAGCCGCTAACCTGCAGGTCCCAGACGAGGGGCCCAGGGTCCTGTAGGGAGCACCCTGCCCGGGAAGCCTCTCTCTACCTGCCACGCTCTGGACGATGGCCCAAAGACACATAAGTGACAGTCTAAACTGCAAATCCAAGACTTTGTTTATCTTTATATTTTGAAGGGTGGGGGGATGAAGAGAGGAAGAAAGAGACAAAAATGCAAATTTTTGACAACCTGTTTTTTTTTTTTGAAGAAAGCGCTCCTAAATTAGTTCACTATACCTCTGTGACTCTTTTTAAATGATAACACATATTTTTCTTTTAATTTTCAAAGTGTAAAATATTTCACATGGTAGCAATGTACAGAGCAACAGAATCCCACGTAACCATCATTCCAAGTTAATAATCTTTTGTGACATTTGCAGCAGATGTATTTTTCAGAAATAACACAGTGGACTCCCCTCACCCCTCTTCCCAGGCACTCAGTGGGCCTGCAGCAGAGGGGAGACCTTCCTCCCCACAGCATTACTGCAGTCCCCACCCGCATGTGTAGATAGCACACATATTGCTGGGTTTTGTCAAATTCTGTCATCGGCATCAAGTTGTCTGTATCCTTTTTTAAAAAAAATATTATTTTCCCCGCTCAACTCTATATTCTCGGGACTTATTCCTGTTGATACCAGCAGAGCTATCTTACTCGCTTTCATCCCTGGGAACGATTCTGTTCCATGGAATATGCCGCAGACTCTGTATCCAGGCCTCTCCTGCCATTTAGGACGTTTCCAGCCCTGCATTTTGCAAACAATGCTGCAAGCGCTGTGCTGGGGCCTCCGTGCCCCTGCCTGGCATTCTTCTTGCGGTGGGACAATGAGGCAAGGAATCCAGGGTGAGAGGGAGTGGGCATCTCCTGCTCTTTCAGATGTGGCCAAATGCCTCCCTAATTCCTTTGGAGCCATTTCAACTAGCATGGCAGGGAGAGCGAGTGCCCTGTCTCTGCACACCCTGGGCCTTGTTTGGTGTCATCCAGCGGGCGTAAAGTGGCATCTTATACACCGTATGATTTCCCTGTCAAGAGTGAACGCGCGCCTCTGCTAACTAAGCTCTTAGGTCTCCTCTGCGTGGAGGGTCTGCCTGCATCCCTGACCCATTTCTCCATTGGGTGGCTTGCCTTCACCCGCTGACGTTGGGAACCCCTCCTGATTCTGCAGAGCAGTCTTTGCCATTTAGGTGGGCCGCAAATATCTTCTATCTTCAGCAATTTATTTTCTATCCAACTGAAGTTTTTACTTTTAATGCAATCAAATGTATCAAACTTTTCTTTCTGCATTCCTTCCAGTAGTAAAAAAAAAAAAAAAAATCCTCCCTTACCCCTGGCTCTGCAACCCAGCTGTGTCAGAGTGTGTGGGAGAGCTTGGGGAGGGCTGGTGTGCGCGCCTGACTACGTGCCGCCGAATCGTGGTCTGGGCGAGCCGTTTGGGTGCACAAACCGAGAGTTAGCAAAAGGATATGAAGCATGGCCCCAGACAAACGCCCTATACAGCCTCGCTTCTCTGATGAAAGCAATTGTCAAAACACACTTCCTTCTCCTCCCATGTTTTCTTGCGAGCGAGGATCCTACCTGCTCCGGCCGGTCGGAGCGACTCGCGCCGTCTCTGCAGCCCCCTGGGCGCGCTCACACCCGCACTCACGCCCCGCGGTGCGCTCCGGAGTGTAAAACGGAGAATGCGAAGCGAGTGATGGAGTAGCTGCCGGAGGGACTGAGGGTGGGGTGGGGAGAGGTGGGGGATGGAGGTGAGCTAAGTTCTTCCAACGACTGTCTTGCAGAAACACTTAAAAGAAAAGGGAAAAGAAAAAACTGACAACTCTTATCTCTTTCCACTTGCCCAGAGCAGCTCCCGCGGCGCGCGGACCTCTCCGGGCAGCGCGCGTGTGCGCGCACACGTGTGTGCGAGTCCACGCCGTGAACGTGGAGGGCTGAGGACTCTCGAACACTTCTCCTTCCAGACAGCCGCCGATTGCAGGACGAGGGCGCTCGGGTCTTCGCTGCCCCGGAAACGGGTCTGCAGTAACTCGGATCCCTCATCCCGTACCCGGCCCGCGACCCTCCCCCCACCCCTGCACGCGCCATCCAGTTCCCGCTCGGCGCTCCAGGCCCGGGACTCGGACGCCGGCGGGGACCTGGGCGCGGGGCCGCGCGCACGCCTCGCCACTAGGGTCTGCGGTTCCGGGCGGGCGGGGAGGAGGGATGAGCCGAGAGCCAGGGGAGCGAGCAGGCCAAGCCTACAGGATGCTGAGAAATGGCGAGGGAAGGATTCTCGGGGCGCAGCGCAGGAGAAACTTCAGGAAGCGCGTCGGAGGCGGGGCATCTGTGGAGAGGATGGGCACTGTGCTGCCACTAAAGGAAACCGGGAGGGACACGTTAGCGGCCAGGAGACCTCGCAGTCGTCCGAGCTCCGGGGTCGAGCCGCTGGTGGGAGAGCCGGGTCGCCGGCTGAGCCCAGAAAGTGCAGAAGAGAGCTCCCTGCGTCCTGGGGCCCCAGCCCAGGTCCCCACCCGCGGCGCTGCCCGCAGGGCCCAGGCTTTCGGGCCCGTTTGAAAACCCCGGGCCGCGTCCCAGCTCGGGGTTCCTGGACAGGAGCGGCGGGGACCCCTGGGCCTCGCGCGGGTTCGCCTACGACTTTGTTTTCCAGACACACGTGGCCACATCAGAAGAGAGTTTGAGAACCTCGGAAATCCAAAGTGTCCATAGAATCGTGAGCGGGCTCAACCCCGCTTGGAAGGCATTTACGTTTCATTTTGACTTAAATTTTGTACAATTTATAGCGACGTGTTTCGGTTTTCCAAAAAAGAAAAGAAAAACAAAGGAAAATGCAGAACTCTCGCGCTCTTTCTCCTTGTTTTTGCTGTCACTCGCTCCGCAGTCCCGCCAGGAAGTGCGGGCACAGGAGAACTCGGTTAGGAACACACTGGAAATGTGCCTTATACGTTGAAACGACTTACATTTCACACGTAGCTTTATTCGGGGCAACAACGTAAAATGTGTCTCTTTAATCTTAACTGACCCGCCTCCAAATTTACACGTTCCACAATGGCACCTATTTTCCCACCAAACTCTTACAAACTCCCCGGAAGACAGGGCAAAAGGCGGAAAGAGAGAAAGGTCGAGCGAGGCTCAGGTTTTATTGAAATGCTCCAGGGTTATTGTCCTTCTTCTCCGAATCAAACCGACGTGGGAGGAGGCAGGTCGGGAAGCCCGCCTCCCGTCGGTGGCCGGGGACAGCGCCGGGGCCACCGCGATGGGGACGAGGCGGCAGCCGCGGGCCACAGCGCCCCCTCGCCGCCCGCGCGCACGACTTCGGGCCGCGTCGCCGCTCAGCCTGCCCGGCTCCCGGGAGCCCCAGGACGGAGGTGGAGGGCGCCTTGGCCTGCGCCGCCGCCGCCGCTTTCCGGGGAGGACCCGGAGCCCAAGCCCGCGCGCGTTTCTGCCGTTTCCCAGAGCTTGGCCTCCAGGAAACCACAGCGCCTTGAAACGTGCATGTCCACGCCGACTTGTTCCAAAGGCATCGCCACTGTTGGGACAAGAAACAGTAATGTGACAGTGTTAACAACCACCACACCCGCTTTTTGAATGCACATCTGGGGCAAAGGGGCGGGGGGATCCACCGTAAACCTGAAAGCTCACTGCCCAGGTTAATGGTTCCGTGTGAGCGCGCTTTCCGGGCACTTACCCGGTTGGCCCTGCGTGCCGGCCCTTCTCTTTAAATCCAGCTTGGAGGGCAATTGAAAGCAACAGAAGCCAAGTGTACGTCCGGATCGAGACGCTCCACAGGCCCGAACGCCCTCCACGACCGTGAGCGAAGCATCTAGGTCCCTGCTCTCGGAGAGAGGAGGCCTGGCGGCCCGGGGCGCAGCCGAGCGCTCCCCGCGGTGACCCGAGACTCAGTTCCCGCGAATCCAGGCCACAGTCGCAGGCGGCCGCGCTCCCAGCCACCGCGTCGAGCCTCCACACATGCAGCCTGTTCTTTCGATTGAGTTTTTTAAAAGAAGACCCAGCCAACTTTAATCTACGAAAAGGGAAAGTGATTTTAAAAAATCGGAGAGCTTTAAAGCGAAACAGAGTTTATATATCCCAATAACAATGCTGAGCGTACGTTTTAATGTCTCTGCGTAGGCATTTTAATTTGCTACAGTCACTACTAATAAAAACGGCATGTAGGGCGATTCGACCGTTTAATAGTGCAAGGTAGACGGTTTTTATTAGTAGCAGGCAGCAGTACGGAAAATTTAGATTTCAGTGGAAGAGTATAATTGCTGGGGGATAAAATACACTCAGAGAAGAGACTGTCTTCAGAATCAGCAGCGCCGAGCTAAAGGCAGAGGGAAGTGCCAGGCAGCCCTTTCTGGAGATGCACCCTGGGCGAGTTGAGACCCTCCAAAGCCACGTGCACATGTCTGGTTATACACTTAATTGATGTCAAAATCGAGTGTATCGGAGCTTATGCTCCTGTTCCAAACTGGGGATGTTTTTGTAATAATTCGCTGTTTTCTTTTCTGCCCCTGGCAGAGATCAGGCCCAGGAGAGAGATCGAGGGAGGGCGAGGGAGGGCGAGGGGGGGCAGGCCCAAATGCTAATGAGACAACAGCAGGCGCTGGTCTTTGGAAATGGAAATACTCAGGCCAGTCTTCCTTGGAGATAAACATTAGACCTGATTTTTTCACTTAAACTATGTAATTGGAAGCGAACCGAAGGCCTGTAACCTGATCTGCTGCTGTTTACGTTGGTCATCCAACGTGTGTCTGTCTCATTTATGGCCTCTTCCCGGCCAAATACCCTCCCAGGAAGACCACAAATGCCGTGGGTCCTGTCAAAGGCATGCGCCACAGGGCTGCTGGGGCCTCTGGCTCTCTCTCCTTCTCTTTCCTTTTTAACGCTAGGATAATTGATTTAAAATATCTGCCCTGAACTGAATTAGGACGTCCTGCTTGGGGTCACAGCATTGTTGAAACTCCCCTGCTGGGTGCTCACAGCGGCCCAGAGTGTGTGGGAAGTAGTGGGGGAGGGGCGGGGCGGGGCGGGGCGGAGGAGGCTGTGTTTGTGGGGGAGGTGGCGAGTGAGGTGTAGCGGGAGCGGGCTGGGGTTTGTAGGCAGCGTGGGGGGACAGGAGGGAGCGAGTGGCTTGGGGGCTCGGGGGAGAGGCGGCTGGTTAAAGGGCCTGGACCGCACCTGCCGGGAGCCACGCACCCGCAGGCCAAGGAGGGTGGGTTCTGCTCAAGCCCGGCACTGCCGTTTACATCTGGTTCCCTTGGACCTAGGGAAAGACAGACGCACCCTGACTGCCTCGAAGGTTCTGCAGGCGATCAGGCCGCAGACTGGGGCCTCATGGTCCCCGCGCTGCAGCCGCAGCCAGCAGAGCGGCCGCAGGACGCGCGCGCGGCGCCCGCGCGACCGCGACCCGAACGCGATAACTCTGGCCACTCTGAGAGCTGCCCAACCAACAGGGGGCTGCGGGAAGGGGGGGTCTGCGGGCCTGAGCTCCCACCTACCGCGTTCTCCCCCTACAGGTCACCCACCCGACACGGCCGCCGAGGAAGTGGCACCTGTTGTGTGGGCCACCCCGCCGTATCCGCACACACCCGAGCCCCCGTGGACCTCCTGAGAGCCACCGGTGACCTCCCCCCATCTCCCCCCGTCCCCCAGCCCAGTCGCCAGACGCCCGCTTCCGCTGGCCCGACCCCCAGAGAAGGTACGGGGAGAAGGGTGTTTTCGAGGAACTGGGGGTCCCAGGGCCCTTTTTCCTAGCATCTCGCCGCTGGGCCCTGCGAAGCTCCTCCCGAGTCGCCTGTTACCTGAGCTACCTGTGCCGCCGACTGCGCCGCCCGTGCCACCAGCCTGTCGTTTTCTCTTCCCTTCCCGAGTGACAGCGAGGCTTCACGTCGTGCCAGAGGCGGTCTGTCCAGTGACAATCATTCCCCAGAGTGTTTTACAACACACATCCGAAAGGAGTCAACTTATTAAAACAAAATAAAATAAAACTCTTTGGAGGGGGTGGCGTCTTCCCGGACGAAGCACTGGAGGCGTGGGCTAAAACGCTTCCTAGAGCAGAAAGTCCTAACACCGCGGGACCGGCTTGCCACTACGGACTTCGGGGCAGAAAGCTCACCTCAGGGCCCTCCTGGCAGTTCGCAACGAAAGTGCCCCGTATCCGGGTCCCGCGGGGACACGCTGGGCGGCGCGGGGCCGGAGACCACACGCGAGGCCACGCGGGGAGCTTCGCACCGCGCGGCAGGCAGGGTGGACGCAGGAAGGTGGAAGTCAGCGCCACGCACGGCAACCCCTAGAGGACCCGGGCCTCGGGTGCCACACTCCCGCCCCATCACCCGCGGCTCTCGGCCCTTGCACTAGGGTCCTGCGCTCAGTCACCCGGGCGGAGAGGGGGCACGGGCCGTTCGTCCCCCCAAGTGGCAGCCCGGCGGTCTCTGCCGGGTTCTCGCGGGCCGAGCTGGGGGCGGGGCAAGGGAAGGGGGCCAGCGCGGCTGGGTCTGGGGGGCTGGCCGAGGAAGGTGGGAGGGCGGGTGCCGGGAGTCCGCGCGAGTGGGAGGGGGTGCGCACTGCTCGGCCCCGCCAGGCTGCGGGGCCGCGAGCCGCGGGCTGGGTCTGCGCGAGAGGCGACTGCGCCACAAAAGCCTGCGCGTCGCTATCGCCTCCTCCTCCCTCCTTCCTCCCTCCCGCCGCCCGCTCCTCCGCCCCTCTCCCGGGCCCGTCTCCGCCCCTCCCCCGGCCGCGGCCTGGCGGCTGGAGCCGGCAAAGCGGGCGGGGCAGGGGAGGGGGCGGGCGCCCGAATATGCAGATGAGCTCGTGACGGACAGCTCTGCGTTCCAATGTCCCTCGGAAACTCGAGCGCTCCTTCCTCAACTCCTCACTCCCGAGTCCAGACTCCCCCAAACCCCGACCGCCGGCCTGGCGCGCGGCTGCGCCCACCGGCTCTGCGCTGCCGCTGCCGAGGCCGCCGCCGCCGCCGCCGCCCAGCCGCTCCCCCGGCCCGCGGGCCGCCCGGGCTAGTGTGCAGGCCGGCCTGCCTCGGCCGGCGGTCCCCGCGCCCGCCGCCGCCGCGCCGCGCCCCGGCCGGGCGTGGATGGAGGGCGCCGCGCGCCCTGCCCGCTGTTCGGCGTGACGCGGGCCCGGCGCCCCGCGCCCACCATGTCCTACCCGCAGGGCTACCTGTACCAGGCGCCCGGCTCGCTGGCGCTATACTCGTGCCCGGCGTACGGCGCGTCGGCACTGGCGGCGCCGCGCAGCGAGGAGCTGGCTCGCTCGGCGTCGGGCTCGGCGTTCAGCCCTTACCCGGGCTCCGCGGCCTTCACCGCGCAGGCGGCCACGGGCTTCGGCAGCCCGCTGCAGTACTCGGCCGACGCTGCCGCTGCCGCCGCCGGCTTCCCATCCTACATGGTAACCGCGCGCGGGCGGGCGGGCGGGCGGGCTGGACGCGGGACGCCGGGCGCGGAGACACTGATCGCGGCGCTGGCGGAGCGGGGCCGGGGATCCGCGAGCTGGGCCGCGGGGAACGTGCCGTGGGAGGTGGCTCCGCAGTCGCCGACTGGGGTCGCCGCGCTGCTGGCGGGACGAGAGGCCAGGACAAGAGGCAGGGCGGTCGGCCGGCGACGTCCTGAGCGCGGGCCGAGACTCGCGCTCCACGCCCTTCCACTCGGCTGCAGGGGTCATTTTCCCCAAGAGCCTGTGAAGTGCGACTCCGCTGGGGTCGGGATGGGATCTGTCCTGGGTGGTCCTTCCTTCAGGCGCCGAAGCTCGACCAGCAGTCCGGAGCGGGCCGGCGCTCGCTTCTTTCGGCGCGAGGCGCGAGGGTCGGCGCCACTGGGGCCTCCGGGGCGATTACCGAGTGTTTAGCATCTACTTGTAGGGGCTTGGGGTCACAGGGTTGGGGAAGGGAGGGAGCATCGGCAGAGGCTCTGGGGCCCGGCCCGGCCGCCAAGATCTCAGCCTTAATCTGTCCCACAGGCCATGCTTCGGAAAAACGTGTCGGCCGGCGTTTGGCCAGCTAAGTGCTGCGCACCGAGAGCAGCTCCTGCTTCCCCGACCCGTGGTCGGCCCGCGCTCCTCGGGGTCTGCGGCTGGGCCCGGCCGGGTGTGGCAAAACTCATTTTAGATGATGGAGGCCGTAACGGGGGCTTGTGGCCACCTCCCGCGCTCGGCGGAATTCCAGGGCAGCACTGGAGTTGCTGGGGCCTCGGCGAAGGCTGTAAAAGTCTCGAATTTAAACGTTAAAGGCTGAATTAACATGCTAATTACCACGTATTTGAAGAATTCGAAACGGTGACTGGCTTCTGAGTTGCAAATTGGATTTGCCGAGCTTTAGGGCGGTGAATAGCGGAGCGGGGGCTCTGGGGTAGTTTTTTAACCATATAAGGGCGGGGGAGGGGGAGTAGGGGAGGCAGCCGCACTTAACATCCAGAGAAATTTAGATATCAGGAAACTACCTGTGGGCCTGTGTGTGCGTTCGTGTTTGTGTACGTCTGTACTGGCGGCCCAGGGGCATTTGGGGGAAGATGCCTCGTTTTAGGAAAGTGAAATAGTTGGAAAATTTGATAATAAAACCGTATCGCTTTTCTTGATCAACAGCTGGCCTTAAATTACCCGCTGAGTCCTTTTGCTCAGTTGCCGCGGGAAGCGCAGCTATAGCGCCGGAGGCATCGTGGGAAAGGCGGCCACGGGCGGGCGGAGGGGTCGCCTTGGCGCTGACGCCTGGCAGGTCCCCAAGCGACCCGCTCACCAGGCTCTTGTCGGTTGCAGGGTGCGCCCTACGACGCACACACGACCGGGATGACGGGCGCCATCAGCTACCACCCTTATGGAAGCGCGGCCTACCCGTACCAGCTCAATGACCCGGCCTACCGCAAGAACGCCACGCGGGATGCCACGGCCACGCTCAAGGCCTGGCTCAACGAGCACCGCAAGAACCCCTACCCCACCAAGGGCGAGAAGATCATGCTGGCCATCATCACCAAGATGACCCTCACGCAGGTCTCCACCTGGTTCGCCAACGCGCGCCGGCGCCTCAAGAAGGAGAACAAGATGACGTGGGCCCCCAGGAACAAAAGCGAGGATGAGGACGAGGACGAGGGCGACTCGGCAAGGAGCAAGGAGGAGAGTCCGGACAAGGTGCAGGAGGGCACCGAGACTTCGGCGGAGGACGAAGGTGAGGGGGGCCGAGGCGGGCGCAGGGTCGCGGGGGCTTTCTTCCCAGGCGGGGCGCCAAGGTGAGGTCAGGGAGGATGAGGTCGGGCGGGGGGTGGGGCGGGTGCTGCCCGCCCGACGCTCCACGTTCGGGCCTGGAGTCTCGGCCGCCTGGTAGCTCCGGGGCCGAGCAACTCCTCCTCGGTGAGCGCGTCCTGGGAGGTCGCGCTCCCTGGAGGACGCGGCTCGGGTTGGGTCGAAGTGAGGGAGCAGGTGGGGCAGAGAGCCCCCGGGTGCCACAGATCGTGCCCGCGCCCCTGCAGGGATCAGCCTGCACGTCGACTCGCTCACGGATCATTCGTGCTCCGCCGAGTCGGACGGAGAGAAGCTGCCGTGCCGGGCCGGGGACCCCCTGTGCGAGTCGGGCTCGGAGTGCAAGGAGAAGTACGACGACCTGGAGGACGACGAGGACGACGACGAGGAGGAGGGCGAGCGGGACCTGGCGCCGCCCAAGCCCGTGACCTCGTCGCCGCTCACCGGCGTGGAGGCGCCGCTGCTGAGCCCCCCATCCGAGGCCGCGCCCCGCGGGGGCGGCGGCGGCAAGACGCCCCTGGGTAGCCGGACGTCGCCGGGCGCGCCGCCGCCCGCCAGCAAGCCCAAGCTGTGGTCTCTGGCCGAGATCGCCACGTCGGACCTCAAGCAGCCGAGCCTGGGCCCGGCCTGCGCGCCGCCGGGGCTGCCAGCGGCCGCCGCGCCCGCCTCGTCAGGGGCGCCGCCGGGCGGCTCGCCCTACCCCGCGTCGCCGCTGCTCGGCCGCCACCTCTACTACACGTCGCCCTTCTACGGCAACTACACAAACTACGGGAACTTGAACGCGGCTCTGCAGGGCCAGGGTCTCCTGCGGTACAACTCGGCGGCCGCGGCCCCCGGAGAGGCGCTGCACGCGGCGCCCAAGGCTGCCAGCGACGCGGGCAAGGCGGGCGCGCACCCGCTGGAGCCCCACTACCGGCCCCCCGGCGGCGGCTACGAGCCCAAGAAAGGTAGGCGGCCTGCGGCCCGCGGGGCCCCGGGGGAGGGGGCGCCGGCGGGTCCCCGGTTGGTGAGCACCCTCGAGGAGCCGGGGAAGGGGCCGGGGGACCTGTAGGTCTGGCCGGGGAAGCTTTGTCGCTTACAGGAGAACAGGAAGACAGGACGTCTTTGGACGGTGGTTCTTGGACTACAAGTTAGAAGGGAAGGGGTGGTGAGGGCAGAAAGGGGGCGGAGGGCCAGGCGATCCTGCCACGCAACGGGACTTGCCCCCTTACAGCTGACTTTTCGTTTGATTTACCATTATTACCGTTACGAGTATTCTCGTGACTGTTTTCGTTTGGGCAAACACAGATTGCCCAACACGCAGCTGACAGCTTTCCCCCTGCTGACTGAGCCTAAGCTTTCTGTCTTTTCTGTCCCTTTATAGTCTCAGCTGAATCTCCTCTTCTGCCTTTGGCTGGAAGGAAACAAAACGTTCTAGTTCTTCCCAGAGGCCTTAGTTTTTAAATCTTCAAAATAGAAAACGAGAGCCTGTTTTCTTTCTCTCCTTTTCTTTATATTGTCTCTGTTGCTCATAATTCAGGCTTGAGCTGATAAGACCTGTAAAAGGAGTCAAGGGGGAGAGAAAATGAGGACGCGGAAACATGACCGAAGTCTGTCTCAGGCAGTGGTGGTGGAGACAGCGGGCTCCCCCAGACTGCTCGCCGGGCGCAGGGGGCAAGGGCATGGCGAGCGTGGGTGTGCAGGCTGGTGGCTGTGCTGCTGTCTGGGAGACTGATGGCTCTGGGGGTGGGTTCTGACTAACTGCCCCCTCCCCGACAGATGCCAGTGAGGGCTGCACCGTGGTTGGTGGAGGCCTCCAGCCCTACCTATAGAAGGGCCGCACACAGCAATGCAAGTAAGTGGGCTCCCTGGGGTTCCCCCTCACCCCTTGGGTAAGCCTCCCCGAACCAGTTGCCCTGTAAACTTGCTTAATGTGTATTTCTTGCTTTTTGGCACGGGGTATGAGGACAGAGCACTGCAATCTTCCCCCTTTTTTTTGTTTTGTTTTGTTTTGTGTTTTCCCCTTTAAGTGGGAGGGGATCCATGCTCTTTTAGAGAGTCCTTCTTTTTCTGCTCAAGTTCTGCTTTACAGAATCACTCCTTTAACTGGAATGTATTTATTGCTGTTGTTTTCTCTTTGGAAAAAATAGATTCTTAAAACCTGGGTATTTGTATGCAATTTGGAACTTTGTTTTTTAACTATGCTGGACCCTTAATAGACACTTGCTTTGATGAGCGAGTGCCCCTGAAAGTTGGGGTATCAAACGCCTTTATAGATGATCTTTGCAGAGTCAGACTGGAGAGACATAGAAGGACTAGTCTAGCTTTTATCAGGCTCGTCCCTATGTCCAGATGGACTAGGTAGGGCCATGCAGTTCACCTGGCTGACAGCAGCAACTCGAAAAATACCCACTTTACGAGTAGGCACAATTACTAATCACAGATCTTGGAGGTGGGAAAGAGGCAAGACCATTTCAGATGGACTCCTTTTTAGAATATGGTGATGTTGGCATGGGACTGAAGGATTTGGGATGATTTGGTCTTTTCCTTGGTCCACAGGTAGGTGTCACAATTGCTTTGGAAAAAAAAGTCAGCAGGCCATTCTCTCTTCCCAAGTTCATAAATATACAGATGTATTAAAAAAAAAAAAGATCTCTAAATCCGGACCACATCTTGTGCCACTGTAAAAGAGAAGGATCCACAGGGCACTGCCAACCCACAGACTCTATTGGAACAGACTTTTGTTGGACATATGTGAATTTGTTGGCATAGTATAGCTTCCCCAATGTATGTGTGACTTTTGAAAACAATCTTTTTTCTCAGGATATCTTGAATTGATCACTTCATTGCCACGGTATATATTCTATAGGTGTGATAGGATTTACTGTAAAGTTTATTTGTAAAAGATGTACACAGTAGAAATAAAACGTGATTATAGAACTTGAGTACTTAAGAAGTGGAAACAAATTTGATATTTATTTTTATAATGATATAAAGCTTCTAGTAATTTATGCAAGTTGTATTGCAATGGAATCTAAACCTTTTGTAAATAGATTCTGCCTGGTTTTTATTTGAACATTGCTGGTTATATAATCTTTGTTGGTTGTTTAACGAGAATTCTTTACTAATTTATATCTTAAATTGTAAATAAAAGCAAACTAGTCTACAACAATGTGGTGTCTGGGGCTCATTTGTCCTGGAAGAGTGATTTGGGTAGGGAGTCCTGGTGATAGTAGCCCCTCTGCCCAGGTGATCTGACCTCAGGCTTTTTAATGAAAATGTGTGAAATAATCTCTCCCTTCTCCTGCTCCTACAAAAAGGCAGATGGAAGAGACGTACACAGTAGGGAGATATGTATGGTTTTAGGTTATTTATGTACACATGCATTGCAAGAAAATTCAGACTTTGTGTTGTGAATATGAAAACGGCTTGTTAGTATACATTTTAAAAGCTTGGCAAGATAAAATGATCTGATATGCCTATGCATTAGGATCCATTTTATATTTATTTCTGGTATAGGCTTATTGAACCTTCCCAGAAACCAGAGAATTGTGATAACATGGATAATAGTTACACCCTCACCATAAATTATTGAGGGAAATAATTGTTTATTGTAACCGTGAATTATCCAAATTGGCGTAGATTATTCAGATTTATTGGATGGCTTCTTAACTCTCCTTTTCATATAACTCACATTAAACACACGGCGAAAATCTGGGAGGAGAGATTTATTTTCCTTAACAGTGACTCTTTCCCTTACCCTGGGGGGAAAGAAAAGTTTAAAGAAACTTAGCCTATTGCCTCGTTATTGTGTTACTATCTAAGGACAGGACAAGTCTAGAATTTGTAGTCAGGGAACATATTCCCTTTGATTAGTATCATAAAAGCAGCAAAACTGTCACTTTAATTTTCAGCAAAATTGTATGGATATCCATATAATATAATTTCAGAAAAGAAATGAACAATCATTTATTTCCTCTCCAAAGATAAATTGAGTGAATATAACTTACGGTTATAAAACAAGAATAATAGCTTCTTAGATTGCCCTTTAATCAATCATACACTTATTTTTCAAGAGGTTCATCTATTTTATTCCATGATTAATAATGTTGCAGCCTGAGAGCATTATTGGATCCCAGCGGGGGTCATCCCGGATGCTTTTAGCTGCTTTGGAATGGTCAGTTGGGGTTCATTATGGGCTGATATTGAACAATTTATAAAATCTTGTCTACACGTCTGCCAGCTCCGATAGGCCGACGTGTCTGAGGATGGGAGATTGCTGGACCAGTTGATATTGACAAACGGAGCTCTCTCCAGTGGCTTTTTGTGCCTTAGAAATTAGTGGCCTCTTGCTGGGGTCTTGTTAGAAAGGGTATTTGAAAGTAATCTTAGACACTTGAGGCAAATCCAGGGGGCTGTGAACCGGTCACAGCGCCATGCCTGTGGGGAGGAACGGTGGGGTCTGACTGCCAACGGAGACGCAGGCCAAGGTTTCGGTTTTCTATTACTTCTCAGGCATTTTGTTGGCTTTGAGTAGGTAAGCATTTGGAGGTTAGCAGAAAGCGAATCTCTGGGGTACACAACTATTTTTTTCTCCTTCCTGCCTCTCCTAGTAAGAGACCTTGACATGTTTGGATCTGAGCTATCTCTTGGCAACAGGGAAGATTTTTCACGTGGGCAGCCTGGTTACTCTGTGGCAGCATGTCTGGAAGAAAACAAATTCGAGTCTGTGGACATACAAGTGAGGCGGGAGCTCCTTTGCCTGTTTTTGTCTCAGATGAAAGCTTTGTAGAATTACTGTGAAGATAATGATTTCCCCTCCAGATAGCATTTGACATTGCCATAGGAAGGCGTTAAGTAGTTTTGCTTTTATTAATATTGGCTATATTTCCTAAATCAGCAGGGACTACGGTGTGCATGGCAGCAGTGCCTGCTGTATGCGATATTAGGATTTGAATATTTGAAGACTTCAGTGAGAAGTATGAAAGTTAACAATATTCAACAAATTAAGCACTGAAAGACCATGCCCCCAGTGACTATACACACCGAGGGCACTCCGTCTCTTAAAGAAGTGTGGAGTGGAGAAGTAGGAAACCCACGCAAAAATTGGTCTCCTTGCACATGTTCAGAATTGAAGCCTGGATAAAAGCTGTCTCCCTTTGGAACCGAAGACTGTTTTACCTGGACATGTGATCCCTTCCCTACACACACACACACACACACACACACACACCAGCCCTCCGCACACACACACACACACACACACACACACACACACCAGCCCTCCGCACACACACACACACACACACACACACACACACACACCAGCCCTCCGCTCAGGGACAACGCATACCTTTCAATGGGTGAAAACTCAAAGCAGCGCAGGAGATTAGCCCAGGCTAACGAATCTTCTTTGATGTTTATAAGTCCAACAAATTATCAAAGATTTCCATAACTTACCCACCCTGCCTCCTGACCTGAATTTCTTTCTGGAAAACTTGATTTTGAAATGTGCTCTAAGCACATAAAAGCTGCAGGTGTTTAGCGGGATCTTTTTAAGGAAATGCAGAGTGGGTTATGGTTTCTCCACGCAGATCCTTAGGGAAGACGAGGGAGAAAGAGAGACCCATAGAGACACAGAGACAGAGAGACGCTTCTTAGGGAAGGAAGTTGCTGCGTCTGATTTTTATCTTTTGCTTTAAAATCGAGCTAATCAAACATTACGTCCTGGCCTACGAAGACTTTCGCAGATGTTAGCGGAGGCGGAGGAGAGGGGGTCGCGCAGTGGCGAGCACGCGGGGCCTTGGGGACGCGGGCCTGGCCCGGCCTCCCGCCCCTCGGCTGGGATGCAGCCCCGCGGTCCGGCTTGCCGGCCTCTGCCCCGCGCGGCCCCGTGTGCTTTAAAGCAGATTTATCGGAATTCGCGCTTTAATCTCAGGTGGGCCCCGGGGCCGGGCGCTGCTGAGAGCAAGGGGAGCGTTTGCCCGGCGGCCGCAGGCTCCGCGCCCGTCAAATGTCAACATTTGTTCCCAATAAAAGAGTTATTGTTTCTGCAAAGCTGCCGGGCAACTGCCTTTGAAACTTAAAAAGAACTTCATCCACCTTTGTCTGCGGCGAGGCCGCGGGGGCGGCGGAGAGGAAGGGGCCGGGCGCCCGGGCCGGGGCTCCGCGCATCCCGCATCCCTCGCTGCCGCCGCCGCCGCCGCCGCCGCCGCCGCCGCCGCCGAGCAGGTCCAGGAAGCGCGGAAGCGGCCGGGTGCCCGCGAGGCTGTCCTCCCGCGCGTGTTTATCCGGCATCTTTGGACCTGGCCCTTGCGCACCGCTGCGGAAAGCGCGGACGGAGCAGCCGCCCTCCACTGGCCGCGTGCGTTTTAGGGTCATTTAAAATCGCACTGAAATATTATCAAAGAGGCTAAGAGTCAAGTCGACCCTTTTGTTCCTTAACGTGACGGAATAAATGTGCCCTAAATTCTCTGCTCGAGTCGCAGTAAAGAGACATATAAGTTTGCAAAAATCATTACAAAGCCATTTATCTTTTCAGCGGGAGGCATCCCTTTTCAAATGTAAACAATACGCTGGATTATTAGAAAGTTCCTCAAAGTAACAGTCTACACTGATTATCCACCACATAACTTTTTCTTGAGTTTCCCAGTGCATTGAAAATCCCAAGGAAAACATTCATTTTAACCCCAAACTAAGGATATAAATAGACCCATTAAATATGTGTTTTTACACTACCTTTTACAAAAATAACATTTTAAACGTTAAAAAAAATGTGTTAACCCAAGAGACAATCTTGGGAACAATACACAACAGTCTGTGACATGTGGATATTATGATTAACGTCATTTGAATTTCTACAAATCGCAAAGGGGACATATCCCTTTGATGTATTTGCAAACCTTTATGTAAGTGACAAATCCCTGCAGATATTTTAAAGGCTTATTATAAGGAGAAGTAATCTATGACAATATAATTTTCCAGTTGCTGGAAATTACTTTCTATTGGCCATGATGAAACCACACGCCAGCCCTTCCCTTTGCTTGGGCTAGAATGCTAGGAAACCGGTGTTTATGCTATGCACTTGGATGTCAGGCATTGGTAGGCGAGGGAGGCACCACTTCTACCCCCAGTTTGGGGAGCAAATACCCCCATTTTCATGCTCTCCTCTGCTTTTTCACCTGCATCTCCCGCAAACAGGGATATAGTCTCAGCTGGCACCTCCACCCTCCACCCTCTAGGCAGAGAAAATAGGCTTGTATTCCCTCTGCTGAGGGCAGAGTGTTCTCGCTCTTTCTAAGAAAGATAAAAATGGAAGCTGTTTGCAAGGAGGACTCTACTGGTAATATAATGCAAATGGGATGAGTCAGGAAATCTGCCTTCTGTTCTTTTGCAACCCCAGGTAAAAGGAAAGAGGAAGAATGATTTTTGTTTGTTTGTTTAAGTGTGGCTCCAAGATAATAAGGAAGCATTTTTTAAAAAGGTGTCCCAATGTTACTTGGTTCTAGATGAAACTGAAAACAAATTAAATCTAAGATTCTTAAAGAAGCAGCTGTGAGGTTTGGGGCTGCCTCCAAATGGAAACTAAGTGGATCTTCATAGGCAATGCCCAGAGGGAAGGAACAAAATAACACTACACAAGCACTCACGTTTTTTTGGGGGGGGGCGGGGGGAATTAACGATTGTGTGTAAGTTCTGATCAATTATTAACCATTAGTGTCAACAACCGGGTTATAATTACCTTTGGTTATTTTAAAGAATTTTTTTTTTCATTTCTCTGATTGGGTAATTAGTTAATGCTCTTGAGTAACGATTCTAAGAGATGATCAGACCAGGCCTCTTCTGTTGGTGACCTTTAGGGAAAACACACATTCATGCTCTCCTTGTCAGAAATTCCCTCCCAGCCTCCATTCTACTAGCGGGCACCTTTATGTCCCCCCTCTGCCATAAATAATGATTCGCGAGGAAAAGGGGAAAATGACAAACAAATAGAGTGCAGCTGGAATTAATAAGGCTGACCAAAGTTAGTAGGGTTGGGACTGCTCGCAGCCGCAGGCCTAAGCAAGGCCCGTAAGGGTGCCAGCATTTCTAGCCTTTCCCCTCCAAGATCAAAAGAAAGCGCAAAGCGAACATTTTAACCCCTGACATTTTTGAACAGGGGAAGGTGGGCTGGGGGAGGACCCCTGTTTTCAGGCCCTGCTCCTACCAGCACAGTGGGACCACCCTGGCCTGGGGATGGGAAGGGTGCCGAGCGTTCGTCCTGAGCAGGTGCGGGTCCCGCGTGACCCGGGAGTGTCACGAGCCCTGAAAAGTTGGGAGGTGAGTTAACAGGTCAGGTGGGGACACGTAGGTGGCCCAGGGAGACAGGGAAGGCCGATCGGTGCCCTGACGTGCTGGGTGGGGAGAGCCAGTGTCAGCCGGGGAGGCCGCTCCGCAGCGCGCGGAGGAGGGGGCCGTGGGCGCTGGCGGCCCCGGGTGAGGTGCGTGACCTGGAGGCGCCCCGCTCCCGGCCGCGCTCTCCACGGGGACACTCGGGGGCCTGAAGTTCATTAATAGCATTTAACCCAGGGTCGGTTCTGAGCCCACGTTTGGCCCCTGCACAACTACTACAATCATTTCTTCAAGGAACTATCTTTCCTCCACGGTCCCCAGCCCCCGGGCCGTCCGGGCTGAGGACGTCCTTCAGCTGGCAGGTCCAGGGACCGCGAAGAGCGTGGGAGCGACCGCAGGGCCCGGCTGGGAGCCCTCGCCCGGGGCACTGGGAAGTGCAGGGGGCGCGGGGGGCACTGAGGAGAGGGCAGAGCCCCGCCCAGATCTCGCTCCGGGAGGCCCGGGTCCAGTGGCCTGCTGATGTCCTCCCGCCACTTCCAGGCCCCGTCCCCTCGAGGGGAGACGGTCTGGCCCTTCGCAGCCTCCTTAGGGGAGGCCGCAGCCGGGCGCTCGGGGCCCGTCCACCAGCCTGCAGGGACGCGCGACGCCTGCCAGCTCCCAGAGGAGGCCCCATCCCGGGCTCCTCCGACGACTGCGCCCCCAGCTCCACTCCGCTAGCCCCCACCCTGGCCCTACTGCTGCTCCCTCCCCTCGACAAGTCTCCCCTCCTCCCGGCCCCTCTCGCGGGCCCCCTGTCCTCCGGCCCTGCTCCGGACACCCTCGCGGGCGGCTCTGGGGGCCGCACCCCTGCCCCTCCGGAGCGCGGGCGTGCGCGGGGAAAGGGCACAGAGTCCACGCCCTAGCTGCCGCAAATCGAAAGCACTGCCTCCAAGTTTAGGATGAGGGAGGGTCGGCTGGGCGCCTTCCCCACGCCCAAGAGGGAGGAGCCGCCGCCAGCCTTGCTGTTTGCCCCCTTCCCTCGGTTCTTTTGCGGGTCTTTACGGCACGCACCAGGCAACTACGCGGTGCTGGGAGCAGAGCTTGAGGTGATATTCGCTCGGCAGCTGAGAGCACTTGCCCCGCACCGGTGGCCGCCTTCGTGGCGCGCTCCCGGAAGGTCCCGCCGGGCAGTGACCGGGGCGGGGACCCCGTGCACCCCCAGCCGCCTTCCCAGGACCCGCGCGGAGGATCCTGACTGCACAGCTCGCCTGGCGGGGCTGCACCTCTGGGACGACCTGGATAAACCTAGCCAGGGGCGGGAGGGCGCTCGATTGAGCCGCTGGCCTCTGGGTGCGACTCCCCGCACGCAGTCCAGTGGCCTGAGACATCTCTTCTCCTTTTCAGGGAATTTACCAGGAGAAGTCAGGGTTTTACAGGCCCGATCAAGCAAGTTTAGTTACCTCGACACACTCTCCCTCCCCCCAACTCCCGTCCCACACTTCTCTTTAAGAACAAGCTGGAGGGCTGCCTGGAGGTGGTGACAAGCCCACGTGGACGCAGCGGAGTTCACGGCCTGGATGGGGGCGCCCGCGAGCTACAGTCCCTCAGGACAAGCTCCAGAGTCAAAGGCGGGGGGGGGGGGGGGGGGGGGGGCGGGGGCGTCCTGGAACCCAGCCTCACCGTCAGCACTTCATTTCCGGGACTCCTGGCTGCCAGACCATACTGTGGCCCTCGTTCTCGGGTGGCCACTGGCGACTTTGACTTGGACGCTCAGAGCTGGTAGTGCAGGGGCGGGACAGTGGGAGCAGCGTCCCCATCCTCCCACCTGTGGGGAGAGGGTCCCCGAGGGCAGGACCTGCAGGAGTCCCCAGCGGCCGCGGGGGAGGCTCTGGGGTGGGGCTGGGGGCAGTGAAGTTTGGGTCCGGGGAGGCGGTGTGCTTTGTAACCTTTGGGAGTCGGGCCCTGTTGTTGATCTGGGTAAGTTGTGCCCCCGACGCGACCTCGGCCCCATCCCTCCCGCCATCCGACTCCCGGGGGTAACTCGACCCTGGAGGTCCGTACAGCCGAGATGGGGAGATGGTGGACCGGAGCGGAGACGGTGGACCGGAGCCTGGACCAGCCCGCCAAGGCCTGGAGGCGGGAAGGGGGTGGGGCGGGAGGCAGGAGGCGGGGCCTTGGGGACCCCTGGGCCCAAGTGTGGGGCAGATCGGGCGCTAGGACGCTAGTTTATTTAAATAGGAGGCCCAGGCCAGTTTCAGGTTTATTCTTTCTGGCTCTCAAGCAGTGGAAAAATAATCCGTTTAAAATGATTAGTGATACTCAGCCCCTCAAATAATAGTGAGTTAGGTGGTAACGGGCTCAGATGTAAGCAGGGGTTACCGAAAGGGCCCACTTCCTCCGGGAGGGCCTGTCTGCGGTGGGTGGGATGAGCCCAAGCCCTGATGGGAAACACAGTTGGTTTAACCTCTCCGTGGGGCTGGACCTCTTACGAAGCTGGCACTGAGTCAAGGCTGTGCTTTGAAAGAAGATAAAGCCGTCTTGCCAGGAGTCAGCACACAAATGAGTTATAACGTAAACTTTCGACTGACGTTAGATCTTTAAGTAGAAGCAAATGATGTGCTCAGGTGCTCGAAGCCCCTCCTCTCCCTGCCTTCCCCGTGCAAACGCGGCAGAGTGCGCAGCTAGAGGCTTAGCTGCAGGTGGGCTGTGGGCTGCAGGAGTTTGGCGGGTTGTCCCAGGCTGGGTGCACTCCTGGCCTCTTACCTTGAGGTAAGGAAAAGCCGCTGAGAGCAAATCTGTGGGACAGGGACCAGTCGTGTTCCTAAATCACCGTGGTGTTACGAGGCCCAGGAGGCACTTTTTTTCTGGTAGGGGCTTATGCACGAGGGCACCGGCAGCCTCAGGCCGGATGCTTAGAGGAAGGGGCTGACTACTGTGATGGGGTCGTCGCCTGGAGGGTGTCGCACAGGAGATGATGGGGTGAAGCTCTGAACAGGGTGGGCAGGCGACTCCTTAGCAGGGGCCCAGTGCCGGCTCTGGACAGTGGTCCTGCAGGAGGGGTAGTGCCTGCACTCTGCCAGGCAGAGAACCCCAGACAAGGCAATGGAAGCCGGTGACCTCCACAACCTTGGCAGGGGAGGGAACAGCTCTTAAGGATTCTGCCATTGCCCTTTGAGTGCCCCAAGTGGCTCTCCTCCCAAAGCCCAGAGCCTCCTGCCCCGGAGGCTCTTCCAAGGTACTCCTTGTCGGGCTAGGCTGGCCCTAGCTTCACTGTCTACCTGCCCCGGTCGGTCCACTCACAGACCTCATCCCAGCCCAAGGCCCAGTGATGGCCATGCAGGGGTCAGGCCAAGAGGATAAATGAGGCCCATTCAGTGTCTGAATCCTGAACATTTGTAAATCAGGCTTAGAAACTGTTCCATGCAATATGTTTTAGCTTTCTACCTGGGAAAATACACCTTCAACTGACACAGTCACAAAATATGTGTAAAGTATAACTTGTGCGGGAGTCATCACCATATCAAAGAGCATTGAATTTAACGATTACTGTGCATGTCTGGGTGTTTCATTCTGAGGGGTGGCAAAGCTTGGATTAGTAATAAAGACTGTGTAATTCATAAATTATATATTTATTCATTTTTTCCTTGTCTTCTTTGCAGCAGGATCACTCCTTACCTTGTAGTAATCAAGATTTTCACATAATTTGTGTTCCACTGACAATAATCACTCAAAAATTAAAAAGTAATTGTGTTCAAAGTGTACATTTAAGTATATTTTCAATAGAAACTGTGTAGTAAACCACATGCAAAAAATAAGAATAAACTTAATTTTTTCTTTATTTTTATTTGCTAAGTCTGGCAAACCTAATACTGATGAGATACATTAAAAATATTTGTCAAGTGAGATTTTTTCATACATGGCTTGGAGCAGAGGTGTATGGAAGGGAGAAATTGAGGCAGAATGGACAGAACTGAATGTAGTGACGGTGAGTGGATGGAATTAGAGGGGTAAGGTGGCTCGGGTTCAAGCCAGAATCCCATCACCCTGTGGTAGAAAGCAGGTCTCTCTTTACACACGGAGACCTGAACAATCCTTCCCACCAAAGGATGGCCCTCCAAACCCTCCACCTCACCTTTCCCTTGTGAAAACCCATTCCCAAATCACATGCTCCTCTCATAAGTAAGTGCTGCTTTTTTAAAACGGTCACTTTACCTTGGCATGGATTTGTTGACAGTCACCCACATTCAGGGCTTTTATGTTCCCCATTAAGTGGCTTCATGCATTAATCCAATGGCCCTTAAGCCAGGATGGCACTGGAGTCACCTGGAGAGAGATTTGGGGTCCATTGGTCTGGCAGGGCCATGGGTGCAGGACTGAGGTGAGAAAACTAGAAAATGCCTGCCGTGGAAATTCAGGCAGCATTCGAGTGGTGGAGCCCTGTGAGACAGAGCCGGGGCCTCTGTAGCACGGGCGTATTTCCTTCAGGGCAGATCGGGGATGTGATGACCCCACAAGCTCTTGAAAGTGTCAGACGTTTCCAGAGGCCACTGACCTGTCCTGCAAACAGAGCTGTGTGGAGACAGTGGCTTAGCGTGGCCACCACAGGGTGGTCCGAAAGCCCTTTGGTTTTCATCAGAGGCAGGGAAGTGTCTGCATTATGGGTAGTGATACCCAGGGTGGGAAGAGGCTTTAGCCCTGCGGGTGCACAGATCACCCTTCGCCACACTCAGCAGGAAGGAGGCATGCTGGTGGTCAAACCTGGGCCCTGACCCCTTTTGTGCAGACAGTTAGATTTACAAGCCTGCGTGTTCCGGCTCCAGCCAGCTCCGAGATCCAGGAACGCGATAGGTAGGGAGCCTTCCTAGGTTTGCCTTGATGTGAACTCAACATCAAACTGAATATTTGTCGACTCAAGTGCTTGCTGAGAGAAAAGGTAAGGAACGAGATGATAGAATCAAAGTGATAGGTTTGGTCGTGAGGCTTTTCCCGAGCTCTGGAATCTTGGGACATGTAGTCACCTGCGCAAGCGCCCTTCAAATTGGTTCATGTTGGAATCCTGGGCTCTTGGGGGTGGACTTGGGTTTCTTTAAAGTACTTACTTTTCAGTTCAACAAGAATTAAAAGCAGGAGAAGCAGGATGAGTTTTGAAGAATTTCTTGTTGGATTTCATTGTGTGGTTGATTCACAACCCCACTAGTGAATCCAAGTGTGTTATCAGTGAGCCCCTTGGGATCCACCGTAAACCTCTAGGGGATGTGGGTTTCTTAGGAGCTTCCTATTGGCATCTCGGCACTTCAGTCACTGTACATCCATCAAAGTATGTGTTTGGAAAACAGTGATCTGTGATCTTCGGTCCATGGTCTTTGTCTACCAGCACGGAGCAGAGTAATCCTACAACCAGAGCCCGGCCCTGTGCGTTTCTCGTTCATGGTGGCTGCCTTGCATGTCTGTGGAAAGACATCGGGGTTTGTTCAAAGAGACCGTGACTTTCAAGTAGTAGTTTATGATCTAAGCAGAGAGAACTTATGGAGAAGGAAGAACAAGAGATGCGTTAAGCCACAGACTCAAACGAAATTGAACATTGTCCTTTCAACAGGTTTTTTAAGTCTTTACTGAATTTGTTGCAATATTGCTTCTGTTTAATGTTTTTTTGTGTGTGTTTTTGGCTGCGAGGCATACGGGATCTTAGCTACCGGACTAGGGATTGAACCAGCACCTTCTGCATTAGATGATGAAGTCTTAACCACTGGACCACCAGGGAAGTCCCCAAACTGTTCTGATGGGAAGACACGTGATAGCGGAAAAGTGATGCCTGAGGTCCGCCTCCCCTGTCCCCTTCTGCTGCCTCTCCATCCTTCTCTTGGCCTTCCCTGTGGCTCTCACCCCTCTGTCTGCCCCCTGCAGTATCCAAGCCCTGGGATCCTGCTTCGAAGTCCTCCTCGCACCAGCCTGTTCTACACTGATCTCTAAAATATCGCAGACCTAACAGTCTCTTGGTGGAGGGGCTGAGGGGGGACCCAGCTGCCTACAGAATCAGACCCGAGACTCTCACCCCCCAGCAGGACCCGGAGCGCCATCTTACTACATAATCATCCTCATTTCCTTGCCTGCTCTTGTTTGAAAACACATCTTTGTGCTGGGAGATTGTGCATACGGCTAGCTGCAGGGGTCTTGTGTGGACAGTTAAATGCTGAAGGCTGTGTAGACGCTCAGGTGAGGGAGGCAGTGCAGAAAGTTGGGTGTAGGTGGCAGTGTGAACAGTCCAGTGCAAGGTAGTGTAGACAGTTGGGTGCAAGAGGCAGTGAGGACAGGTCCTGGAGGCCAGGACCACAAAGCCGTGGTCTCTGCCAGCACCCTTTGTTCTCTCTCCTTCGTGACCTCTGACCTTGTCTGGACCCACTCCACACGGCGCTGCCTCAACTGCTTTCTAGTGCAATTTGTTAGATGCAGACGATTAGCATCTATTTTAAATGTGTGTCCTATGAAACACTTGTGAAGTGATCCTGGAGTCTTGAAATGCCACGTGCAGGTGAAGAGTCTGCAAGGTGAGAAGTCGAAGAGGGAGCAGCTGGGGTTCCATTCCCGTCCAGCCACCTGCTGGCGGCTCCTTGCGGGTGATGACTGACCATCTTCTGCACGCCTCCAGCTTTCTTTATGCAGGAAGTGAGAAAAAACATGTTTTCTCACCTGAGACATCTTCTAGTAAAATTCTCTGGGATATGTGCTGGATCCCTGTTAGGTAAAAATTCAAAGGGGTCTTACGTGGATAAAACAAGTTCGTTTACTACGTTACTGAAGTTATGGGCTTTTAACTGCCATGGAAGAAGCAGTGGCTTTTTAGCAATTACATCAATTAATTTGACAACTCTGCTTAGAAATACATTTTGTGTATGTTATAGCCAAAAACTTAAAATTGCAGGAACACAGTGTGTGTGTGTGTGTGTGTGTGTATGGGTGTGTGTGCGCGTGCACGTGTGGCTGTGTATGCACACGTGTGTGTATGCTTGTGCGTGTGTATGGGTGTGTGTGTGGTGTGTGTGCGTGTGTGTGCGTGTGTGTGCTTGCGTCTGTCCACACAGGCACCGGATTGAGGGGCAGGGAAGCTTCCCCTGAAGCACGGATTTACTTCCGGGCCCTTTTTCCACCTCACGAGCCTCAGCAGACACACATGTTGATCGCGTGGGCAGCTCAATGATGAAAAAGAGACTTTTATTAACATTAACTGCCATTAATTTTAATGGGTGGCCTTGAAAGAAAAGTTAAATAGGTAAGTGCATTTGAAAACCTTCCTCTCAACCCAGTAGTTTAGTTGTTTAATCATTGGCTACTAATTTGCTTCATAACTCAGACAACGTTGGGCTGGGAAAGGAATAGACCAGAGGTGTGTTTACCCTTCGGCCTCTGAGGAAATTTTGTTTTGGGGTGATGGCGGTGGCGGCATGGTTAGCCCACATGGAACGTGTGGAGGGAGGCATCATTGTATCATTGTGCTTCTGCTAACTTAGCCCTGGGCTTCTGGAATGTAGCAGGTGTAGTGGGGGGAGTCTCAGAGGACAGAGGTTGGACAGACTGAGAGCTGCCAATGACCAGGAAAGTTTTCATTCAGCCACTGCTAGGCACAGCCATTCCATCCTTATGTGTCAGTTTCTGGGACCCCAAATAGACCCACTCGTCTAAAACACACGTACCTTTTATGGCTAACGTCTAAACCTCAGTTCATTCCAGTGATCTGGGTGAAGTTAAGAGGTTGGAAGTTTCGGTAGTTCGGAAGAGAAACCGGGGAATCTCATGGAACTTGCATGGGGCAGGGGGTCTTTTGGCTGGAGATGCTTTACGAGCAGAGCTGGAGTTGACCCACATCCTTGTGGACGAGCTGTATCCCCTTCACCTGGCAGACCACGTCCAGTATCTCATTTAAACGACATCCCTCAGCCCTCTCTGGGTTGATGCTACCTTCTTCACGTGGTACACAGGGGGCCACCAGGAGTCCTGAACGTTTGGTTTGAGGACACGCAGTTATAAGCAAAGGAAGTAGCTGCTGGTGTTCAGTTAGCGCTTACTTTGTGCCCCTGCTCTGGGTTATCTCACCTAATCTTCCCTACAACTACAAAGGAGTCGTGATTGTCCTCTTGGCTTCACAGGTGAGACACCTGAGATTTGTGAGTTGCCCGGATCAACCCAGAGTGAGGGCTGTGCTGCGGACTCCGCCTTGGGCCGGGCGCCAACCCCACGCTCCTCGAGTGGTCCAGCCCAGACCTGCTTTTCCAGGCCGTTTCCCCTCCCTGCAACGCAGGCCCTCAGCGCTGTCCCCGGCCTCCCTGCTGCCCGAAGGTCATGGATGAAGTGAGGTCAATGGGCTGGGGCCGGCCAAGGGTGGCGGGGGTGAGGCGTCCTCGTGTCTCAGCTTTGCCAGAGGGAGCGTCCCAGTAAATGCCCACTGGACCTGTAGACAGGCGCAGACACAGCAACGTGAAATCCTGCGTGCAGCCTGCAATTTCCTCTGCAGGTGGGGGATGGTGGAAAGTCCTTCTTGGTTTCAGTAGAGCAGCTGCCAGCATGATTTTCTCCTTAAATTTTTCTGCAGCAAGTTCACAAAAGAGGGCTTCAGGATTTGCAGAAACAAACAGACACGCTGTAGCATCCAAACCCCTGCCCTGAAGAAAGGCAGGGGTGATGGTGGTCTCGGCCCTCAAACCTCAGGGGCCCACCTCAGGGGTGGGGGGCACCCTCTGCCATCCTCCAGGGGTGCTCACCTGCTCTCTGCCCGGGCTCAGCGAATGAGGACTAACGGGGCCTCTGGCCTTTTATCTTCTGCAACTGGAAACTAAAATGTTAGCCCTTGCTTTCTTTCCTGAGACCTTCCAGTTTTTTGATATGATATACCTGTCTCTGTGTCTCTGTCTGTGTCTGTCTCTCTCTGCTTCTGTCTGTCTGTCTGTCTCTCTACACACACACACCACACACACACTCACCCATGGAGTTTAAATTTCCAAGAATAAATCAAAATGTGAAAGGGAGATAAAGTCTAGAGCTGTGGCTTATGCAAACATTGCTTGAATTTACTCTCTTCTAAAGAGTACAGTTAGCTTCCAGTTGACCCGAGTTCCACAGGACACCCCCCAGGCTCCCTCAACTTACATAGGCAGGCCCCATCTCTTGCCCTTTCCAGTAAATTCCTTTTTTTTTTTTTTTTTAACGGCGTGTTCTTGGCACAAACAGTAGTTGAAATTGCTCAGACCTTAGGAATCAGGCACATCTTTGCCTTTCGGTTTGACACACACACAAACACACACCCTGTTAAGCTCCCAGGGCAGACGGCGAGGCTCCCCTAACTGCATACTGAAGTTGGGCCCCTCAGATTCCTGCCTCCCCTCACAATCTAATTTGGAGCAGGAGGTATGTCTACCTTACATCCTGTGGAGTAACAGCCCTTAAGCAAGGTGTATCCAGTTGACCGAGTATTTCAGGAATATTTGGGGACTGCCACTCATCACCCGTCAGCAACTCGGCACTGTTTGTCTTTGCACCAGCTGCCTGGGGAAAGACAGGCCCGAGTGGAGTTCACTCTTTCCTTGTGTTACTCTGTCTCTTTCAGATACATCGGGAGCTGAGTGAGAGGGGTCCACGTGCCTAGTTTCAGTGGACACGCATCTCCAGATTCTGAGCACAAGTAAATATTTCAAGTTCAGGATGACGGGTAAAAGACACCACTGGGGGCTCAACAAGCGATGTGCTTCTGGGGAATGATGGGCGAAGGTTGGGACTGGGGCCTGAGGTTGTCTTCCCCCAGCACAGCTTCCTGGTGACCTGGGTCCCCCTCCGGCTGTGTGACCTGGGCATCCTGCTCCCAGGCCTCTCCATGGGGGCTGTCTTCGTCCCCGCCCCTCGGGGCACCGCCTGGTCCCCCTGACAGTGCCCCTGGGGGTGTCAGGGATGCAACGTCTCTTCCCTGTTGGGGGCAGGGGGTGCCCCGGGAGAAACTCTCCCTTACCTGCTGTTGGCTCCAATCTTGGCCCTTTGTCTGACTCCTGTGTCCCAAGGAATCATTGTAAGAGGGAACAGTTTGAAAGCCACATTTTAAATGTGCCTTTATCGAGCATCTCGTGATCTGAGAAGGCGTGGGAAGGGGTCGTCGAGGGAGGGGTCAGACGTGGCCTCCCTCAACTCCCTGGCCTTCTCCGTCTCACCTGTGCCAGGAGCAGGTCGTAGGAAACCATCCCTAAAGCCATATCCACACAGAGGCACTGGGACTCGGGGCCTTCCCGGATCAGGCAGCCCTGCAATTCTACAAAATTGAAAGAATACAGATGACATAGTCATTAATGTGTTATCTGGAAGGAATGTCTGTTTTCATTCTAGAATTCCTTAGCTGCAAAGTGTACATTGTGGTAACAAATTCAAGATTATTTTCTCATGAAAAGGCTGTGTTTAAAATGGAGCCCATGTGAATAAAAAAAAGAATGTGTGTGTGTGTATATACATATATATATATATATATATATACATACCTGACTCACTTTGCTATAAGCAGAAATTAACACAACATGGTAAATCAACTACACTTCAACGACAAAAACAAAAATAAGTAAAATGGAGCCCACGTGAAACACCAGACAATCAGAAGATTTTCTGATACTGTTTAGGATTATGTAATGTATTATTCAATTCATTGAATATTATTAACTGCTGTGCCAATTATAGAATTCTTTGTTGGAGGGATAACTCAGAAAGGTTCCTAAACCTTATAGACGGCAAATAGGCGTTGTGTCTACTGTCCATGAATGTGATTCCGAACCTAAAAGGAAATAGAGAAGAGAAAGAAAGTGATGTAACCTTCCAATGGAAGGGGGGAAACTGACAGAGACTTTATAACATTGAAAAGAAAGCCAGGGGGAGCTTCACTGATTTAGGACCTTTGTTGGTAAATCAGAAGAATGTCCTGGCTAATTGTTTGTCTAGATCGAAAGTGGGCCCGGGAGCTTCTGTGTTCCTATTTGAGGGAGGACATCTGAATTCACGGAGTCGCGGGCTCTCGGGAAACTAAGAATCAGGGCAGACTCGTAACTTACAACGGGCATTTAGCCTGATTCGTATTCGCACGTCTCTTCCTCGTGCGTTTTCCCTCTGAGAGGAGGTGTGTGATTCCTGACCCCTGACACCCTCTGCAAATAGCTCTCAGTTCTTTACAAATATTAATTCATCAATGCACCAACAGCTGGCGGGGGGGCGGGGGCAGGAAGGCGGATCAACATCACCTGGGGCAGCGTCCCAGAGACCATGTGCCTTTTCTGAGGTCACCTGGTTGTCCCAGGACTGGGGAGAAGCCCATCACCCTTAACGGTGCAAGTGTCACCCTGACCACGGCCCAGGGTGGCACAGGGAGCGGCAGGAGACTCTGTGCACTCTGAACGGAAACCCCGGCTTTTATTTTTTTCCTTGCGAACAATCCCCTTTTTCATAGTGCAGCATTTTCATGATGTGGTTTTGAAGAAAAAAGTCAAAAGTGATTAGGGTGATGGCTTGCCATCTCTAAGCTGCTGGCTCGCTTCGGGTCGTGCTGGGAAAGGAGGGTGTCACACATCGACAAACTATTTCTGCTGCCCTTGCAGGTAATAAAATATATTGGAAGACATTTAAAAATACCTTTGCCCGATGGCAGGGCGCTGGCAGCCGGATGAGGAGAGTTTAGTATGCTTCGCACGGAAGTTCTTCATTGGAAAAGCTGACAGGTGCCCCGTTTTTATGAGAAGAACCAGCTGTTGTTATCCAAAGCTCTCAGAACCCCTAACACTCTGCTTGTCACAGGCAGATAGATCAGGATTCTATCTGAGTGGTATTGTTCACAATTTCTATTAATAATTCCTCACAAGCACTTCACTAGTGACTAAAATGACCTTGGATTTCACAAACGAAAACCCTTTCCAGCCACATCCAGGGGTGAGGAGGCAGAAGGGCTCTGTGGGTTCCTGTCCCTCCCTATCATTTGTGTGGCCCTTCTTAAGCAATTTCCATTTCAAAGTCTTATTTTAACTTCCCTTGGGAATGCCATCTCAGGGGTGTGAATATAGATTAAACAAAACTTCCTGTTCCACGTTTCCCCCCACCCCATGTTTTCCAACCTCACCAAAACATGGAGCTCCTGAGGCTAGGGTTGTGGGCTTGCCTTCTAGACGAGCTTAGGAGAGATGAAGCCTTTTGCGGAGCCAGGAACCCATCTTATCTCTCAACTCAGAGGTATGGGAGGCCACACGGGAATGTGCGGATGGTACAGAGTAGCCATAATTCAGCTCACTCTGCTGGAAGTGCCTTTGGCTGTGGGCAAGCGGCTCCTCTCCCGGTGTGAAGGTGAGCTCGGACCACGGACACTGTGGTGCAAACCCAGAACTTCCCACGCACACCACTGTGGATACCAAGTCTGCATCCCCAGCCTGGTGCCTGTTGTTCAGCCTTGGCCTTGCCACGTTGGCATGTTCATTAATTCAATTCGTATAACTGCCCTGCCGTTGTGTACCAGATGCTGGGTGGGACAATTTAGTCCACAGACACTTTCCTTTTAATTAATAAAACAAGAATCGGGAAGCAGGACCGATTGGATTTCTTCTAGACCTAAGAGTCTATAATCCCAAGATTCTCTGGATTGACATGTGATCTTCTTGGAGTTAGTAAGAGCTCCTTAAACAAAGGACATCCCCTATGAAGTTTGCTGATAACACCCATCTGTTTCATGAAGTTGTTTAAACTACCTTGGATAAAAGCTCAAGCCATAGATTCAGCTACACAAGGGCTCAGACAGCAGTGGTGGTTAGAAAACCACACTGAGAATCTAGCTCAGTGTCTCTTGAATACACATGTCTTGTGGCTACAGAAACATAAGTGTCTCACCCTATGTGGAAACAGCCTAGTGGATAGATGCTTGCGGCCGTGGATCTGTAGGGATGCAGCCATGAATATGCAAGACGGTCTAAGTAATTCAGGCTTATTTTCAAACTGTGGGTTTCTATCCACTGCGTGTCCAGTTTTCCTTAAATGAAATAGGATAGAAGAGAAAGTATCACACCGGGAATATAAGGAGTGTTTTGTGAACTTGTATTTCAGGTGTGTGTGTGTGTGTGTGTGTGTGTGTGTGTGTGTGTCTGTGTAGATAACACAACATATCTCTTTCTGAGGATTTCGGTCAACGGTCTGAAGGCCGCTGCTTGGGCAAGTAAGTGATGACTCATGCTTTTCTGATAGGTGACCAGGATTTCAATTGTGTTCTACTTGGGACCCTTCATTCCTATGGGGCTTTGCGCAACAAAGCCAGGGTGCCTGGCTTCAGGGTCAGTGAACCAGCACGGAGCTGGCCCTGTGTAATTCCTAGTGTGGGGTGAGGCAGCCCAGCCGGACACTCCACCACCCACCACCCCAGGCCTCCATTTCTGTCTGTCAAGAAAGACAATAAATAACCCTAAAAGGTGAGTGAGACAGAAGCTAATTAAGTGGGAACGCGGGGACCACGGGGACTGTTCCTAGTTTCAGTAAACACTTCGTAGGTACAGACTTCAGCCGTGAGCTGCTAGTGATGACTGGTGATGATCACAGCTTCTTCCATCGTGGAGAGAAACTTTCCAAGGCCTGGGAATGTGTCCGCAGTGCCCTTGGAGGCGTCCTGGTTTCTGGAGTCTCCTCAGTCTCCCCGCTTCTGCCCTGAGTAGAGCGTAGTTTCACTCCATAATTCCACCGGCCGTGACGCATCCCCGGACCCACACAGAGTCTGTCTTACAAAGCCTTGGTGCTGTATTCTGAGGAAGAAAATCAAATCCCAACACATAAGGTAGCCCAGACTTCTTAGCTGGGTCTAAGAAAGATTCTTGAAATGTATGGAAAGACAAAAAGCACACTGACAAGAACCATGTGACCAAAAGCTTGATTTCCAAGTGTGGTCTCCCCACCCCTGCCCTTGCCCTGTCGGGCCCCAGGATGGATTCATAGACCCAGTTGTCTTCCAGGACAACCTTCTTTCAGGAAACCCACTAAGGAATATGTCTTATTCCATTAAATCACCAAATCCGAACAACGAAGAATCCTCTTCATTAAAGGCACTCAGAAATTCTGGCCAGCTGTTCCCTGCCACTTGGCTGAGGGCGAGCTTGGGAGCTCTCCGAGGTGCTCAGTGCAGTTGGCTGCGTATTTATGCTTTCATCATCTCATTCCTGAGCTGGAATCCAAATCCAGCAGAGGTTCTGTGACTTATGGGCTTAACTTTTGACACGCTTTAATACATATTACACACCCTGAAATTTCTGGAGATTGTGGAAATCGTTTCCAGCTAAGTCTTTGTTTTGTCAAGTACATTTACCCCTTCAAATTCATTGAGCTTGAAGTCCCAAAATGGTTGGGGAAAGAAACCGTAGTCAGCGTGTCAGGTTTAAGTATAACTAACTGGGGGTCTGTTCACGTGCCCGGTGCCTGCGAGATGCTACGTCTTTTCTGTGACTCTACTTTAGAATACGAAGGATGCTTTTCCTCCAAAATGTTGCTCCAGTGTGCTATGCTCTCTTTGCAGTTATCCTGAAACCTCACATTCTCTGGCTACGTTGCCAGCACGGTGAATTGGAAGCTCTGGTTTGTTTAAACCAATAAATGGACCACTGCTGAGTGCTGGAGCCTGGTGTCCTGGTGCACTGTGGACCTTGAGGTGACCAGGATGTAGGAGGGTCCCCCTATCCCAGAGCAATGGGACTCTGGGGTTTCCTGCCTGCAGACGCCCACCTTCATTTCCATCGGTAAATTCCCTTCTCTCCTGTGCAGACAGGTCAGTGGTCACTATGCACTATGTCAAGATGGAATGACCTTGGCACACGTGACCTTGGCTCTGTTTCTGTTCTGATGGGGAATAAACCCTCTCCTATGTGATGTCCCAGCAACACGTTAGTGCAGCCAGGACATGCCACTGGGGTGAGGGCCACTCCCCTTCAGCCTGGCCATTCTTCTGGACTTGGGGGCTCAACCTTCAGTGAACAAGGAGCTCCCAGGCCTCACAGTGCTCTAGTGAAGACCAAGTGGGCAGTGAGGATTCTTCTGGCTGAGAGTGAAAGAGGAGGGGGCTGTGATTCTCTGGCTTGTCTTTTTTTTTTTTTTTGCAGTACGCAGGCCTCTCACTGCTGTGGCCCCTCCCGTTGCGGAGCACAGGCTCCGGACACGCAGGCTCAGCGGCCATGGCTCACGGGCCCAGCCACTCCGCGGCATGTGGGATCTTCCCGGACCGGGGCACGAACCCACGTCCCCTGCGTCGGCAGGCGGACTCTCAACCACTGCGCCACCAGGGAAGCCCCGGCTTGCCTATTATATGTTTTGTATTTTCCAAATTAATTATAATGTTATCCACAGTAACTAAAACAATGTGTCCTAACGTATTCCTAAAGGAGTATGCATTTGTTCTGCATATCAGAATCCCAAGAGACACATTTATGAAGTTACTTACAATGCTGGGATCTGCCGGCTTTCCTCAAAGATGCTCCAGGGTGCACAAATGGACCTGACTTTGGTGCCTGCCTACCTGAGATGGGCTCTGGGCCAGAGCTGAGGGTGCGGGACCCAGGGTAAGGCTGTGTAATCGCACTTTGACACTTGTCGGGTTTGAGAATATTCAGGTCTGACTCTCATCACATCACTCTTCACTCTGCTCACTTATTTGCAATTTGGCAGAAGCTCGAGAGTATTATGGCTTCTATTTTTAAGTGTGAGACGGGGATACTCTACTCAGAATTACTAAGTTTTAGTGACTCCCTGGAGCCTCCAGAGCCTGGGATAATTCAAAAGTATAAAATGAAGTTTGTAAGTCATTTCATGAATGTGTATATTGGGATTCTGATAAGTAAAACAAATCCATATTCCTTTAAAATAAACTATTTCTAATTGACAAGTAACATGTAAATCTATATAATCACATAGCGACTTTATTATAAATCACTCATGTGAAAGGTTAGTAAAATGCGATACTTTAGGCATGTCATTATGTGATGAAGTTATTTTTTATTTCTGAATCTGTGTTTCGGTACTGCAAAGCCAAGAAGCAGACAAAACCCTTTCTGAGATTATTTTCCCGATACTCTATATGTCAGTCACAGATCTTTGCTTTTCAGCCAGAGTGACTGATTTTATGCCGAAATGAATCACCTTTCTGCACTGATTCTTCCCTCCTACTACAGAGTTTTTTAAATGATTCATTTTGGATTAATTAAAAATACATTTGGAAAACAATTTCTAAACATGTATAAAAATAAGAGGGCAATCAAAATTAAGCACTTGAAGTGGTCACCACCTAAAACTAGGTTGGACTGATGGCTGCTGTTCTGACTGGGTGGTCCTTCAGGGAGCCCTGAGACGGTGGCTATGGCATGTGGAACCTGACGACCCAAACCTACTTTTTGGCCACCAGGATGCAGCCCTTGCATCCTGGAGATGAAATAATGGATGATGCTAATTGTAATAAGACTGTGACAACGTCTCCCCGAAGGCCTTGCTCAGTAGTCTGGAGAGGGATGGTTAAAATGTAAACCTCTGTGCACAGCGTCTCTGTGAGCTGCCAGTCCTCATCACCAGAGTGGCCGTACCTGAGACACAGGGAGGAACGCAGCACAGCGGCCTGGAGAGCCTGGGCCGGACTCTGAGGCAGACGCCTCTGCCCACATCCCGGTCCCTCATGTTTACAGGGCTGGGCACAGCTTGCTAGAGGGCTGTGGCCCACACTGCCAGCTGTCCCTCATGCTCAGCCCCTTCCCCCTCCCCCTTCCCCCAGTAGAGCCTGGAAAAGCTGTGTGTTTACTCCTCAGAGCTCCCTGCAGCCCAGCCTTGGCTACAAGACCCACTCTATTCAACGAGGCAAAATGGAAAATGCCTGTGGGCCTTTTTTATTTATCAAGGACTTGGCTTTTACAGTTGAAGTTCTGGGTCCCAAATCTCGTGGACCCCCCTGCCCTTTTGTAAAGGCTATTTTGAAAGTCACAGCCAAGCCATGGCTTCCTGACCTTCAGTTGCATCTGTCCTTCCCCAGAAGCTGTGGCTGCCTTGGTTTAGGGGAGAAATGAGCCATCAGCTAGATAAGAATCGACAGGAATTAAAAATACACTGTGCTAAAGAAAATAATAATACACGAGGAAGGGCTGACAGAATGTGATCCCACCACAGGAGCTCCTGTACATCTCTGGGAAAGACAGCACGCTGGGAACGAGATACGGAGAGAAAAACCTTCTCTGAATTCTAGGAGCTTGGATGGAAGCACATAGAGCCAGAGGCTGAAGGACTCAGCCCAGAGATGACTATCTATTTCCCTGCATCAGTAATAATCAACATTTACATCACTAATAATCTCTTCAGAGGGACTGCCTGTATCTTCTTGTGATGAGGCGTGTAAACTCTTAAGCCAAGGGCTATTCTAGAAGATGGACAAATGGCTGCCTATTCTTTCTTAGAACCAGTTACAGAGACTAATTATAATTAATCAATTATTGAATCATTTCATGTATTCACCTAACGCACATGCATTCAACACCAACTCCAAGTGCGTTTCTGTATAAGGCGCTTTTCCCCTACGACCAAGAGCTGTAAGTGGAAAAATCAAGTTGAAATATTACTGAATATCAACATCAAACATAAAACCTTTAAGGTGACTAATTGTTAATTCTGAACCTGAAGATATTTTGAAGAGAAGCATAAGAAAGCTTTTGGATTTCAGAGTATAAATTAATGAGTGAAGCAGAAAGAGCCCTGAAGAAATGTTTTCAGAGTTCAAGGCTTAAACCCTTGAAAATCACTTTTTAAAGATAGAATTTTATTTTATGGAACTCAGAAGCCATGTTACTACAAACCCGTTTCAACCTACTGCATATAAAAGCTCCATCACCTTGCCTCAAGGTAAGAAAATAAAGTTTACTGCTATTGAATCAGACTGAAATATTCATCCGTTAGTACTTTGTCAACCATGGTTCTGATGGCATTTAAATTGAATTTAATATAAATTTAAAGGCATCTCCATTTGAAGTAATGAATAATGTGGGATCAGCATCAACTTCAATTTTGATACCTTAAATGTAACCCTTTCCACCGCCTTGATGCATTTATCTTTGAGAGTTACTTGTTCTGATATATTTTTTTAACACTTTGTTACTTTAAGTTCGTGAGTAATACTGAAGCCACAGGTAGGATCCCCACCTTGACATCGTGCTCCTGAGTGGGCTCCACAGGGGACTCCCTGCCCTTCCTCCGGTGGTCCTTCCTCAGCGCCCAAAGGAGAGCAAGCCCCGCCCGGCCCCGCTCCCGGCTCCGAAAATGATTATGTTAAATATGCTGGTGGCAGGGCCTCCGTACACAGCCCGTCTGTAAATGTTCCATCAATGCACCATGCAAGAGAACCATACTTCTCGCTCTTTTTTTTTTTTTTTGCATAATATTTTCTTTGCTGGTTTTGCTGTTTAAAAACAGCTAATGTGAAACATTGAACATTTTCAGAAGTAGGAGTCTGAACGTTGGTCTAAAGTGTAAGTTGTAGAGATTATTTTGTGTCTGTGCACCTGTGAGGTGACCCACTCTGGGCGTTCAGGTGGGCTGGAAGCTTCCAGCAACAAGACCAGGAACTGTATGTTGAAATGCTCGGGCGTGGTTACCACGGAGGGTCCACCTCCATGCGATGGTTTATTAACCACGAGATAGTTTACTGACTGATCGCTCCTCTGTGAATTGCAGCTAAACATACAACTGGGGCTGTAATTGTAGGTATTTTGCTTCAACTGTGCATGAACTAACCTCATCTTTGAGGACAAGGATGTGCTAAATTCTGTAAATCCATGGTTTATTTTTTGTCTTAGATTTGGTTTTAGGCTGTTTTTTAGATCTACATTTGCCTATCAGATGGAAAAATAACAGTGTTGACATTTGAAATTGAATGTATATGGTACAGAACTTCACAAAAATGCGATTGAAACTCTAGAATCTGTCTTCTGGTAATTCTATAGTGGTTTTGCTTCTCCCGGGAGGGCATCTGATCCAAGAGTTTGCGGAGATACCCCAAACCCTGGAATCAGCTGGAGTGCTCCCTGCAAAGTGCTCTGAGGAGGGGGTTGGGTCCTGTCTGATGCTATATTCCCCGTTTCCATCCTGGGTCTGAAATCCAGGCCCTCGCTATAACTCTCAGACTCCTTCCTGAACCTTGAAGCTCCCTTTTGGTGTCACCGGATTAAGGGTTATGGGCAAGGGGCTGCAGCTCAAACAGACCTTCCACTGCCCGACGGGGTGATGGGAGGCTGGATGCCTGGACAGGGAGGATGGAGGCCTGTACGGAGTGCAGGGTGCCTCCTGCACCTTCCCTGGTCTCCTGAGGGGCAGGTCCGTCCTGGACAAAGGGTCACCTCGAGCTAATCGTCCCGTCAGAGTGAACAGGGGTCTCCATCAGTTACAACATCCGAGGCCTCACCTGCCTCCAGCTGAGAGCTCCCTTCAGAGGCCCCTGCCCACCCCATCAAAGGGATCTGGGCCCAGGGAGTGGGGGAACTCTCTCTGCTCTGAGAAGATTTCCCTTCGGGGATCCCAGAGTAAGTCTAACTTTCCTCCGAAAGGCAACCGCAGCCCGGGTCTCGGTGCTGGTCAGCTCCAGGCAGGGCGCCTGCAGCGGGGTGGATGCCGTTGCCGAGGATGCAGGCCCAGTGGCCAGCACGGGCTGCAGGGCGGGCAGATGCCCTAGAAGGCTCTTTCCAGGAGCTGGCCTAAACGCAGGAGTGAGCCAAACCGTGGGGAGGGGTGGTGGTGGTCGTGGTGGAGGTGCATGAAGCCTGATCAAACCCGAAGACCCAACTGGGGCGGCAGCTCCATCCAAAGGGGAAGACTTTCTGGGGCCAGAGGCGCCAGTGTGACCCCTGGGACCCTGCTGTCCCCCCACTGCAGGCAGGAATCTCTGGACCAGACCACCCTGCTGGCTGCTGGGCTGATCTCAGTACAGGAGCGACTGCACAGCCGGGGGCCCCACTGGCTCCAACCCCACCGCCCACCCTTTCCAACAGGCTCCACAATGCCTGCTACACAGCCCAGCCCTCCTCCTGGGATTTGTGTGTAAGAATTTGGGTAAGTTTCATCCCTGCTGTTTTTTGTCTCCAGTGTTTCCATTTTTCTAATCTGCCTATGTGTGCTTTATAACCTTGTTTTATTTTTCCACAGATAAGATTTTTACTTTATTTACTTGGGAACGTAGTACACACTTGCTTAGCTTAGTGTTTCTTGAAAATTGCTTTGCTATTTTCTCTCTTTTTTGGACACACCACGTGGCTCGAGGGATCTTAGTTTCCTGACCAGGCCCTCAGCAGTGAAAGCGCGGAGTCCTAACCACTGGATCTCCAGGGAATTCCCACTCTGCTACTTCCATATCCTCCTTATTGTCGGATGAAAATAATCAATACACAATGTATAATAGGAAGGGAAAAGAGTTTTATGTGAGTCAAACTGAGGACAATAGCCTGGGAGACAGCCTCTCAGCGTTTACTCTGCAGAGCTGCTCCTGAGAAGCACGGTTTTCAGCACAGTTTTATGTCTCGTCAGAACAAAGAACATCAAACTAGTCAGGGAGGCATCCCTGTTTTTTTTTAAAAAAGATCTGCATATACACAGTGAGTCAGTATGGCCTTGGTGCCTGGGAAGGTGTTCTTATCGTCAAAGGAGGACCGGCATTGGCATCCAAGCAAGACGGGCATTTAATCTTTATTTTTAACACAGACATTCTTTCCTTCTAGTCTATGTGCCCTTTTCTTTAATCATTACAGCAGATGCCCAATGTGTGTTTGATGGGCCGCAAACAGGCTGTTCTAGTTAGAAGAAAATTCAAGTTATCTCATGTATAAGCCAGAATGACTTCCCCACACCTCAATATGTGAACATTTCTTTGATCATAATTGACGTCTCCCGTTTATGGGACTGTTAACTGTTTTTCAAATCCTTGTGTTTTAAGAGCTCATCCTGAGCAGGGCCTCTCCTACAGGGCGCTTTGCCAACTGTTCCCACCTGCTTGGAACGCAGTCCCCGGGGCAGGCACCTGGTCTGGCCTCATCCTGCCCCGACAGCCCAGGTCAGGGGCTGCACACAGATGCACTGGGGGCCTGGCTTGATTTGAATACGTGGCTGGGCTCATTCTGGGCAGGCAACTCATTCCCGATCTCAACCCTGAGTGTGTGGGAGGGAGTGAGGGGTGGGTAATTTCAGCCCTTTCCTGGGTGGGCAGCTTCCTGCCGAGACCCAAAGTCCTCACCCACCAAGTCCGGCCCTGCACAAGGCGAGCACTGATCTCAAGGACCTGTTTTGCTCTGGATCCACTGTGACCATGGGACCCAGCCTCTGGCATCACCATGCACTCACCCATTTCCAGCCACAGGGATTCTCCTTGCTTGCTTTCATGGGTGGCTGTGCATTTTTTTAAATATTGACTAATCTTTATCTACCATATCCGTGTGTTTAGAGAGAAGGTTCAACTCTTATCCCTTCAACAACATGACTTTGAGAGCTAAGGAAGTTATTTAAATAATTAAAAGCTGCCTTTAGGAACATTTAGGAGGATATAAGCCTAACCAACGAAAATCAATCTCTTTCCTATGGACCCACGACGGCCCGTAGAAAACAGAAAGAAAGAGAAAATCTTGCTTAAAACAACTAAGAACATGAAATTCGTATGCCCTTGATAAGCAATTGTAAAATCTATATGGGGAAACTCTCAAATACTTTTCAAAGTTTCCTAGGTAGACTTGTACCTTGCTCTTGGATAAGAAGAGTTAATTCTACCGAGTTAATATACAAATTTAGCATAAATCCAACATTCGTGCCAGCAGGTATTTTTTATAGACATGCAGTTGACCTTAAAGTTTGTATGGACAAATAATCATGTAAGAATATGAAAATCCCGAAAAGATGCGCGAGGAAGGACACACAAACATGGTATAAAGCCTGTAACTAATAGCTCTCGTGCCCGGCTGGACAAATGGGCCCCAGGGGCAGAGTAGAGAGACCAACCCAGGGGACTTTGTTTATGGCAAAGGTGGCATCTCACACCATCAAGGTAAAAGTAAATGACATCAGGGGCTTCCCTGGTGGCGCAGTGGTTGAGAGTCCGCCTGCTGATGCAGGGGACACGGGTTCGTGCCCCGGTCCGGGAAGATCCCACGTGCCGCGTCCAGAGCCTGTGCTCCGCAACGGGAGAGGCCACAACAGTGAGATGCCCACATACCGCAAAAAAAAAAAAAAAAAAAAAGATTCAAGTAAATAAGGAAAAAATGAACAAAATCAACACTATATAAATGTTTGCATGGCCCAAAAATCTCCCCGCCCCCACCAAACTGCCTTGATCCAAAGCAATGGCAAACTGGGGGATATATCAACAGTTCCTATCTTAGCTTGAGGGCTAAAACCCTTACATTTTAAGATGTTTTAAACAATTAAGGAGAAATAAAGACCCAAACACTCAAAAGAAAAGTGGACAAACGACATGAAAAGGTATTTCACTGCAAATGCAAACACATACAAATTGCCTTTACACCCATGGATAGATGTTCAAGGTCACTTGTGTTAAGAGAGATGCAATCCATGGAAGGGAACTGGACAAAATCTAACAAAACCGTGCGTCACCCTTCAAGTCTCAACACGTCCTCTAGAAATTGTGTCGAAGGTTTATCTGCACAGCACAAAGCGGTGTGTGCACGAGGTGGTGTTTGTTGCAGTAAGACATGGCAAGCCACCAACTGCAGTGGGCTGAACAGTGGTCTCCAGAACACTGTCCACGTCCTGACCTCAGACCTGAGAATGGCACCTTATTCAGAAAAAGGGTCTTGGAAGATGTAACTAAGGATTTCGAGTTGAGGAGCTTATCCTGGTTACCTGGGTGGACCCTAACTCCAACGACAGGTGTCCTTCTAAGAGGGAGATTAGACAGACGACAGGGGAAAAGAGGGACACAGAGGAGGAGGCCACGTGAAGACGGAGGCAGAGGTTGGAGTGTTGGGGCCCCAGAAGCCAGAAGAGGCAGGAAGGAGCCTCCCTTAGAGCCTTTGGAGGCTCTAAGCCCCTGCGGACACTTTGATCTCAGACTCTGGCCTCCCGAGCTGGGAGAGAAAAAGTTTTGGGTGTTGTAAGCCGCTCATTTTGCCGTGTTTTATCACAGCAATCACAGGAAACAAACACAGAGAGCCCGTCGGGGAGAAGGTGACCACAAACTCGTGTGGCCACACGCGGAAAAGGTGTGGAGGACTGTCCGTCCCCCATCCCCACCCAGAGCAGGATATGGTGACACTGTGGAGTCAGATGCTCAGGGGCAAGGATGTTACATGTGTAATCAGAGAGAAGGCTGAAATAAGAAGGCCAGCAGCTTCCTTACGTTGGTAAAACGGAACACAGAGAGGGCCCACGGGGACCGATGGTGAAAGTGCTCACTCAGGAGGGGAGTGGGGAGGGTGTAAGCGGGAGAGCTCTGTGCAGAGTGCCAGCTGATGTTTGCAACAAGACATGCTGCACATGGCAAAACTACAATCCAATTTTAAAAGAGATCAAAGGCAACATCAAATAGGAATAAATGTAGACCACACTGATGTAAGTACAGGGGAAAAATAACCAATTTGATTAATTTTTAAGCGCTGCACTCTGTATACTTTCAGAGGGATATATTCTAAGGCCAACGTAATAGGTCACCAAGAAGTATCTGATGACTGTTTAACACGTGGCTTGACGTACATCACATAGAAAAAGACCAAAGGGTACATGGTGAACTATTAATACTGCTTTCCCCCTGGTGATGGGTGTTTGTGTTCTTATGTCTAACTTCTGGTATTGGCTCTCTGCAATAAGAAATATTTTTTTTTAATATGCAGAATAAATGAAACTAATTGTTTTGTTCTTTGTAAATGAAGATAGAGAGGACAGAGAAAGAATCTAGACTAAGAATTATAAATGTCCTTTTAGGAAAATCTAGGGCAATTAAAAGAGAAGCATAATCAGAGCTAAAATTGAAGAAAATTTTCTTTCATTAAGGAAGGAAATTTTAGATGCCTGGAATATTCCAGGCAGAAATACTGCTTGCAGTTCTATCATTTTGTTAACTTTAGATTTGCAACCAAATTACTGTTCTATAAAGGGAACAGAAGTTAGGCCTCCCCAACTGCACAGAGGCCAAAGGAATACACTTATTCTAACATTGTCGTGGGCCCAGAAAATGGGCTGTTTATGTAGGAAGTCAACAGAACTCTGTCCTGGAGGGTGTGTGTGTTCCCCACTCCCTCTTCCCATATTGTGTTGGGGGCTCCACATGCTCCCCCTATGTGGTCACAGACCTCGGCTAGCAGGAGGCCTGACTGCTCTAGGACTAACCCTATCCCTGCCAAGCCTGACCCCTGGGAGGAGCGAGAGTTGACGATGAGAGCTCAGGAGAGGTTTGTGGAGGTTGCTGGGAAAACACTCTGATGGTGTCACATGAGCCACTCTCTGTCCAGAGGGCATGACTAGGGAAGAGTTATGCAGTCCTGCTGGGCACTGGCAGCCCTGCTGTGACCATGAGGGCTTCCAGCCTAGGACGACACCGGTGGCCTGTGTCACAGAGAGAGACGCAGAACACACCTGCGACATCCGTGGCCCCATTTAACTTCTCCATCTAGCACCCGGGTGGCCTCCCTCAACCCTGCACACGGCTGGGTGTTCCCTGCTGCTCCAGCTTGTTGGAGTAGGGCCTGTTGTTACTGAAGCTGAAAGCTTCCATTACCAGAGACAAGCCACCCAGATCGACAGTGCTCAGAGAGCAGGGTGCGTGGTTGCCTTCTTCAAAAAACAAAAGTTCTACAACTTGAGGAGGCATGAGGAGGCTGGGAGTTGAAGCACACCAGAGTGGAGCAGGTAGGCCCAGACTTGGCAGAGGGTCTGAGAAAGTACATATCAAGTAAATCCAGAAAGAAGTTGGAGAGTTGTTTACAAACCACAGCGAAATGAAGACCCCAGCTCTTCAAAGAAGGGTAACTGGCGTTTCAACCCTCAAACTTTGTCAAGAAAATCTAGGATGTTGGGAAATGGTAAAAAATAGACTGAAATTTTATCTTTTGCGAAGGGATTAAGATGATTGTAATTTCTGACTCTAATGATAAAATAGGAATTAACACATTTCTAAATTTAAAGTAATCATGTGAAAAATTGAAGACAGGAGAAATATACCCTGAAGTTTCTTAGAAAAGACAAGGTAAACTAAACATAATTCAGACAGCAAAAGACTGAAACATCAAAGTCATTTCTTTTAAACAAAAAATAATGAGCAGAGACCAAACATATAATTTTTTTGTGACAGTAAATAAAAGGAGCCGGACGTGAGGTCACAGAAACCGTAAATAAACGGAATTTTATGAAAAAGCGATGCAGATAGAGAAACACTGAAACAGAATACCTGGAACAAGGCAGTTATGGGCTAGTCAACTCACACAGGTGTTTCTATTCCATTTTTCAATTTTTTGGTAATAAATGAGTGTATTTATCACCATGAACTTATCCTGAACTTAACTCAACTTGAATATCTATTTATTTATTATGTATGTTAATTATATAAACGCAGTCATGAAAATGACAGAAAGATACTTTGGGTTTTGCTTTTGTCATACGTTTTGCTTTAATCATTTCAGGAATGATCGAGGACTCAGTCTGAGGAAGGAGTTAGGCCCCAGGCGAAGCAGCTGCAGCTGGTCTCCTGCTGATGCTTCGTGATGGGCTCTGATTGGGTGCATTCCTGTGGATTTCTCAGCCCAACACGTGTGCAGAGAAGGCCCTCAGTCTAGAGGAAGGACAAAAGGAGGGAGAAGAGGCAGCTGGAATCCATCTTGGCCGAGAGATGCGCACACACCTGGAAGGAGTCAGACCAAATGTGGGCACAAGTGAGATGATAGGCTGGAGACAGCCCAGAAAACCGTCCCCACATAAGCAAACTAAGCCTCCCCTGCTGCCCGCATAACTCACTCCGAGTTCGCCCATGTGCCCTTCCACATGTACTTTGCTTCAAATAAACACTGTGTCTATTTCACAATCTCGGTCTCTTTGCTGAATTCTTTCTTCAAAGAAGACAAGAACCAAGGTCATTCTTCTTCACAGAATCAAGACGGGAACGCTTGGCCAGGCGTCCACGAGTTACAATTCCTCCCCACCATGTGCTGCAGAGATGACCGGAATTTGCTGGGTTGACACCAGCAGGCCCCCTGCCATCTCCCCTCGTCTTCTTGGAAGAGTGAGTCCTGCTAGAGAAAGCTCCATGTGACCAAGGATGAGGGCCTTGGGGGTGCTGGCTTGTGCTCTGGATCCCAACTGACCTCCATCAGAAGGGGTGGGTGGAGGAGGGAGGGTCCTGCACTCAACAAACACCCACACAACGTCCCTGAGCAGCGGCCGAGGTTACCACTGTGGATGCCAGGTGCATTCCTGCAGAGGTTTCCTCACTCCAGGCTCTCGCTCCAGAACAGGCAGGTAACTGGTCTGGAAGGGAGACATCTCTACCAATTCTAAGTCACTTGAGAGATGTGGTTTTCTAAGGAAAAGATGCCAAATCACTCTCAGCCTGATGGAGGGGAGGTTAACATTAGTGGCTGAAGTTGGGAAGTTTGGGTGAGAGGACACCTCCACCCACAACCTTCGGCAAAGCCATCTGCAGAGCCAGAAGAGGGGAGCCAGGTCCTGTGAGCCCGGGGGAGATGCAGGGCAGCGACTGTAAGCGGGGGCAGGCGGTGGCATGGGTGCACCCCAGGGAAGTAAGCGCAGGAGACACCAGAGCACAGCGAGAGTGGATGTCCTGCCCCAGGCTCATACCACTCGGTCCTTCTAGAAGGAAAATGCCACAGCAGTGGTTACTCAGAGATAATGTGAGGAGAAGGCATCATTTCCAAAGTGATCTGTTGGTAATTCCCGCTGTCTTTAACATCCAGCTGTTTTTCTGGGGCTTCCTGTTTCCTATTCAACATCTGGAGGAGCCCATAAAGTTGGAGACAAGGTGGGGATGTAGAGCCTCTTCTAATTAAGAAAAGCAAACTAATTAGGAATATGTCCAGGGCGAGAGAGAACAGTGATGACTCCTCTCTGACCTGCAGGGCAATTTGATGGAAGAAAGGGGAAGCTTCACTGGGTCGTGCTGATAAAAGTGCATTGTCACCAGTTATCTATTTTATACGTAGTATCAATAATGTATACGTGGTGACCTAAATGGGACGGAAGTCCCAAAGGGAGGGGATATCTGTACGTGTCTGGCTGATTCATTTGCTGTGCACAACATTGTAGAGCGACCGAACTCCAATAAAAATTAATCATAATTTTAAAAAAGTGCACTGTTGTTACAGGAGGGCTGCTTGTCCTGCACGTGGCTGAACCCAGCCTTTCCCTGTTACTAATCATGGAGTCCCATGTTGGTAACCTTGACTGCATGACGTTTCTTCTTCAGCATCATGTTATCGATTCTTTTCAGAGCACAAAAGTGGGCATTTTCTGAGATCTGAATCCCTCTCTACTCTGCCCCCTGAGCCTCCCCTGAATTCCCCCGAGGGGACCCCACGTCTCCCTGTCTCTCCATCTGCACAGCCCTGACCGTCCTTTTGGTTTTTCCCAGGAGGCCTTCTGCTAACAGTCCCCCCACTTCCCCCATTCATGCCTTATAATTGCTTACAGCGACCCCAAAGCAGCTTCTGAGTAAAGGATTTGAGGGCAAGGAGTTTCTTTGGGAGGTGATTCCGGAGGCTGGGTCAGGAGACTCCTTGGTGGGAGTCTTGGAACCTTGACGGGAACACCGAGGGTAGGCGAGCTGGGTATTTATCCACTGATTCCCAGTCCAGTGGCTGCAGGTGGCTTCCGGGCACAGAGGAAGGTTGTCAAGCAGAAAGCCTTGGCAGGAGCAGAGGCCCCTGCACAGGTGGCCTCCAAGGTGGGCTGCAGTGGGCAGGGCCCCCAAGCTTCTGCTCCAGCCTCATCATGGGCACATCGTCTGTGCTGGAGGTCACCTGCCCCCTGTCCCTCCATGCTGGCCCATGTGCCTGCTGTCTCTGCCTTGTGAGCATGGCCATCCCCCACCCTAGACCTTCTCCTGGCCCCTGCCATCCCCATGCACCCGTCTGGTTTCCCTCCATTCTCTGGCAGATCCTAGAAGGAGCGTCCACACTTCCCTATCTGTCCCCATGACAGGACACCTTAGCCACCTGGAGTCGGTCCTGTTGAGTTGTTTTGTTCTGCTGTCCAGAAGCAGAGTCTTCAGCCCACTGTCCATAGCTCCCAAGCTGTCCCAAGGAGCTTTCCTTCTTTACAGGAGTCCACCCCTCCTGCTTTCCCAGGTGACCCATCTCTCGCGGTGAGGTTTCCTCTTTCTTCTCCTCCATATGTAGGCAATTCCTAGAGGTTCCTACACTTTGGGATTTGCATCCAAATGGCCAGATGTGCAGTGTGTGTCCTTGACCACAGGAGAAAGTGAGGTGTTTTTTAAAATTAATTTTTATTTATAGTTGCTTTACAAAAGTGAGGTTTTGTACGTATTATCTCATCTTCCCACTACTTGGGAGGCTGAGAGCTGTGAGTTATCGCCCCATGCCGGCTGGGGGCTGGCCGGGGATGCCTGTGGCCTGGGGACCTCCTCGGCATTCTCTCCAGACCACGCTCGTGGAGAGAAGCCTGCAGGGCCTATTTAGGGGGGCCATCCCTGGCTATGGGGGTGACCTTGGCCAGTGAGCACAGGGACTGACAAGGGAAGCAGGGGCTCAGTCATTGGTTTTAAAAATACAGACATGCTTTACTTCAGTGTCATCAAAATGAAACTTTTTTTTTTTAATCAGTTTTCTGTTTTGTCACATTGCAAGCCTCCATGTACTTAAGTTCCTGGCCTGCATCCCCCCTCCCCTTTCCCTGTCTCAGATGATACCAGGACCCAACCCAGCAAGGAGGAAGCATATATTTTTCAGGAACTCGGAGGATTTTCAACCCCAGCAGTGATAAACATCCTTGGCCCAGATCTGACGGAACACGGACTCACCCCTTTAACTCTGTCTAATAGAAATATTTTCTTGCTTGTGCGTGATTGGCTGTTTTGGACGCTCCCAGCGGGAGGGTGTAGAAGCATCACCAGGCCAGGGAAACTTCCAGAGAGCCATCCTTGCACCGTATCGACAGGTTGAGACCTTCTTAACACGTTTCACTTGTGATCTTTTAAAGCTGTCAGACCAGAGTGATTTCCAGTCACTTTGCTCTGGAGTGGATTTAAAATCATGTCCCAAAGGTGGTAGATTAATAGATTTAAAAGGCGAAGTATTAATCTAGTGCATCGTCCTGTGTCCTTACCCACAAGATGCGGTATAACTGTCACGAGGCCGTGGCAGCTCTTCAATGAAGCATCAAGGGGCTTTGAGATGCTTCCAGCAACGGGTCCACAGAGTGTTTGGACCAAAGGGCTACCTGGTCTGACCTGATGTCAAGGAGGAGATGTGCCCACCATCCCCCCAAAGTGATTAGTTTTATACTTTGTTCTTTGGACACAGGGGAAAACCTGTTTACTTGTTCCAGCTAAGTCTTGGAACGATGTGACCCACTCTGTATTTATCTTCACAATTTTCTTGAAAGAAATAAATATTATTCTTCATTGTTTAATGTTGAATTCCCAGGGAATGCAAGAGGAAGATGTTAGAGACATCCATTCCCTTCAACACGTTGCTTTTCAGGATTTGTGGGTAAAAACGAGAGTTTGGATCAACAGCGCCGCCTGAAACCTCACCAGCTGCCCGGGACGTTTTTTTGAGTTGAATCCGCTAAACCATCGCTGTGTTCCAGGCAGGCTGAAGTTTTCATTCCTCCTCTTATGTTTTGCAGTTTAAGGTCAATTTTTCTGGAGCAGAATTGGGAATTCTGTGTCGTGCAAGGAAACTCCAGCTTTGATTCCTCCCTCAGAAAAGACAAAGGTCTTCTGGTCTGAGTGGCGCTTGGTATGCGTATCATCAAGTCTAGAGCGAGTCAGCCCTGAGGAGGTGGCTCTGCGTCCCTCCTGTGGCGGCCCGGGGGCCTCGAGTGCATGAGTGGTCACAGTCACAAGACAAACCCTCCACCTGTCACCGCTCTCTCCCCAGAGCCTGGTACGGACCAAGCACCCAGTAGGTGCTCACTAAGTGCCCAGGGCATCCAGGCACGTTTGGGTGAATCTGTGCTCTGCCTACCGGGAGTCCGCAAGCTCATTCTGGGACCTTCACGTATCCTGAAGAATTGCTCTGTGACTCACTCACAGGGGTCGCTCTAGAATATTTGCTCTTCTTCTGTGCTTTATACAGAGACTTTTGTACAAGACTTTGTACCTGAGACACCATCTTTAGTGCTGCTTCCCCTGACCCCAGGATGGGAATGCCTGCCGACAGCCAGACCCCCATGGCACGCATGTTCTTTTTTCTTAGAAGAAACACCGGCCAAGCAAAGCTCACATGGAATTTTGAATGCTGACAGTACAGGCTCGGCTCAAAACGTCAAAAACAAAAAATTCTTGCAGGAGCCCCTTCACGGCCTCGTCCCCTAAATCACGAGAATGTCTGAAGCTTTGTGTCACTGGGACCATATTTTCTATGGTGTTCTTTTAAAGTATGTTCCTGGAAAAGTACTTTGGGAGGTAGAATCTGAAGTCTTAGAAATTATTATTATTTTCATTTCACCAAGAAGCAATGGGGCAGAACAGCCTGGCGGCCGTGTGCCCAGTATAATCCCTGGGGGAGTTCCGGCACATCTTGTCTGAAAGACCCCCCGGCTGGTCCCAGTGTATGGCCTAGTGAGGCTCGGCTTCAACACACTCTGGGGTCTTGTTTTTCCAAGGCCAGCCTCCCTGGAGCTGCCGGATGGTGTCATAGGGACACAGACGGCTCTTTATAAACACCAGGGCAGTTTAACTTCCGAGGCTCCGTGTGTGTGTTACGCAGAAAATCCCATAGCACAGTTGTTTGTGCAAGGGACAAAAATATTAAGTTGGGGGGTGCCCAGAAGTGTGGTCAGCTCAGTCCCTGCTCTGTGGGACCCTGAGGCCAGCCTGGTACCCAGAGACCCTGGGACACACAGGAGACCTGGGAGGGGCTGGGTGCTCCTCCCACGAGCCAGGCGGCCCTGGCCGAGGCCCTGAGTAGACAGGGCGGTTTTCAGGTATTTGGGACCACCCCACGGGATGACAGAAAGAGGAGGTACAGGTGGGTATTTCTCAGGACACACAAGCTGGTGGAAAGGCCTTCAGCAAACGTCAGCTGATGTGCTGTTGTCTGGAAAGACGCCATGCACGTTGGTGACACAGAAAAGACACTCACTTCCTGTGTTTTTAATGTCTGTGAGATCAAAACGTATACAAAACTTGCTTTTTTCCCCTCTCAGAAGTATGTTTCTAAGGTCTGGTCACTTCGAGTTAAAGCTGGAGCATTTCCTTTTAACTTGCGTGGGATATTTTGTCTTTGGACTTTGGACTGGGTGTCGGTCTCCCCTGTCTTGAGTGAGCTCCCGGTGGCCACCTCGCCTGTCTCATCACTGCTCCTCCTCACCACTGCCCAGCACAGGGGTCCTGTGTGACCAAAACTGACCAGGGGAATGAGAGTGAGTGAGTGGTTGAGTGAGAGAGTGAGTGGCTGAGCGAGCGAGCGAATGTCCAGTGGCAAAGACAGACCCCAGGTGCTCCTTCTCTCAAGGAGCTTGCAGGCTAATAAGGAAACAGGGCTACCTCCAGGGGCTGTAACACATCCAGTTGTGGTGGTGCTGTGGATGGTAGAAAAGGTTGCTCAGGTCTGCCAGGCATGGGGAAGGCAAGGAAGGCTTCCTGGAGGACAAGACAGGATAATAAGCAGCAGGTGGGACCAGTGGGCAGCAGCCCAGCATTTTCACCCCAAGACAGCAGTCTGATGTGTGGGGGACAAAGCAGGGAGTCCTGAGGCAACCCCTGTGAGTGTCCCTTGGTGTGCATGGAGGGTGGGCAGGAGAGGGTGAGCAGAGGGGGCTACACTGGTCCGGGGGGGGATGGAGGGGCCCCAAGGACACAGTAGAGGTGGAGACAGGCAGGGACTGGAGAGCAGATGAAGATGTAACGGCACGGTGGGTGGAGGGGACAGGATCGGGGGAAGGGCTCTGCTGGGGTGCGGGTGAGCGTTGCAGAGAAGTCGAGCTTCAGGTGACAACAGCCGGTCATTTTGGTGACCTGCAGCAGGCTCTTGGGTGTGTGGATTTGGCATGTTTTGAGGATGGGCAGCCTGGGGGGCACAAGGAGCCCCCAGGGCAGGGTGGGAATGGAGAAGAGCAGAGGGCTGAGGATGGAACCCCAGGAGCCTGGCATCTTGGGGGACCAGAGGAAGAGGATCAAGCAGAGAAGGAGCCCCAAGGGGGTCGGGAGTGGAGGCAGAGCCTGCAACCTCCTGGAGCCATATGAGAAGAGCCTGTTTCTAGATGATTACACATCCCCAAGATGCCAAGAAAGAGGAACTGAGAGAAGTGGTCTTTGGGTTTCTGCATCACATGACCAGGGTGGTGACAGGGCGGGACAGTTTGGTGGCAGGAGGGGAGCTGAAATCCCATGGAAGACGGGTGTGGCCATAGTCTGGTAAATATTTTAAATAATCAAACACCAAGAGCATGACAGTCTCACACATTTTCAGTTGTTTTGTATCTGAGAAGAGCAGATAACGTTCCTTAATGTTTTTTCATGGAATACGAAGGGTGTTTAAATGTGTAAATTTGCAAATCAATCTTCCAGCCTTGGATAGCTACACGACATCCTAGGAATCCCCTTCCTTGCCCCAAATGCAGGCCCAGAGCCCTTGCGAGGATAATTGTCTACTCTAGAGAACTCCCTGGCTGTTCCTCCCTGGGCCTGTGCTCACCAGGCACCGCTCAGCACACAGCAGAGACGGCGGGCAGTCCTGGCCGGGCTGGGCTTCCGAAGCAAATGCACAAGGAGGCCCGGGCTCTCGGCGTCTTAGGCAGGGTTGGAGATGGACAGGAGGTTTAATCAGAGTTGGAGGGGGAAGAAGGGTATGGCTTCTCTCCATTTCAGGCACAAGCACGGACCCCAGATCCTTCTGATTTAAAAACAATCAGAGCTGAGAGGTGTGTGCGTCGGGTGGGGGTGAGGTGTAGATGGAGAGGAGGTCGGGCAGGGAAGGTAGGAGCACACTGGCTGTGAGGTCCCTGGAAACCGGCCCCATTTTGACCCGAGTGAGGCCTTGTTGGGTGGCATCCTCTCTGGCCCTTCTTGTTCCTTCGGCCACCGGCTTTGGCCTGATCTGCTTCTGCCTCAGTTGGGCCAGATGCCTCAAGGGGTTGCTGGATTGGGTTTCATCGCTGCTAACATGCAGGTAAGATGAGGCTTGTCTGCGCCATCGATTCTGATTTTATCTCTGGTGCGTGGAGCCGGAGGACACAGGCTGCTGGGACGACAGGGATAGACGGAGCCATCAGGCCCGGGTGCAGGGGTCGGGGGAGAGGCCCGGGTACCACCCGTATGGCTCTCCCATGATGGGTGGGCTGGGGGGGTCCTTGTCTTCATGTGGAAGTCCTTGCCAGGTGCCACCCGAGGGTTTCCCCAGGCCTTCCATCCTTTCTTGCTCCCAGGTGGTGAGTTCACGTGAGTGGCATCTCCAGAGCCCTCACTGCTCCTTTGTGGAGGTGTGTTCCTGTCTCTGTGTGTGTGCAGGCAGCCCTGGACCCCAGACGGTCTGGCCCCTGGTCCCCTTTTGTGTCCTGTCCTGTCCTGCTGCTTCCCAGTCACCTTCCCTCCTCTGGTAGGGCCCTCATCTGTGCTAGGTCATGCCCAGGACATGCCAGGACACTCCCAGGACACACCCCAGGACGCCTGAGGACACACACCATGACACGTCAGCACACTTCCAGGACACACCAGGACACACCCCAGGACACCCCAGGACATAACCTAGGAGACCCAGAACATACCCTAGGACACACAGGACACGTCAGGACATAACCTAGGAGACCCAGAACATACCCTAGGACACGCCAGGACACATAGGACACACCCATAAGGTGCCTGCCGGTCCTTGAGGAGGAGGCTGTCAGCAGGGGTGACTCAGACAAGGAACTCATGTCCCAAGTGGAAGGAGGAGGTCCCGAGATGCCGAACACCCAGCAGACACGTCTCAGACACGAGTTGGCTGCAGGCCTGCCTGGTGCTGGGGGTGGATGGTGACCAGCTGCCGTCATCCCAGGGGTGGTCCCCTCCTCCTAGGGGTGTGGTCTTCTCTCATGGGGGAACTCAGAGCCTGGACCCCACCCATGGCACATCTGGGGAACGAGGGAGCCAGGCACAGGCCCACATCCCTCTCAGAGTCTGGCCAGTGTCCCTAGAGGCCACACCCCTGCCCAGTCTGTGCTGTTTCCCCCAGAAGCTCTGTCCCTCATGCTTTCATCAATTCCCTCCTTAGGGGTGAGAAGGGTAAGGTCAGCCGGGCACCAAGGGCAGCCTGGGCTGTGGCGTGTGTGTGTGTGGGGGGGGGGGAGGGCAGCCAGGAGCCCTGGTCATCGTCTCCACTCCCTCTGTGACTGTTCCTGTGTTCAGGTGGCCTCTGCTGTGAATCCCAGAGGAGAAGACCAAGGGCTCGGGCATCACCCTCCCAGAGATTCATCCCTGAGGAGCAGCCAGGGCTGTGCCGTCCCTTCCCCCAGGCACGTCCACCTCCTCCCACTCTGGGCGCATAAGTATTCGCGTGTCCTGTGACAAACTGCTATAAACTGGGGGACTTTAGACAACAGACATTTATTGTCTCCCAGCTCTAGAGGCTGGAAGTCCAAAATCCAGGTGTGGGCAGAGCTGGCTCCCTCTGGAGGGTCTGGGGGCACCCTATCCCACTCCTCTGTGGGCCCCTGGTGGCTGTGGCCTTCCTTGGCTTATAGAGGCCTCATCACTCCAGTCCCCACCTCCACCTTCATGTTGGCTTCTCCTCTCTGCCACCTCCTTTTCTGTCTTACAAGGACACCCACCACTAGATTTTGGGCTCACCCAAACCCAGGATGATCTCATATCAAGATCCTCTGCGAAGTCCTTTAGTTCAAATAAGGTCACCACTGTGGTCTGAATGTGTGTGTGTCCCCAGATGCATACTTTGAAGTCCTAACGCCCAAGATGAAGGTATCAGGAGGTGGAGCCTTTGGGAGGTGATTAGGTCATGAGGATGGAGCCCTCAGGGATGGGATTAGTGTCCTTATGAAAGAGCTTCTATCAGGTGAGGACCTGGTGAGAAGGCACTGTCTACAGCCCAGCGCAGGGCTCTCACTGGAACTCACCCTGCTGGCACCTTGATCTTGGACGTCCAGCCTCCAGAACTGTGAGCAATATGGTTCTGCTGTTTATAAGCCACCCAGTCTGTGGAATGTTGTCACGGCAGCCCAGGCAGACAGAGACAGACACGTTCTGAAGTTGCCAGTGGACATAGCTCTTGGAGGGACGCTGTACAACCCACTACGGTGAGGTTTAGCTAAATGGCACCTTGCACTCGAGGTGGAAGGATCAGAGGCACCCACCCTGCATGGTCCAGACACACCAGGCAGGTATGCTCTGCAACCCCCACAGGTGTGCTCAGTATTCTTGTTTAGACTCTTGCCCCTGGGTAGACAAGTGTATCTCCATAGGGAGAAAATGAGAGCCAAGAAAAAAAGGAGGTTTGTTTTCCTTCTTGCATGTTCATCAAATCAGCATGCTAACCATTTTATGATAAACCAGTCAGCATGGTTTCTAAGGGAAGGACAGAAATTCAATACACCTATTCAAACCCAGTGTCAGAGGGATTTTTCAAAAAGAAACTTCTTGTGTGTATATTTCCTTGAACTTTTTCTTTGGGTTTGCTTTGCATTTTGTCTTAGGAATTTGAGACTCTCTGAAAATCCCTTGAGATAATGACACATTTTAGATGAGCCACTGCTCTGAAAAATTCTAGTGCCGAACAGAACACAGCTCTTTTGTGTGGGGATGACTGGCCCAGCTCCCTTCCTGGGTGTCTCGGGAGGGCTGGGGATTTAACCTGAATCTCTTTGTGTTTGGGTTTCCTCTCTTTTAAAAGGGGAGTTAATAAAAAGGGGATCTCTCTGTTCACCATAATGATGTCAGGGTCATCAGATGAATATAGGGTTCGTGTCTGAGGGTTAGTACTGCCCAAGGGGAGATTCACATAAGGACCACATGAAAACCCTGCCGAGCTGGAAGAGTCCCAGGTGTGGCAAGTTTAGTGTCAGGTGGGTGAACCTTGGGCTCCTGGGAGCAGAGGAGAAGCTGCTGTCCTGGATCCAGGGCATCAAACCCTCAGCCCAGCTCCTGGGGCAGCCTTGCTCCTCCCCTTGCCCCCTTGCATAACTCGCTCCACCATCAAGTGGCAAGCTGCTGGTACACACTTTCATTCTCCTGTGAATACTTTCAGGGAAGAATGCACATTTGCCAAGAACATCCAGGACTCTGGGTGCTTTGCCTTTGAAGACTTTGGAAAATTTAGATCGCACATACTTTATACTTCAGAAGATAAGGCTGATCTGGGAAAATGTAATTTTGACTAATTTATTGGCACTTGTTTGACTCTTCTCCCTATGACACATCTGCAGATAATTTCCCTCCACAATCTGTTTTGGGGTTTCCTGGTTATCAAAGCCCCACACATCTGCCAGCCGCATGAGCTGGGGGAGCTCACGTCTGCACCCAGCCTGGCCTCCCTGGACACTCCTGGGTCCTCTGCCAGACGTGGGTGAAGAAAAGATTTCACACATGGAAGGGGAGCTGACTAGCAGTCTTCCTGATGCTGTCGCCTTATTTTTCCTTCTTGTGTTTCCAACTTATTTGTCAATGCAATAGAATCTGTGATGAGAAATTGGAGGGAACAATTTTGGATTAATATCAGGCCATGCTCCTGGAAGCCCCAGTTGCACTGCTCCCAGGCTGACACTGATCTGACCTGGCCCACCCAGCCCACTCTCTGCAGAGAAGTGCCATCTGAGGCTGTGCACATGGTCCCATCTGTCTTCCCAGGGGTCTGGACATCCTCCCTCCTCCCAGGGCGCTCTCCTCACCTCACTCGGCTGAGTTTCTCTCCATGATGTCATTCCTCTCCGAGCCCGCGGGGCGGTGACTCCTTTTATTCACTGGTCAGCACCCACTGCTGAGCAGGTTAAGAAAGATAGTTCTGGAAGCCGAAGCCTGAGAGTCTGGGAATGTGATTAACACACCTGTCCAAACTCAGGAGGCGTCTGGATAGTGAATAACAGGACAACCCAAAAGGTGGGTTCACTTGGTTTCCAGTATTCTTGCAGGCAGCAGAGAAAGCAGCGCGTGAGAGGAAAAAGCAACTCTTCCCAGAAAACCAGCAAGAAAATAAAAACAAAACCAGAAAACTGTTTGGTGAGAAAACCTCATCTCGGCCGTTTCCCCCAAGAGCAGAAGTTCGGGCCAAGTCTCTTGGAGCGGCTGTCCCAGGTCTGGTGCACAGGTCTGGTCCGTCAGTGGCTGCCCTGGGTCAGGGCAGGCTGAGGTCATCTCCATGGGGCCAGGGTCCTCAGGCCTTTTGACTCACATCATTGACTTCATTCTCTCCTGGACCCCCTGGGAACCTCCCAACCGCAGCCGTGATGAGCCCACAGGGAAGCCCACAAGGTCAAGGTGCTCGCTGTGGTGTGTCGGGCCTGCCCTCCATCCTGCACCAGCATGTGTCCCCACGTCACGGAGCAGGCTGCCCCTCTGGGAAGGCAAGGGAGCAGCTGGGGCCTGGGCCACCAGGCGGCAGGGACGGATCCAGGCTCGTTTCCACTCGCACAGAGGGGGGTGGTTGGAACCTCTCAGCAGCTGGAAGTCTGTGTGTACTCTGCCTTGTGGGTAGACGGAAAAGCTTTCTGTATTAGCTTTTGATTGACTCTTCCTCATGGCTCTGCTGGGTGGGCAGACAGTCAGGGCTCAGGCCAGGCATTTGGCGACGTGTGCATTTGCGGGGACGGGTCCTCCCTGCCGTTTGCACAGCTCTCTCAGTGCCGCTGCAGCTGGACATGCGTGATTCCTGGGCCAGCACTTCTCCTGGAGATGTGAGTCCTCAAATGATGCCACCCAGTGAATCTTGTAGAGTCAGATCCAATTATTTAGATAGTGTTGCTGTTCATATTCATGTAACATTAAACCTCTGGACTCCATAAAGTTACCTGAAAACAGGAGGAACATGACAGACAAAGGGACCAAAGGAAAACACAACACGACCTTGTGGTCCATACAGAGTCTGAGTACGGAGGGAGAGGGCAAGTCTATCCGCCCACAGCTGCAGGGGAAGTGTGTTTCCCAACCTCTTTCTGTATGTCTCAAGAGCTTCCAAAGAATATTAAGAAAGACAGAAAGGAGAGAAAGAAGAAAAGATGGGGGCGGGGCGTGGAGCGGAGAAAAAGGAAGGAAACGATGGGAGAAATCCCAGAGAAAAGTTCAAGCCTGAAGCACAGGGATTTGCACTAAGAGGTCCTCCACTGTTGAGTGTTGATTTAGCCCCAGTAAGTGAACATCTCCTTGGATGATGGAGCCATAGAGATCAAATCTGTTTACAGGAAGGATGGCGTCTCATTTCCAGTATTACCTGAAGCGCTTGGAAGGACTGTGGATCGTGAGTCCTAGAGTCGTCGTGGGCAGTGAGCGCTCCTGAGGGGCTGGCGTCTAAGCCTTTGACGGTGTCCTCGTCCTGGCCGAGCTGGCCGTGCACACAGACCTGCACCAGCTCTGACTGACCAGCACTTTGATCCTGCCCAAGGATGGTCAGCGTCTGGGGGAGCAGACAAGAGCTGGCTCAAACCCTAGCTCACCCGCTCTGCGGGGGCCCTACCGCCCTGGCCCTCACACTCCGGGCATTCTCGCGCCTGTCAGTGTCATCGTGCGGGCATGGCGTGTTCACCACTGTGCCCTTGCGTTTCCGCGTCCACCTCACCTCTCCGTGCTTTGTCCCTGACGTCCAGTCCCCAGGGCTGGTGGACTTGCAGTGGCAGCTAACGCTGACCAGGCTGCACCGTGGCCCAGGCCTCAGGCTGCTTCACAGGGCACTTCCTCCTCACACAAATTCTGGAGGAGGGATCACTGTAGTCATTCCCCGGGGCCGCTGTAACAAAATACCACAAACGTTGTATCTTGAAACAACAGAAATGCATTATTTCACAGTTCTGGAGCCCCAAAGTCTGAAATGAAGATCCCTGCAAGGCCACGCTCGCTCCCTCTGGAGGCTCCAGGGGCGGATCCTTCCTTGCCTCTTCCAGCAGCTGGTGGCTGCCTTTTGTTCCTTGGTTTGTGGCCGAAATTGGAGATTCAGGTACTCACGTGTCTCAGCTGGGACTGTGGACCAGGTGCTATGATCTCCTCGTGCTACTTGAGCTTCCTCGTGGTACAGCAGCCTCAGGGCAGTGGAGCTCCTTGTTGGGTGGCTCAGGGTCCATACTGAGGGTTCCAGTGAGCCAGGGAAAGCCTGGGTAAGTTCCAGGGACTAGCTTCAGAAATCACAAGTATCCTTTCTGCTGTATTCTTAGCTAAAACAACCACAAGCCCTCCCAGATTTAAGAAGAAGGGACAGAGCCCTGAATCTCAGTTGAAGGACTGTCAAAGAAATTCATGGCCATTTTCCTTCAAAAGAATATTACAGCCTGTCCTCTGGTCACAGATTGTTTACATCCTTCTCTTGTGCAAAATAGGTCAAGACCATGTTCAGCCATTCTGGCACCAGGCTCCGGCTCCTTGTGAGGATGAGGCAGCTGTGTGTGGTTCCTTGCACACAGCTCCTCCCAATACAAAGACCTGTGCCATTTGCAGAGACGTGGATGGACCTGGAGACTGTCATACAGAGTTAAGGAAGTCAGACAGAGAAAAGCAAATGTCGTATATTAACGCACATATGTGGAATCTGAAAAAAAAATGGTATAGATGACCTTATTTACGAAGCAGAAATAGAGACACAGACATAGAGAACAAACATATGGATACCAAGGGGGGAAGGGGGTGGGATGAAATCAGAGACTGGTATTGACACATATACACTACTGATACTATGTATAAAATAGATAACTAACTAGAACCTGCTGTATAGCACAGGGAACTCTACTCAGTGCTCCCTGGTGACCTAAATGGGGAGAAAATCCACAAAAGAGGGGATATATTTATATGGATAGTTGTACTTTGCTGTACAGTAGAAACTAACACAACATTGTAAAGCAACTATACTCCAAAAAAAATTAAAAAAAAACAAACAAAATCAAAAGCCCTGTGTGCAAAAGAGTCATTTGTCCTTTTCTACAAGAAATGACCTGAGTTTGTAACTGAATAGCCTACTCAGCCTACTTCCTGATGTTAAATGTTTTAGTTCCAAACGCTCTTTTTTTTGTTGTTACTGTTTTTGTACTATTTCAGTTCAACTTGATACAATTTCTTTAAAAATGTTGTGGGTTTCATTTGTATCACTTTATAATTCATATAGTCAAAAGTCACATCCACAAAATTTTCAAGATAAGTCCTTCTCTAACTTGAGCTCCCTTTGCGCACAGAGTGGGAAACACCTTAAAAATTCATAGAAGCCCTATTGTTTAATAAGCAAGGTTTGTGCCTTGGGATTCTTAGAAGATAAGTTAGTTTGAAAGAGCCTGTGAAGGACTGCCTTAAATCTTTCTCTGGAGAAACTGAAGACGTGAAATAGTTTATTTTCAAAGCCAGCAAGTCCTGCCTGTTTATATTTCCTCGGAATTCTTCTCGAAAACCGAATAATTCCTTCTGCAACTCATCCTTCTTTCTCCTTCCCTTATGATGTTCATCTAAAAAGAAAACAGTTGACACTTTCAGCATTCTGCCTAAATATTTCCATGACAAATCCATCATTTCTTTGCATGCATTTGCTATTTTCTCCATTATTTCAGGCAATCATTTTGCTAACATTTCCACCACTGAATAGCAAGGGTCATCTTTCCTCTGATAACATTTTCCTCACTTTTTATTGAGTTTTCATTGACACCTCTTATGACGCAGGTCTGGCTTCTGCCAACAGTCTCCTCAAGACCCTAAAAACCAGTGTATTTTAGGTTTTCATGATGGCGGCATCTCACTTCCAGCTGTCAGGTTCTGTCCCCGTTCCTACTGATGCAAGACAAATCACCCAGAACTCAGTGGCGTAAACACCCATTTAGATTTGCTAATATACTCAGGGAGCTAAGGATTTAAACAGGCCACCGAGGAGATGGTGTGTCTCTGATTTGCAGCGTCTGACAGAAACACACCCATTTTGTCCTGACCTATAGGATGGGGTTGGGGGAGGGGGGGAATGATTTGAAGAAAAATTCAGCAAAACTGTCTGGTGCTGGAACTGTCAGCCAGAATGCTTCCATGTGGCTGAACTTCTTCAACCCGATGGACTCTCCAACTCCAGGGCTCAAAAGAGCAAGATGGAAGCCGTGTTATGTGTTTTAAACTAGCCTCAGATGTGTAAGATGTGCCTCCGATGCTGTGCTGTGTGGGTTGGAGCGGACGCTGGCCACTGAGGGTTGAAGAGGAGGGGGCTTGTGGCCCACGGCTCAATGGGAGGAGCGAGGAAGACTTCTGTGGCTGTTTTGTTTTTTTTTTTTTTTTTTTTCTTAAATCACCTCATGCATTATGCCAAACTAAATTAACTAAACCAATTCCAAATAATGAAACTACCAGGTAGCTGAAGGCAAACGATTTTCTACTCATTCATTAATGGAATCCATCCACCCATCCATGTGTTTACACACATATTCCCACGATGTAGCTCACATGATGGGCTCTGCAGAGCTGTGCTCACCCTTCTCCACCCCCACTGGCTCCGCTCTATCTCAGAGGACCCCTCCCACTCTGGGAGGGGGCTGTCAAGCATCCCAAGGGCCCCCTGCTTCCTCCACGTCCCTCTCTTGTCCACTGTGCCTCCAGCCATTAGAAAGTTCGCTCTACAACGCAAGGTGGATTGTATTCTTTCTTGCACAGAACTTTTAGGGGCCTCAGCTGCTTCTATCACAAAGCCAGGTACCCTGGAGTGTTATCTGAGGCCCTGGGGACTCGGGCCTGCCCTTCTGTCCAGTCTTGGCGTCTCAGCCTCCACCTTCCTTTGTTGCTCTCCTTTGATGGACTCGATCCTCAAACACAGAACTCTACCCGGACGCTTGAGGGCTCTGTCTCTATTCCACTCTCAGTCTCTCCCTTTCTCTCTCTCTCCTTGGCCTTGGTAACTGTGCGTGGAGCCTTCTCTGCTTTTCCCTTTGACAAGTAATTCCTTCTTGGCGTTCCAGCCTTTCCTGACGCCCAGGGTTGGCTTGCTGCTGCGTCCATGGACCCCCATCCAGAGGTTTTCTGTGCTTGTCTCAGTGTCTGTGGCCATAGCTGGACTCCAGGAAGACAGGACTAGTGCGTCTCGCTCAGCATTGAGATGTTGGCACCTAGCACAACCCCCTGCACCCGGGATAGTGGTGAGCATTGGCTGAATTGTTTCAGGAACTGCCTCTTCAGATGACTGTGGTCACTTCTGTGCAGGTTGGGGCCTGAGCCGGGTGGGAGGAGTCCATGTTGCTTCCCTGCCCAGCAACGTGAAACATGATGTCAGACACTGGAGGGGGGACATCTGCCCCAGAGTGGCGGGGACAATGGGCTTCCTGAGCATCCTTGCATCAATGCTGTGAATCCCAGTCCTGTTTCCCATCGTGCCCGTGTGAGACAGAAGTTCTTTTTAGTTCACTGGTTGATATTTCGGGCTCAGTGGGTGTCAGGCTCCAACGGAGGGGGCCAGAGGGTGGCTGAGGCATGGCTGAGGCAAGACCAGTGGGAATCCAAACCTGTTCGGTCAATGTCAAGGGAAGAGAATGTGAGCTTATTCGCAGTCGCTCGCCATGGATGTATCCTAAGTCCCCCCACATGTCTGTGGCCCAGGAATGCAGGATCTGGTTCAGCGTACGAGCCCAATTAGGCGATGGTTTGAGAACAGGGGCTGGCCCTTAAAAGGCACCAGACACCCTCCATGGTGCCACGGCTGTGGTCCCGACGTCTCCTCCTACTTCTGCATCGGGAGAGGGGACAGTTTTCCAGATGGCCGTATATATATGCATACATTTTCTTTTCCCAACTCACGGTTGATTTTGACAGACAGATGGGCCAAGAGAGGGGAAGTGCTATGGGCCCGCTGGCCTGAGGTGTGAAAATACCTGTCATGGGCCTGCCCGAGGGCACCTGCTTCCACCCAAGCCAGAGTCTCTGCCAAGCCCTTCTGGACGTCTGGAAGCAGGGCCCCAGGTAGGACCGCGTGGGGACATCATGGGCCCAAGCACACCTGGCTGAGGTTCCCAATCTTCGTTCTGCTCCACTGTTCGGAGCCACGACGGGAGGGAGCAAAAGGGGGTCTCGGCAGTTCATGACTGGGAGACCCTCGGTGAGCTCACGCTTTCTGAGATCAGGTGGTCACAGACCCTTGTCCCCACCCTGAGGCCGGGGAGGCCAGGCAGGTGTGTGGAGTCTCCCCTGTAGTGAGGGGTGCGTTCAGAAGGGGAAGCCGCTTCTGCAGGCCCCGTAGCTCACAAGCGGCTCCAGGCCAGCCTGATAGGTGTCCAGAGTGGCCCGTGCGGTGGTCATTGTGCAAATGGACTTTCATCCTCTAAGACTCAAGGTCGGGGTCATCTCTCCCGGGTAGGCCCCTCCCTTCTTTCCTCTCCAGGTTTTGGAGAGTTTGTCCTGGTGACACAGGGATGGGATGAAGAGCCCGATTCTGCAGAAGCTCCACCAGCAGGAACCAGGGACCCGGGGAGCCCCGACCATCTCCAGCTCAGTCTTGCTCCCCACGTCTGGGCTCCTTCCTGCAGGTTCTCAGCTACAAAAGGTGGGACTGTGTCTCACGTGCTCCTAGTGGCCCCGCACAGGGCGCCGGCCTGCTGTCTCAACAGTGAGGGCCCTTTTCCTTCTGGCAAAGCTCAGGGTGATCCCGGGCGCCTCCCTCCCCCAGCCATGGGTCCCCACATCTGTTCTAACCTGTGCCTTCCTGGAAACATCTCTCCTTGCCAGGCTGGGGGGACCTGGTCGGGATGGGGGACTGTTTACAGAAGAGCTGTGCTTCCCCCCACTACACCTTTTATTTATCTTAACAGCAGACACATTTAATCACTGCCATGCATGCTAAACACCCTGCATGGCCATTTCCCCTTGAGCGAGACCGTGTGTGTGTGTATGTGTGTGTTTGTGTGTGTGTGTTTGTGTGTGTGTGAAAACGTAAACAGATTGTATAACAGAGTGTTCTCTAGCTGTCAGCAAGAGCTTTGAAAATAAAACACTTCCCTCCCAACTCACAATTGGTTGGCAGCCGGCACATAATGAATAATTGCTCCGGGGACCCGTGGAAAGATGTGTGGGAAAACTTTAATTAAAAGCTTGTCAGTACAATTTTACCTGGGTGACATCACCCGCGTGAAATGCCGCTGGGGGCTTTGTTGTCTGTGGGATCGCAGGGCACACACTTGTTCTGCTGACAGCAAACAATTCAGAAAGGCCTTAAAAAGCAGGCGGTGGGTGGATGGGGGTGGGCGGGAGCCACTTCTGCCTGGGGACCCATCGTGTGTGGGGTTCTGATCTCCTAAGAAGTAGCTGGACTCAGCTCCCCAGGTTGCGGGGCAGCTTCAGCCTCGACTGGGGCCTGGTTACCAGGCGAAGCCGGCTGGGTTCCCAATGACTTGGGTAGGGGCCCCACCTGAGTCTCTTGGGCGATGTCAGGCGTGGGCACTGGGAATGCATTCATCCTAAAGGTGGCCCAGCTCCCGAGTGGTGAGCGAGGCCTATGGGCAACATGTCTGGCCCCCTGGACAGAGCTGTTTAGAAAAGACTCGCCTGGTTTGAGTCCGAGCTTTCAGACTTGCCAGAAGTATCCGCGGAGGTAGAGAACATTTGGGGTTTGTGTCCCTGCAAACATGCCTTACTAAACGCGTCTTCCCGGCAAATCAATTATTTTCAGATGCGCTCTCAGTCGAAGACGCCCGCATCTGCCTCACCTCTGAGTCATCAGAATGGATCCCGAATCCACCTTAACCATTTAAAATGACTTCTGAGGTTAGAAAGAGAAATTGAGTTTTGACCAGTGTAAAGACCTTGAGATTCCTGACCAGCTCCAGTCAAGTCTGCAGAGGGTTAGAAGATCTCATGGGTTATGGATTTGGGAAAGGACCTCTCATTCCTTGATGCATTTTTTTGTTCCTCACTAATTTGTTACAAGCTTGCATTCCTAATATTAAGGGATTAATTGTAAGTTATAGCAATTAAATACTAATTAATCCATTTTTTGAACAATAACTTCCGTTTATTTGTAACTGTTTACTTGACACACACCTATTTTGGTAGCAATTAAACATTGTGATACAACCTGACACTTTCCAGGCGGTGTTTAGACGAGTAAATAAGCAACTGTGTAATTTTATCAGTCTCTTAAAATGGTGGAGTAGCAGAGCTGGGAGTGTTGACATGGCTGAAATAATGACAAGTCGGAGTCAGTACGTGGCTCTTAAGATCCCCGCCTGGGGCTTCCCCGGTGGCACAGTGAAGAATCCGTCTGCCAATGCAGGGGACGCAGGTTCGAGCCCTGGTCCGGGAAGATCCCACGTGCCGTGGAGCCACTAAGCCCATGCGCCACAACTACTGAGCCTGCGCTCTAGAGCCTGCACGCCACAACTACTGAAGCCTGCGTGCCTAGAGCCCGTGCTCCACAACAAGAGAAGCCCCCGCTCCCGCAACTAGAGAAAGCCCACACGCAGCAATGAAGACCCAACGCAGCCAAAAATAAAATAAATTTAAAAAATTAAAAAAAAATGACCCCCGCCTGGTTATTGTGTGACTTTATCTTGGGTGGACCATATCCACGTCTGCAATTGAACGTCCAGGTCAAAGGCTTTAAGGCAACCACAGCCTGTACTTGCCAGCAGGAGGAGTTTAAGCAGATCCAGCCCAAGAAGATCCAAGGACTCTCACTCTAAAGTTCCCGGCCCTATGCTCGCAGAGGAAATATTTGGAATCAATTAGGCTCACATCAAAGGCGGCTTTCACAGCTGCTGCGCTTGTCATCCCAGGAGTGGGCGAATATGTTTGCGGCCAGGATGAGCAGTCTTCAGTTTATGAATGGATTGAACTCCAAAAGTTCATGTGCAAGTTCCAAAGACAGCACTATAAACAGTGGTGAGGGTCTTGGGCCAAACCGTAAGAAGCTCAGCTGGTCCTTTTCAATGTAGCTGACTTCCCTGGAGCTGATTCCAGGAGAAGATGTATTCTGAGCTTTAGCTCCGGATGTGGACACGACTCTGCTCCTTCCAGTGACTGGTGGAACACGTGGTGGTACGAGGTTGCTCTGACCTGTGGGGCTTCCCCGCACTGTCCTGGGGTTGTGACTGAGGACAGTCCACCCAGCTGGGGACGCTGCAGGTTTGGACCTAGGTTCAGGACACTGAGTGCATAGACAGTCTTTAAAAGCGGGTGCAATTTGTTTGGTATTTTCCTGGTAATTCATCCATTTATCCTATATTCCCAGAAACCAGTGTGATCCTTCTTCCCCTGTTTCTCCTGCTTCTCCTCCTCTTCCCTCACTTCCTGTCCCTCCACTAACTTCTTGCTCCTCTTTCCTTTTGTCTCTTTTACTTTCTTAATCTAGGTCAGTTTTTCAAAGCGAGGGGAAAATTGCTTTAGTCTTTTATTTTCTGCAGAGATCCAGGTATACGTTCAGATTTACATTCTTATAACCTTCCTCTTTTCTGTAGCATCTTCTATTTCGTTACCAACTTTAGCGTCTTGTGCTGCCAACACAATTTTCACTTCCTAGATACCCACCACTCCTGACTGAGAAGCTGCCTGCATTCCACCTCACAGAAGGTAAGGGAGTCCCTGCTTCCCTTCCACCTGTGTTCCACCTCCTTGATGCAAGTGAAGATTGAATATTCTTAGGAGCACCTTTTAAAAAGGTATTTAGATAGTGGTTCATGGTCTTCTTATTAAAATATCATAGTTTCAGTTGGTACAAGGGTTATTTTTCTAAACACATAGTTTTGAGAGAACATGTTGAAAATCGCAAATTACTTGTAAGAAAGCTCTAGTTTTTTAGACAGGGATTATTACTTCCAAAAACATTTATCGGGTCTCCACCAAGAGCTGCAGTTGATGGAGAGCCAAGGCCCTGCCCCAAATGGCTGTTGGTTTACTGGGGGGCCCAGTGTGAAGTCACGAAGGAGCAGCGGGGACTGGGAGGTGGGCTAGGAATGGAGTGGGAGCTCATGTACCTCCCAGCTGCCATGGAGACGCTAATTCCATTGGTGCTGCCCAAACTCACCCTGTTGGCTGATGCTGCACTTGTGGTGAATTAAAGCTCTTGGTCTTTTTCACAAGAGGCTGTGTTGATCCAGGGCTTTCCCTCCAGTGCAAGTGGAGTCGGTGTGCTAACCCCAAGTGCACAGCATTGCAGTTATCCTGGGACTTTACCTTGCTAATTCTGATCCCTGGCATTCTTTGCAAAGGCGGATTCCGTTCCTCAGTATTAGTGATCTCTCCTGACTTTGTGTCAACATGGTATTTGATAATCCTGGCTCTGCGTCTTCTTCCAGCTTGTTGATACAAATGTTTCTCTTTTACTTTTCTATTATTGGTTTAGTGCGATTTTACATTAGTCATTGCATATTTTTATCCATAGATGACTTATTTTAAACAGTTCTTTGAGAGTTATTCATATTACTTTGCAAAAGAGTCCCTGGTGGCCTAGTGGTTAGGATCCCGGGCTTTCACTGTCAGGGGCCTGGGTTCAATCCCTGGTTGGGGAACTGAGATCCTGCAAGCCACTCAGCATGGCACTGCCCCCGACCCCCCCCAAAAAAAGAGTCCTAGTAAGTAAAATCATCGAGTACTTGCCTAGAAAAAGACAGAACAATGAATGGAATTGAGTTCCTTGTCCAAGGAAGGAGGACAAGCAGAGTGGCATCTAACTAATTACAAAGGAGGCATTTATGTTGACCAGAAAATGATGGGATATTTACTTCATCATGACACTCTTGGCTACCCATTTGGGAAAAAACAAATATCTCATATAAAGAAATCCTCTGTAAAAAATTCATCTGATAAAATATGAATATATATCTTACACAAAAATAAATTTAAGGTGGATAAAAATATTCAAATACAAAGAAATAAAATCACAGAAGTTTAGGAAGAAAATTAAGTGTGTTTTTGTTACTTTGTTCTAGTTTTGGCAAGAACTTCCCTAATATGGATCAGAATTATTCTGAAAAAGAATGAAAAATTTGACTAATAAAAATTTAAAGCCTACTTAGGGCGAGTAAAAAGAAAAATCAAGTGAGAAGAAACAAGAAAATGAAAAAAAAAATACAACATTTATGACAAATCGAGAAAGAGATACACACCCAATAGAAAAATCCTCAAAGTTGAAGAACAGATACTTAATAGCAGCTGTAACCATGCATAGGACCTCAAACCTATCAAAAGTCTGTAACCCTGCTGATGGCAGAAAGCGTCAATGAAATTGAAATGAAAAGTCTATATTTTTAAACTGGCAAACATTTCACTAGAAGTGACACCCAGGTAGACACTCTCCACACCACCACGTCACAGCTCCTGCTGCAGATTTTTTGGAGGAAGTTAACAAAATATATTTAAATTCAAAATGTACAAATTCATCAAAAGGATGATTCCTTTCTTCTTTGTTGCTATCTGATTATTTTAACCTGCATTCTTTTTCATAAACATGTAGCTCTTTTTTAAACCCTAAGGATTTGAAATCCAATTTGCAAAGTAAAAGTTACTCTTTAATTCCAACCCCTCTTGTTCCTGAAAGGCTGTGAGGTGGCTTCTGCATCCACGTGAAGTGATATCCACGTCTCTGAAGGGCGAGAGCAGGAGAAAAAGAGACAAGAGGGTAGGGACACCGTGGAGGTGGAGAGGACGCAGACTGTATGAACTTCCATGCGTTTCCTGCTTTCCATCAGCTAATTTGTGAAAAAAAAAAAAAGGCACATGTCCGGAAGATAACACCTGAAGGACTTGTTTAAGCAAAGTGCCATTGATCTGGCTGAGCCCAATCAGAAGTCCCTCTGAGGACGTTTCATAAATAGAGTCCCAAGGATGGGGGTCTCCTCCTACTGACAAGGTAAAAGGACTCCTGGCTAATAAGGGGGGATCTTCTTCAGAGGGAGGGTCGAGCTCCTCCTGGCCCCTTCCCAACACCTGTGATGCCTGTGGGCAGCTCTGCTTGTCTACATGACCTTGGCTGTCCAGGCAGGGTCTCAACATCTCTACTCATCAACTCAGTGACCTACATGGCTTTTTTTTTTTTTTTTTTTTTTTTTTTTTGCGGTACACGGACCTCTCACTGTTGTGGCCTCTCCCGTTGCGGAGCACAGGCTCAGAGGCCATGGCTCACGGGCCCAGCCGCTCCACGGTATGTGGGATCTTCCCAGACCGGGGCACGAACCCGCGTCCCCTGCATCGGCAGGCGGACTCTCAACCACTGCGCCACCAGGGAAGCCCTCTGCATGGCTTTTTTGATGATGGGACCTGGAGGTACACATGGGAGCCTAAGCTTCTAAGCCCCCCACTCTGTTTAGCTTTTTCTGGTCAACCCATCATTTCTTTCTTTTAAATTCTCAGCACTGAGATAACACACAGAACGTGGGCGAGTCTAAGCAGTAGGATTATATGAGCAAATTCATGGTACATGGTGTACCTGCAGCCAGAGCCTGGTGAGGCCAGCTGGCCTCCAGTGTGGACCACTGCGGGTACCAATCAAGGCCACCCAGATTTCCTTCAAGCTAGAGATGGGCAGATGAGCTACAGACCAGAGCCTTTCAAGGCTGCCAGGCCCTGGAGTTTGGAAGTTATTCGTCTCAAAGTTCTGCTTGGTTCTGTGTCTGTCTGCCATGGCTGCTGTAACTGGTTAGAGTGTTTGCAGGGCTAAGTGGAGCCTCCACACTGAGCATGGCAGCCACATCTTCATGGGTGGATTGGCTGGCTTTTCACAGCAGCTCTGACAGTACGTGGTCCACCAGATTTATGCATCTTTGGCAGGACACCACCAAGGCTACGTCATCACTCATAGGCTCTGTACGGCCTGATGTGTGGAGTCTATAGCTAACTGGGCTGGATATCACTCCACATCCAGAGGGATGTCTTCCCTTTGCAAGACCTCTTCATCCAACGGAAACCATGTGTCAGAATTTTCCCTGGTGCCTCAGACTCTCCGCATCCACGGCTGCTCCCCACCGGGTGCTTCACTGTTGCGTCTGGAACAAAGGAATGGACCCACCGAGGGTGGAGGGGCAAAGGGCCCCGGGGGAGCCATCCAGCCCCCGAGGTGTGCCTGAGCCCAGGGGAACAGGAGCTAGTCCTGCATCTCTCCTCCCACCGCTCCCTCTGTCTCCACCGCCCACTTTCCTCAAACCCAAAACCCTGACCATAGTGCAAATTGCTTTTGCTTCCTGTGAGAATGGAATGGAGCTTCTCAATTTTCAAGAACTGGTAATTAAAATAACTGTATTGTAGGCTGCAGGAAAGGTTGCCAACTTTTATTTAAACCAAAAAAGATGTTAAAAATAAACAGAAAGCACAACTATGACTCTCTCCTGTCATTGCATTTTGTGAAGGAAAGGGCATTTTATCTTCCAAACTAATCTCAGAAGGGGAAAGAATGCTTTCCAAGCATAGTCAGTGAGCTGCTTGGAGCCCCCATGCACTGCATTTTTCTTACTTTATATCGGCTGCCGGGCCCTTGGAGGCTGCGGGGCTGAGTGGGGTTAGGGAATGGCGAACTCCATGGCTTACTTGGCAGCCCGACTGTCCTATTTCTACCTCAGCTATAAATGGAATGAAACCCAGTTGTTATTTAGTCTCAAGTCAGGGATAATTTTAAAATCTCCCCAAATATGCTTCTGTCCATGGGAAATGGATGAAAAGCAAACAGGTAACGTGGTGACTTCCAGAAGAGTCGTCGCATTCATCAACTTTTACACCAAGTCCTTTTGCCAGTTTCCACTTAAGCTAAATTCCATTCCTAAAGATTCTCTTTGATCTGCCATCCTGAGAATATCACGTCATGTGAGATGTGGTCTTTGGCATTCATCTGATTCTTCTTTGGCTTTTGGTAATTTTGTGATGTGGAGTAAGCCACGGAATCCATCGGCTTTGGATTTTATAGTTTATGCTCACCGCTGGCTTTGGGCAACTCAGAGCACTGCAAAGAGGCGGACTTTAATTTCTTTGTCTGAATTTATTTTGGCCGAGAGGACCGTGTCACTGCACAGACCGTGCCAGACATTTGCTCAAAGTATATCATTATTTAAGGGTTGGAGCTTAAGACAAAACAGAAATAGAAGCACTGAAGCGAATGCAGCAATATTTCTGCAAGAAAACCCAGGTGAAACGATCAGCTTGTTAGCACTTCACTCATTTCTACGTTTCCAGATTGAGTTATGCAAATCGTCCTTGAAGAAGCGCGTGATTGAAAGATGGGCTGGATGAACTCACCAGTCAGAATGATCCATCTTCAGATAACGGGTATAAACAGAAAGGCTCTTGTTCTGTAGCGATTTAACAACGAGAAGACCTTGGTATCCATCATAGCATGCATAGTTTTCAGGTTGATCGAATCACTGTTTACCCAGGCACACTTCATTCCCCGGATGGAACACTTGCCAGCTTCAGAGTTACTGGTTGAATAAATGAATAACTTCTCTCCTTTTCAGGCCACTACAGAGCTTTTTTGGTGACACATAATGCCCATCACCAGCTCAACGGTGGCACAGCATCAAAATCACCTTTGGGTTTCTGATGCCTCTCCATGTAATCCTGCAAATGGTTAAGGTGGGGGACGCTGACTGTGACTCGGCTACAGATCGGATGGGAGGGGTGAACATGCCTCCCGTCCAGGCTCATCAGAGGACCAGAGGGTGTCGACACCACAGTTAAAATATTGAGGATCTCAGTGGAGTTTTCTCAGTTGCCCAAGGCAACTGAGAAGGCTGTTGTTTGTGTATTGACCTGAACTATGCTTTTACATTTATATTTTCTCTCTTAAAGAAGACATTTCCAGTGGGAAAGCCCATTTAACCCAAGGCCCATTTTAAGCTGTGATACTGAAGATCAGAGCTGTCAGAATCTCCATTGTACCATGGTTTTATGTACTTCAGTGACGGCAAATATTCTCTGGTTTAGAGTAGATTTAGTACATAGAACTAGCCCAGAGTCTCTTAACACTTAGCACGTTAAGAAAATTTCAATGCAAAATCCATAGCTAATAAAGCAGTGCTGTTTATTTGGTGCCTTAAAATAAAATGTGTTTATGAATAATGAGACAGATTCTCTTTGAAATGTTCGATATGTGTTTTATAAAATGATTCCAAAAGGAAACTTTTTAAAGTTCTGAAACTTTTAAAGCAATGGTTTTATTATTACAATAAGTATACACTAAAACTAACCCCTATTGAACACAATAATATGTTAAATATTATGCGTTAAATATTATGCTAAGTGTTTTACATGCAAATCTTATTTAATGTTTACAGAGTCTTTTTATCCTAGTTTATGGTTTCTTTGGAAGGACAGTTATCTTTCAAACATAATAAGTTTTCTTGTTTATCAAAGGACACAGAGTAAAAAGGTAACCCACAGAATGGAAGAAAATATTTGCAAATCACATATCTGACAAGGGGGCAATATCTAGAATATATAAAGAAGTGGTACAACTCAACAACGAAGAAACAAACAATTTGTAAAATGTCAAGGGACTTGAATAGACATTTCTTCAAAGAAGACATACAAATGGCCAATAAGCACATGAAAAGATATTCAACATCACTAATAATTAGGGAAATGCAAATCAAAACCACAGTGAGGTACCTCTTCATACTCATGAGCGTGGTTACTACCAAAAAGGTTCAGAAACTAGCAAAGAGTTGACGAGGATGTAGGCAAGTTGGATCCCTTTGTACACTGTTGGTGGCAATGTAAAAAGGTGTAGCCACTGTGGAAAACAGTATGGAGGTTCCTCAAAAAATTAAAATTAGAACTGCCATGTGATCTAATAATTTTACTCCTGGGTAAGTACTCAAGAGAATTGAAAACAGAGATTAGAAGACATATTTGTACATCCACGTTCATTGCAGTGTAGCCAAAATGTGGAAGCACTCCAAGTGTGCACTGAGAGATGAATGGATAAAAAAGATGTGGTCCATCCATATGATGGAATATTATCTATTCTCAAAGAGGAAGGAAATTCTGACACAGGCTACAACGTGAATGAACCTTGAAGACATAATGAGATGTGAAATAAGCCAATCACAAAAAGACAAGGGCTGTATGATTCCATTTACCAGAACTTTAAATGCATAGAGACAGGAAGTGGAACGGTGGTTGCCAGAGGCTTGAAGAGAGGGAACAGAGAATGGGTATTTTATGGGGACAGCGCTTCGGCTTTGGAAGACGAGAGTCCTGGGGATGGACGGTGGGACTCTGAACAACAATGTAAATGTCCTTAATGCCACTGAACTGTATACCTGAAAATGGTTAAAATGTCAAATATTATGTATGTACGTTTTACCAAAATTAAAAAAAAAAACAAAAAGCACAAAACATAATGAATTTCTTACTTATATGATCCCATTCAGCTCTATGTGCCAATTTCCTCATGTCCATTTTAGATCTGCTGTCTTTACTCTTTTGCCCCCTAGCCAGTCTCTCCATCCGGGTCTCTGTCTCTCCATCTGCGTAAGCCTGTCTGGCTCTGGTGGGAGGGACACCTTTAGTCATGTGCCCAAGACATTTTATGCACTGGCACCAGGACTTTGCATCTATTCTGAAGTTTTAACGATGGGCTTGGTGGCCATGCCTTGATGAGAAGAAGTTGTACCTTCCAATTCTGAAAGCCCTTAATTTCTGGGCTCAGATCTCTACTCCTCGTTTTCTTTTCTGAGCTCAAACCTTTCCTGTAGGATTATCTCCAATGCAGCCCAAAGTAACTAGGTCAACAATAACACGATGCTAACCTTCCATCATGCAATCCCTTCAGTCTACTAGGTATATTACATGCCATCCATGTTGCCATAGGCGAGGACTTTATCACATATTTCACCACCTCATAGGACGGACTGGCACCCTTACAAGCTCCAAACCAGCTTCTTCCTTGGCTGACAACTACCCCTAACTCGGCACCACATAGTTCAGATTTTCTGTGGTGACAGCATCCCAGCGCTGGTACCAATTCTAGTGTCACTTACGGTAAGCTATTTTTTAGTGACAAACAAACCTAAAATGTCCGTAGTTTAAACCACAGATTTATTTATTTCTCATCCTGAATCTCCAAGCTGTGCTCATCGTAATCTTTCCAGGACCCAGTTTGAATGTTGCCAATCGTTGTGCAAAAGACAAGAAAGTTCTGCAGGGGTGTCTTGTCCTGCCTATTAAATAGCTCCGGCCCGAATGGACTCACCAGGCTCTGCTCACAGCGCCTTCCTAGAATTAGTCCCGGGGCCTCGCCCAACCCCAGGGAGTAGGACACACCATCTCGCTGTAAACTTGGAAGAGGGCACTCGGAGGAGGAGGGTCCTTGAGCTGCCTGGGGGTGGCTCTTTCACAGGCACACCGACTGGACCTCATGTCCCTCCTAGAGCCCCTTCCCCCCTTCCACGCTTTACTTCACCACAAACACATTCTTCTGTGAGACCGACAGCCTCCCGAGCTGCTTTTAATCTTGTCCTCACCACGGATCTTAAGGTCTGAGCCCTAGTAGGGAGTCACAACGTCAATATAGAAGCACAGGTGGCAAGCAAGGTGTCGGAGTTTATATCCTTGCAGTTGGTACTGGGACTCCTGACTGGAGAGAGGAGAGGTGGTCTGGCCCAGAATTGCCATTCAAAGGTACAGGCCAGGGTGACGATGCTGTTCTTCCCCTTGTGTGGCAGTGAGGATCATGTGTGTGCTGGTCCAACAGCGGCTGGGACCTGGGGAGACAAAGCGAGAGCCCCCCAAGCTGCTGGAGCCCGGGGCAGGCAGGCACCCATTGTCCGTGAGGCAGAAGCTGTGAGTTTCACGGTGGGGTGCACGCTCAGCCGGGGACGTGTGGGGCACCGTCGGGAACCACTTCTCAGCAGCGACGCTGGCCAGGAGACGGGAAGCCCATGTCGGGGAAGGGGTGGCCATGGCTGGCCTGGCTGCGGAGCCCGGAGTTTGAAGACCTGGGCCTGGGGAAGGGGGAAGCCCTTGGGGAGGGAGCGGAGCTTCCTGGAACATCTGGAAGAAGTTTGGGGATGTGGGTGGAGAGGGAGTCTGGGAAGCCATAAGGAAAGGGGGTCTCAGGGACTCTGGACCACTTTGCCTGGGATCTGCTGCTTCTCCAGGAGCTCAGATGATGTTACACATAGGAGGCCACCGCCCCGGTGGGGCTCAGGTCTGTGTGTGACGTGGGGAACTTCCCTGATTTTCTCTGACTCTTGGTGACCCCCTTGTACATGTATATGTTTTATAAAACATAAATAATAATACATGTCTCATGGAATGTGGAGGATGGAAGGGAATAATGACGTGAAAGAATCTCACAAATTAATCCACAGTTCTGTAGGTCGGAAGTCCAGGGAGCCCTGGCTGCACTGGGTGTTCTGCTCGGGGACTCACGCGCCGAAATCAAAGTCTTGGCAGGGCCGCTCCCCCTTCTGGAGGCTCTTGACATGAATCCACGTCCAAGCCCCTCCTGCTGCTTTCAGAATTCAGGTAGTCCTGGTTGTAGGACTGAGGTCCGTGTTCCTGAAGGAGATCAGCTGAGGGCCTGTTGTGCTCCTGCAGGGCCACGTCCCCCCCCCCCCCCCCCGCCCCCAGCGCTTCTCCTGCTGTCCCTTTGGCCCCCCAGCAATGGCCGGTCACGCCCTTCTTATGCTTCCAACATCTGCAGCTTTCCTGCCTCCAGGCAGGGAAAGTCTCTATTTTAAGGGCTCACGAGATGAGATTCTGCCTACCGGGCAGTCTGTATGATGCTGTTACCTTAATCCCCTCTGCAGAGACTCCTTTGTCACCAAACACAGCATTGTCACAGGCTCCAGAGAAGCCGGGCGTGGGCATTTTTGGGGGCCATGATGCGACTGGCCCTATCATCATGGACCGGAAGAGGAATAAGCAAAGGATAAACAAACCCCCCCGCCCCCTGCCAAACGACGCTTGCCCAGGCCCTCTCAGCCTCACTGTCACCCAGCGCCTCCTGGCCACCATCCCTGACTCTCTCCCCGGGGCCCATGCTCTTGTTATCACAGAAACTGCAGGGCTGAATGGAAAGAGCTGAGTCCTAGTTCTGTTTTCCTAGGAGGGCGCTGACCCCTGTGGATCTTTGTTTACTTATCTGTAAAATGGAATTCTTAACTTTTGTGGAGCACAGAAGCCCTTGCTCAACTCACATCGTTCTTGGAAACTCAATGTGTTCGTACCAGGGGTCGGGGGGCTGCTCCAGGTGAGGCCAAGCTGGGCCCTGCACCGCCATCCTGCAGTCTTCTCCCCGGTGGGCCACCCCTGACCAGCACTGCCCCTTGTTGAGGGGCCTCAGAGGGAACCTTCCCCTGCTGGGGGCCCTCTGAGGACTTTGCCACCTTTGCATTATGCGATCCGGGGAACACAGGCTTTTGAAGTCTCCTGTTTCTGAAGAACCATCACCTGTTTGCATTTTGAAGGACTCTTCAGCTTCCCTCAAGGACACAGCCTGACACTGAATGTCGCCTCTACGTGAGGTTTTCGTCCGTTTTTGAATCAGCCACTGGGTTTCCCTTCCAGCTCCAGGAGCGGGGATGGCTGAGCGCAGAATGCTGCCTTCCTGATAGATACCTCTGCCACCGCGCTTTGATGGGGTTCATTTGTACAGCATGGGGAGCTGTCCCGATTTGCCCTGGCTTCTGGTGACCTACTTTCCGGCAAACACCTGCCGGGACCTGCCTGCAGCCACAGGGCCCTGGACGGCAGCCTCTAAATCTCTTCTGTTTCTATTGTACAAGAGGTTGAAACCAAGGGCTTCACGATGGTCTGCAAGCACTGATGTTCTTAAAACACCTCTAAGAAGAAAACATATTTGTTCTCCAACCATATAAGTTTCAGATTGCAAATATGGCAAGCCACAGGGAAAATTCGAGGGAGGCATTTCACATCCTACAAGGTCGCGTTGAACATCTTTTCTGAAGGTTAGTTCTGGTGCTCCTACGGGGACATGACTCACTCCGTTAAGGAGAAATGGCACCTTCAGAAAATTTTGAGCCTTTAACCTGGAGACAGAAAACTTCAGCTAAATCACAGTGATATTGTCACCAGATGGTAGAGGAGAAAACTCACTTGAGAGGATGGCGATAACGGGGTGATCCAACCCACGCAGACTCTGCCAGTGTGCTTCAGTGGTTTGGGAAGAGCGGAGAGGGGTTGGGGTATTTACTCTGCCATGAGTGGGGGATCCTCACCCCTGGCTGCCTGTCTGAGGCCCACCAGCTCTACTCAGAGGCGGCCGAGCCCGGCTGTGGTGGAGGGTCTCCCGGAGCATCTTCACCACGACTCAGGCCACTGCACCAGGAGTGGCCTTCCCCAGCCGAGGATGGGCAATGCTTCTTCTGCAGTGGAGCCATCCTGTGACCACCACAGCACGCCCTGCCCTAGGTGGGCTCCAGGGACTGAAGCAGCAACACTTCCAAACCAGGCACACAGGAGGCCAAGCTCAGCCCCGACGAGAAGCTCAGCTACGCAGGGGGTGTCTGCCCCCCACCCCCCGCACAGGCCTTCTGGAGCCTCTGCAGTTACTGTCTGACCAGATCCTGTCTAGTGGATGTTGTGACCAGACACTCATGTCTATTCGGAAAGAAATGACACGTAACGCTTTCAAGCAACCTTAAGTGCGGGTGAAGTATAAAAATACATCAGTTCCTGGAAACACCTGTGAGCTCCTCAGCAGCCACCGTATTCCTCCCATTTTAACTGAAATGCAAGTGACACTGGGGGAATGTGAAGCATGGAACCGTGTTTTAGGTTCACTCTTTATTACAATTCTTACTTTACCAACCCCAGTTTTCACCGTCTTCGGTCCTGTCAGATGATGCTAACTTTTTGGCTGGTCAGAAGAGAGTCAAATAGACTTGTGTCACGCTTCCTTCTGTAGCACGTGAGCGAGGGCCACGGGGACGTTTCCTCTGGGTCCATCCGCGGTCTTGGGTTCTTAATAATGGAATAAAAATGGGAGCTTGGCCGTGGGGAAGACCTCAAGTGTGATGTTAGCCGAATCAAGATGGGTCCTTATTCTGAACGATCGATAAAAACAGTACAGGCAATGGTAGTTAAGTTCAAACTTTGCCAGACTGCCTTTGGCGTGGCAATTACTGTCACCAGTCTGTAGACTGTAGGTGGTAATTACTGTCACCGTCACTGGGGGTGAGGTGCTCCAGGGTTCTGTGACTCCGGCCTGGGGACAGGGAATTTTTCTCCTCAGTTATTACGCTAGGGACTCCTGTATACTGGGGCTTCTGTTAATTTCCAAAGAGATGATTTTTTTCGATGTGACATTATTGTAGATCCTGGGATGGTAGCTGTGACAGGGAGAGAGACACACAATGATCAACCTGCCCCCCAATATTTTTGCTCTTTCTCTAACCCTTTCCTATCAGGGATTTCTTTACACGATGTAACTTAAGTTTCTGCCATTTCAACTTAAAACTGCAAACTTCATGGATAATAATGCCCGTATTCCAAAATCTTTTGAAGGAAATAAATGCATCCGTGCAGAAAAGGGTTAGCACAGCAGGCCTGAGACAGCTCAGTTTAGAAAGGTCTGCTCGCAAGTCTGGCCTTCTGTGGCACATGGGCAACGGATCTAGGGAGACTTCTCATCTCCCTGACTGCTAAAGGGCCTCACTGTGTCCAAACTGTACAAATCCTGGCTTCGCGCTGAATCCTGCCTTCCTGCTGGGAGTCTGGCATGTGTCGGGCAGAAGGAGCCCAGGTGACCAGCCCCCATACAATCCCTGGCCCTGAGACTCTAATGGGGGTCCCTGTGTCACCACGCATTGCTGCGGGATTCAGCCTGTCTTGGGACCCCGAGGGTGAGGACTCTGGGAGCTCCCACCTGGTCCCCCTGCACTTCACCCTGTGTGCCTTTCCCTTTGCTGACTGTGGTCTGTGTCTCCCGGTTGGAATAACTCATGGCCGAGCGCTGGGAGTCCTCACAGGGGATCGTTGGATGTGGAGGGTGTCTTGGGGACCCTGAAACAGCGTTTCTGAATACGAGTCTTCCCTCACCAACACCCCGCTCCCACCACCTCTGGGGTCTCAGACAGTGTTTTCTCATGAAATCGATAAATAGGAAACTCTGGGCAGAGTGAGGCCGACAAGGAGGCCCCAGAAGTGAAGGTTGGGGGGTCAGAGTGGAAAGGTGGGTGGTGGCAGAAATGGTCAGGGCAACACCGGAGCCGTTCGGGGACACACGGTAGATGCTGCCAGGTGGGGATTTTGCGTCCCCTCCTTTGGGCTGTGACTTCACACGGGAGGATCGCGCAGCGGGGGCCGCGTTCTGTCCGCGAGTCGTGTTTGTGTTGAGCGGCAGGCTTCATCCCCAGCCTGGGTGGAGTTGCGAGGTGCCCAGGAATCACCTGGGGCATTTGTGAGGATGCGGGTTTGGATTAGTCCCTAGGTCTGGGCAGGCCTGGACTCTGCACCTCTGAGGAACTCCCGGGTGTGCTGTGCTGAGGATCCGTGGACCACTTCTGAGTAGGAAGAGATCCAGGGGTAGGCTCGAGGGCTTTGGAAGATGGAGTGCTTTGGTTTCTAGGACTTTTCCTGTCTCTAAGACTCAGACTCTGCTACCGGGGTTGTAGGATCCCTGCTGGAGTTTGAGCAGTGTGTGAAGAGTGAGGACGGCTCACTCACGCACGTTACCCTGGATGAACAGTGGAGGAACAGCTCTTCACGCTGGCTTCACAGCTCTTCTCAGTTTGCATGTACCTGGGAGAGGCTGATGGGGTCCACTAGGACCACCAGACTCTGATTCCCTTGGGAGCAGGGACCACAACCTACGTCTGCTTCTTCGACTAAGAGTCCCTCTTGGGAGCCATCGTATGGGCTTTCACTGTGTGCTGATGAATACATATCTTAGCATTCTAGTCATCATCCTTGTATTGTTTGGATCGGGGACTCTTGAAAGAAAGGCAGTTAAATATGAAGTATGTAATTTCCATCTCTTATTTACTCTACTGCCAGATAAAGCGTTCCGTGGTATTGCTAAGATATTACTGATAGTGGGAGTATTTGATGAAGTTCCTCAGGTCTCTGGAAGTTAATCTAAAGATTGCCTGGATTCAGGAGAAGTGGCAGCATCTGTAGTACTCCTTCCCCCTTCCACTCAGGAGGTGTTTACTGAGCACCTACCGTGTTCCCAGCAAGGCGCCCGTCACCCTGGGAGCAGGCGTTGGGACAAGAGTGTCAGAGGAGGGACAGCCTTTCTGAGAAGCTCTGGGAGGTGTCACAGGAGCTGCCCAAAGGGTTCAGGGCAGGCCCGTGTGGAGAGGCACTGGCGGGGCAAGGGCACCCAGGGGTGCGGGTCGGAGGGCTGGAGAGGAGCCAGAGGCCAGGCTGGCAGGCCACACCCCCAGCACAGCCGCCTTTGTCCTGCAAAGGGTGGGGACCCGCGGGGCGTGGGGTTACAATCAAGGCTGTGAGTGGGGGGATAGGTCAGACAGAGTGGAGGCTGGAGGCTGGAGGCTGGCGGGGGCGTCCACTCCTGGTTCAGTGGCTTAGCTCAGCCTAGACCCTCCAGTGTTGAAACTCGGAGCACATGCTGGAAGGACTCACAGCTGATGTGCATGCAAGAGGGAGCTGCTTAATTCACAAGAGTGCCTTCCTGGGCCTGCTGAAAACTCTGGGAAAGGCCTCTCACCCCATGAGGCTGCAAAGTCATGGCCGTGTCTGGGGTGGACCCAACAGAAGGCAATAGCTAGGTCTGTGCTCAGGGGAGTGCGTGCACGTGTGCATGTGTGTGTGCGCGCGCGTGTGAGTGGACGGGCGTGTGTGTAATTGTGCGTGTGATTGTCTTCTGTGAGACTTCATACAAAACCCCAGACAGTCACAGTAATCCACGTTGCATGTGATCTCACAATCTAGGCTCTGTTTTGTGAACTTCGTGAAGACACTGGCATCTAAATAACATTCACATTGCTACTTTTTGCCTCCCTGAAATGCATAGAATCATGGGAGGGAAAATGCACTGATCAGTATCGGCTTCCTGCGTGACCACAGGTCAGGTTACGGTCTGAAAGAGCGTCCCAGCTGCTTGAGCCACTGATATTTCTTCACACTGAGGACATGACCTTTGAATCACATCAGAAATGAAATGGGGATTCCTTCCTCAGCAGTAACCTACTACTTGCCACACACCAGGGGTGTAAATGTCACCATGACCCTCTCAAGAGGAAACACAACCTTCCATAACTCCACCTGGAAGAACAAAGGAATTCACTACTGATTTGCCTGGAGGGGTGACCAGTCCAAACTTTGCGGGACAAGACATTTTAGTGTCCCCAAACAAATCTTTTAAATTATCTTTACAATTAAGATAAAATGAAATCTAATTTTTAACACGAAAACCAAAGTCCAGTTCATTGTTAATCCATAACCCCCTCTCCTGCACCGAGTGAGTGGTGCCCCCTGGGGTCACGAAGCTTGGCTACCAGAAGCCTCTGCAGGTGAGGCCAAGCAGGTGAGGCTGGGGTCTCACTGCTCTTCTATCCCATGAGCCCCTAGAGAATCACTTTCTCTCTCTCTTGGTTCAGGTGGGTGCATCGTTGGGCCTGGCGGGGGACTACCCCTTTCAAAACCTGTCCAAGGTTTGTAGTCTCTGAAATAGTATCTTGACAGATCTATTAAATAAAATATTAAGAAAAGAATGGTTAAAAATTAAAACTAGAAGAGATTCTATTTCCTTCCCTTTATAATCTCAGAAATCGGTTCTATAATGATAGGAAAGACACTTTACAAAAATCCCCAAACCTTCTGAGAATTAAAAGGAAAGAGTTATTTTCCTCACCAAAGGACCAGGAACTTTGCTTTTTAATGTTGATTTCATGTTTGCTATTTGGATACGATCCCTGTGATTACCCTCTGTGAATACATTCTGATGACCGGCAGTTATGACTGTGCCCATTTCTATAGAGAATGTTGTCGAATTTGGGGAATTGTTGCCGCTCTGATACGTGAGAAATAAGGTATCGGTGTGATTTTTAAATTACTTTGAGTGAAGTTGAAAAGTTAAGCATATCTTGTCTTTTGCCTACTTTTCTGTAAGTTTTTGGTCTTCTTCTCCAACCTTAAAAACTGTTAATATTCACAATATTACCCTTTGTCTACACTATAAATGACAACTATTTCTTCTCTCAGTTTGTCATTTGGCTTTTGCATTTCCTTATAGTGATTATTTTTGACATCAACATTAAACAAAAAACTGTAGTCAATTCATCAATATTTTATTGCTTTTGGATTTTAGGACATAATTCGAAAAGTTATCTCCCCTCGCATTTTAGAAGTGAATCAACCTCTGATTTTAATTGTTGTCTAATACCTATGGTTTTATTTTTCAACTTAAAATCTGTAATACAGGTGCCGTTCTTTGGGGTATACAGTGTGAGGTATGGATCAAATTGCATCTTTATCCAAGTGGTGAAACCCACACCATTTACGAAAAAAATCATTCTTTAAGGCAGTGATTTGAGAGATTAACTTACCAATTAACGCATTTTCATTTGTGCTTTACTCTGTTCCTGGACTCTTTATTCTGATTTGATGACATTGGAACCCACACAGCAGGTTCTAACATCATAAAATGCAGAGATGTTAATTATCCCCCTGGCTCCTTCTCTCCTGAGAACTGTGTGTGGACAGTAGGGGTGGACCTCATTTTCTTGTGCTTCCCATTGCAGTGCTTGGCAGGTGTTGTGGTTCCTTACAGATTGAAGGTTTGGGGCAGCCCTGCATCCAGCGCGTCTATCGGCACCATTTTTCCAACAGCATTTGCTCACTTTGTGTCTCTGAGTCACATTTTGGTAACTCTGAAAATATTTCAAACTTTTTCACGCGTAACTGTGATCAGTGATCTCTGATGTTGCTACTATAAGTCACTGACGGTTCAGGTGGTGGTTAGCATTTTCTAGCGACAAAGTATTTTTAATTAAGGTATGTACATTGTTTTTTCTTACATAAAGCTACTGCATACTCATGGACTACAGTACAGTGTAAACATAACTTTTGGGAAACCAAAAATTTTGTGTGACTAATTTTATCGTGATATTCGTTTCATCCCCAAACCCACAATATCTCCAAGGTCTGCCTGTATTTAATCACTCAGAATCACTGGGGTCCTTTGGTTAACATTGGGGAGAAAATCATGTAGCTATTCCTATAGGTTATGTTAAGACTTTGGGGTAGACACAGTAGCTGCCATATATTAGCTCACCTGATATCGTAAAACTTTCTAACTCTTGTTGATTAAGCAGGTTTTTAATTTTCTTCTCATGACTGAATTCTATGTATATTTTTCTCCCCATAAAGGGCACATACTATTAACTCTCATTTATTGCTGACACGGCAAACTCTTTCAGATTAGGGAACAGTTGTAAAAACAAAGGAAATGTACTAGAAAGGTACAAGAGTTGAAATATTACTTTGAGTAAAAGTCACAGACGATCATTTATCTTATTCTTTTAGTTAAATGAGATGCTTCCCCTCTGCAGACCTGATAGGAGGCTGGGGAGGGATGCACTTTCCCAGCCCAGCGAAACCATTGGTTTGCTCCAGCTGCATCCTCACGGGAGGAGCGCCCTGTTTACCCCCGAGCAAAGCTGGGTGCTCCCCGAATAAATCACTGGGTTTATCTTTTCTCAGTTGGACAGGGCAGGCTCCAGGGAGGGGAGAGACAGGAGGATCTATCATTCACAGGGAGATTTGGCGTTCTGTGGTTTCTAGGGAAATAAATCTCTCCCATCCACAAAGAACAGAACCCATGCCTCTGAATCACTTGAAACAAGTCAGGTTTCATTGAAAAAAATATATTCAAAACCACATCTTTATGGAGATTGAAACCCCTCGAAAGTCAAACTGAACAGAAGCTTTTCTAACACTGATGAGTTTCTCTTCCTTTTAGGAAAGCAAAAATGTCTAAAATATGAGGGTATGTTTTGGTCTATATCTTTCACTACGTTCTATAATTTCCCTCTTCTTGGGATTTCTTGAACACAGTGGGTGGGAACGAAAAGACCCAGACCAACTTTTAAAGGAAATGCAGTTTAATAAAAATAAAATAATATTTAAGAATTTGTCCTCAAAGAAAACATAAGTATGTAGTGCCACTTAAATCCTATAAACTCAAAAGAGAGTAGTTTTGCTTTCTTTTTCTTGGGCAGAGAGGTTTTTAAAACTTTATTATGTTGGTAACTTAAAAATGATCAATCAAACAAAGATTTCGTTGCTGTCCAGAGACGTCCCTCCTGGCCCCAGGGCGGCCTGCCCCTCGTCCGCGTTCCGAGTGAATTTCTCATCCTCGTCTCCTTTATGACCATCTCCCCATCTTTTCCAGATGTGATGCTTTCTCTGGGTTAAGCTCCATTTAGCACGAGGCATAGAATGTTGACTATTAGTCACAACAGAAAAGTTCTTCAAATAAAAATCACTGTCCTTCTTTTACCGACCTCTTTTTCTCTCTTTAATTAGCGTGAGATACAAATGCAGTGTAAAAGTCACTAGTGGTTTTGGTTCTTAAGTCTCTGTAAGCAAAGGGAGCCACTCTTTCTGGGGTCTGCGCAATTCAGTCAGCGAGCGAAAAACGTGCTGTTTGTACCATCTGAAAATGTGCTTCCCGCTGCAAGTCCACACGAGCGGGCAAGACCAGTGCAGACAAAGGGTGTGCTTTGAACATCTGATGATCGAATTGAAGGGAGATATTTAGTAATAGCAGTGAGTTAGAACTTTCTAACTCACAAACACATTCAAACATTTCTCACATTCACAGTCATTTTTGGTGGGGATGCATTTAAATAGCAAAAGAGGCTGAATAATAGTCTGCAAAGCTGCTTCACTGCGTTCACGACTCAAAAGGAGCAGCCGAAATTTGCGCACTCGTCCATTCAATTTAAATAACAGGATGCAAGCGAGGCGCACAGACTCAGGGCGGCCGCGCATGTGGTAAAGCCGGGGCTGCAGCCTTCCTGCCTGGCCTTCAGGGGCCCAGCCCTGGAATGCTGCTGCCTCGGGCTTTCTTTACACAGGGGGTGGGGTTGGCCACACTTACTAACGATCTCTGGTCACCAGCCAATTAGAAGAGGTCTCTGCATGCCTAGACCATTCAAAACTGTTTGGAGGGTCTGACTGTGTTAGTGGGGCCAAATGATCTGTTTTTAATGTAAATATTTTGGCTCCATTAAAAGTTGTCAAGTCAAAGATTCTGCTATTTCTGCATTTTAAATGCCTTTGGACGATACTCTGTAATACGCTCCCCCCACCGGCTCTGCCAAACGTTTCGTGGCCCCTCTGGGGATTTGCTCTGCTTGGGCTGCGTGGTCCACTGGCCTGGCCGAGGTTGGCAGCCCAAGACGTGGTTGAAGGTGGGGGTCAGCAGCCGCCCCCCGCAGGATGAGCCCGGTCCCAGCAGGACGAGGTGGTCACAGTATCAGACCCATCTGAGAAGGGGAACGCGTGGCGTGAGGGAGGGGGAGGGGCGGGGGGAGGGGCGGGGGGAGGGGAAGAGGGGGGAGGGGCGGAGGGAGGGAAGGCCGAGGAAATACATTTATTTATTTATTGTTAGAAAAAACCTTTGCACTTCTCGGTTTCCCTGATTTGGGGGGGTGTGGTTGTGAGCTCTGGTAAGAGTGCAAGCCATGTCCAGACTGAGGGCTCGGGGTCAGGACTGATGCTGTGAAGGGCAGTTAGGAGGCTCTGCTGGGCTGCCGAGAACTAATTCTTTCGAGGCAAAGCAGGGAAGCGGAAGGGAGGGTCCATGTCCTGGGCGTGAGGGGCCCGTGTGGTCCTGCAGAAGAGGCCGGCCAGCCGTGAGTTTCTGGCCCGTGCAGGAGGGGCACCCCAAACAAACGAATCCCAGGGCGGCTGAATTGATATAGAACAGCACCTTATCGACCTGAACATGGGGCCAATTGCCCCTTATCACGACTTACCATAAACAGGTCCATTTCTTCCGTGGAGAAACCTGCTTTCCGCAGTGAGCAACATTTAAGAAATGGTTTAGATTTACCAATCCTTATAAATTATTGTTTTCATTTTAATTTTAGAATTTAATAGCATTGTTTGTTTTAAATAGACTTGCATTTAGAATTAACAAATGATTCGGATTACAGCAGTGACATAAAGACTTGTTTTAAATTCATTTTATTAAGTTAAAAAAAATGGTGAGTCTATCTAATGAAAACAGCAGAGTGGGCACTTGGCGACCATCTCAGGAGGGGCCCTCGGCTGCCCGGTGTCCGGGGAGCAGGTGCTGCCACGCCCCTTCTCCAGAGCTGAGCTTCTACTCCTGGTGCCGCCCCTGGTGGGGGGGTCGGTGGGCAGTCCAGGGCATCTCCTGGTCTTCGGGGCGCTGAGTGGTGGAGAGGTGCCCCAGTACCCACCTTCCTCATATGGCTGGAGACTGAGCCTCCACAGCTGGGATGCCCTGGGTACCACTTCTGTTGCTTTAACCGCGCTTGTGAATTGGGTTCACTGCTCTCATCCCCTCCCGGACACAGATACTTTTATCAGACAGATCGAAGCAGCGTAAGCCTGAGACGCCTCAGACCGCGCTGTGCATGGCTCACCGGGGAAAACTGCTCACAAACCATTCATTCACATGAAAACCGTCCCCTCATGTCTGGGATGTGTCCCCCATCCCTGCCCACAAGGCGCAGTGGTCTGTCCTCTGTTAATTCACTTTATCATGTGGACTTCTGTATTACAGCAGGCCTGTTTTTTGCCAGATCCCTTTGTCTGTGGTGGTGGTGAGGGGGGATGGTTATTTTGCTTTTTTAAGGAGAGAATTTGAAAGATTGTGTAGGTTTTAGTTCAGATTGTCAGCTGCTAACGGCTGGGGTGGCCTGGCCTTGGTGTTGCCCAGAATTGACCTGAACATTTCACCAGCCTGGACACACCATCTGCTTCCCGCTCCTACCCACGCACCAGCTCTCTGGGAGTGCGCCGTCCCAAACCCAGGTTGATTTTGTGAAAACGGCCAGCGTGGGGATCCAGCGCTTTGTCGTTCAGAAGATGAGAGCGAAAACAAAAAGACACAGTTTAATCACTTGAAAATAATCAGAACTTTTAAGCACTATTTTCAGGAGCGTTCATTCTGTGAAGCAAGAGCTGACACGGAGAGATCCTTTTGATAAACTGATGCTGAATTCCAGAGGCAAATGAAAGAGAGGGCGGGAACCCGAGGCATTTCCATCAGCAAAATGCTTTCTGTCTCTCACTCCCATGTCAAAGTTCGAGGGAGCCAGCATGGTCCCAGGGAGCCTGTGCCCTCTTGGGTGGAAGGGAATCTATCTTAACGAAGCAGCACACTCCAGGCAGACACAGGATCTACAGGATCTAGGTGTGCCCATCCTACTGAAATAGGCAGTGATTTGTTCCTTAATTTACAAATGATGGAACAGAAGCGCAACCGAGCTGAGCAGTGAATGGAATCTGACGTGACTTAACTTCTGCCCGTTGTTGCTTCAGGACTTATTTATATTGGTGTTATTTATAGGTTCCAAATACATATCATCAAAGACACTGTGGTTTTCATCATTTTTATGGAAGCCTGAACGTCACATATAATACTATTTTCATAAGAAAAAAATCCCCAAGCAAATGCAGTTAAAAACCAGCCTACGGGATATAAAGGAGAAAATGAAAATGTTGTTATCTCTAATTTGTCTGATGCTCTAGACTCCCTCTAAGTTGGGGGTGATATGGACGTACACACCATGGTCTTTACTCAGGCAAATGTTAAGTTTTCAATGATGGCAAAAATTAGAAAAACTCAACTGGCTCCATATTTTCTTCTTGTGAAACCAATGAAAATGTAAATGGGCTTTGTGCTTTTGTGTGACAATTGTCACCCTGCTTTATCGCTTCTCTCCCACCCTCACTGAGGAATCCAATTACATCCCTGAGGCCCAGGGGCGGGCCCAGGGCTTTGCGGGGAGACCATGGGAAAGCTTTCCTTCCCCTTCACATCTTGCAGAGAGAGTTACTAGCCTTAAAATTGAAAAGGGACGGATCTTATGCCCTTTAGAAGCTGACCTGGGGCGGGCAAAGATGGGGTCCTAAGAGCGAATTCAAGTTCCTCCACTCTGTTCCTTAATAAGCTGGTTGGCTTGAAGAGCGTTGCCTTCACTGGACTTGACCTTGGCAGGAGGTGGCCCCTCTACCTAGCCATCCAGTATCCTAGATTTCTGTTTCTCGCATGGACTGTCCCCACTCTGACTCCCGCCGTGGGATTAGAGTGTCAGGCTTTCAGAGCCATCAGACAGTTGCAGGGTGCTGTCCCCACCCCCCCCACCCCCCCCCACCCCCCCCCCCACCCCACCCCCCCCACCCCCCGCTGGAGGCCGCCGTCTCCATCTGGTATCCTGCCCCTGGGACACCCCGATGTGCCCTCCAGTGGGGAGTGTTTACACGATCTTTATCACTTGTAACTATTAGGGCAGAACCATCAATTAGCTCTCAACTTGCAAAATAACACCTGGGAAAGGTTCTTCACAAACTTGTTTAACCTTTTTTCTCCGCTTCCCTTAGGTGACAGGTTAAGATTTACGATTTTTGAAGACTGTTGCAGCACCTGGGCTGATGTTATCATCCTGATGAGAAGTGCCTCGCTGTCGGGGGTGGGGTGATGGGGTGGAGGGGGTCTGGCGGAGCAAGTCTCGCAACTTGTTAAGAAGGACACTTAGCCCAAGAGCAAGCTCAGTGTTTCCACCAAAAACTTTCTGGAGAAGAATTGATTCTGCCTGGGCAGTCCTCGGGCGCTGAGGTTGCAGGTAACAAGCTGGCCTGACTCTGGAATCTGGTTGTCGCCCTTCCTGGCCTCTCACCTCCCACCCAATACCTGACAAGGGCAGAAGGAACGAGAGCTCACTCAACAGTCCTGATATTTCCAGAACACAGAGAGGGCAGGGGGCCACTCAAGGCGTTCCCCAGATTCACATCACTCCCTTAATTGGTGGATGCCTTTTTCATCCTTTAAAATCTGGGTTCAATGTACTGTTCCTCAAAACCACGCTGGGATAACAGACTAGATTAAATGGCTGCCTCAGCTCGGCTGGCAGCCTCCGCCTGACTCGCATGTTCCTCGTATTCGGTCCCTGGTCCCCCGCCCCCAGTGCCCCCTCATTAGCCCGGTTATTAGAGAGGCCCGGCCGATTCGCGTCGGGCAGTCGTCGGGTGATGAAACTCGGGTTTATTGGAAAGATGTAATCTACCGTCCCTGTTTGTAACAAGCTCGCTCTGTGTGCACATATTGTGGGGACTCATGTATCTTCTTTCATTCTAAGCTGTCAGCTACATCCCTCAAACTCCAGATAGCCATCAGATCATGTTTAATGGGCTGCCCTCATCGCTAAGATATGGCTATGACTCCAAGAAGCTGTGTCTGAGCAGAGGAGTGCTACATTTGGGAGTCTGGAGCTGATCCAGCAAAGGTAACACAATGAACGCAGCGGGAGCGGCTGGTGTGCAGGACTCCTGTGCAGAAAGGGGGGGCCTCGGACGCGCCCCTCCTACCTCGGGGCAGGGCCCGGGCTGCAGGGCGAACAGCTGACAGCCGAGGGCCTCCGAGTGGCACCTAAGCCCCACTCTGATGAAACAGCATCTTTTTATAGCCTGTTTAAAAGAATTTTCCATGATTACAAAAAGTACAAAATCAATGAAGCAGAGGGAGATGGAATTTTAGCCCCATAAATCAATTCATTTGGCTTCCTTCCATCTGTCCTCCACGTGAGTTATTCCATGTGAAGACTCCTGCTGGCTGAGGCCCTGAAGGGTGGTGTCTTTGTTGCAGACCTGGATGGGGGTCACTCAGAACGTTGGGGTCTCAGCTAGTTTTATGGAAACCTCGGATGACTGAGGGACACTTGGGTCTAGAATCCAAAAAAGAACCAGGCGAGTGCTGTGGAAGACCCTGGGCCGTGGTGTCTGCAGAACTTGGGGAGGGCCGATGTGCTGCGTAGCCCTGCAGGGGGCTTAGTGCCCCGGTTTTCAGCTTTACTCCCCTCAGATGGAGAAACCTAAGCCCCCTCCAGGGCTGTGGGGCGTTAAGTGCGAAGCTCTGTACAGAAGGGTCTAGAACAGTGGATCAGTGTCACTAAATTCTCAGAAGTGGTAGTTTTCCCTTTTCCACTGGGAATTTTATGAATCTCCCCAAAGGCTCTGCATTAAGTGAGCCTAAACAAAGCAAATTTAGATTCTACTTTTATTTAAAGACTCGAGTGCCATGCAGAGGGTCAGATCCCAGGCACTTTGTCACCATCTGGGGTGAAACACAGAAGACGGCAATTAGATAATTGTATTTGTGCTGGAGGATTAGCTTCAAACCACTGATTTTCAATGAATGAAAAAGAAAGTACCCACCCCCCCATCGCCCCGACATCCCCCTGGCTTGCCAGCCTTTCGGGAAGAAGACCTTGCACAGTGGATCAGATTGGCTGGATTCCAGGTAAATGTCTCAGGATCACTCCGTCCCTCCTGCTTCACATGACAGAGGAGGCACACCTACCTGTGGTGAAGGGAGGCCCACCTGGCGTGGAGGCCCCTGCGTGGTGGAGGTCCCTCTGGGGTGGAGGCCCATGTGTGGTGGAGGCCCCTCTGGGGTGGAGGCCCATGTGTGGTGGAGGCCCATCTGGGGTGGAGGCCCACGTGTGGTGGAGGCCACTCTGGGGTGGAGGCCCCTCTGGGGTGGAGGCCCACGTGTGGTGGAGGCCTACCTGCGGTGGAGGCCCATGTGTGATGGAGACCCACCTGGGGGGCCTGTTTCTCCCTGGGCTTCATCGGGCCGTAACTGAGTGCACCCCCACCACCTCGGCCTTGCGCAGGTGTCTATCCATCTTAAGGGTGGATGGTGCAGTGATTTACACTCCGACTCGATGGGTGCGAGAGGCCCTCACAGACCTGTAACAGGTCCACACCCACCAGGGCAGGTCATCAGAGCTGTGCGGGGGCTGCCACGCACTGGCCCCCTGTGTCCCATAGCCTGGCTGCATCCACATCCCACTCATGCTGGCCTTCTTTGGCCTCTGGGCACATCGGGATTGCAGATCCCAGCTCCTCAGTGGCATGGGGTCCGTGCTTCCCAGTCTGCACTCCTCATGGCTGCAGGCCCTGCCTCCGGTCTCCCTGGTCTTCCGGGGGGTGGGTGTGATGAGGGAGAAGCAGATGGTCCTCTGCCCTCCGAGGGGTCTGGATGGAGAGTCCATGAACTGGCTCAGTGGTCCACCCGCCAGGACCACGGGCCTCTGGGTGTGGCTTCTGGGGGTCCCTTGGGTAAAGGGTCTGTTTGGCGGCTGTGACCTGAAGCCCCTTCCTGTGCCTGCCCAGCTCGCGGAGCCAGGGGAGACCTCCTCAGCATCTCCGTGAGGGCTTTGTGGCGTTTCCCACTCTTCTTAGGCAGGTAAAATTGCCAGCAGCAACAGCAAACCAATGTCAGTTCCTGAACCTTCTACTCGTGTCAACAGTTCAGGATGAAAAGACAAACTACTGAGCTAATAACAATGCCAAACGGGAAGCTTAATGTCCTTTTTGTTTTTGTTTCTTTTTTTAAAATTCTTTATTGGAGTATAATTGCTTTACAATGGTGTGTTAGTTTCTGCTTTATAACAAAGTGAATCAGCTATACATATACATATGTTCCCGCATCTCTTCCCTCTTGCGTCTCCCTCCCTCCCACCCTCCCTATCCCACCGCTCTAGGTGGTCACAAAGCACCCAGCTGATCTCCCTGTGCTATGTGGCTGCTTCCCACTAGCTATCTACCTTACGTTTGGTAGTGTATATACGTCCGTGCCACTCTCTCGCTTTGTCACAGGTTACCCTTCCCCCTCCCCGTATCCTCAAGTCCATTCTCTAGTAGGTCTGTGTCATTATTCCTGTCTTACCCCTAGGTTCCTCAAAACATTTTTTTTTCTTAGATTCCATATATATGTGTTAGCATACGGTATTTGTCTCTCTCTTTCTGACTTACTTCACTCTGTATGACAGACTCTAGGTCCATCCACCTCATTACAAACAGCTCAATTTCATTTCTTTTTATGGCTGAGTAATATTCCATTGTATACATGTGCCACATCTTCTTTATCCATTCATCCGATGATGGACACTTAGCTTGTTTCCATCTCCTGGCTATTGTAAATAGAGCTGCAATGAACATTTTGGTACATGACTCTTTATGAATTATGGTTTTCTCAGGGTATATGCCCAGTAGTGGGATTGCTGGGTCATATGGTAGTTCTATTTTCAGTTTTTTAAGGAACCTCCATACTGTTCTCCATAGTGGCTGAACCAATTCCCATTCCCACCAGCAGTGCAAGAGTGTTCCCTTTTCTCCACACCCTCTCCAGCATTTATTGTTTCTAGATTTTTTGATGACGGCCATTCTGACTGGTGTGAGATGATATCTCATTGTAGTTTTGATTTGCATTTCTCTAGTGATTAATGATGTTGAGCATTCTTTCATGTGTTTGTTGGCAGTCTGTATATCTTCTTTGGAGAAATGTCTATTTAAGTTTTCTGCCCATTTTTGGATTGGGTTGTTTGTTTTTTTGTTATTGAGCTGCATGAGCTGCTTGTAAAATTTGGAGATTAATCCTTTGTCAGTTGCTTAATTTGCAAATATATTCTCCCATTCTGAGGGTTGTCTTTTGATCTTGTTTATGGTTTCCTTTGCTGTGCAAAAGCTTTGAAGTTTCATTAGGTCTCATTTGTTTATTTTTGTTTTTATTTCCATTTCTCTAGGAAGTGGGTCAAAAAGGATTGGGGGATTTACGGGAGATTTATGTCATAGAATGTTCTGCCTATGTTCTCCTCTAAGAGTTTGATAGTTTCTGGCCTTACATTTCGGTCTTTAATCCATTTTGAGCTTATTTTTGTGTATGGTGTTAGGGAGTGATCTAATCTCATCCTTTTACATGCAGCTGTCCAGTTTTCCCAGCACCACTTATTGAAGAGGCTGTTCTTCCTCCACTGTACATTCCTGCCTTCTTTATCAAAGATAAGGTGACCATATGTGTGTGGGTTTTTCTCTGGGCTTTCTATCCTGTTCCATTGATCTATATTTCTCTGTTTCTGCCAGTACCATACTGTCTTGATTACTGTAGCTTTGTAGTATAGTCTGAAGTCAGGGAGCCTGATTCCTCCAGCTCCGTTTTTTGTTCTCAAGATTGCTTTGGCTATTCGGAGTCTTTTGTGTTTCCATACAAATTGTGAAATTTTTTGATCTAGTTCTGTGAAAAATGCCATTGGTAGTTTGATAGGGATTGCATTGAATCTGTAGATTGCTTTGGGTAGTAGAGTCATTTTCACAATGTTTCTTCTTCCAATCCAAGAACATGGTATATCTCTCCATCTATTTGTATCATCTTTAATTTCTTTCCCCAGTGTCTCATAATTTTCTGGATGCAGGTCTTTTGTCTCCTTAGGTAGGTTTATTCCTAGATATTTTATTCTTTTTGTTGCAATGGTAAATGGGAGTGTTTTCTTGATTTCACTTTCAGATTTTTCATCATTAGTGTATAGGAATGCCAGAGATTTCTGTGCATTAATTTTGTATCCTGCTACTTTACCAAATTCATTGATTAGCTCTAGTAGTTTTCTGGTAGCATCTTTAGGATTCTCTATGTATAGTATCATGTCATCTGCAAACACTGACAGCTTTACTTCTTCTTGTCCGATTTGGATTCCTTTTATTTCCTTTTCTTCTCTGATTGCTGTGGCTAAAACTTCCAAAACTATGTTGAATAAGAGTGGTGAGAGTGGACAACCTTGTCTTGTTCCTGATCTTAGTGGAAATGCTTTCAGTTTTTCACCATCGAGGACGATGTTGGCTGTGGGTTTGTCATATATGGCCTTTATTATGTTGAGGAAAGTTCCCTCTATGCCTACTTTCTGCAGGGTTTTTATCATAAATGGGTGTTGAATTTTGTCGAAAGTTTTCTCTGCATCGATTGAGATGATCATATGTTTTTTCTCCCTCAATTTGTTAATCTGATGTATCATGTTGATTGATTTGCATATATTGAAGAATTCTTGCATTCCTGGAATAAACTCCACTTGATCATGGTGTATGATCCTTTCAATGTGCTGTTGGATTCTGTTTGCTAGTATTTTGTTGAGGATTTTTGCATCTATGTTCATCAGTGATATTGGCCTGTAATTTTCTTTCTTTGTGACATCCTTGTCTGGTTTTGGTATCAGGGTGATGGTGGCCTTGTAGAATGAGTTTGGGTGTGTTCCTCCCTCTGTTAGATTTTGGAAGAGTTTGAGAAGGATAGGTGTTAACTCTTCTCTAAATGTTTAGTTTAATCTCTTTTTGAACTGACTTTGAATTTGATGTGGCACAGTCAATGGGAAAGTAAGATTTCCCATCACTTTTGAATGCCCCAGTTTCCTCACCTGTGAAATGGGTCCCAGTCCTATCCAGCCCCATTGGTGATGATTAGATACCTGTCTGTAACAGGATTGGGGCCTGAAAGTTAAAATTAAACAACATGACAATGTACAAGGCATGCTGCTCTATCTTACTCTCTACCAGTTTATTTCTGATATTGTCTTCAGGATCCAGAATAAGTCACTGCTTCCTGGGAAATCAGCCCAAATGTTTGTAAAGTGAGTGTTCAGGGCAGTATTTCCAAAGGGGCTGGAGGGGAGAACAGAAGCCTGCAGGTAAACGGGCTTTCACGTTACTTGGTGGGGAGGAGAAGTGAAGTTCACAGTTAATCATACATTGACAGAACAGAAAGATGAGCTTGAAAAAGGAAGTGAGTCAGAGGCTCAGGGGTTGGGAACATTCCTGACAGCTGAGCAGGGGTGCTAATGGCCCCGGGATCTGGGGAAGTGTGGGCTGCCCTTGGCCCAGGATTTGCCAACGTCTTCCAGCAGATCTTGTTTGCATAGATTCACACCCTCCAGCTCTGCTTCAGCGTGAGACCATCCCAGGCCAAAAATCAGAGCAAGTCCATTAGAGATCAATGCCTGAATGCCTCTGATGTCTTGGAAGCAGGCATTGCACTTTCTGTTTCTGTGGATGCTTGAAAAGGGAGAGTTTCCACTGATCTGTCAGAAATAATAACATGATGATGTCTCAGTTGGCTTGGGATTTTTGCTGGGCCTCCTTTTAACCCTGCGGCCCTCGTTCAGGTCACAGCTTCAGTGGGATCACAGCCGGAATGTCCCAAGTCTCACTGCCGATTTCCAGGCTGTCCTCAGCACCATCTCCTCCTTCCAAGCTGCGTAGAGTTCAAGGAATCGCCTTCTTCCCTAGACTGGCAGCTTTCTCGAATGTGTCCTCTGATATATTATCTCCTTAGTTCCTCTTCTACAATCTTCCTTAGAGGCAAATGTTTCTCACTCTGTCCAGAGAATTGAGGCCAAGTTCTGCTCTCTTTCCCCTCATCTGCACACACATGGGGAGTTTTAGCTTCAGAGAAAAATGATCACCTTTAAGAGAAGATTCTTCAACTCTGTAGCTCAAACCATAAAAAAGAGGAGAGGCCCCCCCTCTCAATTCTCTACAAAATCATAAAAGGTGTTTTTATTCTTTAAAAAATCACCTAGTATGACTGAAAAGGTCTTGAGGCTTTGGCAACATCAGCAGTCATCTTGGAAACGATAGAGCAATTAATTCCACGAAGTTTCCTGTTTCTCAGTGATGTAATTTGACATTGAAGCCAGAAATCGTGTCCCTATAAATCGAAGCACTTGTTAGTTGCCCTGGCCTGAAACTATCCTTCTCTTTTCCCACCAAGGTTCAAAGCCATTTATAGATGCCATGTCGCCCCCGGGTTGGGGCAGATCCTTGTCAGAATTCTCATTCCAGACATTCTTTTGGTTTGTGTGCTGGAAACATGTTTTACAACTTATTTTTGCCCATAGTGTATTGGTTTGTTCCTACACAGATTAGAGTAAAATACGGATCTAATCGTATTACGTGAACACAATAGCGCCTTAAAATCCAACCTTTGTAGAACACAAATTACTTTTCATATCCTATTAATTTGATATCCTAACTAACTAGCAGGATAACAGATTTCCATTGAATATAACTTAACCTGTAATTAAAATATGCTAGAGTTTCTTAGGTGGCATTCAAGAAAGATCGTGCAGATGAAGGGTGGCCTAGGGATAATTTATGAACTTGGTTTCTGAAGGCAACGTTTAGGAAATCACGGTTTGCAGAAATGCTTATCACCAAACTTTATATTTAATTAATTAAAAGAACACAGTTAGGCACCTAAAGCCACAGATGACTATCAAGTAGCACTGAACTATCAAAAAGTTATGGTAAACATTTTTTTTTTTTTTAAAGCTGGGTGAAATAGATGTCCTGTTTTGAAGTTGTTTGATTTTATTGTCTTTTTCTGATGTTGCGAACACTCTTTGCTTATCCTTTGTCATTTGTGATCTCTTTACCTCCCACATGTATTTCTTCCGGCTGTGGAGTTAATTCTGCCAGCCCTTGTGATGTGGCTGCTCTCGTGACCCCTGAGGTGTCTGTCAATAAATGTTCTAGGTCTCCTTAGGTACCCACACGGGGCATTGCCTCCTGACTCAGTGAGTCAGGTGCGTGCTGTGGTCGGTGAGCTTAGTGCAGGTCTGAGAGTCTCTGCCGTGTGGGCCCACACGGAGCCACACAATCTACGGGGACATTACCAGAGCCCGTGTGTGAGAGGCCATATCTTCCTGACCTGCCACAAAGGGAGCTTGTATAGCGATGGTGGCTCCATCAGCTTGGGTCGCTGAGTGACCAGGATGGACAGAAAGTGTCCCCCCACTGCACCCCACCAACCGACCACATGCACATGTGTTGAGTGAATGAGAAACAAAAGTTTGCTCACTTAACCCACTGAGCTTTCAGGGCTGAGAGTGACCAACAGCATCGCCCGCCATTGCTTCCCAGATCACTCTGCCTGTTAGAATGCCTGCTTAATCAGCAAGCTGCGTAAATCTGCCATAAGCCCCTTTGCTTCTCTGTTTAAAATATTTCTAAGAGGCTTTACTACAGCAGCTTCCTAGGTTAGCTTTAAAATCACGTCTTAGCCTCTGTCTATAGGGACCTCTCAGGAATGACGTTTCAGGTGGGCGTGTCCACCTGGAATTCAAAGGGGACCTCACTGTCTGCCGGCCCTCAGACAATGGATCCACCTTTGTCCAGATACAACATTTTTCCTGGACACAGTGGGGACAGGATTTGGTGGAGCCATGGTGACCAGTCACGCTTAGTAGGACTAGCCCTTAAACAGAAAGGGAAATGTTTTTGACACTTACAAGAAACCTGGTCATAGGCTGGTCATAAAACCAAGAACTGTAAGAGAATTGATATTGGAACACTGATTTCATGATGAATCTATCCTTCTATCCTGACCAACACCTGCTGGTTTGCAAATACCTCAGGTATAATTCTTGAGGTCTGTCAGCGTGGGGAGAAGCAGGAGGCTTCACTTCTTAGGGCTTATCATTATCTGTGTCTTGGCAGAAAGTCTACAGCTTCCAAGTGGATGCTGAGTTCTCTCGGGGTTAGTATATCACGCTGCTTATTTGCTCAGATGTAGGCAGGCAGTGGGACGGGGAACACTTCCAGGCCTCTGAGGGGGGCCCCCGCTACGACTCACTCCCAGAGGTCCAGGGGTTAGGGAGAGAGATCCTAAAAGCAAATAAATTAGAGGCAATTGGAGTTGTCCATTGGCCTGAAACCAAGTACCCGTTGCACGTTACAAAGAACTTTAGAGAAAGTGTTATTTTTGGTTCTTTGCTGTTTACTTTGCTAGTTTGTTTATATATTGCTGATTTATTCACTTTTTTGGATTTTAAATACAAGGATTTAACATAATCTTTCTGAGTTACAAGGAAAGAAAAAAAAAAAAAACATTGCCCAATTTTGTGCTCAGGCAATAAGGTCAGTAATGTGGCCTGGGAATTTATTATTTAGGAAGAGCTTTTCCAAATTGCAATTTCATTTCTCTGTGCAATGAAAATTTATCTTAAGAGCTGAAAAGTCTTTTTGTCTTAAATATCTGTCTACTATCTATCTACGTTTTTAATATGCCAATAGTTGTTCATAAATGTGTCTATTCAACAGGCTATTAAGTATATTGTGGAGTTGGAAATATAAGAAAGAGTAGTCGATGGTGACACTATTGTTGCATGCCACCCAATAAAATAGCACACGGATCGTGTTCTAAGAAAGTCCTGAAGGCAGAAACACTTACATTCCAAGACCCAGCTATCTGGTCTAGCTTTCCAGCAAGTCATCAAATAATTATCAATCAATCTTTCTATTGATTTCATTATTGGTGATGCATTATTATGGGTATGATATTCTAAGAAACTTATAGTTGAAGGAGCAAATACTTGACATACGAAAATTCTTATAAAATATAATCTGGAGATAGTTGTCTAAACCAGACAAACGATACAAGGTAGTCTGGGATTAATTGCCCCCTGAAACACATGGATAAAATCTTCTGTAAGTTTCTGAGGAGGCAGAAATTAGGTCAATTTGTGAAAATAGGTTGAAGGAGAAGATGAGATTTAAGCCATGCTTGAGTGAGAAGAGGGAGTAGTGGGCAGAGACATGAAGAGACTGTGGGTTGGAGCTGGTGGAGATAGGGCTGGAGAGGCACCTAGAAGCCAGATGCAAGGGGTCGTGCATGACGTGCCATGAATGCTCCAATTTAATGCTGGTGTTGATGGTTTTCAGGTGGTGAATCACTTCTTGATTAAAGTGGATTTTATTTCCTTCCAGATTTGTTACTTTATTTTTAGGATTTCACAGTAAATGTGTTCACTGTAACAACTGGAACTGCTCAAAGGCACATAAGGGAAGCACCCAACCTCCCTCTGGCCTTCCACCCCATCGGTCATACCTGCCAGGCACCCTTCCACCATTCTGTCACTCATCTAATGGAGCACCAAAGGAACTGTCTTCCCTCCACAACACCCAGATACAAACACATGGCTCTGCGATTCCCCTTTTTTACACAGCGTACGTTCTGGCCACCCCCTGTGCTAATATGTAGAGATTTAAGATGCTGTTTCTACCAAGGCTTTGTTATACTTTGTAATATCAATATGCCATCATTGGTCAACATTTGAGTCAATTCTAAACAAGCATTCCTCAATACATATCATCGCAGACTTATGCTTTCATTTTCATTACTTTCATTACTTTTATATAAAGTAAATTTCTCAAAACCCGAACGCTAGATTATACAGAAGGTGAATTTTAAATTTCAACTGTTACTATTTAATTGTATCATCAAAAGTTTGAAGCAATTTCAAGGAAGAAATTGCAGCTTTCTTCTGCGGGAGGGACATTGGAGTAGCATCAGATTTCTCCTCTGCAGAACTAGGGGCTAGAGGTGGAGGGACCTCAGAGCAGAGCATGGAGGGTAAGAAGTTTGTGTCCTAGACCAAGATAGTGCTCATCTTTCAGGACAAATGAAAATGATTCTAAACATGTGAGGACACCAAGAGGAGAGAATGTCATTGTGTTTGCTACATAAGGAAAGTAATCAGGAAGGAGTTTACCAAATGACAATTGAATCAGGTATTTCAAGATAGGGAAACACAAAGAGGTGAGAAGAGGGCAATGAGTAATCAAACTTGCAGTGTACAAAATCAGGTCTGAACACACCATGTTAACGATAGATATCTGTAATATACACATTAGCTAAAGATGCTTGAACTAGAAGAACGCAGACCTTATGGGAAAGAAATGCAATAGAATTAAAAATTTAAAAGGATCCAGCCCAGACTATCAGTTATCAAGCTCACTGTGAGTGGGCTCAGCATCTGTGTTAAAACTCTGGGAGTGCTGGTCATAAAATCCAACTCTGTTGTTAGCAAGAAGCTCTTCAAAATGAAGTGACAAGGGAGCATTTAAATTAAAGACATGGGCCAGTGTATACCACTGAAATCAAAACAAGTCAAAGCAGAGGTAGAAATATTAGTATTAAATGCAATGGAATATATAAAATAATAGATTCCAGACAAAGACTTACTGTATAGCACAGGGAGATATCCTCAATATTTTGTAATAACCTATAAGGAAAAAGAATCTAAAAAAGAATAGATATATGTATATGTATAACCGAATCACTCTGCTGTACACCTGAAAGTAACACAACATTGTAAATCAACTATACTTCAATAAAAAATAAAATTAAAAACAAAAGAAAACCAAAAATAAATGCAATGGAAGTGGAGACCCAGCAGCTTGTGAGGGAGTCGTGACACTCTTAACATTTTTTTGAACGAAGAATGTAGCAGTTAAATATAAAAGCAATGTGTGTGTGTGTGTTTACATACACACACAGCAAGAATGTGGGATACAGTTACAAGGGAGAGTTAAAAACATTTTGTTCGTAATATGACAGATCGAGTGGAAAAGTGCTTTTCCATCTTACTTTTAATCATTGTTCACATAATGAGCCTTTTAGGACCCTTTCCTTAATTCCTGCCCACATAAAATTAAACACTAGAGACATACAGTATATCAATGTATTATAGGTATATCTGTGCTTTGTATATAAAAAGAGCAAGCTTTCTTCTGCTCCCTAAAAATCAATTTTTACCCTCTTTGGGGTAATATCATGCCCATCTAGAATGCATGAAATAGACTAAAATATAAATAAAAATACAGAAAAGTGTGAACCACTCAACTGGTAAGGCCTTTAAAGTGTTATTAGAAAGGTTAGGACTCCAGGGGCAGTGTGCATCATGGTTGCAGGGAGACCCTCCCAAATTAGGGGGTCCTTGGGGCACCTGAGGAAGAAAATCTGCACGCTGGGAAGCAGGGGCACAGCTGAAGGGCCTTTGAAATGCGGGCTCAATGTAGCATACCCCACGCTACCTGAGCCATTCCTCAGTGAAAGGCTCCGTGGCTAGAACATTTAGGAAACTAGGTTGGACCAAATTAAACTGGTCCCTGCAGGAAGACTCCGGTCCTCCAAGCACTGACTTCTATGTGAAGGTCAAGGATGGAGACGAGGCGGGCACACTGTCCTAAGCTTCCAGGGGTCACTTCAGGAAAGCCGTTAGCTTGGGACTTCTATTTATATCTCTTGGGACAGTCCTGTAGTATCAGGGTGAGCAGCGCTGCCTCCGTGCGACTGTCTTCGTGGCTTTAAGCAGTAAAGCCGGATCAAGCAAGAACAGAAATATTACTAGACAGTGTCCCTACTTTGAACTTGACTGACCTCCCTCCCTACTTCCCTTCCCACTTTCTCTTTCTTTCTCCTGAAATAAGTTTCAAGATCAAGAAAATTGGAGATAAAAAGAAAGCATTTAAAGCAAAAGAAGCCACTCTGTGGTCATTGGCCTTTGTCTTATTATTCCTCCAAGAACCTTTCTTCTAATAAAGGTCTATGCTGGGCATTCTCCATCCGACCCTGAGGACACAGTGACCTGCAGACAGAGACAGGAGTGATCTCTGCTCCACACGCTTAAAGCCCATCATGGATGTGACCTTGAGCGCGTAATAACCCACGTGAGCAAAGCATGCACAGAAGAAGCGCTGTGTTGTATAATGTGCAGAACAGGGCAAGTTCATTCCCAACATTAAAAGCTGTCTCATAGATCTGTCTACACCATCACACCACAAACGAATGGCGTGTGCTCCACATGGGATGTGATGGGGGCGAAGTGCAGCCCTGCGAAACCGTATAGCTCCTTCCAAGGCCTCCTATCTTGTTACCTTTCAGAGGAAACCAGTGCCATCTCTTCACAACCTGATGGTGATTTGAAGCTGGGAAGGGAGCTGGTACAGCTCACGCTGGTCTGCCTTATGTCACCATGAACACGGTGCATGCAGGAATCAGAACGGCCGGCAACCAGGGGACAGCAGAGCCAAGGCCACCTGCTCTGGCCCTCTGCTGACGGTGGCCGTTCTTGACGAAAGCCCAGGCCCAGGTTCCAGACCCAGTGAGTGCTGTTGAGAAACCCCCCACGCCTGGCAAGCGGTTACTGTGGAAGGTCCCGCTGACTCTATCGAAGGCGGAGCTTGTGACGGAGCCATGCCCGCCAAGAACTCAGAAACCTTCTGCGTGAGTTCCAGGTCAACACCCCATGGGTTCTTCTGCAGTTTGGAATCTTAAGTGGAATTTAAAATGTGAGTCAGAGGTGGGGCGGAGGGTGCTTGATGCCTTTTCGAGATGCTCTGTGGAACCTGCTAGAAACCAGCATGGCATGTGAGGGGGCCACACACAGGACAAGGTTCATGGTGACTTCGTGGTTCCCCAGCCTCCCCTGTTATCCTGACGAGAAAGGACTCGTGTGGGACCTGCCAGTTATGTGTCAGTTGCAGTTTAGAAACTGTATCTTCATGTGATATGAGTGTTCTCCAGACGACATCAGAGGGCATTTCAAATTCACTTAAAAGATGGGTTAAAATTCATTAACAAATCAGAGATCTGTGAGGCGTTTGCATTTGTATCTTTCTGATACTTATTTTTCTTTAATTCTGCAAAATTCTCTCCCAACACTGTATTGAGTTTAAAATATAAAACATTTGATGAGGTCGTTGGAATTATCACCCAAATGTCAACACTTCTTCAGCTTTGAAAAACCTAGTTTCTCTCCTGCGATCCCTTTCTCCAGGTTGGCTAAGTGATACACACTACTCTATATAAGATAGATAAGCAACAAGGACCTACGATATAGCACAGGGAACTGTACACAGTATTTTGTAATACCTGTAAGAGACAGGAACCTGAAAAATAATATGTATTTAGATATGTATGTATAACTGAATAGCTGTGCTGTCCACCTAAAATTAACATGCTGCTATAAATCAACTAGAATTCAATTAAAAAAGAAAACCTAGTTTCCTAAAAATTGGTGGTTCTACACTACTGAGTTTTTTCCAGTAGAGATGAGCTGAGGTTAGCTTGAAACTTTTCCCCGAGAAGCTGCCATGATGTATTTTGAAGCTGATGAGAAGCGACAGTAGGTCATATAACTCCCGAAACGGTGCATTTTACCACTAGCTTGGCTTCTGGAGGGTCTCGCGTGGGCGTCCTTAAGTGTGATCCGGTGCCCATATTGGGGATCCCTTGGGGAAGAGGCCCCCGCAGGCCGTGTGGTGTGAGCAAAGGCCTGGCTGCGAGGGCGAGTGTCAGGATGTGCTGCCCCTGCGGGGACCCTCCCAGGGGTGGCGTTCCTCCCACAAGGCTCAGAGGAGCTTCTGGGAGCTTTCGGCCCTCCCTGTGCCTCTGGACGGCCACCTCGCTGGGCACGCCTCTGCCATCACTCACTGCCCACCAGGCCGGGCAGAGCCTCACCACTTTGCAGGTGGGGCCGGCTGCTGCCCGTGGCAGAGACGAATGACATATTTATTAGCTTGTCAAAACCTCCCCTGTTTGTGGAAGTCTCACCCAGCTAAACAAAACAGTCAGCTTCTCATTGGCTCCTTGAGAGGCCCCCGTTGAGAGCTTCAGCAAAGTGCTTGATGAGGCATAAAACGATGATTAATTAATTTACTGCTCAGCTAATCATCACACGATGCGCTTGATGGTTCTCCCAGCGGTCAGCCCTAGCTCCGCCGCACGGCCGAGCCTGCCTTTGCTTTGACCTGCTCGGAGGCTCCCGGGCGGGGAAGGAGGGGAGACGGGAACAGCGGCTCCGGAGGCCCCAGGAAGCGGGCGCAGGCGACAGGGGGGCCTCTCGCAGCCGGTCATTAATCAAGACACCCTGGCCCTGGGAACTAGCCGGCGTCCGGGCGGGGCTGGCCTCTGCACTGCAGGTGCTCAGAGTCTCGTCTCCTGGGCCAGTTTTTCTCTCCCAGGAGGAACCTGGGCAGCCTGCTGTCCCCCAGGACACGAGGGTGGCACTCAGCCTCCTTCAGGAGATGAAGGTCACTGTCCTCCAGGACAGGAGCGTGGCAGCAACCACTGGCCATGCATGCCAAGCCCTGTTTGGTTTTTCATCTGTGTGAGGAAGTGTGGCCTCGCCTGCCCAGGGTGACCTGGCAGGGACACAGCTCTGCTTACAACCTTTGAGACCTCAAGGTCAATGACGGGAAGGCTTCGGGAAATGGGAAAATTTGGAAATTTTCTTTCTTAATTTTAACTCCACCTGGGTTTTAGGAGTTCAGGAAATTTAGTTTGTCGAAAGTTAAAGTAATATTTCGAAGGAGAGGTCTTGGCCAATATATACTCTTCTAGCTGACTATCAAGAGTAGATTTACAGCGTGTCATGCAGTCATTCAGCCAATGACCAGTGAACGCTCCCATTTGTGAGCCACTGGATGGTAAGTGGCCTGCCGTGTGGTAAAGCCTGGCATCAGCACAGTGCAGGTTACAGGACGTGGAAGACACACGGCACGTCCCTGCCTCCTGGGTGTGAGCTCTGCATCGATGGCCAGGTCTAAACTCAGGTCCCTGGACGGCAGACGGAGACCCTGAGGGTCGCTGAGATGCATGCAGAGCAGGGGAGCCCCGGCCCTCCTTTAAGTCTAACAGCCCGGATGTGCAGGAGCTGCGGCCCCTTGGGAAGGGGATGGCGCGTGTGCCCTGTCACAAACACGGGGATGTCAGCGCTGCGCCCCCAGGGTCGGGGAAGGGCATGCGTGCAGGGGTCACTGCATGTGTGTGTGTGTGTGTGGTCCAGGCTCTGCAGAAACTGCAGGGACTCACAGGGTACCTCCTTCTCCTGCCCGCCTGGCTTGTGGTGCACGGTGCTCGGTGTGGAGTTGAGAAGATGAGGCTCAGAGACCAGTCTCCTGTCCCCTGTAAGGCAACCCGAGTGGTCTGCCCTTCCCCGCCTGCTCTCGCAGAGGGTCTGGTCCACACTGGCTGGTCCCTGTCCAGGGCCGGGGGACGGAAGGCAACTGTGGAACAATGGGGGGCGACACTGGGGCCAACTTCTGTCCTGCTGGCATGTGGCCCCTGGCCCACTGGGAGAAGGTGCCTGACGGGTGGGGCGGCCCATCAGGCTGCAAGGGGCCGAAGAAACCCCTGAGGTGGCATCAACGTGCAGGGGCCCACGTGGACCAGGCACCTCTCAGCCGGTCCCCGCCCCACAGGTGACCCTGTGCTTTCCCACGCGGGTCCTCACATGTGGCCCGGACCCACAGGACTGACTCTCTGAGCCTACTCATGCCAGGGGCAAAGAGCAGGAAGCGACACCCATGCTGACGCCAGCAGGCAGGTGTCTGGCTGTAAGCGGGTGTCGTTTACACATAACCCATTGCATCAGACGGGGGTGTGGGGTGAGTGCGATGAGCTAAGGTGTAAAAAGTCTTTAGAAAGGTGAAGGTTTTCCTTCCTCTGGCGCTTCCATGGGACGGGGCGCTTTGTCGTCCCTGATGGGTGGGGCTTGCTGTGTTCTGTGCCCTAATGAGACCCACACATGCACTGGTGTGAAAAGTGCTAAAAAGCCCAGGAGTTAAGAGGCCAGTTTAACCTGTTCATCTCCAAGCTCCCAAGCTGCCAGTACAAGGAGCGGCACTTACTGAAACCGCATAATTCCTGTGGGGGGAGGAGCGTGCGACCAGCCCCCTTAATTGACGGCATTATTAACAGTAAACGCGTCTTTGTTGTGTGACGCCGTGGACTCGCACCCCGGTCCTCTGTGTTGGCCGCCATGGACGACGCTGCCAGCATCCTCATCATTCTCCTGCAGGAGGAGCAGCGCGGTGCCCAGAGGCCCACTCCTCGCGTCCTCTGTGTCGGCCGCCTTCTGGAGGATGTGTTGGGATGCAGAGTGGGCAGGGACCCTGGTAGGCTCGGAGGCCAGGGCTATCGTTTGATGTCGGGGGCGATGGGGCCTCATGGGGGCATGGGGGACGAGTGGGTGCTGTGTCACAGGTAAATGCAAAAGGTGGGCTTGCACTGAGGACTAGCTGGGGGGCAGCGGTCAGGGCAACAGCATGGGACTGGCCTGGAGACATCCAGGCTTTCACAGCCGTGGAAGGGGAGCTGGACGGTTGAGGGTGAAGAGCTGGTGGAGATTCCCAGGCCTGAACTCTCTAGCACATCCAGCTCCTACACGGCAAGCAGGCTTGGGGTCCCAGGCACACCTGAACTCTCTGGGCCAACAGCTGTACCCGCAGGTGGCCGCTGGGACCAAGTTGCTTGACCTCACTGATGCCTTGATCCACAACCTGTGAATTAAGAAACCGACCAGGGTGGTTGTGAGGGTCTGTGGTTGAAACACGGTGTGTGAATCCTCAGGGCAAGTCTGGCACTTTCAGGGGCCTCCTTCTGGCACAGCCTGAGGCTCGGTTTCCTTGTGGAAACCAGGGACAGTGCTGACCCTTTAGGACGATTTGATGGAGGTTCCGTGGGAGAAAGTCCCCGAATCCTGGGGGCCAGGTTGGCGCCACGGGGCAGTATGTGCACTCGGGATCGTGCGTGTGGTCAAGAAGTTGGAGCCCATGGCTGGAGGGGGCGGGAGGTGGGGTGCTTGGGGTCTGCTGGGGGTGGACTCAGCCCTCGAAGCCTGACGACCGCTCGCATTTCCTCTGCCGGGGCAGAAATAGACATTCCTGGAGTTGATTATTTCTCCCTAATTTACTGCTTCTCTTTTGTTCTTTTCACAGCCCTGTCTGCATCTTTATAGGACATTTCTCCAGTTCTAAAGGGTCACTTTGGTGTCACTAGGATTATAAGCACCACCTCCGTGAGATCACAGAGTGTGAGGCTCTACAAGGAATATTTTGAATTTTCAAACATTTACGTTTTGCTTTTTAAAAATTAAAAACTGTTTATTTCCCCAGACCTAAGTGTGGGTCAACTTAAAATCAGAACTTAATTTTCAGAGTGGGTAAACGTGGCCGTGTGCCTCTTGAGGCCCATCGTGCCATCATCCCAGGAAAGGCGGTCTGTGCCGATGGGGCTGCCCTCCCTCCCTGACTGTAAGTAAGCCGTGTCACACCCCACACACTCACCCCATCTGGCTCCCGCGGGTTTTGAGGATGACTTTCCTGCTGACTGTCAGCCACGTGTCCAGGACACTCAAGCTAATGACGGCCACCTCTCCTGTGCTCGGATCATTTTGCTCCACAAGCAGGAGCTGATCAAAATGTCCAAGTCATGGAGGTTATTTTAAAAAATCGATCTCTTTCTCCTTTTCCTGGCATTTCCAAATTATCTTGTAACTTCACATCATAGGGAAAAAAGTTGTGAAGAATAAAAGCACCATTGCCAGAGAGCAGTTCTCCCATGGGAGTTAACTGCCCTCAGCATCGGTTGAGCGTGGATGTGGTTAGCCGGGGTGCTTTTCTCTCCTTGGAGTCCTTGTCTGTTCCCCTGTCACCCAGGTGAGTTGTATAAGTGGAGTTGCCTATCATCTGTCCTGGTGAGCAGAACACATCAGAGTTGCATTTTTCTCTAAAATATGGAGAGGATATCGTGGACAAGGCTGAAGAAAGCTAACCGAAAGTACAACATTTTCAAAAGTGACATGAGGAAAACTTCTGAAAACTGGAAATGAAAGCTCAGAATAAATCAGGTCGGTGAGCATCTTAACGGCAGTCTTCTGCCTCTGGGATTGGGGCTCGATTCATCCACAGGGGAACGTTTTGTGTGCTAGCGGGTGAGTGTTAACAGAACCAAACTCGGGTCTGCTCTCCTGATGGGCGGCAAAGCCAGCCTACCAACACCAGGTTATGGTGAAGGAAAATACAGTGTTTATTTGCAGGGCACCAAGCAAGGAGAAGGGGCAGCTCAGGCTCAAAAGACCCGAACTCCCCTATGGCTTTCAGGGAAGGGTTTTTAAAGGCAACATTAGGGGTGAGGGCTGTAGGATGCCTGATTAGCTCCCGGACATCCTTCTGATTGGTCGGTGGTGAGGTCACAGGCAGACGTCAGCATCATCTACCTTCTGTTTCCAACCAGTCTGAGCTCCGCATGCTTGTGGTCAGCATGTGGACACAATCCTCCACTGGGTGGGGATCTTAGTATCTGCAGAACAGCTCAAAGGTGAGCATCCGATTGTTATCTACATCCCTCAGGAGGAACTAGGAGTCCTGGGACTCTGATGTGCTCATCATTAACTGCCCAAACATGCTCTTCGGAACACAGGGAATATGAAAGCGCAGCAGGGGACGTGGAGTGGCTTGTACCCAGGAGGCACCCACAGGGTCCTGCTCGGTTTCCTTCCCCCTTTTCTTTGACTTTCCTCAATCCTTAAGGGAACAGGGTGGGACAAGAAAGTTTTGGATAGAGAGGTTGAATGTAGACTTGGCAGGGGAGCTCACTTTTCGGGGGACTCGGTTTCAGAAGATGTTTCTCAGAATTCCAGGTGGTGCAGGAGCTCCTCCAGGAATAGCTGGGAAGACCCTGAACCATCTCTGCTTTTGACTTAACAAAATGGAAATGTTTACATTTTTCAACCTGGCTTTGTGTGAACTCTAACAGGCCCCCCTAACAAGTGAAATTTAAAGAACTTTTCCCCCAAAAGAACATCAAGAACTTGCTCTAAATCAACATTAGAAGAATAAAACCAGCCATATATGTATTTCTTGAACAAATGAGACAGATTATCCTCAGATGCAGATGAGGAGATGTGCCTTTCAAATGAATATTTTCAGAATTATGGTGCCCAGAGAAACATTTAATGACTTGTTCGTTATTTTGACAAAAATATCAAAAATTAAATGTCTATTACTTCCACGTGATTTACAAGTGTTATAGTAAGGGAAGTTGTTTTTTTTTTTTCTTTTTTCTTCTGAAAAAAGGAGAATCACTTTCTTTTAAATACAATAATACGATGAAGAGACAATATCTCATTTTAAAAACATAATTGAGGTTTGTACAATAGGGACAGTGGAGGGTGGGGACAAAACATTGAATGGATACAAATTAATGGTGATTTCATGTTCCTGATTTTGCTTAATCCTCCCGACCTGGCTGAATCACTGGTCACAGGAGTATCCATAGTCTCGTTTTACAGACCCTGAGAGACCCAGGGAGATGTCACTCCGGATCCTGGGCTAGAAGGTGCCTGTGTTCCCCACGTTGGGCTGTGGACCACGGACTCACAGAGGAAGCCTGGGACCAGTGATCAGCCCTCAGGCACCGATCGCCCCCGGGGTTGGGTGAAGAGTCGGGGGTATGCTCGAGGGACCCACCAGCACCAGGGACCCACCAGCACGATGGGCAAGTCAGTGGTGGAGCTGAGTCTTAACTGGATTTGCCATGAACTGGTTCCCTTATTTTCCTGCGTGATGTTCAGTGTTTCTGCTTCTGCTGAGATATTCCCTGCAACAGAGATGGAGTGAGGGGATGGGAGGGAGTTTGTATGCAGGACCGCTCCTGGCACTAATAAAGATGCAGTGCCTCATGTTAGGCAGAGATTTACTTGTATTGATGCAGATTTACTGCTCCAGGAAAAAAAAAAAAGAAGCCTTATTGTATGATCAAAGCTAATAAAAATAGAAAACAAATGACACTGTAGCCTGAATAGAAGCAATGCACTAGTTAATGAATACTTATTGACTGGTAACCTGCAACTAATGTAGCTATGGATTTTTACTTTGTCTGTTCGTGGCTTTAAGAAGCAATCAGCTGGGTCTCCCCGGACCGGAGGATGAGGTGATGGTTAACAAAGGTGCGTTTTATTTAGTGCTAAACAAAGCAGTCAATTTAAATTTGAGGTGGATGGGAAAACCATCTCTTTGGTTTATGTAAGCCGGGATCACTTGAGCGAGGATGTTTTTAGATGGGTCTGTCATGGGATACCAATTGTTTATTATGTAAGGCAGCATCCTGTCCATTTACAAAAAGTGATGGGAGAATTAGTCAATGCCCGACATCCCCGGATGGGAATTTAAAACCGATATCCCTTGTGTGCAACAATTTTTAAAACTAAGTCTAGCTAATACTGGGTTGAGTCTCCTGTAGTTAAACTTCACAGAACTTATTCAGACTCATTTCACATAGAGATACAAATTAACGAGTGGGTTGCAACATCGTACATACAACTGAAGAAGCTTGTCATCTGAATCAGGTGACGGGACTTCTGAAACCACTGGAGAGCAATACCCACTGTCTGGGCGGTGCCTGAGGGAGAGGCCTCCTCAACTCCTAGGGCATCTTTGAAGGAAAGTTATCTGTCTTCCTTGCCTGTGATAGTGAACTCACAGATTCACTGGGCAGCCCCCTCAATGCATGGAAGGGGTCACTTGTAGGAATGTGTTCCCTGTCTTGGATTGCCCTTAGGTTTATTCCTGGGTGTGAAGCAGAGCTTGCCTGCTGCAGCCCCTCCCACATCTCCTGGAGCACACGGGGCAGTACAGTTTTCCTGGGTCTTCTCTTGGTCATGTCACCTTCCCCCCATTTCCTCATTTTTTTTTTAATTAAAAAAATGTATTTATTTTTAATTTTATTTTTTACATTTTTAATGGAAGTATAGTTGATTTACAGTTATTCAGGGGTACAGCAAAGTGATTCATATATATATATATATATATATATATATATATATATATATATATATATAATTTCCATTATTGTTTATTACAAGATCTTGTGTATAGTTCCTTGTGCTATACAATAAGTCTTTGTTGTTTACCTATTTTATATATAGTAGTTTGTATCTGCTAATCCCATACTCCTAATTTATCTCTGCCTCCCACTTTTCTCCTTTGGTAACCATAAGTTTGTTTTCTAGGTCTGTGGGTCTGTTTCTGTTTTGTAAATAAGTTCATTTGTATCATATTTTAGATTCCACATATAAGTGATATCATATGATATTTGTCTTTCTCTGTCTGACTTACTTCACTAAGTATGATCATCTCTAGGTCCATCGTGTTGCTGCAAAGGGCATGATTTCATCCTTTTTGATGGCTGTGTAATATTCCATTGTATGTATATGTGTGTGTGTGTGTGTGTGTGTGTGTGTGTGTGTGTGTGTATGTATAGTGGTTTCCTCATGGACTCTTCAGCCTGGCCCTCCAAGGGCAGGACCCAGTGCCATGCCAAGCGTGGGGCACATGTCATTTCAAGCCCACAGAACCTTAGGTGCTCTTTGGCGCAAGATGCTATGGTGATCCATGGCATCTGCCTGGTGTCTGAGTCTTTCCAGCCGGGCTGCTGCCTGCTTCCACTCAGCCCGTGTTCTTAAAGGCCCACAGCTCTGGGCAGCAGGGAAGATGCCCAGCACAGGGAAGGCAGCCTGTTGTCCCCATGGATCCACCCTGTGGGATTCCATATTCAGTCTCTGTCACTACCTGCAGCCTTGGCTCACCTGAGACACTTCCAAGTTCACTGGATGGGTGGAAAGAGGATGGGCAGGAGATGGCTTTCTGTTGTTTTAGTGCCTATACTAGTCTGGGTTCCTCCACAGTAAATAAGGGGTGGGTCAGCCTCAGTTACATGGCCGGGAGGCTGCCTATCCCTGATAGGAATAACCAGGTGCATTTCAGTTCCTCCACTGGGAGAGACTTACATGGGAACAGAGAACCCAGGCAATTTTAAATGACTTTATGAACAGACTGTGATCCACAGCGGGAACCCACTGACTGCTCCGTGGAAAGAAGTCAGCTCCTGCTGGCCATTGCAGAGTCCCTTTCTCTCCTTGCTGGGGGCTGGTGCAGCTCACGGGATGCTGAGTACCTTTCTTCGGTTGCTGGGAACAGGCCGCCGCAAGGAGCCACCGCCGCCTCTGCAGCTCTGGCTCCCGGGCTGGCACACATCCGCCTTGGAGGTCCTGCCACGCCAACGTTCACACAGGCAGTCCCCACCGCCGGGGACTTGCTCGCCCTTCTGGAGCCTGGTGGTGAATCGTGGCCAAGGTCTGCTGAAAGTCGAACAGTGGGAGCATCCCCGGGTTCTGGCTCAAATGTTCCTAGCAGGATGCACAGACCTGCAGGTGGGAGCTCCCGGAACAGGGGGCTTTGGGACAAATGAGACCATTACAAACCTGCTTACGGAAAAGGTAAACAGGGACGAGTCCCTGTGGATCCGAGCTCACCTCTCTTCCCGCCCGAGAGGAGACGGTAGCAGCAGCCGGGGATGGGAATCAGAAAACCATAAGGGGAGAGACCGGCTGAGAGGGGAAAATCTCTGGCACCTGGGCACTGAAATAACACCTAGAAAGAGAGCAGAGCCCTTGGCTTGGATTCCAACTCCTGCCATGTGCTGGGGACCCTACAAGCAAATGGGGAGCTGTGGTATTATTTTCAGGAAAAAAAAAAAAAGTCAAAAACAAAACGTTCTTTGCTTCAAGGCTAACTGTGAATTTCCAATGGCTAAATCACCATCTCAGACTTTTGCATTTTTTAAGGCTTCAGCCTAGAAACAATGCATCCATGTCAGGATAACTAAGGACTGGTTTCCACCAGGGATGTGCCTGGGTTTGCCTTCAGACTCGGCTTGTTCAGGATTAGTGAGTTCCTGAATCTCTCTTAGTGGGGGCTGGAGCCAGCTGTACCTATCACTTCCCGTTGTCACAGTTGGTGACCTCACGTAGGCAGCTGGAAATCGGCTGCGGTGGAGAAATGGACGCCATTGAAGTAGGCAAAAGCTGGCTGTAAGTCCTCACCAGCACACAGCTTGCTCTCGGCGTCAGGCTGCTCCTCTGAGTGAGGGAGCCGGTGCAGCATTGCCTCCCCGAGCGGGGATGTGGGGTCCAGGGGCTGACACAGTGTAGCACAGGGCCCAAACCTGGGCCACATCCACGCAGAGTGCCCTGGTTCTTGTTGTCTGGCGCTGTCTTTGGAGGGTCCTGTGTTCAGTCTGCATGTGACTGCCTGGAGGAGCAGGTGCTGCCGGGCAGAAAAACAAACTTCCTTGTGACCTGCGTTCAAGGTGAGTGTTGTACGACTTGGGGAGGGTAGAAATGCAACCTGGCTGGAAGTGGCAGCCGCTGAGCATGTAAGCCCCAGTCGAGTCACAGACACTCGGAAGCAGGGGACCCACAGCCTCTGCGGCTGCACAGGTGTCAGCCCGCGGCTCCAGAAGCCGCTCGTCACATAAGGGGGTCTCCTCACTGGCAGAGGCCAACCCGAGCAGATATCAGCCTGTGTGGGAATAAGGAGGAGAATTTTCTAAACCTTACGGTGGGCTCTGGTTCCCAGAAGACGTGCATCCTGGCTCAGCAAGTGCCGAAACACCCGCGCGTGGTGTCGGTGTTGGCGGCCCTGTTCCCATCGCCATCAGAGCGAGGGCTGTTTCCGTGCCACCAAGTCTGCACACCTGCAGGTCCCTTGCAAAGGGCATTTCCTGGTAAGTGCTTAGAAGTCCTCCATATACCTTTGCAGTACTCTGCTATTTACTGTTTGGATTCTGACCCATTGTGAGGTTCTAAGTAAATAACACACCGTTCGGGTCAGAGACTCCAGACCCCTCTGAGCATGACTGCAGCCAGTGGAGGGAGTTGACGAGCACCAGAAACAGAAGAGGGGACCCGGATTCCTAATTCCCTGAGGTGACTGAGAGCCCACCTTCCGCTTCCGTAAGGACCATGGCGCACTCTCTCCATTGCCCATCGGTGGATGGCAATGCCTTTCCTTCTTCCTCCTGTGATGGGAAGTCGGGAACCGGCCACGGGGCACCCTCCAAGGGGACCACGTGATGAATGTCCTCCCCAGTTTGCAAAGATTTCTATTAGCTCCTACCTAATAAGAATTAGAGAACAAATACATGACATCCCAGGTAATGGGCAGGCTCTCCTTCTATCTCTTTGTTACTCTGTTTCCGGGTACTGCTGGCAGAGACACCCCTACTGAAGGGGAGTTTGAGAAAGGCCAGAAGAAGGTAGCCAGGCAGGAGTGGCCCGGCCAGGAGACATGTCCACCCTCCAGAGGCTCCTGTCCTCTTAACCCTGAAGCTGAACATGCACCGCATCCAAGCCAGACACCTCCCGGCAAGCTCTCAGTTATGTCTGTGCTTCGATTTCTTCACGACGCTGTGGGAGTTGCGTACTGGGGTCCTGATGCTGAGCAGGCTTCACGGCAGGAACGTGTTTTCTGAGCCCCACGCGGGGAGAGCTGTCTGGTGGGGTGGAAACGCCTGGCTTTGCTCATCTGGAGCAGGGACGTGGTGGAAGCACTGCTCATGAGCCGAGTCCAAATGGGGGCCTCACTGAGGAATGTCCTAATTTTTCTCGTTAGCGGCTCTCCAACTGACTGGCTCTCCATCACTCCTGAATACGCACCTGTTGGTGCCAGAGTTGCCATCAGACCCCCCTTCTGCCCCAGAGGTTGTACTTCACATTCACCAAGAACCAGCTGTGATTTCACTAGCCCCAGTTATTCCTGTTATTCAATTATACATTCAACGATCTGTCATCTAAGTGAATACTCCATGTCAATATAGGTATAATACAAAATATTAATGTAAGTAAGTACGAGAAGCGTTACTTTTTTCCCCATGAAACCTGTCACATGCTTTGTAAAGACTTTATCGAGACATCGTTTAAACATTCTGTCGTACAACTCTACAAATTAAAAAAAAAATTCTACTTGATCTCGACACAGATTGCTTTGCAAATATTTTAACAAATCACTAGACTTTACAAAAACAAACTAGAAACCATAAATGCTGATTCCCTCCAATGAGGAAACTCTTGTCCAAAGAAAAGTCTTTGACCCTATATCAAGATTAGTGATTGAATGGGTATTTATACTTTTAAATGTTTAAGGCTAGTTTGTATTCTTTATAACTGACTTGTGTTTTGTTAACGAACACTGCTCATCCCAGCTAGGTGGAATAAGAGGCAACCTTGTGTCCAGGGCTCCATGGACTGTGCAGCTTGGCCTTGGGGTTTTAACCTCCCTCCTGCTCCTTTGCAGGGCCCCTCTCAGGTGGTAGCCATGCGCGCCTGACCTATTACATCATAGCCATTTTCCTCGTAATTAAATGGGTGTTCTGCACAATGAAAGGTTAGAAGACATCAAGAGCCTCCTGGCAGTGTAATTGACAGGGATTTGTGGAGAAAATCCTTGTACACACATAACAGGCAAGTCACTGTGTTCCAAGGATGACAGATGTAAAGAACAAATGTTAAAGGTAACTGTTTTCCAATATTGTTTGAAAAGTACATATCTAATTAGAGATGAATCTGTTTAAATTCACCAGTAAAATAAACTGATAGGAAGGGAAAAAAAACTAAGTCAGTCTGAGATCTGTGTAAGTTGGGTCTCTAATGGGACAATCATTAAAAATAATTTCAATTATTCACATTTGAATGACTTTTATATAAAGCTTTTTAAATAATGTGAAATCTGCTGTGTGAAGTCTAAATGAAAGAATGGCTGAGTTAATCTCTGACATATTATCTGAGCTTGTACGTTGTGAAAAAGAGCCAGTAGAATGTTAAATGTTACATAAAATATTCTGGTTTCCTCTGGTTTATTTCACAGCTAGCGTGTCATTTATGATTATATTTTATGAGAAGATAATTACAAGCAGAACTGCTTCTCTAAGCTTGCAAAGTGTAATCTAAACACTAAGATTAACGCATTTCTGGATATTAATAAGCTCAATTCTCTTCAACTTGATGGATTTGTAACATTCAGCTGTGGTGCAGACTTGAAGTAGTGCTGTTTTAAAGCTGTCTTCTCTCTAGAGCAGTCCTCAGAATTCTCTCCTACCTAGTGGAGAGGGAGACAGGCATCCCTGGCTCATCATTGGATAAAATCCCAACCTCTAATAGGGATGTTGGTAGAGTGTGTATTGAGTCCTAGGATGAATAAAGTGCTCTGAGAACAGTGCAAATATTAACGTGTGTGCCTTTTGCTGTGATCACCGATGGTGCTACCTAAGGAAAGGGGTGCAGATGACAAATAGAAATTTAGACATTTTCAAAGAAGTAAAGAGTGAAATGAAAAATTAAAACCTCCTAAAAGTGAAGAGAAAGCTACAAGTATGTTAGATGAGTCAACATCCTAAGCAAACTTTTCAGTTTGGGCTTCAGGGAGATTTAAATTTCTGGGCATATATCCCTAGGAAATGAACTCAGTATCTCAAAGAGATATCTGTACCCCTATGTTCATTGCAGCACTGTTCACAATAGCCAAGACATGGAAGCTACCTGAGTGTCCATCGACAGAGGAGTGGATAAAGAAGATGTGGGATATACGTATACACATCTATATGTATATGACTCGGCCATAAAAAGGAATGAAACCCTGCCATTTTTGACATCATGGATGGACCTTGAGGGCATTGCAATAACTGAAATAAGTCAAATAGAGAAAGACAAATACCTATGACCTCACTTATGTGTGGAGTCTAAAAATGCTGAACTCACAGGAACAGTAGATTGGTGGTTGCCAGGGGCTGGGGATTGGGGAAATGAGTGAAGGTGATCAAAGGTATAAAATTCCAGTTTTAAGAAGAATAAGTCCTAGCAATGTAAGGTGCAGCATGGTAGCTACGGTTAATGATACTGTGTTGCATATTTGAAAGTTACTGAGAGTAGATTTTTAAAGTTCTCACCACACCTACAACGCACACACACACACACACACACAACTATGTGAAGAAAAGGTGTTAACTAACCTTATTTTGGTAATTGTTTTGCAATATGTACATGTGTCAAATCATTATGTTGTACACCTTGAACTTACACAGTGTTATATGTCAATTATATTTCAATAAAGCTGGAAAAAATGTGGGCTTGTGACACACTTCATTTTAAAGAAGGAACACTTTGCTCGCAGAGAAGGGAGTTTACCTGCAGCCCCACATAAGTTGATGAATCTTCTACTGGCTCCAGCGTTCTGCTAATCTGAGCTGAAAATCTGCTCATTCCCCAATGCACATACTTGCTTGAGGCTTTGGGGATGTCCTGTGTATAAGTTAGGGTGTAATCTCTGCCACAGACTGTGGTCCCTGGAAATGATAGGCACTAGCCTTCTGGCTGCCAAGTTAATGTGGGGATCTCTTCATACATGAGAAAAATGGGCAATGTTTACATCATCCTAAAATATAACAATGTATCTTTTAGATAAGATTAGTGTTAAATTTGTTTTCAAAACTTATTCTGATGGATACAAATAAAATCAAATTGAGTTATTAAGGAATCTTGGGCAATAATGTTCAAAGGACAGACTATTTATTAGGAAGGACAAGTGTGAGGAGATGGAGATTGCCTTCTGAATGTCAATAGTTCTCAAGAAGGGATGCCAGGTCCCTTACATCCAGCAGAGCCTTATATGCTCATGGTTTGAATCCTGCATTGCAGTTACACATCTGGCTGTGGATTAGCTGTATCCTTCAGAAGTTTCTCTCTTACATATTTTTCCCTAGCTGTTTTCCCCCCTCTTGCTTCTTTTGTTTATTACCCTCTTTTTTACAGATTTTCATTTGACCACATCAAACTGCTTATTACTTTGGAGCAATGTTTGTTGTTGCTCTTTATTCAAATCGCTTAAATCCTTAATCTCTCTTTAAGTTATTCTGCTGGTACTCTATTTCATTTTAAACAATCTACCTATTGAATTAAAGCATTTCCGTGCTTTCATCCAAGTTGATGGTGAGAATCCCTGTGTAGAATGATCTCAGAAGTTGTCTCTCAGAGTTTTCCTAATTGTTACAAACTTGGTCAGACCATTGTGATGGAAGAAACACATGGAAATTGTGTGTCCCCAGCCCCTGGAAAGGAAGGAAGAGTCTAGAGTGATTCCTGGTTTCTGGTTTTGTATCTGGATAGAGGGTGATGCCTTCAAGGAAGCAAGGGAGTTCCAGAAGGGGCATGCTTCCAAGGAAGACTGGGATTTGCCTTTGGACATGTTGAGCTTATGTGCTTGGGGCAAGTCCAGTGGGCGTGTCTAGAGCTGGGATTGGGGACGAGGAGTACATCTGGAATTTATTGGGGGCAGGAAGAGCAGGAGCAGTGGAGAAGGTCTCAGGGATCCAAGGAGAGCTTGTGTGTCCAGTGATTGAATCGTGTGAATCATGGCTCAGACTTCCCTTTGGACTTTGTATAGATCTGTCTTTAGGGGAGTAATTTCCTGTGCTATGGCAACGAGTTTGGAATGTTTGATGATAAGTCAAGTGATGTAGGAAGATGATAAAAGCATATGATGAGATTTTCTACCTTACTAATTACTAATTTTGTTTCCAAGAAGTCATATCTGTCATGCCCTCTGCCCACACAAATACAGATTCCCTACTGAATGATGACCGGGAGGATGTGGGGAGTCTGCTGTTCACTGTCCCTCTGTGTGTCTTTGGTAACACCCAGCTGTTTCCATAAGCCCACAGAGAAGACTTAGGTGAGAACAAGTTTGTCCTTCCCTCAAGAAGTGACCTGCTTCATCACATCTGATCACACTTGAGAAGCAAAGTGGTTGATTCAGCTCCTCGCCTACTGACTGTGCTCTGAGGGTGTCTAAGGTGGGAAACTCAGCCCTCGGGTTTTGACAACAATCATTTAAAAAATATATATTTTTTGTGTTGAAGAACTACCAGAAAAGTTGACCCCTTCCCCTGGAATTCCTAATGCAGAACGGAGGTCTCAGTTGCTTTTGGAACTGGACTGCAGGCGATATTCGCTTAAGGTCTATGGGTACCTCAGATGAGTTTATTCCATGGGGTGGATCAGGGGGCCCCTTGCTAGGACTTGGGTGGCTTGTAGCCAGAAAGAGGAAATGGAGCTTGCCTAAACAGGGAGCTAGGATCAATGACCTCCTGCATTTAAGTAGGTTGAATTTTTCAACTTTGCAGGATTTCCTACTTCTTCTTCAAATTTGAATCCTTCAATCAACATAATTGACTTCTTCAGTCAGTTTTACCTCAGCAGGGTTGGAAAGGGGGTGCTTGGGTTAGCAGAGCCTGTTTTCTTCTGTTCTCTAATCTCCACAAGCCACTGAGCCTCTGACATACATAATATGCATACATTAGGAGCTGAACAACTGCACCTTTTAAGCCCTACACCCCAACTGCATCACTTCCCCAGAGCCTCCCAGACTCTTCAGTCCAGATAATGCGTTTCTCTAATCTGACCACAGGTGACTCTGTTGATAAAGCTTTGACTATTGCACATCAATTTGTTACAGAAGTTTGAAAACTTTAAGATTTTTTCAATTTAATTGATCACTTATGATCTTAAGAATGTCAGTGGAAAACCAGATTGAGATTTTTAACCACAGTGAGAAATATTTACTTTGAGTTTCTGCCATCTGCCATCCAGCCTGGTTTTTAGGTCAGTTTCCCCCGAGCACACTCTGAGACTAGGACTTGCCGGCAGTGACTCAGGAATGAGTCCCAGGGTGTGGGGAATAGGAAGACACCATGCAAGAACAAGCCTCAGCCTGATACCACAAGCGGCCCTGGAGGGGAAGTCGGCCTTCCAAGTTTCTAGCCCCTTAGCCCCGGAGCCGAGCTGGGCTTCCCTCCTCTGCGTCAGCACCACGGACAGAGGTCCGCACTGGGCATTGGGGGCTGGCTTTGGTCATTTGGGCAAAGTGGCTTCAATAGCCCAAGGAAAGTCCGCCAAAGAGCACTTCAGATGCAGGCAGTTAAAGTGAGGACACATGTAGTAGACACATGCTACTCTCTCAAGAAAGCTTTGGGAGAAATAAAAGAATGAGTGAGTGAATAGTCTTTTGAGCATAATGTCAATTATATTCAGGACAAGTTCAGCAAGTACTCTGCGGCTTTCAATTCTAAAAATTCATTTCATTGGGGACTAAGGTATCACTACAGGAAAGACATTAATTTATGTTGTTGATACATCTTAGTTGATAAATGGACGTTTCTCATATTATAGAAATGCTTTTGTGATTTTACTAAGATGATAAATATTTCTTTAAAACTTTTCAAAATGAGCTTGATTGTATCGTACTCATAAATAAACATAATTTGTGTTTCTTTGATCATAAGAATGCATATGGAAAAACACACAATGATGCTAAAAAGTTGGTCAATATACTGTGCTGGTATTTTTGGTACATCTCAACTCAGTATAAATTGAAAATTTTGTGGTAATATTTGCCTCAAAGCAAATTGTTTTTCTGGCTCAAAACAATTGTTTTTATAGTGGAAGGAAGATCATGGCAGTGAAGAGAATGGGGCCAGTTACAGGTGAGCAATTTTTGCCCCTATATAAAGGGTCGACCTTTGACTGCAAAGTATGGAGTACAAAAAACTGGGTCATGCCTAATGAGGCAGACTCTGGGGAAGAAGACACAGAAATATGGAAACTCCAGGAAAAGCCACGCTGCTGCCTATCTCCGTAGGAACCCCTCTTATCTCTAGGAACCCCTCTTATCTCTGTGACTGGCTCCTTTCAACATCTTTCCTTTCTTTTAGTCTCTGAAGAGAAGAAAATTCATCCCAGTATTTTAAAAGGAAAACAATTGCTTTTAAATGACTGCCTTCAATCTTATAATCTTCCATCTTTCAGCTTTTGTCTAAGAAATGCATATTATATTCATGTTTCACAAATGATTTTCTTGATATTCTCTGAAGTTATGTTCATAAAAATATAAAGATTTGGTGGGTCATATTCCTAAAGGAAAAATTCGACATGCACATTTTAACACATCTACAAAATGGGTATGTTACTAGCTGCCTTAAATCCTTTTGTGGAGAAAAGTGTGGAATGAATAAATACACACATCAAAACATAAATAAACACTTTTGAGCTATTTCTTGTTAAGTGTTGGGTTTTCCGTGCCTTGTGGGCCCACCCAGCTCATGGCAGCTGCCAGCTGCTACGTCTCATGCCCACGGGGGTGGTCTTGCCTTTTTGGGGTGCTGTAGTATCACACAGCCACCCAGATCACTTCACAAGTGGTGTAGGTGCCGCTCCAGCCCTGGGCAAAAGTCTCAGGGCTGACTCTACATTTTGGCTGTGGCACTGCCATTCAGCCAGGTAGGATGTCTTTTCAGTGCTGATTACTTAGAAGAGCATGGGAACTATTATAAAACTTGATCAAATCCGGTTAATGGCATTTATAGACAGAATGAGGGGGATTATCCAAATGCCCCTGATTCTCACGGAGATGTTTTCTCACTGTAGAATGAAACAGTCTACTCAAACACTCAGAGGGGTCTCCTTGTTCAGGCCAACTCTGGGCTTAAACTGACAGACTGGGGAAGAGGCTGGCTCAAGTGTTTTGACCTGGGGATGCTTAAGAGACATCTCAGTGCATCGTTGATGAGCAGCTGCCTCAGCGGTCAGGGACCCAGACTCTGGAGCCAGGCTGCCCACATGCCTCTGCTGAGAGACTTCAGGACCTTGGACAAGGCAGGAACTGCTCTCTGCCTCAGTCTCCCCTCCGTGGAACTGGGTGGTGATCAAACCTACTGCACAGGGTTGCTATGAAGATCAGAGGAGCAGACCTGCCCAGGGCTAAGAACAGGACCCTGCCCCTGGGCTCCATGTGTGTTTTCAGTAAGTCCACCAGGGTCATGGGTTGGCTGTACCAGATCTTGGACCCTGCCATGGTAAAGCCGGAGGAGAAGCAAACATGGTCTGTGCCCTCACAACCACCCTTGGCTCAGCAGGAGGCCCTGGAGGTCTCAGAGTCAGGTTCTTTATTCAGAAAATCAGAGGTGAAGTGAGCAAAGTACTCCACAGTGAGCCTGGGCTTAGGAAGCAGTAGAACAGACCCCATCACATCCTTGATTTCATCATACCTGGCTCTTGGTGGGTGTAAGAAGAAAACAAGTGGGACTATGATCTTCAGAAAAAGTCCTGATGGAAAAATGTCCCAGGATTTTTGAGAAAGTCTGAAATATTCTGCAAAACAGCAGAAGTGCAGAAACACGATGCTGTCATTGTGACAAAGTGAAGGGTGGTTTCGACTCACCTGTCAGGACCAAGTGCCTGCCTTCCATACATTCTCATGTGGGTGTGCGTGCGGGGAGGGGCACGAGGGGACCCTGCCCCTCGTCAGCCTGGAAGAAGCCGTGAGGAGGTCAGGATGGATGGTATTTTGCTGAGGAGCTCAGCAAACTATGAGCTCAACGTGTCCTGTGTTATTACAGGAAAAGCCAAGGGTGAGAAGTCAGAAGGAGGCAGATTCCAACATGGGAGTTTAGAAACGCATATTTTCTTTCCCACAATCTGAGCTCCCACAGAGGAACGGTGGAGAGATTCCAGCCACGTCACGCCAGGCATGACGCTGGTGACAGGTTCTGTTGGCGTTTCCTTCCTGCTGGAGAGCTGCTCTGCAGATCTGTGTGAGCAGGGATTAGCATACTTTATTTGAAGTTGCAAACTGATATTTCTAAGTTTTCTGTCCTTCCAGCCTTCGCAACTGTGGGTTGGGATCATGAGGTGGCCATTTAACAATCACCTGCTTCATGGCACCGATGAACCATCTGCTTCCCCAAAACTCACTTATTCTTTTATTCTTTTTCATAGTTTATGTCCAAGACTGGATGGCAAGACTCATCACTTACGATGATTTTAAACCATAAAGTTTCCTTTTTTTTAAATGAAGACTGAAAAATTCATGAAAATTTACACTTGTTTACAAGTGGATTGAATATTATGATAATACATTTCAATGCCTCCAAAGTAAGTCAAGTGTTTATAAACAGTTCCATCCCTTGCACTGTTTTGTCAATAAAATAAAATGCTGGCTTCACAGAAATAACATTTTTAATGTTGAGATAAAGAGAACCACTTTTGAATTTTGATATTCACAAACTTCAGAACTGTCCAGAGCTGAAGTCACAGTCTGGGCCCTAAACCGTGTGTCTCCATGGGCAAGCTCCTTGCTCCTGAGTTTTCTGGTCTGTGGTCCTGACCCTGCCGACAACCACTGACAGGCAAGATTCCAAGTGGGAGGACACCAGGAGCTGGATCGATGGTCCCCACTTCTCACCCACGCCCCTGCCATTGCCTCAGTTGGAGCTTAGTTGGAGAGCTCACATCAATTTGGAAATCTTTTTCCTTTACATCTATACATTTCTTAAAATCAACAGCAGGTGTGAATGGTACCTAAATCATTCTCTGACGTTATTGAAAATCGTCATAATTTGGATAGCCAAAATTCAGAGAAAAATTAAAAACTTGCATATTCTTAAAGAATGAAATAATCCATACTTAAAAAGCTTAAAGTGCTTGCTGAATAAGTTTCTCTGTTAATTAGTGATTCACACTCACAGAAAAGCAAGTGGTCACAAACAACAAATGCTGGAGAGGGTGTGGAGAAAAGGGAACCCTCATGCACTGTTGGTGGGAATGTAAATTGGTACAGCCACTATGGAGAACAGTATGGAGGTTCCTTAAAAAACTAAAAATACAATTACCATATGACACAGCAATGCCAGTACTGGGCATATACCCTGAGAAAACTATAATTCAAGAAGACACATGCACCCCAATGCTCATTGCAACACTATTTACAATAGCCAAGGCATGGAAGCAACCTAAATGTCCATCAACAGGTGAACGGATAAAGAAGATGTGGTGTATATATACAATGGAATATTATTCAACTATAAAAAGAATGAAATAATGTCATTTGCAACAACATGGATGGACCTAGAGATTGTCATACTAAGTGAAGTAAGTCAGAGAAAGACAAATATCATATGATATCACTTATATGTAGAATCTTAAAAAATGTTACAAAGGAACTTATTTACAAAACAGGAACAGACTCACAGACATAGAAAAAAAAACTCATGGTTACCAAAGGGGAAGTGGGGGGTGGGGGGGGATAAATTAGGATATTGAGATGAACAGATACACACTTCTATGCCTAAAATAGGTAAACAACAAGGTCCTACTGTGTAGCACAGGGAACCATGTCCAATATCCTGTGATAAACCATAATGGAAAAGAATCTGAAAAAGAATATATATCACTTTCTGTACACTGGAAACTAACATGACATTGTAAACCAACTATAATTAAAAAAAAAAAAAAGGAAAATCAATTGGTCTGAGAAATATGGAGATTATAATTTGCTTCAGGAGGGCATGGAATTGTCCTAAATATCAGCTGTATCTGTTTACGGACAACTCGCCATGGACTGAAACAGGTGTTCCTGCTGATTATAAAGCTACAGGTGATCTGGGGGCACGGGTTCATCTTGGACAGTTCCAGAGCTCAGGGAGATTTTTCTCATGTTTTTTTGGTATTTCTGCCCATAGGGCTGGAAGTGGACACAGACTTTGCTGGACCTCGTGCTCAGGATGACCCAGAAGGATTCACACCTCTCAGCTGGCTATCTGGAATTTGCAGAAGAGCTACTGTCAGGCTTGTGTCACTCAACACCACACGTGTTACAGTGATAACTCCATTGACAAAATTTGACCCCAGAGATTTCTGCCACTGACCTCAGCTGCTAGAGAGGTGGTGTCTTGACCTGCAAGGTGATAGGGCACCTACAGACCTGAGCTGTGCCCCCATCTGGCCATTCCACCGGCCAGGGCTCAGGTCTTAGTGGTAATGTGGAGACATTAGACAGTTTTTCAGTGGTTCTCTTGAGCAATAGGGGGGACTCAACAGTGATTATTATTACGCACTTCCTCTGTGGCAGGCGCTGTTCTAGACCCAGGGACACATCAGTAAATGACATGCAGGAAAACTCTTGCCCTGGTCTCGCTTACACATTAGACTCAAAACCACCAGCAACCTCTGGACGCAGGAGGGTGCTTTTCTCTCACAGCATTCAGTTCACAACAGCGGCCTTTCAATTCATAAAGTTCATAAGATTATTTTCTGATTATGAAGGGGATGGTCCCATTTTTCCTAATCATCAGTGTCACGAATGGCAGGTGTGTGCTGTTTGCGCCTGGCAGGATGTCACAGCCCACTTGTTTCTATTTTTTCCACCAGTTCTTGATACTGTACTTGAGAATCTGCTAGTTCTACAGAATTATTACAGTTTTAACAGGTATATAAATGACATTATTTTTCAAGATTGACTTGAGTTGTTTTATTATTTTATATATGATACAATAATTACTAGATCTTAATCCATTGCACCAGATATATTGCCACCTGCCAGTCCTTTTCCCATGATACTGCCTCTCTTTTCTTTTTTAAATTTAATTTTACTTATTTTTTACTCAGCAGGTTCTTATAAGTGATCTATTTTATACATATTAGTGTATACATGTCAATCCCAATCTCCCAATTCATCACACCGCCATCACCACCCCATCCCACTTTCCCCCCTTGGTGCCCATACGTTTGTTCTCTACATCTGTGTCTCTATTTCTGCCTTGCAAACCGGTTCATCTGTACCATTTTTCTAGATTCCACATATATGCGTTAATATACGGTATTTGACTTTCTCTTTCTGACATACCTCACTCTGTATGACAGTCTCTAGGTCCATACACGTCTCTACAAAAGACCCAGTTTCGTTCCTTTTTATGGCTAATATTCCATTGTATATAGGTACCACATCTTCTTTATCCATTCGTCTGTCGATGGGCATTTAAGTTGCTTCCATGTCCTGGCTATTGTAAATAGTGCTGCAATGAACATTGCGGTGCACGTGTCTTTTGGAATTATGTTTTTTGCTGGGTATATGTCCACTAGTGGGATTGCTGTGTCATATGGTAATTCTATTTTTAGTTTTTTAAGGAACCTCCATACTGTTTTCCATAGTGGCTGTATCAATTTACATTCCCACCAACAGTGCAAGAGGGTCCCCTTTTCTCCACACCCTCTCCAGCATTTGTTGTTTGTAGATTTTGTGATGATGCCCATTCTAACTGGTGTGAGGGGATACCTCATTGTAGTTTTGATTTGCATTTCTCTAATAATTAGTGATGTTGCACAGCTTTTCATGTGCCTCTTGGCCATCCATAGGTCTTCTTTGGAAAAAATGTCTATTTAGGTCTTCTGCCCATTTTTTGATTGGGTTGTTTTGTGTTTTTTAATATTGAGCTGCATGAGCTATTTATGTATTTTGGAGATTAATATTTTGTCTGCTGTTTCATTTGCAAATATTTTCTCCCATTCTGAGGGTTTTCTTTTCATCTTGTTTATAGTTTCCTTGGCTATGCAAAAGCTTTTAAGTTTCATTAGGTCCCATTTGTTTATTTTTGTTTTTATTTCCATTACTCTAGGAGGTGGGTCAAACATGATCTTGCTGTGATTTATGTCAAAGAGTGTTCTTCCTATGTTTTTCTCTAACTTTTATAGTGTCCAGTCTTACATTTAGGTCTTGAATCCATTTTGAGTTTATTTTTGTGTATGGTGTTAGGGAGTGTTCTAATTTCATTCTTTTACATGTAGCTGTCCAGTTTTCCCAGCACTGCTTATTAAAGAGACTGTCTTTTCTCCACTGTATATCCTTACCTCCTTTGTCATAGATTAGTTGACTATAGGTGTGTGGGTTTATCTCTGGCCTTTCTATCCTGTTCCATTGATCTGTATTTCTGTTTTTGTGTCAGGACCATATTGTCTTGATTACTGTAGCTTTGTAGTATAATCGGAAGTCAGGGAGTCTGATTCCTCTGGCTCCATTTTTTTTCTCCACAAGATTTCTTTGGCTATTCTGGGCCTTTTGTTTCTTCATACAAATTCTAAGATTTTTTTTGTTCTAGTTCTGTAAAAAATGCCATTGGTAATTTGACAGTGATTGCATTGAATCTGTAGATTGCTTTGGGCAGTATAGTCATTTTCACAATATTGATTCTCTAGTCTAAGAACATGGTCTATCTCTCCATTTGCTTGTGTCATCTTTGATTTCTTTCTTTCTTTCTTTCTTTCTTTCTTTCTTTCTTTCTTTCCTTCTTTCTTTCTTTTTGTCTGTGTTGGGTCTTTGTTTCTGTGTATGGGCTTTCTCTAGTTGTGGCAAGCAGGGGCCACTCTTCATCGTGATGCACAGGCCTCTCACTGTCGTAGCGTCTCTTGTTGTGGAGCACAAGCTCCAGACGCACAGGCTCATTAGTTGTGGCTCATGGGCCTAGTTGCTCCGCGGCATGTGGGATCTTCCAAGATCAGGGCTCGAACCCATGTCCCCTGCATTGGCAGGCATATTCTCAACCACTGTGCCACCAAGGAAGCCCTCACCTTTGATTTCTTTCATCAGTATCTTATAGTTTTCTGAGTACAGGCCTTTTTCCTCTTTAGGTAGGTTTACTCCTAGGTATTTTATTCTTTTTGTTACAACGGTGAATGTGATTATTTCCTTAATTTCTCCTTCTGATGTTTTGTTTTCAGTGTATGGGAATGCAAGAGATTTCTGTGCATTAATTTTGTATCCTGCAAAATATCCTGTATTTGTCTTTATTACATTGAAGTACGTTCCCTTATGACCACTTTCTGGATTGTTTTTTATCATAACTTGGTGTTGAATTTTGTCAAAAGCTTTTTCTGCATCTATTGAGATGATCATATGGTTTTTATTCTTCAGTTTGTTAATATGGTGTATCACATTGATTGATTTGCAGATACTGAAGAATCCTTGCATCCCTGGGATAAATCCCACTTGATCATGGTATATGATCATTTTAACATGTTGTTGGATTCTGTTTGCTAGTATTTTGTTGAGGATTATTACATCTATGTTCGTCAGTGATATTGGTCTGTAATTTTCTTTTTTTGTAGTATCTCTGTCTGCTTTTGGCATTAGGGTGACAGTGGCCTTGTAGAATGAGTTTGGGAGTGTTCCTTCCTCTGCAATTTTTTGGAAGAGCTTGAGATTGATGGGTGTTAGCTCTTCTCCAAATGTTTAACAGAATTCACCTGTGAAGGCTTCTGGTCCTGGGCTTTTGCGTGTTGGAAGTTTTTTTGTTTTTTGCTGTATGCGGGCCTCTCACTTTTGTGGCCTCTCCCGTTGCAGAGCACAGGCTCCAGGGCTCCAGATGTGCAGGCTCAGTGGCCATGGCTCACAGGCCCAGCTGTTCCATGGCATGTGGGATCTTCCCGGACCGGGACACGAACCTGTGTCCCCTGCATTGGCAGGTGGACTCTCAACCACTGAGCCACCAGGGAAGCCCTGTTGGAAGATTTTATTCAGTTTCAATTTCAGTGTTTGTGATTGGTCTCTTCATATTTTCTATTTCCTCCTGATTCAGTCTTGCCAGGTTGTACATTTCTAAGAATTTGTCCATTTCTTCCAGGTTGTCCATTTTACTGGCATAGAGTTGCTTGTAGTAATCTCTCATGATCTTTTGTATTTCTGCAGTGTCAGTTGTTACTTCTTTTTCATTTCTAATTCTATTGATTTGAATCTTCTCCCTTTTTTTCTGATGAGTCTGGCTAATGGTTTATCAATTTTGTTTATCTTCTCAAAGAACCAGCTTTTAGTTTTATTGATCTTTGCTATCGTTTCCTTCATTTCTTTTTCATTTATTTCTGATCTGATCTTTATGATTTCTTTCCTTCTGCTAACTTTAGGGTTTTTTTTTTTTTTTTTTTTGTTCTTCTTTCTGTAATTGCTTTAGGTGCAAGGTTAGGTTGTTTATTTGAGATGTTTCCTGTTTTTTAAGGTAGGATTGTATTGCTATAAACTTCCCTCTTAGAACTGCTTTTGCTGCATCCCATAGGTTTTGGGTTGTCATGTCTCCATTGTCATTTGTTTCTAGGTATTTTTAAATTTCCTCTTTGATTTCTTCAGTGATCACTTCGTTATTAAGTAGTGTATTGTTTAGCCTCCATGTGTTTGTATTTTTTACAGATCTTTTCCTGTAATTGATATCTAGTCTCATAGCATTGTGGTTGGAAAAGATACTTGATACAATTTCAATTTTCTTAAATTTACCAAGGCTTGATTTGTGACCCAAGATATTATCTATCCTGGAGAATGTTCCATGAGCACTTGAGAAAAATGTGTATTCTGTTGTTTTTGTATGGAATGTCCTATAAATATCAATTAAGTGCATCTTGTTTAATGTATCATTTAAAGCTTGTGTTCCCTTATTTATTTGCATTTTGGATTATCTGTCCATTGGTGAAAGTGGGGTGTTAAAATCACCTAGTATGAATGTGTTACTGTCAATTTCCCCTTTTATGGCTGTTAGTATTTGCCTTATGTATTGAGGTGCTACTATGTTGGGTGCATAAATACTTAGAATTTTTATATCTTCTTCTTGGATTGATCCCTTTATCATTATGTAGTGTCCTTCTTTGTTTCTTCTTATACTCTTTATTTTAAAGTCTATTTTGTCTGATATGAGAATTGCTACTCCAGCTTTCTTTTGGTTTCCATTTGCATGGAATATCTTTCTCCATCCCCTTACTTTCAGTCTGTATGTGTCTCTAGGTCTGAAGTGGGTCTCTTGTAGACAGCATATATATGGGTCTCGTTTTTGTATCCATTCAGCCAATCTGTTTCTTTTGGTGGGAGCATTTAATCCATTTACATTTAAGGTAATTATTGATATGTATGCTCCTATTCCCATTTTCTTAATTGTTTTGGGTTTGTTATTGTAGGTCTTTTCCTTCTCTTGTGTTTCTTGCCTAGGGAAGCTCCTTTAGCATTTGTTGTAAAGCTGGTTTGGTGGTGCAGAACTCTCTCAGCTTTTGCTTGTCTGTAAAGGTTTTAATTTCTCCATCAAATCTGAATGAGATCCTTGCTGGGTAGAGTAATCTTGGTTGTTGGTTTTGCTCTTTCATCACTTTAAATATGTCCTGCTATTCCCTCTGACTTGCAGAGTTTCTGCTGAAAGATAAGCTGTTAACTTTATGGGGATTCCCTTGTGTGTTATTTGTTGTTTTACCCTTGCTGCTTTTACTATGTTTTCTTTGTATTTAATTTTTGACAGTTTGATTAATATGTGTTTTGGTATATTTCTCCTTGGATTTATCCTGTATGCAACTCTCTGTGCTTCCTGGACTTGATTAACTATTTCTTTTCCTATATTAGGAAAGTTTTCAACTCTAAACTCTTCAAATATTTTCTCAGTCCCTTTCTTTTTCTCTTCTTCTTCTGGAACCCCTATAATTCGAATGTTGGTACATTTAATGTTGTCCCAGAGGTCTCTGAGACTGTCCTCAGTTCTTTTCATTCTTTTATCTTTATTCTGCTCTGCAGTACTTATTTCCACAATTTTATCTTCCAGGTCACTTATTCATTCTTCTATTTCAGTTATCTGCTGTTGATCCCATCTAGAGTATTTTTAATTTCATTTATTGTGTTGTTCATCATTGCTTCTTTCACCTTTAGTTCTTCTAGGTCCTTGTTAAATGTTTCTTGCATTTTCTCTATTCTATTTCCAAGATTTTGGATCATCTTTACTATCATTATTCTGAATTATTTTTCAGGTAAACTGCCTATTTCTTCTTCATTTGTTAGGTCTGGTGGGTTTTTATCTTGCTTCTTTATCTGCTGTGTGTTTTTCTCTCTTCTCATTTTGCTTATCTTACTGGGTTTGGGGTCTCCTTTTTGCAGGCTGCAGGTTCATAGTTCCCATTGTTTTTGGTGTCTGTTCCCAGTGGCTAAAGTTGGTTCAGTGGGTTGTGTAGGCTTCCTTGTGGAGGGGACTAGTGCCTGTGTTCTGGTGTATGAGGCTGGATCTTGTCTTTCTGGTGGGCAGGTCCACGTCTGGTGGTGTGTTTTGGGGTGTCTGTGGACTTATTATGATTTTAGGCAGCCTCTCTGCTAATGGGTGGGGTTGTGTTCCTGTCTTGCTAGTTGTTTGGCATAGGGTGTCCAGCACTATAGCTTGCTGGTCATTGAGTGAAGCTGGGTGCTAGTGTTGAGATGGAGATCTATGGGAGATTTTTGCCATTTGATATTATGTGGAGCTGGGAGGTCTCTTGTGGACCAGTGTCCTGAAGTTGGCTCTTCCACCTCAGAGACACAGCACTGACTCCTGGCTGCAGCACCAAGAGCCTTTCATCCACATGGCTCAGAATAAAAGGGAGAAAAAGTAGAAAGAAGGAAGGAAAGATAGAAAGAAAGAAAGAAAGAAAGGAAGGAAGGAAGGAAGGAAGGAAGAAAGAAAGAAAGAAAAGAAAGAAAGAAAGAAGGAAAGAAGGAAGGAAGAAAGGAAGGAAGGAAAGAAGATAAAATAAAATAAAGGTAAGATAAAATAAAGTCATTAAAATAAAAAAATAATTATTAAGAAAAAATTTTCTTACAAAAGAAAAAAAACAAAAACTGATGGAGAGAACCCTAGGACAAATTGTGAAAGCAAAGCTATACAGACAAAATCTCACACAGAAGCATACACATACACACTCACAAAAAGAGGAAAAGGGGAAAAAATCATAAATCTTGCTCTCAAAGTCCACCTCCTCAATTTGGAATGATTCGTTGTCTATTCATGTATTCCACAGATGCAGGTACATCAAGTTGATTGTGGAGCTTTAATCCGCTGCTCCTGAGGCTGCTGGGAGAGATTTCCCTTTCTCTTCTTTGTTCTCACAGCTCCCGGGGCTCAGCTTTGTATTTGGCCCCGCCTCTGCGTGTAGGTCGCCGGAGGGCGTCTGTTCTTCACTCAGACAGGACAGGGTTAAAGGAGCAGCTGACTCGGGTGCTCTGGCTCACTCAGGCCGGGTGAGGGAGGGTCACGGAGTGCCGTGCGGGCCTGCGGCGGCAGAGGCCAGCGTGACGTTGCACCAGCCTGAGGTGCGCCGTGCGTTCTCCCGGGGGAGTTGTCCCTGGATCACGGTACCCTGGCAGTGGCGGGCTGCACAGGTTCCTGGGAGGGGAGGTGTGGAGAGTGACCTGTGCTCGCACACAGGCTTCTTGGTGGTGGCAGCAACAGCCTTAGTGTCTCATGCCCGTCTCTGGGGTCCGTGCTGATAGCCGCGGCTTGCGCCTGTCTCCGGAGCTCCTTTAAGCAGTGCTCTTAATCCCCTCTCCTCGCGCACCAGGAAATAAAGAGGCAAGAAAGTCTCTTGCCTCTTCGGCAGCTCCAGACCTTTTCCCGGACTCCCTCCCGGCTAGCCGTGGTGCACTAGCCCCTTCAGGCTGTGTTCATGCCACCAACCGCAGTCCTCTCCCTGCGCTCCAACCGAAGCCCGAGCCTCAGTTCCCAGACCTGCCTGCCCCGGCGGGGGAGCAGACGAGCCTCTCGGGCTGGTGAGTGCCGGTCGGCACCTATTCTCTGTGTGGGAAACTCTCTGCTTTGCCCTCCGCACCCCTGTGGCTGCGCTCTCCTCCAAGGCTCCACTCTCCTCCGAGGCTCCGAGGCTTTCCCCCTCTGCCACCCGCAGTCTCTGCCCGCGAATGGGCTTCCTAGTGTGTGGAAACCTTTCCTCCTTCACAGCTCCCTCCCACTGGAGCAGGTCCCATCCTTATTCTTTTGTCTCTGCTCTTTCTTTTTTCTTTTGCCCTACCCAGGTACGTGGGGACTTTCTTGCCTGTGGGGAGATCTGAGGTCTTCTTCCAGCCTTCAGTAGGTGTTCTGTAGGAGTTGTTCCACGTGTAGATGTATGTCTGGTGTATCACAGAGTGAAGGTTCTGAGTCCCATGTCAGGCTTCCCAATCTGTTGGAAGATTTTAAATCATTGTTTCATTTCATTACTTGTGATTGGTCTGTTCATATTTTCTCTATCTTCCTGATTCAGTCTTGGGAAGTTGTACCTTTCTAAGAGTTTGTACAGTTCTCCTAGGCTGTCCATTTTATTGGCATAGAGTTGCTTGTAGTAGTCTCTTATGATGCTTTGTATTTCTGTGCTGTCTGTTGTAACTTCTCCTTTTTCATATCTAATTTTATTGATTTGAGTCCTCTCCCTTTTTATCTTGATGAGTCTGGCTAAAACTTTATCAATTTTGTTTATCTTCTCAAATAAGCAGCTTTTAGTTTTATCGAACTTTGCTATTGTTTACTTTGTTTCTATTTCATTTATTTCTACTCTGATCTTTATGATTTCTTTCCTTTGACTAAATTTGGGTTTTGTTTGTTCTTCTTTCTCTTGTACCTTTAGGTGTAAGGTTAGATTTTTTTATTTCAGATGTTTCTTGTTTCTTGAGGTAGGATTGTATTGCTATAAACTTCCCTCTTAGAACTGCTTTTGATGGCATCCCATAGGTTTTGGATCTTCGTGTTTTGGTTGTCATTTGTCTCTAGTTATTTTTTGATTTCCTCTTTGATTTCTTCAGCGATCTCTTGATTATTCAGTAATGTAGTGTTTAGCCTCCATGTGTTTGTGTTTTTTACATTTGTTTTCCCTGTAATTGGTTTCTAATCTCATAGTGTTGTGGTCGGAAAAGATGCTTGATATGATTTCAATTTTCTTAAATTTACTGAGGCTTGATTTGTGATCCAAGATATGACCTGTCCTGGAGAATGTTTTGTTTGTGCTTGAGAAGAAAGTTTAATCTGCTGTTTTCCAATGGAATGTCCTATAAATATCAATCTACCTGGTCTTTGTGTCACTTAAAGCTTGTTTTTCCTTATTAATTTTCTGTCTGGATGATCTGTCCATTGGTGTAAGTGAGGTGTTAAAGTCCCCTGCTATTACTGTATTACTGTCAATTTCCTCTTTTATAGCTGTTAGCAGTTGCCTTATGTATTGAGATGCTCCTATGTTGGGTGCATACATATTTATAATTGTTATATCTTTTTCTTGGATTGATCCCTTGATCATTATGTAGTGTCCTTCCTTTTCTCTTGTAACATGCTTTATTTTAAAATCTATTTTATCTGATATGAGTATTGCTCCTCCAGCTTTCTTTTAATTTCCATTTTCATGGAATACCTTTTGCCATCCCCTCACTTTCAGTCTTTATGTGTCCCCAGGTCTGAAGTGGGTCTCTTGTAGAGAGTATATATATGGTTCTTGTTTTTGTATCCATTCAGCAAGCCTGTGCCTTTTGGTTGAAGCATTTAATCCATTCTCATTTAACGTAATTATTGGTATGCATGTTCCTATTACCATTTTCTTAATTGTTTTGAGTTTGTTTTCCTATGTCCTTTTCTTCTCTTGTGATGCCCACTTAGAGAAGTTCCCTTAGCATTTGTTTTAGAGCTGATTTGGTGGTGCTGAATTCTCTTAGCTTTTCTTGTCTGTAAAGCTTTTGATTTCTCTGTTGAATCTGAATGAGATCCTTACTGGGTAGAAAAATCTTGGTTATAGGTTCTTCCCTTTCATCACTTTAAATATATCATGCCACTCACTTCTGCTTGTAGAGTTTCTGCTGAGAAATCAGCTGTTAACTTTATGGGAGTTCCCTCGTATGTTATTTGTCATTTTTCCTTTGTTGCTTTTAATACTTTTTTTTTGTCTTTAATTTTTGTCAGTTTTGTTACTATATGTCTCTGCATGTTTCTCCTTGGTTTTATCCTGTCTGGGACTCTCTGTGTTTCCTGGACTTGGGTGGCTATTTCCTTTCCCATGTTAGGGAAGTTTTCAACTCTAATCTCTTCAAATATTTTCTCAGTATGTTTCTTTTTCTCTTCTCCTTCTGGGACCACTATAATGTGAATTTTGTTGCATTTAGTGTTTTCCCAGAGGTCTCTTAGGCTGTCTTCATTTCTTTTCATTCTTTTTTCCTTATTCTGTTCTGTGGCAGTGAATTCAACTATTCTGTCTTCCAGGTCACTTATCCATTCTTCTGCCTTAGTTATTGGGCTATTGATTCCTTCTAGTGTATTTTTTCATTTCAGTTATTGTACTGTTCATCTCTGTTTGATCTTTAATTCTTCTAGGTGTTTGTTCTTTAATTCTTCTAGGTCTTTGTTAAACATTTCTTGCATCTTCTTGATCTTTGCCTCCATTCTTTTTCCGAGGTCCTGGATCATATTCACTATAATTATTCTGAATTCTTTTTCTGTAAGATTGCCTATCTCCACTTCATTTAGTTGTTTTTCTGGGGTTTTATCTTGTCCCTTCATCTGGTACATAGTCCTCTGCCTTTTCATTTTGTCTGTCTTTCTGTGAATGTGGTCTTTGTTCCCCAGGCTGCAGAATTGTAGTTTTTCTTGCTTCTTCTGTCTGCCATCTGGTGGATGAGGCTATCTAAGAGGCTTGTGCAAGCTTCCTGATAGGAGGGACTGGTGGTGGGTAGAGCTGGGTGTTGCTGTGGTGGGCAGAACTCAGTAAAACTTTAATCTGCTTGTCTGCTGATAGGTGGGGCCTTGTTTCCCTCCCTGTTGGTTTTTGGCCTAAGGTGACCCAGTACTGGAGTCTATGCAGCTCTTTGGTGGTGCTAATGGCAGACTCTGGGAGGGCTCAGGCCAAGGAGTACTTCCTGGAACTTCTGCTGCCAGTGTCCTTGTCCCCACGGTGAGCCACAGTCAACCCTGCCTCTGTAGGAGACCCTCCAACACTAGCAAGTAGGCCTGGTTCAGTCTTCCATGGGGTCACCGCTCCCTCCCCTAGCTCCTGATGCACAAGCTACTTTGTGCATGCCCTCCAAGAGTATAGACTCTGCTTCCCCCAGTCCTGTCTAAGTCCTACATTCAAATCCTGCCAGCCTTCAAAATCTGATTCTCTAGGAATTCCAATTCCTTGTCCCATTGCTGGACCCCCAGGTTGGGAAGCCTGACATAGGTCTTCACTCCAGTGGTTAGACCTCTATGGTATAAGTGTTCTCCAGTTTGTGAGTCACCCACCCAGTGGCCATGGGATTTGATTTTATTGTGATTGTGCCCCTCCCACTGTCTCATTGCAGCTTCTCTCCTGTCCTTGGATGTGGGGCATCGTTTCTGGTGATTTCCAATGTCCTCCTGTCGAGGATTGTTCAGCAGTTAGCTGTGATTCTGGTGCTCTTGAAAGAGGGAGTCTACCTCCTCTCTTTTTTAAGTTACTGTCATCATTAAATCTCTCTGTCCCTTGACTCCAGGGACATTTCCACATGAGTGTTTGTGTTGGACACATGTGTGGTATGTGGTCTGAACCCTGGCATTATCTGAGCACATGTGTGTTTACCAGAAAGATGAACAGCTTTTTTGGGGATGAACAGACTCTTTGGGACTATGGTTTAACCCCCCAGATTGGAAGATTTACCATATTTCCTTCTGGCATCCGTTACAGATTTTAAAAAATCTGAGATAAGGTCATTTTTATCTGCTTGGAAAAAGATAATATGCAATATTTTATTTTTCTTCCTGGGAAAATGATAGCAGTTTCCCCTTATCTTATCATCTGAAAAAGTTATCAGGAAACAGCCAAATGAGTATTGGTTATTATTCACATGTTGGTGACTGGAATGCTCTTGAAATCTAAGAACTTTGGCCTTTGGTTCAAAATGATGGTGGTTTTCTTCTGTTTTCTTGCTTCATGGTTGTTTCTGTATGTTTCATTCTCTCTTCCTTGGTGAATCAGTGAGGATATATTGACAGAACATAACTTATGACTTGCCTAAAGGTGGATTTAATAAATAGGGCTTTATGTGTCTCCCAAGGCAGGTCTGAGGCAATGGCTCAAGGATGCATTCAGGACCCCAGGTTCCCATACTGACCTGACATCCAGGCAAGAGAGGCCTTGGTGTTGGAGAGCCCACTACTGTCCAGTTCCTTCGTGCTTCCCCTGGTGTGAGAATCTGCCTCATGGGTCAGGGATCCCATGAGTTCCTGCCCCTATTGTGGCCACGGTAGCATCTCCCAGGCTTCCTCTACCCAAGGACTGGCCATTGTGACCCAAAGGATGGTGGAGGGGTGACTATTGGAGAGGGTGTCTCAAGTTCAGAAGTGCAAGCTGGTCTACTCATGTGTGTGGACAGATCATGGGTGGAGGAGAGAAGATGGGCTGTGAGCCATGGCCAGCCCTCACAGGGTCACCAGCTCTGGTTATGCTCTGGTTCTACTGGTTATGAAGTTGCATTGGCCAAGCAGTAGGATAAACCCTTTTTATCTGTTTTTCTTTGTTATCAAAAGCATTGATTTGATTTATAACTTTTACATATTGAGACACAGCAGTATAAGCAGTATGTCCATACTGGCTAGCAAGACCTAACTCTTACCTTTTCATACATTTTGTGAATAATTGGCAGCTTGACATTGGCTGGGAGCACTTCTATTATGGAAACTGGCAAACACCAGAAATCAGGTATTCTCCCCAGAGAACTGGCTGTTATCCTTTACCAGCCGACCACTGCCCGTGGCCCCCTTTCTCCTCTTTCTCCAGCTGTACACCTTAGGGCTGGCCTGTCAGGAATGCTCTGTGCAAATTTCCCACTGTCTTCTCTTCTCATTGCTGCCTCATGGTCACAGCATGACTGCTGCAACACCTTTGGCCATCATACCCATGTTCCAGGAAGGAAGAAGGAGGGAACAGAAGGAGAAACACCTGTGCCTTCAAAGGCCTGCACCTCCCTGTAGACTCCTGCTTGTGATTCGCTGGCCATGCCACATGTCTGTCTTCACTGCAAGGGGGGCTCTGAGCCTGAACTTTTTGCTCTCCACCTGACACGTGTGAAGGGAGTCAGGATGACTGGGGAACAGGCCAGACAGCAGTGCCTGCTGCAGGGTACCCACCTCTGGATCACACATGGACACATGACTCAAGCTATTTCCTTCCCCTCCCAGGAATGTGGAGTTGGGACAAGGATTCAGGGGCCTGCAGGCTGCCCCCCTGAACTGAGGGGAAAGGCGTGTGAACAGGGGCAGCTGCAGTTTGGTCATCGTCCTCCACGGGCAAGGGTGCAGAGGTGGCCAGACCACAGGCAGAGGGAGGGAAGATGCTCACACCTGTGTGTGGACTGTCATCCTCTTCCTGATGTTGGTCTGTAGTTATGTCTCATGAAGTGCCCAGGCCACCCTGGATCTTTACAGCAAATTACACATTTTAGCTTAATCTAACCTGATTTTGTTTTGGTTATTAGTAATGAAAGTTATTTTAGTTAACTATTTTTTTAAAAAATTGAGGCATATTTTGATTATCTTTGTATAGAGTAAGTTAACTCTTATAAATACTTGGAATCCATTTAAAACTGTTTTATTGAATTAGAAATGTTTTTCACTCTATGCTAAAGAAAGAAGCATACAAAGTAACGGAAGGCACCTGGCATGTCACCAAAGTAAGATGGGGAGCCTCTGCCTCAGAGAAAAATATCTAATTCCCAAAACTTTTCAGGACTATCTTGAAATATTTTGTTAGGAACATCCATGGGCTGCTAACATAGAGGTAAAGTATACATTTTCCATATTTAAATTTAAGACTGGAAGGGAAATTAAGAAACATCATATCTGCCTCTGGGCAAGACTGTCCTGAGTCCTGAAATGTGATGCTTGACAGGTGTCATTAAGATCATGTCCCATCATCCACTCCCACAGCTGCAAGTCAGAGTTTCCATATTTAGGAAGACTCACATCTTGTCCAGGTTTGCAATAACTTATCTTTACCTAATGCCATGACGGTTCCAACCACACAAAGTTCACACGGCACACTTTTAAATCACAATAGGTTAAAATTAATGGTTGTGTTTGACAGAATATTGGGTGAGCACTTTAGATAGCATTGGGTGCTCTGGGGAGGTGACTTCAGGCTGTGGGGGCAGCCGGTGGAGCTGCCTGGAAAGCAGGTGTGTAACCGGGAGAGGGACGCTCAGCAGAGGCGGAGGGCGAACGTCATGGGGACCACACCTCTCTCAGGAGAATGTGGATGCTGCCCAATGGCACATCTCTCAGCAGGAGGCCTGCTCCCACAGAGCAATTGGGAACTGTTAGCCCTCCCCTTTCTTCATCCTCCGCTATTCTAAGGGGGTGATGCTTGTTGTTTTGTGGACTTAAGTCACACTTCTTGGGCAGCTCAATCACTCAGGGCTGTGCCCACTGCAAGGTGCGAGCTGGGAAGGGTGAGGATCCAGACTCTGTGTATCTAGAGCAAGTTCTCCCCAGAGAGAATGCATATTTCTTTGGACTCCACGATTTGTGTTTTGGGGGCATCCTGGAAGCTCCATCACCTGGGAAATATGATTCGTTTGGAAGAAAAATAAGAGAGGAAACTTTGATTGGCAAAATGGCCCAATATGGAGGAGTCTGAATAATCAGGACCCTCTGTGTGAAGCTGGCACGTTTCTACAAGACGATCCTGAGGGCAGACTCTAAAAGAACCTTGTGTTGGAGGAATTGGTAGAATAAATTCTTATGCTGTCTAATGATAGCCTGGCCTGGAAATGCAGTTACAGGGGGCTGAACATCTACCCATGATAACAGATTAGACAAAATGAATGGAGGAAAAGGGACATGAGCTTTACCTTTTAGGAGAGTCCTAAATAGACCAACAAAACCAATTTCTAAGGCACTGCCACAGCTGTTTAGGTGAGGAATAGAGCCTCTCCTACTATATCCCTTTAAGACAAGCTCCCCGCCTGCCCCCAGCTGTGCAAGCCCAAACTTCCCAGTCCAGCCACTGCCAGGAGGGCAGATGGGCAGAGGCAGCCGGATGAAGGGTGTGTTGGTAAGCTCCACACTTTCATTCTACGTGGGCTGTGAGCTTCATCTCAGGTTGGTGGTGGAGACAACTTTTGTTTTATTTTGTTATGTTTAATATATGAAACAAAGAGTTAAAGATCTGTGGGCACAAAAGTGGGTGGTCTTGAATTCACTGAGGTAGTACCTCAACATGAGATGCACTACTTCCAAGGCAGAAGGCTTTCCAAACAAGTCAGGGGAGGGAGGATAATTACCTAGTTATGCAATGGGAGTCACTTTGGTTTTAGAGAGGAAAGCAGAAGCACAAAGATTTTTATGTGAAACAAAGTGGGTAGAAGATGAGTGTGTGCTACAGAGTTTGTGGTCTTAGCCGTGTTTTCTCTGTGGAGGTGAATCTGACGGTGAGGACTCAGCCGGACACATTTCAGAAAAGCTTTGGTGCTCATTGTGGCAGATTCAAGGTGGCCATGGGTTCTCTGCCCAGCACCTACTGAGAGGTTTAGTGACCAATAGAAAGTGGCAGAAGTTATGGGGCCTGGGTGTTAAGAAATTGGCAGCTCTCTCTCCATGTCTTGGAGCGAAGCTTGGAGCCACCACAGAAGAAGCTGGAATAACTCGAGTGTCTGTCAGAGAGGCCATGTGTAAGACTCCAATCTCAGTCGAGCCCAGCCTTCCAGGTGTGTGAGGGTGGCTGTCTTGGGCTGTCCAGGTCTTTAAGGTGAAAACCCCCAGGTGTCCTCGGCCAGCATCGAGTGGAGCAGGCTGACTCTGCTGTCGTGCCCTACAGTGTCGCTGTCAGCTGGTAAATGAGGGGTCCTTTGTTACCCAGCAGCAGATAACTGGACACCCGTCACTAGCCCACTTTCAGGATTTTGATTGGTTCTCTGAGTTTAGCATGAGGTTTCCTAGGTTCTACTTCCTAAATTTCAACATGATGGGTCAGGATCCTTAGAAAGTACCCCTCTCTGTGCATAGGTGATAGGCAAAGTCATTCAGAAAATTCCAGTGCTGTTTGTTTGCTATCCGAGTGACTTTGTAATCTTGGGCACATTTTTGAAGCTCCCTTCAGTTTATTCATCCGTACCTGGGCGAAGAATGATTGCCACCTCATGGGATTGCTTGAGGGATTACATGGGATAATGTTTGCAAAATGCCTGGCATCTTAAAAAGCCAAAAGCTCTGAGGAAGAAATATTGCAAAAAGTGTTTCCATAGCAATTCTTTTCCAAAATGAATGATACTCCTATTTACATAACGGAGACTTTAATTCCTGTTAGTATGAAAGCTTTGGGTTCCTCTATAATATTTTTCCCGAGCATTTATAAAAAGCCCATTTATATAAATTCACAATAAAATCACTGAGGATCACATATCCAAATTATTTATACATCTCCCCCAAAGTGAGTCAACCATAATTTACAAATGAAAAATATGAAATAACAATGCAATCATTTATAGCTCTTTCAATGATTACTAGATGGCAGTAATCATTCAATCTACTATAATCTTTAAAAACTTATAAAGTTGTAAAAAAATACTTTTTGAGCATTAGAACTTTTGTGGGTTGTAACATTTATCTTCTTTGTATTGAGACTTGACTCCAGCAAAATATAACCAGAGGAGGTTAGAGCCGGATGTGACGTCATTCACACTTGTCTTATCACTGTGAGAAGATGGCGGCTCAGGAAGGTGAGGGTTGTATTTGTTCAACAGTACAGTCTTGCTAACATCCTGTGAAGCCCTTGGAGGGTTTCTGTTGGCAGATCTGCTTAGTTCTTTCTGAGCATGGAACTCCATGTGGTACCAGAGTTTATGGGTAGGAGGAGGGGAGACTGAGGACGACTCCAGAAAGAGAAAGAAAGAGGGGAATTCACACAGCTTCATCCTGCAGACCCTTCCAGGAGGCAGCAAGTAGTCAGCCTGGGCAGCATCAAAGGTGGCGGGTGGCTAGTGGATTCAGGATGTGCTGCTGTCCTCCTGTTACTAAGTCCAAGGTCATCCTGCTCACCGCATAACAGGACAATCAACTGAGAGACAGGTTGTGGGGGCCAGGGATAGTGGCTTTATTCAGAAAGTGCCAGACCAAGAAGAGGGAGGACTCGTGTCCCAAAGAACCACCTTCCCTGCATGAGAATTCAGGCTTCTTTGGTACTAAAAGGGGAGGAGGGTAAGTCCTGGTTCTGGTCAGACTGCAGAAGGGATATGTTAATTTCCTCCTTCCTGCAGCCGTTCACAAGTGGGCCTGGTCAGGAGGTTTCCTGGGAGCGAAACAGAGGTATTTTAGCTTAATGTTCATCACCTGGAGACAGGGTTCCCAGACATGGGTCAGTATGTAGAATTAAGCTTGTAGGTGACAGACCTTTAGTGAGGAACTTGTAGCAAAAGCAATAGAAATACAAAGGTTAAAGTAAAAGAAGCAGATACGAGCTTCCCTGGTGGCACAGTGGTTGAGAGTCTGCCTGCTGATGCAGGGGACACAGGTTCATGCCCCAGTCTGGGGGGATCCCGCATGCTGCGGAGCGGCTGGGCCCATGAGCCATGGCCACTGAGCCTGCGCGTCCGGAGCCTATGCTCCACAATGGGAGAGGCCACAGTGGTGAGAGGCCCATGTACCACAAAAAAAAAAAAAAAAAAAAAAAAAAGAAGCAGATACAATATGGAGTCAGATCTGTTCTTCCCTGTGACGTTCCAACCAGGGGGTGCCCAGGTTGCTGTGGGGAGATAGATGGGGAGAGGAGGAAGGCAGTGATGGGTCTTTCTCAAGGAACTTGACCTTGAAGGGAAGGAGGGGTAAATGCTTTTACTGATCTGAGGGGGGATTTGTTTCTTAAGATCAGAAAGACATGTTTATTTGGCCCAAAGTAAAAGGCTGGATGAAAGGCAGGTGGGTGATGGTGAATTGATGGGACTAGGACAGGTTCTCTCAGGGGCCCCTGGGCGGCCACCTCCCAGCAACCTCAGAAAGGCTGTGCCTGTTCCTCCCTCCCCTTCAGTCCCCCAGTCCTGAGATGACACCCAACTGTCCACTGTGAACAGGCATCCCGACTTCTCATCCTGCTTGAAGACAGAGTTACACAGACGCCTTGTCTGGCAACAAACAACGTGTGAGGAATTGATGGATAGGCGTTCTTCTTTCTCCAGTGTCATGTCCTCATCCTGTGAGATGGCCAGACAAGCATGGACAGTCCCTCCAGTTGAGGGAGGATGAGGGCTGGGACCTCATTGCCCGACTCGTCTGTGCTTGGGTTAAAGACAAGAGTTAGAAGCAGACATTTTATGTCTCATCAATTCATGGCTCTCTTCCTTCTCCAGAGACCTGAGCTAAAAGGTCAAGGTCATATAAAGTGAGTAGGTACCTTGGTCCCTCATCTCTGGGATCTTTTCCCTCTTGTTGGAGAGAGAACACTTTGTGCATTAAATAGGGCAAGTCTGAGTAAGGGAGGATCAGGCAGGATGGAGCAAGAGTCAAGCACTTAGGACTTCAGAGAAGAGGCAGAATGGTGTAAACAAGGTGTGGACCAGGGACCTGGGCAGTGGGAGGGGAGACTGTCCCCGGCCTTGTTAGGTTCTTGCATTTGGGATTAGCCTCTGTCCCTGGCTTGCTGGGCAGCCAGGGAATGGAGGACACTCTGCTCTTTGGTTTCCCTGCTGCCAAAATGAGATTCAGCCAGAACCCCCAGATAATTTCTAAGGCTGTTTCATGCTCAGGAATTCTAGAAAATCCAGAGTCTTTGATAGTTAGTAATCTGTTTCCACACCTGAGCCAAGATTTTATGAAATTTCATATTTTCATTTTGGGGATTTTAAAAATCTGAACTCAGACTTTACCCACGTTGTCCTTGTACATTATATAATCTGATCATGTATGCTTGAGGTTTTTGATAACCTTTTTTTGGATAACTTTTAAATAATACTGAGGATATTTATTGAGCAAACACTGGGGACCAGACACAGTTCTAAGTGTTTTATGTATGTTGGCTGATTTAATCCTCAAGATAAGTCTTTAATTAGGTGCAAGTCTCTTGATTTATAGAGAAGGAGATGCCTAAATAATATGCCCAGCAACACAGAGTGAAAGGCAGAGCTGGTCTCAGAGAGTCTGCCTTGCCATATTAAGTATGTTTTAGTCATCCATCCTCAGTGATCTTTAAGTTCAGTTCCTAGATTTATAAATCTGTTTCTTCTGGCTGTAAGTTTACTAAAATGTGTCATCATTCCCTTGTTTTCCATATTTGCAGGTTAGTGATTCCAACAAGCTCTCTCGATGAAAATTACTTGAGAACTTACTTTTAGGGGACCTTCTATCACTGCCCTTAGGGACCAGCAGCTTCTCCTGACATTTTTTTTCTAGTCAGAGTTGCCATAAAGGGGTGACATATTCCATTCAGTTTTGTTTTTCAAGTGTGGAATTTTACTTCTAAATTCTGAATGCTTGTAGCAATCGGGTACAAGTCCCATTAGCTTAAAATTATATTTTCTGTAAACAAGCACCCACAAAAAGAAAATAGGAGATGTTCCCTCTATATCTACTTACTGTATTGGAAGAAAATTCTTGGGAAAACTAAACTTTTCTTGATTAACAGCTAAAGTGCAGAGTCTTTGCTACATGGATGGAAACTTCCAACTTGGTGGAAGTGGCGGCTCCTGGTTGGTCATTCTTTTTTGATACAAATTGTAATTTCTTCAGGAACTTCAAGCTCCCCTTTTGGAGTCAGCCTTCAGAAAGCTGGCTGGAAATGATTTCTTGGAGATGGGTCACTCCCTGTCTGGGACCATCTGCAGGCAAGTGTTCTGCTTCTGTTAATACAATCTGCACCAGGATGGATGGAGAGTGAGAGGGATGGGCAGATCTCTCTGCATTTAGAAGCCCACCTTCGTTTTTAAAAAACAATGGAATGAATGAAATTCACAGAACATAACATTAACCATCTTAAATCAAACAATCCAGTGACATTTTGCACAATACCGCTGCCTTCACTGGAAAGTGGAACTCGGTCCCATTAAGTAGTTTCTCCCTGGTTCCTCTCATCCTCCAGCCCCTGGCAACCATCTCTTCTTTCTCTCTCTTTGGATCTACCCATGCTAGATATTTTGTATTAATAGAAACATGCAGATTTGTCCTTTGGTGACCACCTCCATCACCCAGCATAATGACTTAGAGGTTCATCCACCTTGGAGCTCACATCAGTACGTCTGTAATTTTTAAAGGACCCTCTCTACAACCTTTATCGTTATCTCCAGAGCTATCACTTTAGAAGACAAAGAAGTGGACTCCAGCCACGTGACTCCCCACCTGCCCGTGCCCGCCGAGACCTGAGGGGGGCTGGGGTGTGCGGGGCAGAGTTGCTTGCTTTGGGCTAGCTGCCCACACAGTCTTGCTCCAGGAAAAATTGTGTTGAAATACTGTCTCTGTGTGATCTGTGAACATTGCAAATATGCCTGATCAGAGAGCAGCCTGTGTTACCTGAAGTGCAGGTAATGAGGATGAAGGAGTGGCAGGACGTCGAGGCAGGCAAGCCGGGCTCTGAGTCCCGGTGAGGCTGGGGGGAGTCTTGGGGCCTGGATGTGAGAGACGAAGCAGGCTCCCCCAACTCGAGTTGTATCTTCCTTCTGTCCAGCTGCCCCCCCCCCCAACACCTTGTGGGCTCCCTGGGTTGCCACAGGAAAGCAGTTCAAGCTGAGTGGCTTCAAACAGCAGAAATGGACCCCCTCCCAGTGCTGGAGGCCAGATGTCCCAAGTCAGCTGGGCTGCTCTCTCTTGAGGCTCCAGGGAAAGATGCTCCAGGCCCCTCTCCCAGCCCTGGTGGCCTCAGGTGTCCCTGGGCCTGTAGATGGCCATCTTCTCTGGTGTCTTCACATCATCTTTCCTTTACGCCTGTGCATCTCTGTGTCCTAATGTCCCTGGTTTATAAGGACACCAGTCACTGCATTAGGGCCCAGCCTTATGACCTCATCTTATACATGGCTGCATAAACCCTATTTCCAAATAAGGTCCCATTCACTAGTACTGCAGGTTAGGATTGCGATACATACATTTATAAATTTGGGGGGGACAAAATTCAACCCATGGTACCCACTAACTGGCTGCAGAGGCCTTTGGGGAAGGGAGACAGGGAAGGGGGAAAGGAATGATCTGTAAAAGGAGTAGTGCTTCTGTGAGATCCGTGCCCCAAAGAAAAGGGGGACTGGGGAGAACAGCCCCCACTATTTCCTTCCCCTCAAAACCGTTTCACCCACGAAAACAGCGGTGTTCTCATATTTGCAGAGAGTCATGTTCGTGCGTTCAGGTAAAGGTGTTCCAGGTGCACAGCGCTCCCCTGAGTGCCTCCCCCTCGCTCACGGCAGGGAGGGCTGGAGCTCCTGTTGGGAGAAAGTGCATGGCTATGGTGTAGACACGCCATCAGGGAGTGTGTTACAGCCCAGAAGGATCAAGTCCCTACGCATGTCAGGGCCATCAGCGGGCGTTTCTGCAGAGGCCACAGCTGCCTCTTGTCACTCTGGAGTCTGCTCATCAGCCTCATGCACGGCTGAGGTGGGTTCCAACCAGTGAAAATAGCAGACTGTTGCCCTAACAGTGTTAGAATGAATTCTCCTTGATAAAATTCGATTATGTGGGTGAGCTAAAATATCTGAAAGGTGCTCTGCACCTTCTGTACACAGGGCTTAGGGATCCAGAAAGTTCTCCCTGAACATAGGGAATGAAGCCAAGGCTGGATCACTAGACCATCCTCTGTGCATCCCTGGAGTTAGGGGTTTCCTTGTTGTCTTAGAAGGTAGTGTTTTTTTGTCAGGACTTTCTAGGAAAATAGAACAAATAGAATCAATCTCTCTCTTTCTCTCTCTCATCTTCCTATATCTATCTATCAAGAGAGAGACAGAGAGTTTTATTTTAAGAAATTGGCTCATGTAATTGTGGAGCTGACAAGTCTGGAATCTGCAGGGCAGGCGGGCTCCTGGAAATTCAGAGAATTGATGCTGTTGTCTCCAGTCTGAAATCTGCAGGCTGGGAACTCAGGCAGGGTGTGAAAGTCGCAGTCGTGGACAGAATTGCTCTCCTTTGCAAAGCCTCAGTCTTTGCTTGTAAGCTGTTCCACTGACTGGATGGGGCCCTCCTGCCTCATAGAGTGTCATTAGCTGTACTCTGAGTCCACTGATTTAAAAGTTAGTCAATCTAAAAAGGACCCTCACAAAAACATCTAGACTGGTGTTTGACCAAAACACAGGGCACACAGCCTGGCCGAACTGATGTGTCCCTTAACCTCACGGTGACCACGTTTCCCAGTTTCCTCAGAAGGCCCTGGTTTACGTACTGTGTTGGTGTCATTACTAGTCGCTTACAGTTCAAGACACAAAGGCTTGTCCCACTTCAAGTGCTGTGACTGGGACCCCAGGGATCTTACAGAACAGGTTGTAGGGACTTCCTAGCAGCTCCTTCCTCAAAGGTGTAGTTAACAAGTTTCACAGGTGTAGCTAATTGACTCTAATGTTTGCTTTCATTATAATCACATTATGAGTTTAGGAGAGTTGGACAGTTAACCTCACCCACCTATGGTTTTCTGAAGCCTTAGTTGGCCACCAGAAAAAATTTGTGTGTGTGCAGGAAGAAGCTGGCTGAGCTCTGCCTGCAGCCTGAGGTCTTCCCGGAGCCTGAGACAAGGAGCCTGTCCATGATCATTGGATTTAAGTTGGGCTGAAGTGACCTCCGTGATAAATGGTGTGGAATCCAAGTTGGTGGCAGGAGAGATGGTGGTGCTTGGTGCTAGGAGTGGTGGTGAGAGGATGATTTCTTTCTGAAACTGAAGTCCCAGCCACTGGTCCTCTTTGGCCTGGTCCTTTCACAAGTCCTCTGCTGGCATCAGTGTTTCTCCAAGATTCACGAGGTCTCAGAATCGGGATACACTGGGGACGCATTAACCAATGTCTGAACTCAGCCCTAGTCCCTGCCCTCCTGTGGCCTCTCCCTCGTGGCAGAAGTGCAGCAGTGATGGGCCGTCACTTCCAAGGCTGCTCGTAAGACATGTGGTTCTGGGGGAAGCTAGCTTCCACGTCACAATGACACGCAGGCAGCCCTGTGCAGAGGCCCACCTGCCAAGGGGCCGTGGCTTCCCACCAGCATTCACGCCCACAGCCACGTGAGGAGCCATCAGGGGAAACGAACGCGGACATCCCAGACCTGGTCAAGCCTTCAGATGGCGCAGCCCCAGTGGACAGACTGACCCCACCTTTGTAAGAAGCCCAGAGCCAGGACCATGTGGCGAAGCTGTTCTCAGCCTCCAGATCTTCAGAAGTGTGTGAAGTAATACATGTCTGTTGTTTCTAGCTGCTCGATCTGGGGCTCATTTGTCACATAGGAGCTGACAGCTAATGGGGGGAGGTCTGTTTTTGCTCTCAGGTGACCCTCACGCACCTGTCAGTTGAGGCCTCACCATGTGCCAGCATCCGGGCTCCTGAGATGGGTAGATGAGAAGCCACCCATGCTCTCCTGCCTGGTCACAGTTTCTGTCTATCCGGACCACACTGGGGGCTTCTCAACTGTCTCCCAATTTCCACGTGTGCCTCTGTGGGCCCAGTTCTCCCCACATCAGCAGACGGAATTTGTGGCAGATAAATCAGGGCAAGTCGCTCCCCTGTCCAAGCACCTCCGGTGGCTCCCACCTCATTCCTCCACGATTGGCGGCCCTGTTCATGGTCTACAAGCTGCTCACAGCATCCCCAGAGCCCTCCCTGACCTTGTTCCTGCCATGCTCTCCCTCGCCCTCCCCACCTCACTCCAGCTGCCCACCCAGCTCCCTGGGCATGCACCTTGGACCCCTTGTGTGTACGTGTCTGTGAATGTCTAATCCCTCACTGGACCATCAACACCAGGGAGATGGGGGCCTGCTCTACCCGGCTCATCGTCATCTTCCCGATGCCCAGAGATGCACCTGACACATGGCTGGGACTCGATCAATATTTGTCACATAAATGGAGAAAAAGAATGTATGCCCGGCAAATCTACCTTCAAAGCTCAGCTTCAGCACTTACCGTTTCCAGCTAACTTGCCAGTGAATTTCCCAGTCTGTCAGTTTCCCAGGTTGATTAATTATAGTTGGAATTCTGATAACATATAATGGCATTTCCATGAAAATATTAAAATTAGAACTCAGCTTGGGGGTCCTGTCCTCTTGATGCCTTATGTCCCGCACATGGAGGGGGTCGGGTTCAGTGGCTCTGGCCCCTCCAGCCCCAGACACAGCCCGTGAGGATGTGCCACCATGCCCCACCATGCCTCCTCCCATCACTGGAACCCCTTCTCGGGCAGGCAAACATCTTATTTCTCCAGCCAGTGGTCATCAAACATTGGCCCACAGGCCAATCTGGCCCAGCTCCTGCTCTTGTAAGTGAAGTTCATTGGAGCACAGACATGTGTTAACCCACTGTCTCTTGTTCAAGGCTAACAGCAGAGTGGAGTAGTCACTACACAGATGGTAAGGGCTGAAAAACTACAAATAATTACTACTGGTCCTTTAGAGAAAGTTTGCCCGCCTCTGATCTAGGACACGGGAGACATTTAACGATGTTCTAGAGGAATTCTTCAGAGGATTGCTGTGAGGAGCAGTTACATGACCGTGACTCAACGATTTGCTGAGTCCCACCAAAATAGATCTATTTAAAATTACACCATGTAAAGAAACGAGTCACACATAGAGTCTATGATTCTGTCTTATCCGTGTCACAGAGCCCGGAGTTGGAAATTTCAGCAGTTTCCATGTAATGCCGTTAACACGCCCTAACTCTGTGCCCCAAATGTTCTAAAATTAAAAAGAAAGAATAACAGTAGCTTTGTAAATCCCAAATAAGCAAAGATGATGAATTTTGTTGTGAAATATATCCCATGACTGATGGATCTTTACAAATTTATCATTTTACCACTGTCGTATTATTTTAATTTACCTTTAAAGTGGATGAATACTCTGACAAGTTTCCAGCTAGGGGTGATTTTTATTTGATGCCAAGACTAAAAGTGTGTATTTAATATCCCGCAGGAGAAGTTAGATTTCCTTGGGTCTTGGGAACAAAAGTCACCGGCTCCTTGTGAAAGTCTGGACTGCTGTAATGTGGAGCTGATGTCTTGATACGGTGCTTTTCAGAGTCGAGCTTTCCCGAAACACAGGATCTCTTTGTGCACAAAAGACTTTTCCAATGTACGCAGAATGGCTTAGGTGAAGTATAGTCATTTATACAGAGTTGAAACTGAATTTGCAAGAGGAGCAAGAAGATGAACATCAAAAGCAAGGCCATTAAAAATCATTCAAGGGCTTCCCTGGTGGCACAGTGGTTGAGAGTCCGCCTGCCGATGCAGGGGACACGGGTTGGTGCCCCGGTCCGGGAAGATCCCACATGCCGCGGAGCGGCTGGACCTGTGAGCCATGGCCGCTGAGCCTGCGCGTCCGGAGCCTGTGCTCCACAACGGGAGAGGCTGCGGCAGTGAGAGGACCATGTACCGCAAAAACAAAAACAAAAACAACAACAACAAATCATTCAAAACCATTAATTGTCCTTCCCAGGACACTCCAGAATAGAGGGGAGCTGGAGAAATTCCCATGGGAGGAAGTTCTTTGCTGGAATCCACCCAGGTGCAGGGCAGGAGAGGTGGTTACCTGGGAAGGTCTGGCTTGGCCACAGGTGAGCATCCTGGAGGCTGGGTGAGCCTTCCTGGGAGAAGAAGAGAGGCTGGAGACAGACCGGCCTCCCAGAGAAAGGGTGGGACGGGACGTTTGCTCCTGTTTTCTGTTTAGAGGCCCATTTGCTGATCTGACTCATAGAAAGGCGGTTTGTTCTCTGAAGTTTAGGGATTATCTGTCTAGAAAAAGTGAGGCTATATCTGTCTTCCCATTTCTTTTCAATTTCTCTTTCACATTTTAGCAAAGTGATATATTAGAATCAAAAATCATCAGTATATTGTCTTATGATTAACGTTATTTTCTGGGTTTAGGCAGACTTGTGAAAAATTTGTTTAAGCATTTTTCTAAAATGCATTTCTTTCTTCTTACTCCACATTTGGTCTGAGTACAGCCAGTCCTGAAAATGACATTGCTTTAATAAATACTCACTGAGCTTCGACTTGTGTAGAGGCTGTCTGCAGCTGTGGGCAAGCTTACCCATAACATCATCCCTAATAAAAAATTGCTGTGACGAGATCTAGAGGTTTTTTAATATATACAAAAAAGAAAAAAAAAAAAGCTTAAGGAGAGTAGGTCCATGCTGAGGTGAATAAAGTTATGGAAAATTGGAAATAAATTATGGAATAAAGTTATGGAGTTAATTAAGTTAGTAAATAAATTCAGTGTAAAAATTATGTAAATCATTCTTATTTCTATTTTTGTTAAATCTCTGTAACGTTGACATCAAATAATTCCGGTTTTCTATGTTTATGGAAAGTCTGTCCTATGCTCTATAACAAGAACAACAATGAAACAATGCTCCCCAAAATAATAAATAAACAAATATTCACTGAGCAACGACTGCACACCAGGCCTGAGGTACAGCAGTGACCAAGACAGGTGAATGTACCTGCCCCTGTGGAGCTTGCATTCTCATAAGGGCAGAAGGCAATAAAAACAGAAATCAGTAAAGTGCAGGGTGGGTCATATGGTGAGAAATGCCAAGGAAAGGAAGGGAGGCAAAGAAGGACTGTGAACTCTCAGAGTCCAGTGGTGAGGGGAGGCTCACACAGGGGATGACCTTTGAAGGCAGAAGCGAGCGGGTGAGCCGCACACATACCTGGAGAGCGAGCATCCCAGGCCCAGAGAGTGGCACCTGCACAGGGGGAGCCGGGAGGCCAGTGTGCAGTCCCTGCAGGGTCCACGGGGAGGCGAGACTTCCCACCCAGCTCCTCCTGATGCCTCCTGAGCCCTGGCTCACGGAGGATCACTCCCAACTCCTCCTCGGCCCCTGTCACCCCCTCTCCTACACCTGGGAGGGGTCTTCCAGCCATCTCACCCCAAAGCTTTTTTTGGCCTAGATATTCCTCATTTTCACCTCAAATACCAGATGGTCAGTGGTGCCTAAGATTTCCGGGGCATGACCTCCATTACCTGAGAACAAAGCATACAATACACCTTCTGGAGGTCTGAGTTTGTAGTCCAGGCATTAACCGTAGTAGGCAGATGGATTAGAGGCTACAGGGTCCTCGCAACATGGCTGGAAGGAGGAAGATGCAGCGATGCAGGTGATACTACAAACTAATGGCCTGACTCCAGAAGGGTATCCTAAAATGACCATCAGCAATGCTGGCTTATCCTCACGATGTGCTGGGCAGGGCGCTAACTCTGCTGCTGCAAAGATAAGACATCCCAGCCCAGGGGACTGAAAAATTCTCTCCAGATGCTTTGACAGTAGAAGAAAATAAGACTGGCAATGGAGGTGCTCACGACCAGAGGCTGTGCCCCGTTTGTTTCCATCTGTAGCAGTCAGAACCAATAGGCAGGTATGCAGTATGTGCTTGTGCGGTGAATCATTCTTATGAATGAATAATTTTGGGTCCGATGGTCTTAATGACATCTGCATTTTGTGCTGAAAATTCTCTCTTCACTTCCAAAAGGTACCAGATTGGTCCAATGGAATACATGGGTCCTCTTACACTTTTCCATTGCAATCCTTGTAGGCCAGTGGGACCCTTGGCATTTGTGAACACTTTTGTGTGGGTGCTGATCTTGGAAGATTTATAAGTGTGGACATTGAAAACCTTTACCTTTATCTCTTCTAATAAAGAGATTTCAAAAAATTCATTCCAAGGTTCACAAATTATAAAGAGCAGAAATGAACAGAACGCTAGGCATGGTTGATTCAAAATTACACAAATTTATTTACTTGGCCCTGTTTGAGTCTAAGACATTCAATTTCCTGAGTGAAGGATTGCTTATTAGTAATATATATTAGTTGGATTCTGCACTCCCTAAAACCGTATTTTTTATGCATCATGAAGAGGTAGATTAGGTCACATGTTAGCTATGGGATAGAAATTAATAATCACTCGCTGGGAACCATTATACAAAGGATTAGGAAACAGCAACTTTTTTTGTGTGTGTTCCACGTGCACATTTATTTCTTTCAAAGACCACTCACCTTCCAGCCACATCTTCTCCAAATGAGCCCAACTGCACAGGTTTTGAGCAGGACTGTACAGTGTTTTTACAGTGGTACTGAGGAATACAATCGCTGTTCTATAAATTCATCACCCCACTTGGTCATCAGCCAAACCTTTCCACATACCTGGAAAACCCTTTATTTTCTTCTTATTTTAAAATATAGCTTTAATGTGATATTGGAGAGAAAAACAAACAAAATTACAGTCCCAAATTATAAATGGTACCTTACTGATCAGTTGGCAGCTGGGTGCACTGGGCTGGTGAATGCATTGTGAATGCCCCCTATTCATGAACTAGGAATGTTAAAGAAAAGAAACCAGGGAGATCCCCGCTTCCACTGAGTACATTAACAGGTGACAAAAAAGTTCAGTTCTTCCCTACCCATTTCTAGATGACCTCAAATCTTCTACACTGCACACAGATTCTTTAATTTTTCATAGAAGGATAATGTGGGCTTTTGTATTTTCTCAAATGATCTATATTTGGACAGACAACATTAATGTTAGGGATGTAGAATATTTTTACTTATAACTTAGTGTCAATATATTCAGATCCTTCCTACTCAGAGATCAATGTCTGTAATGATTTAACTTTCACCACCTTTATAAGAAAGAGAACAGCACCTTGATCAAGTAGAACGTGAGACTGTTATTAGAAACTCCCCATGCAGTGCACACAGGTGAAGCTACTTGAACAAGAACATAAACTCAGTATCAAAATCACTGGTTAAATATTAGCTTTTGACACAGAACACATTCTACTCTGTCCAGTGATTGAGTGTTTGCATGTTGACGGACGGCCGACACTGCCTGTGATGTAGAATGTTTCAGGCTAAGAATTCAAGGTTATCATTGAAATGCAGACGGATGAACAGACCACAAACAGTACAACTTAATATACAGAGAGGCTCTCAGCCCAAATGCCTAAAATCAGAAGGACATTTCCTGCAAATTGCACATGCTAACATCTGGGATTAGCATAGTTCACAGCATGACTTGGAAGGATCCATAGATGTGTGTGCGTTTATGCACAATTTTATTAAATATCATCCATAAGTGGTTTCTCATTATGAAGTACTTTCACAATAACAAAGAAGAAAAGTTTAAAATCACTGACCTATGTTTCCAATTTGAGAAGTTAGAAAAAAATGTGAATTAAATGTAGTTCAAGCAGAAGGAAAATGAATAATAATAGAGCAGAAATCAATAGAAATAGAAAAATAACAGTAGAGAACATTAACAAAGTTCACAGTTAGTTATTTGAAAATATTAATACAATTTATAATCTCCTAGTAAGATTCATGAAAGGGTGGACAGAACCATATACCCTTGAGACATTTAAAATCTAACGGATGTATAATAGCCTTCTAATACTTCTAGGATATGTACAGGCAGAGCTCAGAGATATTGCAGGTTTGGTTCCAGACTACCTCAATAAAGAGAGTATCACAATAAAATGAGTCATGAGAATTTTTTGGTTTCTTAGTGCATATATAACAGTTATGTTTACACTATACTGTAGTTTACTAAGTGTGCAATAGCATCATTAAGCTTAAAAACAATGTACAAATCTTAATTTAAAAATAATTTTCTGCTTAAAAAATGCTAAACATCACCTGAGCCTTCAGCCAATTGTAATCATTTTTCTGGTGGGGGGTTTGAAATTTGTAAGGATTACCAAAACATGACACAGAGACACAAAGTGAGAAAAGACTGTTGGAAAAAATGATGCCAATAGACTTGCTTGACACAGGGTTGCCACAAACCTTCAATTTGTTAAAAAAAAAAAAAAAAGCATTGTCTGTGAAGCACAATAAGGCAAAATACAATAAAATGAGGTCTGCCTGTATAGGTGTCCCCTGTCACACGGCAGTAAAATTTATATTACAGAGGAAATGGACTAATTCTTAGAAAAACACAACTTATCAGAAATGACTCATGAGGAAATAGAAACTATAAATAGTCCTACAGCCGTCAGAGAAATTTAATTTGTAATAAAAGTCTTTTCCACAAGGAACACTCCAGATATACATTATGCTACTGGTAAACTTTATTAAAGAATTAAAGAAGAAATGGTACCAGTTTTATACTAACACTCTCAGGAAATAGAGAAAAGATGCATCCCATATCATTTGGTGAAACTAACAGTACCTAAAAATAAAATCTGAAAAATATTTTGCAAAAATAAAAAAAAGGCAATATTACTCATAAAACTAGACACAAATCCTTTATAAAGGATTGGCAAATTGAATCCAGCAATATAAATGATGTTTTGGTAGGTTTTATCCCAGAAAGGCAAAGCTGATTAACATTAGAACATCAAACATTGTAATTCATCAACTCGGGGGGAATAATCTATTTTCTCCACAAACTCCATGGCACCCATAGCTCTTGTTGGAATAATGGGCACACATTTAAATCACAAAAAATTCATGAATCCACCCTATTAGCAAGGAGATTTTTGGTTTTAAGAAAAGAATCTAGAGAAAAACTTCGTGGGTTTTAGATGAACAGCAAAATCTAAAGTAATCACACAGTAGATTCTAGGGTAACTAGATAAATAGGTATTATAGATTTTGGTTTCACTAACTCTAGAATAAAATTTCTTCTAAATTCTTCTAAATGTGATTTATTTCCTTGCTTTATGTACCCCTGTGAACTTTGAGATGATCCTTTTGTTGTGTAATGCAATAATTCCAGCTTTTCCTGATTTCTCCAATCCAGAGAGGAATGTGACAGTCTGAAAAAGTAAGGAATGCCTGGCCCTGACTTAGCCTTCTCCCAATGACTTAGAAGTAGAGGATTTTAGTGATGGAATTGCTAAGGCAATGCCAACTGCAATAAACAAATGTCTTCTGGAATTGGATATAAAACACTCCTCTTGCCATAAGTTCCTGGTAACTCCCAACACATCTAACAAACTAGAATTCTAAAGTATAGAAAGAATGTCTTTTATGATATTTATATAATATAATTTTTTAGTAAGTAAGGGCTTTTAAGAACTGTTATCTATGTCCTTAACTCCTAGATTATCTCTGTGATGTGTGTGTGTGTGTGTGTGTGTGTGTGTGTGTGTGTGTGTGTGTGTGTGTCCCCTCTTAGGGAAACAAAGAAACAAATGCATGGTTAGCCTAAGGAACGTATCTGCTTTTAAAGGAGGGGCTGCAATCAGAACATATGGAAACTGGCTTCCTCGGCCCATAAAGGAAGTAGGTTCACAAGGTCAGGGGAAGCACGATTTATTTGGGTAATGACATTCAGTGCTGGTCTCTCACTTAAGACAACGTGGCTCTGAGCTGTCCACTCCAGGATAGGGTTAGAGAGGCCACAGTGGGGAGAGGTTGGATGTGGGCAGCTGGAAATGGAAGGCAGAATGCAGGTTGTGAGGTCAGATTGGATCTATATCAAGTCAAGAAGATTTTCCAGATTCTTTGCTGAGGAGGGAGGCTGGCAAATGGGAACAGTAGACAAAGCACCTAACTTGAGGGTCACCCTCAGCAGGTCCAGGGAAATCACCTTCAGGATACCTTTTAAAGGTGCACGTCCCTACTCGTGAGCGTGACTCTCAATCTTGGTAGCACTGTAGGGAGGGGGCTACAGAGCTGGTAGGTGGGGTCAGTGGTTACTCGGTAGGATAATCCCGTTGTCCAGCAAAGTAGGAGAATGTGAGTATGTTTTTAAATAATTCATTTTAAACTTAAATAGTTCATGCATCTCTGATGGCTGTAAGTATGAAAAGGAAGCTCTGCTTGATAATATATATACTTTTCCATTAATAAATTTGAAACACAGTACAGATTTATCCAGAAAAAAATAATTGGTTTGGTATTAGGTTCATAAGTTTCCTTGTTTGATGTGTAGGAAATAAGTCTTTTTAAACAGCTGAACAGTCACTTTTTTTTTTTTTTTTAGAAACAGCAATGTAAGCCCAGATGTCCACCACCCCTCTCTCAAAAACCAACAGTGATAATCAAAGGAGGCTAAAAATAGATTCCATGCAGGAATCCAGGAAAGGGTATCATCAGAATGCCAGAAAGTTTAATGAATTTCTTGTCTATAAAGTGCAGATGGGGCTAGATTAAAAGAAGCCACGAGGCCCCACATGTCTCCTTCACAGAGCACACTCCTGTCTCTTGGCCCAGCTCCCAAACCCTCTGAAATGTGTGTGCCAGAACCAGAAGAAAAAGAAGGACCCCACAGCTCCTTTTTGGGACAGACCAGTAGCACTCAGAAGTAGCTGTGCCAGAGCTCCAGGGTAAACAGAGGTGACCCAGGGCTTCTCCTGGCTGAAAATTGCCTCTGAGAAGTTGAGGCTCTGTCAGCCTGGAAGGACTCCTTCCTGACCCAGCGGGGTTGCTCTCAAACACAAAGAGCAAAGCCATACCTCAGCGGATTGAGTTACAATAGAAATTTAGAGTAGAGGATTCCCTATACACGAAACTAACCAGAGAACATCAGTCCTCCAGATTCCTTCCCTTCTTCCCTAGGTCATTGCATCCTTGAGCTGGGAATCTGGGATTACTGCACTCAGCCCTCCAGCTAAGAATGAAGATCACCCTAGATTCCAGGGGAACTGTACAGAGAACCAGTGGTAATCATGCATACCAAGACATGCTTCTATTTAAGCAGGAAAATTCGGGAAACCAATGTGGAGCCTACAGAATGATCCTGCTTTGTGAATACGTATACATGAAAATTTTACTAAAGGAAGTACAAGTTGAGTGCATTCAGAATCTTTTTCACGCTCCCACTGAGCGTGAGGAAGATGCAAACTATGAATTAAGAGATTAGTGATGAAAGATGAAGGTGAAAGGAATCTGATAGGTTCAAGAGAGAAGCAGAAAAAACATCACCTTAGGATGATTTAAAAGGCATAGGGGCAGGAAGGGTCAGAACCAGTAACAAACACTGGGCCAGGCTTATCAAAGAGAAACTCAACAAAACAAAAGCAGGTGAATAGGACAAGGAGATGAATGCCATGAAAGAGAAACAGAAGGAAATGGAGATACAACAACCAAAATAAGTGGGTTCCTGAAAAGGAAACTGTCTCAAGGTGATTCAGGTTCTCCCCCTCTTTTCTTTTCTCTCGACATTTCCAATTCCCTATATTTTTTCTTGAAGAACTGAGTTCCTATCTTGTGTCATTTCCCTTCAGCTTGAAGAACATTATTTAGCATTTCTTGTAGTGAAGGGAGGCTGAAAACATAAGTTCTTCATTTTCTTTTATCTGGAAAATATTTTTACATTGTCTTCTTCTTAAACACTTTTGACTGAATGCAGAAGTCTGGGTTAACCCATATTTTTAAACTTCCAGGTTTTTACAGGTGTTATCCCACTGGCTTCAGGCCTCCATTGTTTGGGATAACTTCTACATTTGAATTTGGCCCTTCAGTCCTCCATAAGCAATCTGTCATTTTTATCAGGCTGCTTTAAAATTTTCTGTTTACTCTTGGTTTATATCACTTTGTCTATAATATGCCTAGGTATGCTTTTCTCTGTATTTATTTTGCTGGGGTCCACTGAGTTTCATGAATCTGTAAATTTATTTGTTTCATCAAATTGGAAAAAACTACTGGCCATTGTTTCTTTTAAATATTTGCTTCTTCCTTAGCCTCTATTCCTTCCCCTTTTAGACTCCAATCACATGCATGTTAGCCCTTTTTATACTGCTCAATCTTAATTTCCTTCAATGTTTTTTCTTTCTGTTCTTCAGAGTTCATAATTTCTATGGCTTTTTTAAAAAAAGTAATGAGTTTTCTGTCATCTCCTATTGTTAAGCCCATTCAGTGACTTTTTAAAAAATTCTGATATTGTCATTTTCAGCTTTATACTTTTTTAAATTTTGCTTTAGTTCATATTTCTCTGCTGATATTCACGATTTTTATATTCATTATAAACATACTTTCCTTTACATCTCTGAGCAGGAATAACAGCTGCTAATCCAAGTCTGGTAATTGTGACATTTGGATCATGGAGTTGTTCCTCCATGATTGCCTTTTCTCTAGAGAACATGCCATATTTTCCTGTTTCTTTACTCTGGATATTGTGAAGAACATACTGTAGAAATTCTAGATTATTTTATGTGCCTTGGAGGATATTGCTTTATTTTTTAAGCATACAATGAACTTGGAAGAACTCAAAATGCAAATTACCTCTCCACTGGAATGGGCAGCAACTCAAGAATCAACACAGTTCCTTAGTTGGGCTGCTTAAATCATTCTCTGCATGTGCACAGTTAATTGTGCTATCAAAAACTCAGGCAAAACACATATCTAGATTTTGGCTCTCCTGGCTCTCTTTTTGTACAACATAGTATGAAATGGTAGTAGAGAGAGTGGGTATTGCACTTTATATATTACTTTCACAGGAAAAGTTTTATAATGTTTAGGAATTACCAATCTATTCCTATTTTGGGGTATTTTAATGTGAATTGGGATGAATTTCTATATCTCCTCTTCTATACCTCCAAAGATGATCATATGATTTCTCTCCTTATCTCCACTTGATGACTCTCCTAATATCGAACCACACTTATATGTTTGAAATTTCCCGAATTGGCCATGATGTCTTGCTTAGCATGTATTTTACACTTTGCTAAATATCTTTTTACGAGTTTTTTTGGCTTTAGTTTTTTAGAGCAGTTTTAGGTTCACAGCAAAATTGAGACAAAGATACATAGATTTCCAACATATTCCCAGTCCCCCACATGCATAGACTCTCCCATTATCAACTCCCCCTCCGGAGTGGTACGTTTGTTATGAGTGATGAACCTACATTGACACATCATACACACCCAATGTGCATAGATTATATTAGGGTTCACTCTAGGCGGTGTATATTCTATGGGTTTGGATAAATGTATAATGACATAGGTCCGCCATTATAGTGTCACACAACAAGTTTCACTGCCTTAAATATAGTTGGTGCTCTGCCTATTTATCCCTCCCTGTCCCACTGGCAACCACTGTCTTTTTACTACATCTGCGTAGTTCTATGTTTTCCAGAATGTCATGCAGTTGGAATCACACAGTATGTAGCCTTTTCAGATTGGCTTCTTCCACTCAGTAATATGCATTTAATGTTCCCCAGTGTCTTTTCATGGCTCCATAGCTCACTTCGTTTTAGCATTGAAGAATAGTCCACTGTCTGGATGCACCATGGTTTATTTATCCATTCACTGACTGAGGGACATCTTGGTTTCTTCCCAGTTTTGTCAGCTATGAATAAAGTTGCTATAAATATCTGTGGGCAAAATTTTGTGTGTATATTGGTTTTCAGTTCCTGTGGGTAAATGCCAAGAAATGAGACTGCTGGATCATAAGAGTATGTTTAGTTTTGTAAGAAACTGTCAAGCTATCTTCCACAGTGGCTGTATCATTTTGCATTTCCCCCAGAAATGAATAAGAGTTCCTGTTGCTCCACACCCTCACCAGCATTTGGTGCTGTCAGTGTTTCAGATTTTAGCCATTCTAATAAGTGTGTAGTTGTATCTCATTGCTATTTTATTTATTTATTTATTATCTATCTATCTATTTATTTATTTGGCTGCACTCTGCAGTTTGCTTTCCTGACCAGGGATCGAACCCAGGCCCTCAGCAGTGAAAGCACAGAGTCCTAACCACTGGACCGCCAGGGAATTCCCTCATTGTTATTTTAAATTGTACTTTCTAGTGACATATGAAGTGGAACAGCTTTTCATACCCTTATTTTCCATTTGTATGTCTTCTTTGGTGAGGTATCTGTTATGGGCTTTTGCCCATCTTTTAATCAAGTTTTTGGTCATCTTATTGTTGAATGTTAAGTGTTCTTTGTATATGTTGTATAAGAGTCCTTTATCAGATGTGTCTTCGGCAACTATTTTCTCCCAGTCTCTGGCTTGTCTTCTACTTCTTTTGACATTGTCTTTTGAGAGCAGAAGTTTTTATTTTAATGAAGTCCAGTTTATCAGTTGCTTTACTCAAAGTCATCTAGGTTTTCTCCTATATTACCTTCTCCTATGCTATGTTCCTCCTAGGAGTTTTATAGTTTCAAATATCACATTTAGGTCTATAATCCATTTTGAGTTAATTTTTATGAAGGTGTAGGGTCTGTGTCTAGATAATATTTTTTTTTGCATGTGGAATTCAGTTGTTCCAGCACCATTTGTTTAAAAGACAATCTTGGCTCCATTGCACTGTCTTTGTTTCTTTGTCAAAGATTAGATTAGTGGACTCTACTTATGTGAGTTTGTTTCCGGGCTCCCTATTCTGTTGCACTGATATATTTGTCTATTCTTTCACTAATACTATATTTTCCTGATTACTGTAGCTTCACAGCAAGTCTTGAAGTCATGCAGTGTCAGTCCTCGAACATTGTTCTTTTTCAATATTGTGTTGGCCATTGTGGGTTTTTTACCTCTCCATACAAACTTTAGAATCTTTTTTTCTGGCATCTGCAAAATAGTTTGCTTGGATTTTGACTGGGATTACAATGAGTCCATAGGTCAATTTGAGAAGAACTGACATCTGACAATATTGAGTCTTTCTGTCCACAAACATGGAATATTACTTCATCATTAAGTTCTTTGATTTAATTCATCAAAATTTTGTATTGTTTCTCATATAGATCTTGCACGTATTTTTTCAGATTTATACCTAACATTGGATGAGTTAGATTTAAACTTAAGTATTTCATTTTGGGGGCTGGTAATGTAAATGGTATTATGATTTTTATTTTAAATTCCACTGTTTATTGCTGAGACATAGGAAAGCAACTGATTCTCTTTTAAAGATTTTTGCATTTATATATATATATATATTATATATATATATATATAATATATATATATATAATATATATATATATATATATATACATTTTTTTTTGTGGTACGTGGGCCTCTCACTGTTGTGGCCTCTCCTGTTGCAGAGCACATGCTCCGGATGCACAGGCTCAGCGGCCATGGCTCACAGGCCCAGCCGCTCCGTGGCATGTGGGATCTTCCTGGACCGGGGCACAAACCTATGTCCCCTGCATCGGCAGGTGGACTCTCAACCACTGCACCACCAGGGAAGCCCCTGCATTTATATTTATAAATTTGGTTGTTCAGTATTTTTTTTCTTTGTTGTTTAGTGGATTAAATGTTTGTCAGGTTTTAAATCACTGTTATTCTTCATAAGATGAAATTGTAAGTTTTTCTCATTTTCTTATGCTCTGAAATTATTGGAATTATATAATCTTTAAAGGTTTGGTAAATGTCTCCTGAGAACCAGACATATATAGCTCTTTTTGTGTAGGGGGTAGTCTTTAGCAATTATCTTTTTTGGTTATTGTCCCATTAGACTTTTTATCTCTGTTGGAATCAATATCAATAAGTAGCATTTATATACCAATTATTGCATGTTACAGTTTTTTGTAGATTTTTGCAAGGTGGTTTCTTGTGCATTTTTTAAAATTGTCATTTTGGATGTCACTTCTTCCATTTAACTTTCAATTTTGTGTGTTAGTGCTCTCCCCCTAAACCTCCACTTTTCCTTGAGTAAATTAGGTAATTTGTTGATTTTTTTAATAAACCAATTTTTAGATTTAACTGTTCTACTAATTTTAAATTCACTAACCCATTTGTTCATGCCTTCCTCCTTTTCTTTTCTATTCCCTTCTTTTAATTTACTTTGACATTCTTTCTCTTGCTTTTTCAGTTGGATCCTTCATTAATCCATCCTTTTTAATGTTTATTGATATCATTATTTAATGTTTTCCTCTTTTATCTGACAGGTAATGTAACTGTAACCCATAGATTCTAAAATGTGTGTTTTCAAAAGATTCTGTTTTAAAATTTTCTTTTGATCTATAATTTGTTTAGTGATACTTTTTGTAAAAGCAAAAGTAGAAGAGTCTGCTTTTTAACAAAAATTTTTAAAGGTTTCATGCTATTTTTATTTTGCTATTATCACAGAATTATGATTGTATCTTTTCCTGTACTTTGAAATTTATTGGGTTTTTCTTTGTGGATTAAGACATTTTGTAAATGTTGCATATCATCTCGCGGAGAATATTCCTTCTCTGCTACTGGAGATTGTAGTTCAATATATATTTATTAGATTTTCCTGTTGAGTCTATTATTTAAATTTTTTATGTTCACTTCACTTCACTTCATGTCTTCTAGATGAATAAAATGTATTAGTCCCTACTATCTTAGTGTGTTTTGTTTTCTCTTTGCAGCTTCACTAGTTTTGCTTTGTAAAAGTTGTTACTGAGGCCATCAATATTAATTGCTCAGACTTCCCTTGTGCCTTGTAGTGTTTACTAGTTTGAAGTGACTTTTTTTAATTCTCTAATGCTTTTTCTTCAAGTAAAAAAATGGTATCTACTACTTTCTGCTTTTGTGTGTGTTTATCTGATATGTAAACCATTTTCTTTGTAGTTTTTCTGGGTCTTTATTGTTACTATAAAACACAGTATCGGATTTAGCTTTGTTACTTTGAAAAAATATTTTTCTTTTAATAGATGAATCAGGCTGATAGATACAGATATAATCAATATATTTGGTTTCAATTCTGTTATATTATTATATTAAATGTTATGTTATATTGTTACAGACACTCAATCCTTATACATAGTTACTCATTAAATCGTCTATAAGTTTTACCTTACTTTTCTCTCTTTTTAGTATAGTTTTTGAATTTATACTTGGTTTATGTTTGTGTTCTGTTAACCATTATACTAATTGTTATGCCAATTCCTTGATATTATAACTGTCATCCCTTTTATTTTTGTTTATTCTATGAGAAATAATAATTGAATTAATTATAAACTCTTCCTCACCCTTCTCTTCTCCTAATCTTTCTAGCAACTGATATGAAGCAATATCCTTTTTTTCCTCTCATTAATATATTTGTCTATGACAAGCTTATTCTGCTTTTCATATGATCTCCTTATCACACCTCAACTTTAATGGTTGTAATTTATCTACATTTTAAGAGTATAAAGCCATTACATATTATAGTCTAGACAATAATCATCATTTTTCTTTGTTCTGCAATTAAACTTTTTTTTTTTTTTTTTTTTTTTTTGCCGTACGCGGGTCTCTACTGTCGTGGCCTCTCCCGTTGCGGAGCACAGGCTCCAACGCGCAGGCTCAGCGGCCATGGCTCACGGGCCCCGCCGCTCCGCGGCATGTGGGATCTTCCGGGACCGGGGCATGAACCCGTGTCCCCTGCATCGGCAGGCGGACTCTCAACCACTGCACCACCAGGGAAGCCCTAGATACACTTTTAGTGCTCACAAACAGTCCTTATATAGACTGTCTCTCATAATGTTCGCTTTCTGAAACTGATTGTTAAGAGAGTCTTCAATGCTCAGGAGAATAATGCACCCCAAGTTCTTGCATGCTGGTAACCATCTTAAAAATGCCTTTTATATTTAAGGATCAGCTGAGCTACATGTAACGTCCTGGGCTCACTTTTTTTCTTTGAATATTTAAAATGTACTCTAGCATTTTCTGGCATAAAGCACTGCTGTCAAAAATTCTCACAAAACTCTCATTTTCTTTTCTTTAGAAGTGACTTGTATTTCTAAAGAATTTGTGTTTTGCCATTTGTTCCCTGAGAGTCCAGTAGTTTTTACATTAAAATGTTTCATTACTGGTCATCATGACTTGCCTTTTGCTTTTCCTAAAGTGTACCCTTTAAATATGTAGTAGAGAGATTTTTCTTTTTTAATTTCAAAACCTTTTTACAGATTGTTTGTTCTGTCACATTGCTTTGTTTTCCTTCTTCATGGGCTCCTTTATAATTAGGTTTGATCTTCTTTGGCCATCCCTGATCACTGTCACCTTCAAATCCTTTTAAACATTTTCTCAAGTTGTTTACTATTAATATTTTCTTCACTGCTATTTTCATTTATTTTTAGCCATTTTCTGTTATGTTTATTAACCCTTGTGCTACTTCTAGTTTAGTCTTCTTTTAAAAAAATAATTTCTTTTTTTTTTCTTAGTCTTTCTTGTATTCTATCACTTAGTTTTTAAGATTTTATAATACTGGCTTATTCTATTTTTCGTATATTATATCATTCCCTTCATTTTTTAGCTTGTTCTGAAATTCACTAAAATATACATCTCTGCATCTCTAAAACTACCATAGCAAAAGCAAAGGGAAACACAGCCAACTGGGAAAAACTATTTAAAGCACACTTAACTTATTTGTGATTAATAGCCTAAATATGTAATGAGGTTTTACAAATAAATGAGAACAATTTTAAGAAACCAATATAAAGATAGCAAAAGATGCAAACAGTAATCATAAAAATATTGAGCCAATTTTTTTCTTTCAAACTGGCACATGAAAAAAAAATTAAAGTGTTTACAAGAATGACAATTGAATAGGGACTCTCAAAATATGGACAGTTTTCCAAGAAAGGTATATTAATTTCTATTATTTTCAGAGAGCTGATAGAAGTTAAACTTGATAACATTTTCTAGAAAATATCCTCTTAAAGTACCGAGCAATTCTATGTCTAGGAATTTAACATAAAATAATCAGAGATGAAAACAAAGTTATCTGAGTAAAGATGATCTTAATATTTTTGTTTATTATAAATAATTATGCTCCACCATAGAGTCTTTATAAATACATTTTGAGACACCAAATATATAAACTCTTTTATAGCTATCAAAATAATGTCTTAGAAGTATATTTAGTATTATGAAGAAATGCTACTGTATGCTATCCAGTAACTAAAAGTAGTTTAAAAACAGTTCATATAGTATATTCCTTATTCCTACTGCTAACAAAAATACTTATAGAAATAAGACTGAACTATATATACCAAAAAGTTCAAAGTTATTTATTCTGAAGTGTGGGACTATAGGAGATATTTCCTTCCTCTTATGCTTTCCAAAATTTTCTAAATTACACACACACACACACACACACACACACACACACACAAAATAGATGTTACTTGAATAATATATCTATCTACCACCTATCTTAAAGAAAATATAACCTGAAGGAAAAGCTTATTGGTGTCACTATTTTTTTCACCCTAGGTTTCTCTTTTGCTAATTGTTTCTATTGAAAGAATACAGACATTGTCTAACCTCATTTTCAGAATAAAAGCTTCTATGTGAATCCATACACATTTGCATTTATTCATTTTGTGACTGTAAGCATTATGTCACTAACCTAGAAACACAGGACACTCACACCACATTTTCAGATAATTGGTCATTTTTTGAATGATGTTACCTTCTGCTTAATTAAAAATACGCCAGGAACCATAACTATGTGATGCTGTAGTCACCACTTCCTCTCTCTCAAGCTCATCCTTCACAGTTAAGTGTTGAACAGGAAAGTGGTTTTGGAGGGAAACCTAAGAAATACTTTGGCTCCCAGTGGAAGAGATTCCTTTTAGAGTCTCTAAATGCTAAAATAGGAAGTTGCCTAAACCTACAAGTGAAGTTTAAGCTTTAGGGCCGCACAACGAAAACCGTTTTCCTTCCTTACTGCCGTGATCCCCGATCGTTTTGATCACAGAGACTTGAAAATGTTCTTTTGAGCATGTGTGTGTGAGTGTGTGTGCGGGTCGGCCTCCAGAGGGTGCTTCTGTGGTGCCAATGACTTTCAGAGCTCCCGTGGGCTGTGGGATGGGCACTGGGGGCCTCGGGCTCATCCTCTTGGAGCCCAGTAGCACCCTCACTTGCCCCTCCCCCCCAGGTCCCCTGATAGCACAGCCTCAGCCAGTACCTGTGCGACCTCCATCTTCGGCTCTGCCTCCAGGGAACCCTAACTAAACCCTTTCTTTTAAGCCTTTTTTTTTTTCCCTTTAAGTAGGGCCATCTCTATATTAAAAAGTGGCACCCTCTTGCTTCCTGAATCAGAATATGCTAAACACCACTTAACAGCGATGGTTTCCACTTTGTTTTCAGAGCCTGCCCAGTCTGGGGCTCTCCCGCCTGTGACGGCTGCTTGTGGCGATGTGGGAGCCCCTTCCCACCTCTCCTGGTTTCTATTTCATACACACACACACACCATCGTTTGATTATGGAGTTTATAGTGAGGAAGCTGAGGCCTTTATTTCCCTCCTCCTGGTCATTCTTATGTTGAAAGTTCATATTTTCCAGGAAAAAAACACAACCCCACCCCTAGGAATTGTTTGTAGCTCTGTGAGTGTGAAAGAAACCTGTCCCGGGAATGGGTGACACTCTGATTTCCTTCTAAATGGCTGAGGCTCTTACTTAGGTCTCCATTCACACGATCAAGTCTCAGCTACTCTAGGTCTACCTGGCTCCTCGGAATGTGTACAGGGAGAAGCTCTTACAGATGAAAAATGTATTTTCTTTCCTTAAGCAGACACCACACACACCTACACACCACATCCCAGACACGCACAAGCACACAAACATCACACACACAGCACAGACACATATATATACAGGCCTTTTTTGAGGCAAGTAGATTTTGAACAGTAGGTGTTGTCATCTTGAGCCTGTACCATTTTCTCTTTCCCCATAAATTAAAATCATGTCAGTTAACGACTGAGTCAAAGGTTTACACCTGTCCATACATTAATCATTTACAAAACTCAGCGTAATTAGAAATCTCTGACAAGATATTTGTCTGTGGGCAGTGCTGCTCGTTTGGTTTAACTGAGGCATTAGGTAAATTAGCAATGACATCACCAGAGAGAAATGGGTGAGTGGTTGGAAGTAGATCCAGGCTTCCTCACAGGGAAAGCAGAAGCACCCAAGGGTCTAGCCCTGTTCATTTACTAAAGGTTTATGTATTCATGCAATTACAAGAATCCTTGAATGGGAAGCCTCCACACCCTAACAGGAGGCTTCTCTGTCAGGGTGGAATATGTGGCACTCCACAAAAATCAGCATTCAGCAAACCTGTGATACTCATCAAAGTGCAGTTAATTTCACCATTTTTTTCCCCCAGAGTTCTTGGAAGATCATTTTCTCAGACTCAGTTTTAATTGCCTTATTTGTACATGGTATTTAGATCACTTATGTTTCAGCCTTAGAAAAGGGAATGATTCTTCGTACTACTTTCCCGTGTTCTAGGGTTTATATGAAACCATGAACTGCATCACCCAAGTATGGAAGAAGCTTGCTTCCCATTACAAAGGCCAAACTTTGCAGCACCTAACTGATGGGCAAGCTCCATGCTTTCTCTGCCTAAAAGTCTTAACATTCAATGCTAAGAAGACAGGGCTGCTCAGGGCTGCCACAGGGTGTCTGCTGGCAGGGAGGACTTCAGACACGTCTGGGTCTGAGACCGCCGGGCCCCTCCTGAGCTGGAGGACAGAGGCAGAGGGAGCTCTGAGGGGCTATGGCCACTGGTTACCCGAAGGGGTGCGTTTGCTTTGCCAGTTTAATAGAAGTTTTTAGAGCTAAGCGCTGGGACCGAAGGCTGGGTTGCGAGGGCAGGGATTCAAGGCGGTTGCAGCCGATGTCTGGAAGGTAATGAGGCAGGTGGGTGGGCCTGGCCCTGCCCCATTGGGAGGGCTGTGCAGGTGTGGTGCCCCAGGCAGTCCTCCCTGAACACCTCTTCCTAGAATCATCTGCACTGGTTTCTGTGTTAAGACATCATCAGAAAGCACTTCTCATTCTTCCACTGCAGCTTATCTCTGTGCTGATCTGGACCCATAAAGCAATGGTGCTTCCTGGGTCCCAGGTCCAGGGCATCTGCCCAGAGACAAAACCTGAAGCGTGTGTGGGCAGCGTCCTGCTCTCCAAGCCAGCAGCTGGGCAGCGCCTGCCCAGGACTGAGATTTTCCTGCGAGGGGTCTGCAAGTTCTGTGTGTGCGCCGGGCTGAAGCTCGCAGGGGCAGCCCTACGCCGCTGGCTCGTCTAAGCCACCCTCTCTGGGAGTCATGGAGAAGACAGCCTCTCAGTTCTGAAAGTTCAGGGGTCTCGGTTCCACCCTGAGAAAGCATCCCTGGAAATGAGAAGTTTCAGGAGGGAAGTTCTCAACATTCAGCCCCTCCTCGCCGCAGCACAGGTGGCTGCTCTGAGCTCGTGGTCAGCACAGCTTGTGGCCAGTGCATTGCCTTCCACAAGGACCCGGACCTCAAGCTCACAGTGTCCCTCCCTCCCCCATCCCTCCCTCCACATCCGGTCCAACTCCAAATCCTAAGATGTCCACCTTGGTCCAAGCCACCCCACCTCCTACTTGGATCCCTGCAGCCACCCCAGACAGTCCTCCCTAAGTCCACTCTTGTACCCCAGGAATTCTCCACCATTGTCTGAATGAACTTTGACCCCGACAGTCAAAGTTGCTGCTTCAAACCCACAGTGGCCTCCCCGTGACTCTCAGGGTGAGACCCAAGCTCCATCCCCAGGCCTCTCAGGGCCCCCTCACCTGCAGCCACCGGCCAGCGCTTGGCCCCACTCATAGGTCCAGCCCAGAGCTGCTGCCCACTCCCCCCAGGTGCCCACAGCTCCTTGTTGGGGCCTCCCACTGGAAGGGGATCAGATTTTTAACTTTTACTGATACGGTCTTGGTGAATCTCTCCCCTTCCAGGCCTGGACCTGTTCCCGGGGCTCCTGTTTCTCAACCTGCACTGTGTTTTCCTTCACTCTTTACTCTGGTGGCTACTTTCTTTCCGCATGCCCAATTGTCAACTGTGTCTCCTACGTGTGTGAAGTAAACTTGCACACATGCGCTTACACACTCACGCACAAACACACACACACGTGCATACACACACACGCACTGCTGGCTGGCACTGCCCATATGGTTCTCTCCTTTGTGAACTGCTTCTTATACCCAAGCATCCCATCTTCATGCCACAGTCCCACCCCCTCAAATCAGCTGAATGCTTGACAAAGGTCATCCCGACTCCTAACCGCCAAAGCCAATAGAAATTTGTTAAAGTCTGATTTTCAATATTGATTTTCACCGTTTCCCCTGGTCCCTCTTCCTGTCTGGAAGCCCCCTCTGGTTTCCTGGCTGCCCGCCACCCCCCGCTCTGTCTCTCTCTCCTTTTCTGGCCCTCCTTAGTCTCCCAGGAGCCTCCCACTCTGTCCACACTTTGGTTTCCCCCAGCATCCCCCCAGGTCTCCCCAGGTATCTGTCCTGCTGCCCCTTGGCTGGGCTTCCCTTCCTGGGGTCCCCGGCTGCCTTCTCCCATCTGCGGGACAGGCTACAGCCTTGGTGTGCCCACGGTCCAGGGTCCTTCCCATCTCCCAGACCCTCCCCTCTGTCCCCTCTGCATCCTTGGTTCTGCTTCACCCAACTGGCCTCCCTGACCCCTCCAGCCCCTTTCTCTCTCAGCCAGAGGAGCCCCCAGACCCAGCTCTGGTAACGTCAGGCTCCACTTCAAGCCTTCTCACTCCTCCCCACAGTTCACAAACTGTGCGTCATGTGTCACCCTGGATGCCCTCGTGGCTCAGCCTGCCCATCCCCTGGCCATGGTTCCACAGGGACCAGCTTCCAGGCAGCCCTGCTGCTTGATGCTGCAGGTGGTGGTCTGTGCCACCCCATCCCTACTCTAGTCGTGTCCCCTCGCTGTTTCACTGCTCTGTCCCCACAGACGTGCAGCTACATGTCTGTTACTCCTTGCTGACAACTTTGTTCCAACATCCGTGTCTTTCTCAGGGTAATCACTTTCCTCCTGGGGGGCCCACAGGCAGAGTGCCCGTCCTCTCAGTTATTTGCGGAATGAAGGAACGGGTCCAGGTCACAATCGATGGGGCAATGGGGGTTAGACAGAGAGAGAGGAGGTGGTCTCCTTGAGGAAGTGGGCAGCCAAAGTCAACTCAGGGGAGAGATTGAGGATGAGTTACTCATAACTAGGTCCTAAAAGATGGAGAAGACATCTTCTCCGTGGGATTCATTGTCTTTAAAGAATGGAAGTTGTGTTACTTTCCCGTTGCTGCCTCAACAAATCACCCCACGCTGACTGACTTACACGGCACACATTCATCCCCTCATGGTCAGCTGGGGCTTGCTCCAGGTCACCCCACTACGCTGAGGTCAAGGTGCCACTGGCTGGGCCTCTACCTGGAGGCTCTGAGGAAGGGTCTGCCTCCAGCTTCATTCTGATTTTTGGCAGAATTCATGTCCCTGTGGCTGTAGGACTGGGGCCCCACTTGGATGGATGGATGATGGATGGCTGGATAACGGATGATGGATGGAAGGGTGATGGATGGATGATGGATGGGTGGATGATGATGGGTGGATAGATGGATGACTAGGGGTGATGGGTTTTGGGGTAACCCCAGATGTGTGGCTTTCCCTTTCATACCATATGTCTTTGGGGGTCCTGGGAGAGGTCAGGTCTGCTCCGTGTCACTGAACTGCTCTAGTGAATACCCTGTTTCTGGGCTGTGGGGATGCAGCCATGAACTGAAGCTTCATGGACCATTCTAGGTTCTTTCCACTGTAGGTTCTTTCCTTCCCTGCACTTGCTTGGAAATCACTTTTTGTCCCATAAACAAACTCCTTCTTGTTTGGAGGAGTCTCTGGTGGTGACTCTGGACCATGCTAAAAGCCCTGGAGAGCTAAGGAGGGCCAGCATCCTAAGGGCCAAAACCTCACCCTCCTTTCCTGGAAGGGACTCCCCTGGGAGTCGGCATGGTCTGAGAAGCACAGTGCCCTGTGTGGGCTGCAGAGAAGGGGCCCCTGCTCCCTGCCATTCTCCACACCAAGTCCAGCTTTCTTCCCAGTTGGTGGTTGGAGTGTGTGTAGCAGGTTTGCAGAGAAAGTCCCCTGTGTAGGAATCAGGAGTCGCTCAGAGCAGTGGCCAGGGGCACAGGCCAAGGAAGGGGTTGCGTCCCAGCCCAGCTGGCTGTGTGTGTTTGGTTAGGAGGCCGGCTTTCTCACCTGCAGGGAGGAATAGATGCCCATCTCCTGGGCTATGGTGACAGGGAAGGTGCACGGTGTATGTGAAGTCCTTTAGGGTATAAGCAGTCCATCAATGCCGGCTGTCCTTACTCTTTGACGGTCATGAAGCTGAGACCACAAGGCAGTCCACAGAGGGGAGAGCCGCGGCTCTCCTCCAACTCCATGCCCCTCCCTTGGCAGTTTTGGGAGTGGAGGAAGCGAGGCAAGATTTTGCCTTCAAGGTTAGCGTGGACATATACCCCTTCCTTCGTTCCCCGTGGAAGAACTGAACACGCCTACATTTTTCCAGGAGAGCCCTATTCAATAATGCTAGAAGGGTCACCAAGAAGGTGATCTGGAAAACATGAGCTGTATTAACACAGGTGGTTTCTGTATGACGGTTTCTTGGCCGGACAGCTAGCTCGTAGGTGTGGATGTATGATGGTTTCTTGGCCGGACAGCTAGCTCGTAGGTGTGGAGGTGCTCATCCTTCCCTTGTACCTGACACACTTCTCTTCTGGATGGAGTGAGATTCTGCTGAGCTGCTGGCACGCACTCATCACCTCCATCTCCCAACTCCTCCAGAAGTTGGTCTCAGACACCTGTAGTCTTCTAAGGCTCGGCTGTTTGTACCCAAACCTTGTCCCACTCACATCACCTGAGAACCTTCCAGAAAGCTCCCAGCCATACCTGGTTCTGGTTTTACATGTAGGGACATGCCCCTTCCAGAAGCACGGAGAGATACAGGCAGTCGGGGGGAGGGGGTGCAGCTTGCGGGATCCGAGCCGGAGCCTGGAGGGCCAATGGGATGAAGGCTCCTTTCCCCCTGGTGCCCTGAACAGGAAGTCATACCTGCGCCCTCCAGGACCCGCTGTCATCAAGCATGGCTACAAGATGACTGTGCTGTGTGATGCGGCATGACACAGGCAGGGCGTGGGGGGTGTTCTTCAGCCTGGGGATGGACAGGTCAACTCCACATCCTGTTCTGTTAAGTCCCTGGAGCTTCCGTAACAAAGTGCCCATAACTGCTTGGCTCCAAACAACAGGAATTTATTCTCTCCCGGTCTGGAGGTCAGAGTCTGAAATCCAGGTGTCCTCAGGGCTGGTTCCTTCGGGGGCTCTGGGGAAAATCTGCTCCGGGCCTCTCCCAGCTTTGCATGGTTCCTAGAGACCTTGGTGGTCCTTGGCTAGTGGCTGCCTTCTTCCTGTGAGTCTCTGTGCTTCTCGCCCCTTCTTAAAAGGATCTTACTCCTAGTCGAGCAGGACATCATCTTCACTTGAGTTCATCTGCGATGGTATTATTTCCAAGGAAGGTCACATCTGAGGCTCCAGGTGGACCTGAATTTTGGGTGGAAACTATTCAACCCACTATAGGTAGTAGACTTTGTAGAGGATAGAATTATTCCACCTGTGTTTTCAGAGGGAAAACCCACCACTCAGAGGAGGGGAATGACACCACTTCTACAGGACACGAATTCTGCCAACAAACAGTGAGCTTGGATGAGGCTAAAACAGTACCCAGCTGACATCTTGATTTAACCCACGCGGTGTCTGCTCTCCTCACGGATAGAAACCACCAGGCAATAAATGCATGCTGTTTTAACCCACTAAATGCGTGATAACTGGTTACTCAACAATAGATAACTAAAACATACCTAAAGCTCTGGGTGTGGCCAGAACCCGAGCGATATCCCAGAGAAACTGAGTTTAAATATTTTGCAAATGAGACACGGTAACTCCAAGTAGCATTCTGTCGTCTGAGGGCTATCTTCAAATCAGCTCCTTTCCAATATTGTTTGCAAGTCTTGTATAATCTACTGAAAATCTCTCGATGACAGAATGAAATAGGGTTTTTTTGACATTTAATAATCCAAAAGACTCCGCATAATATCGCATTGCATTAGGTAATTGTTTTGGTGACTCATGTTAACCCAAATGGTAATCCTAAAAGGATTAATGAGTTCATATGTGTTTCATGTTTTGAGATACCCAGTAAGTAGGAGCAAATATCAATATTATTAAGATGAGAATTACAGGGCGAGTGCGTGTAAGGCTTATTACTGCATGTACATATTCAGACACTTTGAACATCTGACTCACGGGGAGGCATTCCAGTGGTGCCCATCACAATTGCACGATCTGAGTTACCAGCCGGAGAAGAGCACCAGGGTATGCTAATCGCTCCAGGTGTGTGTGGAGCCCCTGTTGCAGCGCTTGGCATATTTCACCTGCTCTGCTACTTCACGAGAGCAGTTATGAATGTGTCTATTGAGAGAAAAGTGATCCCTTTGATTTTTATTTATTGTGTCTTCTACAAGGGACTTTTTCCTTTTGGTTATTGGAATGAAATATTAATAGTCCGTCTGTGAGGATGCTTTAAACATGTCTGCTTCCCTAGTTAGCGTTTGACCTGCAGTCACTCACCATTAGCACGGCTGCCCTGATATTCCTGTGGGCGCTCGTGGCAGCTGTGGTCCAGGCAGGGAGGTCCGTACACAGCGCCGTCCTCCACGAGGCTTCGAACGTGTGACTGTCAGAAGAAAACGGACATGCCTTTTAGTCTGAAGAGGACGGTGGAAACACAAATGCAGTTTACGCACTTCAGTGAAAAACATGACAAAATTCCATGTTCCCAATAAGGTGGTGACTGCAAAGGAGCTGGTTCTTTAGAGTAGCGGGGAGTCAGGTCTCATTGACAGTCTGTTGGTGGTGTGAGGATGGTGTGCACTTGTGTTTGAGCATAATGGCAGGGGTGTCATTTAATTCCATAATGCAGTTGAATCAGGTCCCCTTGACTTGCTGCCAGGAATGCTCTCTTTTTCCTTCCATGAGCTCACACACAGAGGCGGTTAACCTAAGTATTTTATTAAGCAGTTTCTTAGGGATTTTATCACACAGAAACATTTCAATGCTTTCAACTTTTAAAAGTTTTCTCTCTCCATCTGGCTTTCAAATACATCTTCTGTTGAGACTGAAGGGTGGTGCCATACACCCTCCTTCTCTGCATTTCTGAACAAGCCACGTCCTTCCAGATTTACATGCTGGTAACGTACAACATCTCCATCATCTCTGATGACAGTCGGACACAGTTTCCAAACCAAGCATGACTTCAGGTTCTTCCTGTTTATTAATTAGGCTTCAATTTGTTTTCAGTGCCAATTTCAAACCTGCATTTTTTACCCGCTCTTTTTTCCCTTTCCATCAATCAACTCTTCCCCAGATTTAATTAAAAGCTTATAAAGCCTGCACAGCTCTGTGTGATGTACTAAGACACACAGGTAAGGGGAGAGAGAACGTCATGTCAAGTTGGGATCTAGGGCACCCCTGTGAGTGAAAAACTTCTTTTGTAAATGGCATATTGATAAGAGGAAAGTCACATGGCACAGCCGAATGCAATTTAAGTCAATTATCAATCATAAGACACCAGACCTCCACAAACAATGACTTCCTAAGAGGCATTTCCAAAAGTCTGAAATTTTCTCCAACAACAATCAGGAAAGGTGGTGAGTAGAAATCACTCCCATCAAGCTTCAGGGCAAACTCAGAAGACTGATCTTGTCTTTACCTGGTTGATGTAAGCCAAATTATGAAGAAATAATTTCACAACCTCTGCTGCTAAAGACGCTGTAAGCCAACTTGCTGCTGTAGGAGGGAAGCTGTGCTCTGGGAGATGGGTCCGGGCACATCCTGGCTGCCCAAGCTTGGGCCCTGTGCCCTGGAGACCGTTGGGCAATGAGATGAGAGATATGCTGCTTCTTGGGGTTACCCTGAAAACTACCCACGGGCCGTGGGAAGAGCACAGGGGGCCGACTGACCATCACAGCAACGTGTTTTCTTAACTCTTCATCGTGACTTCCTTTTCGTAAATAGTGATATCTACTTCGAAATATTGGTTTGAAGAAAGCACAGACCCCGGTCTGGAATAGAGGCAGTTCCTTCCATCCACTGCAAAGGAAAATTCTATAATCTGTGGATTTTAAAATGAACATGCCAAAAAATAATAATAAATAAAAATAATCCTGCCAACCCCAGAAATTTATTCACATTTTTGAGGAAAATGGAAATAATCCATGCATTAATTGTGATTAAATCTAGAAATTATTCAAAGTAACAAACCTAGTTTGAGACACACAGAGACTTACAAGCTATCTTGTCATGTCACTTGCATTAAAAATAATTTACTTACATAATTAATAAAAAATAATCCTGCATAGCAGAACCACTACCCTTACTATTTTTTTTAAAGTATTCCTCAGCCCCAGCACACGTACACACACACACACACACACACACACACACACACACACACTTGTGTCCTATGCACATCTGCCTCCTCTGGGGCCTGATCCTCCACCCACCTCCGTCCACTTGGGTACCTTGGGAGACACCTGTGGGTTCCGAGTTTCCCTGAGTCCTGGCACAGATGACTGCTCCTGAGAAGTCACATGACCCGGTTGGACCACGAAGAACCATCACTGGGAACTGGAAACTGGGAGTCAGGGATTCTGGCTCTGTCTGACTGTTCTCTGGAAAGCATGCGTTATGAACTTAGGGGCTGTGGGTGGCACCACTTCCTCCCAGGTGCCCTGGAAATCAAGAAAGATGACTTGCAGGAGAAGAGCGTGAGGCAGACCCTCAGGGGCGGGGGGGGCCAGAGGTGGGGGGAGGTCCTGACTGCACGCCAGCCCCTTGTTCTGAGCTGCCCAAGTTTGCTCTTTATTCTGAATTCTGGAGGACATGCAAGCATCCTTTTATAAATTCTTCTATGGCTTTAAGCCAAATCAAATTAAATTTCTCTCACCTCCATCTACTGGAATCCTCACTAAAACCATATGAGAGAAAAAATTTACCAGAATGTTCATAGTGAATATTTATGCCTAATGGAAGTGAAGTGATTTTTATTTTTTACTTAGTTCCATGGCAAGAGACTTCCTGAAATTTTCATTTGTCTTCTCACAGTTTTAGGGGAAAAAGAAAATCAGAAAAACAAATATTTTTGTAAAGAAAAAAAATAGCAGAGATTTTAAAGCCATGAAATAAATTGGCTATCTGGTTTGTATCTTATAACACTCATTATTTTTATCATAATTATTTTTCCATCCAGTAACCAGACAAAACAATTAGTGTTACACGGCACAGACAACATTTACCTGAGAATATATAACTGAACAATTGTTTAAGCGTATTCTCAAGCTAGAGGATCATCTTTCCTGAAAACGGGTTGGGGTGAAATGAGACAATTGCTATTAGGAGCAAGAAGCTGGTGCTCCACAACCAGGCGACTTGAAAGAACATTCTAGAAGGTCTTAGACTGGAAGATCCATTCTATAGCCAGAAGCCCTTTCAGTACTTTCAGTGTTTTTGTGTAATTTCTAGAGGTTGGTCCAAGGATGAAGCAGATGGGCTAACTCCTTTGGGGAGTTTTCGGAGAGATGACGATCTCCATGCGGGGTGATGGGGGGGGATACACATGCCACTGTGACTCAGAATGCAGCAAGCTACCTTCTCCTCTCAGGTGTGAGTGTGCAGAGAAGTGGATGCTCCCTGATTCAGAGGTAAGAGTGCCATCTACTGAATCCAAGACCTCATTTCCGGCAGCCCCACGGCGATCCTCGGGGACCTCCCATCCAGGAGCTGGGGGAGATGCTGATGGGAGCACAGAACAAAGACAGCAGGACAGCCTGAGGCTAAGGGGCTTGTCAGCCCAACGACCGTGTTTGCAGAGGGAAGGGAACGCCTCAAGCGGAGGGCTACTGTTTGCTAGTTCAAAGGATGATTGTAGCGACAGATTTGAGAAGACTGACAGATGCGGAGTCACCGAGAATCATTCAGGAGAGAGACGTGCACGTGTGCAGTGGGTGCCCTCTGTGGGTTTGGCATGTCTGGGAGAGTCTGAGTCCCAGGGCACAGTTCAGATCAAACGAGTAGGTCACAGGGGAGATGGGTGTCCATCCTGGGACCAGGCAGGACTACATGATGACTGAGGGTCCAGCTCCGTCCAGGATGTGTGTGTGTGCGCATCTGTGGTCTCGGACATTAATAGAGCCCCTTCCCCTTACTTTCTCTGAGTGCAAATCACGGGTGATAGTGCACCATCCATTGCCTCGCATCACTATGGTGGAGATTAATTTGCTCTGTCTTAAAGGGCCTTTGAAGATGCTAAGTGTTATTATTATAATTGCTAAGTAAAGTTCCTGAAAGAGCATAAGGGCAGCCTGAAGTCTATTTGTTTCACTTTAATTTATGTTGTCGAACTATCCATTCTCTGGAATTGGGTCAGTCATATAAAATGTAAGATAGTAATGTCTCAGGCAGAGACTCAGGCACTTTTGTATGGTCGGGTGTTTGGGTTGTTTTCAAGTGTGTGTCCACAACTGGAGGGGCGTGGAGGGGAGAGATCCATCTGTTACAAACCTCCTGGATTTGCTGGGGAGTAAGATTGAGTTAACAGAGTGAGAAAATTGGGTCAAAGTTGGACATATAGCATTTGGGAAAATAGCACCAAATTCCGAGTGGAAAGTGAATGAGGAGATTTTCCCCTACCCTAGGGTGTGCTTAGAAGAGTTGGGAGGGGAAGCACCCACCTGCTGGGTTAAGATGCTGGTGCAGAGGCTCCCTGAGCTTGTGGTTTGCTTGTTCCCTTCTCTGGTGAACCTCCAGGAGACCAATGCTAGCCTCGTGTTTCCCACATGGATGGGTTACACTTCAGAGGAGATCTTGGCCTTTGGAGCATGGAGAAACACTGATGAAGGTGGCCATGGTGTCTGCAGCTCGGCTCTATTTTCGAGAGGGGACCCCGGAATTCCTGGGGTCCAGACTGGAATCACCCTGAGACACGGCCATCAAGTGACTCCTGAGAACCTCTACATTCCAGGGAGGCCTCATTCATTCACTCACTTGGCACATAATTGGTGCGTTCAGTAAGTTGCTGGGGACAGTAGAGACCACGTAAAGAGCCCTGGTCCTAGCAGAGCTGACACCCCAGCTCCATGTTTTAGGATCAATAGAAATCAGTTATTGAATCGTAAGTTAAAGTATGATAGCTTTCCATAAAGGAGAAAGAGCGGGTATTTTGAAAGTGTTAAACCAGATAACCTGACCTAGTCTGTGCTCGGAAAGTCTTCCTGGAAGAAGACTTAACATTATGGGGAAGGACACGTGGTTCCAGGCAGAGGGCCCAGCTGGTGCAAAGGCCCTGAGGTCATGAGGAAAGCATGTGATCAGGAAATCATGGAACAGCTAGTGTTCCTGCAGAGAGAAGATAAGCTGAGATGGTGCTGGGATGTAGCCAGGAGCTGGAGAGGTCAGAGCCTTGCAGTTCAGGGTGAAGACTGGGTGTTTATCCAACTAGCAGAGAACTCAGGACAAGCTTTTAAGCCAGAGAGTGTCTGGAGGGGGGCAGACACAGCATCAGAGAGAGTAAGGAGCCCATCGCAGTGGCTTGGGTGATTGGAGATATGTGGGAGAATCTGAGAATTCAGATTCAGAGGTAAAGTTCCCATCACTGCTTTGTTACTGGGGTGAACACGGAGTTCATGTTTGGGGAAATAGGGCAAGCAGGTGCCGCAGGCCGTCTCCCTGTGCAGGGGACAAGGGGTCCCATGCAGCTACGGGAAGGCTCTTCCTGCACTTCTGCTTCGAAAATCACTTTTCTTCCCGCCCCCAATTACACAATTAATCGAGCGTGAGTCTCCCACGCAGCCCCACTCTTTGCATGCCTGTCTGTTCTGAGGTGTGTTTGTGATTAAAGGCAGCTCATCTTCTTGGTGTCACCGGTGATGCTGTGTCCGACGCTTTCGCCTCTCCCATACATAACTCTGTCCCTTCACCCCACTGCCCAGGATACTGCCTGGGGCTCCATCACCCCTATTTGACTGCACCTCCTCCCACGTCTACTCTGTAACGTCAACTAGATTCCTCTCACTCTGGTTGCTGGGGCAAAAGATAGAGATTTTTAAAGTTGATGCTGTCAAAGTGCATTCCCAAAAGTCTTCACCCTTTTGTTTTATCACCAAAAGTGTGCAAAAAAGCTCACTTCTCTGCAATCTGGCCAACACTTGTCATTATACATCTTAAAAAATACCAATCTGAAGGGTGTGGGAAAATATAGACATAATCAATTTACTTTTTCCTTATACCTAGTGAAGTTGACCTTCTTTTGTTAGGTTTATGAAATATTTTTATTTCTACTCTTGTGAATTTCTTTGTTAATATCCTTGCTGCCTTTCTGTTGGATCATTTGCCTTTTATGATTGACTTGTACTAATTCTTCATGCACCATGATTATAATTTATTTTGTCTGTTACACGTATTGCAAATATTTTCTTCCAAATGTTTAACGTTTTTATGATGTGTTTGTTTATTCAGAAGTCTTTAATTTGTTTTTTTAATCTTAAAATACCAAATATGTAAATAAAATACCAAATATGTAAATCTTTTACTTTTATATTTTGGTTTTATATTTTGCTAAGGAAATCTTTCTTCATTACAAATTATTAAAATAATCCTTTACTTTTTCTTCATTTACAGTCTATATGTATTTGCATATCTTTAAAACATGGAGCTTAACTTAAGTGTGAGTTAAGGAGCTGATGTTACCATTATGTTTATTTTCAAATAGAGGTATTTGTTAGGTAGTCCCTGCTTTTGCTAATGATATGCTAGCTTTTGTTTATATATATTTGTGTTCTCTTTTGTCCATTGATTCACATATTCTCTGACTCAACAAACATTGAAGGACCACAGCCAGCAGCTGTGGCAGCTACTGGGACACAGTGGAAAGCAGGGCAGGCAGAATCGCTGCCCTCATGGAGCTTAAGCGGCTCAGCCGTGACTCTCTAAGGTGGGAAGTGACCAGAGCTAAGACCAGACATAAACCCGGGTGGGAGCCTGGGACGATGTGGGTTCTGTCGCAGAAAAGGCAGCAAGCTGCATTTCTGTGGGAGGAAGCGGGAGCACCACCTTGATGTCTGGGGGGACAGGAAGCGGGGGAGGCGTCCAGCTGACTCTGGGGGCAGCGAACCCTCTGCACGGGAAGGTCCCGGGACGCACTGCACCCAACTTGATTTAAGCTACGACACTGCGCGGCAAACGCCCTCGGTCCCCAAATACTCTGGGAGGCTGGCGACCCCCTTGAATGCCTGGGTGCTTTGGGGGAGGTCGGGGAGAACCTGCAGATTCTGATGGGGAGGAGGAAAGGGACCGTGGGAGCCTGGCTGGAGTGAGGCGGGGACCCGAAGGACCGCGCACGCGCACTGCAGACGCGGGAAGGACCACTTCTCCGCCCGATGCTCCAGGGCCTCCCATCTGGCCTCAGACGGCGACGTCCTGTCACGGGGGCAGCGTTCTCACAGCCACTACTTACAGGGCCCTCCCTCGGGGCCGTGCCCAGTGCCTGACACACGTTCTTGTGCGCAACACGAGGAATCTGTAGGCAGGGTTGGGGCGGGGGGGAGGACGGAGGCTGACAGGTGAAGGGATGACCCGGGGCTTCACTGCAGGGACGGGGCTAGGGTTTGATGGAACGGGCAGCAAGTGTGCACGTGAACCCCACGACGCTGACTCCCCTCCTCTGCAACCCTCCGCACCCCCCTCCCAGCCTCTCGGTCCCTTTCTGTCCCTGTCGTCCACCGGGAACACACCTCCACCAGGCATCCCAGAGCTGCACCCTCCAAAGTCGGGCTCCCCAAGGCCCTTTCCTTGCAGATTTCTGTTGGGAATTGTCTTCCATCCCCTTTGTTTCCAGGGTCTGGTGTGTGTTTGATATGAAGTCATATATGGACATATATGACTTAATGCATATGTGTGCCTACATCATACTCACACACATTTATGGCTCAATATTTCCCAACAAGCTGTATACTACTTCTGTTTTCTTCTTTACTCCACTGGTCTGTGGGTTCCTGAGCACAGGGATAAGCTGGCAGCTCACAGAGCACCCAACTCAGGCAAGCTGGATTTTAGGGAGGCTGGGAGGTTGGCTCAGAATTTTTTAAGCACCCAGAGTATATGTCTCTCCTAGCCAAGCAGGCAGCTCTGTGAGAAGGGAATTAAATGGAGACCTCAGAATCCACATTCTTTTTAAGATTTTATTTGCATGCATGCAACCATTCATCCATCTACCCATCTCCAAGCCGCTGGGAGAGCAGGGATCCCGGTGATCTCAGGGCCTGATGGGGCAGGAGCAACGCACACTGGCCAGGGCTGTGGCTCTGCAGTGGCTTACGGTGAACACAGCTGGGGGTCCGGACCTTCTGTGTCAGAGAGGTTGGCCCAGGTGAGGCAACCTAATAGTAAGGCATTTGGAGAGACTTTCAGAACTCTACATGTGAATTTCCACTCCTCGTGCCTTAAAAATCTGAGGATTGTTGACAAGATACGGCGGCTCAAAGTGTGAAACAAAGAGAGTCCTTTCAGTGGGAGCCCTAGGGCCAGGTCACAGAGGCAGAGGCAAAGGGGATATCCCTCCAGGTGGCTCTGGGCTGTGCACGCAGGCATGTGGAGACCACACAGGGACAGAGAAACAAAGAAGATCAGAGTTTCCTGGGATTCCCATCAAAGCCAGAGCCGCTTGAGGAAAGCCAGCTTCCTGTGCGTCAGGAGGCTGAGGCCACCATCGTTCGAATGAGGTTGGGTAATTAGGACCCTGTTTACAGACCAGGCTGGTGGGGCTGCAGTTCTGGCACCACGCTGGCGTGTAGATGACCGTCTTCTCCCTGTGTCCTCACATGGTCTCCCTTCTCTGTGTATGTGTCTGTGTCCTGATCTCCTCTTTTTGTAAGGACAGCACTCAGGTGGATCAGGTCCTGCTCCCACGAGCCAATTTTAACTGAATCGCTGCCCTACAGACCCCCCATCTTCAAATACCATCACTTTCTAAGGTACCAGAGGTAGGAATTCCAGGGGACAACTCAGCCCACAGCAGAAGGGCAGGTGAAATTGCAGGGAAAGCGGCAAACTGACGTGAGATAGCTATAATTTTATTATCCCATTAGTAGCAGAATATGGCAGAGATCCTAAGTTATTCCTCCAGGTAAAGGACCTAAATAAGAAAAAGAGACAATTTTTTGCATCACCAAACTCTCATTACTTTTTCTTTGATGTTTTCTTGCTAAACTCTTTTTTGCACGGTGGTATTCTGAGTGAAGAAGAGTGAACAGTATATATTGCAGCCAAGAATATCTCCAAGCTGCTATAAATATGTTGGCTAATATTTTCCTTTCCAAATTATTCTGGTGGTAATTGATGTGCGCATTTTACAGTTCACTGCATCTTCAGCCAAATGAAGGCTCACGAGGAAATGTGGTGCTGAAATATTTGAAATGGTCAAACCTTCATCCCTGGTAAATTATTAGGCTCATCTCAAACTTTCCAGAAGCAAATGTGTACTTCAACTCTCTACCTCTGATTCAGTGGCTCAGTAGCCTGTAAAAATATGCAAATCAGTTAGGAGCCGAATAATTTGGTAAGAATGATTAACTCATAAAATATCTTTTCCCCTGGAATCTACCGACTATCTGGAATAACATCACACAGAAGCAAAATAAATGGTTCGTGCTGCAGAAAGAGATAAAAGTCATTGAGCCACGTGCATAAAAGTCTACTGCAAAGCGTCCACAGTACTGGAGATTAGTAGATGAAATGCGGATGTCAGGGAGACCACGCATTCGTACGTAAGGGCTCTCCTCACCTGCTTGGGTTCTTAGCTGCCACCCGTCTATTATTTGGAAGGGGAGTTGATGAGTGGAATTAACTCGTCTCTTGGAACTCATAGCCAGAAAGCTTGCAGACAAAAATGTGTATTTTATCGTTGAAGGGTTACCTCATTTTGGGGAAAGCAATTTTGAACAATCCGGAAATCTCTGAGTCTCATTTTCTCCTGAAATGTCAAGGGGGGCGTGCAGCTGGTATTTTAGGGACAGCTGACTGCACAGAATGGGCCTGGGGCTCCCGGGGAGGAGGTGGGCCTTTCTCCCAGGGTCGGGTGGGCTGATTCCTCAGCCCAAGTTCAGCTGGGTTCTGTGAGGTGGGCACCTTCCCCTGGAAAGGGCAGGGGCAGCTGCAGCGATGCCAGCTCAGGGGTCCTGCCTGGCTTTGCTCTGGCAGAGATCCTGCTGGGCGGGACCTGTACCAAGAAACTGACTTCATTTCTCTCAAAGGAAACAAAAAAGTGGCGTTAGGGGCACTTTGGGGCATTATGGTTCAACAGGCAGCATATCATGTTTTCAACATATGACATTTGTTATTATCAAGTATTCTGATTGTTCACTGAATCTTTCCCTAAAGCATCATTTCTTAAATGGAATAAAGACTTTGGGGTTCACGTCACCACAATATTTTGGTCCCATTGGTTACTTCCAGCACGGTTTCCCCGGAATCACCACAGCAATCTTGTGGGTCTCTGTCCCTGGTAGCGCCTCTCTAATTCCTTCTCCAGGTGGCTGCAAGGATGACGCTGGTCAATCATGTTTGTTGAGGTCTGGTGTATGTACAGTGAATTCACACTCCCCAAGGGCACCTCTTGATGAGTTTTGACAAATGGACGTGACCCTAGGACCGTCATCACTGGGAAGACCAGCAGCGTTTCCTCCAGCCCCAAGCTCACCTCATGCCCCTCTCCAGTCGGTCATTCCCTTGCCCTGGGAACCCGTGACCTATTTCTGTCACTCTATGTTTGCCCATTCTAGAATCTTACATGCAGCCTGCCATCTTCTCGTGCCTGGGTTCTTTCATACAGTGAGCGTATTGCTTCTGAGCTTCACCACGTGGTAGCATGTGTCACTGGTTTATTCCTCTGGATTACTGAGCTGCAGTCCATTGTGTGGCTTTATGACTCTTTGTTTTCTCATTCACCAGAGGAGGGACAGTTGGGTTCTTCCAGTCTTTAGCTACTAAGAATGAAGCTGCTGCCAGTATCCATGTTCAGGGCTTTGTGTTTCCCTGTTTGATTTCCCTTAGGTAACGACTCAGGACTGGGGTTCCTGACTCACAAGGTCAGTGTGTGTGTAACTTTGTAAGAAACTGGCAGTCTGGTTTCCAAAGTGGCGGCACCATGTTGCATTCCCACCAGCAGTGGATGAAAGTTCCAACTGCTCCACATTCTCACCAACATTTGGTGTTAATAGACTTCTTAATTTTTTGACATTCAAAAAGTGATTTTAGTTTCATTTCTCTGAAGACTAATGAGGTTGGGCCTTTTTTTTTGTTTTGTTTATTAACCATATATGTCTCTTTTGTTTAGTGTTTCTTATATTTTCTCACTTTGTTTTTATTGGGTTCTCTTATTATCGAGTTGTAAGTATTCTTTATTTTCCAGGGAGCAAGATTTTTTAAAAATAAGATAAATGTTTTGTAAATATTTTCTCCCAATCTGATGGTTTGTTTTTCTCATGTTTCTTAAAAATATCTTTGGAAAAACCAAGTTTTAAAATTTCAGTGGCTTTTAAGCTCATAACATCCACTGACATTTATTATTCATTCAACAACTACTTACTTAAAGTCGTGGTGCCAAGCACTGTTACAGATCCTGGAGATGTGACAGTAAACAAAATGGGTCAAATCTTTGCCCCTATGGGGCTCATACTTTGTTCGGGAAGAGACATAGTGAACCAGTCATTTGAATAATGCCAGATCGTGATAATCAGGGTGAAGGAAACTTGCGTATTTATTTATTTTCATTGAAATATAGTTGATGTACAGTATTATGTTAGTTTCAGGTGTACTACATGGTGATTTGACATTTGCATACATTATGAAGTGATCACCACTGTAAATCCAGTAACCATCTATCCCCATACAGAGTTATTACAATATTATTGACCCTATTTCTTATGCCGTATATTACATCCCCAGGGATTATTTATTGCATAGCTTAATCACCTTCAGAGTGAAAGAAATTTAAAAATAAAAGCAGGGAATTGGAAGAGAGGTGGGAGGGGGTGCTGGGTGATGAACACTAACTAAGGGGACCCCAGTGGCCTACCTGGGAAGGTGCTTCTTAGCTGAGCCTTGAATGTTGAGGAGGAGGCCCCGGGGATAAGGGGTCTTTGGCAGGGGGGACAGCCAGGTGAAAGGTCTCGGGTGGGAAGAGACATTGGTGTCATGCCACGCGGGGACTGGAGTCATGAGCGGCAGGAGATGAGGTTGGAGGGATGGGCAGCATTGGGTCCCACTGCTGCTTCTTTCCTTGTGCCCAGGGAAGCTTCCAGAGGCAGGAGTGGTCCCATTTGCTGCAGTAGCTCATTTGGTAGATGGCTTCTCCTTTTCTACACACATGACCCACTCATGTGTACGTAAAGACATTTTTCTTCTTTAGAAAGAAGAAATGTATCTGCTTTGTTTTCTCTTTCTATCCCTAGTGTGCTGAGAGTTTTTGTCCTCAGTGGGTTTCAGATTTCATCAGATTTTTCTCTGTGTTGATATGATCGTACGATTTCTTTTCATTATTTTAGCTTAATATGGTTAAATACATTGATTAATTTTCAGCGTTGAACCAATTTTGCCTTCCTGGGGTGTATCCCACTTGGTCATGATACGTTACCTTTTTCATACATTGCTGGATTTGATTCACCAAGGGATTATTTTATCGAAGGATAGCTGATTTACAATATTATATTAGTTTCAGGTGTAGAGCATAGGGATTCAGTATTTCCACAGATTACATTCCATTAAGAGTTGTTGTAAGATAATGGCTATAATTCCCTGTGCTGTACAGTATATCCTTCTTGCTTACCTGTTTTATACATAGTGGTTTGTTATCTCATAATCCCATATCCTTACTTGTCCCTCCCCATTTCTCTCTCTCCTCTGATAATCACTAGTTTGCTTTCTATGTCTGTGAGTCTGTTTCTGTTTTGCAGAAACAGAAACATTTGTTTTTTATTATTTTTTAGAGTCCACCTATAAGTGATATCATACAGTATTTGTCTTTCTCTGACTTATTATACTAAGCATAATATTCTCTAGGTCCGTCCACATTGCTGCGATGGGCAGGACTTAATTCTCTTTATGGCTGGGTAGTATTTCATGTATATGCATACACTACATCTTCTTTATCCATTTGTCTGCTGATGGGCACTTAGCTTGCTTCCATGTCTTGGCTATTATAAATAACACTGTTAAACATTGGGGTACACGTATCTTTTCCTATTAGTGTTTTCATTTTTTTCTGGATATCTGCCCAGTAGTGGAATTGCTGGATCATATGGTAGTTCTGTTTTTTAGTTCTTTGAGGCACCTCCATACTATTCTCCATAGTGGCTGCACCAGTTTATATTCCCATCAATATAGGAGGGAGGGTTCTATGTTCTCCACACCCTCTCCAGCACCTGTTATCTGTAGACTTTTTCATGATGGCCATTCTGACCAGTGTGAGCTAGTATCTCATTGTAGTTTTGATTTGCATTTTTCTCTAATGATTAACGATGTCGAGTATCTTCTCCTGTGCCTGTTGACCATCTGTGTGTCTTCTTTAGAAACATATCTATTCAGGGCTTCTGCCCATTTTTGATTTTTTTTTTTTTTAAATTTTGAATTGTATGAGCTGTTTGTATGACTATATTTACAGTCTGTAGTTTTCTTGTAAAGTGTCTCCCTACTTTTGTTATCAGGATATGGTTGGTCTCGCAGATTAAGATGTTAAGTGTTCATTCCTTTCCCATTTTTGGTAGAGTTTCTGTGCAGTCAGTGTTACCTGAGGCTCCCCTGTGAGAAGGCTTTAGGCTGTGAATCCAATGTCTTTAAAAGGCTCAGGCTCTGCAGGTCATCGTCCTTCTTCAGTGGGATTTGCTGGGTTGTGTCCTTCCAGGACTTGGCCTATTTCAGCAGTGCTGTTGAATTTATTGCCATGTCAGTAATTCCTGTTAATGTCTTCAGACTGTGCGGTGATGTCCCCTCTCTTTCCTGGCTCCGGGGCAGGGACACCAACAAAGAATGGAGACCAAATGAACTGAGGTCAGCTATCTGTTGTGTCCTCACTTCCTTCTGCAAACGCCTCGGCCACCAGGACAGAAGCATCAGGGTGACCTCTTCATACGGGAGGAAATTACACCTCCCTGTATCCTCTTCAATGTCCTTTGCTCAGTGTCAGGGTCCTATGTTCTTGTGTTTTCATGGCACTGCTCATTCTAGGACATTCGAAGTTAGGGGAATGCCAGTCCTAACAATGAGACAGTTCCAAGTGTTCAAATAAATAAACAAAGAAACATCATTGGACATGTCTCAATGTTAAAAGCAAAACAGAAACTTCGCTCTCTGCATGGCTTTCTTAGCATCTCTGCAAAATGATTATAAGATTAAAATGTATTTCTCTTATAAAAGAGGAAATACATGGGATTGTTGGGCTAATATCTAATTTTTTTCGTCTTTGTCATTGGTGGAGAAAGTCATAACTATCAAGAGTCTGAACAGCAGATATATCCTTATAAGCTTGCATTAATGGACAGTAATAATAACCCCATAAGAAAAATGGTTCCTTGTCGAATCCTTCCAACCCTGAGTGCTGTGCTAATTGTTTCATGTGTGTTATCTCTCTATAGACTCAGAACAACAATGAAGTGGGTATAACTTTTATTACCTCGAACAAACAAAACGAAACAATACACAGGCACTTAGAGAGATTGGTGCAGATGTCATAGTGCATCTTCGGAGAATTGTAGTGTGAGCCGGCCGGTATTGCCTGAGTCCAAAGGCCGGTCCCCACCACTGTGTACAGTGTCCTGCTGCAGTAGTTGGGAAGGTCACTTACCATCATAACTATTTAATTATATGTGCCTGTTTTGAAGATGCTTGAAACATCTGCCTTGTGTTTCTAAGAGGGTTAGGAGGCAGGTGGGGTGGGCGAGCGGAGAATTGTCAGGAAGTGGTTCCGAGAGGTGTGATGCTTGCTGACGAGGTCGGGTTATTCCTTCCCGAGAGCCACTCCCTCTTAGGTCACTCCTTTCAAGACCGGGCCCTGCCTGGAGGTGATTTGGGATTAGACACAGCACACCATTTCAATGGAGGGGTTTTAACGGCTCTGGGAACGAGCCTCACGTTCGTCTTGGTGCTGTGCTGTTCCTTTGTCTGTTTTGCTTTCTAGAATAAAGCACCAGTGATGGGGAGTAAATTTAAATGTTTTGGCTTCCTGCGATGCCTTAGTTTCTCATGCAGGGCTCTTGACAGCGGGGTTCTGGACTGGCTCATGGGCTGATACAGCGTCTCCAATGGCTTTGGATTGTGTTGTGTGCCAGAGAGTGAGAAAGCGAAAAAAGCCCTAAACAGAAAAAAACAATTAGCACCACCAGCAACAACCACAAACCCCCAAAGATTTGTGTATGACCGATGGTCCTGCTGGATGGCGTTGCCTTCAGGTTTCGGTTCGGGGACGGGTGTGGAGCCGTGTGCCCTGCTGAAGAGCTGGGGCCTGTCCTGTGGACTGGGGTCCTCTTGCGGAGGAGAGATGACGAAGTCCCGGCCTCCCTGGAAAGGTCATCGGTGCCCACTCATGGCTATCACGGTGGCAAATGTGGATGGCGGAGCATCACTGACAAGAGTCAGGGGTGGTTTCCACCTTCGTGTGACTCATGAGCCTGTCGGCTCTCCCCTCTCTCACATCTAGCAACTTTATATTAGTCCTAAAGCAGCCTCGAGCTTTATGAAACCTGCAGTTCCAGGCCTGCTCATGGCTCAGTTGTCTGTGGGCTGATGGGCTGCTGGTCGGTTACTCCACCTTCTCTCCCTCCTTACCTCCGTCCCCAGCCCGGTCCAGCCCAGACATGGGTGACCAGCAAAGGCCCCCGATCCTCGTCCCGGCCACCACGTCTGCTGAAGGTGGTGGAGTGGGGGCTTGAGAAAGGCCTTGAGCCGAGTCAAGGCTGCAGGTGGCCTCAACCTTCCACTGCGTGTGTGTCGGAGGCAACACAGCCAGCCGGGGTTCCCCTCTGTTTGCAGTCGAGGCGTCCTGGCTGGGAGTGACCCTAGGGCTGAGCCCACAGCATCCGCTGTCACTTCCGCCTGCTCTCTCACCCCAGCACATAATTGCTCATGGTAAACATTTGCTGAACTGAAGTGAACCCTCTGCAGACAGAATTGCTTGAGCATAATTAGACAGTTTTTGATGACTGGAAGTCACCACGATGGACCAACAATTATAACATTTGGTTAGAGGGAAGACATGCCCACAGAGATTACAACCCGCACTCCGAGCTTCCTAGCATCTTCTGGAAATGGTGACGAAGATCCCAGAGCACCAACCAGCAGACGCCTGGCAGCATCAGAGCCCCCACCTCAGCCTGAGCCTTGTAGGCTCCGCTGGGCTCCACCCAAGATGCAGACTTGGGCCAAATACCGTCAAACAGAGCTGGGCCTGGGGCTGTCTGTGCCTGGTCCCCACCCCGAGCTTCCCCTGCGGTCTGCCCTCCAGGCCCCTGCCCACTGGTCACAGCGCACAGATGCTGGCAGGAGACAGGGGCGGGTGGAGACGCAGGACATGTCTCTTCCTCCTCTCTGCCGACACCCCCATCATCGGAGGTTCCACAAGCTGCAGGTGGCCCCCTTGTGAGGTCTTGGTTCCAGATTACATCGGCCCAGTGGGACTAGACTCTGAAGACACCCCCCCACCGCGTCCCCCTCCCTGGCTGCCGACACTGAATTGTGGTACTAAGTCCCTCCAGCGCTTCGTAACCACCCTCGCCCTCGCCAGCAGGCTTGGGCTCTGCCCCCTTGACCAGGCTGAGATGGATACAAAACTTCTGGACAATGCTGGAACTTACTTAGAGTCTATAATTTGGATCCATATGATTAAATATTTATGGGGAGAATAGTGAAAGCCAGGGGAAAGGGAAGGTCAGTCCCTGTCAACTGCGTTGAACTGCTGTTTGTTTTTCGTTCTCTCCATAATTGGCAGATTAATCTACTTGCAAGGGGGCCTAAAATCCACTTATTTCGCAGGAACAGAGCTCAGTGGGGCTTGTGCTGAAGGTACAGACGTTTGCGGTGTTGTCCTCAACAGCAGTGTGGGGACCTGTGCGGATGGGCAGAGTGCGGGCACCCGCAGGGGCCTTCCCCAAGATTGTGAAGCGTCAGGTGCGTTTGCTTAAAAGGAAGGAGGTTCAGGCCCAGTTAGGCTCCTCTGAGCTCATGGACAGAGGCCCCCCAGCCCCCCTCCCTGCACGGCACCCTTCGGCTGTGCTTAGACCCAAGTAGATGCCAGAAAGTGAGGGGGACTGTTGGCATGACTGAAATTTGGACACTCACATTTTGACACTAGAAATAAAGTAAAGAGTCACCCAGAAGCTTTATTTGGAGTCTTGATAATTAGGAAGTATGCACACAATGGCGTCCTCTTCCCTGGAATCCCAATGTTTATTATACACCAAGGTGGCTGTTTTGATTATTTAGGCAGATGAAGAAATAAAATAAACATCTCCATGGTGTATTTATTTAATTTTAAAAATCCCTTATTTGCCTTATCAGTGAAAATAGTTAGTGAAAAAAACAAACAAAACAATGAAACATATAGGAGAATGCTCTAATCCTTCAGGGAACTCTTTCCCACTGTAGAAGTCCCGTGTGCACTGTGCGTGGTAACACGGAAGGCCATGCTGGTGCGTGGGAACCGGCTGGGGCTTCATGTGGTCCCAGTGAGTCAACAGTGGAAAGGCAGGGGGTGATGTGGATGCCCAGCAGTGATGCCATTTCCTGTAAGAGGCTGACCATGGGTGTGACCTTAGGAATGCCGATTGGATTCCAGCTGCCCAAGTGGACATGTTCTCACTAAAACAGACTCTCGTGTTTTTAACCCCTATGGAGCTCAACATGTTTAGGCATGCATTCACAGAACAAGGAAATGCACGAGGCAAAGCCTTCGGTCTATTCAGAGAACCACCTGCCTTCACGTGAAGAGTCGACCGCACTCCATGTGCAGGGCGAGCTCCACGTGCCACATCTCCACGTTTTCCCATCTTCTGTGGTCCTTTCCCCCTCCGTCCCCCTCAGGGGACCACAGTCCCCACCAGGGCAGCCTCCATTAGGAGCAAAAAGCAAATGTTGTCTTCCTTCTCTTGTGTGAATTTTCAGTTCTGCTTTCGGGCTCTCGTTCTCATCTTAACACAGAGGAACCTTTAACAGTGAGCCCATGCCACACTCACATCTCCCCACCTTGACTCTTCCTCATGCTTTTAGGAGTCTTGGCGCTCTGGATCCCGAAGTGCTTAGGCTGCTCTGAAGCTTAAGGCTGTTCTAGATGACCCTCGTCTCTGCGTGGCGAGGAGCTGCCAAGGAGGTGGAGGTGCTGGCCATTGTCCAAGGCGTTGGAGCTGAGCTGACTGTGGGTCCGAGAGCCTCAGGCATGGCTGCCTTTATGCGAGCTGAGACTTCGACCTTCACTTGGTTCAAGTTCCCGGACGCAGCACAGGAGCAGAAGCACGCCTGACCTTTGCTTTCGCAGACAACTGCAAAGCAAAAGCAACATTTTAATTGACTTAGCCTTCCAGGGCAGCATTAAAGCTGGTCAACCTTTCTTAATCAGAGAGCTCTCATCTTGCCCGAGCACGGGGCCCTATGTGACTTCCTTCTGCTGCTGAAATGTCATTCCATTCTCAAATCTGTATAACAGTTTGCTGCTTACGCTCTGTGCTTCTACAAGCGAGGGGATTGGGACAGATGCCCTTCTAAAGGACACAGAGTCGAACGACGTGGACTGGTGGTGTGAGAAGGGGGCCAGGGATGCCTCAGTCAGGGCTCCAGAGAAGCAGAACCAACAGGAGATAGATAGACACAGATAGATGATGGATAGATAGATATATGATGGAGGATAGATGGATGAACAGATAGACAGATAGATGATAGATAGATAATAGATAGATAAATGATAGATAATGGATAGAAACATAGACAGACAGATTTACTACCAGGAATTGGCTTCTGTGATTATGAAGGCTGAGAAGTCCCAAGATCTTCCGTCTTCAAACTGGAGCCCCAGGAGAGGTAGTGGGGTAAGTTCCAGTCCAGTCTGAAGGCCTGAGAACCAGGGGAACTGATCGAGTAAGTCCCAGCCAAGCAGCCAGGCAGAGAGCAAGGCTTTGCCCTTTCTCTGCCTTAGTTCTGTTCAGACCCTCCAAGCACTGGATGAGGTCCACCCATACTGGGGAGAACTATCCCCTTTATTCAGCCCACCGATTCAAATGCTAATCACACCCAGAAACCCCTCACAGACACACCCAGAATCATGTTTGACCCAATATCCGGGACACCCGTGGCCTCTCAAATTGACAGGTATCATTGGTCATCACGAGTGGACGGGTGCTGGTGGGTGTGCCTGGCCCTCCTTCTCCCTGGTTGGGAGAAGAGTGATGTGATCCTTGCAGAGCTCCAGAAAATGGGGCATGATCCCTCTGGCGTGAGGCCACGAACATGGTCTTCTCTGATGGAGGAATAAGGGCAAGAAGAGACTGCATCTTCTTGGTCCTTGGTGAGAATAGAAGTGGCCCCATCCTAGGAGGACAGGGTGATGGAGGGGAAAGGTGACATCACCATCCTGAAAACATCCTGAGCTGGTTTGTACATTCTCAGATAGAGAACTTCATTCTACTGAACACAGCCCACTACGGCCTCACTTCATAAAATGCAAACTGGCTTTTGAATAAAGAGTAACTGACCCCACAGTTTCATGAGGAATTTTGCTAGCCCGAGTTGACTCACCGTCTGCATTGAATTCAATTCTAAGTTGATCCATTTCAGCACATTTTCATGGAATGTCTGCCCTTTGGTAGGGTTGGCCGGAGAATATAAAGTTGAAAGAACCTGCTTCCCCACTTCTGGGAGGCTTCCTGAAAAGAGGAGAGAGCTACAAATTAGTCACAATGCTCAACACCAACCATAACCTGTATTTCATGATCTTCTAAAGAACTTTTTATAGTCAAACCTTTCCCCTGCTTCGGTTAACTTGAAATTTTGTTGATTCTATCTTGGGTTTTAGCTGAGATGTCTCCCAGGGGACAGGGGACAGCACGGCCCATTAGAGACTCTAATGAGTTTGGTGTGGAATGACAGTCTTTGAGATGCTCTAACATTTCAGATTCCAGCCCTAAGTAAGGTTTGCTCCCTTCCTGGAGAGGTGACATGAATAAACGTTTTAAACGAGGAAGGCATCTCAGTCCATTATTTCAGTAACAGTGTCTGGGGACCTACGTCACCACAGGTGACACACACAGGGTGGTTCAGGGAGCCTGCAATAGCTGCTCATCACCAGGTACGGCCTGAGTCCAGCCAAACCCTGGACCCTTTTTTTCCCGTGAGACTTGCCGGACCATGTGTCGGCCTCTGGACACAATGACCGCATCTCCTGTTTGCCCTGAGATGGTGTTTCACACGTTTTAGATTTCGGAGCTTAAATTAGCATGTCTGATAAGAGAGACGCATCTGCTCTTGTCAGAGGGGCAGCGGGTGCTGCCCGCTGCAGCCAGGACCGTGACCTCTGTGAGGTAAGGCGAGTCGTTGCTGGAAATTATTTATCACCCGAGTGAGTCATTCCGTTTCAGCAGCCGAACCTCGCGCATCTCATTGACACAGCAATAATGTCCTGTGAACTTCTGATCCAATTAATCATTAATGAGAGGTTTGATGAGCAGAGAAAGGGCCTATTAGGTTAGCTGGTTGTCTTTCTATCACGGTAGCAGGGGGTCAACATTCTGCAAAGGGAAAAAATAAAAGTACTGGTGTTGATCCACTCTTTAAATGAGCCACATCATCTTTGATGTTAAGTAAAGTTAAATAAAATGTTTGGCCACCCCTGAAAACTCGCATGTAAACACACAGACATGCTGTATTTTCTAAAATGTGTGCTTATGGATGCTTTTTAAAAAATCATAATAATTCTTGTGATTTTTATGGTGTTTGCCCTGTGTGAATGTAGTTTAGAATTTTACTGGCCCAGGATAAACTGCAGAAGAAATCATAGTTTTATCTCATGTGATTGGTTCCCTTTTTTTTTTTCAAAATGAAACTGAATTGATATTTTTCTGATTATAAAAGTAATGTGTGCTCATTGCAACAGATCAAGAAAATCAAGGAGCATATTTTTAAAAAGTGGGTACCATCCATAATTCTGACCCTCAGAGGTAATAATTGTTCAGTGTTGGCGTCAAACGCAGTTTGTGCCCTGGGCACCTCTGGGGGCGCTATTCCTGCCTTGATCTACGTGCGTGGCTCTAGAGTTGGGCTGTGCACAGCCCACACTGGACGTTTTTGTATACATGCTTATGTGAATATGTGTTTCTGTGTAATTCTGAAAATGTGTTTATGTTGTTTGAATCCTTTGTTTTCAGTATAGTAAATATTTAATTTGCCTTCCCCAGAGAGACACTTTGGTCATGCTCTGAATCCTTGACAAAGAATATAAAGTCTTGAAGCTCCTAAGCTACTGTCTTTAATTGGTACCTAGAAACGGCTTCTGTAACAGTTGAATATGTTTGTGGTGTTGGAGAGGACTAGACCCACACAGCACAGGGCTGTCTTTCTGCTCTGCCTGAAACAGATGAGCAGGCAAAAGGCAGGGGTACTGGATCCTCACAAGGATCACTCTTGACCCGGGATGTCACTTGTTATGTGACATGATTGCAGCATACCCGGAGAAGCTTCCGCTGATATTTCACCCTCGGAGCTTTGCATATGCGATGCTAATATATTTTTGAGAGTTAAGGCATCAAGCTGTCAATCAATCCAGCTCTACAGCTTGCTGCATTCCGGCTGCATGACTTATTCAGTGTGCCACCTTCTCCAGGGAGCTCAGCTCCCTGGAGACTTATGACTGTTCTCCAAGGAAAAGTTGGGTGATCAGAGGTAAGCCTCACAACCAACCAGTTCTGTGGGACTGGAACCCAGAAAACACTTCAGCAAACAATAGCCATCAGTGATGTTCTTATTGATGATGCTATTCCAGTCACAGAAATCAGCATCCACAAGCGTGTGTGGTTTAGTTTAATCAAGTGGTAGACAGGATAGATGCACACCTGATATAGACAGTAGTACGGAGGGTGAAGAGTTAGTGCAGGGAAGCTGCTAGGTGTGGGCCACCTGACTAGATATTGGTCTATAGAGAGCCACCAGCCATTGGCAGCCCACAGGTGATGGTGGTTAACCATGCTCTTATACTAGGTCAGGCTTGTCCTCAGCATCGTGGTGATATATTTTGCATATTTAAACCATGTGATTTTATCCTGGATTAACCCTGACAAAGCCAGGCCAGGATGGCCCAGCTCAGAGCCTTCTTCCACCATGGAGAGAAGAGGTCCCGTATGTTTCCAGAACTCAACCCGGGAAGAGAGGACATTGAAGTAGTGGAAATATTTCTAGAGAAGAAGTGGAATGGGGTTATCTGGAAGAATATGTGAAGGAGAGTGTTGAGGGGAGAGATGCAAAGACATTCAGATCAGGACAGGTAGCCCAGGTACAGTTCAGTGGGTAACTCGCTCCTTGGAGAAGCCCAGAATAGGCCCATGTTAACATTGGGGCAGAGAGAAGCAGTGGCTGATGGTGAGTCTGTGGCAGGGTTCGTGGCTGCCTGTGATGCACTCACATGATCTGGTGACCCTGTGCATGGGTGTGGAGGTATGGAGAGCTTGTGAATGGGCACCTGTACAAAAGGCCACAAAGTTTTGGGCAGTAATGTGAATGGTCAGGAGGTTGACTCTGGAGAAGAATGCCAACATCTTGCTCCAAATGCTTTTGTGTCTTAGTGGTCATCAGTCTGTTCTCTGGATCAGACACTTCACCACAAGGACCCAACATGGAACCAGGCTCCTGCACATTCCCACCACCAGGAAATCATTTGACCACTCCTACACCACTCCTACACCCAAGTGCCATGTTGGACCAGAGGCAGAGGAAGGGAGGGAAGCCTGAAAGAATGACCGGTTACTCCAGAGAGACTATGTTTAATTTTGTAAGAAGCTACATCTGTCCTTCCAAGTGGCTACACCATTTTGTATTTCCATCAGTATAAGAGTTCCTATTGCTGCACGTCCCAAGAGAATCTAGTGTTGTCAGTGTTCTGGGTTTTGGCCATTCTAATAGGTATATAGTAGTACCTCACTATTGTTTTAGTTTGCATTTCCTGATGACATATGACGTGGAGCATCTTTTCATATGTTTATTTACCATCTGCATATCTTCTTTGGTGAGGTGTCTGTTAAAATCATTGGCCATTTTTTAAAAAAAATGAATCATTTTCTTATCGTTGAGTTTTAAGAGTTCTTTGTGTATTTTGGGTAACAGTCCTTTATTAGATGTGTCTTTGGCAAATATTTTCTCCCACTATGTGGCTTATCTTCTCCTTCTCTTGACATTGTCTTTTGAGGAGCAGAATTGTTTAATTTTAGTCAAGTCCAGCCAATCAGTTCTTTCTTTCAGGAATTGTGCCTGTGGTGTTGTATCTAAAGACTCATCTTCATACCCAAGGTCATCTAGGTTTTCTCCTATGTTATATTCTAGGAGTTTATAGTTTCAGGTTTTACATTTAGGTCCATGAACCACTTTGAGTTAATTTTTGTGAAGGGTTTAGAGTCTGTGTCTGGATTCATCTTTCTGTATGTGGATGTCCACGTGTTCCAGTGCCATTTGTTGAAAAGACTGTCTTTGCTCCATTACATTGCCTTTTCTCCTTTGTCAAAGATCAGTTGATTATATTTATGTGGGTCTTTTGGGGGCTGTCTGTGATGTCCCATTGATCTATATGTCTATCCTTTCACCAATACCACGTTGTTTTGATTACTGTAGCTTTATAGGTCTTGAAATCAAGTAGGGTAAGCCCTACAACTTTATTCTTCTCCTTCAATATTGTGTTGGCTATTCTGTTTTTTTGTTGTTGTAGTTACTTTGTGGGTTTTTTTTGCCTCTCTGAGTAACCTATAGAATCAAGATAACTTGCTGGGATTTTGATTGGAATTGAATTGAATCTCTTGAGCAAATTGGGAAGAATTGACATCTTGACAATACTGTGTCTTCCTATCTATGAGTAGAAATATCTCTGCATTTATGTGGTTCTTTGGTATCATTCATCAGGGTTTTGTAATTTTTCTCATATAGATCTCATACATATTTTGTTTGGTTTATACCAAGCTATTTCATTTTGGGGGGGTGCTAATGTAATGTTTTGTATTTTTAATTTAAAATTCCACTTCGTTATTGGTGGCAAAATGAAATACCATTAAATTTTGCATATTAACCTTGTATCCTGAACCTTGCTGTAATGGATTATTGGTTCCAGGATGTTTGGGTGGACTCTTCCATATTATCTATGTAGACAATCATATCATTTGTGATCAAGGTCAACCTTATTTTTTTTTTTCTTCTTACCAGGCTGTATGCTTTTTTTTTTTTTTTTTTTTTTTCTTTTCTTGTCTTATTGCATTAGCAGGTACTTCCATAATGTTGAAAGGAGTGGTGAGAGAGGACATCCTTGCCTTGTTCCTGATCTTATTGGAAATGCCTCAAGTTTCTCACACTTAAGTATAATGCTAATTGTAAGGTTTTTTGTAAATACTCTTTATCAAGTTGATGAAGCCCCCCTTCTATTTCTAGTTTACTGAGAGTGTTTATCATGAGTTGATGTTGGATTTTGTCAAATGTATTTTGTCCATCTATTGATATAACCATGATCTTTTTTTAGTCTGTTTATGTGATTAATTACAGTAACTGATTTTTGAGTGTTGAAGCAGCCTTGCATAACTGAGATAAATTTTACTTAATTGTTTTGTTAATTTTTTTATACACTGTTGGATTTACTTTGGTACTATTTTGTTGAGAATTTTTGCGTCTATGCTCATGAGAGATATTGGGCTGTCATTTTCTTTTCTTATAATGTGTTTGTCTGGTTTGGTATTAGTGTAATGATGGCCTCATAGAATTAGTTAGGAAGTATTTCCTCTGTTTCTATCATCTGAAAGAGATTATAGAGAATTGGTAAATTTTTTTCCTTAAATGTTTGGTAGAATTCATCTATGAACCCATCTGGGTCTGGCACTTTCCGTCTTGAAAGGTTATTAATTATTTATTCATTTTTAAGAAATTACAGGCCTATTCATATTTCTTCTTGTGTGAGTTTTGGCAGATGATGTCTTTGAAGAAATTGGTTCATTTCATCTGGGTTATCAAATTTGTGGGCATAGAGTTGTTCATAGTATTTATTTATCATCTTTTTTTTTTTTCTTTTGCGGTACGCAGGCCTCTCACTGCTGTGGCCTCTCCCACCATGGAGCACAGGCTCTGGACGTGCAGGCCCAGCAACCATTGCCCATGGGCCAAGCCACTTTGCAGCATGTGGGATCCTCCCAGACCGGGTCACGAACCCATGTCCCCTGCATCGGCAGGTGGACTCTCAACCACTGTGCCACCAGGGAAGCCTATTTATCATCTTTTTAATATCCATTCATCTGTAGCTATGTTTTCTCTTTTCTTTCTGATATTAGCAATTTTTGTCCTCTCTCTTTTTTTCTTTGTAAGCCTGGCTAGAACTTTATTGCTTTCATTTATCTTTTCAAAGAACTAGTTTTTGGTTTTATTGATTGGTTTCATAGAATTGGTTTCATGATTTTATCTATTCACTTCTTATTTTCATTGACTTCTGCTCTAATTCTTATTATTAATTTTCTTTGGCTTACTTCGGGTTTAATTTGCTCTCCTTTTTCTTTCCTAAGATGGAAATTTGGATTATTGATTTTGGATCTTTTTTCTCTCTAATATTAATTCAGTGTTATAAATTACCCTCTAAGCACGTTCCACAAATTTTGATAAGTTGTATTTTCATTTTTATTTAATTAAAAATACTTTTTTACTCTTCAGATTTTTTCTTCAACTCATATGTTACTTAGGAGTGTGTTTTTAAATATTTGTGTATTTGGGAATTTTCCAGTTATGTTTGTGTAATTTACTTCTAGTTCAATTCGGATGTGGTCTTTCAAATTTTAAAGGCATGTTTTATGGCCCAGTGTGGTCTATCTGGTGAATGTTCCATGTGAGCTTGAGAAGAATGTGCTGTTATTGGATGAAGTAGTCTATAGATGTCAATTATATCCAGTTGATTGATGGTGTCACTGAGTTCAGCTATGTCCTTACAGATTTTCTGCCTGCTAAATTTGTCCATTTGTGATAGAAGGATGCTGAAGTTTCCAACTATGGTAGTGGATTCATCTTTTTCTCCTTGCAATTCTGTTAGTTTTTGTCTCATGTAGTTTGATGCTCTGTTTTAGGTACACACATGTTAAGGATTTTTATGTCTTCTTGAAGAATTGGCCTCTTTATCATTATGTAATGCTCTTCTTTATCCCTGATAAGCTTTTTGCTTTGAAGTCTCTTCTGTCTTAAATTAATATAGCCACTCTTACTTTCTTTCGATTAGTGTTAACATGATATATTTTTCTCCCTCTATTTACAGGCATACCTCAGAGATATTTCAGGTTTGGTTTCAGATTACTGAAGTAAAGCAAATATCACAATAAAACAAGTCACACAAATGTTTTGGTTTCCCAGTGCATATAAAAGTTGTGTTTATACTATACTGTAGTCTATTAAGTGTACCATAGCATTATGTCTAAAAAACAATGTACATACCTTAATTAAAAATACCTTATCACCAAAAAATACTAACCATCTTCTGAGCCTTCAGCAAGTCATAATTTTTTGCTGGTGGACAGTTTTGTCTCAATGTTGTTGGCTGCTTGCTGATCAGGGTGGTGGTTGCTAAAGGCTGGGATGGCTGTGGCAATTTCTTAAAATAAGAGAAGAATAAAGTTTGCCCTATCAATTGGCTCTTCTTTTCACAGACGATTTCTCTGTAGCTTGCAATGTTGTTCAATAGCATTTTACCCACAGTAGATCTTCTTGCAAAATTGAAGTCAGTCCTCTCATACACTGCTGCTGCTTTATCAACCAAGTTTATGTAATATTCTGAATCCTTTGTTATCACTTCAACAATTTTTATAGCATCTTCACCAGTAGATTTTGTCTCAAGGAACCACTTTCTTTGTTCATCTATAAGAAGCAACTCCACATGTGTTAACATTTTCTCATGAGATTGCAGCAATTCAGTCACATCTTCAGGCTCCACTTCTAATTCTATTTCTGTTGCTATTTCCAGCACATCTGTACTTACTTCCTCCACTGAAGTCTTGACCCCTTCAAAGTCATCCATAGGAGTTGGAATCAACTTCTTCCAAACTCCTATTAATGCTGATATTTTGACCTCTTCCCATGAATCACAAATTTTCTTAAGGGCATATAGAATGGTGAATCTTTTCCAGAATGTTTTCAATGTACTTTTACTCACATCCATCAGAGGAATCACTATGTATGGAAGCTATGGCCTTATGAAATGCATTTCTTAAATAATAAGACTTGAAGATGGAAATTATTCCTTGATCCATGGACTGCAGATGGATGTTGTGTTAGCAGGCATGAAAAAACATTAATCTCATTGTACATCTCTATCAGAGCTCTTGGGTGACCAGGTGCATTGTCAGTGAGCAGTAATATTTTGAAAGAAAACTTTTTTTAAAATTTTCTGAACAGTAGGTCTCAACAGTGGGCTTAAAATATTTAGTAAACAATGCTGTCGGGCTTTGTTGTTCCATTCATAGAGTGTAGGCAGAGTAGATTTAGCATAATTCTTAAGAGCCCTAGGATTTTCAGAATTGTAAGTGAGTACTGGCTTCAACTTAAAGTCACCAGCTGCATTAGCCCCTAAAAAGAGGGTCTGCCTGCTTTGAGGCTTTGAAGACAGGAACTGACCTCCTCTCTAGCTATGAAAGTCTTAGATGTCATCTTCTAATAGAGGGATGTTTTGTCTGCATTGAAAATCTGTTGTTTAGTACAGCCACCTTCATGAGTTATCTCAGCTAGATCTTCTGGAGAACTTGTTGCAGCTCCTACACCAGCACTTGCAGCTTCACCTTGTGCTACTGTGTTATAGAGACGGCTTCTTTCCTTCAACCTCATGAACCAGACTCTGCCAGCTTCAAACTTTCCTTCTGCAGCTTCCTCACTTGCCCTCAGCCTTCACAGAATTAAAGAGTTAGGGCTTTGCTCTGATTAGTCTTTGGCTTAAGAGAATGTTGTGGCTGGTTTGACCTTCTCTCCAGACCACTCAGACTTTCCATATCAGCAGTAAGGCTGTATTGCTTTCCTACCATTCATGTGTTCACTGAAGTATCAATTTTAATTTCCTTCCAGAATTTTCCTTTGCCTTCAGAGCTTGGCTAACTGTTTGGCACAAGAGGCCCAGCTTTCAGCTTATCTCAGCTTTCAACAGGCCTTCCTCACTCAGCTTAATCATTTCTAGCTTTTGATTTAAAGTGAGAGATGTGCGACACTTCCTTTCACTTGACCACTTAGAAGCCATTGTAGGGTTATTAATTGGCCTAATTTCAGTATTCTTGTGTCTCGGAATAGGGAGGCCTGAGGAGAGGAAGGGAGCATGGGGAGCAGTGAAGACACACACCACATTTATCAACTATGTTTGCCATCTTATACGAGCACAATTCTTGGTGTCCCAAAACAATTACAACAATAACATCAAAGATCACTGATCATGGATCACCATAACACTTATAATCATAGTGAAAAGTTTGAAATATTGAAAGAATAACCAAAATGTGACAGAGGCATGAATGAACAAATGCTGTTGAACAAATGATCCCATAGACTTACTCTATGCAGGCTTGTAACAAAGCCTTCTATTTGTGAAAAACACAATATCTGTGAAGCACAATAAAACAAGCACAATAAAACAAGGTATGCCTTTGTGTCTTTATAATCAAAGTGTGTTTCATGTAGACAAAACATACTTGAGTCTTGTTTTTTTATCCACTCTGATAATCTCTGTCATTTAATTGGGTGCCTTTAGTCATTGATGCACAAAGTGATTATTGATATAATTGGATTATTAATTAATATATTCTTTACTGTTTTGTTGCTCTTGTTTTTGTTCCTATTTTTGTCTTCCATACTTTTTCTACTTTTTGTGGTTTTGAGTACTTTTTATGATTCCATTTTCTCTCCTTTCTTAACATGTCAGTTATACTTCTTCATTTTTTTTTTTTTCAGTGATTGTGACTAAAAAAATGACTAAAAATAGTGACTTTAATTTTTTTAGTGATTATAGAGTTTGCAGTGTATATTTACAACTAATCTAAGTCCACTTTCTAATTTCAAATATATTATACCAGTTCATAAGTAATACAAGTACCTTAAAACAACAAAAAAAAAAGATCTTAATTGCTCCCTCTCATATTTTGTATCAATATCATCATTCATTTTACTTATATATAAGTATATATAAGTTACATTTTACTTACTTATACTTTATATATGAGCATATGTAAGCATATGTATATACTTATAAGTGTACATATATATGTATAAGTATATATACATAAGATATATACATAAGCATAAACAATCAGGCACATTGTTACTATTATTTTAAACAAACAGTTATCTGTTAGATCAACTAAGAGTAAAAAATAAAAGTTTTTATTTTATCTTCACTTATTCCTTCTTCAGTGCTCCCTTTCTTTATGTAGATATGAGTTTCTCACCTATGCCACGCTCTTTTTTTCTAAAAACTTCCCTCAACATTTCTTGCAAGGCAGGTCTACTGGCAACAAGTTTCCTCAATTTTTGTTTGTTTGAGAAAGTCTTTATTTTCTCTTCACTTTTGAAGGATACTTTTTCAGGTACAGATTTCTGGGTTGTTGTTGTTTTTCTCTGATCATTTAAAACATTTCACTGCCCTCTCTTCTTGTTTATAAGCAGAGAAGAATTTGGATGAAATTCTTATCATTGTTCTTCTATAAGCAATAAACATTTTTCTTCTGGTAGCTTTCAGCATTTTTTTTTAAACTTCAATTTTCTGTAGTTTGGAGGTGACATGCAGAGGTGTACATTTTTTTTTTACGATTTATCATTAGTGTTCTCTAAGCTGCCTGTATATGTGGTTTGGTGAATGACATTAATTTGAGGACATTCTCAGTCATTATTGTTTCTTATTTTTTTTGGGGGGGGATGTTTCTTTCTTTTTTCCCTTTCTGGTATTTCCATTACAGGCATGTTATATCTTTTGTAGATGTCTTGCTGTTCTTGGATATTCTGCTCTATCTTATTTCTTCTCTTTGTTTTTCTAGTTTTTGTTTTCATATTTTTTTGACTGTGCTGGAAGCTTGCAGGATCTCAGTTCTATGATCAGGGATTGAATCCAGGCCACAGAAGTGAAAGTCCAGAATCCTAACTACCAGGTTATCAGGGAACTCCCTGTTTTCCAGTTTTTGATGTTTCTATTGATTTATCTTCAAGTACAGAGAGCCTTTCTTCCACCATGTCCAGTCTACTAAGAAGTCCCTCAAAGGCGTTCTTCATTTCTGTTATGGAGTTTTTGATCTCTAGTATTTCTTGTTGATTCTTTCTTTGTACTTCCATCTTTCTGCTTCTGTTGCCCATCTATTCTTTCCTGCTGTCTACTTTATCCAGTGGAGCCCTCAACATATTAGTCGTAGTTGTTTTAAATCCACAGGCTGATCATTCCAACATCCTTGTCATGTTGAGCATCCCTGGTTCTGATGCTTGCTCCAGCTCTTCAAATTGTGTTTTTTTGCCCTTTAGTGTGTCTTGTAATATTTTTTTCTTGATAGACTTCATGTACTGGATGAAAGGAACTGCTGTGTTTCTAATGTGGTGGAAAGAGTGGGTGGAGGGGAAAGTTCTCTGGTCCTCTGATTAGGTCCTAATGCTGTAGTGAGTTTGCACCTCTGGTCTGTGAGTTCCACACACATGCTCAGTGTTTCTCCCTCCTTAGATCAGACAGGATGGCTGGAGTGGGTTGTATTTGGATTTTTCCCTTCTCTCACTTGGAAAGCTAAAGGTGGCTGGAGGGGAGCATTTCTCTTCACGGACATCATGAGGCTCTGGTCCTCCTCCAGCAGGTGAGGCTCAGGTTGACTGGTTTCTCTTAGTCAGGTCTTGCTAAGGAAAATGGAGGGCTCTGGCTCCTTTTCCACTTCCCCTGCTGGAAGCATGAGGGCACTTTCCTCCAACACTTGCTGTGGGGGCTTCTGGTAATTCCCACAATATTGTGAAGATCCCCCTGTGATTGGGTCCCTTTGGACATTTTAGCTCTCAAAATTGTCCGTACCAAACCCTCAGCAATTCTTCAATTACAGTCCAGGTTTTCCTGCCTTGTCATTTGTTCCTGGGATGGCCTTGTGAGTCTCCTCCAGTAAAGCCATGACTCTGTTTCATGTGTCTGTCTTGCCAACCTTTCAGGTAGCACTTTCTCCTGTGTCCTCACCTCTCATAACATGGATCTATAAAGATCCAAGAAGGATTTGTGATTGTTCAGTCTGTTCAGCGTTTTAATTGTTGTTAGGTTGGATTGGCAACCTCCAAGCTCCTTACCAAGAGGTTCTTAAACCAACAAAAATAATTTGCCTAACAACACATATAAAGGTGGGACTGATACTATATTAAAGAAATAAGAGGAGCAAATAATGTTGAAACTGTAATTATTTTCTCATACAGAGATTATATCTCAAACTATGTCTACTTGACAGTAAGTAAAGTGGAGATTCAGTAAATATCTTGTTATTCAGTCAAGAAGAGTCAACTCGATTTTATCAAGCCAAGCAATTTAACTCTAAGAACATAATGACCTGAATCAGTTATCTACCAGGAATAAATTAACCAGCTAATCATTAATTTTTTACTTAATTTCCTCTTGTTGCAGCCTTAGATTAGATAATACAAACCTGTTACTTCCTGAAACTCACAAAACATTTATGTTTATTCCAAAGGTTCATTTGTCACAAGAAAATTATTAGATTAGATTTTAACATTGAGCCACAATTGAGTAATGGATATTAGAGCAGTCTTTCCACCATGACCAGCCATAAAACTTGACAAAATACAGGAGGCAGTGGTTTTCAGTCCATGTACAAGAAGACAGGCAAGAGGAGCAGGTAAGTCCCATGATCCAGGTCTCACCTGGGGACAGTCCACTTCCCACCTCAAAAATGTAACAAGTTTGATGCATGTAGTGGAAAACATTAGGCATAAAGTGAGAAGTCGGGAGTGTGAAGATGTAGGATATTGAATCTAAATAACTTTTGAGTAAACACTAAAAAACAATAATAAAGAGTTGTAAGTAAGAAGGTAATAGATGAAATAAAAAGAAAACTAAAACTTTTAACCCAAACAAAATAGCAATAGAATAACAAAAGAACAAAAAGCAGGATGGATACATGAGAACTGAAATGATAGTAAAATGGTAGACTTTACCCAAATGTAATACAAGTACATTAAATCTAAGTGAGCTAAACATGTACATTATAAGGCAGAGATTTTAGGCTGGCCAAACCCAACTAAATTTTATCTGTAAGAAGTGTGTTTTACATATAGAGATAAATACTGAAAGTAAAAGGATACCTTTTACTGAAAGTAAAAACAAACATAAGAAAGCTCATGTGCTTGTACCATCAGACAGAATGATAAACTGGACTCCATCAGCTTAAAAATGTTATTTATGCTCCTCAAAACACAATGCCAAGAGCGTGAAGAAGCAAGCCAAAGCCTGGGAGAAAGAGTTACAACACATACATATGACAAAAGACTTGTACCCAGAATTTTTATACATGGATAAAATCTGGGTACATATATGAATACATATATGCATATATTTCACAACTATATGTGTACCTATGTATATGTATACATACACACATATGTATGTATATATATTTGTGGAATATATAGGCATAGACATACATACTGACATATATGTATACAAACAAAAACAATGATGAAAAATAATTTCTCAAAGACAAATACCATATTATCTTATATGTGGAATCTAAAGAAACAAACAAACAAAAAAACAAACTTGTAGATACAGAGAATAGATTGGTGACTGCCAGAAGCAGGAGCGGGGTGGGCAAAAATGGGTAAGGGAGTCAAAAGGTACAAAATTCTAGTTATAAAACAAATGAGTCCTGGGGACTATAGTTAATAATACTGTATTGTGTAAAAAAACTTCTTTTAACAGTACAAACATTCTAATTAAAGAATGTGCAAACTATTTGCATAGATATTTCTCAAAAGAAGATAATAAATGCTGATCAGCGTATAAAAGATGTTCCCCATCACGAATTGTCAGGTATAAGCATATTAAATTTGTAATGATCCCACATCTCACTAAAATTTAAAAGATTAAATGTGTGAAATGTTGAAGAGGGCAGAGCAAATGGAACTCTTATACTCTACTTGTGGGCATGTAAAATAGTACATTCATTTTGTAAAGCAAAGTTTTTTAAAGTTAACTTCATAAAGTTAAACATACATTCAGTACATGACCCACTCCTAACTATTTACTTCAGAGAAATGAAAAGTTTTGTCCATAAATCTAGCGTGTACAAGAATGTTCACATCAGCTTTATTCAGAATAGCCCCAGACTAGAAACAGCCCACTTGTCTATCAGTAGATGGATGGATAAACACATGGCAGTATTCATACAATGGAAGAATATTCAGCTATAAAACAAATGAGTTACTGATCACACACAGGTGTACACCTCACGGCCATGATGTTGAGCAAACCAGCCCAGACACAAGGGAGTAAATACTGTATAATTCCATTCATGAGAAATTTTATGGCAGGAAAAATGATTCTGAATGGAGAGAAATCAGACCAACATTGGCCTGAGGAGGGGTCTATTGGTGGGAGGAGACACAAGACAACTTCCTGGAGATATTAAAATGTTCTACATTTTGATGGCAGTAATTTCTCAGGAGTCTATCAAAACCCATCAAATCATATACTTCAAATGTGTGAATTTTATTATAGGTAAATCACACTTCAAGAAAGTTGATTTAAAAATCATTAGGCCAAGTGAGAGTTCCCCAAACCACCTAGCTTCTCTCTGCCATGATTTCTGCAAATGTGGGCGCTGTCCTGCGTAAAACACAACCAGGTACAGCAACAAAATTGGGGGCAGGTGATCACCTGCCTTGACTGTGTTTGGTCAGATCTGAAGACCTGTGGTAGTATGTCTCAGAAAGTTGGCAACCAAGGGCTAATCAGATTCTAACAGATTCAAAACTTCCACCAGGCTCTCCCCACCACCAAGCTGGGAAGGACATTGAGAGTAGACCTATTGTTTGGAAGATCCAAAAAGTAAAATTCTTCCATCCAAGACTGACTTATCTACAGGATGTGACTGTACTAATATATTCTAACATTCTGTGAATCTTCGCTGATTGTCACACATGACCGGGCACCATGGACTCCCTATTTGGAAATTTCTAAATTTTCATTAGGGATGTAATTTTCTTGTAGTTACCTGAAACATCAGTTATTAAGGCTCAATTACATTTTGCCCAATTATGCTTTTGATTTACTGCTTAAAGCAGCCTGCATTATCCAGAATATATTTGTTAACCTCACTGACAATTTACGTGGTCTATAGTTTACTGGCTTCATAAATTCGGAGGTGTTACTAATTTTGCTTCTTTATTTTTTTCCAAAACCCACAGAGCCTAATGTTTCTACCTGGCTTAGATTATTGTTTTGTCATTAAAATTTGTTCTGGCTCCTTCCCAGCTCCTCCATCAGTATGTTATAGTCTCACAATTAAAATGTCTAATTTATTTCCTCATGTTCCGGATGTTATTGAAATTGGCTAGCGCTCTCTAGAAAGGATGCCAAAGTCTTATAGGCACTAACAAAACGTTTTGTCTCCTTTTATTTTTCTGTTTTCATCATACTAACAAAATAAAATATTTAACCTAGAGTCAGATGGAAATCCATTTACCTTTATTTATTTTAGAGAGAAACTACATTGAGACTTTAAATAAAATTGCTTTTATGATTTTCCATTGAGGAAGGAAGTGTTGCTATAAAATGCAATGTTAAGATGTTAATTTTAATAAAGCAGTAACTTTAAAAGATAGTTCATGGCTATCGATAATGCTTGAAAGGAAGGGAGTAGTTTATCTTCATTGTATCTTTCGGCTGATATGTCTATCAATTATTAACCTGTTTAGCAGAATAACAGTTTTGAAATTTAAAAAATGGAACCTGAAATTGAATTGTGTTGCTTTGCCACTTAAGGGTGACTTAGTGAAGTTTTATTCATTCCTGATGTAAACTTTTAAAATTAATTGAAATAATGGTTAAATTCCTCCCAAGAAAAGCTGGGTCTAAACACGCGGGGCAGAGCAGAGTCACTGGTGGATGTGGAGGCTCTGTGTCTTGCGTGGCTGGTGAGGATGGCAGCTGGTGAGGCTCCCAGAATCAGTCCTCAAGCTTCCTACATATCATGGCTCACAGATACCATCCTGCGGGTCAGGAGGGGAGGTGGTGTCACAGAAAGCTAGAACCAAGCATTTCTACATTCATTTATTCTGCAAATGTTTACTGAGATCCTGCCAGGCTCTGGGCTACATCCAGTGCTGAAAGCAAAGCAACTGGCCCTGCCTTCGGGGAGACTCCAGTCTAGAGGGGACATAACTGGGCAGTGCTGGAGGAGACAGTGGGGATGAGAGAAGGCCATCTCATCAACCGCTAAGTTTGGGTTGACTTGTTACACAGCAGTCATGGGCATCTGTTCTGGCTGCCATGTAACAAGTCAACCCAAAATTAGTGTCTTCAGACTTCAGTGCCATTGAAGCACTCGGGTTCTGTGGGCTCCTGGGGATCAGCCAGGCGGTCAGGGCTTGCTGAGGTCAGAAGTTGCTGGGGCTGGAGCCGCCTGAAGACTCCTGGCCAGGTGTCCAAGATGACGGCCTCACATGTCTGGCGTTGATTCTGGCCGTGGATTGGGCGCTCAGCTGTCAATGAGAACCTGCAGGATGGCCACTCCCTATGCTGGGCCTTCTCATACCATAGACGTTGCCAGAGGGAACATCCCAAGAGTAAACACCAAGAGGAAGCTGCCAGGCTAGCAAAGGCGATATCCAGGCTGTTACAGTGTTACCTAGGCTGAGCTGGGTTGGTCAAGCGGTCATGGGACCCTCCCCATGCAGTGGGGTTAAAAAACAAAAAAACCCTCATCTCATGTTGGGAGAGGGGTAAGGTCCCATTGCAGAAGGAGGTAGTGGGGCCGTCCACTCTGGAAAATAAAATTATCACTGGATCTAAGAAAGCTCCTGTGAATGAGTGAGGTTTATTCTGAGACCATCAAGTTAATGAGGTAAATTAAACACTATCATGTTAGTCTGCAAAGGATGCACACACCTTTACATATATTAGCTCATCTATAGTCCTTATAATCTCCCTGAGAGATGGCTAATGCTATTATTTTCATGTTACAGAAAAGGAAACTGACACAAGACATGAAGCAACTGCTAAGTTCACGTGAGTATTAAGAGTCCAGAACCTCCTACGTGGTGATGGGTTACACTGCTAGATTTATCTTTACTGTGTGGCCAAGTGGGTACCGCTGAGCAGGGGTGAACCAGAGGAGCAGGAGGATGAGGGCTCCAGGGCTGTAAACAGTCAATGAGGATCTCAGCACAGAACTGGTTAGGTGAGGGGGAAGCAGGGAAAGAAGCCTTGAGTAACTGAAGGATGGTGGGGAGCACAGGGGAATCATAGGGGCGGGCATGTCCTGGGAGGCTCTGGAAGCATCTCTGGGAGTTTAGATGTTCTTCTTGATGAGAAGGAAACTGAAATATTTTACGCAGGGGAATTCTGTGACCAGATGCGCGGTTTCCAAAGATCAGTCTGGCTGCTGTGTGGAGGATGGATTGAAGGGTGAATGGGTATCAAGAAAGAGGAAGACCAAGGGTGAGACTAGGGTGGCATCAGGAGAGATAAGGGCAAGTGGATGTGTTTAGTGTCTGTATCTGCAGGACATGTGGATGGATGCTGGAGGGGGATGTCCTGTGTTCTGTGGTCTCAGGGTTCTATAATGAAACTCGGGTTGATGGTTGTTTCTAAGATGGGGAACACTATATAAGAGGCAGATTTGGAGAGAAAACCAAAGGTTTTTGGTCTACTTTCTCACTTTACTCCACAGGAAGTCTGTGCTAAAGGCAGGAGGACATTTTTAGCTTTTCCATGGTATGTTAGACTACATGCTTTGAGCTCCTGTGCTCAGGCGCACCTCGCTCTCTAGGGGCTGACGTCTCCAGTCTTGGACAACATGGCCAAAACCCAATCACACTTTCGCTTGGGCAGGAGTCGGGTTTGCAGGTAACATGGGGCTGAAGACGCGGTCATCACACAATTCTTGACACTGGCCCTGAAGACCTGGAGCACCCTTTTGTAGGTGTCACATGATCCGGCCAGCTGGAAGCTGGGTCTCAGCAGAGAAGGTCGGGTGGGGTGGAGGAAGGGAGGGAAACTTGTGTGGTTAGAACGCTGTGAGAGAGTGCGGGGTCGGGGGGTACGGGAAAGGAGCAGGGGTAGGGTTCATTACTGTCCTTCCTATGTTGAGATTCTCTTCAACAGTGTGTCTTTCTGACGATTAAAAAAAAAGGCTAAAGAAAACACTGACCCTGTTATTAAGTTGTGGTTAAAGCCAACTTTGCGTAAATACAAGTGTTGCTCTTCAGCTGTCCCGAGAGAGGTGCCGGGGCTGTCAGCGAGGTGGGCTGCAGTGGGATTTTGCTGGGTTGCTAGTTAAAGAAGAGATGTCTCATCCTTATGAATCTACCAGTTTCCTGGAGGTAACAACTCTGTAACTGTGGACAGAACAATACTTTGTCTTCCAAGATCTTGGAAAAAAAAAATCTAGCATCCTTTAAATTGGGTTTGTAGATTGTCATTTCCTCTTTGAGGCTGACATTCTAGACGGCTTCAAAGTAGCTCTTTCAGTTTTGAAGCAGGCCAGATAGGTGCATTTCGTTGACTTTCTTTCAGATCTTGATGCTGGGAGAATAATTTCGTATTGGTGTTTATTTTGCTCTAAATTAGCTATTTGCTTATTGACCCAAAATAGTTATCATCTCAGCTGGAGATATATTGGAACTCTGGTTGCCAAACAAATATTCAGCAAAAGATGAATAAAAGCATATGGGGAGGAAAACCCTACCAAGTCTGGCCTGCCGGCGCTCTCAAGGCGTTCTGGCCAACAGCCATGTGCCCCGCTGAACACAGGCATCAGGATGACAGTGATCGATTCGACAGCCGGGCGGTGTTAATGATGCTCAGTGCTGATGGCTGAGCCACTTCACGGTCATTTGCATTTCCATTTATCATCTCTGCATTTATCATTGTGAAGAGGACGCCAGAGCTAATTAAAGTCTGGGCTAACAGGGTGACCTGGGAATCTGGTGGCCACCAACACCCAGGAAGGCCTGGGAAAGTTTCTGGCAGGAAGGACACCAACCTTACACCAAATCCAATTAACTTAATTTTTCAGGAAGACATCCGAGGCTCTTCCACTGGAGTAAACTGGAGGATTTTAAGCACATCTCAGAGTTTACGCTTAAAACGAGGGCTGGGTGACACACAGGACAGCTGTCCTTCTGTGGCTCACCTGCACCCAACACCACTTTTGAAAATCCTTACATTTAAAAAAACTCCGAAGCATAGAAACCTCATGGTTTTGATTTGTGTGGCATCGCACACTTCTCTATTGTAGTTACAGAATATTTTTTTTTTAATTTGCTACAAATTTAATTCAAAAGATAAATTCTGGACCATTTATTCCCTGTTTCCAAGCAAAATCACTGGTGCCCATACTCAGAATAAAATGGGACTCTTCTAAGTCAGTTGTGGTGTAAATACTGCACAAGTTGTGACTTCCAAAGTCTATTTTCACCGTGTGTGTAAAGTTTCCTCCATACATTTTCATTAGTATGTCTATTCCCCCTTAGTATCCATGACAACAAATGGCATCATTAAAGGATGGGATTTAATTTTTCCTTGATGAGTTTTAATTAGAGACTGACATCCTGATTCCTCTCCCCACTGCATACCAGATCTGCAATAGGTCATTCTGCAGGGTTCATCTCAAGTCTTCATCCCGAGATTGATCTGGGAAATTTGAAGATGGCCTTGGAGAAAGCTCTCTGTGGAGGAAATAGAGGGGCTTGATGGGAGAAGGCTGCTCTTGACCTTTGGTAGAACTGGGGGGAGCCTCTGAGGGTCCCCCTCACCTTCTGAGTGGAAAAGGGTGGCCCCACACTGCCCTGACTTGATAATGTATGTAACACAAAGAGGGAGATCATTAGTGCCACATTTAATGATATTGATTCCAAAGGATGATTTTGTCCCAATTTAAGGCAACGCTTAAAAGAGGCTTTTCTCCCTGTGGAATGAGGAAGGGGTGTATTTCTTGGAGGAAAGTGGGAAATGACATTTGTGCCCATCCTGTACCAGTCATGGCACTAGACCCTTGATGGGGAGCACATAGTTCTCTCTACACCATACACTTGGGAGTGACAGCTCGTTGGTCATGGGGATGAGGAAACCATGAGTCAGAGAAGGACCGTCAGCTCTCCAGGCAGCTTAGTGGTGTTCAAGACCAGGTCTTCTGTCCCGGACACCAGGGCTATGCCTTCATCCCCACTGTGCCCCTCAAGCCGAGGGTTTCCATCCCAGGTTATCTCACCAATGTCCCCGTGGGGTGGATGGGTACAGGGGGAAGGTCCCATTCCTGCTTGTAGTCAGAGAAGTGGTCATGTGGTGGCCAGGGCACATGGACCATGGGTCCACGTCACCACAGTGAGGTTGAGTACAGAATCCTCCAATTCAGTTGTGATGGAGCTGGGGGCTGCACAGGAGAGCTGTACCAAGCAGGGAGCTGTAGGTACTAGCATCCGTTATTTTTCCATTCTCAGTGGTGTGAAGCCATCCAAAGGACTGCATCCAAGAAAGGGAAAGAGTGAGAAATAATGAAGGCATAAATAGTAATTTTCAGAAATGACAGTCTGCTTCTTCCTCACATATTTTAAGCTGACAGTGTAATCAAGGGGCTAGACATGGTCTGCTTTGCTTGGTTCTTCCCCCTCTGAACACTGGACACCCGCAATTCATAGCAAGTAGAGCCCAGAGCTTTCCCAGCTCCTTCACTCTGGGGCTGGGTCTTTCCCTCTGATGTGAGTCCCAGGACCCAAGGGGCCACAGAGCTTCAATCATGGCTGGCTGTGTCTCCAAGCCCTGCACAGGGTTAGGTGCACAGTAAATGTGTAGCCAGTATTTGTGGAATGAATGGTGGGTGGATGGATGGATGGATGGACAAACTTGGGGCCCTCAACCCAACTTTTACCTGATGTACACAGAACGCGCAATGGCTACTCTAAGCCAGCCTGTACCTAACTCCTGCTCTGAGTCCTCTCCTGGTTAAACAGTGCCCTGGCTCCCATGTGGTTCAAGTACCTGCTTGAGGGTGAGGGTGGTCACCTGCTGTTAGCACCACCTAGAATTAGCATAACCATCAGACAGGGCATCTGGAATTCAGATGTGGTCCCCACCTCTGCCTCTCTCCCTATTTCGCAGCCAGGGCCCAACTGGTGCCAACTGATCACGAGCCTCTAGTACTTGTGCTCTGTCATAAAGGCAGATTTCCCAATGAAAGGCTGTGTGATACAATAATCAGAAATAGATATTTCATGAAGAAGGATAAAGGTCAACAGTGGTGAAATTAGCTTCCTTTATTAGCAACTGAATCAATCTTAATCTAAGTCTGCTATTTTGAACATTGTGTTTTCTTACTAATTTATCTTACAAATGAGCTATTATTCGGGATTTAAAATTAGGGGCACATAGAACTGAAGTGGTCTGGGCAGAGCTAAACTCTTCTGAACTAGATGTGAACATTTAGCAGGAGGAACACAGAACTTCACCAGGCTCACCATTAATTATCTTCCTCTTCATTAAACCACTAGCCTTGCAGTTCACCAAAGATATAAAGAGACTGATTTTCCATTTCATAATTTGATTCCAGAAAGTCCAGTCCTCAAAGTACATGAACTTCTCCTGGGAGGAAGTTAAGCACCATTGTTATCGACATGGCCGTCAGCATCATCAAGATACATTTATTAAGGATGTAACTGTGCAGAACGCTGAGTTAGATGGTGAACAGAGAATTAGGTAAACTGAATTCTTTGTCTTCTATGACCATATTGGCTGTGCAAGAGGGTGAATAAAATGGGAAACCAAGAGAAGAAATAAGAGAATGAAACAAACCACTGCGGACGTCATTTTACATGGGATGAGTCATAAGAAAGGGGAAAATCCCAGCCTGGTGGGCGGAGGGGAGTTGGAAGGGTAACTAAGTATCGTTACCGCTCACCTGAGCGGGGGCAGGGCTACCAGGCAACCTCCAATGTTTCTGGCAGATGCTGTACTGGGAAAGAGATCTCAGGTGCCACCAAAGTGCTGAGGAGAAGAAATCGCCCTGGAGGGGTGTGGAGGAAGTGCAGGGAGGGCGGGGGACCTCCATCACTCTAGAAAGCTCCATCAGCTTTGGGAACAGGTGGCCTGTGTGGACCTTCGGAGGTACAAGTGCTACTGGGGAAGTCGTAGCATGCCTGCATTCAGATGGGCCAGTGGTGCAAAGTAATGAAGACTTTACATAAAAACAACATTTCAAATGACTTTTAGAGGTCAGGATTTTGCACTTATTTTTCACTCTAGTGTAACAAGTGTTAGAGGGGCTTTATAAACAAAATTAATATCAGAGAGGCATCAGCACCTGGAGGGAACGTGGGCCCAGGGTCAGACAATGGGCGCTCCTCTTTGACCCAAACGGTTACCACCAGGGAGGCTCTTTGCCTGGATGGAAATGGGCTGCTATACACCCATCTCTTCTCACCTCCAGAGCCCCACCTGGGCAGTGGATCAGTCAGGGGATGGTGCAGCTCCCCAAGATGTTCACTAGTTGCAGAAGCATCAGGTTTGAGGGCTTTGGATTCCCAGGGGTTCTTGTTGTGGGTACTTCTCTCCATGTGAGGTGTTCTGATCTGAGTTCCAGACATGTGCAGATGCCCTGTCTGATGGCTGGATCCCCTCTGTACATTCCTGCAAGAAAACTGGACAGGACTAGTTCTCCTCAGGATGGCCACTCCTCCTGCTGTCCCGCCCCTGTACCCAGGGGCAGTCAATTGCGGTGTCCTGGGGACCTCTCTCAGGGGATCTGCCACAGACATTGTCAGGATCCTAGGGTTTTGGAAACCATGAACTCAGAGGAGGTTCTAATCAAATTAACCACCGTAGAAGCAGCATTTCAATCAGGTGACAACACAGACTGTTTTGCCTCCGAGACTTCTTTTTCAGTTTTACTTACTTTTTTTTTTACTTATTTTAGTCATGCTGAATTATACTGTGTCATCATTATTTGGCTATTAATTAAATACAGTTGCATGAGTGTTCGTAATTGCATTTAGTTTGCACACAGAACGTTTCCATCACCGCCAAACGCTTCCTCCTGCCCTTTGTGGTTGACCCCCCTGCAACATGGCCAGAAGGAACATTGATCTGCTTTCTGTACTATACTTTGCATTTCTAGATTTTTATATCCATGGATTTATTCTGTGAGTCTTTTGTGTCTTTTTTCATTTAGCAAAATGCTTTTGAGACCCTGCGAGGTTCCACGTGCACCAATGCTCATCCCTTCCCACTACCCAGGTATGCTGTCCAGCAAGGCTGGACCACAGTGGGCTTATCCACTCTTGGCAGATGACATTTGCATCCTTTCTCTTTTGGGGCTCTCGTGGACAGCGCTGTTATGAGCATCCACATAGCAGCATGCTTGTTGTGTGGGTTTTCACTTCTCCTAGGCAGATCCTAAGCTGCATTTGCTGGGTGGCAGTGGTACTAATTTTATAACATGCTGCCAGTGTCTCTGCTGCTCTGTGTTCCCACCAGCAATGTGTGTGTTTTGATGGCCCCACCTCATCATCACACATGGCGTTTTCCATTGCTTTCACTTGACCTTTCCAGTCAGTGATGCTGACGAGACATTTGATTAACACTCTTGGGTTTTCATGATGCTCTATTTTTAATTTTGTGCCAACACCTTCGATTGGGCTCACTGTTTGTGCAATTTGGTGCTTTGTGTGTAGCAACCATGAAACAAGCACTCCATTTGCTATGTCATCAGTGCCATGGTTAGTGGCCTGACCAGTGTCTGCAGCAGAGGAGCAGTGAGAGTCATTTAGAAGCATGTGGCACTGCCCCATGGATCCTAAAACACGTTATAGTGTTTAGAACCATGCTCTCCACGTGTGTCCATTTGATAAAGGTAGACACCCTGCCCTTTGTTCTCTCTGCTTTTGTCATCACTTCTCCAATGTTCTCTTTACTCGGCATCATGGCTGTCGCTTAAACTATTAGGTTTCCTTTCTCTTGTTAGTCCAACTGAGATCACAACGTGATTACACTCTCCCAGCTGAGTCAGAGAAGTCCTAGAAATTTATATTTATTAAATGAACAGTCTGTGGCTTGGGCAGAGAAACTGCATGATCCTCAACTCCATTTCATTGTAGCTATTTGTATCTGTCTGTTATGGACTGAATGTGTCCCTCAAAATCCATATGTTGAAGCCCTAAACCTCAATGTGTTTGGTATTTGAAAATGGGGTATTTGGGAGCTAACTGGATTAGATGAGGTCATGAGGGTGGGCAGCCCATGATGGGATTAGTGCCCTTTGAAGTAGAGAGAGCAGAGGGCTCTTTATCTCTCTGTCCTCCATGTGAAGACATGGTAAGAGGGTGGGCATCTGCAAGTCCCAAAGAGAGCTCTCATGTGGGCACCCTGACCTTGGACTTCCAGACTCTAGAACTGTGAGCAAGTACATGTCTGTGGCTTAAGGCTCCCAGGCCATGGTATTTTGTTAGGACAGTACAGGAAGACTAAGACACTCTCTAAGTTACACCTGGTACTTGAACCATGTTTGTCTGCTGCCTCTGTACTCTATCCCCAAAGACTAATCTCACACATGAGTCTGCTCTTTCTGCTGTCTTTTAAAAATAAGCAGCATTAAGGATTAGAAAGAAGATTAGTGGCTACTATGGAAAACAGTATGGAGGCTCCTTACAAAACTAAAAACAGAACTACCATATGACCCAGCAATCCCATTACTGGGCATATATCCTGAGAAAACCATAATTCAAAAAGACATATGCACCCTAATGTTCATTGCAGCTCTATTATTTACAATATCCAGGACATGGAAGCAAAGTAAATGTCCATCAACAGAGGAATGGATAAAGAAGATGTGACACATATATACAACGGAATATTACTCAGCCATAAAAAGGAACAAAATTGGGTCATTTGTAGAGATGTGGATGGACCTAGAGACTGTCATACAGAGTGAAGTAAGTCAGAAAGAGAAAAATAAATATCGTATATAAACACATATATGTGGAATCTAGAAAAATGGTATAGATGGTCTTATTTGCAAAGCAGAAATAGAGACACAGACATAAATAACAAAAGTATTGATGCCAAGGGAGGAAGAGGGGGATGGGAGGAATTGGGAGACTGGGATTGACACATATACATTATTGATACTATGTATATAATAGACAACTGATGGGAATCTACTGTATAGCACAGTGAACTTAATGCACTGTGGTGACCTAAATGGGAAGGAAATCCAAAAAAGAGGGGATATATGTATGTATAGCTGATTCATTTTGCTGTACAGTAGAAACGAACACAACATTGTAAACCAATTATATTCCCATAAAAATTAATAAAAAAATAAAGAAGATTAGTGGTGGTCAGGGACAGAAGGAAAAAAGAATGAGGTACAGAGTGTTTTTGGGGGGTGATGAAAATGTTCTAGAATTAGTTGTGATTATTGTGCAACTCTGTAAATATACTAAAAACTAGAATTGTATACATTAAAAGAGTGAATTTTGGGCTTCCCTGATTGGCGCAGTGGTTGAGAGTCCGCCTGCCGTTGCAGGGGACACGGGTTCGTGCCCCGGTCCGGGAAGATCCCACATGCCGCGGAGCGGCTGGGCCCGTGAGCCATGGCCGCTGAGCCTGTGCGTCTGGAGCCTGTGCTCCGCAACGGGAGAGGCCACAACAGTGAGAGGCCCGCGTACCACACACACACAAAAAAGGGTGAATTTTATAGTATGTAAATTGTATTGTAATTAATTTGTTATATAAAAAAAAACACACACACAGAAGACCAGTCTATGAGATCCCTAGTTCTGCTATAAATGCTGATCTGTTGACTAATGTTTTGATTCATATGCCTGCACACTGGGGTGACTTTTGGTAAATGGGACAGACTTAAGGTTGTTTGCCCTTGAGATGGAGCTGGAAGGTGTCTTCAGAAACACACAGGGATTGCTGACTACAGCTGTTTAAAAAATGTAGGAAAGACTGCGTCCAGGAATATGTGGATATACAGGAACCCTTGCTTCCAATTATTATTTTATAATAGAATAATGCATAAGGAATACCTTATATTTAATGCCTTCTCTTCAGAAACTTCCAAAGGGCCAGACAAGTGAAAGGATAAGCAGACTTTGAAGATGTTTTAGGCCTCTTGTTGAATTTTCTAATGCACTGATTATATATCCTGCTTTTGTTGATCCATTTCTAATAACTCTTCAGTTAAACCCTGACAGTGTATGATTATTAAGTGATTAGAGCAAGTTAATTCACCAACCAATTTTAGCTGCTTTTGGAAAATCCAGGTGTGTGTAGTTAGCCTGTAAGACCACCATGGACCACCCTAGTGGAGTTTCCCTGGACTTTACACTGCTCGTGTCTTGTCCTGGGCGCCCCTGTCTTATAGAGAGGGCTGTGGCAACTGTCACTGCCCACCGGGGGAGCGGGAGAATGAAGACAAATGAATGATGGAAAAAATGCATTTTCCCAAACATGTTTGAGATGATTTCAGGGGTCTTCACTCTGCCAGTTCATAGCTGAGCAGCCCTGGAGTCGAGAGAGTGGGAGAAGTCGTCAGTCTATAGTAGATCACGTATCTACCAGGCGGGGGGAATCTATCAGTCCCCATCCAGTCTGAGTTTATTGCGTGTTTGTTTATGTGTTGTTTATCTTCAGATCCAGATGCCTTCCTGTGGATCAGAATTGTCCAATAGAACATAATGTGAGCCTCAGGGATCATTTTAAGTTGTTTAGTATCCATTTTTAAGGGAAGTAAAAGAAACAGGTGAAATTAAAAAAAAAAAAAAGCTCAGTTTACCCAAAATATTATCATGCCAATGTGTAATTAATATAAACATTTATAATAAGGTATTTTGCATTCATTTTTTTATTGGACTAAGTCTAAACTCTGTGATTGTTTTACATTTATGTCCCATCTGGAGTCAGGCACCAAATCTTCAGTGGTTCAAGTGAAATGTTTAATCCTAGACAAACATCACCTTGTGTTTCATGGGAAAATAGTTCACCTTGCTTCAGCCTTAAGATCTGAATATTAACCTGTATATTATTTTCATATCAATATGTAAATTAAGATTAGAATGTCAAGTTCGTTTCCTCAGTCGCACCAGCCACGTTTCTGGTGTCCGGTGGGCCCCGTGGCTGGGAGCCCCGGCACTGGACAGCGCAGGTCTAGGTCATGCAGGGGCTGAGCTGGGCAATGGGGACAGAACAATGATAGTCACATGGGTAATGCCATCAAGTGCCCTGGGCTTCAGGTTACAGGGTGTGCACAGCCATCCTCTAGGCGTGACTTATCGGAACGCGGAAACACAGCTTGTAACAAGGATTTGAACTTGACTTGTCACTTTGCAGACTGTACAATTCATTCTACGTCCGGGAAGGTCAATGAATCAAGTATTTGAAGCAGATCAAGGGGGCTCTCGGGAGAAACATCCATTTCTGCATAGACAGCAAAGTTCTGCACAGCTGTGCTGGGGTCCTGGCCGGCGGGTCACTGTGCCTGAGGCTGGGGTGCAGGGGAGACACGGCCCTGTGGGGTTCTCAAGGGGTCCCCGCTGTGTGGGGAGAACGGAGCCTGGGACCCTTTTCCGCCTGCCCTGGGGGAGCATGCTGGCTCCTCTCCTGGGACACCAACTCCCCAGGCTCTGCCAGGTGGGGGCTCCCCTCCCTGCACCCCTTCACTGTAGCTTTGCTCCAGCGATGGGGACCTTCACCATGATGGTCTTACTGGCAGCTGCCCCGACCTCAGGGAGGGGAGCCGCCCGGCCCCTTGGCTTGCAGAGCGGGGGAGTGGATGACCTGATGCTGTCGTGGCACCAGGGTGAGTGGGGGCTGTTGTGGGATCCAGCACCCCACCGTTGCCAGTATTCCTGGAGCTTACATTTGAAGGGAACAGAAGTAGAAGGTACCTTATAAATAGGTCTTTCTTCTCTGAGAACACATCTGGAGGGCTGACACTGAGGGGCCCACAACTGCTTTTGTGTTGTGCTAAAGTCTGCGGTGGAACGGAAAGGGCTCGGGCCGGGGGGAGTCAAACCAATCATTTTAAATTGGGCTGAAAAAAGCCATTCAGTTCCACTCCATCTGAACTTACAAAACACGTGGTTCAAACCTCCTAGGACCCCTGGCCTCGCCCTCCTCTGGGCCAGGACCCCATAGCCAAGCTGACGAGCCTCCAGGAAAACATCTTGAAGCTTCTGGCTGGAAACAGGAATGGATCCAGGGCTGGGAGGATCCAGGGCCCCTGGCAGGTTTGCTAGTGGAGCTTCCTCCCCACACAGACAGACACACACACCAGAAATGAAGGGGAAAGACTCAGGTATTTGAACAAAGTAAGGAAGAAATCCATATGTTTTGAAGAAGTAAAAATAAAAAAAAAAATGTTCAGGCCAAAGTTCAACACGTCTAATGCTGGTCACAGTTGGCCGGAGTCAGCCCCGGGCGCATGGGAACAAGGGAAGAGAAGGCAGATGGGAGATGTCCCCAGGCACACGCACACAGGTGGTCTCTGTGTTCCTGATGAGGGGTTGAGTCCGGGGGCAGGTGTGGCACAGTCAGGCCAGACGAGACACACGCGGGACCATGTGGGTAAGACTCTGAACTCCTGCATCCCGGCCGCAGCCTTGTGCACCCCAGACCCGGGGCCCAAGCAGACCCGATCCCCCAGGAGAAGTGCGACAGGCAGTCCAGGGGCGGCGGGCAGAGGTTTGGGGACAACAGGTGACAGGATGGAGACCTCAGAGCCATCGGGGTGTGGTAGCCTTGGACTGGACATGGACCGTAGTGGTTGGGACAGGACACGGGGCTTTGCAATAGGAAAGGCTCTGAGACCAGACCATGTGGTGTGTCCAGGGAACAGCGCAGATCTCGTTCTAGTGTTTTCAGAGCATCACTGAGGTGTGCAGAAGGAAAGGAAGCCACCATTCCATCTGTATCCGGAATTCTTAGTCACTGTTATCTCACCCGCCAGCCAGTCTTTGGGAAACTGGTCAAAGCTAACAACTTGGTCGCTAGCTGGGGGGTGGTCAGACGGTAGCTGGTCTCTTGCCCTGGCTGCACGGGAGCAGACCCTGCGGACACCCTTCTCAGAACCTAGCAAATCTCCTAAAGCTTTTGCTCCTGAAAGAGGACAGAGCATTTGCCATGGATGATACGAATTCCATAATTGAAAGGGAAATAAGGAGCTAAAAGCTATCTGGGGTAGCAGTAGTGCCCCCGTAGTTAGTTTATTGGAAAGCAGTGACTTATGTATATGTTGGAAGAAAAATGGCAATTTCCAGTGGGAAGAATCATGATAGATGAAAACTAGGCGATAGATAGATGATAGATACATAGATATAGATAGACAGATACTAAATAGATGATAGAGATGGGTAGATGATAGACACGTGGGTAGATGGGTACGAGGATGGTGTGGTCTGGGGAAAACAAAAGTACTGACCACACACATGGTCCATAGGACTCATTATGAGACCTAACTTCCAGCATCTTCATGGGATGATGTGATGAACATGAACCCCACTCTAGGAATGAACTCATTTGGCTTGGAGATGCTCACAGCCTAGGGTTTGAAACAGAAACACAGAAACTCAGAAGGGGCTCTGAGTTTCTCTTGTGTTCCCCGTGCCACCCCCAACCCCCACCCTGCCAGTTTCTCTTGAGCTCCGTGGGTCTGAGCTGTGAGTCCAGGGTGAGGGGTACTGACCTTCCACTCTAGGGCATGTCCCCCTAGCAGACGAGTGCGAGTGTGCGTATTTCTGAGCAGTTCCTCCCAAGGGGCTCAGCCCAGTTCAAAGATAGTCGCCCCAACTCTGGTGCCAGCGGGGGGAGCTCCTGGAGGCTGCAGAGGAAAAGCCTACATGAGAAGAGAAACGTTTGCAAGGTAGTTTCTCAGATGTGATCGTGTCACATCACCCAAGCAGGCAAGGGGCCCCGAGGAGCCAGATGTCCCTTGAGAGGCTTGGGGACCCCAGCTCCACCTCTCAGGAGGCACCGAGGCCCACCTTCCCCAGGTCAGTGCTCTGCCTGGCCTTTGGCACCTCTGGTCATCCTCGGGTCTGAGTTCCAGAAGTTGAGGGAAGGTTTGGTGCAGGTTTAGTTTTCTTTGTAGGGACAGCTGTGCAGAGCTGATGGGAAGCCACGTAAACACTCAGCAATGGTGGCAGGTCCCTGACCTTTGCCTTACAAGTCTCCTGGAGGTACAAGTCGGAGGGGCTACAGTTATAGGGGCACGTCCTCCAGCTTGTGGTTGTCCAGGTGATGTGCTCGGCCTCAGGCACTTGAACACACACCCACCAGCACCACCTCCACCTTTAGTCACAAAGGGGGTCTGAGGGGGGCGTGGGGACCTGCACCCAGGTCACCACGTTCTCTGCCAAGGGATTTCGGTGTGGGAGACAATATTGCTTTTATTCTCTGTCTTCATCTCGAAACGAGCTATGCACACTCCACCGAATCAGCAGCCACAGTCCCCTAGGGACTAAGCCAGGCAAAGGGCAGGGGCCAGGAGAGGCGGGAGGCAAAGGGAGACAGGTAAGGATGCGGAGAGGTGGGGCGGGCAGGTGAGCCTGTGCAGAGATGCCCTCCTCCCCTTTTCTCTCCTGAATTCTCTGCTTAATAGTTTTCTTTTCTCATCTCTTGCTTCCAACCTCATTCTCATTTTCATCTTCGCTTAAAATTTTAAAGCCATTTCCTGTCCCATCATTGTCTCTTTCCAGTTTAAAAATAATGTTTTGGTTCCCTCTCCATCCCCCCTGCTTTTGTCCTCCTGGCTTCTTGCCGCAGAATGCTTTAAACCTTTCCCTTCTCCCAGCTGTTTCCTTTTTCATGATTTTTAAAAGTCATGGAGAACCCCTGGTGGTGGCTCTCCCGCTGGGCTGGTGACAATGGGTGACAATGGCAGGCCCAGGCTTCTCAGAACCTTTCCCCGCATGAACTCGAGGGGGTGGAGCAGGGCCTGGCCGTCTGAGAGGTGACAAAGGTCCCTTGTCCTGCCCTTTCCTTATTGGAGGGGCGGGGGCTGTGCCCTGGGCTTGGGCAACCTCCAGAACCCTCTGTGGCTGCCTTTTGTAGGGAAGGTTTCTCAGAAATTCGTCCCCTGCCTGGCTCCCGGAAGCTGCACCCCACCTCCCCTCTAGGGCAGGCCTGAGCGGCCACTGCCCGCCCACCCCTGCCCCCCTGGCCGCCTCCCCATCAATAAGCAGCATCCTTTCGCTGCATTTCCAACCGAAGAGGGGTCGACACCACTGCCCTCTAGAAGGTTAAAATAAAAGATTCTTTCCAATAAAAATGACCTACAATAAACACTGCAGGATAATTTGTGAAAGGATGGTTATTTTGTATTTCATCATCTTATTGAAAGGGCATAGACACAAACACACAGAACTGGATTGAAACAGACCTTAAAACAACAACAGTGAGAGCACATCTTAAAATAGCTCCAGGTTTCAAATTCATCCTGCCAGGAGTCGGCTGCGGGTATAATGTTCAGATTTGCAGGGTGATTTGCAGGATGCACGTGTGCGCCTGGGGAGGCACAGGGGGTCTGGGTCACAGCTGCGTGCCCACAGACCCGGAGTGGAAGCGCCCCTCCCCTGCGAGGAGCAATTCAGAGACGAAACAAGAACAAGGAACACAAAACGGATGAGAGGGTTGCTGTTTCTGCTGCTTCATTCTGTGCGCCCAAACCCCCAGGGGCTGCCCCCGGTTCCCGGGCAGCACGGCCGTCACTAAGTGTAGCGGCCGAGCGGGATGCGCCCGATGCCACACACAGCTACACTCGTCCACGTCCGAGGGGAAGGACGAGAAACAACGGCACACGAGCTGTCTCCGCGGCTGCTCTTTGCGATAAGGGACGCCTGCTCAGTGCCATATGCTGCAGGAAACCAGGGGCCCTTGAAGAAGAGCAACTCCTGAATTATTGATCAATGATTAGCAAATGCAATCGAAATTGTAGACTTGATGTTGTGCGGAGATCCATAATTCATGAGTGGACAAAATAGGAGGTAGTCGAGGTAGCAGTAGGTGATTTCAGCCCCGTATTGATTACGTAAAACAACAGGAGGGAAGTGTACTGTGACAGATGGAACAAAGGCTGACGGCTCCCTGGCCGGCCGTCAGTGCAGCCCGGTGCTGGGGGACCAGTGGCTGCAGAAGCAAATACTTTTCTATTGTGTCTCTTTGATCATTGTGCTGTTCTACGAGGACCAAAGGACATATTTGTTTATAATTTATGTATTCTCTCGCTATAAAAGATTGATGCGCCCTATTAGATACTCTAGTATCTAAATTTCCAGATAGTTTGTACCGTGACAGCCGGCGGTGAAAGCGGCCTCCGCCATCCACAGCGGAGGGACCCCACCCAGAGGGCTACGCTGGGCAGAGGCTGAGCATCAGGCCCAGAGCCGCCGCGACCTGCCGGGACTCGCTTGTTGGAAACTCGGCCGGGAAGCAGGGCGAGATGACCTGATCTTGACCCACGGTCGGTTCTCCTCGGGACGGGCATCTGCTGTAGGTGGACGCTCTCTCCTCCTGAGAGCTTGAGAAGAAGACGACTTAGATCCCCCACATTGATGACAACTGTAGAGTGAAAACGACATCCTTCTCATCACACATCTAATAAAAGGCCGTCTGGTCATTTAGAGCAGTGATACTCTCTAGAGAGGGTGGGGTGATTTTGCCCCCAGGGGGTCCGGAGAGGTCTGGGGGCCTTGGGGTTGTCACGGCCGTGACCGGTGCTGCTGGGGAGCAGATGCCAGGGACACTGCTCACGCCCAGGACACACAGGGGTCCACCCAACAGAGTCACCCCGCCCCAAGTGCCCACGGACACCCCGACTGAGAGGGTAGGGAAGCAGAGGGGAGCAGAGCATGGTCCCCCTTTCATGGAGACGTGGGACGTCACAGCTCAGCGGATCGGCTCTCCAGCCTCAGAGCCACCAGGCAGCCCCAGACTCGGTCCGATCCCAGCTGCTCCACGTATTGGCCGAGTGAGGGCAGTCTCAGAACCTCGGAGTCCCAGTGTCCTCTCCTGTAATGTGGGGAGGTCCTCCGTGTCTCCCCGCAGTGTCGGGGGAGGGAGCTCAGACGGGCGCAGGGCCTGGTACCCAGGATGCACTTACATACGTAATTCTTTATTCAATTCATTATGTAAATGGTACAAACCCCACATCCTTCACGTTAAGAATTTTGCTGTGCAGGACCTCAGCTCTGCTTACTTTTCAATCCATCTGTCATCTGTCTATCACCATCTATTTATCATCTATATCTATCTATCCATCTATTTATCTATCTATCTATCTATAAAGATGGATGAAAATAGCTCAGACACCTTTCCTAAATCCAAGCCAAAAAAAAAACCCAAAATGCATTGAGAATTGAGACTAAGAAGGATGTGTTTAAATAACTCGCTTGTTAAGATTTACAAAATACTGTAAAATAGTGCATCCTAATGTTATAAATGACAAAGGGGATGTCCCTGCTAACTGTGCTTCTGAAAGTCACCGCAAGAAGTATGACTGGTGGCAAAATATTTCTAGACTGAGGGGAAAATGAACACAGAGGGTTTTGAAATCAGTTTGAAACTCCTGCCCTCTATTGTTTTAAAACTGTAAAGCAAAACAAAATGGAATTTGCTCATGAGAGCTTTCAGGGCTCTGCTTCATCCTTTTTACTTTCTAACGCAAGTGGATTTTGGAGAGGTTGCTTACAAAAAGCTGTTGCCATTACAGTTTTTCTAATTATTTCATAGTTAAGATCTAGGAAATCATCAAACAATCCACATAGCCAATGGCTCTTAATCTTTTAAGGAATGTTTACTGTTTTTTTAAAAAATGGAAGTGAGTCCCACACCCAGGTCCAGCACCATGCACAGCGCTTCAGAGTCCCTGAACTCTCTGGAGCCCAGACCTGGACCCCTGTGATTTAGGGCACCTGCTGAAACCAAGATGCAGAATCAGGGTGCGGCCAGACATTGTGCTTCCTCCACAAAGTTCTGCTTGGTGATTTGAGATGCATGACTCATGACACTTGTCTCATAAATTCATCAACTAGTGCACATATCGGTTCAGAAACAGGCTTTTTCTCGTCACTGAAAATAATTCAAGTCAGGGTTCTCTGAATTTGCCACTAAAAATTCAGAACTGAAAAGCTGTCTGCTCCGCCCAGAAAACTTTGATCATCAGCTCTCAGCTACAGCTCACCCACGCAGGTGCCGGCAATAGAATAGCCAATGTCACCAGGAGTTTTGGTGACCCTAAGAAGTTGCACAATGATGGCCAGGTGTGGCTGTTCTGAAACACGGCTGCAAATTCCAGGAAGCTCCCTCCTGGAGACGGGGTCCATGCAGGTCCACCCCTTGAATCTGGGTGGGCTTTTTTTTTTGTTTGTTTTCTTGACTGCCTCGACCAACAGGGAAAGGCAGATGTGATGCTGTGGGACTTCTGAGGTTGTGGTCCCTGGCAGGAAGTTGGTTACCTTGAGTCCACCGTGCCTGAAGGCCACCATGGATTCTCAAGTCAAGAATCCCAGCTGAGCCCTGGCTTCCAGCCAGACCAGAGGTGAAAGGCGCTTCCCTGAGAGCCCTGGCCCAGCCATCTGCTGGCTGAACACTCAGAGCTTCGATGCCACAGGGAACAGGAAACTCCCAGCTCAGCCCCCCACCTCCCGAACCTCAAGTCATGCAGCGTGATGGAAGGATTGTTGTTTCACACCACCAAGCTTTGGGTTAGCTTGTCACACAGCAAGAGACCACTGGCATACCAGCCAACCCAAAACATCAGTGGGACGGATTCTGCGATCAAAGAAAGCATGGAGAGGATTTATTTCAAAGACAGCATTTTATCATTTTGGTCGCTTCTAGACCCGAGGAGACAGCACACAATCAGACATGGTACACACACGTAACACAAGCAAGTGTCCTACATACTTAGCTTTGCCGCCTCCAATAAAGCCTGGTGTTTTCTGTTCTCTTCAGTTTTATTTTGATTTCATCATTAAAATGCTGGCAGAGGCCAGCACTGCTTTCGTGCCCATAGTAGGGAAAACCAGCCTTGTGCAATCCCTGTTCCACAGGTGTAGCTGTGAACTACTTTATTATTTTGTTTGGGTATAAATACTTTATTTCTCCAATACCTGTTTGGCAAGTTTAATTTCTTTAAATGCTAGTTTTATTTGCTCCTGGAAATGTTGAAAATGATTGCAAGGTTTCCAAACTGCTGTGAGTCTGGCCCTTCTCAGACCCCTGGGGGGAGACCTGTGCCTGGGGGCAGGGGTGACTGGGGAAGGCTCTGTAGCAGGGGCCCCAGCCTCGCAGACAGGCCAGCCTCGGCGACGGAGCTTTCCATGTTTGTCATTCATTGACTCGGTGTTTTCTGACGTCTATTTCTGCTTAGTGGGAGAAAAAGTGGCCTAATTTCTATTTTACAGGTAAATTCATCAAATTCAGGGATTTCTCGGTCAGACCCCGTCATCCCCAAAGCTGCAGTAGCATCCTGTCCCATGGGAGTTGTCATCTCGGCAGCTTCCCTTGGCACAGCCCTGGAGCCCGTGGTCACTGTCAAAAGCCCTTCCCTAGGTCACCTTCCATCCAAGTCCCCAGCCCTGCCGGGGCCCCAGCCACACCATGGGGTGCCCTCATCTCAATAGGTGGCTCCCCCGGGTCTGACTGCATCCCTCTGAGGGCAGGAAGCTTTGCAGGGCTCCCTCCCACACAGACAGACAGACAGACAGACGACCTTTCTCAGGCCCCACGCGGAAGGGACTTTTGCGGTAGAGGAGGCATGTAGGGACACAGCACCCTGGCTCTAGTAGCTCTGCTCTGATTCCTGTGGTGTTACTTTCCTCGGAGCCCAGAAGGGTGGTTTCTAATCCCGTCTCACTGGCTGGGCAGGTTCTTTCCTCCTCTTCTGTTCTTGGACTAACTCTCTGTTCAAGACCCAGGGTCTGTGTAGCCACCTAATGTGAAAAACAACACACGTATCTGCTCCTCTCCAAAAACATCCTCCTGTGGAAAAAACCTGGTCCTTAAAGACCAAGAAAGCCTTATCTTTCAAGAGGACAGAGATTCTGTTTTGCTTTTAAAGAAAACACAAAGCAAACAGGCCCACAACGAACCCAACTGTGAAGCACCTGTTTACAAACCCAGTGGACCTCTCTTCCTCCTTAGGTTCTGGTGTATTCTTTCCTTGGGGCATGGGTAAGAGCGTGAGTGTGTGTGCGTGCGTGTGAGTTAGTGGGTGGGAGGGAGACATTAATTGTAGATGTTTATGAAATACAATACCTTCTCTTTCCTCAAAATCCTGGGAGTATAAAACAAAATAAAAAAAATTGTCATAGAGATAAAGGTGCTAATTTTATATTAGCACCTTAGGTAAGTTGACCTGAAACAAAGTTAAGCATATTATACTTTACAGGACATCACCAGGTCCGCGAACTTGGGGGAAGAGTTAGGAAGGGCTGGCGTGGTCCCCAGTCCCTTCCACCCTGATCTGAGGAAATGCTGAGTTGTGCGACCTTGCATCTCGCCTTGGCAGAGAGAGGATGGACACGGCCACTCCCCAGAACTCGTCCTTTCCCTGAAGTTGGTGTCCCATCGTTGTCTGCAAATTGTCCACGTGTCCATGCATGGTCTCTCTCTGAGATGAGCAGATCCCTGAGGCCTGAGCTGGTGTGGGGGGAACACACCAGTCCCCAGTGCATGGACAGGCTGGTGGTGGACCCTTCGGGTCCCTTGGCTGAATGACAACAGCGAGCATTTTGGTTGGAAAAGGGTCTGAGTGATGGAGCTGTGGTTCCTTGTTTGCTTTCTCACCATTTTGTTTCTCTCCAGGTGGCATGGCTGCAACGTCGCCAGATGCCCGGGTCCTGAAGCTGAGGCTGCCCTGCCTCCCCCACTTGTTTCCCTGGCGCTGCTCATGGCAGTTTATTAGGTAAACGCTGCCTTTTAAAGATTAATTGATGCTTAAACTTAAATAGAGTGCAGTGCTTGTTAGAGGACTTTTCCCTTTGTAATGCTATTTAATGATTAAAAGGGTCTCATCATGTCAGCATGACCACGCCGCTCTCCACCTGCCACCACCATATGCCGCACCCTCCTGTGGACCATGGCGCATGGCACCGGACCCCTTCCCGAGGAAGGGACTGCAGCCACAACTCAGGGTTTCTCTCCCTGGGACACTGGTTTGGCCATAGCTATTCGACACCTGAGGAGTGAATTCATTTCTACGTGCAAATAAATGAACTAAAGACACATTGTAAAAGGAAACCAATCACAGGGCTTGAAATCGTGTTGTGTTTTATGTTGGAATCTTGTTAGGATGCTTCCACAGCGTGAGGCTGCTTCATGTCCAGCTATTTTAAACCGAGCTCCCTTTGGTAAATCAGTAGCTAAACTCCTTGCATGAGAACTTGGGCGAACACATTTGGCGATAAATTTGGTTTCTTAGCAAATATTATTATGGTCAACATTTGTATCAGCTTCAGCTCAGCACACGGCCGAAGGCAGTCCTTCTAGAGCTGTAGAGGTGAGAAGCCTCCCTTAGCAAGAGGGGCTTGGGACGCCACCAGCCCCGGGACTGGGAATGCTGCATGTCTAGGGTGTAGAGGCTGTGACGAGAGGCCACCGAGCATCTCCCTGAGTCTTCAGGAAGTTGGGTGCCTGGGAGATCGGGGTCCTTCAGGAACTGCGTTCTTCCTGGGCAGACGCCTACTGAGACACCCCTGTCCTCCCAGGCCTCAGCCACCTCTCCATCCAAGACTAAGCAGAAGAAAACTCTAGAGAAAATAAATTTAACATATACTGTATAGACTTCCATACTTCCCTGGGAATGTTATCATTTATTTTTTTGGCATTTTATTATAAGAACACCTTTATATAGCATTTGGTCCCTGATCATCTAGGTTGGGCAGGAGTAATAGACATAATTTGGGGTGGAAAATAGACTAAGAGCTATTTCTATCTTGACCCAGCAAGGTCAAGGATCTGCTTGGCCAAGGTGTAGGTCCTGTCCGTTCCCAACTCTGGACGGAGCAGCAGTGGCCCTCCCATTCTGGGGTCACACAGAGAAGCCCGTGGTCACAGCCTGCCTCACCCACACCCTTCTTATCATCTGTGCCAGCCAAGCTGGATATTTCAGTCTCCACTTGTCTACACTCCTCTTTCTCCATAGGTCCAAACTTGGGCAAAGAGAACAGGGTACCAATATTCTCAGCTCCTAAAAATTCAGTAAAGATATGCCAGGCCAGGACTCACCAGGTCCTGTGCTGTTGCTTTTTAACTCAAAAGGATTTTATGGAGGGTGAACTATTATCACCTCCGGGCTCTAGGTGAGAGACCTGAGGCTCAGGGACGCTTACCTGGTCTCCTACGATCATACCACCTGTAAGAGTTTCTGATGGTTAAGTTTCTGATTGCATCGTGAGGTGCCCAGATGTTAGGTTAGCATTATTTCTGGGTGTGCCTGTGAGGGTGTTTCTGGATGAGATCAGCATTTGACTCAGCGAGCTGAGGAAAGCAGACGGCCCTCCCCAGGGTAGGTGGGCTGTGTCCAATCCATCGAGGGTGCCAATAAACCATAATGTGGAGGGAGGTTGAATTACTCCTTCTGCCCAAGGGCTGAGCTGGGACACTGCTCTTGGGCTTTACATGTTGCTGGCTCTCAGGCCTTCAGACCCAGATCAGAATCTACACCATCCTGGGTCTCCAGCTTATAGAAGGTGGACTGTGGGACCTCTAGGCCTCCATGATCATGTGAGTCAACACCCTATACTAAATCTCATTATATATGTAAATATTTATGCTATTGGTATGTTTCTCTGGAGAACGCTGATTCACGGTTTGAATCCGCAGGTGGGGCTCGAATCTCCAATGCCAGGCCCAGACGCCAAGCTGTGACCACAGCGACACACTGCAGGATTGCTGCGTGAAATCACGGCGAGGGTGGCACCTTCCATAAAGGGTTTTTTGGTGGTTTTTTTTGAATTTTATTTTATTTATTTTTTATACAGCAGGTTCTTATTAGTCATCCATTTTATACATGTTAGTATATATATGTCAATCCCATATATAACCCATAAAGGGTTATGGATTATAATCCATAAAGGATTTTGAAAGCAACCTGGTTGTATACAGCGTGCGGAGAAAGCCCAGCAGCACCTGTGAGCTTCTGTGACTGAAGTGGGCCCTTTTGTCCACGTTTAGGGCCACTGGTTTTGGTTGTCTTTGTTTCTGGGAAAATATCCCACCTGGTCTCTCGGATTAGAGGTTTCCAACTCTGGCTACATGTTAGAATCATCGGGGCCTCTGAAAAATACCTATGTCCAGGCCCCTGACCAATCTGATTGAAACAGGATCTCCAAGTGGGGGGGTTTATCCCAGCGGGTGTACTTTTTTTTTAAGATTCACAGATGATTTAATGTGTAGCCAAGTTGGAGAACAGATGTACATCATATGATCATTCATCACAAATCTGGGGGACTCTGCTGTCACCAAGAGGCCAGGCGCAGGTGATAATTACAGCTGATTCTCGATGTTCATGGTAGTTGTGTCCTGCAAAGTCACTGAGAACCTGAGCTAGTGGACAGGAGCATGGCTCCTGGAGGGAACACAGGGTGAGGTTCTCGTGGGCCTCTGGTCACAACATTTCCTGGTCAGCCCATCGGGACAGAACCTTGTTCTGTGTGTGTTTCCGTTTAAAGACACCTCATTGAATATATACTGTTGATCCATTAGCATTGAATCCTTGGTCAACAGCCCTATAACTCAGGTCTGAATGAGGCTCACGCAGCAGAGGCGTTCTCTGTGTGAGGATGGCAGCGTCACATTGGAGGCCCTTTAAATAGCAAAATCATCAAGAGTAAGCACAAAATTTCAGAACACCTGGCCGTGAACAGGCTGCAGGAAAGACTGAGCACAGAAGGCAGAGGTCTCCTCCGTCAGGAAAGGTTCGCCCAGAGACCCGAACTCTGCACCATTCTGAGCGGGTCCGTGAATGATCCAGGAAGCTCTGCTGGCCTTGATCTGGGGACTTTGGTCACAAATAGGTCTTAGCAAATAGAAGAGTTAGCACATATGGAATCTGCGAAGGAGGAGGATGGACTGTTTCTGGAGTTGGAATGTGGGTGAGTTGTCAGTGTGTTTGAGCTTCGTGTCTCAGGGGGAGAGGGGTGGGGGAGAGGGATTGGGGGAGAGGTCTTTCTTACCGGTCAGTCTGTAGGTGACTGTGGGAGACCAGGCCCGAGCTATCTCGTTCGGACCAGGCGGCTTGATGTGTTGTTTTCCCAGGAAACAGGCTTGCATACCACCATGGCTCACGGTTGTACAAACCTGGCTTGATTTGCTCTCGGAGCTTGGCTGGGACCTCCCGAGGGCTGAGGCGGGGATGGATGCCGAGGTCCATCCTTCATGACAAAAAGTGCTCAGAGCCACTGTGACCTGGGGCTGTCACATCTGTACTTGACTGAGGGAAAGTGTGTGTGTGTGTGTGTGTGTGTGTGTGTGTGTGTGTGTGTGCTTATGAGAGAGAGAGAGGGAAAGAGGGTGGTTAATGCTCATTTTCACAAGGTGTCTCCTTGGGAGTTTGAGGCAGGTTTACACTCTTGTTTTCAGAAGGGCTGGTGCGGCACGTGGAGACTGGCCGTGACTTTGGGGCACAGGCTGCCCCACGAAGCCTGGAATCAGGTGCTCGTGGGAGCCGGGCTGTCTCCAGAAGAACATAGTTCTCTTAGGGCAGCCCCGCCCTCAGCCCTGTGGTGACCCAAGCAACCTTGGAGGTGAGAACCAGTGGCCCAGGGGTGGCTGTCACGTGCCAAGTCCCCAGGCCCACCTGCCCTCCCTCCTAAGTCTGCAAGGTGGGAGGGAGACTGAGGCAACGCCTGGAGCCTGTCTGCCCCCCAGCCCTCTGCTACCTGGGAGCGGGGCCTCTCTTGTGGGTCCTGAAGATTCAGCCGCATCTCCGAGCTTGTGTCCCCTGCCGGCACACGACCCGTCCCCGAGACGGAAAGCAGACACGAGGGCACCTCGCTGCTTGAGATCAAGCAGGCAAAACGGAGATGAACTTTATTTGCAGATGGAAGGATGTGGAAGGCTGGGATAACACACAGTGTCATCAGCAACAGTCTTGACAGCCTGAGGACCAGTCAACGCGAATCAGTTGTCTTCAAAAAATGGTCTATTTGGGGCTTCCCTGGTGGCGCAGTGGTTGAGAGTCCGCCTGCCGATGCAGGGGACACGGGTTCGTGCCCCACTCCGGGAGGATCCCACAGGCTGCGGAGTGGCTGGGCCCGTGAGCCGTGGCCACTGGGCCTGCGCGTCTGGAGCCTGTGCTCCGCAACGGGAGAGGCCACAATAATGAGAGGCCCGCGTGCCACAAAACAAACAAACAAAAAAAAAAACGGTCTATTTGATGAACTAGAATCTAGTGTAGAGATGGTTCATGTTCTCTCACTCCCTCTCCCTCTCTCCACACACACGTGGGCACACACACAGACCTCCTTGACGACCCCCCCCACGTCCCCGGCTGGCCGCATGTGCTGACACCCAGGCCAGTTCTAACGGCAGACTCCCTGAACAAAGCTATCAACATCACACAGTAATTTTCTGTAAAGCCTCTAGGCTCATCTCCAGAGCGAACCTCACATTTTCCCCTCATGTTTCAAGAAGTGAAACGAGATTGATTTCAGCATCTGCATATACGTGTTACTGATCCAGTGTAACATTCCTGCGGGCACCCGTTCACCAGCTTGGCACCACCAAGGGCCTCTGCGCACCCGGCTCTGCACAAATCACGTGGCGGGTGATTTAGCAGCGGCTGAAAAGAGAGATAAACTGGCTGGCTTCTGTCCCTGAGCAGATTCCTTCCTTCTTTCGTTCTTAGCCGTATTTTGAATACCCTAAATATTGTTAGAGATAAAAGATGAATCAGAGGGAATTCCTGTTTCTCAGGAACTTAGACTGAGTGACCTATCAGGGCTCCTCTGTGTCAGGTGTTTGAAGCAAAATCGGCTTTGAGGACACCTCTCCACACCGAGGGCGCTCAATGCCCAGGAACACGTTCAAGGCTCTCGTCTGCAGCAAATCAGCTTATTTCATTGGAACTTAGCATCCCCAACCCTATTATGCAATTAACTCTGGGAACACTGATGGCACCTGTGGGACCCGAGTCTGAGATGCAGACTGGACTGCCTCGACCACGTCTTGGTGGCTAAGGCAGTCCTGCAGTGTGTAACCGAAAGTGGGGTCTGACTGCTGCGCTCAAAAGCCAATACAGAGGCCAGGCTGGTGGAAAAGAAAGTTGGCTTCATTCTGGGTGCCGGCAGCCAGGGGAAGGGCAGCCTCCTGTCCAAAAGCAGACTCCCAACTCCCCCCACCACCCCCGCCAACCAACGGGCAAGGGCTTTTATAGGTAGCGGGAGGGGGCTTCATGTAGAAAGAGCACAGCCAGCTCTGACCGTCATCTTGAAATTGGTCCTGCGGTGTCTGATCAGCGTCATCTTGATTGTTTTAAGTACTGTTAATTTTCGGTTCCAGGGCTGGTTTCCCCATTTGCTTGAGGCCAGTTCTCGGAATCGTGGCAGCTTATGTCATGGCTACAGTCTGGTCATCATGTAGTTCAATTCTTCTACCTGGTGGAGGTTTCAGTATTTGTAACACAGCTCACAGGATAGGGCTCAGAATATTCTCTCTAGCCCGTGAGGAGGAGCTAAAAGTCCTTGACTTTGTTTACTGACTAAACTACTATTGTTTTGTCCTGGTTGTTTTCCTGTGCTTCTGTATTCTCTCACTTCTCTGATGAAACTTATTCTTCGGCTAAAGTCTTTCCAAGGACAAAAGGCAGGCTGAGGACATGGTGGGCAAGGACCATAGGGCCCTGCTCCATTCCAACAGGTAGGACCCAGTGTGGGTCAAGTTCAGGGGTCTGGCATGATGGGTGGGTGAGAGGACGCCTCCAGACAGAGAGGTACTGGCTGGGTTGGGCTCAGGAGGGACGCACCCGGCAGCCCCCGATCGATGGCTGGGCCCAGACCACCTGCAGCACAGGGAGCTTGGGAGCTGCACGTCACAGGGCATCCGCATCGGGGCTGGAGCCCAGTAGCCGGGCTTGAAAATGGTCAGGGGGCCAGGTACCTGCTGCTCCAGAAGGGTTATAGGACGTCTTCCTCCTATAAGGTGTCCGTGGGACATCATGCAGAATGGTCTCATTTCTCTGTGCCAGGCTCTGTGGAATCCACGGTCTGAGACTCCAGGGCCCCCAGGGATGGCTGGCTGCACACCTGGCCCCCACGTCTGGGATGCAGAAGGGCCGCTGTCATCTTAGGCACTGTATGGTCAACCGCTGGGGCAGGTGTGTGGCCCTCTTGGTCATCTGGTTAATTTCTAAAGAAATAGGCATAATTAATCAGGAAATTAATGTTATCAATACTATTTCAAAACTACAACCATATTTTGATTTTTATAATAGATGTGTTTAAGGAAAATGAGTCTTCTTTATTACTGATTACTTTGTAAACCTGAAGGTGTATGACTCTCCGTATTTCCTGCTCATTTATACAATGTCTAAAATATCTGGGCAACAGTATTTTTAACAATTGTTATTACCTCCTAACCTAAGACATAGAATTTTTAAGCACAAAGGGATCCTGAATATGGCTGACCCAGCATTTCCTGAGCAGGGCTTCCATGGCATCTTCCATGGCGTCTTCCACGGCACTCTGTCGGGTGTTCACAGGTGCTTTGGGAAAGAAGTAGAAAAGACAGATCCCCTCTAATGCCACCAGCTCTGGACACACCACCACATCACAACTTGTGCTTTAACTGAATGTTTTGCAGAAGAATTTGACCATGGAAAGACCCTTCTTTTCTTTCTTTCTTATATTATGTTTCTCTATTTATCATTTTTATCTAATCAATCTCTCTATCTAGTCTGTCAAGCTTGAGGAACCCCAGCCTAACTTCAGAATTTCATTTTCCAGAGCAGGATCTACAGTCCAAAGGTCCAGATTCTTAAAGCAGTATTGGGTCGCCTTGAGACACCCCTTGAATTTTGGCAATGCCTATTTCATTAATTGTGTTAGAAATTCCACTAGTGAGGTTGAATAGTGAATAACCATATTCTGTTGGACAGTCTTTATTTCTACAGATAAACACTCACCTTCTAGTGGTAATACGCTGTGTTTTTATAGGGAGCGTGTACACACGTTTCAGATAGAATTTTAAACAGCAACAGTACCTTGACATCTGTTAAAGCCTGTGTTGGGTGCCATTCTGCATGCATCCATGCTTCTTCTGGTTTGTAAATAGATCTGAACACACACAAATACCTCAGAGTGGTAGGGACAGAGATGGGGAACGGGGTGGGGGAGAGGTGGGCAGAGGGAGGCAGAGCGGAGCTCCTGCCAGGACAGCGCCATCCTGGTGTCACAGAGCCTCCGGGGATTCTTAGATGGGGGTTCCAGAGGGTGTGTGCAGCCTGGTGTCTCTGTAACTCATTCCCAGGGACATTCACACCCGCTCTGGGGTCACGTCAACAGGCCTCGCTTTACAGTTTGCTTATAATCTCACTCGCCAAGTCTTCCACGCAACCCTGGTCACCTGAGATGAGCATTTCATCCACAATTGTTTCTCTTTTCCCGAAAAACGGTATAAATAGGGTTATAACACAAATGCACCCTTTCATCAGGTATTCTGAAGGGACAATTCTACGTTCCCAGCCTTTTTGGAAGATATATTGGACTTTAATAAAATTTGATCAATGCATTTAAGTCAAATTGAATTATATGTAAGTGGATAGGGTTGACATATGTTTCAATATCTGCGAGTGATACATTATTCTCCAGTGAGCATAAAATTTAATGAAATATAAATACCCATTAATCCTCATGTTTCAACCAATCAGTCACTGTTGCTCCTGCCTGCTGTGAGCAGAAGCGGGCCCAGAAAGTCATCTGTTTCATCTAAGCAGGAGCTCCAACCTGGAAAGACATCAGAAGGCGAGAGGAGAGGGAGCCCGGGATGGGAAGCCTGCCAGCACCTTCGCGGGGCGCACGCCGCAAGACGGAGCAGCGGCTGGCGCTCCCTTCCAGCCCGAGTCTGCGGAGGAGTTTGCTGCCTTTGAAGCCATCAGGAGAAAGGAGAATGAGAGTAAAAGGACGACTCCTTTGTTCCACAAACATATTCTTTCCTTCTTGTTTCATGGTGACTCTGCCGTTAGCATTGTACACAGTGCTGGGTGAAGATGCACCAGCCGCAGAGAGGACACCAAGGCCTCAGGCTGCAGGACAGAGCCTAGATGGTCCCACTGTCCTGGGGGGTGGGAGGGAGAGGGGGCAGTCACCAACACACTTCCCTTAAAATATACACACGGAAATATAAGAATATGAAAATAGACGTGGTAAAGCAGTCAGCTTAATTCACCATCAACCGAGCACCTGAGCACATTGATAAATAAAGCTTTTTTCCTTTGCTTCTAAGAAAATCTCAAAATCACCTTCTATGACACTAGGGCACCAGCAGCTGGGCACTCAGCCTCCGGACCCACCTCCTGTCCAAGGAGGCTTCCTTCCCCACTCTGGGCCTGCTGTCCGCCCACCGGCCACAGGGATTGAGGCTGTCCTGGGATGAGTTCCAACCCTTCTGGAGGACGGCTGTCCTCAGTGAGCAGAGAGAGAAACGTGCATCCAGAAGAGATGCTGAGCCATCCGAGGCCCTGCCGACCGCATCTCCACGCAGGGGGCTGGTGTCATCGCCGCAGAAACTGGGATTGGTGGGTGATGAATCATTTGTTACATGACACACCTTGTTTCTAAGGGGTCACTGTGTCCCCAGCCAGGAGTCTCAGCCAGTCTAACAGGGTTAGACAGTTCAAGATGAGACCGACTAGCCAGTCCCCTTGTGGGTTAGATTCAGATCGAAATGTGGCGCTGCCCGATGCCCTGGGAGCGCTGGGCTTGGTGCTGGGATCCCCGGGGAAGAGCAAGGCCTGCCCAGCTCTGTGGACCACGCTGCTCCTTAAGGAGACGGGCTGGACACTGGGAAAGCCCATTAAATTCCGAGGGTGTAAAGGCAACACAGACAAAGGATTTCAGGGGACGAGAGGGCAGGTCCTTGGGAGGGGGCAGGCCATGCTGAGGGGAGGAGGGGGTCTTGCGTCCCCAGAGGAACAGGAGCCCTGCTGGCAGAGGGGACGGGTGAGCAGGGCGTGGACTGGAGCAGAGCCAGGCCTGCAGACACTGCAAGGCACAGCAGAGAGGACGGGGGAGCAGGGAGCTCTTTGAGCCCCGTTTTCCTGAAGGCATGAGAGCTGCACTGCCCAGAGCTGAGGCTGGGAACAAGCTGGAGGTGACTCCCCCGTCCAGGCTGATGCTGTCCCAAGCTGCACGAATGCACATAACACTTTTTCCACGAACATCCAGCAGCCACTGTTGCAGTTGAACAAGGAAAAGGGTTGGCAGCCATTTCAGGAGGAAGACCGAGGGGAGCCTGCAGAAAGTATGTGCTCTCTGGGGGCAGAGGCTCCGCTCTGGGGGCCCGGCGGGGGCTCGGTGAGGATGGGGGCAAGACGCCTGTGGGTGGGAAACAGACCCGAGGACCAGAAATCCTGCCACCCTCCTCTGCTTACGGCTGGTAGGTAGTTGGATTCACTACAGAGTTTTCATTTTAAACCCAGGGAAAAAACGCTCACTTACAAGAAACATTCGTGAACTGGTGAGGGAGGGGAGACCCCTAAAGTCTAACTAAGTCTCTCTGGAGATGGAGTTTTTGTTAATTGGATGGGAATTTATGATACCACTAATGTATTTATTGACATTTTTATTTTTCCCTACGCACAACTCCTAGTTAATTAATTTACATAGCAATGCACTGAAGAAGGATGCTCTTCCCATTTTTATTTCGCAGATGAGAGCCATAAAATTAGCGAAATTTAAATGGCCCACATCACAGGAGGCTCACATATCTGCCTGCCATCCAGAGCACAAAAACTAAATGCTGTCTCCATCTACGAACCAAGAACCTTACAGCAAATTTTAATTAGTGACACATTTCATGCACATCTTGGAATCTAAACTGTGTGTAGTCACAAATGCCAGTGTACTTTAAAAAAACTGTGCCCTGGTCAGGAAGGTGAGTGGGAAACTGATTCCAGGAACTTGGTGGGAGGTGCCCGGGGACCCTCTGCTCCTCCAGGACCCGGCAGACCCAGGAATCTCGTCAGGAGTATTTGGAGTCACAGCTGAATATGAGACTCCCTGTTGAATGTGCATGTAAACCATAGCTGTTTTCACTTCACTCTGGATTTTAAGGCTACATCAGGGAACCTGAGTTTGACCATATTTAGCTTGAAGCAGAATTCAAATCACTTGAGGTAAGATTTACACCTGTCCTTTGACTTCCTGATGGAAGGTTCCCCAGTCCAGACTGCTCAGCACCACGCCCATCGGGCACCCCCAAGACCTCAATCTTGATCGTCACCGTCACGCTTGGAAGGCAACCGACACCGGTTTCTGTGCAGACACAAGTTTGTGAGAAATTGCATCAAGTAATTGGAGGCCGTCTGTGGCCACCGTGATGGGGAGACTTTCAGTGGAGGTTGTCCATGGCAGGGAGCTTGCCCTCAGGCAACACTGCGTCCTTCGTCCTTTGGGGTGTGACACCCTCCCACAGAGCTCCTCCAACCAGAGAAAGATGCGCTGAAGCACCCAGGCCACGGCTTTGTTTCCGAGGCGCTGGCCCTAGGGGAGGATGAGTCTGTGAGGCACCCACGGCTCAGAGGTCCGCACTTTACCTTCCTTTCAGGGCAGGACATCAGTCCGGTGGCTCTTGCTTTCACAGTACAAAGGATGACGATCAAAAACGAGTTATAACAAATTTAGAACATAATTCATAATTTTTAAAGTTATTATTGTCACAGAAATTAAGATCTATACACAGCATTAAGGAGAAACTTAAAAAGTGACTGACATGCAATGTGCCGCAGAGCGTCCGAACTGAAAGCCACATCGTGAAGTTCACCTTCTAATAATACGAAAATCTGGATTCAAAACCAGGAAAATTAAGTGATTTTGCCACTTTAAAAAACTTTTTAACCTTTAAAAAGTTTTTAACTGATACTGACCTGATCAGTATTCGAATAACACATAACTACCAGTGCACTGAAAATATAATTCAATTTACAAAAAAAAAAAAAAAATAGAGTTACAACAGAAAGGGAAATAACAGCAGACCCTCAATTTTCTTCCATCATCTGCGTAACTGAGGGATGGGCGAGGAGTTCCTGTCCTTAGAAGGGGGGCTTTTTAAGAGATACACTCGGCCCCTCTCGGTCCACTTGCAGGTCAGTGACAGGTCTGCACATGGGGCCCCTGGTGAAGGACAGCCTGGGGCAGGTGGCCCATGGGGGAGGCGGGTGGGGTCCACATCCAGGACAGCATCGTTCCTGGGCTTCTCATCTCCTGGAGAAGTGGGGAGACAAAAGGAGGCCCGGAGTTTTCTCAGTTTTCTGTCGCCTTTGTGATGATGTGTGAATACGTCCATTCTCTGTCCTCCAGTTTTCACATCTCCAAAATGAATTAACTCTTCTCTTTCTGGCTTCCCGTCCCAAGTGAGGTCGCAGAGCAGGAGAGCGGGGCACCAGCAGGGAAAGACCAGATGAATGAGACATCATCAAAGAGGGCAGGTCCCCCTGTATGCACATCCTGGGATAGAGCCCACACAGAGCAATTCCACACAGAGGGTCTGTTCTAATAGAAACGTCACTGCTACAAAATATATAAAATCACAAGGATCGACCTGCAGGGATGTGGCCCCCTCCTCAGCAGGACACATGGTACTCCAGACCACCATGTGTGCTAGGGGACTCCGCTTCCCACTTTGCTGGGCTGGTGGAAGAAGGTGGGTCTCAGATAAAGACCTTGAGCTGTAGTTGGTCACGTCTGGTGCGTTTCATAGTTACCTTTTCCATTCAGGACATTTCAGGAAAACTCAGTGTGGCTTTAAGCTGCTTGGGACTAAAGAGGAAATAATATACTAGGAATTATCTGGACATCGGACCACCCTGTCCTTAAATCTTCCTGATAACTGATGGGGAAAGGGTGATGTAGGCGTCAGTAGCCATGGCAACCAGGGCCAGCAGCTTCCATGGCCCACCAGCACCATCACCCCCTACCCCTGACTCACACCTGGAATCTTCCAGTAAATTGCCCTGAGCACAGGGTTTCAGACGGTCTTGTGAGGCTTCTCAACAGGGATGGAAGAGTGAGACTAGCAGGGACATCATTAAACCAAAGTGGACTTTGACTTTAACTTTTAAGAATCTCTGTTTTCAGATGATTTACTTCTCTCCATTTCCCACTGGTAGGAAAGAAAATCAGATTCCGGTGCCCATTTGCTCAGGGGCAACCCATCTTTGGGGTCAACGTGACGTGTGTGTCAAGGAAACCCTCTCAGTCTCCAGCAAGGCATGCAGAAAACCTGCGGAGGATTTATTGGCTGGAGTTTGGAGTTACATTATCCAACCAGACATCTACAGTTCAAGAATCGAATGACCCAGCATGGCCAGCGGGAATGTCCTCAAGCCACCACACGATGTATTTTGGTGTTTGGATGCTACGGATTGGGAGGCCACTTTAAGCCACCAATTCCAGCTCTCCGTGCTGAAGAGAGCAGCGCAATTTGCGTGACCTCAATCTCACTGCAGTCAAGCCTTCGTGTCCTTTAATAGTTAGGGTGTCTCAACTCCAAACTCGCCCTCTGGTACTGAACTCGCTGGCTGAGAGGCCTGATTCTGCAGGTGGCACCTCTCTTCTGCCAGCTGCATCCCGCCAGGCCCCTCCAGCAGGGACGCCACAGAGGCTGCGGTGCCGGGGAGGACAAAGAGCCTCGGTCCTCCCACGTTGCTGCTGCCCAGCAGTGTCCTGCTTCTGGAGTCCCCGCACTCCCAGGGGCAGCCTCCCCTGCAGACACCAGCGGGCACAGGCACCACCCTTCCTGCTGAGGGTCTGGGTCCAGCTCCGGGGGTCGTGCTCCAAGCCCTCAGCCTCGACGCCCTGCCTTCTCTGTTCCTCTCCCAGCTCAAGGCTGGGAGCCACAACCACAGTTCCAAAGGTTCTGTCGCCTCAGGGATCCTCTATGTCATTTCCAGTGTCTGTTTAAGCAATTTCCTATATTAAATTCTTTCTCTTAAAATAGTGCATGTCATCTCTGAGTTCCAGACTGGATGTTTGAGTAAACACTCACAAATCCAGAACAGGAGGAGAAGCTAGAATGTGAGAAAAAATAGTATTCTGAGCAAAATTGATGTCACCCAGTCTGTGTGTCCCCAGGTGTATCTGTCTGTGGGTTGTCAGTGCAAAGCAGTGTGGTGAGTGCCATAGCACCAAAACTGAGTGAATCCTGCCTCACAGGGAGGCCGGCCGCCAAGAGCCACGCTCAGCCCCAGCCCCAGGTCGGGACCCTAGTGGGGAGAGGCAAGGCCATTCCGTGGGGATCAGCAGAGAGAGCAACTCATTGCAGGGCTGCTGGTTTCACAGGGGAGGCAAGAGCTACCTCGGACATTGAGAGGTGAGGAGTTTGGCCAGCCCAGTGGGGACAGGATATTCTGTAGTGAGAACACAGCACGGAGCAGAAAAATCCCACTCCTCGAGGGAGACTTCTGACCTCATCCAGAGCCTTCAGACTCACTCAGTAAAAATAAACCCAGCGTAATTGGAAGCAGAAACTTGGAAAAGTGTAGGGGTCCCCACCTGTGGTCCAGAGAAGGTATTCCTACTGAAAGGAGTAGGTCAGAGAGTCTATTAGCAAAGGAGACACAGACCATATAACACAGATAGAAACCTTACTAAAAAGAGTTCAGGGCCATCCTCTCTAAATCCCTCATTGGATCTTGAAGCATCGCAGGGCAAGACCGGATGGCAGAGTGATGACTGAATCGTCCAGAGCTAATTAAATTACACTAAGCAGAGTCTGAGAAGGATGAGAGTGCGTAACAATTTTGTGTCTCTTTCACTTCTAAAATAATTTAAACACACACAGGCACACACAGTTTTGTGTTTCAAGGGGAATTTGGCTGAGAAACAGGATTCAGCATCCTCCCAGCAACTGGCTGGAATGGGAATTCGCTGGGCCTCCTCCTACCCTCAGCCTGCCTGGGGCTCTGTGCTTGGGGAGCGTCAAAGCATCTCTGTCCAATCAGTGCTCACCTCTCGGTGGGGACAGCAGGGCATCGGTGGAGACTCGGCTCAGACACTCCCAGCAGCAGAAGGCCAGCCACACCTGACACACAGTGGTGCCAGGGGACAGGTGCAGACTGACAGCAGTGCCCGAGGCCCATGGCAGGGATTTTCAAGCGAAGTGCCCATCTCCCCTTGTTCATCTTCCCGTTCCTTCTTTTCCCACAAGGCCCCCGCCTCTCTCCCTCCATCTCGCGACTTGAAGACGGGCCTTTCATTCTGGGGCTGCCGTGGGTCCACCCTCCTGGCTCGGCCACTGCGCTGCATGGCCTCTGCGATTCTGCCCGAGATCCTGGTCTTTATGTTCTGTCGAAGGCTTCTCCATTCTCCTGAATTCTCCCAGAAAGGCGCCTGCAGTGAGGCCAATGCCAGGTCTCGCTGGGGACTATCTTTCACTTAACCTCTGGGAGACACGAAAGCCACTTCCAGCCGCGAGGGGAGGCTGCCGCAGAGGGGTTCCTCGAACTCATGAGCTCTTCCGTGTCCCCAGGGCTTCAGCGAGCCCACCGTCCAGCCGCTCGGGAAGAACACGGGGAGGGGGCTGCCAAGGCAGGGGACACGGGTTAGAGCCCTGGTCTGGGAAGATCCCACATGCCATGGAGCAACTGGGCCCATGAGCCACCATTACTGAGCCTGCGCGTCTGGAGCCTGTGCTTCTGCAACAAGAGAGGCTGCGATAGTGAGAGGCCCACACAGTGCGATGAAGAGTGGCCCCAACACAGCCATAAATAAATAAATAAATAAAATTTAAACTGTCAAAAAAAAAAAAAAAAAGAACACGGGGAGGCTCTGGGCAAAGAGCAAATCTGAAAGACGGTGTGGCACATCTATACAATGGAATATTACTCAGCCATAAAAAGGAATAAAATTGAGTTATTTGTAGTGAGGTGGATGAACCTAGAGTCTGTCATACAGAGTGAAGTAAGTCAGAAAGAGAAAAACAAATACCGTATGCTAACACATATATATGGAATCTAAGAAAAAAAAAGTTCACGAAGAACCTAGGGGCAAGACGGGAATAAAGACACAGACCTACTAGAGAATGGACTTGAGGACACAGACCTACTAGAGAATGGACTTGAGGACACGGGGAGGGGGAAGGGTAAGCTGTGACAAAGCAAGAGAGTGACATGGACATATATACACTACCAAGCGTAAAATAGATAGCTAGTGGGAAGCAGCCGCATAGCACAGGGAGATCAGCTCAGTGCTCTGTGACCACCTAGATGGGTGGGATAGGGAGGGTGGGAGGGAGGGAGACGCACAGGGAAGAGATATGGGAACATGTGTATAACTGATTCACTTTGTTATAAAGCAGAAACTAACACACCATTGTAAAGCAATTATACTCCAATAAAGAGGTTAAAAAAAAAAACAAGAATATAGGATTTTTGAAAGCTAGATATTCTCGATTTCAATTCCAGCTCATTATTATTTAACTGTCTGGCCTCAGTTTCTCCATCTCCAATGAGGATAATGTTACGAGGATTGATACACGTAAAGGGCTAGTGAGAGTGTGTGGCATTTAAATAAATATTACTTCTATCAGTGACACTGAGCTCCAGGGATGTTAAATGGCATCTCCACTTCCACAAAACTGAGGTTCACATCCAAGTTTTCCAATGGTGGTGCAGTATGTGGGGAACCACTTTCTCAAACACGTATTTAAAAATATGCTTTCCGCTTTAGAAGTCTAATATCACTGCCGAACGTCGTCTAATTCAGGGTCTTAAAAGTCAGTTTAATACAGTAATTACTAACTGAAGACACATTTCTTTAGGAGATGGCTCTTCTCCTGGAAAAGAATTCCAGTTAATCTAATAAAAATATTTTACAATGCATCCTAACTTTTGACACTTTTGACACTTCAATTATAGTTGGTGTAAGTTCATTAAAAATGTCCAACGATATTATCTATCATTGAAACTTCACTCCTCTTTCATTTATGTTGTAGTATACATTGTAATACCTTTGGCTTTCTTTCTTCCTACTGAGGTTTTAGTTCCAGATATCTGAGAAGCCGGAGAGGGATTAGCAAGTAACATTTTTACAGTGTTACTTAGACTGTAAGCTTCTAGACTGATTATAGCTGTAGCTGCCTTAATTATCGGTACATTGCCCAGCAAACTTAACAGTGCTGACTCATTGCTGGTGTTCAAAAATAATGTGGATAAATTAATGCATTAAAAATGACTATGTTATCAAAAAAAAAAAAAAGAAGAAGAAGAGCAAATCTGGACAGAATCTGTGATGTGATGCTTTGAAGAGGAGAATTCAGCCCAGGGGTCACGCGGTTCCGGCAGCCCATTCCTGGAGGTGGACGAGTGACATCTGGGCAGGCGCCCTCCGGGAGCTCAAAGACCTGACATCAGGTGCCCTGGAGGCTCCGACCTGTCCCGACGCTCGGTTTGACTAGTTTCTAGAAATCTTGAAAGTGGCCTGAGCCGCATGTTTTATTTTTTTTTTTTAATTTTTATTTTATACTTGAGTAGAGTTGATTAACAATGTTGTGTTGGTTTCTGGTGTACAGCAAAGTCATTCAGTTATACATATACATGTATCTATTCTTTTTCAGATTTTTTTCCCATTTAGGTCATTACAGATTATGGAGCAGAGTTCCCTGTGCTATACAGTAGGTCCTTGCTGGTTATCCATCTTATACACAGCGGTGTGTACATGTCAATCCCAAACATGTTCTAAAAACAACCAAACCGAATGCGCACTTTGAGGAGGGCAGTCACCGTCCTTTCTCTGGGGCTCAGTCCATGACCAGGGACGCCTGACGAATTGTCAGATGAATAGTCCCCTGCTGGGTGCGGGTTTCCCCACTTGGTCCCCTCAAACTCCCAAATGGGTGCTGTATGATTCCCTTGAACCAAGAAGGAAACTAAGCTCTTTAGGGGACAGGTGAGTCAAGCCAGGTAACAAATCAGCAAACTCTCGAGCTGGGCTTCCCGCCCAGGCGGCTAACTCCAGAGGCTGCCCCAGGACCCACTCCCGCCCCCGGGACCCACTCCCGCCCCCGAGACCCACTCCTGCCCCGAGACCCACTCTCGCCCCGAGACCCACTCCTGCCCCCGGGACCCAGGCCCTGTGAGCTGGCCAGGCTGAGGGCCCACGTCCTGCACCACGCACGTCCTGTCAAGGGAGCTGTTTGACAACGTGCAGGAAGGCCTGAGCAGCAATGCACAAGCCTGCCCTGGCCTTCCGGGATTTCTCACATCGGAAAGGAGAGGTGCACTTCGAATGTGCTGTGTGTGCGAGGAACGGAGGGGTTCAAGAGAGCTCTTCTCCGGGAATTATTTTAGTTCAATATATTTAAATGTTTAAATATAAACATTTATGTCATATTATATACCTATATCTAGATGGACCTAGGTATAATAGTTTTGGTGTTTTCTTTGTCAGTCTTCAATTGCACTCAGAACGCCTGCTGTAAGTAAAAAACAAATCCTGTTTCCTGCCTGGAAGAACAGAGAAAGACAAAGGTGGGCAAGGCTTTTCAGGTACGGCTGAAATCTAAACAAGACCCTGTATTGCTTAAGCAGAGATACTGGTTGTTAAACTGCCAATAAGAATTTTTGCTGCGGTTTCGAACACCCTTAAAAAAGGGTAAATCAGAACCGCATTTTCTGTTTAGCCAGTCTCCCTAAATTGGAAGTTAATTTGAAGCTCCCTGTAACTTCTGACTGGGCATGGGAGGCAGTTTCTTTTTGTTTTGTTTTGTTTTTTTTTCAGTTTTGAGTAATTCAGCTGGATCCTATCAGAAGCTATACAAATAAGAAAATAACATTTAAAGTTGCTCAGTGCCATGTGGCTGAAAGGCAGTGTCCCCCTGCTAGATTCTCCTTCATAGAATAAAACGTGTCTCACCATTGTCCATAGTAGAGGTTTCAATAACATTGGTGGTCGCACCCTGAAGTGGCAGAGGGTGCAGAGACACAGGGCGTGTGACCCTTGGGACGCATCTGAGGGCTCCATCCCCCCAGCTTCTCAGTAAAATGAAATGGAAAACATTTAAACAAATTCTCTGAATTTGTGCTATAACGTTCAAGCCATAGCAACCACAAAGCTATGTGCCAACTACGACTTAAAAATTTCCTTCTAGTCTTTTCTTACTAAATAGGAAAGAAAATCTTCACAGACAGAGACCTCAGTGCCAGGAACTACAGACATACAAGCTGGGGGAATTTTCTCTGTTTTTGATGAGAAGCTGAGCTGTGTTTTGCAGGTCGGGCTTACATCTCTGTCCTGTCTCTCTGCCACCTCTCTGGCTGTTCTGGATGCAGCCCAAAGGCAGCAGCCCATCTATCTGGACAGAAGCTTAGGGACATTTCTGCCCCCTAAGTAAATACAGCTCCCCGAATGCACGGGGCAACAGGGCATCCGCACACACCTGGCAATCCCCCAGCGCGCTCACCGGCTGGTATGGGCAGGGCTGAGGCACCACGATTTCCCAAGCTCCCTGAGAGGTCTCTTGTGGTCCAGAGGTCAAGGTTGAGAAGGGCCTTTGCAGGAGCTGGAAACTGCCCCTCAGGAGGCCTGCCTGAGTTGGTCTCCACCTGTACTGGCCCCCAGCCTCTCACCTCCAGTTGCTTTCTAATAGATCCTCCAGGTGTGGCCACGGTTCCAGGGACCCAGGTCTATGTCCATGAAGACTTTTTCTCATTTTAATAAGAAAAGACCAGAAGGATTTTGAACGCTGCTTCTTCTGGAGCATCATGGTCTGTACAAGTAATTGTACAGGTGATCCATGTTCACCTGTGGCAGAGTGAGAAATCCAGATAAGCGAAGAGAAGAAACCACATGCTTGGGAGGTACACGCCTCTCGTCTGCCTCCTTCCTCCCCTGGGACCGCCCACAGAAGCCCGCCAGCTACCCCTGACCACTTGCCCTTCCCTGACCACGCAGATCTAGATGTGCATTTGAATTGCCCTGTTGCAACCCAACCCATACATCCATGCCCTGGAAATCCCAGCTGCACACCTACCGGCTAACCAGGCGCAAAACTGGCTGGACATGCTTCCTTGTGCTAAGAAGTGGGGAAATGAAGATGCACGTTCTAGGAGCCACCCCCCTCCCCAGGGCTGAGCTCAGCCTCAGACAGACCTGTGTTTCTGCGGGGACGGCGCAGGGCTTGGAATATTGTTGAGGGGAACAGAAGAGAGTTACCCTATGCCCACAGGACTCCAGAGGCAGTGGGGCTGGAGCACGTGTCCTTCGAAGCTTCCATGTGGCATCGCCTCCTCCAGGAAGCCCCCCACTCCATCTCTTTGACTGGGATACACGGTGTTATGAGTGCTTATCTGTGGCCGGTGCAGGGGAGCGAGATGTCCGTGTCTGACCTTCCAGTGGGGTGTGCCTGCCTCCAAGAGGGGGCTGTGTGTTGTTTCTGCACCAAGCACAAGGCTGCCCACACTTGTCCCTTGTAGGTGGGTCACATTCCCGTTAGGGGGCTCAGCGATTAATGTGTCACCGCCAGGGTCTGCTTGGGATGGTGCGGCTATTCTACCCCTGCCTGGATCTTTGGCCTGAATATGAACAGCGGTCCTTTCACACTGTGATGGTTGAAGGTGACGTCAGCAGATATTAGAGCGGCACCCTCACCAGTAGACGTTCCCCAAGCTGCATTCTGTGGGACGTCAGGCTTTACGGGATGCTGACAGCTCTCCTCAAAGAAAGGATTGCATGGCCCCATTTAAGACTCCAGGGAAAGACTGAGGAAAACAAGGTAACAGGTTTGTTTTTGTTTCGACAAAGGGCTTTACAGGACCCCTCCTGTGCTCCTATCAGTTAAGGAGCCACAGCACACCTGGTCTTATTTGACCAAGTGTCCTTTTATCAGGGAGGCACCTGTTGTATCTCCACGGGGCCGTTTTTCATCTCCACGAGGGCACTAGAATTCCTCCGGACAAATACGAAATTGCCAGGGCTGAGGGTCAGTCGCACAGGAGAAGGAGCTGGGAAGACACGGCTGGGAGCTTGAGTACTTTCCAGAATGTCTGGCCTCAGTGCATCAGCCAGGGACACCGGAGAAGAAAGACAGAGACCACTGCTTTTGATCCACTGACTTCCTGACACTTTGTCATGTGTTCATTCAATCTGCACTCCTAAAGAATCTCCAAAATGTCAGATTAAGCATTTTTCTACGAGGTCTTTCCTTTACCAATACTTTAATCAAGATCAAAGTGCTTTACTCGTTGTCACTTAATATCCGCCAACACTCTTAAAGGTGCAAGATTCCTCCCCTGAAGGTACTGCCTTGTGCACGTTCATCCTTTCTTTCCGTAGCCGTGATTCAATACGGCAGTGAAATAAGATGTTAAAATGGGAGTTGCCCTGAGAGGCCGACATGTAATGGCTGTGAAGATGCCAAAGGACATCGCCACCTGCAGAATCTGCAAAGACGATGTGGGAAGGCTAACCTTCTCCAGAGCACGGACGGGGAGGGGGTCGCGGGGAGGAGCTGGAGAGGCCCCCCACAAGGCACCCGGCTCCCACACGGACCGGACAGGCAGCTGTTGAGACGGTGGAACCGAGAGCGACTCCATCAGAGCCGAGTCGTGCAAAGACTGCTCTGGCTCCTCTTGAGGGGATGCCCCCCGAGCAAGGAAGGGGGATGTGAGCCCTTCAGGGTTTGCTGCAGCATCCTGCAGGAGACACAGGTGCTTGGGCCAGGTCAGGGCAAGGATGCCAGGGAAAGAGAAGGGGTGGATGCAGGACGCAATTCGGAGATGGAACCAACAGAACGTACTGCTGGGTTGAAATTTTAAGGGGATCCTGAGAATCTTCTACCGAGCAGATGAGTTGTCCTACTGTGAATGTGGAGAGAGCAGGTTTGGGGAGATGAGGAAGTAGGTTGTGGAAGTGTGAAGTCTGGGGTTCCTGTTAGACATCCATGTGGTGATTTTATCTCAATATTGGGCTACAGGAGCCCAGAGTTCCTGGGGAATTTCTAGGCTGACATATGAACTGTGGAGTCGTCAGCAAACAGACAGGACCTGAAGCCAAGACTGAGATCAAGTGAATGGGGGTAAATGGAGAAAGGAGTCCAAGCAGCGGGGTCTGGGGCATCCATGCAACCCGCTGGGAGAGAGAAGAGCAGCAGGAAAAGGGGCAGTGATGGTGGTGAGGTGGTGATGGAGGGTGGGGGGGCGGGCCCAAATGGAAGGGTCCTTGACTCCAAAGGAGCAAAGTGTTCACAGTGCAGAAAGCTGGGCCTTGGCCCTCTAACCTACATCACATGTGCCCTTGGTAAGAGCAGTGTTGGGGGTGACTCAGTTGGCACCCTGAAAAGAGGGGGGTCAAGAGGGAATTGTAAGAGATACAGACACACAACTGCACCTGGGAGGTACCCCTTTTGCAGTGAGTGTGAAAGGATGACCTGAGTCTGCATTACTAGAGGGAGTTCTCTTACAACCACACACACACACACACACACACACACACACACACACACACACACACACAAACTGCAAAACAAACAGAGAAGCCACCCACCGAGCTCGTCTTTAATAACTATATCCTCAACGGTAAGATTGGCATCATTATTCAATCTTGTTTTGCACGTGGTGCAGGATAAAGCAGATGGGCATTTATACCGGTGTCAAACCAGCTGGGTTTATCAACACGAAAGGAGAGAAAACGAATATGATGCCAATGAGGTTGGAGTGCTGGGGACCTGAGTTAGGCTGGAAATGTGAGTGTGAACTCACCGTGATATTATGTGATGATTAAAATCCACAAATGTTCTGTCTCTGGAAAGGTGCCCCCTGGCACCTGCACCCTGGTCTCCAGAGTCACGGGCACCGAGAAGAGCAGGTGGAGGTCAGCTCCCAAGGGGGGCTTCGGGAGGGCTCATCCAAGGAAAGGGGGTGATGGCCCAGAGGACCCACTCAGAAGCAGGCGGGTGCACATGGCTGAGAGCGCGGACCAGTCTCTCAAGTGAGCAAGGCCACTTGCTGAGAGCCAGGAGGGTGAACAGGTGTGCAGGTGTGCGAGCTAGTCCTCCAGGGCCTGGTTCTGGGAGGGGTGGGGAGGATACGGGTCAGGTCAGCAGAGGGGGCTGACCTGGCTGCCCTGTGCTCAGAGAGCCCCAGCTGTGCGGTCTTCAGTGACCCGTGGGAGCCAGTCAGCACTGCTGCACTGCCAGCCCGGTTGCTGAAATCATCACGAGGACTGGCATGGAGAGAAGGCAGTGGTCCTTGAAGGGACAGAGGGGAGTTCTGGGATGTGGATTATGCAAATCAGCAGGGCTAGCCTGACCACAGCAGCTTCCAAGGAGGGTATTTTTAGGCACGGGCAGAGAGAACGATCTGGAAGCAGCAGTGAGGAGCGCCAGCCCCCAGGCTCAGTAATGGGTGGACAGGAAAGAGTAAATCCACCATCCCTGGAGGGAACAAGGGGGAAGGGGACACCAGAGGGCCAGGTTCCAGTTACAGGGAAGGGGGAGACTGTTGAGAGAAGATGTGAAGACAAAGACTTGCTCGAGGCTGGCCTGGCATCCCAGAGGGAAGGGGAGAGCTGTCCAGAGTTGGGAAGCAGGGAATGTGGGCTCAGAAAATGAGATGTACAGCACGATATGGACAGCAGCACCCCAAGACGGGGCGTCCGGAAGGGAACACTGACATGAACTCTGACTTGGCAATGCCGGGAGTCCAGCGAGATGGGGTGAGATGGATGGGAATCAACTTATATGGCTGGAAGCCTAAGAGGAAGAGAAAGGATGTGAGCAACCAGGGACTCGCAAATTCCTGGTCATGTGCCAGCCTGCACCCCAGTGATCAGAAGCAGAGCCATCAGCAGAAGGAGGTTACTTGAGGAAGAGACAGTGCCAGGTCAACAATTATATAACGGTAGGAAATAATGAGAGTCACTTTTATGAAGGTACAGAGACCCTGAGTTGTGTTAGAATGAGGACATTGATGTAAACGTGGGCAGGTGGGGATGAGACCCAATGATGAGATTTACTCGAAGCTCAAGGCTGGCTCTGTTCTTGCCCCGGGTGACAGGTGGGGACACACCCAGGTGCCCGATGGCTGGGAGGGCAGAAAGGGTCTGGTTAACCAGAGGGGAGGGGGCTGCAGGAGTGACCAGGGCTTGGCAGTCAGGGGACCAAGCCCTGGGGGACACTACTGAGCCCACCCTCAGGAAGGGGCCCCAACGTCTGAGCATCCAAAGGTCTGAGCCAGACGAGAACAGCACCCCAAGTGCACCAAGCGCTGAACGTCGGGGATGTATTTGGATTGCACCAACAACAGGTTTCTTGGTATCGAGGTGCTTAAAAGAGCTCAGAAGAAGCAGCGAAACAGCAATTTCTAATTAACTGGCCCCCTCTGTTAAATATCCCTAGAATGCACTCTGAGTTTGACATCTATCAAAATAAACTGAATTATAAAATATACAAAAACCTGGTCTTCATTTATAGAGTCATACTGACTTGCATGCGACAGTGGTTAATACACTGTAATTTTTTGTCTCTTGGGCAAAGATTATACATTTTTCATATGTCATTCTTATTCTTTTCCTGATCGAAAACCCAAGTTTTTCTACAAATCTGTTAAAATGCATACTGTTAGAAAATGATTATTGCTGATTTTGAAAAATTCTCTATTTCCTCATTATTTCATTCCATTTATTAATTTATTCCTCATCAAGTCATTTATTAAACCTGTTGGATTTTCTGTTCTACCAGGAGAAAAATCACAGAGCTATGTGGTTTCTTTCATAAAGCTGTGGAGCAGAAGCTGGGTCCTGAGTGGATCCCCGTGATGTCACATCACCTGGACCAAAGTCCCTGAGATCAGCCCACAAGCAGGAATCAGATTGGTCCTTGTAAGCGTTTTGTCGTCAGCTACTGTATCAGTTCACCACTTCCCTCTAGAACACTCTGGGAGGAGGATTGTAGCAGGAGGTAAGGACCAGGGAAGGTCCCCTCTGAAAGCACAATTTCCCGGGCGTGTCCAGGGGTCCCAGAACCCGACTGCATTCAGACTTTGTAGGGTCCAAATAAGCTGCCGAGGAGAGAACCTGTTCCAGCCTGTCAGAGCAGAAAGGGGTTGGTAAAGGTTGTCGGCAGCCCTGGTGTTTTCAGGACAAGTAAGGACCAGAGGTAGGTCTGAGAGCAGCATAGCTGGAGGCAATGCCAACCAGTGGACAATGTTCTTCTAGTGTAAAATCCCTCCTGCTGCCTCACCACCCCTGAGTGGGGGCAGGGAGCTCCATGGGCTGCTCCAGGAGAACCAGATGTGGAGCAATCAACTCCCGTCACCTGCTTGCATGCAGTCGGGCACCAGCACGTAAGACCCCCTGTAGCTGTCTGGGAGTCTAAGAAATAAGGGTCTCTCTCCTCTATGAAATGCTGGTCTAACACTCATAATGTGGAAAGCTGTCAAAATGTGGAAAGAACGTTCAAATGATTTGGGGGCAGCCACCAGGAACATGTATCCAAGATGAGCCTCACTTCTTTCATGGGCTGAGTTATTTGGTTCAACCATTGTTATCCAGAATTTACACTCAAAAAGAAGAGAGACATAATATTTTGAATGTTCTCGAGGTATATTATGCATTATTTAAGAAACTAATGCATAGACTGGGTCTTTACAAATTTTAACCTATGAATTGTCAACCGCACAAATGGGCACTGGCTATCTGTAGGGAAGCACCATAAAATGTGGACTCCCCCCAAATATAATTCTTCATTTTTCTCAAAAATAGTCAATGACTGCGAGTACATGCAGGAACCACAGAGCAGAGCAGGGAAGGATATATGTCCAGGATGCAATTATTTTTACCAGACATAGAGATAACTGTTATCATCTTGAAAACCTGATGTGTGAAATGTAATTATTTTAACTTTCTCAGGGCTTGAAAAACAGTCAACCCCAACTCACCACCCCATGCCTTCCAAATACATCTTTTTTTTTTTCCTCCCCTTCAGTATCTTGGTAGAGATTTTAAGGATTCTAAAGCTAGTCCAAGATATTCAAACTGGGCATGGGAAATCCACATGAATCCCTGAGTGAACATCGAGGCTACAGATCAAGGAGGCAGCATTGTGCACTCCGGCGGGGCAGGCCCCCTGTCTCCACTCCCCCAGCTCTTCTGTAGAAGAAGCTCATAGTGGCACCAAGCAGCCCAGACAACTCTGGCTCGGGTGACATGCTGCCCAAGACCTCACATCACGGGAGGAGGCTTCAATAATCACAACACAAAACCCGGGGCTCCATGAATTTCATTTCTCACTGGTTATGGTTAGAAAATGCTCACCTTGCTTTTAAAATGCCCACATCATTAGATAAAGTACCCAGAAAGAGGGCAGTAAAAATTGAAGGAACAGAGTGACATGGAATTTACAGTTAATAAAGCTCTCCCATTACTCTCCCAGACTTGGTGTTAACGTACTTGAGATGTGAGGTAAGTCCTAAAGGGAATGAGAGCTGATGTCTTTTTCCCCTTTTTTAGGTTTTAACAGTTTTTAAAATTTTTAATTTAATTTTAGTTGAAGTATAGTTTATTTACAATGGTGTATTAGTTTCAAGTGTACAGCAAAGTGATTCAGATATATATATATATAGATATATATACATACAACTTTTCTGAGGCTTTTGTCTTTTCATGCCCCTTATCATGAGTGACTTGTGTTTAATCATGGGTTCTTTTAAAACACAACCGTGTCTTACTGCCCGTTTGTTATTATTCTCCCTAATTCAGTCTTCTTTGCTCCTTGAAGAAGTTGGTCTTTCACCAAAAGGGCTAAACCTAGAGGAAAGGGACCCCCAACTCTGACAAGGGGATATAAATGTGTGAGTGTGTAATTGTAGCTAAATAGAATTTATTTCCAAATAAACACATATAATTTCTTTCAATATTTCAAGATAATCCCATTACCCCTTTTCCTATCAGAATTAAACTGGAATTCATTAGATGACTAAAAAGAGAAACACTTAGAAGGGCTGGATCTGAGCATTTTCAGGAAATGTTTGTATTTCGCAGCCCAAGCTGACCCCTGCAGTGATTTGCATGAGAATAGTTACACTATAAGTACACATTTTTCTGTCACTATGGTACGGAGGGTTCATACCACAGCGAGCCTGAGGTGTCTGAGACTGTAAAAGGAGAGTTTGAAAACAGAGTCGTTTCTGAAGGTTTCATAAATGACTTATTTACATACTGTCCATATAAAACCAGAAGCTAATTTGGCAAGCCTTTCCTTTACAGCCTCCTTTTCCTTTCACCGTTTTTCATCCTAAAGTAAGTTGTGGCTGGTCTTTTCGAGGGGCGGGAGCATTGCTTGCTGCTCAGCCCGCTCTCCCGCATTCACAGCAAGCAGGCTGAGCACAGTCGGGCCCCACAAACATCCCGCTACCTGGAAGTGAGGAGGGAGAGCGACAGGACTCCGCCAGCAGAGTGCTCGCACACCTGCGCCCCTGAGAGGCCACCGGCTCCTGCTACTCTCTGATTGGCTGACAGTGATGTCACGGAGCCAACATGCCAGCGTTCCGGGCGAGCTCCGCTGCCGCACAGTGTCTACTGTGATATGCGCCTCATCAGTCTTCCAGAATCTACCCAGTACCAAGCTGACGTTAAGAATAAATGAAATGGTTGTGCACAAAATGAGCAGCTATTAATCCCTTTGTTCTAGGACGCTCACCTGCAGGATGGTGGAGAAGCCCCATAGGTGCCTCAGCAGGGAGTACTTCCTCTGATTTGAAGGGACGTCTTTCACTCAGGTTTATCTGTCCCCATGGAAATCAGAGGTGACAGCGACCTCCTTCAGGCGTATTTAGCTGTGGTGTTTCCACCTTGTTTACATGGAGCTTGGCCGCATTGGTTCCATTAATAAGGGTTCAGAAATTTAGGGCTCTAGAACATTCAGTGGAGAGAATGTTTGAGTTTCTACTAGGAATTCATACAGCAATCACCAATACTCTAGCATCATCATTAAAACAGGGGTTAATTTGTTCCACATATAGTTGGAATTCGTGTTATCCAAATATGTCAAAGAAACCTATGAGGCTGTTTTCCTAACTTTTCCAGCACACATTTATCAACCACCTACTATACAGCAGACACTCTACCAGGTTATCAAAATATAAAAATGATTATGATAACAAGCCTAGGAATTAGACATCTGACAAAGGAAAGTTATGTCCTGAAACAAGACAGTCAGGGGCCAGAATCCATGTAGCACTGAAAATTTGTGAAGCAGTTCCTCCAAGCTTTATATATGTTACCTGTTTTCATACTCATGAAATCCTACATGGTGGTGTATCAGTCAGAATTGGCTAGGTTTTGCTGCAGTAACAAATATCTAATAATCAGAGATTTACACAGCTGTTATTTACTTCCTGTTGGTGCAATGGTTTTTGGTGTCCTCAGGGCTTCTGAGGACAGCTCCCTCCATGCATTGGCCCAGCTGCAGGCTGATTAGTCTTTGGGCATCCTTCTGTTCACACATCCCTCCATGAAGTCAAGGGGAGGGGAAGATCAGGATGGAAAATAGAGCACAGGCTATTCAATGCTTCTCTCTGGAAGTGACCCAAGTCACTTTCATCCACATTTTATTGACCAAAGAAGTCACATAATCATGACTCCCTTCCAAGGGTTTGGGAAATGTGTCCTCCCTCTCCATGCCTGCAAGGATAGGAGAACTGCCTCTAGGGCCCTGCAGCCATGCAGACCCCAGGGGTGAACTACTCACAATGCAGTTTTATCGAGGAATAAAATGCAGTACAGGCAGGTTACATGATCAGCAATGACTGTGCTGAGCTTGACCCAGGTAGCCCCTCTGTGGAACTGACCCTCTAACCACCATCGTAGTTGCTCCATTATAATGTGGCATTGTACCCAGAACCCAAGTGGTAGAGTAAAACACAGAGTGGTCACCTCAGGGAGCGGTGCCTAGAGTTTCCTCGGACTCCAGCCAGGTCTGGGAGCTGGAAAAGGGTGCCCTGCCAAGCAGCAGTGGCCATGGCCCTTCAGAGCCAGAGGAGGCAATGAGGGGATTCAGGAAGGCTGTGTCCAGCATGGGCAGTAAGGATAAGGATACGGGATGGAGATTGAATGTCAAGTGTTTGCATGACCAGGTCCAAACGAGCCCTAGGCCACAACTGTGTTTCATCTGCAGGAGGCCCTCATCTGGCCACTGGCCTCTGATTTACTGTTGAAGCTGCCTTGATGAACTGAAACAGGTGGATGCTTTTTACTCCTGTTTACAGCCATTGACTCCACAGCAAGGTGCGAGGCATGGCTGTGATCCATGGAAGGGGGTCACTTGTCAAGCTTGTTGATACTATCCCTGAGAGACCAGACAGCGTGTATAATTTTTTAATTGAAATATATTTGATAGATAATATTATGTAAGTTTCAGGCATACTATGTAGTGATTTGACTTTTGCACATATTATGAAATGATCACCACAATAGTCTAGTAACCATCTGTCCCCATACAAGTTATTACAATATTATTGCCTATATCTCTTATGTAGTTTATTACATCCCCTTGGATTATTTATTTTATAACTGGAGGTTTGTACCTCTTAATCCCCTTCACCTGTTTCGCCCCCACCCCATGCCCCTCCCCTCTGGCAAGCACCATTTTGTTCTCTGTATCCATGAGTTTGTTTTTGTTTTGTTTCATTTGTTTGTTTGTTTTTTGTGATTTCACATATAAGTGAGATAATATGATATTTGTCATTTGATATGTCTTTGTCTGTCTGACTTATTACACTTAGCATAATATCCTCTAGGTCCATCCACGTTGTTATAAATGGCAAGATTTCATTTTTATTATGGATAATATTCTATTATTTATAGATCTATATCTATATCTATATCACATCTTTATCCATTCATCTATTGATGGGCACTTAGGTTGCTTCCATATCTTGGCTATTGAGAATAATTCCACAGTGAACATTGATGTGCATATATTTTTTTGAATTAGTGTTGTTGTTTTTTTTCTTCAGGTAAATACCCAGAAGTGGAATTGCTTGATCCTATGGTAGCTCTATTTTTAGTTTTTTGAGGAACCACCATACTGTTTTCCATAGTGGCTGCACCAATTTACATTCCTACCAACAGTGTATGAGGATTCCTTTTTTTCCACATCTTTGCCAACATTTGATATTTCTTGTCTTTTTGATGATGGTTATTCTGATAGGTTGAGGTGATTGTCTCATTGTGGTTTTGATTTGTGTTTCCCTGATGATTAGTGATGCTGAGCATCCTTTGATATGCCTGTTGACCATTTGTATGTCTTCTTTGGAAAAATGTCTGTAAGTGTCAAGAATGGGCATCTTTTTTTTTTACATGGATCATCATAGCATCTTTTTATTTTACATCTTTATTGGGGTATAATTGCTTTACAGTGGTGTGTTAGTTTCTGCTTTATAACAAAGTGAATCAGTTATACATATACATATGTTCCCATATCTTTTCCCTCTTGCGTCTCTGTCTTAATACTGACTTTAAAGGAAATGCTTTCTACTTTCCACTGTTGAGTATGATGTTGACTGTAGGTTTGTCATTTATGGCCTTAATATGTTGAGATATGTTCCCTCTATACCCACTTTGTTGAGAGCTTTTATCATAAATATTTATTGAATTTTGTCAAAATATTTTTCTACATCTATTGAGATGATCGTATGGTTTTTATTCTTCAATTTGTTCATGTGGTGTGCCATATCAACTGATTTGTTGACATCGCACCATCTTTGGATCCCTGAGATAAATCCAATTTGATCATGATGCATGATCCTTTTATAATACTGTTGAATTTGGTATGCTAACATTCTGTTGAGGATTTTTGCATCTATGTTATCAGTAATACTGCCCTGAAATTTTCTTTTATTTGTGGTGTCTTAGTTTGATTTTGCTATTAGCTCAATGATAGCCACATAGAATGAGTTTGGAAGCATTCCTTCTTCTTCAGTTTTTTTGTAGTTTGGGAAGGATAGATGTTAACTTTTTGTTTGGTAGAATTCACCTGTGAAACTATCTGGTCTGGAACAATTTTGTTTGATGAGAGGTTTTTTGTTTGTTTGTTTGTTTTTCCACTTATTCAATTTCATTACCTGTAATCAGTCTTCATATTTTCTGTTTCTTCCTGATTCAGTCTTGGGATGCTGTATATTTCCAGGAATTTTTCCATTTCTTCTAGGTTATCCATTTTATTGGTGTATAATTGTTCATAGTTGTCTCTTATGATCCTTTGTATTTCGTGAGGTTGGTTAAAACTTCTCTTCTTTCAGTTCTGATTTTATTTGGGGTGGGTGGTCCTCTTTCTCTTTTCTTGATGAGTCTGGCTAAAGTTTTATCAATTTCATTTATCTTTTCAAAAAACCAGATCTTGGTTTCCCTGATCAATTTTTTAGGCTCTATGTTATTTATTTCTACTTTGATCTTTATTATTTCCTTCCTCCTACTAACTTTGGGTTTTGTTTATTCTTTTTTCTAGGTCCCTTAGGTGTAAGGTTAGATTGTTTATTTGTGATTTTTCTTGTTTCCTGAGGTAAGCTTGTATTGCTATAAACTTGCATCTTAGAACTTCTTTTGCTGTGTCCCATAGATTTTGGAATACTGCATTTCCATTTTCATTTGTCCTTAGATATTGTTTTATTTCCTCTGATTTTCTTCAGTGACTCATTGATGGTTTAGCAGCATCTTGTTTGCACTCCAAACATTTGTGTTTTTTGCAGTTTTTGCTTCTTATAGTTCATTTCTAGTCTCATATCATTGTATGGGAAAAGATGCTAGGTAGGAAAAGATGCTTGATATGATTTCAATCTTCTTAAATTTATTGGGATGTGCTTTGTAGATTTGTTGTGATCTATCCTGGAGAATGTTCCATGTGCACTTGAAAGGAATATATATTCTGCTGCTATTGGATGGAATGCTTTCCATATATCTATTAAATCCATCTGATCTAATGTGGCATGTAAGGCCTGTGTTTCCTTGTTGATTTTATGTCTGAAAGATCCATCCATTGAGGTAAGTGTGGTGTTAAACTCCCCCACTATTATTGTGTTACAGTCAATTTCTATCATTATGTGTGTTAATATTTGCTTTATGTATTTAGGTGTTCCTATGTTGGGTGCATATATATTTACAGTTGTTATATCTTCTTGTTGGACTGATCCCTTTTTCATTATGTAATGTCCTTCTTTGTATCTTGTAACAATCTTTGCTTTAAAGTCTGTCTTGTCTCATATGAGTATTGTGTATAATTTTTGTTAAGTAGAATTTTTTGACCGGACTAATACAATTTGCTTAGTTCCAATGATTATCTACAAATTTTTCTTTATTTGTTGCAGGGTTAAAAATAATAAAAATGCTTGAAATTGCAACATAAATGTGTTATCCATGTTTCTTGAATCTGAATAATTCTTAAACCCCTTCAAAATTCTTGCATGCTCCCATTGTTCACTTAATTTGACTTTTGTTATACTATTTCTTAAATATGTATAATTTGAAAGGCAGGTATAAGTGTCTATTCTTACATCAGCCATACAACTATAAAACTAAAACATATTTTAAATTAAATACAAACAAAATTTCAAATCCAATATAATTCCAATTGCCATATAAATTTAATGTGACAGATAAGATTGTTTTGTTGAAACACAATTGGAGAAGGGCAAAAGGTCAGCCCGCCTCATGATCTTGTATTACTTGTCCATAGTGCCTGTAATCACATATTAGAGAGTAATTCAACTAACATTCAAATATCCCAGGAGGGGTGATATGTTAACTCATGTTCATCAATCAACCTCTCTGCTCTGGAGTTCTGAGAAAATTCAACGTTCTCTGGTTCCACAAATGTTTGATCATGATTTCACCATAAGAAGAATGCTTTTAAACTCTAAGTTTAAAATAATACACAAGTCAATGCATTGCAAACCAAATGGAACCACTGGGGGTCCTGACATGTGATAAGTAGTTCTGGTCACCAGGCAGTTTCAGAATACAGCCTTTCCTTCAATCTGTGCCTACATCTAGACATGGCTGTTGGATGAGGAATTCTGTGGCTCTGTATGGTCATTTAAGAACAAAGCCTGTGTGTATCTGCTGATGTAAAAGCACATGGAATCTTGGCATCCTGAATAGTTGTGCAAAAATAAATTAACATATGGCACATCCCACATAGTAGAGCATATACTTATTACATTTTGGAAGTTTTAATAACTCTTAGCTGACCTTTAAAAAGGTGAATAACCTAACTGGACAACTCAGGGTCAAAATATTATAATGCTTAGACCTGGGCATCAGGTCAGGGAAGAGATGGAAATTTTAAGAAACAGACATAACTTCTGGTTGTTTTGAAACTTTGAGTAGATACCTGACTGAAGTCAATACTGAGGTGTGTGAAGTATTAAAGTTATGATACCATTTAAGTTACACTTGAAAAATACTTTATATGGAAGAATGAAGATCCAAACTGACTGTGGAAACATCCATCAAATTTATGGACTCCCTCTGATCACATGCTTAGAAAACACAAGATGTGGTTTGGTGCTAGTATGCATCCTCAGTGATTTAACTTCACAACTGCAATTTTCTTTTTTCTGTTCAAGCTGCTATATTGGTTCAATTGAAACACGACTTTGCAATTAGAAAGGTTGATTTTTCAATTTAAAAAGTTGCCACTAGCTGCAGCTTCTTATCTTTGTAAGTTGGAGGATATGTGATGCTGTATAAGTTGAATAAATTACCATAAAATTGAGAGATAAGGCAAATATGAGTATAGTTAAGAACCCTAATTAAAATTTTGTATTCATGAAAACATCTCAATTTTCGGATTGATGTTTGCTAAATGTTCATATAAACTTGAACATATCCAATTAATTTATATATGACTCAAATACTACTTTCCTCTTTTTTATATCCCAAGGCTTTAAAGGAAAAAAATAATTTTAAGAAATAGCTATGCTGTAAAAAAAAAGTTATCAATGTGTTGAAAACACTTTTCCTTGAAAAGTAGAGACAGAAATATTGGAAATAAGGATTAATTTTTTTAAATGAAGTCATTTTGATTAAAGAAAGGAAAAATAGGCATAGAGTATTATATAGAGAGAGTCTAGGGATAGGACACTGAGAACTTCCTTGGAACAACGTGTAAGCACTGGAGTCCTAGGTGGGAGTGAGGAAGGGAAACACAGTATCATTTAAATCTCACTCAACCCATTGTCCTGAGTACGTTGAGATGCCAATATCAACACATAGGCTACCACATATAAAGCTAGTTTGATACTGAAGTTTTCAAATTTTTCTATTACTTTTTCAATTCAAAGTTGATGAAATATAAATTTACTTATTCAGTTCTGGTGTTAACAATGCATTATTGAGAGTATATTAGATATGCAATACATCATGATTAAATTGAGTTGATTTTACATATTCAGTAATGTTCAATGATAAGAAAACTATTAAAATAAGTCTTCACATCAACCAGTCAATAGGCAAAAACAGATAATTAGATGATAAAAATATTTTTAAAACATTAATTACTAACCAAAACTTCTCTTAGTGATCAAGAAATAGAAATTAAAATTTCTTAATACATTTTATAAAGATATCTACCACAAACAATTAGCTATGGTCAGATTTAGTGTTAAATCAAGAGAAGTTTATATTAAATTTAAGAACCAGAAATAATCTCATAGTCAATACTATCATTTTTTTCCCTATCAGTTCAAACCAATGCAATAAGGAAAGAAAAATATATGATTTATAAATAATGGAGAGGAAACAATATTGTCATATTTGCATCAGATAAAAATGTCTTCCTGGAAATTTAAGAGACTTAACTGAAGCACTCTTAGAACTGATAAGAGAGGTGGCTTGTTAGGCTAAACACATACAAAATTTACTTGCTGATCAAATATCAGCAGATGCATAAACTATATGGAAAAATATATACAATTTATAGTGATGTGTAGAAGAAAAATACAGAGATATGTAAATATAATAATACAGCTTTAGTAAGGTGCATAGAAGGAGGATTTGAATAAGGGAGAAGGCACAAATAGGTTTGTGAATGGAACTCTCAGTGCTATTAATATGTCAAATTTTGTAAATTAACTTGTAAATTTAGTCCAGCATATATTTTTTTCTAAATTTACTTAGAATATTACTAATTCTTCTAAAGGTTATTTGGAAGAATAAATACATAGCAAATTGTCACTTTATGATGCCAAGCAGTAAAGCATCTTACAAAAGCATGATAATTAATACACTGTGAGTGGGCCAATGAGGTATGCTGGGAAGCCAGACACAGGCCCAACTATGAGTAAGAACTCAATATAAGTCAGTATTTCCGATCATCAGAAAGGAGTCATTATTTAAAAAAAAAAATGGTTTTGAGCTATTGCCTAATCATTTCTTAAAAAAATCACATAACACCAAAACAAATTTATGATGGCATATATATAATTATACATATATATTTATATAGGTGTAATGTAAATATACATTATACACAAATAATATGTATGTGAAGGTATATGTATATGTACATAATATATATAATATGTACATAGGTACATATGTGTATATAATTATAAATGTAAAGTAAAATACACCAGGAGAGTGCTGTACAATGGAAATATAATGTGAGTTACAGATACAATTTTAAATGTCCTAGTAGCCACATAGAATCAAAAGTATGAGAAATAGGTGAAATTAATTTTAATATATTTTATTTAATCTAATATATCATAATTATGCCATTTCAACATGTACTCAATATGAAAAATATTTTTAAGTACTTTTATTTCATGCTAAGACCTTGTAATCCAGTGTGTATTTTATATTTTAAGCACACCTCATTTACACTAGCCATGTTTTAGCTGGACTGGGCTATAGGGCCCCAGAAGATAAAACAGGTGAGCATTTACCATTATAATCTCCTATGAGAAAAGTCCTCCTAAGCATAACACCAAAGGCAAAAAACACAAAGTAAAAGATTAATGTTGTGTCCATATTTGTTTAAAATATTACCTATGTAAAAATAATTATTAAAATAACACAAATATCAAAGTAAAACTTGAAAATAAAAATGAGCAAAGATCATTCATCAGTTCATAAAAGTAAAACACAAGAAGTCAGTAAGTAAATAAAATGGAAAAGAACTTTAAAAGTCATGCAAATTCAAAGAGTGGACCCTTTAAAACAATCTCCCTCTGATCCTCTGTTGCTTCATTTGTAAAATTAGAACAAGAATGAGGTCTCCACCCTATGGCTATAGTGAGGATTAAATAAGAGAGTGAACATAGGACCTGCAACGCAGCAGACAAGCAATAAATCTTACCTCATTACCAGAGACAATTTTTTTGGATGATAAACATACATTGAGAAAACCAATTTGCACATTAGAATTATTTATACAATTATTTAGCCAATTAAAACAATCTTATTTTTAGCACACTGATCGTTTTCTGTAAGTAAGAGAAACATAATTTAATTTGACAAATAAATGTGCATTGCATCTTCTTATCTCTCTCTGGGTTCTTTTCAGTCATTACTTGTGAATAAATATAGTTTAGAGAAGGCCTAGAGAGTTCACCTTAACAATCGTTAACTCTTGCATTACTGGGCTGGGTTTCATCAAACCCACCAGCACCTGGGGACCCTCGGTACCTGCGAGCCCATCTATTGCCTAAAGACCAGTTATAGGGGGCTAACCCTGGGATGGAAGGACGATCAATATGAAGACTTCTTAAAGCGTGTTTACATTTGTATTTATATCCACTTCTGTGTTGTTTTCATTCCTATCCTCAGCTCTCCATGAATGATAATGCACTCAAGTTTTGAATTTCAGACACTGCAATTAACTGTAAAAAATGCCATTTAATTATTATGTTACCATCATATATTTTTAGCACTGGAAGACATTTAGAAAATATTTAGTCTAAAAGTATTTTAAGTAAATTTGGAAATGAAAGTTAGAAAAAAAAATTGGTGCAAGCCACGAGCCTAAAATCCAGAACCTCAGGCACCCAAGTCGTGATTTTTTTCATGGTGTCTCCTTGGGCGGAATTTTTTAAAGTTAAAAGATGTCTAGGGCTTCCCTGGTGGCGCAGTGGTTGAGAGTCCGCCTGCCAACGCAGGGGACATGGGTTCGAGCCCTGGTCTGGGAAGATCCCACATGCCGCGGAGCGGCTGGGCCCGTGAGCCATGGCTGCTGAGCCTGCGCGTCCGGAGCCTGTGCTCCACAACGGGAGAGGCCACAACAGTCAGAGGCCCGCGCACCGCGATGAAGAGTGGTCCCGGCTCACCGCAACTACAGAAAGCCCTCTCACAGAAACGAAGACCCAACACACCCAAAAATAAATAAATAAATTAAAAAAAAAAAAAAAAAAAAAAAAGATGTCTAACCTTCAGAATGGAGTTTAATTTTAATGTCTGTTTAATAAATTGTGCTTTTCTGATGGAAACAGTTGCCACGGGGGTGTTTGGTCTAAACACACAGGCACTAGCTAGCACACGCAGGCACACATACCCTCGTACACAATCCACACCGGCAGGGGCAGCCAAGCTTTTGAACCTTCAATGTCACAGAACTGCTAGATCCTGACAACAGCCAGAAACTGAAATCACTACCTTGCAGGTGTCCACATTTGGTTGAGTCTCCCAATTAACTGCTTCAAATAAAGACTTAATTTAGACTTAATAGGACAGCTAGTGCATGTTAATTAAAGACAAAATGATTCTTTAAAAAGCATTTGCTGAGGTTTAACAACTATGTGACAGAAGCAGACCAGTCATATACTATGCTTGCTAAACCTCCATAGCTGGGTTTTTATTAATCAATTGGGGTTTAATCATCAGGAAAGACCTTTCTCGATAAATCTCAATCACTTTATAGGGTAGAATCCGCTACTGCAGCTAAATGTCTGGGGCTTAATTGTTTGGAAGCACACCACCGGCATTCACAAGACACCTCTGCCGTAATTCACTGAGTCCTTTTACTTTGTTGTCCTTTTCCCTCGATGTAATATTGTTATGTTTTCTTATTTTAATTGATACCATTAAGACATTCTTATACTTCATATTGCTTTATATATTTGTATAGTTTATAGTGAAATATTAAAATTAAAATGAGATTTCAGTACTTTTCTATTTTTAGGGTAGAGATATTTTTATGCACTGTGCAAAAATCCATGTTGAAAAAAATGGAGGCCTCATTAGAAATACATTCAAATGACTAAAATTTTTTGATCCAGTGAAAATTATTGAGTCAATAAATCAGAACCCACTTATCTTAGCTCGGGCTCCAAAACAAATACCACAGATAGGGCAGCTTAAACAACAGACGTTTATTGCTCACAGTTTTGGAAGTTGGGAGCAGGGTCCAGCGGTGTCGGTTCCTGGTGAGAAGTCTCTGCCCGGTTTGCAGATGGCCACCGTCTCACTGTGACCTCCCATGGCCTTTGCACAGAGAGCATGTGTGGAGAGAGAGCTCTGGTGCCTCTTCCTCTTCTTATAAGGACACCAGTCCTATTGGATCAGAGGCAACTCCTTAACTACCTCCTTAGGGGTCCCATCTCCAAATACAGTCATGGGTGTTAGGGGTTCAGCATAGGGATGGGGGTTCAGGTAACTGTGGAAAGACTAAAGGTATGTTTCCCATTGAAAATAAGGGATCAAGGAAAGGATGTAAATATAGCACCATGATTTCCTAATCTTTACCAAATTCTTTTCTTGTAGCTAGTTTCCTAGAACATCAATAGAATGACCCTCCTCCCCGGTCCTGGGAATATAGGAAATACTGGACCAGCTCCAAGTCCGCAAAGGTATTTTAAGTAACAACCAATACATAGTTCATAATAGTTGTATCTGATATTCAGTTTTGTAAGGACAGAGCAATGACCAGCAAATATACCTGTTTCACTGCTTGGGTCCTCCTCAGCTTGGAGACTCCCAGGAACCAGGTCCATCCTTCCAATGGATACCTTGGACCAAGGAATCCACTTCCTTCGGTTCTGCCTTCCAGGTAGCTGCAGGCAACTCTGGCTGCTCACCTGTGTAGCCTGGCTACACTGGGTGCTCAGCAAATAACTAGAGAGTAAATGGCTTATCACAAACACTAGGGGATGCCTGAGACCCCAACACACTCTTCTCTCCACATGGAGCATGAACACACTTGGACAGAGTAGGTGAGCACCACGTGCTGGATGGGAACCACGGCAAGGCTCCTTCAACCTCATTTATAATCAGAGGAGACTTTCTCTTCGTATTCAACTTCCCAGAAGTTTGTGTTATCTGAGAGGTTCCTCTGTGTTGGGCTCACCCAGACACCGGGAGCTGAGCCCTGTCCCGAGACCACACTGCTCTGTACCTGGCATCACACATGACCTTGATTCTCTCTTCTTTATAAGTGATGATCTTCTCACCGTGGATGAGCTTTCAAATCCAGTGGCATGTCTTTTCCTCAACAGTAACAACAATATCAGAAAACCACCCTCTGGGACAGCTAACTCTGATCATAAAATTATTAAATTCTAATTATAACAGCATATTTAGACTGGATGTTTTTCAAAAAGAAAATCCTCGGAAGAAGCCTAATTGTTCATTTTTCTGAATGGTACATGCATCTGGGCAAACCTGCGTAAATGCAATTCTATACATATAATTTTAAAAGTAATTTTTCAAATGGCATTTAAATAATTTTTTAATAATTAAATAGGAATGTTAGTGGAGACTTGTTCTTTAGAAAGAATTATATCATTCTTCATCTTTTTTTCATTACTAATTTCACCTAACGAATCATGATAAGATGAGGGTGGAATTTTAATTTTAACTGTACACATCTCTGAGTGATGTATACTCTACTGAATGCTCCAAACTTCATCATAATTATGTCATGTATCATTGGGATTTTAATAATACAATGAGTTTGATGGCTGCTGGTAAAAGCAGATGTGGGTGCCAGGCACAGCCAAAGAGGTGAGCATTTAGTCTCTCTCAAATTCAATAAAGGGGCATGAGAATTTATAATAAAGCAATGATTTCAAAATCTTTCTACCTAGATAGTGAAAACATATGATTTATTATCCACACTGAAGTGAGCCTGACATTATTACATGTACCAGGACAGCAGGCAGAAAACAGATGGCCCCAGGTAAGTTCAGCCACAGGGTCAGAATAATAATAATGAAGTTAACAACAAAAACCACAACCAAGAAGACAGCACAGCCTCCGCGCCCGGTCTTGCCTGATCAGCTCACACAAGGTCACTCGTTTGCTTCTCACCGTGAACCCAAGTGGAAGGTTCCGTGAGGAGGACCCCAGTTCACAGATGCGGTTGTGGAGGCTCAGGGGGTCTGAGTAACTCACACAGGACTCAGAACCAGGATGTGGTGGCCCTAGGTCCAGACTCAGCTGCCAGCCAAGAACAACTGTCTCACTGCTTTACACAGGACTGCTTCTTCCACAGCCCATGTGAGCACACGCACACACACAGAATCCCAGACACCACATGCACTCATGGACCTTCACACACACGTCTGTGCACACGTACACATTCACACAGGCATGTTTATGCACCCATAGCCACGTGTGTCTGCATGTGCATACAGACACACTTGTGCACACACTCACACACCTCCCACTCAGGTGTGCACACGTGTATGTGACACAGAGACACAAAGGCACACATGGGCAAAATGCATGCACACAAGCAAGCACATATGAACACATATACAAAGCACGTGTGCACACATGAAGACAAAAGAACAGGTACTCACACAGGTGCAGGCACACACATACAAGTGTAGCCTCACAAGGCTACCCACAAACATGCATACCCACACATGCATGCTCACAGTGGCACTCACACACTCGTGCACGTGTGCACATGAAAGCACATTTGGCACACTGCCACACATGCACACACACCTAAATATCACGTGCAGATGCATTTCCGCATATGTGCGTATGTGCACACATGAACCTCCATGTGTATGCTCACAGATGTGCACATGAACACGTACACTCACAGGCATGTGATACCATGTACCTACGCGTAGTGTATGCACACCCAAGCACTCGTGCACACAGGGGTGCACATTCATGCAGGTACTTGTACACACACACACACTTGCATGCATTCACTTGTGGCTCACACACAAGTGTACACACAAACATGCATGCACATAGGCACTCATCCATACACGTGTGCACACACCCTACCTCCACGTGTGTGCACCCACTAACACACACAAATGTGCACACACACTTTTGCACATAAACACACATGTGCCCACACTCAGAGGCACATGCAAACATTCACACTCATGCACACGTAAGTACACACACATGCCCACACCCACAAGGCACTCACACAGCTGCATGCACACATATGCGGCCACTTGCACCCATGCACCAGTGCACACAGCCAGTCACCTCCACCCCACATACACAGGTCCACTGCCAGCATGAAGGTCAGCTCGGCTGGTGTGGCCGAGAGGGCTGGATGTGCAGTCTGGGAAGACCTGTGGTGTGACATCGCTTCATCTCTACCTGAATTCTTGGGGAGCAGTCACCGAGGAAGGCTTGAGCTCTCAGGCCAATCAGCTAATCACTGCCATCACTTACACGAGACACACATGCATAACAGACAACTGACTGTCCATACCAGCAGCTGCTGACCCCTCATCTCCCACAGCTGGCAAAGCACATCAGCTTGGAACAAATGCACTGACAGAGATGTCTTTGGGTGGGATCTTCCACTTTTGGCCGCTCTATCCCCCAACTGCTCCTGTGGCAGCTGAGCCTGCGATCCTGGGCACACCTGCTCCTCAGGACCCAAATCCCACCCAGAAACGCCCTGGGTGGATGGGCTTGTCTTGGGCACCTACTGTCGAGTCACATGTGTGCTCACCGCCCATGGTCCCTCCTGACACGAACATGTGTCCAGACCCCTGTCTGCACATCTGGACCGTGTGAGACAAGATTGCCCAACACTGACTGAGTACCCACTTTGCACCGACACGAGGCAGAGCTGTTATGAGCCAAGTCACAGGGCAAAGACCCACTGCCTTTCCTGCATCTCACCTGCCTGCATTGTGGCCTGGGGGCTGCTGCCCTGTGTGCAGGAGAGCCCTGTGACCAGCTACCACACTGCTGCTTGCCTGGTCACTGCCCTCTTTCCAGGAGGTGTCTGGGTCTGGGCTTGGCATCCAGACTCCTCTCAGCCCTTCAGGGGCTGGAGCATCACACCATCACCGTTCTGGGACAACTCACGGTCGGCACCTGCAGCTCCCATGGGAGTGGGACAGCAACCCCCTCCCCCTCTCCCAGTTCAGGCTTTGAGGGGAGGGCTCTTTCCAAGAGCTGACCTCTCTCTGCCTGGGGCTCTCACTGCCCCACTGGGGTCTCCTTGTTTTCCACGATGCTGCTTCACCCCAAGCCGTGGACACACTCGCATCTTCCCAGAAGACGTGCATCTTTCCCCAAAGGCCCAGGCATAGCTCTTTCTGGGAGTGGCTGGCTTCTCCACAGCTGTCCATTGGGTACTGGTGTGTGTGCAGGGTTGGCAGCCTTGGTCACAGGGCAGGAGCAAGGATGACACCCAGCAAGACCCTGTTGAGTCTCTGTCTTGGCCAGGACAGCCCTAGACCTCATGCAGCAGCTTCTCCCTGTGCCCATGAGGCCTCTCCTTCCAGCCCCCGTCCTGCTCCAGTTCAGTCCCCAAGCGGGGAGGCCTCTCGCTGTTCTGGTGTCCCAGAGGCAGCTCTCCTTGGGGCAGGGTTCGCTCGCCTGTCTCAGCAGCTGCTTCTGAGGCGTCCTCTGGGCTGAAGCAGCTCTCCTGACCCCAGAGGCTGGTGCCCCTGGCTCCACACCCCCAGGTACATGCTCCGAGCACAGCCACGAGTGTAAGCCACACTTCTCGGAAACACCTCATTTTCGACTTAATTGGGTGTTTTTTTGAGTAGTTGATTGAACATGTGTGTGCCTACTTCTCAGCATCCTTGCCCCTCGCCTCCCAGATCAGGTCGGCACCTCACAGTTGACAATTTTTCCCACCCTGATAACTACCCGCTTAATAACCAGCAAACTGTCCCCAAACTTTAACCAGTCCATAACCAGTTCACAGGGGTTTGTTAACTCACTTGTCTCAGAATCTTTTGTAGCTTAATCCAATTATTTAAAAACCAAGTTGCATCCTATTTTGAGTCATGTAGTAAGCTTTCCTGCCTCTTAAAACTGTAATGTGCCAATTTGTAATAGACGTTTGAGGAGCTTAATACACGCACAGACAGCATGTGGTGATGCTTCCTGCTCTCCTCGTGGCAGCATCCTCCCCTCAGTCCCCCAGGCCCCAGGCCCTTACCCCCGGGGGCACACAGGGAGAGACTCTCAACGTGAAAACATGCTGTACCCGTTCATCCAAATCTGAGCGCTCCTGGAAGACTGAGACCTCTCGTCATGTCCGAAAGATCCAGCTTACTTCATTCTTAAATTCTGTTTAATGATCCCATGCTCTATCTTCATCCAATAGTGAGTACATTTTAAACAGAGGGAATTACATTTCATTGAGGAACAACCTTCAGAACTCAAAAATGTCATCTTTCTCCTTGTGCCTTATTACCTACGGTGCTGGGAAATGGTTTTCTGAGCATTATTCAGTGAGAAATGCGTAGCACTATGAGCGATTTAAGAAGAAACATTTGCCTTTGGGAAAGCCAGAACATCTGTTTCATTTGGGGCTGGGGAGGGAATTGATGCTGACCGTGGACATTCAGTGCTGGCAGACAGCTCATCGCCCTGTGAATGGACAAGACAGGGTCTAAACAGGAGAATTTGTCTTCAGAACCGGACCCACCAAATCATTTAAAAGAAAGGTTCCCCTGACAATTGCTGAAGTTAGAGCTAACTAGCAGCAATCGTCCTTGTTCCTTATTCATAATCTACCCTGAGGATTTACAGCCCATGCCTGTCTTTGTCTTCAGCATGGGTTTTCAGTTTTGTTTCCTTTTTATGCTTCAGAAGCTGAAGCTGTGAGAGGTGGTGGAGTGGCTTCCTGCTCCCATACTTGGGCTCTTGTGAAGGGAACTGGGGCGCACAGCTGGATCTCAGCATTAATCCCTCAATAATTAATAACTTGCCAATGAAACTTTAATGCAAGCTGATAAGTAATGGTGCGGCTGCCATGTCACTTGATTGTTCACAGAGCAAGTTGCCTGGAAATGTGCTGGATGTTCTGTCTGAGCCCAACATAATGGAGCTAAAGGAATAAAGCAGAAAGGGAGAGTTAAAGGAAATGCTGTGCCATCTTGTAGCCACTTAGAAGTGAGCCGAATATCATTTGGGAAAGTGAAAATTCATTAACACATTGGGTGACTGGCCACAGAAACTCAGCTTGGTGCCCACCATCCCAGCCCACCTTAGAAATAAGCATCATAGTGTCTTTAGACTAGTCACATATTTGGATAGTATTGAAAAAGAAGAAAAAAATGTATTATATATATATAAATATATACATCTCAGTAGTTTCAAAGGGAACCAGGGCCAATGAGTGGGTGCTACGGGAAGGCAATGTGGTCTCATTATAAGGAAGACCTTACAGTAGAGTCGTCATGAAAGTATGAGAGGCCTCATGGCGGGGTGGGGGGCGGGTGAATACTCAGATGGAAAATGGAAAAATTAAATGTTGAGGGCATGAAATCAAATTATGCAGTTACTATGGAAACTGGCGAGGACCCTTTCCAAGCCACCCCGCTTGGTGTCTCCAGCAGATGAGAGGCTGGACCACTTGTTCCACGGCTGCCATTGCCACTGACTGCTGCACATGCCCTTCCAGCTGTGAAGCCTGGGATGCTTTCCTGAGAAGGTGCCAGGCTGGACGCAGCAGGAGACACTGACATCGTCTCCCAGAGCCAGCTTTCATCAGGTCTGACCTCGGGATCTTTGACATCGCCCCATTACCCAAGTAAGCACAATGGCAAGAAGAAGAAAAGGCAAGAAAGTTGGAGACGTTTGGGGCCAGCACTGACCTCCCCACTGAGCACAGTAGGCCCTGCCTGGGCAGACAGCACTTTTGGAGGCCCATGGAAATGTTTTAATTCCTTTTAAAATCAGAGGGAAAATAATTTTCAGGTCAAAGAAAACATTTTAATATGTAATGTGGATGTAGTTGTCTTTATACCAACACTGCTGCATAATATAACTTTTCTTTATGTGCTGAATATTTGTTCTAAGCAGGAAAGGACCCCTGCAGGGGCAGAAGGGTTGGAGCCCATGGAGTTCCCAGCGTCGTTCCACTCAGGGGACCTGAGGACATTCAGTAGCAGGGCCCAGGGAGGACTCTTGTGATAAAATTCTGCAAGATCTGAGCCCTGCAAACAGATGCAGGGCGTGGTGCACACAGGCCTGAGGGTCAGAGTGGAGTGGGGTCAGCCTGGAGGAAACGAGGAGCACAAGGGAGTGGTGAGTCTTACAAACAAATGCTGGGCATCTATTCATTTATTTTTTCACCACACCACACTGTCTTCATTACTGTAGCTTGACGGTAAGTCTGGGAGTAGGGTAGTGTTTGTCCTCCATCTTCGTTTTTGTCCTTCAATATTATGTTGGCTACTCTGGATCTTTTGAATTTCTACATAAACTCTAGAATCAGTTTGTCAGTACCCAAAAATCAACTCACTGGGATTCTCATTGGAATTTCACTGAATCTATAGATTGAGTTGGGAAGAACTGACATCTTGACAATATTAAATCTTCCTATCCATGAACATGGAATGTCTCTGCATTTATTTTGTGCTTTGATTTTATTCATCAGCGTTTTGTAGTTTTTCTTACATAGATTGTATATGCTTTATTAGATTTATACTTAAGCATTTCGTTTTTGGTGGTGTTAATGCAGTGTTACTGAGTTTTTAATTTCAAGTCGAATTGTTTGCTGCTGGTATATAGGAAAGTGATTGAATTTTGTACATTAATTTTGTATTCTGCAAACTTTCTTTAATTGCTTATTAGTTCCCAGAGGTTTTCATCAATTATTTAGGATTTTCTACATAGATAATCATAATATCTGTGAACAAAGACAGTTTTTTCTCTTGTTGCCAGCTAGCTAGAATCTCCAGTATGATATTGAAAAGGAGTGGTGAGAGGGGACATTCTTGTCTTGTACCTGATATTAAAGCTTTGAGTTTCTCACCATTAAGTATTTTGTTAGCTACAGTTTTCTTTTGGTTATTTAATGAAAGATTCTTTAAATTCTATAGTGCTTTACAATTTTCAAAAGTTCACACTCATGATTACATATATTTGAATAATAACCCTGCCTTTCCCCCACCCTTATGTTACCCCTCTCCCCTTCCCTCTGCCCACTAGTAACAACTAGTTTGTTCTTTATATCTTAGAGTATACTTCTTTTTTGTTTTATTCACTGGTTTGTTTTTTATATTTTAGATTTCACATATAAGAGATATCATACAGTATTTGTCTTTCTCTTTCTGACTTATTTCACTAAGCATAATGCCATCCAAATCCACCTGTGTTGCTGCAAATGGCAAAATATCACTTTTTTAATGACTGAGTAATATATATATATTCTTTATCCATTCATCTGTTGATGGATACTTAGGTTGCTTCCATACCTTGGCAATTGTAAATAATGCTGCTAAGAGCATTGGGGTGCATTCGAATTAGTGTTTTTGTTTTTTGATATATACCCAGGAGTGGAATTGCTGGGTCATGTGGTAATTATATCTTTAGTTTTTGAGAAACCTGCATGCTCTTTTCCACAGTGGCTGAACCAATTTACATTTCCACCAATAGTGTAGGAGGGTTCCCTTTTCTCCACATCCTCACCAACCTTTGTTATTTGTGTTCTTTTTGATGATAGCCATTCTGACAGGTGTGAGGTGATGTATCATTGTGGTTTTGATTTGCATTTCCCTGATGACTAGCAATGTTGAGCATCTTTTCATGTGCCTATTGGCCACCTGCATTTCCTCTTTGGAAAAATGTCTATTCATTTCTTCTGCCCATTTTTTAAATCAGTTTTTCTTCCTATGATGTTGAGTTGTATGAGCTATTTATACATGTTGGATATTAACCCCTTATCATTCATATCATTTGCAAATATCTTCTCCCATTCTTTTCATTTTGTTAATGGTTTCCTTTGCCATGTAAAAGCTTTTAAGTTTAATTAGGTCCCATTTGCTTATTTTTGCTTCTGTTTCCTTTGCTTTAGAAGAAGGATCCAAAAAAATTGTTTCTGCGATTTATGTCAAAGAGTGTTGTACCTATGTTTTCCTCTAGGTGTTTTACAGTATCCAGTCTTACATTTAGGTCTTTAATTCATTTTGAGTTTAATTTTGTATATGGTGGTAGAGAATGTTCTAATTTTATTCTGTTACATGTAGCTGTCCAGTTTTCCATACACCATTTATTGAAGAGGCTGTCTTTTCTTCATTGTACATTCTTGCCTCTTTTGTTGTAGATTATTTCTTGTAGTTTATTTCTGGGTTCTCTACCCTGTTCCATTGATCTATGTGTCTGTTTTTGTGCCAGTACCATACTGTTTTGATTACTGTAACTTTGTAGTACAGTCTGAAGTCAGGGAGCCTGATTCCTCCAGCTCTGTTCTTCAGTCAGTTGCCTCGTGACCAGCAGCCAGCAGCATCCACATAAGGCAGGGCCAAGCAACCAACTAGGCCAGAGGCCAACCAAGCCTACCATAGCACCCACATAATCAACCCACCACAACAGAAGGACCAACACAGACCTCTTAGGGGGCATATAGCTTGGGTGATGAGAGGGGAGTGCACAGTAGAGACACATAGGACTTTTGGGGTTTTTTTGTTTGTTTCTGTTTTGTTTTGTTTTTTACAGATATTCTTTGTCAAGTTGAGGAAGATCCCCTCTATTCTTAGTTTATTGAGATTTCTTATCATGAATGGAAGTTGAATTTTGTCAAAATCTTTTTCTGCATCTATTGATAAGATCATGTGATTTTCTTTCTTTAGCCTGTTGATGTGTTGGTCCAGTGGTTAGGACTTTGCCTTTCAGTGCAGGGGGTGTGGGTTTGATCCCTGGTCAGGGAGCTGAGATCCCACATGCCTAATGGCCGAAAAACCAAAATGTAAAGCAGAAGCAATATTGTAATAAATTCAATAAAGACTTTAAAAATGGTCCACATCAAAAAAAACAAAAACCTGATGTGTTAGATTACATTGATTTTTGAATGTTGAACAAGGCTTGCATTCATGAAATAAACCTGCTTCATCATGATGTATAATTTTCTTCCCATCAGTAGCTTCAATTTACTAGGAATTTTACATCTATATTCATAAGAGATATTGGTCTATAGTTTTGTTTTATTTTTTGTTTGTTTTCTTTTTGCTTGTTTTTGTAATGTCTCGGTGTGGGGTTGCTATTAGGATAGTGCTAGCTCCCTGGCCACTTTCTGCAGGTTTTCTGTCTCACCCCTTCCTGAAGGGCCAATGCTGGAGTTTGGTTCTGTCTCTCCAAAGTTACCCTCTCACAATTCATGTGGGGTCATCTCTCCTACCTGTTCCAGTTACAGCCTTGAACAGGCACCTTCACCACACTCTGCCTCACTCACAACCTGAGCTCTTGGCTTTCTGTGAACATGAAACTACACATCCAAAATGGGCCTCTTTCCTACCATAAACCCTTATCTCTGTGAAGACTCTACCGTACTCCCTGTTCCTGTGACCAGACACCTGTGTCACCTCTGAAAACCTTTTCGCATTTCCTTCATGCATGTCCTCAGACTCAGTTCCCATGTTCTGGCTGAGTCCAGGTCTCCCCTTGGGCTGGGCTACACCAATGTTTTCTCTGTGGGTCTCCCTCTTTCCAACATCCAGCTCCTATCCCAGTGTTGGTCTCCTATTCATATTGCAAAGGGCTTTCCTGACGTGGAAATCTGACCCTGCCACACCAGTGGTTAAAATTCTCAGCACAGGGCAGAATCCACATCCACAGCAAGCCTGGTCTCCCTCACTCTGCTCTGGGCCTCAAATCTACCTTTTTGTGCACACCTGGCATCTAAGGGATTTGTGTGTCCTGGTTTGCTTTGATGAGAATGGCTTCTACCCCTGGCAGAGGAGTCCTGTCAGCTAAGGCAGGGAGAGTCTGTAAACTCACAGGCTGGGCCCAGAGTCTGGCAACTTTCCTGTTTGGCTAAGCATGAACTCTTATTTTTAAGAATTTCCTTTATCTTCTGGATAGCAGCTTTTTGTTGGAAAAAAAGATATTTCAGACATCTTACCTCATTCTACTCTTTATTATTCCACTTTCTTAAACTCACACACACATATACATATGCTATTTACTCTTGAACAACAGGGTAGGGGATTTAGGTAGGGAGGCACCTACCTCTGAGCAGTCATAAGTCTGTGTATAACTTCACAGTCTGCCCTCCGTTTCTGCACCCATGGCTTTGGCCAACTGCATTTGGTAGTTCTGTAGTACATATTTATTGAAAAAGTTTATGCGGACCCACACAGTTTAAACCCACGTTGTTCATTGCCAGTTTTCTCCTTTATTTTGTGGAAGTAGTGAAATGCATTGACTGACTTTCAAATGTTAAATTCAATCTGTTATTCTTGAAGTAAACTAAATATTATCATGGCATTTTATTATCTTTTATATATTAATGAATTTATAGGTATGGCTATTTGAGCTTAAAGTTTTTTTTTAATTTTAATCATGTATTTAATTTCATAGTAAATTCAGGGCTATTTCAATATCTACTTCTTCTTGTGTCAGTTTTAGAAAGTTGTGTTTTTCTAGTAACTTAACCATTTCATCTAAGTTTTCAAATTCATTGTCATAAATTATTCATAGTTTTTTTCTTTCCATGTCTGTGAGATCTCTAGAGATATCACCTTTTTCACTAGCATATTGATTTTGTGCCTTCTGCCTCTCTTCCTTGCAACCCTCCCACTTCCACCCTGGTGATCTCTCTTGCCAAGTCTTTATTAATTATATTACTTTATCTGAACCAATCTTTTAGCTTTGATAATTATCTTCACTATATTTTTCATTTTCACTTCATTAATTTTAGCTCATATTTTATTATGCTCAACTTTTTTGCTAATTTCTTGATGCATAAATTATGAAAAATACATTTAATACCATAATGTTTCTCAGACAAAATTTTGGAGGCATTATTCAAGTTTTTATATATTATTATAAGTTTTTATTTATATATTTTATAAATATATATTATACATATACAAATATATATAATATAAATATATATAAATATATATTTATATATTATCAAGTTTTATATATTTATATATATATAAAATACATTTTAATTTTTCTATAGTTGAAACTATTTTCTAATTGGCATTGTGATTTATTCCTTACATATTAGTCATTCAGAAGTGCATTGCTTCATTTTGAAAAATATGGATATTTTCTAGTTTCTTTCTCTTCTTTTTGATTTATGGCTTGCTTCCACTGTTGTCAGGGTGTGTACTGTGGATGATATCAGGTGTCTGAAATGTTTTGCACCTTATTTTATGCCTCAGCATATGGCCATCTTTCATAAATGTTCTATGAGTCTTCAAAAAATTTCATATTTTGTAGTAATTAGCTCCAATGTCTTGAGTATGTTAATTAGAACATACTTATTAGCATGTTGTTCAAATCTATATCTCTACTGGCATTTGCCTTTATACACTATAGATACAAATCCCTTATCAGGTATATGATTTATAAATATTTTCTCCTATTCTGTGTGTTAACTTTTTATTTTCTAGATATTGTCCTTTGAAGCACAAGTATTTTGTTTTGTTTTTTAATTTGATGAAGCCCAATGAAGTTTTTTTTGTTTGTTTGTTTTTTGCTTTATTTTTATTTTGGGGATTTTGTTTTGTTTTGTTTTATTTTGTTTTGTTTTTTTCTTTTGCTTGTGCTTTTGGCGTTATGACTAAGAAACCATTGCCTAATCTAAGGTCAGAAAGATTCACACTTATGTTTTATTCTAAGAATCTTATGGATTTAGTGCTTATATTTAGGTCTTTAGTCCATTTTGAGTAAAAATTTTTATATGGTGTGATGTAGAGGTCAAATTTCATTGTTTTCCATGTAGATATACTGTTGTCCCAGCATCTTTAGTTAAAAAGACTATTTTTCCCCCACAGAATGGTCATGACCCCTTGTTAAAAATCAACTGACCATGGATATATGAGTTTATTTCTAGACTCTCAATTCTATTCCATTGATCTCTATCTTTATGTCATTTTCACACAGTATTGATTACTGCATATGTATAGTAAAATTGAAATTATAAAGTATGAGTCTTCTAACTTTGTTCTTCTTTTTCAAGTTTGTTTCAATTACTTTGGATCACTTGCATTTTCATATGAATTTTAGCATCAGCTTTAGAATTTCTGCACACACACACACACACACACACACACACACACACATACACATACACAACTCCAGTTGGGAAATTGACAGATATTGTTTTAAATCTACAGATTAATTTGGGGAGTATTGCCATCTTGACAACATTAAGTCTTCCAATCCAGACACAGATGTATTTCCATTAATTTAAGTTTTATTTAACTTCTTTCAATTTAACTTCTTTTTGAAGTGTTAAGTATACAAGTCTTATACTTTCTTTGTAAAATTTATTTCTATATGTATTAGATGCTATTCTAAATGGATTGTTTTCTTAAAATCATTTTCAGATTGTTCATTCTTAGAGTAAAGAAATACAACTGATATTTATGTATTCATCTTTTATTCTGAAACTTTGCTGAATTCAATTTATTAGTTTTAATATGTTGTTTTTTCTTCTGTGTGCATGTGCAAGCAAATATGTGAATTCCTTTGGATTTTCTATGCATAAGAGCATGTCATTTACAAACCAAAGTAGTCTCATTTTTATTTTGAAGACTGGATGCCCACCCCCCTTTTTTTTTCTTGTCTAATGGTCCTGGCTAGAATGTCCAGAACTATTTTGCATAGAAATGATAAACAGATTCCTTTGTCTTGTTCCTGATCTTAGAGGGAAAGTTTTCAGTCATTCACCATTGAGTATGATGTTAACTATGTGTTTTATTATTTTTTTAATAAATTTCCTTTACTAGGTTGAGAACATCCCCTCCTATTCCTAGCTTGTTGTGTATTTTTATTGCACAAAAGTGTTAAATTTAGACAAATGATTTTTCCACATCAGTTGAGATTGTCAAGTGCTTTTCGTCCTTTATTCTACTAATACAGTATATTCATCCATTGATTTTCATATATGGAACATTTTTGCATTCCTAGGATAAATTCTACTTGGTCATGGTATATAATCCTTTTTATATATTGCTGGATTAGGTTTACTAGTATTTTATTGAAAATTTTTGTGTCTGTATTTATTGTTTTGTATTGTTTCTTTCTTATTTTCTTTAGTGATGTTTTTGTCTCATTTTGGTATCAGGGTAATGCTGGCATCGTAAAATGAGTTTAAAAATATTACCTCAGGGGCTTCCCTGGTGGTGCAGTGGTTGAGAATCTGCCTGCCAATGCAGAGGACATGGGTTCGAACCCTGGTCTGGGAAGATCCCACATACCGCAGAGCACCTGGACCCGTGAGCCACGACTGCTGAGCCTGCGCGTCTGGAGCCTGTGCTCTGCAACGGGGGAGGCCACGACAGTGAGAGGCCCGCACACCGCAGTGAAGAGTGGCCCCCACTTGCCACAACTAGAGAAAGCCCTCACGCAGAAACGAGGACCCAACACAGCCAAAAATAAATAAATAAAAATTTAAAAAAAAAATGTTACCTCATATTCTGTTTTCTGGAAGTGTTTGTGACGGGTTGGTATCAATTTTTCTTTAAATGTTTAGTGGAATTCACCAATAAGGTCATCTTCTCCTGAGTGTTTCTCTGTGGAAAATTTTTAATTACTAATTCAATCTTTTTATTTGTTATAGGTTTATTCAATTTTTAACGTCTTTTAGTCAGTTTCAGTAGTTTGTGTCTTTCTGGGAATTTTTTCATTTCATCAAGTTTATCTAATTGTTGGCATACAGTTTTCCACAGTATTCTATCATGGTTGTTATTTCTTTAAGGACAGAAGTTATATCTCCTCTTTCATTCCCTTTTAATAATTTGAGTCTTCTTTTTCCCCTTAATCATTCTAGCTAATAGCTTGTCATTTTTTGTTGAACTTTACAAAGAACTAACTTTTCAATTCATTGATTTTCTCAATTTTTTAAATCTATTCAATTTACTATGCTCAATACTTATGATTCCCTTTCTTCCACTTGTTTTGGTTCTGTATGTTCTTCTTTTCTCTAGTTATTCAGATGGGCAATGGGGTTGAGATCTTTTTTTTTTTTAGTGGTACGTGGGCCTCACTGCTGTGGCCTCTCCTGTTGTGGAGCACAGGCTCCAGATGCACAGGCTCAGCGGCTATGGCTCACGGGCCCAGCTGCTCTGTGGCATGTGGGATCTTCCCAGACTGGGGCATGAACCCGTGGCCCCTGCCTCGGCAGGCAGACTCTCAACCACTGCACCACCAGGGAAGCCCCTTTCTTCTTTAATACAGGCAATGTAGCTATGAATTTCCCTCTAAGCACTGCTTTACCTGAATGCCATAACATTTTGTATACTGTTTTTGTTTTCATTTATTTGAAAGTATTCCTATTTTACCTTGTGATTTCTTTTTGACCCAATTATTATTTTAAATTGTGTGGTTCAAATTGCCTATGTTTGTGAATTTCCCAAATTACTTCAGTTATGATTTCCGATTTTATTCTATTTTTGTCAGAGAACATACTTTGTAAGAGTTCAGTCATTTTAAAGGTATTGAGACTTTTTTTTTTACTGTCCTAACATACGACCTATTCTGCTAGTAACACATTTGTCCAGTTTTTGTTTGCTGTGGAATATCTTATTTTCTCCTTCATTTGTAAAGAATAGTTTTTCAGGATATACTTGCTTGGTTGACAGACTTTTGTCCTCTGGCCTCCCTGGTGTCTGATAAGAACACATTATTAATCTTACTGAGAAACCCATGTGGCTGCACTCTCTGGCCATCACTTCTTTAGAAACCTCCTGTGCTCCTTTGTGTTTCTCCTCTGTTCTCAATCCCACAATGTGTATGTTTGCACACTTGATGGTTTCCACAGGCCTCTGTTCACTTCTCTTCATTCTTTATTCTTCCTGTTCTTCCAACTGGATAATTTCAGTTGACCTTCCTTCAAATCCATGGAATTCTGCTCAAACCAGCTGTCAAGCCTCTTTAGTAAAATTTTCATTTCAGTCATTATACTTTTCAGATTCACAGTTCATATTTAGTTCTTTTTCCCCCTAATATATATATATATATATATATATATATATATATATATATATATATATATATATATATATATATATATATAATTTTCTGTTTGGTGAGACATGATTCTCATACTTTGTTATTTTGACATGGTTCCCTTTAGTTCTTTGAAAATACTTAAAATAGATTATTTAAATGTGTTGACTATTATGTCCAATGTCTGGGTTCCTAAAGGATAGTTTCTATTTACTGCTCTTTTCCCCCCTGTGTTTGGGCCATACATTCTTGTCCCTTTGCATGTTTCATACTTGCTTTTATTGTTGAAAATTACATTTTCAATCACATAACATGACAGTTCTAGAGGTCAGACTCTCCCCACCTGCACTGTTTTGTGTTGTTGCTCTTTCCTGTTGTCTGGATTTGTTTATTCACTTTTTAAACTAATTCTGTACGTCCGTATTCTCTGTCATGTGTGTCCACTGATATCTCTGCTTAGGTAGCTTAGTGGCCAGCTAATGTCTGAACAGAGATGTCCACAAGCTTCTCAGTCTTTGCTGAGGGTCTCTGTGTGTGGTGGGGAACACCTTCAACAGACAGCAGGCAGGTTGCAACTCTGCCTCTTCCTTCCTGCTTGTGCAGAGCCTTGAGAGTAGGAAAGGTGAGAGTTTATGGCAACCTCAGCTCTTTCTGGAACACAGGACACATGTCTGTCCATATTCCAGGAACTATCTTGGAGTTTCTAAAGCTTCCGTGGACATCTCATTCCCTAGCTTTCTGGGTTGGTCTAACAGTTTCACCAGCTGTGATCTACTGCCTCAAACAAGCTCAGTGTTCAGCAATTGCCTGTAATTGTTTTCAGAATTCTCCACTGGGAAAAAGGCTGTCCTGCTGGGTGAGCTCCAAATCGAGTCAAACAAAGACAACCTCATGAGTGAGTCTCCCAGGGAACTACCAGACAAGTCAAACGAGGCCAGTTCTTGGGAAAGGAGTTTGAAGAATCTTCCACATTCTTCCTGCTCCAGTCACCGCCAGGCTGCTGTTTACCACCATGAATATGAGCTATTTGTTTTAAAGCCAACTGTAGAACTTGGGGGTGGGGCGGGAAGAGGATGGAAATAGGGTAAATTAAAATGCCCACAGCTCACTCTTCCTAATGAGATTCAGATGTGTTTTGTTTTCTGCTTTTTCTTGAATAAACACTCTCTGGTTTGCTACAAGCCTTTGGTTAATTTCCAGAGTTTTGAAAAAGTTGATGCTTGTAAATTTTGTACAGTGCTTGCCTTGGTTTTATGGGTGAGACAATTTTCAGAGGTCCTTTCTCTGCTGCTTTCATTAACATTCTCTTTCCTGCCATGGCTTTTGAAGGTTTGTGTCACGTAGCATAGAGCTCTATTTTGGCAGTTGTTTTCCTTCTACATTGAAGATATTCATATATTATATTCTAGTTTCCATCATTTCCATTGAGAAGTCAGCCATCAGTCTTATTGTCTTAGTTTTGAAATTGGTATGACCTTTCTTTCTGACCCCTTCAAGATTTATTTATTGTTTGTTTGTATTTGGTGGTTCACTCTTCTGCTAGATATTTGAGGTGTGTGGGAGCACCTTTATTGTCACAATGACTGGGATCATTACTGGCATTTGTTGGCAAAAGTCAGGGATTATATTGATAAAATGTCTGTACTGCATAGGAGAGCTCCACAATGCCATAAAGAATTCCTGGCTAAAGTTCCAATGATTCCTCACTGAAAAATTATGGCAGATGTGAGTTCAATGACTGGAGAGAAATCTGTCCCACATTTGGACCTCCAGCCTGTGGCATTTGAAACCTCTGGACGCTCCACTTGTGGGACTGAGGTTCTTAATTCAAATTTCCAAGGACAACATGAGCTCAGGATCTGGGCAAATCTGGTCTCTAGAAGAAAGTCCTCAGAGGTTCCTACTGCTGTGTATCTTGGGAAACCACTTAGAGACAAACAGAGCAGGAATTAAAGTATACTTTCCCTCAGAAATTGGCAGTCAGATGGAGGGAGGGATAGAATCCTTGTCCCAGAGGAGACAAAAGATCATATTGAATCCCACAAGGCACTTCTGTTCTGAGATGCCTTGATGAACCTCACAGTGGAGATGTTGAGTGGTGGGACCCAGAATTCAGGAAAACACCTGACTTGGCCAGAGTAGATGGAGAACGATGTAATGATTCCACCTCTCACTACCAAGTAAAGGATAAAACTTAAAAAGCCCATCCACAGTTTTCCAACAACCAACTCTCTCAGTTTTATTTCCATGGAGGTGAAGATGTACATTCTTCATGTACAATACATCCTTCAGTTTGAGGAATTTGTAAGGGACAACGTTCTGAAAGGGAAAGACCTCTCTAAAACCACCTCATGCCCCCTACAATTCCTAACTATTAACCTGAGGTCAATTCACTTCTCCCTTGTGAATTCTGAACTCAAGCTAAAGAGGAATATGAACGATGAGATATTTTCTGTGTGTCATGTTAGTGAGATGCTCATTTTCCTATGAATATTGTCCTTTCATTAAGGAAGTAGGGAATAGCTGAGATGCTCAAAATTTTCTCACTGATGTAATTCTTCAAGGGAAAAAAGCAAATACAAGTATTTCCTATGTGGTCAATAGTCAGTTTTCATATTACCACATCCTTGCTGAATGGATTTCTGTAGATAAATTCCTGGGGTTGTAAAAGTGCTTAGTGAATCATTTTAGACAGATAAGTGTATCGTTTTATGGCAGTCTCAGTGGCCACCCACGAACCTGGTGTCATCTCCAGAGAATTGTGTTCTCTGGTCTGTTCACCTTCTCAGCCCAGAGAGATATATTATCCGTGTTACATAAAGTCAGTCTCTTCCAGTGTCCTATGACCCTGTTCCCGAATACATGTATTTACTTCCGGCTGTCTGAACCAGTCCCCTGAAATCCCTCCCCCACATGGATGCTCACTGTCACCCCTGTGCCCTCAGTGTCTGGAGACTTGTATTCTTGCTGCTTTCTTAGGAGAATAAATGCCATATTCCATGTCCTGCAAGCCAGCCCACTAGGGGAAAGGGCAGCTTTTGTAACTCAGGAGTACTCCCAAAATTTGCATAGGTAATTAGATTTCATCGTGGCAAGAACAACAAGACCACTTAATGGGGAAGAAGAGGGTTTTGAATAATAGAAACTCCTATTAGGTGAATTTATGAAGAAACTGTGAAAAGTCATAACAATAATGTGTACCCTTCAGTACATCCTACTCAGTGAATAGATAAGTGGTCCTGAATCATTTATGCCAACATGCAGGAACCTGATAAATTTTGAACAAATTTAATTGAAATCCCCCCTGGAGTGAGTGTGAAAGGAGGATTGAATTTAATGGTCTCATGAGCGTCGCAGCACTAGATGGCTCCCTTCTGAAGACGCTCTTTTCTCCCCCCGAAATAAAAGATTCCAAACCTCAATCAGAACAGACGTGAGTTTAATCACATCTCAGAAATGAAAAGCAAGTGACTTTGAAATGTAATGAGACTTAAAGAATATGTCTAACCAGACAAACCATACATTTAGCTTCATTTTAATATTGGGATACGCGAGAGGTGAGCCCTGGTAGGAAGATCACATCCCCTCTTGGGGGACTGTGCCCCCCACCCCCCCGCATCCTGTGACCTCACAAACGTCCTGAGCAGGTTAGGGGTGTCTGGGCTCCATGGCAGGACGCCCACAGCATCACCTGACCCCACTGCGTGGCTTACTCAGAATTCACCATTTTTCAAACTTACAGGTTACAAATTCTTGATTGGCAGGTTAGCAGATTGCCCATCTCCATGATCTGCAAAGGCAGCTGGCTCCTCCAGGATTCCCTGAAATCCCTGAAATCCAAACCACTCCGTCTGTTAGGGATCCTCGTGTGATCTTCCAGAAGGACCCAGAATCCATATCAGTGGCAGAGAGGGGGCATCCACTTCTGCAATGGTGGTCTGTACTCTGAATGACCAGCAGACTCAGGGTCTTCTGTCTCCCACACGGGGAAGTTTGCACATCCTGGGAGAGCGCAGTTCCACCCTCCCCCCACCCCCACCTCTGAGTGTGGTCGTGGGTGGCAAGCCGTCCTCTGTCTCACAGAGGTCCCTGGTGGTTGGGGGGTCTACCCCTCGCTGACTTAGAGCTGATGGCTCAGGGGCTGCTGGTTTCTTTTCTGAGCTTCAGTGGACGCTGACACGAGCAGGAAGGGGCTGGAGCTCGTTCTTTCAATCAGGCTGGTGCCCAAGTCCAGTGGGACCTCCTGAGGGGGTGCTGAGAACCCACGCTTTCTCTCACTCAGGGGTCCTTTGACCCTCGGTCAGGAGCTGGTCTGTGGATGCTGGATTGTAACCCTGAGAAAACTATGTCTGTTAATGGAATGAGGGGTGTCGTGACCAGTGTCTTAGCCGATTGGGGCTCCTACAAAGGAAAGCCACAACAGGGCATCTTAAACAACAGACATTTCTTTCTTCCAGGTCTGGAGGCTGGACATCCACGATCAAGGCACCTGCAGATTCCGTGTCTGGTGAGGGCCTCCTGCTGGTTCACATATGCATCTCCTCACTGTGTCCTCACGTGGAGGAGGGGCAGGGAGCTCTCTGTTATCAGGATACTAATCCCATCATGAGGGCTCCACCCTCGTGACCTCGTCACCTCCCAAAGACCCCACCTCCTGACACCCGCTCATTGGGGGTTAGGATTCAACTATGCGAATTCTGGGGGGACTCAGATATTCAGTCTCTAGCAACCAGGAAAAGGAAATGAGGTGATTAGAGCCCCAACCTTCATTTCAGCTGAGGTTTCTGTAAACAAAATGAATCATTTCTACAGGGAGCAGAATTTAAGAGAAAAACAAAAAATAGTTGCTGCTGATGTCAGGGAGAGACCCGGAGCTGTAGCTCTGGGAAGGAGTCCATGACGGCCTGGGCGCCTGTGGTGGGGTGGCGGGTGCTGGGGCCACGGTCAGGGGACTGGGAGGGCGTCCTGCTTGGCCCCCCAGGAGAGGTGGGAGGGAGGGGCTCTCCCCAAGGGACAGTGCCGACAGCACCACGCGTGGGCTGCCTGTGGCTGCGTGGACCACATGGGGCCGGCCTCACGCGCCTTCACAAACAGGCGGTGGTGGCGTTAGTCATGAAGTAACACCCCTGAGGAAAAGAAATCGAGTCACCACGAAGGAGCTGCGGACTCTCTCATTTCAAGTCTGGGTTTCCATGTGAATTCCAGTTCAACAGAAAATGAGACAGTTTTTTTAAAAGAATCCTTTCCACAGCCTCTGCAGTTTTTATTTTCCATTTTAATTTCCATTTTGCAGATACTGCCCAATAAAGTCTCTCTCCCTCTCCCTCTCTCTTCTTTCTGTCTCCCCCTGTCTCTCTCTTTTGTCTCCCCACCCCACCTCCCCATAAATATGTATTTGTCTCCCTTTGTGGAGTCCCTCCTCTGATATTCTGAAGCCAGCAGGGTCCAGCACCTCCACACAGCAGAGTATTTTCCATCATGAGGTGGCCTCTCCAGCCCTGCAACAGCACAGCCGTGTAGGAAACATGAGGTGTGAACAGCTTCCAGAATGTTCGCTGAAACGCCTGACGGCAAATTAAAGAGGACAGTTCTGGGTCCTCTTCTCCATAACCAAGCTGGGCTCAGCCCAGCCGAATTCACCAGTGTTCGTCCCAACTCCTGCATTTCAACTTCATTTCCAAATATAAAGTCTTCAGCTGCGTCAGGCACTTTGATTTCTCTGGATGTCAGGCTTGGTTTTCAAATGTAAATGTGCCCCCAGGTTAGTCTCAGTAAGTTACCTGGCGTGGGACCAGGAGCACACCTGTCAGGTGCGGCCCTGTCCTGCTCCCTCCGTGTAATCCTTCATGTCTCGTATCAAAGACACCCTCCTGCCTGGAGTTGAAAGCAAAATTATTCTCAAAGGAATTTATGACAAATACAATAATTCCTTTTAATGCAGGGATGTTTTATCTACCAGCACATTAAGTACATATGCTACCAGGAAATAACCATTATGTCTATGATTCCCATATTATATTTAGAGAACACAATTAATCCATTAATTGGAGCGAGAAATATATGGATTCCTCTGCACAGCTCCTCTGATGCTCATCGGTGGAAAAACGTTGGTACCAGACCTTCATCTCAACCTACGACCCCTTTGACAATGCTGCAGTGGCATCTTTGGGGCAAGTCCATCTCCAGGGGGAAACTCCATGGTTGTTAATATCTTTAAGGGGCCTTGTGGATGGAAATGGCTTCACCAAGCCCCGGCCGAGGTCTCCTTCCTTCCTAAATTTCAGGTCACGACAGTTTGATTTTCCCCTTGGGAAGTTAGAAATCGCTCAGATTCAGTCTTTTACTAACAGAATGGTGGGGGGCTGGTGTCAACCTCCCCTTCCCCAGGCGCCTTAGGACCTCCTAGGGATTTCTATTCTCACCTGAAGCTTCACTGCTGTGTTTAAAGTCCCCAAACCAGGTGTTAAAACGAGCCTGGGAACTCACAGTTACTCATTCTTTTAAAGAAGAGACAGTAAGTCAGGCACAGCTTGACAGCAGACAGGCATTGTGTAACTTCCTTCTTCTCCCAAAAATGTGTTACAGTGTCTTTCCACATCACAGGCCTTCCCCAGAACCTCTCTGAGAGTCTGTGCTGTAGTCCCTGCACAATTCCCGCTTGCCTATCAGACTTTCAGGTAGTTCCATTTTTCCTCATTATTATGAGAAATGGTCCAATGGGCATGCGACCTTCCTTTTCAGTTCATAATATATGGGAACATTTTTCCCGGCCATAAATTTTACATGAATGTATGATTTTAAATGTTCTGATTATGAAATCAGCAATTTAGAAAATAATAAAGAATATATTTTTAAAAAAAGGGCTTCCCTGGGGGCGCAGTGGTTGAGAGTCCGCCTGCCGATGCAGGGGACGCAGGTTCGTTCCCTGGGCCGGGAAGATCCCACGTGCCGCGGAGCGGCTGGGCCCGTGAGCCATGGCCGCTGAGCCTGCGCGTCCGGAGCCTGTGCTCCGCAACTGGAGAGGCCACAACAGTGAGAGGCCTGTGTACCGCAAAAAAAAAAAAAATCTGTAATCTTACTTCCTAGATCCATTTTAAACTCATCAGGGTAGCTTCATCCCCAGACCTTTTTATTCCACCATCCCTGCCACCCCCCCAAAAAGAATTATTTTAACATCCTGTTGCTCCACGGGGTACTTTCCAGTTGGGTGTCATGCGGCCACATTCTGTAACATCCTAGAGTGTGTATATGTCTCCCCAGACATTTTTATTTTTTCAACAGAAGGCTCTGCATATTATATTTCTTCAATTGATTTTTTAAAATTTAAGTGAAATAAATATAGTTGATTTACAATGTTATGTTAGTTTCAGGTGTACAGCAAAGTGACAGGGAACTATCCCCAGACCTTTCTTAATATATATATAGATATTCAAGCTTTCCTCTTTTAAGTTTGGAACAATTATGTGGTTGCCTTTTTAAAAACATTCTACTGTTTGAATGTTCATGGTCTGAGACATTTTGCGTGCCATCGTGTGGGGTTTTACTACATGGACACACTGTACCATATCAATCCTTGCCCAATGGGTGAACTTCTAAGCTATTTCACGTTGCTGTTATGAATTGCATTGCAATGTACATGCGTGTGCATAACTCCACTTGGCATTTCTAATTATTTTCATAGGCTGCAAGTCACAGGAGGTGATCCCTCAGTGTAACCAAACAACCTGGTATGGAGACACATTAGACAGGGGGCTCGTGTTCCGTCCTCCGAGGAGAATGGGCTTCGGAGGGGCTGGTGCTCTGCTGGGACGTGGCTCCAGGGAGACTTCCTGCGGCTGAAGGGCCAATGCCTCTCATCCTCTCGCCCGGATGCTTTAAAACCAAAGTAAAATAAGCGGAATCTGATTATTCAGTAAAATAACCTGACCCAGGTAAACATTTCATCCTTCTCAGGAGGGCTGTGGGTCAAGTCAAACGAAACCAACCAACAAAAATGAAGACATCACTGTAGAACCCTCAGTTTAGGACTCTGTGAACTTTGTACATGAGGAGTGGTGGCCGGTGGACACTAGGAGGACAGAGAATCAGAAGTAAACCCAGAAGGGGTGCACGTGGTGCTTTGTCTGGGTCTTTATAAGAAAGTATCTGAATCGGGGTCACACTTTTTGGACAATTTCTATTGTGACTTATGTGTTTCCACATGGCCCTTCTAGATATTTTATGTTCAAGGCTTTGTCCTTTGGGACACTTACGATGACGAGAACTGTTGTAAATACAAGTGAGTCCACTCTCACTTTCATCTGCTGTTGGTGAAGAGAAATCAAGGATTAAGTGATAACTGGGACAGCCATTTGTTTACTCAACATTTTTAAAGATGACTTTCTTCAGAGCAGAACGAACTGGAGCTAGCCATTGGCCGCTGGCTTTGGACAAAGAGAGGCTTTTGCATGATGCAGGTGAGTGGGAAAGGTGTGCTTCTGCTCCTGGGAAAAAGTCCTGGGCGGTGGGGCAGGGGGTAGTTTCTCCTAGAAGCTACTTCCGGGGACTTAAAATAGTTGCAGGGGACACAAGGAGCTGTGATCCACAGATAAAAATCTACACTGTGAAAGGTTTGATAAATGTCTGTTGATCTTTCTGTGCCACTGCAAATTCAAGTCTGCATGAAAATAGAGTGTCTCTTTGAAGATGTTCAAAGGCATCCCTTCCATTTTCTGAAGCTGTTTATGAAAAGATGGCTATTAATGTGCTCTTATGGGAGTGGTATTTTACCGGGGCCTTTGTGTTAAAGAGTTCAAGTACATAGGAGACAGATCGTCTGAGAGTGCATTAGTTATTACATGAGCTTGAACTCTCCAAGGACCCTGCCCTGGAGTGAGAGTCTAAACTTCGTGGCACAGCGCAGTCCAGAGGGTTAGGAAGAGAAATATTAAGGGCTTTTATGATTTTTAGCACCGTCTGTGCTGTGTTCTTGACTGTAGCAGAATTGCTTCCACCCGTGAGTGTGTGTGGTGCTAATTCTTGCCTGTGATTTTACTTAAGGATTCTGTGGATATGACGCCACACGAAGGCAAGGCTGACACGTCTGTGCTATAGCAAAGTATGAGATTCCACGTGATTCCAGGATTCCGATCTTTTTCATTAACTGAGCTACAGCCAGATTAAAATAATGTTGCAAAAATAGGTTGTGTGGGTGGTACTTCCCCTGGCAAAGTAACAGGTCCCGAGGCGGAGCCATGACCAGGAAAGAAAGAAGCACTTAACTGAACACTAAAACAGAATGGTGCATTGTTTTGCAGAAGAGAAATGGAAGTCCTTTAGGGCTGGCTTTCTCTGCAAGTGTGTTTGCGTGCACGGTGTGTGACTTTGCCTGGCGGCGTTAGGAATGTGAACACAGTCTGATTTGGGAGCTTGTTCTCCTGGTCTCATTGCTTTTGACCTCAGAGTCCCAGCCAGCCCACGGATCACTCTGGGTCCACCTGACAAAGCACCCCGCCGTTTCTCCCCAAGCACCGAGCCCACACCTCCTATGTTTTATCCGAAAGCCACATTTTTCATAGAAGAAGAAAGTTCCTGTGCAAACATACTAACTACCTATGTCCTGAGTTTGCTTTGCTTGCTTTTGTTAACAGGAACCCACTGTTGGTGGGAGAAGGCCCTTGGGGGGGATGTTTGTTTATTTGTTATTTGGTGTATTTGTTTGCTTCCTTATTTAGTTTTATACCACATTACAGACACAACTGAAAGATCTTTCGAAAGTATTTTTTTTGCAGTTGCTAAACAAGGAGATCAGCAGGCTTGGAACGTTTCCTGTGTGTTTGTAAAAGTAGCGTTCATCTGAGGCTGACAGCACCTCAGGTTCACCGCACCCCGGCACGGGCTGCGGCTTTACCTCTGTCGTCACATTTGCTCAGCCCAACAGCTCTCGCAGGTGGGAGCTCTGATCACGGCTCTATTTTGTGGGGGAGGAAACAGACGCTTCTGGAGGCTGGGCGATTGTTCCGGGGTACCACGAACCAGGGAAAAGTAAGACCCAGATCTTGGTGGGGTCCAGCTGTGGCCCAGCCTGCAGGTCCAGCTGAGGTGCCCCCAGCTTCCCTGAAACGTTGGGCCGGGCTGTTCCTGGCGGTGGGCTGGCCCTTGGCCCCTGTCAGGACGCTCGGTGGCATCACCAGCCTTGACTCACTAGTCCTGACACCAAGAGTGTGTCCAGTGCCAGATGTCCTCTGGTTGAGCGCCGGTGTCCTCCTCCCTCCTCTGTCTTCCTCCCAGCCCTGGGCTCCAGGCCCTGGACCGGCTGGCCCTGTGGCTGCGGTCCTTTGGCCTGTGTCTGTCCCTCGGTGCTGTGATGTCCTTCACCCCTCGGCTGTCCGGGAGCTGTATCCATGACAGCCGGGGTTGGGGAGCTCACGCATGTGGGGAGAGACCACACAGCACCCACCCCCTCAGGGGAGCTCCGGCCACCTGGTGATTCCCAGGTCTCTGTGTTCCATGGGCGAGTGCAGCCAGGACAACATGGACCCGAATCTCAGCAGAAATGCAACAGATCCAGGATGGCTAGTGCTTCCACAAGACGGGCCTGAGCAGCTCAACCCAGGGACCCCTCCCAGGAGGCAGCCTCCCCTGGACGACAGTGGAGGCCCTTCCCTCGGCCTGGCACCCACCCCAGGCATGTCTACACTTCCTGCCCGGTCCCCCTTGGGGAGATGCAGGAGCCTGGCCTCCTGGACTCTTCATGAAGATTCCACACAAAAGCCCAGGGACCCACAGTCTTCCGTTCAGGTACACGGAGCCTGGGATCCCAGCAGCAGCCCCATCCCAGCAGAACAGTTCACGTACCACGGCTGCCAAGGATGTCTGTGGTGGGAGACGGTGGACCAGCAAAAAGAGCAAGGCACTCACACATAGGCCAGAGACACAGTGAGGAGGGAGAAGCGGCAGAGGACCCGGACCTGGGCGGGGCCGGGAGGAGGGACACAGGGCAAGTGGAGGAGACCACGCGGGGTAGAGCAGGAGCCCTTCACCACAAGGCGAAGGCAGTGGTCAATGCTCTCGAGGATAAGAATAAAGAAAAAACATAATACAATTGTGCAATGGTTGTTCATGAATTTACTTTTTCCTGTTTTATCCCCATACACCATGTTGAGAGGCCCAGAGGCCTTTGTTTTCACTTGCTGGTTCTGGCTTTTGCTACCTCTTCACTATTTACCAGTTACAGAGTAATGCATACACAGTGACCGCCATCAGGGCGGGCAGCCCCAGCCTTTCCCGCTGGGCCCTTTCCCGCGCGGGGACCGGCAGGTGGGCTTACGCAGGGCCGGTGCCGAGCCTGGGGCTCAGCCGCTGCTCTTCCCGCGATGCACTCTTTTCACAACACCCACCTGACTCAGTTATTTTTAAAACATACATTTCCATTTAGTGATTCATGCTGGGTCTAATTCACTCGCCATTTAATATTGCTTAGAATAGTCCAGGGACTAAAACAGGCCCACAGAGAACAGAATTTAAAAGTATATTTTAAAGATAAAAATGGGCCTTTAATATTCTACAGGATTTCAAATCCCTGGACAAACAGTGTCCGCTTAAATTTAAAAGAAGCCCTCTCATACCTGTCTTTGATAAAAGAAACAGGCAGCCTGGGCCTTCGCTAAAGCAGAGGACTCACCTTTTTCAAATTACAGTTTTCAGGTCTGATACAGCCAGACACTCAGCAGCAGCTCAAGTAAAATCACTATTTTGTTAGAGAGAGAAAAAGCATGTTCAAGGGGGAAATTAATGACAGCAGAGAAAGAACGCAGTTGAGCCCTAATCCAAAGACAGTTGCCAAGATGAAAGGAGTACAGATGCTTCACTTTGCTTCAGGTGCTACTCTAGACTCTTCTGAAAGGCGGCACCAAAGTCTTGCCTTGAAAGCAGGGATTGGAAAAGGCTTTCTGCAGAAATGAGAAACTTAACTCCCACCCACATCACAACGTTCAGGGAAATCTGTTTTACACAGGCTCTTCCCTCTTTTCATCCTAAATATCACAACATCGTTTTAGCTTAGGGGCCAAAGCAGGAGGAGAAATGATGGTGACCCCACACCAGCATGCCCTCCTGTGGAAAAAGAGAAGAAAGTTCATTCTTGGTGATTCAGAAGGACATTTAAAGGGACATCTAAACCTTTTGGATCTAAACTCAAAGTGCAAACTCTTGGAAGTCATGTGGCCATATCCCGGCCACCAGCTCTTCCTCTTAAAATCACCAGATTTCAAGTGGGGGACTGAGGTTTGGGAGGGAGGGGTGAGTCGTTCTTTTCCCGAAGTGCTGCATCCCTGGTGTCTTCCTACGGGACCCAAGAGCAGGATGGGTCTGGCCAGGGCTGGGAGGCCAGGGGCTCACTGTCCGGAGTGGCTTCTGAAGGACCAGAACCCTCCCCTTCCCAAAGGTCCCTCCTGCTTGGGTCTGGACACAGGTCTCGTCCCTGCAGCCACACTGGTCCCGTCGTGACCCTCGGGCTCCCATACAGGTGATGGAGCTGCAGTGATGGGACCGGCCACTGCCTGGAAGCCTGGGGCAGGTCGAGGGCTTTGAGGTCAGCACAGGAGGGCAGGAAGGACGAGGTTGGGAGCCACAGGCAAAGGAGGCCCCTGAGTGTCCGTGTCACTCAGAGACCCTAGGACGCCATCCTGTCCTTCCGCAGGCTGACTCAGAACCTCATGGGGGGACTGTCCTCAGTCAGCTACTGGGCACCTTCTCTTCCTTTGTTTTCTGTTCTCTGGCAGGTATAAGGTGCTCAGAGGTGCAGAGCAGGGAAGGCAGGGACCTGGCCCAGTCACAGCTGACCTGTTCCTAACCCCCACTCCTTCCCTGTTTCAAGAAGCCCCTGGCCCGGTTGGGAACTCCTATAAGAGGATAATTTCGTGCCTTGCTAGTTACTGGGATCTGGGAGAAGGAGGGGTATCCGATATTAGGATCTGTTAGCGCACTTCGCTTGAATGGAATCCTAATAAAAATAGCAAGTTTAACAGTCTTGGCATGGCCGCCAGAACACGTGTGAATTGTGCCCCAGTTTTTCCTGATGCTGAGTGAGTTCACCTACATGAACAGCACCCAGGTCTCCCGAGGCTGGGCTGTTTGCATAGCCTACATTTCCAAACTTTTGACTTTGAATAATGTGGAAATATTTCTCATAAGCCATCTCTAGAGAGTTCTGTGTCTACGGGACTGAATTAGAATATGAGGAGTTCTGCTTCTTCAGCCCTCGAAAACCTGGTCATTCCATACATCAAGCCTCCACCAACTGATGTGGCAACAAGATGCACTCAGGGCAAGAATTTGGAGAAGATGAAAGTGTCAAAACAGCACACCTGTCTCAGTCCTGGGCACAATGTGTGCTTTGGCTGAGGGTCAGTTAGTGTCTCTGCTGGGGAAGGCCGATTTACACAATCCCACTAGAGAAACTTACTTCTGGTTCTCTTATGAAGGTTAATGTCTGCATTCAGAGTCTCACAATAACAACCAGTGTCTGAGGGCAATGGACCCAGCACTGGGCACGGCACTGTTGTACGGGCCACACAGGCAGGAGGGCGCAGGCAGGAGGAGAAGCCAGCGTTTCCCGGCCATGAGATGCCCGACGCTCAAGGAGCTGGGGAGGCCCGCGCCTGCATGTGGGGATCTGTTGCGGGTGCTGAGGAAGCCAGGGCCGCCCTGATGCCCCTACTGTTTCCCTTGTCCATAAGAACTAACACAGTTACAGGTATTTCACATCTTTTAAATTTCTTCTCAAAGAAAAAAAAAAAGAAGCCTCAAGTTCAAAACGTGCCTGGAATCTAGTCCCCGCAACGTAGGCTTTATTCAAGTGCGAACAGAATAGCTGGACTTGGGCATCTGTCCAGGGACAGAACACAGGCTTGCTCTTGGGAAATTTTACTTCCCGTGAAAGATACTGCCTTTCTAAAGAGCAGAGAGAGAGAGAGCGCACACACGTCTTGCAAACAAGTAAGGAGCTTGAAATGGAGAGATCAAGGGTATCCAAACTAGAGCCAGCCATCCCGCCTGGACTCTGGGGCTGCCCTGCCTGGGACCTGGGGTGTTCACCTGGGACCTGCACTTCTCATATCTCTGGTCGTGGAGACAGCTTTTCTGACCTGCTGAGTCTGAAACTGGGAGTGCAGAGGCGCCCCTGGTTAATCACTCTCTCTGCTCTCGGAATTCCAAGTGAACGGAGTGAGTGGGGGGTGGGGGGTGGGCAAATGTGAATCCAGCAACACAGAAGTTGCCCCAAAGGGAAGAAGTGTCTGGTGAAGACGGCGCCCGTACCAGAAAGCGTCTGCTACATGTTTCCGCACAACCGGGAAGGGACTGCAGCTGAAGTGGCTGAGAACTACCCAGAACACAACCCAGCGTCAGGAGGGTATATGTGTCCAACCAGGAATGGCCTGGGCTCTGCAGGACCTGACGGACAGATTTATGCCTGATGTGTGTGGGGTTATATCTAAAGGCGCACATTGGTATATATAAAATGGATAACCGTCAAGGACCTCCTCTGTAGCACAGGGAACTCTGCTCAATATTACGTAACAACCTAAATGGGAAAAGGATTTGAAAAAGAATAGATGCATGTATATGTACAGCTAAATCACTTTGCTGTACACCTGAAATTAACACAACATTGTTAATCAATCATACTCCAATATAAAATAAAAAGTTAAAAAAAAAGATGGACCTCAGCACAGGAGCCTCAGTTTTCCTTGGATCTTAGAAACATACGATGCTTAATTCGAAGCGGTCAACTTTGTACCAGGGAGCCTGTAAAGAGATGTTAGCTCAGAATGGCGTTGACCACGTCACTGTGTGCACCCGTGCTCTTAGGGGATGATTACGGGTGCTCAGGACACACGTTAGGGCTCATTCAATGAGGTTCCCTCAGCCTCCTGTGGGATATTTTTCTTGGAGCTCCTGTATAACCGAGCCCTAGGAGTGGTGTGGGTAGAACTCCCCTCTGCTTATGCAAAGAAGCCATGATCATCACCAGTTCCGACTGAATGATAGATATGCTTAAGGCTCTTAGGCAGGCTTTGGCAGTGATGTTTACGTTTGGGGTGAGGGCAAACATTACAATACCGTCAGGATTATGAATGGAGCTTTTGTTAGGGTATTATGGGAATTACAGTATTTAAAGAGGACATCTTACTCAAAGATAACTTTGAATGCACTTAAAGTGCATTTCTTGACAGACTGTTTTTGTAAGTTGATCTGGTTAAATCACCCATACTTTTAGGAATTCTGTATCACAAGAGGTGGCCCTGCCTTGTGACCCTACAGTAGGAGCACAGGAGACAGCGAGAAACACAGATGGAGAAGACTTACCCATCATCTGCCCAGCATTTTCCCATCCAGGACCAAGTTTTAAAATCGAGGCAGTTGCTTGAAAGCAACTGACTTTCTGACTTGCAAGTAGACCCATAACCAGGCACAACCAGAAAGAAGGTGCCGTCCTCCGGGTGACACAGTTATATTTATCCTATACGGTTATGGAAACTTGATACTGGTATAAAACATTTGATCTTTTTCCTTAAAAAAAAGTCAAAGGATGAGAGAGGAATGGAATTGCACCTCGGCGATCAGGGCTTCCTCTAGGAGAGGCATGCGGAAGGTCATTTCCGCTGTCACCATCAGAGACTCCCTCCCTCCGCCCAGCTCCTGTAGCATGGGTCAAGTTAATGAGGAAAGCTACAAGGTTTAAGTCTGAAATTAATGTACTGGTAGCCAGTCAAAGCAAAACAAGTCCTTATTCAAAGCAAAGAGCTTAAGACAAGAGAGCTCTTGGGTGCGGACAGGTGAAAACGACCAAATTAACAATTTGCCATAAAATGTACAAAATTCAGTTTGATTCCTAAGTAGAAAGGGTAATATAACCCCAACCGTGCAACAAAATAGTATTTAAGCATGTGCGAGGGCCAGCACAGGTGTACCAAATACACAGGAAATCAAAGCACGCGTCTGTGCACCGAGTTCAAGCTTGATGGGGACTAAAGCCTCGGTGGGCTGCCTTGCCTGTCCTGCTCTGGACCCTGCTTTAGGGCAGTGAGTCTGGGTCCTACCGCGATCGTGACACCCTGAACAAAGCCCTGCACCCTACTCTAACCATCGGGTGGGAAAGCAAATCACAAGGAGATGAAAAAGTACATTTAGCACCTTCTGACCGTGGGCATCCTTAACTAGCCAACCAAACAGCTGGAATCTGGTAACCAGGACGAGAAATTCAAATGTTATATATAACCTGGAGGCTGTCAGGGCCACTTGTGCGGGGGAGACAAGTCAAGGGAGACCTCAGTAAGCACAGGTTTACATGCTCTTCCGTAAAGCACAGTCAGGACAGGGGTCTTGATCCCCCCATGGACACAGAGGCCAGGGCCGCTCCTGAGCAGTGGAGAAGGCAGCTGAGGACAGCAGTCCGGCCAAGGGGCGAACACAGAGCCCATGGAGGCATGAGCTCAGTCCGGCCTGGACGAGGACCACATCCGGAAGCCACCTCTGGAAAAGGTCACGTCGCCCCAGCCCTCTGTGCATAGCAAAGGTGTTACCACATCTGGACTGTGGGACCCACCGGATGGGGATGAATCTAAGTAAACTCTCAGGTAAGAGATGGAGACTCAGACCCCTCAGGGCCTGAGAGGATGAGGCACAGAACGATTGGCTGAGAGCAGGGGGTGAAAACTGTTTTGCTTCTTCACTTTTCCCCTTTGTGACCCAGAGGAGCCTGGCAAAGGGAGGCTGGGTGGGAACGGTGTCCGAGCAGATGGGGCAGGGCTCTCTGGGGCCTGGACCAGCTGGGGCGGCCCTCAGCCCTCGTCCCACCGCAGGGTCCAGCCTTTCTCCACGGCGCGGTCCAAGCCCTAGGGGCGTGCATTGCGCTCTGGGCATGGACCTGTGGGCCCGGTCCGGCTGTGCTTTCGCCCCGGCAGTGATCACGGGCGGCCCTGGGCTGCAGACGCGGCCAGAGCATCTCCTGCGCAGCGTTCCAGGTGTGGCGGCCCGCCCGTCTCCAGGGCCCCCTCCTCCCAGCGCTGCTTCCTCTGCGTCAGGGAACTCTCCGCTCGCCACACCTCCTCCCATCTGACGGCCTCCATGCGCCACGGCTGAGTCTCACGTCCTGTGTAGCTACAGACACCTGCACCCCACACGCAGGGAGGGGCCTTCCCACGGGAGGAGGAGAAACACCGCCCGTACCTGGATCCCATCTTGACTCCTCCGGGCCCAGCATCCTTTGTTCCCCCACAGCGACGGCGCCAGCGTTCACCTGGGGACACAGGTATCCACTGCCTCAGCCGCTCCAGCGAACTGATGCTGACACAGGATGGCTGGCCTTCTCTGACGGAGTCCCCCTCCCCACGAGAGACCCGAGCAGTAACCCTTGCAAGACTGGGGGTGGGTCATATCCTTGTCACTGCGTACAAAGGTCAGGGCTGGGCGCATGGAGGCCAAGGAACTGCCGGGAACCCAGCCAGAGCGCAGCAGATCTGGAGTGCCCACTGGGTGTTACCCCAGCATCCATGTCCTTCACCCTGGCGGCCACTGTCAGGGTGCTCGGGTTCCCTCTGGAGCCGTGGGAAAGCAGATGATGCGGCGGGACTGGGACAACCAGAGGGAGGCACACACTCGGTGGACCGCATCCTGGGGCTGTGCTGACAAAGTAGCCAATACCAGGCAGCTTGAAACGACGGAAACTGATTCTCTCACAGTTCTGCAGATTAGAAGCCCAAAATCTAGGTGTCTAGGAGGCCGTGAATCCGTCCCAGGCCGCTCTCCATCTTCTGGGGGTGTGCTGGCCACCACCTGTGTTCCTTGGCTTCTTCCTTGTTCCTTGGTCCTTGGCGATGGTTCCTTCAAAGCATCGCCCCATCTCTGCCTTCACGTTCACAGGCATCTCCCTGTGTGTGTCTGTGTCCACACTTCCTCTCCTTTCCAAACCCCAGTCCTGTGGGGTTAGGGGTCCACTAATCCAGCTTGACCTCATCTTAACTAATTACATCTGCCGTGACCCTAATTCCATAGAAGGTCACATAGAAGTGGAGGTGGGGATACAATTCATCCCACAGCAGCTCAGGCACAACATTTAGTGGTGCCGGAAACCCAGTCGTGGAGATAAGTAGTATTGTATTGAAGAGTATCAAAGTGAAGATTTGAAGAACTGAAGGAGAAGCAAATTCATGTAGCAAATCCACGGTGGACAAAATGCAGGCAGTTTGCATACACACAGGATCAGTACTGCTGACTTGTCCTCCTCCCTTGGGCTCAGAGCTGGCTCAGCTCCGCTCAGCCTTTATTTAAAAATGTGCTCTTTTCTTAAGATGGACTTTTGTTAGCATTCATGTTAATTTTCTGAAATAGCTCATTAAATAGTATTTATCTTGATGACTGAGGCCGTTGGTGCCCCTCAAGCATCACCCACCCAAGGCAGGCGCCTCCCCTTCCCCAGGCTTCCGGAGGGCTCAGTCCCAGAGGCCAAACCATTGGCCCAGCCAGTGAGGAAGCTGCCCCCTGGGGCTATCAGTACCTGTGGATGACGACGGTCCTCCCACGTGTGCCCTGAGATCTGAGTGTCAGGGGAGCCTTGCCCTTGTGTCAGGGCTGCCCCCACTGAGACCCTGATAGAGGCCAGGGAGGGAAGACAACTGGATTTCCTGAGACAGACCGGACCCCCGCCCATTGACTCCCCAACCACAGACTGTCCTTCCTGCGGTAGAGAGCAGGGCGGGTGTGCGTGCCGCAGGCATGGGCTCCATGCGTCATGGGGAAGCAGGAGGCCCACTGCCCCGAGTCTCCCTCAGGAGGGTCTTCTTCACCCTTCCAAGGCGGGGGGCACTTGAAAGAGAAGGGGGAGCTGAGTGGCGGTCGAGTGATGGTGGCCTGCCCCTGACCCCAGCCCTCCCCGGCCTCTGGGGAGTAACAGTAGCCTTCTCGCGGCACTGAGCTGACCCTCTGGTCAGTATCACTGCTTCCCAGTGACCCCGGGTCACCGATTTCCCCAGAACCACATGAGACCTGGCCTGGGAGAAAGTCTACCTGCCCCTTTTGTTTAACGGGACTCCTGGTAATAAAACTTGTACAATGATTAGAAGAACGATCGCATCTTCGGGGACCAGCCAGGCCCTCTTCATGCATTAGTAATGTGGTTTTTCAGTAAAGCTTCATCTGCTTTCTGCTGACAATTGTTTAACTTTTCCTAACATCGCACAGCTCCTGCTCTTTTAGCAGCAAGACAGAGCTGAGCGCCAGGGCTGGGAAACGCTTCCACTGGCACACGGTTTAATTATGGGTGTCCCGCCCTGGACATCTGTCCACAGGCTTCTTCCTTCTGAGGGAAGACTCAGAGGGTGTCCAGCATCAGCCAGCGATCACAGACAGGTGGGGAGAGGAGCCGTGTATTCACAGACCCAGCCCGAGCTGGTCTCACCCTATATCAATGATTTGCTGTCCTCCTGTCTCCTCATCAGACTCACTCAAAGATCCCATCACTGGCATCCCCACGGCCTGTGCTGAGCATCTCAGCAGATCTTTGCCCCCTAAGTGGCTGCAGTCCAGAGGCTAGAGCTGCACTCTGCTCTCTGAGCCCATCGAGCAAGGTTAGGGCCTCAGACAGGCTGGTGATGAGCTGCGGAGAATTCCTCCCGGCCTTTGCCCATCCTCCACGGGTCTTCAAGAGGCTAGAGCTTCTGGAAAGCAGTGATGTGTTCTGGACTTTCTGAGATCTTTCCTGCCTGCTTTAATCACGTGTTTCACTGATGCTAATCCAATGTGTTGCCCAGCACCAAGGATGCCAAATGGAACGAGGACACAGCCAACCTAAACCCTGCCATCGTTGGGAAGACATGGTTGGGTCGTTATTCGAAAGTCTTCAAGAGACGCCTGGCTAGACTGTCCTGCCCTCTGAGCCCAGCTTTGCCTTTCTGACAAAGACCGTGGTTTCAGTCTGATCCCTGAGATTGGCTGATGGTTGATTAGATTATGCACTTGGATCTTGATTTGGAATATTCCAGGTAAAACAGGCAAAATAGATTAGGGCCCATGATATTGGCCGTTTCTCTATTTTCTCTCACCTTGTGCTGGAGAGTCACCCACCCTCCTCGTTGGCATCGAAAGGCCGCTGAGTCTCCAGGGTCAGGGCTGGACCCGGGACGTCTGCCCCTCACACCAGGTGAAGCGAGCTGTGGAGGTGAAGCAAGTGCGCGTTGATCCAATGGAATGAAGGTGTCGCCTTCTTCTCCTAAGCTGTGCCTGTCTCCCGTCCTGGGAGAGGCTCCCTATGACATGGTGCCTGAAGGGGCCCCGAGGGTCGGTCCAGTGCCAGCCCTGTTGCCCCAGCACGCACGCGCACGTCCGCTCGCCCCCACACAAGCCTCTCGCTCCGCGGGGTTCTGGCCTGCGCTCATTGCCGCTGCGCCCCCAGGAGAGCCTGCGTCTAGTCCATCGCTGCTTAGATATTTGTTTCTCTGAAGAAGTGCTGCTGCGTGCTGCTGTGTAAGGCAAACACACGACTCTACATTTATATGTGTCTGAAGTTTTCAAACGAAAATATTCTTGCTAGTTCGAGATGCAAAACGATTCCCACACCTCTTCCTTGATGTGTATTTTTTTAAGCGCTCAGAGGGATTTCTGGCCGGCCGTGTGAGTCCCCTTTGTTTCTAGAGTGTTTGGTTGATGTGTTTCAAAGTAGCGGTGAGAGCAACTGCGGGCAGGCTTCGGGTTTTTTTTATGGTGGACTCTGAGACCCTAGGGCCACACGCCTGCTCCCGGAGCAGCAATTCGGTCCCGAACGCCGTGCCCTCCACGTTGAAAACATATCCCCCGCACAGCTGTACTAGCGCAAACAGTAAGCAGCTGGCTTCGTGTTTTTTGTGTTTTTATCATTTCCAGGTGCGTTTGAGGGAGAGGAGAGTTCTAACGGATCTCATTGGGCTGTGTGATCCAAACCCCAAAATTATACCAACGTACTTCAATGAGATATTGCTTTGGAGACTTGAAGGAAGAGAAAGTGTCCCCAAATCGTGCCTCCAGAATGGCATCACCATTCAACACATTTACAATAAATGCTTAAACACCATTTTCTCTCCCAGCTATTCTTCTTTCGGGTACTATTTTCTGATTCCAAATTCTGGGAAGAGATGGCCCTGCTGCCGGCCAGGGGAACCTGTGGTACTAGGCTGTGTCTGTGCTCAAAGAGCTGAGGACTCAACATCCAATTTAAGAACAGAGGCCGGATGCCCGCTGTCACCTCCAGACCCCGGGGCTCTCCAGCTGGCTGGGCAACACCACAACTCAGACTCTCGGATGGCAATTCCACCTCCTACTCGGGCAAACAGGTTCTCTCCCTGTTTCAGAGAGAACGCTGTGTCCTAACTATGCTTTACAAGGTTGAAATCTGACAAGAAATTTATTTCTCATGAAAATGTTCACCAATTCAGGCCTGTCGAAGCAAAAGTGCGATTCATGTTTTGTTTTATTTCTTATTTATTTATTTATTTTTTGAGTAGGATTAATTTAGTACATCCAGGTGGGGAGCTTTAATTTTGGACCTGGGGTAGATTTCATCCACCACTCAAAGTTGTACATTTCACCTTGGGTTCTTCAGAGCATGACTTTAGGACAAAAGGCTAATTGAAGAGACCCAGGAAGCAGCCACCCGTCTGGTGACAAAGAGGGTATCCTCGCCGTATGCAGGCCCTGACCTGGACCCCCCAGGGCTCTCCGTGGGGCCCCCCAGGACCACCCGAGTTCCCTCCTCCCGAGGAGCCCTGACCGGTCATCACCTCCCCCTCGAAGTGCTTTCAAAAGCCCTGACCATTGAAAGTGCATATATCCCGGCCTCTAGAGCCCCCTCCCTGCCCTCCATTTACCAAGCGTGTTTCCCACTAGCCCCCGTCACCGAGCCCCATTTCCTTAGGCCGTTATGGTGCCCTGTGTCCCCGTGTGTCGCCCCCAAGCTGCCTCCTGATCTGGGGCACCTGACTCGGTGACTGCATCCGGTCCAGACTCAGAGGCATGAGATCACACCCTGCCTTCACAAGTCTCCAGATAACAAGGTGTTCCCCACCCCACCCTTCCCTGCACCCCCTTCTGTGTCCCGTGTGGGCGCAGAGACTATCAGAGACCATTCGTGCCTTGTTGGTGCCCTAGCACCCAGTCAAAGTCTGGGATCACGCTCCTGCCTGGACACGCTTCTGCTTTAAATCCTCCTCTGGAACTGAGGACACCCCTGGGCCCAGCCCTCTGCGTCCAGTTCCCAGCCCCTGTCGCTTTCCACGTGGCAAGGTCCCGGCAGTGAGGAGCAGGTGGCAGAGCTCTCAGGGCACCGGGGTGACACCCAGTGTTTCCCTGACAGAGGGTGAGACGCCAGGACACCTGTTCACTGCCCGGGATGATGTGAGAACACTGGCTGGGGGGTAAGGCCTGGGCGGAGGGGGCTGACCCGGAAGGGGGCCAGGGGCCCGGTTCCTCTGCACATTTCCTGCCAATGCGTCCTTGGTAGCCATTTTAATAACTGCCTGCTATTGAAATCTGCCACTGTCCTCTGTTTACCAGAATCAGGGCCTCATGTCGATTGGGTCTCCCTTGCACACCTTCTCTGATGGTCAAGCATTCTCCCGAACACGCCAAGGGCTCCTTGGTGGGATTTTGCATCTGTATCCATGTCTAGCTGAGAATTAACGTTGACACTCACGGGAAGCCTGGCCCAGTCCCCGTAGGTCACAGGCCAACAGCACTTGCACCCGGTCTCTACTGCAGCTCTTGGGGACTTTACTCCTTTTGATAGACATTTTTAAAAAATTTATTACAAGAATATTTAATAAGTGTAAGCAACCTGCCGATGACTTTCATTAAAGAAACTTGTAAATGAACAAGCCTCTCTGGTTGGAAAATCATCCACGAGATGCTTCTTAGAGTTCAAGACACGTCATTAAAGGCACAAATCCTTATTCTTTTAAATTTCACCTTGTTGAGAGGAACAATCATTGCCTCTAAAGTACTTGAAAAGGACTGTGAGTGAAGAGGGGTGGAGATGAATGTGTCCATTTTAATGCATCCCACCGTTTCTGGCTGCAGAATTACTGATTTAATTTGTGAAATTGGATGAATTTAATGCAAGATAAATATTTATGGACAGACCCCTGAGATAGATGAGCTGTCTGTGAAAGAACAAAGGTAAAGGCCGTTGTTTTCAGAGAGAGCAGATCACTCGTGGACTGTGGCAGACAGGATGAGTTCTCTGTGTAGAAACCCCATGGTGGTCTGTCCGCGCCGTGGCCCCCCAGAGCCAGCCCCATCTGGATGGCAAGATGCCCTCAGGACTCAGCACAGGCCAAGCCCTGCTCTCCTTTCTCTGAAATGCAGTGTATCTCACACCCACGAGAGCGTACACTCATGTACACAAATGCACGTGCACACACGCGGAGATATCCCCTCATCTGTACAAGAGTGTAGATGACACCTGACAACGTCTAGTACAGTGTCTTAAAGGGAGTGGCCGAGAGGGCCCAGGTTGGAGGAGGGAGGCCTCACCCAGCGGCCCTGACAGTGGGGCTTGGGAGGCCCGGGTGGTCTGCGAGCAGTGGGGGGTGTTCTTTTGATGCTGTATATTTGCCACCCTGACCCTGGAATGTGAGGCATCCTTGTGCAGGATGAACACTCCCACCATTGAAAAGAAGCAGCTGCTTCAGAGACCTTCTGGATTTCCACGCATTCTTCCCAACACACCAACGGCTCCTTGGTGGAGTTTTGCCGCTGTGTCCATGTCTAGCTGAGAATTAGCCTTGACACTCATGAGAAGCCTGGCTCTGTCCCTTTAGGGCACAGGTCAATAGCACTTTGCACCTGGTCTTTATTGTAGCTCTTGGGGCCTTGTATTCCTTTGTACACACACTTTCTTTTGTTTTTGTTAAATCACAGAATGTGAACGCAACAGCAATGTCATGATCAGGTGTTAATTTATTCTATAGAACAATGTTTTAATCAATACTGTAAGCAAACGCCTCATTTTTCTGCACCGAGCTGGGAGAATGTTGTACAATGGAGGAAGATAGCCCCTCCAAACTCCTGGTGAAGGGACCAGGATGCTGTCTGGGGGTCAGAAAATCTGTACTTTGAACCTTGCATGACCCCCTGCCCAGCAAGCTGGTCCTTTTCTGCTCCCACCTGAGAGATGGGGAGCTCAGAGGCCACTAGGACAATAGCTCCCAGGCCTGTCAGAGCTCCTGGCAGGAGCCTCTGCTTCTGAGAACCACCCTGGACACTGCAGCAGTCAGCTTGACCTGCAATTGTGGAGGTAAGCACTGCCACTGTGGAGGTAAGCACTGCCCTCGGAACTTTTCACGTAAAAGGTAAACGGCAGGGGAGGGATATCGAACCCTGTTGCCGTGGGGTCCCTCTATCAGCCACTTGAGTGCTGTTGTTAGCCTAGACCTTATCAGGCCAATTGCAGAAGGACAGTCCCCATTATATCATAACTCTTCCTTCCGGCCCCATAATTTGGGGGATGGAGGCCCAGCAGGTTCTTCTGGGCGGGCTCAGAATGTGATGAAGGGTTTGGGCACCCATGTAAGTACCTACAGTCTGATTGCTGGTGTTCAAAAAGGCATGACAGACAGGCGGAATACAGCCTGCCTTGGAAAAAAGTGTTCTACAGCGATCATATGTCTTTTCATGGAGAGAGAAAAGTACTTTATGAATATAACTTCAAAAGGAAATTTTAAACCTGACTGGTGAAGGCATTTGCCAAAAGAAAGGATATTTGGAGAATGGTGCTGAGAAAATAATGCTGCTTGTGTTTCCAAGAGATCATATTATCCGTGAGTTCAGTTCAGAGTGGAGCCCTGGGAAAACAAATGCTGAAGGTGTTCATGTGTATGAGGACGTGTGTGTGGTTTTTGTGTGATGTGCATGTGTCTGCTTTGCATGTGATGTGCATGGTGTGCTGTGTGTGTCATGTGCATGTGTGTGTGCGTGATGCGTGTGTGTGTATTTCTTTTCAGCCAGTCATGAACTTCCCTGCTTTCACTGCTCTGGTTCAGAGTTTTGTCTAAAATAAGCAGGTGTGTGATCTCTAGAAGGGCCCTCAGGTTTGCCTGAGTGTCTGCATCTACCCAGTGAGGTGTGAGGTGAGCCACGTGACTTGGGTCTCCGCTGAAGGCATCCACAGCCTTGCGATCTCCATCACTAGAGAGGGGGATCTGCCCAGAGGGGACCCCACTGTGACCCATTCAGTGTAGCCCAGAGACAGACGAGTGACCTGCTTGCCAGCTGGGCCACACCTCAGAATTCCATCTGGATAATGCACATCTGTTTTACTTCTTATCTGAATTTCTTATCAGATTAAAAAGAAAGAGATTCTATTTGACTGGATCTCTTGTCAATACGGAGATGGCAAGTTGGCCTCTTGCTGTCCTCACCTGTGAGTGAGAAAGTGTCTATTTGTGGAAAGACACTTTTTGATTCTGGGAAAGAACTCAAGGCTTTCCTCTGGTGGGTGCCCATCCACCAGAGGGGTGTCCACAGGAACCCCCCAGCCTCTCTTCTGCCCTCTATTCTATGGCTTCATCCACCTGGTAAATACTGTTGAGTGTACCCAGAAAATAATGGAAACCTCGCACAGCAGGTCGGGTTGTAAGGGAAATTCCACATTAGTCAGTAGAAGCTGGACTGGATCCCATGAAAATCAAATACTCAGTTGACACAGTGATCTCGTTAGGGGGTAGATCGAGCTACTCGATGATCCCTCATGGGGATTCCTAAAGAGATTATTCAAAAATAGTTAGTGTATTTTCTTTCTTGGAAAATTGAGTTAATCAAGTAGTGATAATATGTTTATTAGAAATGAGTATCAGTTATTACAAATATTCAACAAGAGTTTATTGAGCACGGATCATATGCCAGCCTGTCTGGGTCCCAGGACACAGCTGTGATGATCATAGCCCCAGGCCTCATCATCCTTACCTCCCACACTTTATTTCCCATTTAGAATAATTGATCTCCGTAACTCCTTTATTACTAGCTCTTTATTGTGTTCCTATGGTTATTATATTTTAACTAACAAAAAACAATAAGATGTAACCATACTCATTTGGAGTTGCTGCCGGATTGATGGTTTCTAGAGCCAATCTGTGTATTGGCAATAATTACAGAAATTTATCCTGCTCCTTAGCATATCCAGTGCTCTAAGAAAATCTCACTTAAATTTATAAAACTGTTAAGGAGTAAGATCTTTCTTGTTTTATCAACACATGGCATGTAGAATTTCTTTAAACAGCAATGCCATAGTCAGGATCAAATTATGATTCCATTTATATAAATCACTCCTCCAAATTCCACAGCAGAGACTATATCAGGGCCTGTGCCTTGTCTGATTGGCATCACAGTCTGGGTCTGTGCCACCATGGGAGAGCTTAGGAAATGGAAATACCTCGTTGGCACCAGATTTGCCAATGTCCGTGGCCTGGGCTGACCACACAACTTATCACTGAAGGCCTCTTGTGGCCTGGTCTCAGAAGCCCTGGGATGATCAACCATCTCTGGATGCTGGGGACAGAGTGGTTTCCTGGGATGCTGGTTTCAGTGCTAAACCTTGACGAGTCCAGGCAATTGGGACAGGCTGGTCACTCTACTCCCAGCACAGCCCACTGGTCAAGGAAGTCACTAAAGCAGCTCAGAGTCCAGAGGAAAGGGATCGGGAGGGAGGAGAAGCAAAGATGCTGTGCCCATCTTTCTTCCACCACACAAGGGACAAACCGGCCAAGTGGAAAAAACACTTCCTGGAGGAAGACTCGTTATCGCAAAGATAACGTTCTCCCCAAATCCCAGGGGTGCTGCCCCTGCATCCATCATTTTTCTATTTCTTTTAGAAAGATGGCTAATAGGAGCAAACTACAGGATTTCAGATGGAAGTATGTTGGGTATAACCTATTTTCTAGATTTTTCTCCAGACTTTTCATGAGCAGATGGTCCAGAGGAGGTTGTCCGGAGATGTGCCCCAGGAGCAAACAGTGGCGCCATAGCCTGTCCACTCAAAGGAAGATGACCTGCCACCTGTCACTGGGGGAAGCGGCCCCCAAAGTCTCCACCAGGCTTGATTTTGTTCGTTTATTTTAGCAGAGTGATTTTCAAAGGTCTTTCAAAGACAAGAAATGTACAGAAATAGGTAACTAAATAAAAGTGAGAATAACCTGGATTAAATAAATCAACTTCTAAAGTCCCTGGTGTGTTCCATTGGGAAGGGCAGTGAGTGCTTTAAAGGTGAACAAATCCACTTAGATTTTCCATCTACTTGCTGGTCATCTCCATCCTCAGTGGACTCATGTTGGTAGGAAGTGACTTGTCTTTCATCCACATCATAATGTAAATTTCACTTCTGGAAACATCCTTGCAATGGTAAGTGAGTAGGTCTCAGGTAACATGACAAATTTAGAGCAAAAGAACTTGGATGTCTTGGTTCTTACTTGTTGCAGGTTGGGTTTCCCAAATAATTGCCGGCTGAGACAGAGATTGGGGTTCTGGCTGTCCTTAGGGGGCGCCCTTGGGTTGGCAGCCTTGGAAGGTGGAGGAGAATGCAGGATTAAGCTGTCTCCATGGAGGTCGAGGCTGAGCCCTTGAACAGCTCTGAAGGGAGGTGCTTGGGGTGGTGACAGTTGCCACTGGAAGGAGCTGTGACTTGGGAAGGGCAGTTCTACGTCTGAGGGGATCCTTACAGACAGCTGACTGCTGAGGGCTGCCTGCTGGTCTCTTCCCAACAGCTGAGGAAATCATTTCTGCATCTGTCCACCCCTGAAGGGACATCTGGGTGACATCTCCAGTGTCACCCACACCAGACTCATTATATAAGGAAGGGAGCTCTGGGTTCATATAAAATCCTAAAGCACTTTACACTTTAAAACATGAGATTAATGACTCTCGGTGAAGCTTGAGTTACACAAAACCAACCCTCTTATAGTTCAGTCTATCTTCTAGCCGTTTTATTAGGGGTTCAATTTTGTTTTATTGAGTTTTATTGGGTAAGTTGTTGTTGGGAAGTAATTTCCATTATTAGAGAAGTTGTATGGAGTTCATATTTTCCTTCCTTGAGGGTCCATGTGATGCAATTGAACTCAGACCCATCCAGCTCCAGCGCCGTGTTCCGTGCATCACTGTGGCTGGGTGAGCTCCTCCAGCCTCACTCTCGACCCCCTTCCATCACTGAGCCCAAATCTGGAGCAGTGATGTTCTCCCAAGTGCATACTCTCCTCTCTGGGCATCCAAAGCTCTAATCAGCACTGTGAAAAGATCCCAGGCTGGGAAAGGAGCAGCCTGGATTCAAATCTGTTCCTCCCTCTGACCTTGGCAGACTGGAGACCTTCTTAGCCTCTGAAGTGTTGGTTTTCTCACCAAATAATCTGGAGTTGACACTACTTTCTGCATAGAGCAGTTTTTAATAACAAAGTAGATTACATCTATTAAATGTCTGCTTAGATGTAAGTACTGAACTAATGCAAGTTTTTGTTTACCCCATTCCTTTGAGATGCTACTGGATTTTCCCACCTCATTTGAAATAACCAACTGCCCTTGTATCATTTACTAAATAACTCTTTCCCCAAATAGTTGGATATGTTTTCTTAAAAATTATAAATACTGGGGCTTCCCTGGTGGCGCAGTGGTTGGGAGTCCGCCTGCCGATGCAGGGGACATGGGTTCGTACCCGGGTCCAGGAGGATCCCACGTGCCACGGAGCGACTGGGCCCGTGAGCCATGGCCGCTGGGCCTGTGCGTCCGGAGCCTGTGCTCCACAACGGGAGAGGCCACAGCAGTGAGAAGCCTGCGTACAGCACAAAAAAAAAAAAAAAAAAAAAAAAAAAATTATAAATACACGTACGAGAGGCAGATATCTACCCTGCTCTGATAACCTGCTTGCCCACATTGTGCCAGCACCACATCCCATCCATCAGCCCTTCTGGGCTCCATCGGGTTCTGAGACAAGTGGGGATCTAGATTTGGGGTTGGCCGATTCCACAGAGCCTTGACCTTGGACTCTGGTGTCCCGCACGCTCCCCTGTCCGCTCTGTGGACACCCAGATCTGCATGGCCCTGGCATTTGTAGCTTGGTTCCCCTCCGGGCCCAGGGGTGTTTCTGGAGGCACCCCTGGAAGATTCCTGACGCTCCCACAACGTGTCTCTCATATTCACAGATGTGGTCCACTCTCCCAGGATGGTCCCAACCTCTCCTTTCTCTGGACATTCTCCCCAAAATCTCCCTAAAATGTTGCCACTCCCATGGAGTTGCCCCCAGCCCAGCCCTTCAATGTGTGTCCTTTTTTTTTTTTTTTTTAAACATCTTTATTGGGGTATAATTGCTTTACAATGGTGTGTTAGTTTCTGCTTTATAACAAAGTGAATCAGCTATACATATACATATGTTCCCATATGTCTTCCCTCTTGCGTCTCCCTCCCTCCCACTCTCCCCATCCCACCCTTCCAGGCTGTCACAAAGCACCGAGCTAATATCCCTGTGCCTTCCTTTATCAGGCAAATCGGGGTAGTTAGTCGTCCTCCACCAGGCAGGGTCCCTGCTGTTTCACTCGGGCAGCTCCCCTACACCTGCCTTGGCCCCCATCCCACCTCCTCTCGGGCAGCACCCCCGAGGCGCCCCTGCCTGTTCAGGACACCCTTCAGGATCCTTCCTGGGATGCTGGAAGCCAAGGTCTCTCCCTACACTCAATTCCATCCCGTGATGCTTCTCCCCCTAAAATCCTGAGTGGCTCTGCTGCCTTTGCCAACCCCCCGGCTTCTCTCCCCTCTCACGGTGAGCTTCTCAACGTGATGGACGATAAAACTGCTTCTTCATCAGCTTCTCCTTGATCTGTGACTCGGCGTCCCCTCCCTCCATTACCCTCGTTCTCTCCTCCCAAGGGCCCTCTGCAGCCTCGGGTCCACCGTCCTGTCCACAGTCTGCTTTGTGCGTCGGTCCTGAGCGGTGGTTATGGTGCTAACCTACCCCTGGAGCAGACCTCTCCCCTCCCTCCTAGACTGGCTCCTGCTTCTGGCTCCTTCACCCTGGCTAATAGCACTCACCTGCTGCCGGCCCTTCCCCTTCCCAGTTCACTTAAATCTGCCATTGCTCCTCATGGGATTCTCGGCCTCACCTCTGCTTGTACCCCAACTCTGAATTATGTAAATGATCCTCTCACCCTCAGAGAATACCTTGAGACGATTATTCTTAGTTCCGTGTCTCCAGGCCCACCCTCGCTCCTGACTCCCAGCCCTTTATTCGCAATACGCCTTGAGCATTTCTATTCGGCTGCCTGAGCTTAACCTCGACGTATCATACACTGAACATATTTCCCCACCCATTTGTCTTCTCTGGGACCAGAATTCCTATTCCCTTTACCAGGAATAGCTCCCAGGGTGTGAACACGTGGCCTTAACTTCTAACCCCATCCTTTTCCTTCTTCTGATTTAACTCCCACCCCCACCCCCACCAACAGAGTACAGATTTCTAGAAACAAGAGATTATACTCCTTTTCCATTTGAAATGTATGTCAAGGGTTTTACACAAAGAAGCACCTCACATGTTTCAAGACATCTGTTGAATTAACCCAGTCACCTAAATTTGTGTCTTCTTCCAACTTCCATGGCCCCTGGACTAACACAGGAAATGTAGTGAAATGACCCCCTGTTGCTCTCCCCTCTAGCCTGGTCTCTTCCTACCTCACGGTGTCTGCGTGTTGTGTGTGCACTCACGTGTGTGTGAACTTTCCCATAAGTACTTTGTGTTTCTTTATGTCTATATAATTAATTTTCATCCATCACCCAGCCTATTGTTAACTGATTAGAACGTTCCTCTTAATAAATGCCCTTCGGCAGTCTGCCATCTGTCTGTGTGGGGTGGTACCTGTTCCCTCATTAAGGACACTGATTCAACTGTTGGACAATAAGAACCTAGGACAGGGTCTGAGGACATCGCTAGGTGTCCTCTTCCAGGCTGGTGTGGATCCACTGGACCCATCGTTGATGCTGTCAGATGATGCGCTGAAATTCATATCCTATAGGAAAAACAGGTGCCTTTTGCTGAAAGCTGATTAGGTGTGGACACTTCCAGATATTATGTTATTGAATTCTTACAGTTGATGGAGTGGCTGTTACTGTCCACTGCATATGGAGAAGGACCTCAAGGTTGGTCTCTGTGGCTCCATGGGCCACCCATCCCCCTTTGTCAAGCTCCTCTGCTGGAGTCATTCTCACCAATCAAATGTGCTTGTTCACAGTTTCCTAAAACCTCCACACTTGTCCACCCCCTATTTTTTTTTTTACTGAAGCATAGTTGATTTACAATGTTGTGTTAGTTTCAGGGGTACAGCAAAGTGAATCAGTTATACATATATAGTTTTATATATAAATACTGTGTATATGTTAATCCCAAACTCCTAATTTATCCCTCCACCCTCCATTCCTCTTTGGTATCTATAAGTTGATTTTCTATGTCTGTGGGTCTATTTCTGTCGTGTAAATAAGTTCACTTGTATGGACAGACAAAAGAATAAAGAAGATATGGTACATATGCAATATTACTCAGCCATAAAAAGGAATGAAATAATGCCATTTGCAGCAACACGTATGGACCTAGAGATTGTCATTCTAAATGAAGCAAGTCAGACAGAGAAAGATAAATATCAAATGATATGGCTTATATGTGGAATCTTAAAAATAAAAAAACAACATAACCTCTTTTTTTTTTTTTTTAACATCTTTATTGGAGTATAATTGCTTTACGGTGGTGTGTTAGTTTCTGCTTTGTAACAAAGTGAATCAGCTATACATATACATATGTTCCCATATCTCTTCCCTCTTGCATCTCCCTCCCTCCCACCCTCCCTATCCCACCCCTCTAGGTGGTAACAAAGCACCCAGCTGATCTCCCTGTGCTATGTAGCTGCTTCCCACTAGCTATCTATTTTACGTTTGGTAGTGTATATATGTCCATGCCACTCTCTGACTTTGTCTCAGCTTACCCTTCCCCCTCCCCATATCCTCAAGTCCATTCTCTAGTAGGTCTGTGTCTTTATTCCTATCTTACCCCTAGGTTCTTCATGACATTTTTTTTCTTAAATTCCATATATATGTGTTAGCATACGGTATTTGTCTTTCTCTTTCTGACTTACTTCACTCTGTATGACAGACTCTAGGTCCATCCACCTCATTACAAATAGCTCAATTTCATTACTTTTTATGGCTGAGTAATATTCCATTGTATATATGTGCCATATCTTCTTTATCCATTCATCTGATGATGGACACTTAGGTTGTTTCCATCTCCTGGCTATTGTAAATAGAGCTGCAATGAACATTTTGATACATGACTCTTTTTGAATTATGGTTTTCTCAGGGTATATGCCCAGTAGTGGGATTGCTGGGTCATATGGTAGTTCTATTTTTAGTTTTTTAAGGAACCTCCATAATGTTCTCCATAGTGGCTGTACCAATTCCCATTCCCACCAGCAGTGCAAGAGTGTTCCCTTTTCTCCACACCCTCTCCAGCATTTATTGTTTCTAGATTTTTTGATGATGGCCATTCTGACTGGTGTGAGATGATATCTCATTGTAGTTTTGATTTGCATTTCTCTAGTGATTAATGATGTTGAGCATTCTTTCATGTGTTTGTTGGCAGTCTGTATATCTTCTTTGGAGAAATGTCTGTTTAGATCTTCTGCCCATTTTTGGATTGGGTTGTTTGTTTTTTTGTTATTGAGCTGCATGAGCTGCTTGTAAATTTTGGAGATTAATCCTTTGTCAGTTGCTTCATTTGCAAATATTTTCTCCCATTCTGAGGGTTGTCTTTTCTTCTTGTTTGTGGTTTCCCTTGCTGTGCAAAAGCTTTGAAGTTTCATTAGGTCCCATTTGTTTAGTTTTGTTTTTATTTCCATTTCTTTAGGAGGTGGCCAAAAAGGATCTTGCTGTGATTTATGTCATAGAGTGCTCTGCCTATGTTTTCCTCTAAGAGTTTGATAGTTTCTGGCCTTACATTTAGGTCTTTAATCCATTTTGAGCTTATTTTTGTGTGTGGTGTTATGGAGTGATCTAATCTCATACTTTTACATGTATCTGTCCAGTTTTCCCAGCAACACTTATTTTATTTTATTTTATTTATTTATTTTTTTTGCGGTATGCAGGCCTCTCACTGTTGTGGCCTCTCCCGGTGCAGAGCACAGGCTCTGGGCACGCAGGCTCAGCAGCCATGGCTCACAGGCCCAGCTGCTCCGCGACATGTGGGATCTTCCAGGACCAGGGCAAGAACCCATGTCCCCTGCATCGGCAGGCACACTCTCAACCACTGTGCCACCAGAGAACCCCCTCAGCAACACTTATTGAAGAGGTTGTCCTTTCTCCACTGTACATTCCTGCTTCCTTTATCAAAGATAAGGTGACCATAAGTGCGTGTGTTTACCTCTGGGCTTTCTATCCTGTTCCATTGATCTATACTTCTGTTTTTGTGCCAGAACCATACTGTCTTGATTACTGTAGCTTTGTAGTAAAGTCTGAAGTCAGGGAGCCTGATTCCTCCAGCTCTGTTTTTTGTTCTCAGGATTGCTTTGGCTATTCGGAGTCTTTTGTGTTTCCATACAAATTGTGAATTTTTTTGATCTAGTTCTGTGAAAAATGCCATTGGTAGTTTGATAGGGATTGCATTGAATCTGTAGATTGCTTTGGGTAGTAGAGTCATTTTCACAATGTTGACTCTTCCACTCCAAGAACATGGTATACCTCTCCATCTATTTGTATCATCTTTAATTTCTTTCACCAGTGTCTTATAATTTTCTGCATACAGGTCTTTTGTCATTTAGGTAGGTTTATTCCTAGATATTTTATTATTTTTGTTGCAATGGTAAATGGGAGTGTTTTCTTGATTTCACTTTCAGATTTTTTTTTTTTTTTTTTTTTTTTGCGGTACGCTGGCCTCTCACTGCTGTGGCCTCTCCCATTGCGGAGCACAGGCTCCGGATGCACAGGCTCAGCGGCCATGGCTCACGGGCCTAGCTGCTCCGCGGCATGTGGGATCTTCCCAGACCAGGGCACGAACCCGTGTCCCCTGCATCGGCAGGCAGACTCTCAACCACTGCGCCACCAGGGAAGCCCCACTTTCAGATTTTTCATCATTAGTGTATAGGAATGCCAGAGAGTTCTGTGCATTAATTTTGTATCCTGCTACTTTACCAAATCCATTGATTAGCTCTAGTAGTTTTCTGGTAGTGTCTTTAGGATTCTCTCTGTATAGTATCATGTCATTTGCAAACAGTGACAGCTTTACTTCTTCTTTTCTGATTTGGATTCCTTTTATTTCCTTTTCTTCTCTGATTGCTGTGGTTAAAACTTCCAAAACTATGTTTAATAAGAGTGGTGAGAGTGGACAACCTTGTCTTGTTCCTGATCTTAGTGGAAATGCTTTCAGTTTTTCACCATTGAGGACGATGTTGACTGTGGGTTTGTCATATATGGCCTTTATTATGTTGAGGAAAGTTCCCTCTATGTCTATTTTCTGCAGAGTTTTTATCATAAATGGGTGTTGAATTTTGTCGAAAGCTTTCTCTGCATCTATTGAGATGATCATACAGTTTTTCTCCTTCAATTTGTTAATATGGTTTATCACATTGATTGATTTGCGTATATTGAAAAATCCTTGCATTCCTGGAATAAACCCCACTTGATCATGATGTATGATCCTTTTAATGTGCTGTTGGATTCTGTTTGCTAGTATTTTGTTGAGGATTTTTGAATCTATGTTCATCAGTGATATTGGCCTGCAGTTTTCTTTCCTTGTGGCATCCTTCTCTGGTTTTGGTATCAGGGTGATGGTGGCCTCGTAGAATGAGTTTGGGAGTGTTCCTCCCTCTGCTATATTTTGGAAGAGGTTGAGAAGGATAGGTGTTAGCTGTTTTCTAAATGTTTGATAGAATTGGCCTGTGAAGCCATCTGGTTCCGGGCATTTGTTTGTTGGAAGATTTTTAATCACAGTCTCAATTTCAGTGCTTGTGATTGGTCTGTTCATATTTTCTATTTCTTCCTGATTCAGTCTTGGCAGGTTGTGCATTTCTAAGAATTTGTCCATTTCTTCCAGATTGTCCATTTTATTGGCATAGAGTTGCTTGTAGTAATCTCTCATGATCTTTTGTATTTCTGCAGTGTCAGTTGTTACTTCTCCTTTTTCATGTCTAATTCTATTGATTTGAGTCTTCTCTCTTTTTTTTCTTGATGAGTCTGGCTAATGGTTTATCAATTTTGTTTATCTTCTCAGAGAACCAGCTTTTAGTTTTATTGATCTTTGCTATCGTTTCCTTCATTTCTTTTTCATTTATTTCTGATATGATCTTTATGATTTCTTTCCTTCTGCTAGCTTTGGGGTGTTTTTGTTCTTCTTTCTCTAATTGCTTTAGGTGCAAGGTTAGGTTGTTTATTCGAGACGTTTCTTGTTTCTTAAGGTAAGATTGTACTGCTATAAACTTCCCTTTTAGAACTGCTTTTGCTGCATCCTATAGGTTTTGAGTCATCAAGGGATTGATCCAAGAAGAAGATATAACAATTTAAAATATTTATGCACCCAACATAGCAGCACCTCAATACATAAGGCAAATACTAACAGCCATAAAAGGGGAAATCGACAGTAACACAATCATAGTAGGGAACTTTAACACCCCACTTTCACCAATTGACAGATCATCCAAAATGAAAATAAATAAGGAAACACAAGCTTTAAATGATACATTAAACAAGATGGACTTAATTGATATTTATAGGACATTCCATACAAAAACAACAGAATACACATTTTTCTCAAGTGCTCATGGAACATTCTCCAGGATAGATCATATCCTGGGTCACAAATCAAGCCTTGGTAAATTTAAGAAAATTGAAATTGTATCAAGTATCATTTCCGACAACAATGCTATGAGACTAGATATCAATTACAGGAAAACATCTGTAAAAAATACAAACACATGGAGGCTAAACAATACACTACTTAATAACGAAGTGATCACTGAAGAAATCAAAGAGGAAATCAAAATATACCTAGGAACAAATGACAATAGAGACACGACGACCCTCTTTGTTTTTGTTTAATCCATTCAGCCTGCCTGGAACACCCCCTCCCGCCCCTCTGCCCGACCAGACTGCACGCATTGACTCTCTCCCTCCAGACATCGACCCCTCCCAGCCTTGCTGTGTGACTTCAAGTAAAATCCACGTCTGAACAGTCTCTTCTCTAAGGTCTGTAAAAGAGAGGTGTTAAGGTTGTATTCTAAGGTTGTTATGAGATGAAATGGAATAATGTATAGAAAGGATTTACATCATGCTAAAGCATTTATATCATGCTAAACATTTACAGTGCTGAAGTTAGCATTTAGGCCTTTCCCTACCTTTCTCCAAAGTGGTATGACTACTGCCTATAAGGGTCATTGCTGATAAATCATCCATTTACTTGTAGCATTGCTTTCCTATTAATATGAATTCTCATGAAAGCATTTTATTTCTATGTCTATTTGTTTTCAAGTGCTTACTGCCTTACTAGATTAGAAGCTCCCTGGAAGCAAGAAGAAGTAAAAATATTTTATGTTCCCTGAGAGCACAGTGCTTTCATGGAGTTTCTCCAGAATTCCAGCCTTTATATACATAATGATACCAGTTTATAACATTACAGATGCTAACTACAATAAATGTATAATATAAATTCTGTAACATTTTAAAAATTATGGAAAAGTGTAGATAATAAAATACAAATTACTTATAATTCTATAACTGAGTACTTCTGATCAAGAAAGATATATATAATTTTATATATTTTATATAATATATATTATATATTTATACATCTGTATTATAATTACACCTAAGAGTATATTTATAAAATATGTAAAATTATATATCTATAATTGTTAAAATTTGACAGAAAAAACTGTTACTTTTATAATTATATGAGAGAATACATCTTATTAAATGGCACAGAAATGCATGAAATTCACTGATTTGATCTTTTAATTTCTTGTGTGTCAATTCTGTGTGTCAGAGCCCAGCTGTGTGATATGAGTGACTCTATCTACTAACAGATGAAAAGATGGAGACACAGGAGAGTAAAATGAAATGCCCCAGACATAGATTTTGATAAATAAATGTTGATTTGCGACAACACACACTGACAATGCCAAAAAGAAAAGAAAACACAGCGGCTTCTCTGCAGTCTGATACCGTGGCTCCCGTATCTGTCAGTGCTGTCGAGGTGTCCGGCAACACCCGATAGCTGGCCCGGCCCTGATCGGGAGAGAGATGGGTCATTAATCTTGGCTAGGGCTGGCTCTGCTGACACCGGGCCCTTCCCAGAGCACTTTGCCCGGTGGACACAGAGAGCCTCCTGATACCCAAAGAGAGGGTCCAGCAAGTAGATAATTTAAACCTTTAAAAGCAAACCTAAGGTTACCAAAGGGGAAACTTGGTGGGGAGGGGTAAATTAGGAGCTTGGGATTAACATGTACACACTACCATATATGAAACAGATAAAACCAACAAGAACCTACTGTACAGCACAGGGAGCTCTAGTCAATATTCTGTAATAACTTATATGGGAAAAGAATCTGTAAAAGAATGGGTACATGTATAGATATAACTGAACTACTTTGCTGTACCCCTGAAACTAACACATTCTGTACTACCATAAGATTTTTTAAAATCCCTAAAAAATTCTAAAACAAACGTATTTATTCATTTCCGCAAGGGAACAGGGTGAACGTTGTTTTTGAAGCCTTCATTCCTGAGCCCCAGGCTTCGCTACGACGAAGTTGAAGAGCTGCCCTGTGTCCTGACAAGGAGAGGAGGACGGGGGAGGAGATCAAGTCCACAGGAGCAGCTGGTGGGGTTCCTCTGAGAAAGCCCAGGCTTGGACCTACGGATGGGAAAGGAGGATGAGTGGGGGGAGGGCAGAGCGAGGGGGCCAAGGCCCGCAGGGGAACAGGACGCTTGTCCATCCCCAGGCGGCCGGAGCTGACCACGGCTGTCCGCATCAACCCTGGGAAAGAGGACCAATCCGTAAATCAGCAGCCTGTTTCAAGAATGACGTCTATGGGCTTCCCTGGTGGGGCAGTGGTTGAGAGTCTGCCTGCCGTTGCAGGGGACACGGGTTCGTGCCCCGGTCCGGGAGGATCCCGTGAGCCATGGCCGCTGAGCCTGTGCGTCCGGAGCCTGTGCTCCGCAATGGAAGAGGCCACAACAGCTAGAGGCCCGTGTACTGAAAAAAAAAAAAAAAATGACGTCAAACAGATGACCATTGATGAACAACAGAGCTTATTGCCTCAGCCATCAGTAGCTGACAAAACCCATCAGCAAAGAGCACAGACGACAAGTAACTTCTCTCGAGAAACATCCGCATGCCTTTAGGGGTTTTGCTTCAGTCATAAGTTGGGAGGTTTATTTTTAACCTTATATATTTCATGAATGAATCTTAATAGAAAGGGAACAAAATGTGTTGTCCTTGCCTTTGTTACCCTTCAACCCATAAACTTTTGGAAGATGGAAGGCAGCCAGGCTCACGGAGATTGCACAAAGTATGAATCAAGTTGGAAATTTTTTCTGCTTCAACCAACAAGCACAAATGCACACGGGCATTATTCTTTACGCTCGGCTCTGTTCAAATGCAGGCATGGCCTCTTGTTCTAAATTTAGCTCCCTGGTCTCAGGGTAAGTTATCTGGGTTTTCCAAAAGTTGCCCAGTGTTAGTTCTGGTAAAAATGAGGTACTGATACCCACATTCTTGGGCTCCACTGTGAGGGCGCCCAGGGGGAAGAGTGGGAGGGGGCCCAGCTGGGCTAGACCTGGGACAGCCGGACCCCAAGTAGCGGCAAGGAGTCTGTTAGGAGGTGTGGCGTCATCAGTTCTAAATGCCCGCTGAGGGACTTCCTTGGCGGTCCAGTGATGAAGACTCCGAGCTTCCACTGCAGGGGTCGCAGGTTCGATCCCTGGTCCTGGTAGGGGAACTAATATCCCATATGCTTTGCAGTGCGGCCAAAATATAAAGCCTGCTGTTGCACCGAGGATGGCTTTCTTTTTCTATAAGTTAGAGCAGACTGAAGGGTGGCCAGGTAATAATAATGTTACACTCCCTGACTTGCATTCTAGAATGTTCTCTGGAATGCGAGAGAAAAAGCTGCGAGTGTAGCTGCTGGCTGTCCCCGGCCAGAGCAGGGGCTGCTTCCCCAGCTGCTGTGCTGTGCTGGTCTACCCACGGCTCCCATCCTGCTGCTGTCTGCAAAACCCTTGGCCACGAAGACGCGGGTGAGCAAGCCTGTGCTGGGCATGCAGCTGCCCGTGGCCAAAGCCTCCCCACCAGGACAGTGGGGGAAACGAGGCCCGTGTGTGGTGTCCCCGGAGCCATGTCTCTGTTCTGATCTCTGTTCTCACTGAGAATGAAGCTTTGCAAAGCAGCTCTGGACTTGCCCCGCTGACCAGAGGACAGGAGCTTCATAGGAACTCCTGGGCATTCATATTTTTAAAAAATAATTGCCAATTTTAATTGGCAAAAATGTTATTCCATTCCTTGCGTGTGTACATATCAGATTCTTTGTGAGACTGAACGTATTTTCACACTTAAATATTCATGTATTTGCCTGTTTGTGAATTTCCATCTATTTCCTCCTCTGACTTTCCAGTTGAAGTGTTCATGGTTTGCATACGGATACCAGCCCTGCATCTCTCGACCTCCCCAGGGTCATCCGCCCCGCCGTCCCCGTAACCCCGGTGGCAGCTGTGGTGCCAACTGTGAGCCGGCCACGGAAGCCCTGGGATGTGCACTGCCCGCACCACCTCCCTAGCTTGGAAGACCCATGGCCACGCTCTGGGGCCTGGAACCCACCACACAGGTCCCCGGGCAGGTGTCAGCAAGGCTAGGTCTCAGGCACGGGGGTTAGTTCTCGCCTTTATGACATTGACGAGCCTTTATGTACTTGACTTCAAACAGAGTGTCGCTCTAGCCTGCATTGACTCCAGTGTGGCCTTAGCCCTGTGCACGGCTCTCTTCAAAGCCGTGGGGTCCGGGGTGGGCATTTCTTCATTTGCAGAGACAAGAGCAGGGGCACCAAGGGGCAGGGTGCCCCGGGCCAGCCTCCTTTCTCTCTGCTGACCGGTGGCTCGTGCCTCCTGACCTGTGACACCCTCCAATTGTTATCTAATCAATCCAGCCGAAATTAAAAAGATGTGTTTGTGTTTGCCTGAACACTCACTCCGATGTTCGTGGTGGTGACCTTTCCGTATTGGATTCCACTGCTGAGAGTACGCGGCCTGCCAGATTGCTGGGCTAATAAATAATGAAGCACCTTGTGAGGAAGAAGCCAGCTGCGTGCAGGGCTGGGCGGGGGGTCCTGCACCCACCCACCCCCGACTCCTCCCAGGGTCCCAGCTCTGAACCAAATGGCCAGCCTCTAAGGGCTGCTCCCGATCAACCACGCTGCTTTCGTTTGTTAGTTTTACTTTCAGTGTATTTGCTTGATTTGCAAGGGGATTGATTTTTAACGCTTTTTTGTTGTAGCAAAATGTGCAGAACATAAAACTGACCAATTGAACCACTTCTAAGTGTACAGTTCAGTGGTATTATATTCACAGTGTGAAACCATCATCACTATTTCCAGAACTTTTTCACGTCCTGAACAACAACTTCGGACCCATTAAGTAATAACACCCCATCCCTTCCCTCCCCAATTCTGGAAAGTTCTGCTGCGCTTCTATCTCCATGAACTGCCTATTCTAGATGTTTCATGTAAGTGGAATCATGCCACATTTGTCCTTTTGTGTCTGGCTTCTTTCACTTAGCATAACGTTTCCAAGGTTCATCCATGTCTTAGCATGAATCAATACTTCGTAAACAGGAGGTCAGTTTTTAGTATTTTCATTTCTTCGGCCACATACAAATAAGTTAGGAATTATCAAAGGAAAGATGGAATACATTTTAATATCAAACCAAAGCTCCCATAGAAAATGTACTTCTCTGAAAAGGAAGAGTCTCAGCTGCTTTGGAGTTCACAAAATTAAAAGGTTACTTGAAAGAAATTCCTGAAAACTAAGAGTGGGTTCACTCTAATGAATATTTCAAAGGCTAAAGAATTGACAATCTAGCTTTGGTATAGAACATAGATCAGGAAAATATCATGCGTGTATAATCATTATCATCATTTTTTGTGTTTTTTCAGTGCAGTGATTTCCATGCTAGAGCCATAGCTGTACAAAACTGGTTAACTTTATAAACGTGAGCCAACATTTAATTGAAGGCTGTAAGAAAATGTAAAATAAATTGTGATAATAATGAGGATGGAAAGTAGCCAATTTTTAAAATATATGTAATTTGGTATTTATTTTTAACTTTGAACTCAAGAATATACAGAAAAAAGTTAAAAGTAACCATGTGAGATTTCTCCTGTTGACCAGATACTCTATGTTTCTGACGTTTGGTTTTCTGAGTGTCTGTGTCCAAAGCAGCTGGGGCACCTGCAGCAGCGTCACATTCTAGCCCAATCTCTGACGTCCCAGAGGCTCTGAGAAAGACGTGGGGATGCAGAGCAACAGGGACATAGGCCAGACTGTCCTGCCCTGTCCCTCCTTTGGGCTGTAGGGTCATAAACACAGGACCTGGTGCTTGGCAGTTGAGGTATGAATAGTGAACACATTAAGAAGGAGAGTGACCAAGAGAGGACCGTCTCACGGAGCATTCTGGAATGTGTTCACCTTCCTATCAAAGCACCCAGAAGACACCCTGCAGCACAAGGGACACTTGGGCACAGTGACTCAAGGGCAGGTATCTCATGTGTCCCCTGAGACTGGTCACCTTCTGGGCCACATCCATCGACTCCTAGAGGCTGAATTTTGTGATCCTTAAGACTCTTTCAGTTTTAGAGCTCTAGTTTATCTCTATTTGAGGTACTTAAAGGACAATGATGGTGGTGGTGGTGGTGATGGTCATATTGATGATGACAGTAAAGGTGTGGCAATGATGGTGATGGTGGTAATGATGGTGATGGTGATGGTTACTATGGTGATATGATGGTGATGGTGGTTATAATGATTGTGATGATTATGATGGTAATAAGGATGTTGATAATGATAATGGTGTTGGTGGTGATGGTAATACAAAAAACTTCAATTCCTTGAATTCCTACTACACGCTGGGCATAACAGGAGTTCTCTGCATTCCTTACCTCAAAGTAGAAAAGTATAACTCTGTCCCTCTGCATGAGGACAGGTCAGCAAGAAGAAGCAGCTAGCTTGTTCAAGGTCACCCAGCTCAGAAGTGGCAGAACGAGTGGACAGGTCTTGTTTGCTGCCTCTGAAGCCTTTAATTTACAGTATTTGATGCTGGTTGCTAGAGAGACCTGACTGTGAGCTTCTTTTTTTTTAACAATGACAACTAGTGTAAAAGGCACAGGTTTTGCAAACTTGAACTCTATGTTTGGGCTATTATGTAATGGGATTTCCCCCCTTTGCATGTAATTCTTTGGTTCTACAGTCTACTCTTTCCAGGTGCTGTTTAAACATGGGGGAAGCAGCCGCAAGGCACAGGGATATTAGCTCGGTGCTTTGTGACAGCCTGGAGGGGTGGGATGGGGAGAGTGGGAGGGAGGGAGACGCAAGAGGGAAGACATATGGGAACATATGTATATGTGTAGCTGATTCACTTTGTTATAAAGCAGAAACTAACACACCATTGTAAAGCAATTATACCCCAATAAAGTTGTTTAAAAAAAAAAAAAAACATGGATTACTTCCTACTGCCTTAGTCACCTCCCCTAACTTTCTTCTCTTATGTGCCTCCGTGCAATGTGCACCTGTCTTTCTTCCTCTGTGTTCTCACAGAGGGCTGGGAGCTGTCGAATTCAAGGGGAGAGACAGAGTTGCAGGGGGAAGTATAAATATTGTAGGTTATTAATATAGTTTGAAATAAAGGAAATTGTTCTTTCCTCATCTCACATTATTTTAAAGGTATGGATACACAGACTTCTCTATTTTAAAGCAATGCCTTTTGTATTTTTAGAAAATAATTGGAAAAATGGAATGTAAAGAAGCTTTGAAAAGGAGTTTAATGTTCATGTAAAGCTGATCCTTTGCTTTCATGCTTAATCAGAAACTCCGTTAAAGCAAATGAAATTTTAAAGGATTTTCAACATTTTGATTACATTATGAGAATGCCAATAGCTTAAGACTTTTTTTTTACTTGAATGTTACATGACACCCTATCACCACCTTACATATTCACATCATTTGTATGTAACAGAAAGAGGAAGATTATTATGTTGTTGTGAGACACTGAAATATTTCTATTATTACAGCAGAATATTTCATTCAAAATCACACAAAAATGAAGCTCTTTAATTATAATGTTAAATACTTTTTGAGGTGGAATAATGCTTTATTTTTGTTAAAAACCTGACAAATATATTTTTCTATGCATTTACTATATATATTAAATTGACTTTTTTCACTCTATGCCACTGACTTTTATGATAGCCTTAGATGACTTAAATAACCCAAGATGAATGTCTGAATTTCAATGGCTTAGCTGATTAGGTATAAGAAGTAAGTGCAAAAAACAAACATTGAAAAATACAGCTCGAGTTGATCCTGTGAGGAAGCAAACATAAAGGACCTGGAGAGTAGCATTGACATATATACACGACCATGTGTAAAAGAGATAGCTAGTGGGAAGCTGCTATATAGCACAGGGAGATCAGCTTGGTGTTTTGTGATGACCTACAAGGGTGGGGTGGGGAGGGTGAGAGGGAGGGAGGCTGAAGAGGGAGGGGATATAGGGATATATGTATACTTATAGCTGATTCACTTTGTTATACAGCAGAAACTAACACAACATTGTAAAGCAATTATACTCCAATAAAGATTTAAAAGAATAAATAAATAAATAAGAACCTGGAGTGTAACAGGTGTTTTCAAAATATGAAAAGTGAAGATTATTGGAAAACTGCTATCTACTGTGCATGGCTGGCTGAACTGCCAAATCTCCTCGGTCATTGTAGTCAGTAAATTGGGATAATGAGCTAGGAGATAGAAGAGTAGCTATATTTGTACCACATTTTACAGGTTAAACTACTTTTTAAGTTCTAAGCTCCCTGAACCAGGAGCCTTCTCTTATATTTCCCTACAGAGCTTAAGAAAGTCATGGACATGTAATAGATAATCCATAAATGATTTCTGATTTTTAATTTGTCTCAAATGATATTTAGAAGTTTATATGTCATATGGTTATGGCGCTCTCCCTAATCTTGTGCACACTACCACTCTGTGGTACATGATTTGTAGATACAAGACATTACAAGCCTTTCTCTTTCTCTCTTCTGATTTGGTAAGTGGGTCTACAAATAAATGTATGGGTTTTGTACCTTTTACCTGAAATTCTTTGAAATGGCTTATAAACATTAATACTTTTTTTCCCCCCCAACATTCAGAACATTTCCATCATAAAAGAGTATTGAACGAGAACAATGTTTTGACAAATTGAAAGTGTTCATATTTGTTTAGGAATTTGTCAGAAAAATCTTAATTTGCAGATTAGAATCCCCTGAGTTTCTACTGGGGACAAGGAGTGGTGGAGAATATTCTTTTGACTAAGATCAAACTCTGTTTTAAAATAAAATACTAAATTTAACAAAGAATATCACATGGTAATATTATGGTGAAGTATCTTGGTTATTTTTTCACTTACTCCAGGACAATCTATTTATTTCTGGGTATCTCACTTAGCCAATTTTGAATGGGCATTTTTAGACCTTTGGTGTTAGATGAAAGTGTAATTATTCCCATGAAATAGTGAGGGGACTGGTTTGTCTGTAATATTAAGGCAGATTTTTGAAGGGGAAGTATTGATAGATAAGGCTGAAAATTATGTTAGAAAGACCTCCACCTTCAGCACAGAGGAGTGAACACTTACCTAATAAGTCTTGCAATAAATCACAACTTAAACTATGAATAAAATATGGAAACAATATTCTGGACCTCTGGACATTGAACAATGTCTAGGATATAATCCAAACTAACTTGACGTAAAAAGATCCAGAAAAATGTGGCCCAACCTTGAGGGAAAAGGCAAACAACAGATGCCAAACCCAGATGCTGAGATGTTGAGTTTATCAGACAAAGACTTTAAAGTGACTATTATAAGTATGCTCAGTAAAATAAAAGAAAGTATGTTTGTAATGAATGAAAAGATAGGGCACTTGATATAAATATTTTTTAAAATGGAAATTTTACAACCAAAACACCTGAAATAAAAAGAAATCATGGGATAGGCTTAATCTCAAATGGAAACAACAGATGAAAAATTCAATGACTTTGAAAATAGATCAAGAAAGATCATCTGACATAACTAAGAGGAAAACAGGTGATTGGAATTTCAGTAGAAGAAGAAGGAGAGAATGGGACAGAAAATAAATATTTGGAAATTAACTTAAAATTAAATTGCAGTGACTTGAATGTCTTATGAAGGATCTCAGACCCTGAAGTGAAAGGCCTTCAAAGACTTTTGGACTCTGGAGAAAATTTAGAATAAAGGTAAGCACAGACTAAGCTGGGGACATGGCAGAGATGTGGATGCCAGGTGGAAGCTGCTGGAGTTTTCCACATGAGAATGATAAAGGTAGGAGCCAGACATTGGTGCTGGGAATAGGGATGAGGATGCTATTTGAGAGACACTTTTGGAACTGAATGGACAGAACAAGCTTCTGTTAAAGGAAAGTAATTAGTTAACATTGCCTTTGAAGTTTCCAGCTTGGGTGGCTGGATAATGTTGAAATAGTGCATTTTCTGGGACCTGGGCAAGGCAGCTCATCTTGCTCCCCTACCTAATTTATCAATCATAGCTCTATATGATTATGTTTTATGTTTCTACAACATACTTGTGTGTGCAAAAGATGAAGATTGACTGTCACCATGGATGTTTCAGATAAGGTGTTGGATACTAGTGTCCATAGCCTTGGGTCAGACTCATACATTTCTCCGTATATTTCTCTGTCGTCACTCAAGCATACTGGCTCCCACAACCCCTAATGGAGCCAAGCCAGAGGGTCTACTGCAGTGGGACAGGAAGGGAGTGGACCATGAGCTGCCTATGACGGGACTTCATATGGTCACCTTTTCAGGCAAATGTGCCATCGCATGGTCAGCCCACCCAGGCCAGGAGGCAGATGGTACGGATGCCTCCCCAGAGGCATCAGAAGAAATGCAGTGAGGCATCCAGGGGCCAGAGGATGAATGGTCCTCCCTCGGGCACAGACCAGTCTGAGCAGTATGGGGTCCACCCTGGGTGTAGGAGTTGGAGAGGGAGGTCAGTGGTGGTGCCTCGGAGGCTGGGGTCTAGCTGTGTCAGAGAGACCTGGGTACAGCTGAAGGGGGCAGTCCCCAGTGCTCAAAGCAGGGAGAACAAAGGTTCAATCAAGCCCAGTCTGGGGAGGAGAGGCTTGGCTTTCCAGGGGGCATAGGGTCAAGGAGCAGGGGCTCTGAAAGGCTGGAGGGGTGCATGGTCTGTGCGTGGACAGCCCTCCAGCAGGAAAGCCAAATGGATGTAAGGTTCTCTATGGCTTTGACATCCAGGATTTAAATGCCACTGATGTCTTGGATGGTTTGATGCAGGAAACCATCCAAGATGGTTTTGGATGTAGGCAACCTCTTGGGGCCCCAGGACATTCCAGGCCCAAACCATGTGCTTTGTTTACCCATTGCTTTTGTTTTGTTTTGATCAGCGCTGTGTCCCCTGCTGCAGTTAACATTTTGGAGTGAATAGAGCGCTGGGCATGCTTACCTGGCCACTTCCAAGAGTGAAGGCCCTGCCCCTGCAACTTCCTGAGGGAGTGGGGGGCTTGCAGATCCCTGGGCAACCTGTGGCCATGCCCCTTAGTGAGCGCTGGCAGGACGGACCAGGGAAGGCCCAGCTCCCTGAGGGCGGGGGGCGGGGGGCAGGTGTAGGCCCAGCATGGGCCCCTCTGCTGTGTGTGTATACCTGTTATCCTGCGTGATCACTGAGACCCCATAGCCCCTTGCTTCCCTTCCTGCCTGAGGACCCTTTCTGTCTTCACGGCAGTGGTGGAGGGGGGTTCTGTCTGTGTGCTCCAAGTCTCCTCACCTAGAAGAGAAAGGCTGGACTTAACTCTCCCCTGAGGAGAGTGAATCCTTGAACTTCAGGTTAGAGCCAGTCCAGGTCGGGGCGAGACCTTCCAGGTTCCCTTTCCCTCTTAAGCTTGGCAGCAGCGGCAGCATCCCCCATGAGGCCTTTCCTTCATCCTGGATCCTGAGGGACTGTGATGAGAACTGCCCCCCCACCCCCACTTCTGTCGCCTAAGGAAACCTGGCTGTTATGAAAGCTGCTGAGCTTCCCGGCTTCTTTGTTACTAAGCATGACTCAGCTCAACTCTCTGACTGATGCAGGTGGTTGTGGTCAACTATGATCCTCCATGCAGGAAGCATGCTCTCCCCATGGAATTATGTAAGTGTGGGCTCTGAAATAGCAGTAACACTCATAGCCATGACACCAGAGAGCCCTGGAGGGCCTATCAGGTGCCTTTATATGCAGTGTCTCATTGAACCCCCAGGAAGAGGCCTTGATTATCATTGCTCTATTTTTATGATAGAGGAAGAGGAGGTTCAGGGAGGTTGGGGAGTCTACAGACCCAGCAGCTCCAGGGCTCCTGTCTCTGGATCCCTGTGCTACCCCATGGAGGGGTTTTCACCCCATGTTTCACTTGCAGTGGTGTTTGAGGATGACTCAGTCCTTACAGAGATCAACATATTTTCTGCAGCCCTGGGTGCTTGTGTTTAATAGAGGGTGTTTTTCAAAATCAAGTTTCCTGAGGCAGCACAGCTTCCACGTGCATAGTCAGCGAGGCTCTGCTCCTCCAGTCCCATCAGCAGAAGAGGTGACAGAGCCCAAACTCCTATCCGCCATGGCCATGGGGCCAGCCCTGGGCTGGACTCGGGGACAGAAACACCAAGGGGCAGAGAAGACCAGCCCGATAAAGGTGAGGGTCTGTGAAAAGGCAGGACTTAAGTATCTGGTGGAGAGTGCATGACAGCAGAGGAGGCAAAACATCGTGTGTGAGGGACATTCCCGCTGGGCTCATAAGGAGTGGTCTGGACCTAGAAAACCCCTCAACGTGTGGGACGCAGGACAGAGGGCAGGGTGGCACACCCCACCCCCCAGAAATGCTTCCCAATGGGGTGAGTCAAAGCCTCACCAAATGCTGGTCCAAACCTCCCTATTTAAATGTTATATTTATTTATTTAACCTATCTAATTAGCTAAATTTATTTAAATATATATTTATGTATGTGTGTGTAAACACATAACAATGTGTGCATATGTGTATATATATATACATATATATGTATAAATATACAAATTTATACATAATGGATTATATAAATGCATAAATATATATATGAAAGCATGTATACATATATACAGGTGTGTATGCCAATACATATACCCACACTTTTTTTTTGCCGTGCAACTCCACATTCTACATAAGACCTTGATTTTGCAAACTGCTGAAGTTATTCTGGGGACCGCAGTTACCACGGCCCAGGTAGGGCTATTCCAAGCCTGTGAGCCTGTGCCTCACACAGTGCAATAGGGGATGCTCCAGCTGTGAGATGCATGGAACCTTCTGAGGAAGATTGCACTGGGACTCATTTCCTGCCCCTGGGATGGGGCCAGATTAGAATTCTCCCAAACTGCTTTGTTTGACGAGCTCCCAGGAACCAGCCACCCACACCTGTCAAACCAATCATCAGAAGCAAAGGCCCTGGCTTGTCCTGGTGACACTGGGTCGTGAGGTCGCATTCCTTCAATCCCACGTTCTGGTCGTCCCTGTATGTGTCGTTTCCCTTGGAAACCACGCAGGTGTAGTCACTGTGATGGAAACAGCTGGAAAATTCAACACATTCATGTTTTCACAGTTATCATTCTAGTTACACATGAACACATGCACGTGCAGGTACTGTCTACCTGTGCATGTTCTGATCATTTGAATTTGAAGTTTGATTCTGTTTGACACGAATTCATTCTATCCACTTCGGGAAAATATATAAACGAATGAGGCAGACACTCTACACAGCCGGGGTGTTGAGTACGGGGGTCTGGGAAGCCAGTGGGAACAGTGATGACGCGTGGCTGGACTCAGAACCTAAGGACCAAAACGTCTGAGCCGAGTGCGCCCTTGCCAGCCCGACGCCCAGACACCGACGCCCAGACAGTGGCACCCACTGGGACTCAGGCTCTGTCAACAAGCTGAATTGTTCGTGTTTGGATTTAATTTGTACCTAAGATGCATTTTATTAGAAATATTTTAACCTTCCGTGGCAGATCCATCAAATGAAATTTAATTGGCAAAAAAACACTTATGATCGGCTATTCCCAATTGTTATTTTGCATCATAAGAACTCGGTAAGTTGAGAAATGATGGAAGAGGCATTATTATTAATGAGGAAACACTTAATAGTAAAATATGGCCAATGCGACTCGCGATACATACCAGCTCACCGTGGTATCCACAAAGACTCATTAAGGGCTCAAAAGAACACACTCGCCTTCGAATAATGCATAAAAAAATGCACTGTTCCCCAAACAAAGGTGAAGCAGAGAGACATAAAAATTTCCCATGAGCGCTCAGGGGAGTGAGAGTATTGGGTTTAACGATGGAGAATTAGAAGCAGGTCTGTCTGGAGGAGAAAAAGTGCGAGCATAAAAATTGCCTTGCGCTGGGAAGAAATTTGTTATTGCCCTGACGAGATTAACCACGGTAATTGGCGCTGTTTCGTTTTTGTTTTTGTTTTTTTTAACATATTGTGCAGCCCTGTAGAGGTGGTGGTAATAAATAATGTGCACTTAGCCGCACCATTGGTCATTGGAAGCCCTATCACAGCCACCTCCCCCATCCAGGGAAGATAAATGTGATTTAAATTAATAGCCAGTCCTAAATAACTCCTCAGCTGGTAAATGGCGCATTTATCAGGCCCAGACAGGCAGTGTCCTTTGATTCATGGTCCCCCCCTACAATGTGAAGGGTGCGTACAAAAATTGTTATTACTTTTTAATAAAGTGTAGCAGTCCGTCTGCAGTCATTTATCAGAAACGGTGGCATTCTGACAAACAGAAATATCTTAGCCCAGGATGAATGAGAGGGATAAAAGGACACATTTCTCAACAAAAATAATCACTGCCTAAATTATCTCATAAAAGTCAATTTTTAAGTACCTTGAAATAAATGTCTGCAGAAAGATACAGGCCTTGCAGGTTGTTGAACTAAAAACTAAACAAAGTATTTTCATATTCACCTTTGCAGTAGGAAAATTCTCGTTATGGCCGTCAACCCTGTGTGGTATGGATTCAAATGGATGTCGAACCAGTTTAAGGAGAGGCGCCTACACCCTTCTACCAACAGGACGTGCCAGAGCGAATCAGACACACAGAACCGACGGCAGGAATTAATAACGTGCAACAATTCTTACTACATTTTTAAAGTCGAGACTCCATGGCTGTTGCTTCTAATTCCCCTCCTTGACACATTTTTTCTCAGAACAGCAGCCTACTTGGTTGGATCTTGATTTATTTTGTGACTGATTCTCCCTGCTTTGAGAAACACGCTTACAATTACCCACATAATTGGATTGGTCAGCGAAAATTACAAAGGAGCCCAAAGCCTGCTCTCCACCGAAACCCTTTCTCCCTTAATTAAATAACGAGCAAAGCCTCCCTGGTGTCAGAAGGTCATCCTTTCAGAGATATTGGGCAGGTTCAGAGCCCGCTGAAGGCCGACCCCATCCTCAGTGATTTTCTTTGTGCTTCAGGGGATCAGGCAGCCCTGCAGGCCCCCCCAACCGCTGCCTTTGGTCACACATAACCGTGTTGGTGGAACCGTTGGCCCAATCGACCTTTGTGGGCACACTGCCACCATAACCGAAGAGTTAGCAACATCAGAAAGGCTTAAGAGCGGAATGTGCTTTGCGATTTGTGGCGCTTCAGCTTGATACAATTTTCAAGCCTCCCCAAAGTGTGACTTTCTGATGAATTGACACATCTTAAAGAAGGGCCGCCTGGAAATCGAGTTAGGTCTTCAGAAGTCTCCCTCTGGCCTGTGGTGTTTCTCCTTCTCTGACAAGCCTAGTTAGGAAGGAGCATTTTACCTCTTTGCATTAGTTCAAACCTTTGTATTTTCATTGATTAGGAAGATTGATATGCATTTTAAATGGATTGACAGGTGTTGAGCACTCAGAACAATGCCCAGCTTACATCCAAGTCCCCGATGAGTGTTGCCAATTGTCATTACTTCACCCTCATAGCACCCATGCCTCCCTAGCAGACGGAGGGCATGCAAAGGTGTTGCAGATGAACCAACAAAAGTAAACATAGAGAAGTGCATGCATGTCCTTCAGAGCGCTTGGGGTTTAAAAATAACATCGTCCCCCATCACAGCCATGCAGACTTCCCAACTCGACTGCCATTTTCATTTCCTAGATATTTATTTCCCTGAAGAGTAGAGCTTGATTCTGGGTAAAAGGCTCAGCTAATCTGATCCGTGCGGTATTTGACTATCCTGGGAATTTTCAGGTCTGCAAATTTAAACTCACAACACGAAAGATGTTCCAGGGTGGGCATTGCAGCTCAATGTCACCCATGTGCAAATACGCATTTTTTTGTGAAATGTGCAAAAAATTAATTTTGTTTTAGTGTGGCTTGTATTGCCAGTCTGTTTTCCCATAGAGACAATTACAGAATTGTATTATTGTCCCCCATGGCTTAGGCATGGCCACCTCAGAACCAAAGGCTGAACACATGTGTCCTTCTTAGATGTGGGGGGCCCTGGGGGACCAGCTGTTCACCTAGGTGATAAACGGTCAAGGCTTCTTCTAGTCACGTCTGCACGGGTCCTGGACTCTCGCAAGGTGCTGTTCGATTGTCAGATCAGACACACACTGGACAAGATAGATGCTCAGATGCTTCTGTGGGTGACTGTGATTCTTAGCTATTCAACTAACAGGATGTTTAAGGGAAACAGTTCTCATGGGCGGGAAGCAAACGTTTATTGTCTCTCGTGCTATTAGAGCTCCACTCAATCCCTGTTTTTAAAACCCATCTCCTCCTCTTTGTCATCCAAAATCCTTTTCAATCTATGGATCAATGGTTTCATTTTTGCCCCCTGATCCTTCACTACTATTGATTATACCAAAAGGGTCACTGACCACCACCGGGTGGCCTGTTCCATGTAAACGAGCTGTTAGGACCCAGTCGGGCCATTCCCCTTAGGGAATGGAGCCTATTTTCTTACCCTGACATGGTTCTTCTAAGTCTTCATAACGAAGGGCTTAGAGATGGGAACGGCCAGCAGGCCGACTCGCCCTCCAACGCTGGCCTCAGTGATGCCCTCCTAGTTTCCCAGGAAGGGCACAATCCAGCCCCTGTCCTCCCGCCGTGCCCGGCCCGGGCCTCCTGCACAGGTAATAGGCAATCCATTAACCTTTGCTTCCCCTGCCTGCCTGCCGCCTCCTGCCTGCTCTTAACGCCGGCCCCTTAATAGTCGCCCGCCCGCAGCAGCTGCTGGTGACCCTGGGCCGCAGTAATAGGCTCGGCCCCTCCCGCTCGCTGCCACGGACGCCCATCCCTCTCCCTCTCTCTCTTTTTTTAGAAGCTAATCTAAAAGAGCTGCGGAGGCAGAGGTCGTGTTAAACTGTAACGCAAATGTTATTCCTCGATTATCTGGCTGGGGTAAATGTCAACCGCTTCGGGCTACAGCAATTGGGGAGCGAGCGTGAGGCCGCGACAAAGCAGGAGGCTGGGTCGAGTGGCCCCTGCTCTTCCGGCCTCCCTTCCGCGCCTGCGCACGGCCGCCTGCTGCCCGTACTGTCCCCATCTGAGCCTGTCCCCAGAAGACAGCTCCGCGAGCCAGGGCACCCCCCTGAAGGTCACACCCCTGCCTGCGCAGGGGGAGAACCTTCAATAAAAAGACACCCTGACCACATCACACATCCCGTACACACATGCACATTCACACTCACCCACACACATGCACACAGCCCACATACCTTGCACAGACATGCACACCCCCACACAGCCATGCACACGCGCGCACACACACACACACACACACACACACACACACACACACACACAAACTTGGATACTTATTTTTTCTCCAGAGGTTTAATACAGCAAACTGAGTATGGCCTGTAGCCTAAAAGGGAAATTGTTACACGAAGTAGATTAAAGCCCTCATGTTTCATATGAAGATGTATATTTTATATACCCCAAACCAGTAAAACATACAATGAATGACACTGGAAAATCTTTCAGCCCCGCCAGCCCACTAGTGAGGAGAGACAGGAGAAATGAGGAGATGCCCAGTCCCGGGGCTTAAAGGGAGGGTCCAGCTGACCGGGGTCGCGCCCCTGAGACCAGCCATCTCTGCAGCACCAAGAGCCGCTCACGTCCTGGGACCCTGGTGACAAGAACGAGTCTGCCACCCTCAGTGAGCAGAGCAGCTGACATTCCCTCCGTGGTCACCACGGCCTCGAAGCCCAGATCACCAGCATTTCTGGCGGGGAGGCTCCAGAGCCCTCTTGTGGGGTGCCAGAACCCGGCAGTCAGCTGAGGTGGAGGGGGGAGCCAGGGTCCCCAAGAGGAGCAGGTGTTGGGGGGGCCCAGTGTGGACATGGGAGTCCTTTTTGCTTTGCTCTTTTTTATTTCTTTTGTCTTTTTTTCTTGGTCCCTTTCCCTGGGTGACAAAGGTACCTTATTACCGTCTAATTTTAGGTGTAGGGATCCAATTATTTACTTATTCATAATTTAAAGCCCGGCAATGGCAGGTCACTTGCTGTCAAAATGACAGGCGGTAAATAGCAGCTCAGGCTCCCTGCTTATGCAGGCAGTGAGAGGGGACACTGCCGAGGACAGGGCACTCGGACAGGGTCCCTGAGACAGGCTTGGGCTCCGAGGAGCTGCAGCCAATTCTGTGCTCGGGGATGTGATTAGAGATATGGTCCAGGCTGTGCTGTCCACCGTGGAGCCCGTGCTGAGGCCCCTCTTCAAAGCTCCGGCGCCCCAGCAGACACCCCCGGGTTCTCAGCCCTCAGACAGGCCCGAGACCATGAGCATATGAACTTCTCACCCTCCTCCACTCACTGCGGGATGAAGCCTGAATTCTTGTCACATCAGAGCAAAACACCCTCCTCTGCTTCCCAGACTGCACGTGTGTGATTTCCTACTGATGAACAAACACTTTTCCAAAATACAGTAATAAAAGGGAATTCTAAGGCTTCCCTGGTGGCGCAGTGGTTGGGAATCCGCCTGCCGATGCAGGGGACACGGGCTCATGCCCCGGTCCGGGAAGATCCCACGTGCCGCAGAGCGGCAGGGCCCATGAGCCATGGCCGCTGAGCCTCCGCATCCGGGGCCTGTGCTCTGCAACAGGAGAGGCCACAACAGTGAGAGCCCCGCATACCGCAAAAAAAAAAAAAAAAAAAAAGGGAATCCTAAAGTCATGAAATCCGGTGCTCAAGTCTATTTTGTTATTAGATGCAACAGACATAAAATCACTCCATCCATTTGTTATGAGACTTTCCTAGTGTTACTCTCCTTGTCTCTGTTCACCTCCTCACGAGCTGATAGCAGTTTTCAGAATAGTTTTGTCCTCCCTTGATGATGTGAACACGCATAAACAAGACTGGCTTCCTATTTTCCAAGATCCCTGTGGAAAATGGTGGCAATTGTAAAGTCTCCAGCTCACCAAGTGCCCTGAGGCCATCTCTGCCAAAGATGGGCTCCCACTTCATTGACGTAAACTATGAGATGATGTTTTTTGACCAATTGAAATTTTACAGACACCAAAACCAGGGTGTGGATGAGGAGTGCCTGACTAAGGTACATCTGCTCACCCAGGACCTCATCCCAAGTCCTGGCAGCAGCATCCTCCTTCACCCCAGGAAGACAGGGGTCACGGGGGAGACCCCATCCTGTGATGCAGGCCCTACCGATGGCACCCACCCAAAGACAAATCTGCATCACCTCTCTCCCACCCCACACTGGGGTGAATGGGCCAGGGCTTACCTAGGACTAAAAAAAAGTAAGTTCTTTTAATGCTTTCTTTTTTTTTTTATTTTTCAGAATAGAAAAATTAGATATGTACAGAACTATTCTTTTAAACAGTAGGGGAAGACGCATTAAATGCAAACTGATGATTTATATTTTTCCTGTTCCAGTGAAAATTGGACATTTGAACATGAAAATAGATAGGAAAGGTTTAAATTTAATTCTAGCTCTTTCAAAAGTTTAATTGTACTTTCATTTTAAAATAATAGATTAAAATGTTATCATGCATTGATATAACGTCTTTCTTCAAGGGAATTTTATGCATTCGTTGAATAGGAAAAAAAGGCTTTGTTGGCATCCTAGGACGAATTTTGGTGAGAACACAGCAGATGAATTATTCCATATAGTAATTAGCATAAAGGGTGCTGCCGGGACACGGACTATTTTAAAGATTATTTATATTGCTCTCTTTCTAACAAGACTTTCCAAATATTTATGAAATGCCCATGTCAGTGTTGCTTCCTTTTATTTTTCTGTTCACCCAGCCCTGTTACAGCCTAATTGAAATACAATCATTATAAATGGGCTTATTTCCTCCATTTAATTTCCTTGCAAGCAGGGCCATTTATTTTTCTTTGGCTTTGTTAACATGCTTTAATTAAAAGATTTAACAAAGCTCAGGAAACAAGGTGCCACTGGGGGCATTGCACCCTGGGTGCCATCTCAACACAACACTGTGTTAGGTGTCCAAGGTCAGCTCCTAAGGGGTAGGAGGCAAAAAAGCCGCAGCATCACTAGCCCAGGTGTGCAAAGCACCGATTAGTTCAAAGGCTTGACCAGCACAGCCCCCAGGGGTGTGGGCTCTGGAGTCGAGTTTGTAGCTGATTTGACCACATCTACAGTGGATGTTGGGCAGACAGTTAATTTCACTGAGTTTTCATTTCCTCACTTTTTAAGTGATGTCTGTACCATGGGGCAAGTGTGATTACCTGTTATTCTGCCAAAGCCCTCATTTTCTGGCCCAAGGTGGGCTTCAGATGGGCTTCCCAAATTTGGATAAATCACCAATTTTTTTAAACTTTATTTTATACTGGAGTATGATAGATTAGCAATGTTGCATTAATTGTAATGTAATGTCAATATACACACACTGCTGTATTTAAAATGGATAACCAACAAGGACCTACTGTATAGCACAGGGAACTGTGCTCAGTATTATGTAACAAACTAAAGGGAAAAGGAATTTGAAAAAACATAGATATGGTATATGTATAACTGAATCACTTTGCTTTACACCTGAAACTAACACGATATTAATAAATAACTAAATTGTAAGTAGCGAATATAGTATCATAATGGTAATAAAACATTCTGAGAAAACTTATTTCTACATCTCTTGAAAATGCAAATAGTCAGCTAATCCTAAGAAATATTTGAAATGGATTTATGAGATATATTGTCTGATCACAAAATACTCTGCTGCTGTTCTTGATGCCTGGGTGCGTGGCTACATCTACTCTGCTTAAGTTTGCAAATCAATGTAGAGACATTCTTATCCCAGGGGATGCGGAACAAGGGGGGACAACACAGGATACCAAGGAGAAAGTGACTCTGGCATCAGAATCCGTGCCAGCCCTGTGACTAACCAAGTACATGAACCTGAAAAGTCACCTCACTCCCGGCCTCAGTCTCCCCGACGCCCACCAACCCTGTTACATAGGCAGGTGGCACTTGATCATCTGGAAGATGTCCTTTCAGCATAGAGAAACAGGGATGGTTTCCTGGTACAGGGGGCACAGGTCAAGACCTCCTGGGGTTCAAATTCCCACCCCTCCAGGGTCCCCCTGACTAAGTAGATTCTGGGTTATCAGTGCAAGCCCGAGCCCAAAACATGTTAAGAAGTGAAGAGGCACTTGCTGGGTTTCAGTCTTGAATAGGTACCAGTGGCTTAAAAATCCATGAATGCACTCAAGACTCAGAACAATGGGAAATAAAAATAAATATGTCATACTTGTCGCTATCAAAGTGCCTTTTCTCTAGTTCAGAAAAAAATATATCAAAATAAATGTCAGCAAACATGCCTAGAAATGGAGTTCAGGCATGTCACATGTCATATGTCACATGTTAGCAGGGTTGTGCCTGGGGTTAGAAATCTCAAAGGAACTACAGCTCTGGTGGGGCTGTGCTCACACTCGGCTGATCTCTGGCTGGACTTTCAACTGCTCTGAGTCTCAGCTGCATCACCTTAAAGTAGGGATAATAATCATTTTTCTACTATTTTGAGGATGAAACAAAATATTGTGCCTATAAATGTTTTGATAACTGTGATGTCATATGAGTGTCAGTCTCCTTGTTAGTATTTTATTTCAAACTGTAAATTATTATGATGGTTGAGGAACAGTTTTTGGTGGAGGCGGAGCTTGATGTGGGTTCTGAAAGATGACTCAAGTCAGGTAAGAAGAGATGAATTGAAGGTGGAATTTACGTGGAGGCTCCAGGGCTCATGCACCTGCCTCTCTGGAGCAGACATTGTGTGTTGGAAGAAGCATAGTTTCAGGTGAGAAGGCAAACAAAAGACCTGGGGCCTCCGGAGCCTACCCTGAGTCTGTTAATATATTCAAATAAATACTGTCCTTCCATTGCTTTATGGACCACTCACAATTTACACTACCTTCAGGGTTAAAATGGTCACAGATTAAGAAAAAAGGACAATTTAGTGATGATTACAGTAATAACAAATGTCCATAAATATCTCTATTTATCATGAAAATGCTAATGATCTGGTGACACAGCAGGGAGTCTAACATGCTGCTGTTCTACCCCCAGATTTCCTGACAATATCTCTACAAGGGTGCTCGGTTGTCCCAGTGTTACCTGGGGATGTGGACTTCATCATTTAAGTGGAAGATGTAAGCATCAACATCATCGCCATTCTCCCTTCTAGGTCAGAAGTCAGAGCACATACTGTTGCTACAGAACTCATGACAGTAAAGAATGCGGAAAATGTGAACACTTCTGTTATTCAACAATGTGGGCAAAATACTTGGTACCAAAGGGAAGACAAGGATATGTAAAAGACATTATCATCCTACCTAGAATCTGATTTTAATATAAAGTGATTTCTTGAAACACACATTGGCTTAGAAAGTTGTATTTCTTACAGCATCAAACCAAGGCACTTGGAAAAATAACAGCTAATTTATTATATTTTTTTTCAAAATCAGTTGAAAAGTCCCTGGTAATTTTTTGGTAACATCCACTATTGCCATGTACTTCTATTGTTAGACAGATACAGTATTATTTCTCTATTTCTATGCAACCTGATAAAATGTTTTACTATGTTTTGCCTGTGGATATTGTCTTTTATTCTTTTTTCCCCATGGACTTAAAAAGGGAAACAAAATAAATCAAAACAAAAATCCAGTCTGACAGAAAAAGAAAATTAACTCTAGTTTTATTCATTAAGCAAATATTTATTGAGGACTCACTCTATGGGAGGCAGCTGTGAGACTTGTTTGAGGTGCTGAGTTTGGAAAGGGTGGATGGAGGAGGCCAAGGCTGGGAGACATCCAATAGCTCAGGAGTTGCGTGCTTGGTAGGATGGTCAGAGCAATGCCAAAGAGGGAGTACAACTCAACAGTCAATTTTAGGAAAGAGAAAACAAAATGCTTCTTGTAAGGAAAGAAAGAAAATTGACTTGTAGGCTATTTGTTTAGGAAATTGGAAAAAGGAAAGTACTATTGATAGAATGAAACAATGGGCTAATATTATACATGTATTACTGAACATCTCAAGTACATTAATTTATCCAAGGTCATTTTTAGAAAGCTCCTTATGTGCTAAATGATAAGTAGAAAAAGAAAACAAAGTAAAAATATCACTTCTCAATTTGTCCAGTGAGCCAAGGTAATTAAATAATACAGTGTGATAAATTCTATAAAAGTAGTACTTAAAAAACTCTACCACTGGAAAAAATGATATAAAAAATATGGCAAAAAATCTAGTTCATTCAAATAGAATAGTAATAGTGTATTGCTAATTACTATATTGCTAAGATTACTAAGATATATAGATATATTAACATACATATCTATACCTATATATCTATCTACCTATCTGTCTATATTCAAATAATTCAGAAGAAAGCAAGAAAGAGGAAGCAGAAGAACAAAACACAGAAGAAACAAACAAAAATAATTTAAATTGTAGATATACATCAAAAAAATTTGATACCTACATTAAATGTAAATGGTCTAAAAGGCAGAGATTATTAAATTGTATTTAATTTATGAAAGACAACTATATGCTGTTTAAAGAAATCTACTTTAATAATAAAAACACATAGTTTTAAAGTAAAAAACATTTTTAAAAATTCTATTTAAATGTTAAATAAATCTGGAGTGGCTATATTAATATCAGGCAACATAGACTTGGAACAAGAAATATTACCAAGGGCAAAACAACATTATGTAATGATAAAAAGGTCAATTCAACAAGAAGATATAACAATTCTGAATGTGACTGCACCTAACAACAGAGATTTAAAGTACATAAAGTAAAAACTTCTTAGACAAAGTCACAATCACTGTTAGAGACCTCCACACTCCTCTCTCAACAAGTAGACAGAGCTAGTATTTAAAAGAAAAAAATTAAGGGGAGACACAAACGAGCTGAATAACATTATCAACAAACTTGACCTAATTGACATTTGTAGAACACTTCATCCAACAGCAGGTTATGTATTCTTATCAAGAATGTACATGTAATATTCACCAACATATACCATATCCTGAACCATACGACAAGATTTAACAAATATTAAAAAAAAACCCTCAAATTATACAAAGTACATCTCATATCATAATGGAACTAAATTAGAAATAAATAACATAAAGTTATTAGGAAAATCCCCTAAATATTTGGTGAACAAAATATTTTTAAATAACTCATGGGTCAAAGACAATAAAAAGAGAGATTGAAACAATAGTTTAATTGAATGAAATGAAAAAAATCATGTGTGATGCAACTAACCACCTATTTAAAAAGGAATTTTATAGCATTAAAATGCTTAAATTAGAAAGAATAAAGATTTCAAATCCATGACCTAAGATACTGTCATGAGAAACTAGAAGGAGAGTAAAATACAACCAAAGCAATCAGAAGGAAGAAAATAACAAAGAGACAAGATATCAGTGGAATTGAACACACAAAATTAGTAGAAGGGAAATAGTTCTACAAAAAGATCAGTGAAATTGATAAACCTGTGTCCAACTTGCTTAAGAAAAAAAAAACAAAAAACAAAAAATACCAGTATAGAAATGAAAGAGGTAAAATTACTTCATATCCTACTAAAATTAAAAGTACAATAAGGAAATGTGATAAATAATGTGCTTAAAAATTTAGACAATTTACATAAATAAAATAGATAAATTCCTCGAAAGACATATACTAAATATGCTCACTCAGAAAAAACAGATAATTTGAATAATCATATGCTGTTAAAAAATTGATCTTCTAGTTAAGAAACTTTCCACATATGAAGCTCCACTCCCATATTATACTAAACATTTGAGGGAGAAAAATTACTTTGAGTACACAAACTCTAAGAAAATTGAAAAGAGGGAGCACTTCCCAAGTCATTATATGTGACCAGTGTTACTATGATAGAAAAAAGAACAAAAAAAAAACAAAAAAACAAAGACATTACAAGAAAACTGTAGACAAATATTGCTCACGAACATAGATGCAAAAATCTTCGAGTTTCAGCAAATCCAATCCAACAATATGTAAAGAGAATAATAAAATGACCACAAGAGATTTTAGGAAGGCAAAGCTGGATTAACATTCAAAAAGCAATTCATGTAATTCACCTTATTAGGAGATTTTTAAAAGAAAAAAATAACTTCAATAAATGCAAAAATGTCATTTGACAAAATTCAATATCTATTCATGTTAAAAACTCTCAGAAAATTTCTAAATCTTATAAATTTCTTACCCTGTAAGGTATCCTATCAATGGCATCTACAAGAAGTCTACAAGTTAATATCATACTTAATAGTGTAAGACTGAAAGCTTTCTCCTTAAGACTGGGAACTAGGCAAGAATGTCTGCAATCTTTACTCCTATTCACCATTATACTGGAGACCCTGGAAAGTTCTAAAGAGCGAGAAAGAGAAAGAAAACCCTTGTAAATTAGACATGAAGAAATACATTCACTCTACTCCCAGACTAAAAGAAAAAAAATTTCTGTGGGCCATAGAGATATGCTAAGGCTTTCAAGAGTAGCTGAATTTGAGGAGTGGGTTGGTGTTTGTCATCAACCAGGGGAGAGAAAGGTCCTTCAAGGAGAGCCAAAGAGCAGGAAGACCTCCTGGAATATTCCTGGAACCTGGGTGGTCACTGAGAGTGGAGTCTTCAGATCCTGCGTGCGAGAGAGTGGAGGGGAAGAGGCCATGCATTTGGCGAAGGCTGTGCCTGCAAGAACACTGCCAGTCCCTGAGCCATATTCCACCGTCTCAAGGTCATGGACATGAGAGGAGGAGGGTGGGCACGGGGCATTGGGGTGATGGTCCTGATTTTGTCAACCTCCTCAACATGTCCCTCATGCTATTTTTTTAAATTTGATTTTCTTCCTAATTTTTTAAAAAGCAAGAACTTTTACACAAATGGCATGATTTAGTAGCCATGGAAAGAGGCTTGAGCTTGCATCTCTTCATGGAAACACGTTGGTCTGTGCTGAGGAGCAGTTGTCCTCCTTAAACATGTACATCAGCCACCTGTTCCCTGTGGAAACTTGCACTGGGTGTGCGGTGTGGGTCGGCAGAGTGGTTGTGGGCTGGATTCAGGAGGCCAAGGGGACCTGTGAGAAGTGACGGGTCTGGGGCTGAGGGAGCGGGGAGGAGGAAAGAGTTCAGAGAGGTCTCTGGGAGATGGGTTCACCACCCGGTGTTGACTGGGGAAGACAGTGGTGCTGTCCGTTGGATTCACCCATGGGTTTGCACTGATGATTGTGACATTACCATCATCACTGTAACCACTCTCCTGACTGCTAACATGTTAATGTTTGTTAACCAGAAACATTATTTGCCCTCTGTGTGTCTCCTGCTGCGCTGACCCCAGTGAGCTCAGCTCCACCAAACATGGGAGCAAGGACCAGCCTGGAAGCAGAAGGCGCCACCGCGCACAGATATACAGATGGGATGGGACACCAGCAATAGGTGGGCCTATTGATGGGCGCTCCAGAGGCAACACATAGAGCCTGAATAGTCACAAACAACAGCTTCTGCAAACTTTACTTGTACAAGTCACATGAAGAACTAGAGGCCACTTTCCACTGCCTTTATTTTCTGCTGAGATCTTAAAATAAAAACTTCACCTTCAAAGTTAAAAAACAAAGCAAGGGTGTTTGTCATCAAAAATGACACACTCCATTGACTGAGGAGGTTGAAGGCTGTCCTTTGGACCCTGTCAGGGGCCCTGCTCCGTGAACCAGTCCTGTCTCCTAAATCCTCACCTTCTACACCCCTCAGTGTCCCATGCCTGTGCTGTGTCCTCGTGAGTCAGTCATCATGAGGGTGTAAGGTGATGCTGGAAATTGGAAATGTTCTTAGGGGTTTTGTCACCACAGTAAATGCCTAAAACAATACCTCCCACCATGATTCTAAGACACTAACTTTTACCAAATCTGTGTTAATTCCCCTCTTTCTGAACCATGTTTTTAGTTTGTGGGTTCCCTATATCATTACTTGAAAATGGGGATGATGTCTATTTGGCAGGGTTACAGTGAAATTCAGATTAATTTAATAACAAAAAAATCAGACTCTGAGAGCTCATTGTGAACTCTAAGATGCTAACAAGGGTTTGTGGTTATTTTTTTAGAAATATGAATCACACAAAAGAATTTGCGTTGTGCTAAAACAAGCAGAAATTCACGTGTTAAAAACAGAAAATCTGTGGTCCTGGTTCTTTCCCGCAGGAGAGGCCCAAGCAGGGTGCATTTATCTTCTCAGTGTCCCAGGCATCTGCAGGCAGGGGCAGGACTGGGCGGTCTTCATCTTAAGTCCTTGAAAAGACATTTTGAGTGCTGTCCAAGGAATGTTTCAGGGCTTCACCTGACATTTTATAGAAAATGATTTTTCCTCAGGGAGTTTATGAGGCTCTGATTGTCTGCACTGCAGGAGCCCCTGGTCTCAATGTCTGTCTGCACGCCACACACGGGGGTACAGTCTGCAGAGAGCAAGTGGGAGCATTGGAGGCAAGATCCAGACTCTTAAAGGTTTTCTCTTCACAGTTGTGAGCTGATGGTCACGCTCCCAGGCTTCTTCCAGAAAACCAAACACCATCAAACATGCTGCGTTAGTTCATGGACAAAGCGTCAGAGTATTTGTGCTTTGTAAGACCAATCTTGCTTGGCAATACAATGTTAAATACAGTGGGAGGTTTTAATTAGATTTCTGCATTTCCAACCGCAGCAAGCAATATAGGCGTTATGAGCAGAGAAATGAGTAATCATTTTGACATTAAGTTTGGGGTGGAAAGAATGGATCCAATCACTTCCTTCATCAGACATCTTCAGGGTTCAAACCATACTCAGAGTGGCCAGGAGATGTTATCCTCCATTCCTGCAGAAAACCTGAAATGGTGGGCAGGAAATTGGACTGTTCCTACAGAGGAAATAACAACACTCTGTCAAAATCTACAGGAGAAACACGTGTTCAAATTTGCTGCCAGGGCCCCACATATCTGATCAGAGAGTGAGAGGGGACAAAATTACAGAAGTTGTGTAATCTCGGCACAGGGCAGTGTCCACGGCAAGGGTTCAGCAGGAAGTGAGCACTGACTCAAAGAAATGGGCTGAATGCAGAGTTTTCACCGATAAACATATATATGTCCTATAAAATCTGCACATATACATGTGCTAACATTCTCTGTTGATTTTGTATAACCAGATTTCTTGCCCATGTCAGTATGTGGGACCCATGTTGTCAACATTTTTTTCTTGAGAAGTAACAGAAATGTGCATTTTATATAAAATCTCCATGTCAGTATTTACTTTATTTAAAAAAAAAACGCTTTATTTTTAGAAGAGTTGTAGAATTACAGAAAAATATAAAGATAGTACAGAGAGCTTCTATCTACCCTGCAGCCATTTTCCCAGATTATCCACATCTAAGTTCAATGAGGTGCATCTCTTACAATTAATGAACCAATATCAGTAGATTGTTATTAACCAAAGTCCATACTTTATTCAGACTCCCTGATTTTATGCCTATTTGTCCAGGATCCCGTACCAGATACCACGTTACATTAGTTGTCACAAAACCCAGAGTCCTCTAGATTGCCTGCTATCCTTTTTTCTGCAACTCTTATAAGTTTTGCATTTTACATTTAGTTCCACGATGCACTTTGAGTTAATTTTTGTGAAGGGTGCAAGGTGTCTTGGCTCACTTTTTTCTTTTTTTTTTTTTTTTTTGCAGATGGATACCCAGTTGTTCCAGAAAAGACTATCCATTTTCCATTTAATTGTCTCACTCCTTTTTCAAGGAGTAAGTTGTATGTATCTGTGTAGATCTATACCTGGCCTCTCCATTCTGTTCCATTGATCCATGTGTCTGTTCTCTAGCCAATACCAGGAGAACTGGATTACCGCAGCTTTATAGTGAATCTTGAACTGCGTAGCAGAAGTCCTTCAAATTTATTGTTCTTCCTCAGTATTGTGTTGGCTATTCCTGGTCTTTGCTTTTCAATATAAACTTTAGAATCAGTTTGTCAATATTTATAAAATAGCTTTCTGGGATTTTGGTTGAGATTCTGCTGAGTCTGTAAATCAAGTTGGAAAGAATCAACAGGTTAACAGTACTGAGTCTTTCCATTCATGAACATGAAATTCTCCATTTTATTTAGAATTCTTTGATTTCTTTAATCAGAGTTGTGTGGTTTTCTGTGAGTAGATGGTGAACGTATTTTTTTAGATTTGTATATATACATATATATACACACACACATGTACATGTGTATGTGTGTAAAATACCAATTGCTCATTACTGGTACCTAGGAAATCAATTGATCTTTATATTCAGGCAGACTTTCTTTTACTGTGCTTCACTTTACTACACTTCACAGATATTGTGTTTTATTATAATTGAAGATTTGTGGCAACCCTGCATCCAGCAAGTCTATTGGCATAATTTTTCCAACAGCATTTGCTTACTTCATATCTCTGTGTCACATTTTGTAATTCTTGCAATATTTCAAACCTTCCAGCAAAAAGATGATGCCTCATATAAATATTTTAGCAATAAAATGTTTTTAATTAAGGTATGTATATTATTTTTTTAATGTCATTGCACACACAGTAGACTACAGTCTGGTGTAAACATAACTTTTATATGCTGGGAACACAAAAAAAATGTGTGTGACTCACTCTATTGCCGTATTCACTTCATTGCTGTGGTATACAACCAACCAAAGCCATAATATCTCCAAGGTATGCCTATATTACTTATATTAACTTTGTATCCTGTAACCTTGCTATGCTTGCTTATTACTTCCAGGAGGGTTATATTTTTGTTTTTATTTTTATTTTCTTGTAATTCTTCATGATGTTCTACATAGACATCTATGTCATCTGTGAATACAGATAATTTTGTTCCTTCCCGATCTGTGTATGTCTTGTTCCTTTTTCTTTGTCCTCCTGCTGGGACTCCTAGTTTACATCCCCGAGGAGTGGTGAATGAGGACACCCTTGAGTTGTTCCTGATATTGGGGAGAAAGCCTCCAGCTTCTCACTGTTGAGGATGATATTAGCTGTATGTTTTTTGTACATACTTTTTCTTGTTGTAAAGAGGGAGGTGACCACTTCCATGTCCTTTATGTGTTGGTGATAAAATCAGAAGTTCATGGGTGTCCATGTTCATCTTCTTAAGTCATTGTTGGAATGACAGGAGACAGAGATAAGTTAATGAAAACATAAACAACCCACTGTTAACAGGTAACATACACACCTGCACCACATCAAGCTTCTTGAACTCCTCGAGTCTCTCTTCCCTCTGTCCCCCCCTCACCTGTGTTACCTTGATCCCCACCAGATCTCAGCACTAATTTCATCCTTATACTGGGACCTTCAAATGTCCCCCCCAAAGCATGGTGCCACTGCTACTGTCCCCTCCACATAGAAATCCCTTCTTCAGCTCCTTTGGCCCTGCTCGTGGTCTTGCACAGATTTTAAACTTTATCTCAAACAGATTATTAAGGGATTTTATGATTCTAGCTCAACATCTCACAAACGAGGTGTGGAATTTAAAAAAAAAAAATTTTACTGAAATATACTTGATTTATAATGTGTTAATTTCTGCTATACAACAAAATGACTCAGTTATACATATATATATATATATATTCTTTCCATTATGGTTTATCCCAGGATATTGAATATAGTTCCCTGTCTATACAGTAGGACCTTGTTCTTTATCCAAGACGTGGAGTTTTTGATATCTGAAATGTCATTGAATGCATTGGTCCTTGGGTTTTAATCATTTTAAAAGCCATTTGACCATCCCTGAGAGCCGGATCTATGTTTTGTTTGTCCTTTTCTTCTCCCAAGCACGTACTTGCTCTCTGAGAGCCCTTTACGTGCTGTGTTCTGGGGGCTCAACCCGACTGTTTCTGAATGCCTTGACAACTGAACAAGAGCCCCAGGTAGGGGATGTGTGTGTGGGGAGACTTGGTTGACTTGGGCTGGGTAAGCTCTCAAGATGAATGCATATAAACTCAACTTATTCTTGTATGTAGTACATTTGAAAATAAAAGGAAGAAAAAGAGAAAACATGAAAACACTGAAGTAAACTCTGCTGTAGCTATCTTAATGTCAGACAGATTTTAAAGAAAGAAGTGTTTCTAGAGACAAAAGAAGGCCATGATGCAAAAGGGTTAAAAGAAGGCTATGGAAATTCTATGTTATTATGTATTTAGAAACATAGATATTCAAAGCAAAATGTGACAGAACTATATAAGAAATAGAACTTATTTGCTGTAAAATATGCCACTTGAGTTCAGTGCTAAATAGTGGCCTTTCCTAAACAGTTTTGTGTAAATTAGATATTCATATGGTTAAATATAAACTATTCAATTAACAAACATTGATCCTGGCCTCATATACAAAAATCTATTCCAAACTATATCCAGTCTCCTAGGAGAGACCGGAATGGAAAAGAATATTACGAAAAGGAATGTCTCTATGTGTGTAACTGAGTCGCTTTGCTGGGCAGTAGAGATTGGCACAGCATTGTAAATCAAATATACTTCAATTAAGACAATATGTATTCCAGATGGATCAAGAACTTACATATAAAAGGCAAAACAATAAAGGTTCTAGAAAATGACATATATACCAGTTCATGGGGATTTGGGTGATTGGCAGTAAAGCTCCTTTTGGTAGGTAGAATGATGTCTCCCCATCCCACAAATAGGCCCATGACCTACTGCCTGGAACCTGTGAGTATTTAGGTTACATGGCAAAGGGGATTAAGGTTGCAGGTGAACTTAACGGTTGCTAATCAGCTGACCTTGAGATAGGGGGATGACCTTGGCTCAGCCCAGTGTAATAGCAGGGATCCTCATGAGTGGAAGAGTCAAAGGCACAGTCCTCCCTGAAGACAGAGTAAGGAGACAAAGCCAAGGCACATGTGCGGCTTCAAGGGGAAGGACAAGGGAGAGGGCACGCTCTTCCCTAGAACCCCCAGAAAGGAGTGCAGTCCTGCGGTGAGACCTGTGTTGGACTTCTGATCTCCAGAGCTACAAGATCGTAAATCTGTGTTGTTAAGCCAGTAATTTTGTGGTCCCTTGTCACAGCAAGTATAGAAAACTAATGCCCTTCTATAAATATTTGCATACGGATATATGCCTTCATTTCAGGTGGTTCTTACAGCAGGAAACCTGGGGGACCATCTCTCTCCAGAGGAGATCTGGGGAAGGAAGATGTGCAAGGTCCAGTCCTGGGCTTGGAGGGAGGCATGTGGCCTCAGGGACGTATTTTTCCCGAAGAATACGTCTTAAGAATAACTGCATTTTCCAGCCAAAGGCCACCTTCTGAGAGCCTAGCCATACTGAGCATAGTTCACTGGCCTAAGCCAGCTCGCTCTTGGGTTGGCCAGTGGCTGAAGCTGATCAACAAGACGGCCACTGCCCCAGACAGACTTTTATGAAGGAAGCCGAGGGCTGGGTGGACAGACGGGGACAACCTGAACCCCCTCTTCAGGTGAGGGGTCCCTGGCTCCAGGGCATCCCCCCACAGGAAGCTTGGTTTGCTCCAGAGAGCATCTTGATTTCTTGACAAGCACTCAACAGAGCTGATTTATTGACACTACAGATACATATATACAAAGAGAGAAAAGGACGAGCCTGGAGAGAGATTGATTTTCCAATAACACTGGAGGAAGCAGATGTGAGGACCGGGTGGGGAGGGGTGGTGTTTACTATTTCTTCTTTCCCTTTAAGATTTTGCCTCCGGAAGATGGTTTCCCCTAAGGATGTTGTATTTAGAAAAGCAGTTTGGAGTGAGAAGGGTTACCTTTCAAAACCTTCCGCACGTTGATGGAATGGAGCCTTCCCATGTGCAGCTCTGAGGCACAATTATTTGTAAGCAGGACCCCCTCTGAGAACTGGAGATGGAGCCAGGCCCATTTGTGTCTTATTTAACATAATTATTCTACCAGCTCATCCTCTGCTCCCACATCTGTCTTTTTCTCTCCACACGTGAAATAGGGAATCGGACACTTACACGTGTTACGTTTTGCCAGCCGTGTGCGACTCGGGGCCTTGTTATCCACACAATTCCTTTGGATTGCAGACTATTTTGTGAAAAGTGAAGTTGTAATCCAGAGGCCCCATCATCCCTCTATTTGCATAACGTTTCCGTTTTTAAAGTGCTTGCATATTGAGTCATTCTGAGTCGTCCTAACCCTGTGTGCTAAGCCTGGCAAACAGAAGTAATTCCATTTTGCAGATTCAAAACATAATGAAATTTAGATAATCCCGATGATGATCCAACATCACTAAAAATGGCCTGGCAGGGCTATAGCAGGCACTGCGCAGGGTGCCTGGATTCTGCTTGTGGGCCCCTCAGGATGCCCAGGGCACCGGCTCCCCTCCCCCCGCTCCCCCCGGCTCCTCTGCAGGGCTTCTAGCTGGCAGCACCAGGGCAAGGCCACATCCACACCCAGGAACTTGGGGACCAGGAAGCCCGGCCTCCTCACATTACCTACATCACACACATCCCTGCAGTATGAGCCCTATAAAACTTCGTGAAAGCTGCATCTCCTCGGGGATCATGTGCACGGGGTCAGCGCCTCCATTCAGGCCTGTCCTCCTCTCCCTCAGACACCATCCTCACAAGCAAGTTGATTACTGTTGAAGAAGGATCGTTTCGTTAGCAAGCTCTTTGCATTACAAGCACGTTCACTGGCCACCAACAGGAAAAGAAGTACAACGTTTCACAGGTCAGATGCGAGGCAGGAGGTATGCATCCAGAATTGACCCTGCTGGACTCCCAGGTGGCTAGCGGATGAAGGCATCCATAGGTGCACGCCTGTGCCATGGCACAATGGAGCACGCAGCCCACCTGGTGTGCGTGGGTGCCGTGTCCCTCTCAGACCCCAGTTGTCCAGTCGGCCCACAGCACAGCCAGTGGAGGACAGCCCTCTGGGCTCTCACAAGGGCTGAGCCACGAGAAACCCTCTCCCTAAGCTCCTACACAAGCGTGTCTACCATTCAGTTTGACATCCCAAAGGATAGAAGTGGTGGGATGACATTTTGGAGAATTTATGCATATTTCAACTACCGCCCCCCCTCCCATTCACACTTGCTGAGGGACCAGTCAGGTGGGACCTGAGCAGTGTCATGAGAACCACATGTCCTAACACCATTCAGAAGCATCCCAGGTCATGTGTAGCCCAGAGGTGAGACATCTCTCCATGAAGCCACATGAATCCAGCAGACTTGAAGGGCCCCTGGGCAGACCACTGTGTGGTCTGATGTTCTACCCTCAGTGCTAGGAATCACCCTCAAAATCTAAACATAGCCCAGGGGAAAGGAAACGGTAGAACCACCGAGACTAATTTTCACCCCTGCCAGAGCACTGCAGAGCCAAGAAGAGAATGAAGTTGAACTGCAGCAAAATAGAGACAGTGTCTTCACTGGGCACCTGAATTCGATACTGAGTTTCATGCCCCTCATTAAATAAGCTAAAAAAAAAAAAAAAACACTAAGAAAGTAGTGATGGGGATCTGGGACCTTCTGTGTTATCCAGACCTCGGCTGCTAGGGGTGTGGTCCATGAATGTAGAGTATTGACGTCACCCAAGGGCTGGCTGGAAATGCAGACCCCTCTCGCCCACAAGACACCAAGCCAGAATCTGGATTTTAACAGAAGCCCTGAGGTTCTAGAAGAATCCAGACTCCATATTCACTCCATCATGTCGTCTCTTTAGATTGGAGAACTCATCCACTCCACTGAAAATCCTGGAAGGGGAACCTGATAGGACACCATGACTTGGAAACTGGAGACAACTAATGAACATGTGAATTAGGTTTATTTGACACATTTTGACAAAATAGTAATGATAGTTTACATGTGTGCATATAAGCTCCATACCTGTGTACAGAGTAAAAAGAATACATGCTCTTAATTGTATTATCTCATTTAATTTTCATAAAAATCCTATGAAGTGGATGCAAGTGTCCATCTTTATTTTACAGATAAAGAAACTCAGGCACAGAGGGATGAGGTAACTCACTCATGGTCAAGGGGTTATCTGATTGAGTGAGACAGATGTACGAATCTGCTAAAATGCAGTTTTATCATGTGTGTGTTGTTAACAGCTTAAAGTGGGTAATTTGATAGACTAATGGATGGTTACACTGCGGAGCCACACTCTGAATAGAAGGCAGCTTTGTGACACAGACAGTGTTTTATAGGCACGTAACGTCACCACAAACTCTCACGAGAAGAGTTTTCTAGCTCCTCTGGTGCTCATCGTGGCTGCCTGGCTTCAGACGCAGACATTTGTTCTAAGACCTTTTCTTCCAGGGTGCTTTCTAAAGACAGATCATTAACTGAAGCTCCTAATAAGAGGTTTAAGAAACCACAGGCACCAGAGGACAAAGACCTTTGTGGAACTGTCCTTGGGAGCCCATGGGCACTTGGCTCAGGTGTGTCCATCCACGTCCACCCATGGAGCGCTCGAGCCGCCTAAGCTCTGAGCAGGGACACCTGGGTTCAAACACTTGTCTGGAGCTTGTAAGCCAGACACGTCCCAAGAGTGCAGGGAAGCTTCACCGTGGTGTGGACCCATCCTGCTGGTTCAGCAGCCTGAGGAATGGACACACGCACCCAGGGACACGGGGTCTCCTCCAGGCCTGACGCCTGTGATGAGAGATCCATTCTGTCTTCATCAACATGGATTTGTCTTCTTTTCCATAAGCTTTATAAGAAGTCAACGTGCGGTGGTGGCTCGCCACACAGTGAAGGGAGTGGCACAGACGCACCTGAGTGGATCCCGCTTGGCCAGCTGGAGGATGCTCTCCTACCTGGGCCTGTCTGGGCAGAACACACCCCAATCACCCTGCAGAGGAAGAGTGTGGCTTGTGAGCCCAAAGGTTTTCCTGTTATTTAATTTTATAGTTGAACTAAGAGCTTAGTGCTAAAAGAAGACAAAAGAGAAACAAAATTTTCAAAAGGGAAAACTGGGTCTTGAGAGGCAAATCAATGTTTCACTGAGATCCTAACTTATTATGTGAGCATCAACATTCCCATCACTCTAGAAACTCTCCGTTTTGTTTTCCAATATGGGACCACCACCAGACACAAGTCTGTTTCAGACAGACCATTATATCTAGTTTATTTCTCCAGTGTAACCTGCCCACCACAGAGTGTGGGCAACACCCAGCTCCTCAGGAAAATGTTGTAGAGACCAGGAAGCTGCTTTTGCAGCTAGACTGCCAAGCAGAGAACGTTTGGTGGGGTTGTCACGTGGGCGTGGAGACCCCTGAAGTGCACTGTAGGACCTCCTTTTAGTGGAGGGTCAGTTGTGTGTATGGGGACCATCACCACGTGCTCTGTTTAGGACCCTCCGACCAGTGCTTTCCCTGATCAATTGCACTGCCTCATCGGGACACACACAGTCTCCATCTTGACCCCTGACAGGCTCACCCACTGGTTGTCCTCCACTGTTTTCACTTTTCTCTAGTCCGCGCCAGATACTGGCCCTTAGATTTCTTTTCAAAAGCCATGAGAAATTATGCTTCTTTCACAGAGGTCATGTAATGCTTGTAACTTGTAAACTCTAAGCTACTTTATTTAGTTAACACAGCGATATGGATAACTCTCCACATCAATCCAGATATGCATTCCTTGTCTTTCTTCTTTTTAATTATTTTTTTAAAAAATTTATCCATTTATTTATTTTTTGGAGGCACTGGGTCTTCGTTGCTGCACGCGGGCTTTCTCCTGTTGTGGCGAGCGGGGGCTACTCTTCGTTGCCATGCACGGGATGCTCATTGCGGTGACTTCACTTGTTGTGGAGCACGGGCTGTAGGCATACAAGCTTCAGTAGTTGTGGCACGTGGGCTCAGTACTTGTGGCACACGGGCTTAGTTGTTCCGTGGCATGTGGGATCTCCCTGGACCAGGGATTGAACCCCTGTCCCCTGCATTGGCAGGCGGATTCTTAACCACTGCAACACCAGAGAAATCTTAATCATTTTTTAAAATTGAACAAGTGCTAGGAGATTCTGGATAACCAGCAGAAGATGCACACAGGTGTTTATCTCAGTTACATCCTGAAACTCCAAGAGGTCAGTAAAAGATGATGAAGGCATAAAATAAACAGGTAGATGAGTATAAGAGAGCAGATCATAGCAGGTGGAAGATACCAAACACATTTTGGTGGATGGGAAGCTGATGGATGAGGTAACCAAGTCGGTAGAACAGAGGAATGCTCTTATTAAAGGGAGGTGCTATAAAAAAAAAAATTAGAGACTAAGCCAGAATACCTACATATTGAAAGTATAATGCTTAAACAGAATTTAAGGAGGTTTTCCAGATAGAGTTGAGATAGTCTCCAAGAAAGGAATACAAAAAGACAGAAAGTAGAAGGGAACACAGATGGTCCATGCAGTGTTCCATCTTCTTACAAAAAGGAAGTCCATAAAGTCTGATGAGAGAAAAGGTAGAGAAGAAAGAGAAGAAAATGCAAAAAGCCAATAGCTGAGGCAGACACGGCTCCACATTGAAAGGGTCTCCTGAGTCTCCACGAAAATATAAACCCAGATACTGATATAGATGCTCACAGGCACGCACTCATCCATATCACAATACCCTGAAACTTCAGACCATCCCAGGTGGAAAGAGTCTAAAACTTCCAGAGAAAAACAAGTAGGTTTTGTACCAAAGAGCAGGCCACAGTGGAAACCAGGGGAGAAACACAAAGGATGACACCCGTGTTCTCAGGGTCAAACTCTCTCCACCCGCCAGTCCAGCAACTGGATAAGGGGGCCAGACATCCTCGGACACAGCAGTTCTGAAACACTTGCCCCCAGGTGTCCTCTCCCAGGGAGGTGCTGAAGACGTGCTCCACCAAATATGGGAGTAAACTCAGAAAGAGTAAGGCGTCAGCTCAAAGAAATAGGAGCTGGAACCTCAGGGACAGGCAAAGAGATGCCCCGGAACAGCAGACAGATTCTGGGCAGCAGCATTCCCCAGCCGGAGCAGCCGGGATGGGAAGGAGTGGGTGGGGAGTCAGGTCTCAAGATGAAAGGCAGGGAGGCACGTAGGAAAGAGACTCACAGTTTACGAGATGCGTTGGCTCTATTGAGAGTTTTAGAGTTAGTACTGAAACGGTGAAAAGTTCAAACGACTAAGCAAGTGAGAAAACAAGGCAATTATCAACCCTTCTACAAGAGTTATATGTGCCTCTGTCCTGTGTGTGTGTCCGTATATGTGTGTGTGCACGAGAGACGGACAGAGAGAGATTTAAACTGGTGAATCTTGAATGTTGATTTTCCAAACTGTGACATAATTCCATTGCAGAAACGGGGAAGGTAAGGGTGGGGATCTGATGTCAGGGAGGGTAAAAGTGCACGGGACCCAATAGAAAAGGTCTAAAATAAACAACATTAAAAAAAAAAAAGCCCGGGTCAAAAAATCATTCGTTTTAAAAGGAGAGGATGTCTACCCGGAGCAGAGCTTGTTAAAGTGGGGTTCACCCGGGACTCGTGAGACCTGCATAAGTGCCCCACATGGGCCCAGCTGTCAGCGTGTCACCCACTCTCCATGGCCCTGCTGCTCCCTCAGCTTGGGAGCCACCACCCAGGGTGATGCTCTGTGCCAGTGGGTGTGGAGCCTGCACCCAGGGGCTGATGGGGGACAGGTGTGGTCCCCTATTTGGCCTCACACGTAGACACATATTCTTTTGATAAAACAAATATTAGGATTTTCAGGAATAATTTCTGCAAGAGCCCAAACCATAATATGCTGTCCTAAGACTCCTAGTGCCTGAATGGGTAGCAGCCCCTTGACCCTCCTACTCTGGGGAGGGAGCAGAATCGAGGCGCCCTCAAACTGATACGGGGAGGAACACGAGTCACCTTTCACCTCCTACTGCGAGTAGCTCTGCTTTCAACACGCACATGTCATCTTTATAGTAAGCGAACGCTGTGCGCACGGACCCACCTGCTTCCCAGCTGGCCCTTCCACCTGCGAGGCCCTCCCTCTGTCCTTCTGGACTCACCTGGACGGTGATGTCACCTGCCCGGCAGTGACCTCCCCAGCCCACGTGCTGCCCCGGCACAAGCACCCTCCCTCCTCCAGCAGAGCTTTGATGTCTGCAGCATTGGCAGGAAGTGCCCCTCCCTTCAGGCACCCCACCCCTGCAGTGGGGACGGGGTGGCCCATCTCCCAGAGGCCAGCACTTGCTCAGCCCCTCAGAGGCACCCGGGTTCTCGTGTCTCTCTTGCTCGGGTGCTCACCCCAAAGGCAGGGAACAGAGCCCACTGGACTCAACTGATGGAGGGTCTCAAGCCGGTTACTTCACAGGGGCCACACCATAGGGAGCTAATCCGGAGGGAAAGCACTTCACCCATGACTCCCAGAGGGCCCTCGGGGAAGCCCCACTGCCCTGCCTTTCAGTGCACCTGGGATTGCATCTCCACTGGTCCAAACTTTCACATCAGTTTTTGCTAAAACAACAGACTGGAAGGGACGCAGCCATCTCTGTCTGGACACAGAGTCACACCTCACCCTCGTCTCTGGGGACAGTGTGTTCTAGGGACCCCAGTCCCAATGCAGCGTCTCAACTTGGCCTTGAGTCTTTGCTCAGTGTTGCTCCTGGGTGGCCCAGGACAGCCCTGATCTGACAGCTGTCCAGGGCAGACACCTGCGTCCTCTCCAAGCATTTCAATGTTTCAGCTGTGTCCTGAGGTCCTATACCTGTTCTAAAACTCGACAAGGTGCTTGGGAAGATTAAAGGCAATGATATTTGTAAAATTAAAAAAATAAAAGTGTACAATGTACAATGCAAATGCAGGAGTAATTATAAATAATTAATAGGTAGAGAAAATCTACAAGTGGAAAATCATGAGAATGTCCCCATAGTGAATATTGAGAACTCTACATAAAGCAATTAAATTACACGAACAATAATTAAATGCCCACCTACTAGAGTGTTATCTAATAAAGCGTTATCATTGTAAGAAAGCTTTCACAGGACACGTGCTCGAGAGCTGGTACCCATGATTTGCTAACCTGGCCTCCTCTTGTTTGCAGCCGAGCTTTCCAGTGGATGAGGCCAACTAATCAACGCAACTTCCGAAGGCCCGGGAGGGAAGAGCTGGTTCCTGACATGCACACCTCGCAAGGAAGTGGGCTTTGTGAGACTTGGTCTCCGTGACCACGCGCTGGCTCTGTGACCACTGGGGGAGGAGCATCTTCTCCATGGGAGGGCTGACGTTGGCTGGCCAGGCTTGCGTTTCAGCCAGGTGTCAGCTCTAGATTTTGAGTAGGGGTCTCACTTATCCAGCCCTCCTGGCACGCGGTCTAACTGAGAACCACAAAGACCTCTATCCTTGCAGGACTCACCTCTCATGGGAGAAGCGGACAGAAGGAGTAGCTGCATCTCAGAGATGGAGCAGAACAGGAGACTAGGACATATGGAAGCTACAGACAGAGAGAGAGGCATCAAGGGAAGCTCAACCCCAGGTGACTTATGGACAGCTCTGCAGGAAGTGAGGAAAGAGCCATGAAGACCACCTGGAACAGAGCTTTCCTGTGGAAAAAAACAGCACGTGCAAAGGCCCTGTGACAGGAGAACCTCTGGCCCATCCCAGGAGCAGGGCAGAGACTGTGGCAGCTCCCCTGGGCTTGAAGGAGCCTGTGAGGACCGAGGCTTGCATTCCTGGGGGGCTGAGGCCATAAGACATTCCAAGCAGATGGAGATTGGTGTCAGCAGAGGTCAAACAATCATGGTTTATTCACCTCCTGCATGAGTTTTTCTGCCGGGTTGGGAATGACTGCAAAACAGAGGCAGGGGGACCAGGTGGGAGGCTACGGTGGGGGAAGTACAGGTGTGGGGAGGGGACCCAGGCCGGGGTGGGTGAGGCAGAGGAGGAGGAGCTGGTCTCAGTGCGTTTTCTAGGATTTGCGATAGTTTCAAGGGGGCAGCACAGACTGGAGGAAGGACGACTCCCAGTTTGGTCTGAAAGTTTCCCAGAAAGAAGCGACGGACAGTGTTGCTGAGAGTGAGACCAGAAGAGGCCCTACTGGGGTGGCCCACAGTCTGCCGGGGGCATCTGGACCCTGGATCCAGAAGGGATGTTCACGGTCCTGATGGCTCCATCCTTGAGATCACTGCAATGCTGAGGGTTCCACTCCAGAGAAACCCGACAGCCTCCTGTCGTTTCTGGGTGTAAATCCCCCCAACTCACAGCCCGAGAGGGTGATGAACTCTAGATTCAAAACCAGTTTATGGAAATTGCCTGGGGCTGAATTCCAAATTACTACCCACAGAGGCATGCTCTCCAGGGAGTCCTTGGCCCACTTTCCTAATTTACTGACACAATCGCATTAACTAGTCACTGAGATTGGTTTGACTCTTTGGAGAGCTTCTTCTGACTCCATGGGTGGTTGTGCGTGAGAGGGGTCGGGCTTCCTGGTCTAGATTTTGGGGGTAATTCCGCACAGCATGTGAATGTAAAATGAGGAGCTCAGAACGTGCTCCTGGGTCAGATCCACCGAAAGGAAAATGTTCTCCCTCAGCAGCACAGGTGAAGTAGGGATTACTTCACGGTCCCTCAAAAACACTTCTGTGGGGCTTCCCTGGTGGTGCCGTGGTTGGGAGTCCGCCTGCCGATGTAGGGGACGTGGGTTCGTGCCCTGGTCCGGGAGGATCCCACATGCTGCGGAGCGGCTGGACCCGTGAGCCATGGCTGCTGAGCCTGCGCTCTGCAATGGGAGAGGCCACAGCAGTGAGAGGCCCGCGTACCGCAAAAAAACCCACAAAACACTTCTGTGCCTGGTTGAGGCCAGGTGACCCCAGGGTCAAGTGTAGGCTTTATGTGGGAATGCAGCAGGGGAGGGGGCAAGGGTGGGGGACACACACACACACACAGTCACATCTCCACACTCACATCTCTGCACTCCGTGTGCCTCTGCCGTTGATGGCCAGTCTGCATCTACAGAGGGAAGGTGGAGAAGGGAGCGAGTCCTCTGCCACGCCAGCTGCCACTGCCACTGCCCGCCGAGTCGGAGTCCCGGGCCCCCGGGCAGGAGAGGTAGGCTGCGGACATCAGGCCTGGCTGCCCGGGAACTGTCAGCTGATGCCAGGCCGTGGTCCTCATCTGCCGAGGGGAGCGAGTCGGTGCCCACGGTGCCAACACAGGCCGAGGCTCGGAACAGATGGCCAGACGCCTGCTCCACTGTGTCCCTGGGGCTGTTTACATTCTTAAGTGACTCATTTTGACACGTTCTGCTAGTGATGACATTTTTCCAGTGTGACCCAGTCAACAGAGCGCCACGCGGCTGGGACCACATGCTTCAGCCTTGGAGCCCCGCACAGCTTCTAGGCGACAAGCTGCTAGGAAAGCAGCCCAGGCTTGAATGACAAAGACCACGTGCCACCCAAGATGGACAGCGGGAGAAGACGTGTCTGCATCCCGCTTACGGCACCTGAGACCCTGAATCACAGACGGAAGTCGAGGTTCTCAGGTTTACTTCCTTTGCCAACGCCCGGGTCACCAGTCTGCACATATCTGCAATCTCTGGAAACAAAGTCAAGAAGCAAAACACCCAAAACGAGCCACGTCCTGCTGTCCCCGGAGACTCCTGGAAGGGTACAGCCTGGTCTCGGTTGGCCTCCCTGAGTCTGCAGGCCTCTGCTGACATTGAAAGGCATGTTGTGTCTGAAACTGAGCCCCCTCTGCGTGGGAACCAACGGCCTGGCGCAGTTTCCAACCCACCCCGACTCCTGTGCCCAGAGATCCTGCCTCAGAGCACGCTTCTCCTGACACACTGTCGGGGCCACAGCAACTCAGGATGCAGCCAAAACACACAAGCGAGCCCCAGAGAACCAGACTGCGAAAAAGGACACCATGAACCGACTTGAACCCTTGAGGGCCATTCAGCTTAGGAGGGCTCTGGGCAAAACCTCAAACAGCTTCTTAAGTTTCCCAGACCAGTTTGAAGCTCTGATTCAGCAGTCTGTAAATCAAAAACAGCCAGAAAAACGGGCCGGGTGGCTCCCCAGCCCGCCCGTCAGCCCCTGTCTGAAAAAGTTCTCTGCAATTGACACCTCGGGCATAGGCGTGCGGTGTGAACACGAGATGCCAGTACTCATCGTTGGCATCCAATCTGCCCCCATGTTCCAGCTACTTTCAGAAATAGGATGCAGAAAGTGTAGAAACAGCATAAAAGTAAGCCTTCTGCAAGTTGAATTTGAGCCGACAGATATTCTGGGTTAGCTCCCCATTGACAGGAGTGTGTATATTCATATATGTGTACATTGCTGTTTACAGACATATAGTTGACATTCAAAATATTTTCATACCGTACTTCATAATCTAATTCCTTATTGACCCTAATAGTTCTTTAGAATGAATATTACTGCTCTATTTTGTATTCATTTAAAATACATAATTGTGTTCACTATGTGTCCATGAGGAATGCTTTTGTAAAGTCAATAATTCAATAACCCCTATCAAGTCTTAATATATGTTTAATTTTGCCCATCATTCAATACATTTTTTGCCTGATCTTTGTGCCAGGAACTTAGTATTTCTGGGGATGCAAAGTAAAGTAAGATGTGATCCCTGGTCTGGAGGAACTTGGTAAAATAGAAAATCATGCCCATTAGTATAATATGTCAGTGTGGTAACTCTATAAACACTGAATTAATATCCAGGCCGTGCTATAACATCACTGTAAGACAACTGGATGGGCTGTTACCTGGTAACAAAGGCAACCCAGATTTAGCACAACTTAGCTAACATTCTGAGGTAATACAAGACAGAAATCTAACCACGGTTTAAACAAATAAATCTGGCAGATTTTATAATTAGGCATCTCTCAAATACATAACTTAACAATTAGGGCATGGTGACTACAGCATTGTCCCAGCCCCTCCACGGTGTCCTGTCAACACCTGTTGATACAAACACTTGTCCCAATAAACGTGGTTTGATCTGAACAACAGAGTTATACCTTAACTAAATTTTGGATACACATTTCTAATTACCCACATGTCCCCTGATGTTGAATTGAGATCTGAGTAAAAAGAATCTTAATGGGTAAATGTGAGCTCCCAATACAGTGTTCCTGTGTAAAGCTCAGCACAAACGTTGGGAGACCAAGCCTTGTGCAGACCCTGACTGTTTTAGTCTAAACCCACCCATGTCTCCAGGGAAAACCTCCACGGTCACGGGTTGGAGCCACCTGCAAGGTCATTGTGCCTCCTGTACCAGCTGTTTGCCAACTCAGGTGGCCAACACCATCAGGGCAGGAATTACCTAGGCGTGTGTCTCTCAGAGCTGGGCGTGCACCTGGCATAGGGGAGCCTTGCCATGATAATTTGGTGAGTGTTTGGGGGATTCTTCGGATTGCATTGACGTCAGATCACTGCCTAACTGCAGGCATTCACCAGAGGAGGGACATCTGAGGTCCCTGGGCCCTGGCTGGGGGGACTTTAAGAGAGGGGGTCTGGGGACAACTTCATGACTCTGCTAAAAGCCAGTGATTTTAAAGCACTGACTTAGAAATTTTAATTTTTCTAATACTGCTGTCCTGTGCTCCAAACAAGACAGCTTAGATGCAGCAAGTGTACCACGTATGAGTTTCTTTTCCTTTTTGATTTAATTTAATTAATTTATTTTTATACAGCAGGTTCTTATCAGTTACCTATTTTATACACATCAGTGTATACATGTCAATCCCGATCTCTCAATTCATCCCACCACCACCACCACCCCCGCCACTTTCCCCCCTTGGTGTCCATACGTTTGTTCTCTACATCTGTGTCTCTATTTCTGCCCTGCAAACCGGTTCATCTGTACCATTTTTCTAGATTCCACGTATATGAGTTAATAGACAATATTTGTTTTTCTCTTTCTGACTTACCTCACTCTGTATGACAATCTCCAGGTCCATCCATGTATGAGTTTCTGATCAGTGTTATAAGATGTCCTACACAGAACATGTGTGTCACATACACACAAATACACATGCACTCCTCTTCATAAGTTGTGATCCAGCCCTGCTTCAGGAGATTTGGTTTCACTGAGGGAAAATAAAATGCTTTAGAAAGTCGTATGAGAGCTTAGAGGCATTTCCAGTGGAGTATAAGTGGAAACTCCCCAATTGAGGTAAGTGGGTGTGAAACAGACGCGTAAATCATGAAGGAAAGGGGAGAAAGGAATGGAAGTGGGGCTGTGTTGACAGGGTGAAGGGGAAGGAAGGGCAGGTCCCACCCCTGGCCCTGGGCAAGGGTGTCAGAACAGGACTTGGATGTCCTGCCTCGAGAAGCATGACACCCCTCTTACAGGTGGGAAGCAGGGTCTGTGGGGAGCAACTCTGAGACAGCAAAGTCCAGAGAACCAAGCGGAGGGTGCGGAGTGATGCTGACGAGGGTGGACCCACCTGGGATGCATGCTCCAACTCTCCAGGGCATCTCAGTGGGGGGTGGTAAATTGAGACTGCATTTAAATGAGCCTTGATGCTTAAAGCAGGAATAAACAACCAAAAGGAGATGACACAACACCACCCAAGGCTTTGGAAGCAGGTGGAGAGAAAGGAGGCCACTTAGGAAGGGTTGAGAATCCACGTGTATCTTCAGAGTGTGGACTTGTGATGTGTGTGTAGCTGCAGGATCATGTGGAATGGTGGCCTGTGGCCGGCAAAATGTGCAGGGTTTCACTGTGATCCTGGTGGGTGAGGGTGACGGTGCCCCCGCAGGAGAAGGGCCGGGGCTGTCAAGGCGCCTTCCTGAGAGGCGGCCTTGGGAAAACTCAAGCCCATCCTCCCGAGGAGACTTTCTGCTGTTTTCCTGGCACAGCTGTGGACTGAGCCAAAGCATGAGTGATTGACTGTGTTGCGTGCGGAGCAGAGTTTTGGATCAGACTCATTCCGGATCACTGCTCTGGAGAAGCCAAGCTGTTGGTTGTGAGACGTGGTCCGGGTACTCGGGTCTTGTCAGAAGAGTCAATGGTCTGGAATTCTGCTTGACTTTTTAGCCACGAGTGAGCTAGTGCCTAGGGCAGAGTCTGGAAAGCCTGGTTTCTGCTTTTTCCGCACCTTGCAGGTAGAAAAGATCCAACGCCAAGAGGAGCGTGGCTCATCTGGGGTGGCAGAGCTGTGGAGCCAGGCGCCTGGGCTGGCCTCACAGTATCTGATGGGCTTAGCTGGGGGTTGGGTCTGTTTCTGCTGTGGCCACAGCTGCTGGACCAGGGCACCACGCCCAGGGTTACACCTGCCCGGGCTGTGTGAGGAGTCAGTCCTGCACTGCGGGCTCTTGTGGGTTTGTGTGGTTGGAGCTGCTCCCTGGCAGAGCTCCTGTGGGAAAGAAGGGGGCACAGGACCCCCCAGGAGAGTCTGAGCACAGGCAGCCATGGCAGGATGCCCCACGTCTAGGCGCTGGAAAGCCCAGGCCAGCAGAGTGAAAGAAAACAGGTCGGTCTCTATTTCTTTCAATCTTGCTGTGCATTAGTTGAGTCAATACAGGGCTGCATTTTCTTTCTTTCTTTCTTTCTTTCTTTCTTTCTTTCTTTCTTTCTTTCTTTCTTTCTTTCTTTCTTTCTTTCTCTCTCTCTCTCTCTCTCTCTCTCTCTCTCTCTTTTTCTTTCTTTCTTTCTTCCTTTCTTTTTCTCTCTCTTTTTCTTTCTCTCTCTCTCTCTTTTTCTTTCTTTCTTTCTTTCTTTCTTTCTTTCTTTCTTTCTTTCTTTCTTTCTTTCTTTCTTTCTTTCTTTCCTTCTCTTGAATTTAAAGACAACAAATGTCAGTGAAAAACCATGTGTTGTGGCCCTCGATGTCCCCTGTGCGGCTCTTACAGAGGCCCTGAGAGTTGTTGCTTGGGCTTCTCCCCTAAAGGGAACTTCTGCCCACACTGCGTCTCCCCAGGGCCTGGAGCACACAGGTATCTTGTAAGTGCATAATCGGTCTTCTGATCCAGAAGCATTGAGTTTGCTGTCAGGATAAAGCAAATAGTCATAGGTATTGACAGCTTCCCATGTACTGCAGATGATTCCAGACTGGGGAAATTTTCACTTCAGTCACTGAGCCTGGGGGCGGGGGAGGAGGCACGGGCTGGACCCTTTCTGCCTGTCTCAGCACCCCCAAACTGTAGCACTGTGAGCCCTCCGCCTCCAAGCAAGGACCCATGTGGTCAGAACCCACCTGCCCATCGTCCTCAGGGGCCAGGTTCTGTGCAGAGCTCCTGGGGCCTGAAAGAAATGTCTCCGAGGTTGAGAACCTCAAGGCCCACGTGGTGGCCGTCGGCAGTACCCCTGGGGCTCATCTTATGGGAAGACTTAGAATCAGTGGGGCAGTTTATCTCATACTTTAATTTTTGGAAGTCTTCCCTTTCCAAAAGATGGCTCAGTTTTCTCTGTGCGACTAGTTTTCTCAGTCTCTGAAGTCGAGAAATACGAGTTTTGTTCATTGTCAAGTGGCTGTTCTCCTCCAGAAGAGCATCAGGTCTGCGGAGCTTCGCCCCGAGAAGGTGCTACCAGACGTTTGCCCCGGACGAGGAGCCCCACCAGTCTCAGCAGCAGCTGAGCTTCGTCTCGGGGCCTGCAGTTAAAGGAAGACAGGAGCTGTGTCCCTCTCTCCTACTGTTCCCGATGGCCAATCCACGGGGACAGGGACACACTGTGAGGTCCTGGGGCTGATTCTGATTAAAATCGAATGGACCCCCAGGCTTAGAGCCGAGAGACCCAGAACACGCAAAATGCCAAGAGCCCAGGACACAAGGAGCAATTAAGGGCCGACGGACTCTCCTGTCCAGCAGAGCAGACTGAGTCTCGTTTTCTAAAAAAAATCTCCCCAAAGGGAACACCCACCTATGAAGTTCACTTCTCTGTGTAAGTGCTGGCGTGGCTGGAATGAGACAGGAGCAGTGACTTACCAGCCAAATGGGCTTGGTGACAGATGAGCGGAAGAAACAGAGTCACAGCAGCTCCTGGACAGTGCAGCCCGCAGCAAGGGCAGCTGTGAGCAGCAGACAGACAGCTGGACGGTGGGCCCTGAAGATGGGGGCGGAGGACCAGCCGGACCCCGTGCACTCCGTCCCCTTGCTGTGGGTCGAGCCGCATGGGCCCCCAGCAGTGTCCCGGCTGGCAGGTGACAAGGGCGCCGGGTGAGTCGCCAGGGAGGGGCCTGGTGGACGGAGGGGCCGGGAGCCGGCAGCTGCCCTGGTGTCCGTCTCGCTGGGTCTGGGATGTGGAGGTGCAAGGAACAGCAGGGGCTCCTAAGAGGGGCACTTGGGAGGAAAGGAGTGGGAAGAAAGGCAGGGCCACGCCCTTCGGAGGCACTGCCCAGGCACCGCCGTACGTGCAGCACGCCATCAGTTCAGGGCCGTCTGTGCTCAGGGCAGCCCTCTCGGCTCCCACACACCACCACCCGGTCCAGCGAACGTCCTCCCACCCCCGGCCCCGCTGGCAGCCGCAGAACAATGGATGACCGGGCCCCCCGTGTGCCCTGCGCCAGATGTTCCAGCCTCGGCAACACCTGGAAGAGTGGCGGGATGGGGAGCAGGTGACCTTCAAATGGGGCTGAGACACCTGGCTGCGGGCGGTGGGCATCCATCCACCCCGCGCCCCAAGCGCCTCCGTCCAGACACCTGCCTGCGCAGGAGCCGCAGCTGGCCACACCTGCCGCCAGGGGCGCTCCTGGCTGACGTCTGCTGGGGCACGACCGAGGCTGCTGCCTCACGTGGGACGCTTGGCTCGGCTAGGCTCCCCACGAGATCCTTCCCGGCCCCTCGCCCTGTGGGTCTGCAGCTGCGGAGCTTTCATCCATAGCCACTCGTCACTGAGCATCAGCTGTGCGTTCCAAAGAGCAGTGGGTATGTCAGGTTTTAGGAAAATCCTCATGGAAACAGGGCAGGGGCTCATTTCCTCTGTTTATCGGGGACAACACGTCCGCCTGGGTCTGTCCCACTCTCACCATCTCGTGGCCTCTACGAGGAGTCTGGGGAGGGGCCCGGATCTGCATCCTGGATCCTGACCTTGGAGCAATGACATTCACCTTGGCCTGAGGTTTGGAAGGTCATAGGGTGATGGGCTTACATCTTGTTGAAACTAACGCCTCCCCCTTTCAGCTGAGAAAGGTGCACCTTCTCATTCTTGGTGAGGCTTATTACTCAACAAGCCATGCTAGAGAAGTCCCTGAATTTTAGATCCCAGAATTAAGGGTGGTTGGGTATCCCCAGTGCTTTCCGGGACAGCCTGTTCTGTGATGTAACCCTGCAGGAGGCTAACGCATATAAGGGCTTGTCTATAAAATAACGAGTTTTTTTGGGTTTTTTATTAAATACAAAAGTACCCCCAGCCATGTGTTAACAGCAGTGGTGCTTTGGAGGGAACCGGGTCTGGACTCCAGGACCCATTCCCAGCTCAGGGGGTCCGTCACCCTGTAGGATGGGGTTGCAGCCCACTTCACTCACACAAAATGATGCGGGAGATGCCCGCTCTGGGGATCATGTAGGACTTGTGGTTCATATTCCTATAAGCCAAACACGAGGAGAAGGTGCCCCCCCACGGCCAGCAGGTCCCTGCCAGTTCTAGACACGAGATGCCGGGACCTCAGGGGCCATCCACAGCTCAGGGGAAAGATGGGAGAGTGGAGGGAGGTCTCACGTGTTGGGATGACATCGCTGGGTCCATGGCATATGCAGAGGAAGGTGCCTCCAGCCGAGACGAGAAAGGGGCTTTAATGACAGCAGTTTGGGCCTCTGGCCTTTTAGTTGGTGAAATCTTGGTGCTTTGTTTTGAGGTGAACTTATGGTCAGTAGATTTCAGCTGAAAGTCCCACCATCCAGGGAATGAAAAGTGAACTAAGGTGTCTGTCCTTGCATCCCAGGGGTCTGGCCCTCGGGTGGGGGGGCGTGGGGGGTGGGCGGGACGGCGACTCTGAAGAGGGTCTGGTCCCTCCAACTCCTCCTGTGCCCCTGAAGGCCCCTGCTCCCCTGAAGTAGCCTCCCTGCCTCAGACAGACAAACAGAAAACCTCACATCACATGAGCCTCCTCTCTGGCCACGGTCGGATCAGAGCCAAGTGATGTCCAAACAACAGGAGATGTGGCAGAGAGGAATGGGGTCCTGTCTTCCGTCCTCGAATCCTGCAGACACTTGACCAAAATCCTACAGAAAAAGTGAAAAGAACACCACTTAGGACATGCGTGCTTTGGATCCAAGCTGGTGCTCGAGACCACCTTCCAGCCCAGCATGTCCTGGACTGCGTTCCTGAGGGTCATGGTCACGGCCAGACCAGGTGTCCACCGCTGCACCTGTGCTGAGGTTGAGGCTGCAGTCCAGGACTTCACACTCCACTTTCTGGAGTTTCTGTGACCTGGAGGTGTGGCCTTGGTCACAGAAAGATTCTCCAAACGACAGCCCTGGAGTCTCACCTCCAGACAGGAGGTAGGCAGGGAGGAGGCAGTGGGGCAAATGTGGGGGTCTCTTCGGTCAGACAAGTTTACTGCAAGCTTGTCATTTAGAACCGAGCGTGTGCGCAAGTGCCCCAGACGGTGCTGGGGGCCCTGAGGCCACAGAGCCAGGACGTGGGTATAAATGCAAATGCGTCCCCCTCAGTGAATCAACCCGAAGGCACGCCATTCATTCGAGGAGGTATAGACTGTTCTTTTAAAGAGGGAAATTCTTAGAAAAGTGCTGCTTTACCCCATGTGCTTGGTGGAGATGCTGCAATTACAGTGACATCAACCATTGTCTCCAGAGGTGGTATTTCCTTGTCTGCACAGCTGTGATGCTAAAACCTCATATGAAGGTCCTGAGATTCAGCATCACTGAGCATGTGATGAACCCTGCAGAGGGCCCAGGACACAGAGGCTGACAGATAAATAAGAGCCACTGAAGGTCAGAGACCTTCCATGCCCACAGCCTCCCTCCGGTTCTGGGCACCACCTCTGGCCCTTCAAGGATGTGATCCAGCCCAGGTCCTGGTGTGGCTTCCAGCCCACTGACATCTGTCTGGTTTTCCTTTCCAGGGCCTGTCGTTTTTATGCAGAAGGATAATCGTGCATCCCAGCATCCTCCACCAGGGAATTTGTCACGGTCCCTCCCAGGTGCAAAGGATGTCCACCTGCTGACCATGGGCACAACCGCCTTTCCCTGAGAAGGAAGGGCCACCCAGTGGTCTGCGGGGTCATGGGGCCGCCCCTCCCCTCCGTGCCTGGAGCCAGCACGGCGTCGGCCGACATTGGGGGGGCAGGCAGGCTGTGAAAGATGAAACTCGGCGGTTGATTCGTGAATTGCTCCGTAAAACTGAACATAATGGAAGCAAAGTGTGCATACGTAAGTCTTGGCTTAGATGTATGATCGTTAAAGTTTGAGCTCCAGTTTTCCATGTAAGTTATTGCAAAAGTGACACATGTCGGGTAGGCAGTGCGGTCTTCTTTAGAATATCATGAAAAAGCCTAAAATGCATTTTGAAACATTCTTTCATGTTATCAGGCTCTCCATAGAAGAGGCACCAGGCACGTTGCCCCAGCTCCAGCCTTTCTCCAAATCCCCTAAGACCGAAGAGGCAGGACGTGGATGCCGAGAGAAAGCAAAACACATGATGTGTCTGAAGATAGAAAACACACAAACTCCTGACTGCAAATGCTCACGGCAGGGACCATCTGGGCAGCTGCTGCAGGGGTGCTGCTTGTGCTTACATGGTGGTGGGCTCCCACCATCCACATGGGGGCAGGCGCACTGTGGGGAGGGGTCCCCCGGGCACCGGGCTCCATGCCAGCCTCCATGGTTGGTTGCTGGGCTGAGGGTCAGGTATGGTGCGAGCACAGTCTTATGTCCCTGCGGAACAGTGACAGTGGCAGCCCCCATCTCCTGGTCCAGGTAGGGAGGCCTCCCCGTGGGGAGACAGAGAGGCTGCCCGTCTCTTGGCAGGAGATCGGGAAGGGAGGGTGGGAAGGTCTAGCCTGGAAGGAAGTGTCCGCTTTCCCGGGGCTGTCGGCAAGGGAGGTGGGTTGAGCCCTTCTGTGTTGGAAGAGCCATTTGAGCAGCATCAGAGGTCAGGATGGGGGAGTGCGCCACGGAGACCCTGCTCCCAGAGCCGCCAGCCCCTCACTCTAACCCCACAGGCATCCAGCTCTCCCACAATGGCCACCGGCCAGCAGACTCTGGACCTCCTGCTCGGTTCTCCCCCTCATTACCCCTCCTCCCCTCACTCACTCACTCAATCAGCAGCATCACATTTAAAACCTAGTGCCATATACCTGGATAAAGCTCTACTTCAAACAGGGGCATGCACCCCAGTGTTCATGGCAGCTCTATTTACAATAACCAAGACATGGAAGCAACCTAAGTGTCCATCGACCGTTAAATGGGTGAAGAAGATGTGGTACATGTATGCAATGGACTATTACTCAGCCATAAAAAAAGAATGAAATAATGCCATGTACAGCAACATGGATGCAACTAGAGATGATTGTGCTAAGTGAAGTAAGTCAGACAGACAAAAACAAATACTATATGATATCGCTTTCATGTGGAATCTAAAACATGGTACAAATGAACCTATCTATGAAACAGAAACAGAATCACAGACACACAGAACAGACCTGTAGGAAGTTGGGGTTAGTAGATGTAAGCTATTATATATAAAATGGGTAAACAACAAGGTCCTACGGTGTACCTCGGGGAACTATATTCAATATCCTATGATACACCAAAGTGGAAAAGAATATAAAAAAAGAATGCATCTATATGTATAACTGAGTCACTTTGCTGTACAGCAGTAATTAACACAACATTATAAATCAACTAGACTTCAATTAAAAAATAATTTAAAAAATAAATGTCAAAAATAAAACAAAAGAGGGAGGAAATTAAAAAACAAAAAACCTAGTGCTGGACCCTGGAAGGCAGACTTCTCAAAGACGGAGCCCTGCCCACCCGGCTCAGGTTCAGCTGCGTCTCCTTCAGTCACTTAGTTCATGCCAGGCCTGAGCTGGCCTTGGGAGACCCAAAGGTTAAGGAAAAATGGACTCTGTTTTTAACCAAGGAAATCATGGAATACAAACATGATTACATAGGATAAACGTCATGACAGATAGAACACGGAGAGTCACAGGCTGTGAAAAGGGAGGTGCCTGGAAATCCCAGACTGTTCCGTGTGAGACTTGGAGTGAAGTTCAACAGCGTTTCAGGGACAGAGCTGAGGACTTGCTAGGTGTGAAACTGTGAGCTTTACGAGACAGCAGGAGTCTAATCACGATGGAATGCCCTCTGCAGGGGGTGATGGCCCAGACAGCCTTGGGAGGAGGGTGAGTCCTGGGGGGAAGCCTGGAGGAGGGGGCTGCTGGGGACCCAGGGTCATAGTCCATGAGCAAGAGCTGACGGACGGGGCACAGGGAGAAAGGACTCACAGGTGAAGTCTGGGGTCCCAATTTGATGGGATGGGGGCAGGGATGAGGGGGTTGACTGAGAAACGTGGGCTCCAGAGAGAGGTTGGGAGCAGGGGACGTCCCTGGGACAAAGGCAGGCTGGAGGTGCGGTTCAGGACTGTGTTTAAAGCCATCCAAGTGGATGACATCTGTACAAGAGGCTCTGCTGTGGGGTGGACGTGCATCCTGTTCCCCGGGACAGTCTGGCTAAGCCCTGTCTGGGCACTACTCACCCGTGACCCTGTCTGGATGGAGATTACATCATCTCTAGGGGCCCAGTGCATCTTCTGGCAGCATCCCAAGGGGCATGATGGACGGGGCAGGGGGCATGGAAGGACACCCTTGCTGGGTGATGACGCAGCTGGGAGGTGTGTGCACAGCTGCTCTCCAGATGACAGCCTCCATTGCAGCCCAGCACTCGGGATCGGCGGGGTGGGGTGCACCCGTGCAGGCTGACGTGATCAGAGCACAGCGAGACCCCCGAGTCCCCATCAGGAGGGGAGCAAACCTCAGCTGAGCTGGTCCAGGGTCGGGTTAGGGCTCTTTGCCTGACTCCCCCTCCAGGAGCAGAGCCAGGATGGGGAGGGTTGCTGCTCAGAGGCATGAAGCCGATGAGGGGCGTCACCAGGACAGAGCAGCCCTGGGTGTCTCTGCAAGTCGACTTGACCCTCAGGAGTCCCAGGCCCTCAGGACACTCCTGGCTTCTCCCCTGCAGCAGAAAGGCAACTACACTTTACAGCCTGTGCTATTCAGTAGGTCTTTGTTGGTTATCTATTTATATACAGTAGTGTGTATCGGTTCATCCCAAACTCCTAATTTATACCCCTTCCCTTTGGTAACCATAAGTTTGTTTTCTAGGTCTGTGAGTCTTCTTTTTTCTTTTTAATTCCATGTTTAAGTGATATCATATGGTATTTGTCTTTCTCTGTCTGACTTACTTCACTTAGTATGATAATCTCTAGGTCCATCCATGTTCTGCAAATGGCATTATTTCATTCTTTTTTATGGCTGAGTAGTATTCCATTGTATATATATGCACCATGTCTTCTTTATCTATTCCTCTGTTGATGGACATTTAGGTTGCTTCCATGTCTTAGCTATTGTGAATAGAGCTGCCATGAACATTGGGGTGCATGTATCTTTTCAAATTGTGGTTTTCTTCAGATATATGCCCAGGAGTGGGATTGCTGGATCACATGGTAGCTCTATTTTTAGTTTTTTAAGGAGCCTCCATACCGTTTTCCTTAGTGGCTGCACCCGTTTACTTTCCACGGTCACTGTCCTTATTGTCATTCTCATCGTGTCTTAGCATCTCCTGCAGGGACACTGGTCCCTCCTTCACAGGCTCCACATTTTACCAGACGCTTCATATGTGTTACTTCATTCGCGCTCCCAGGGACGCCAGAAGGTCCGTGCAATTAGGACCTTTGCACAGATGAGAAAACTGAGGTTCTGAATGTGAGCTGTTAATGGTGTCGCTCAGGTTCATGGGACTAGCGAGAAGGCCATCAGGGATTCTCTCAGGCCGCTCCAGCCCCGTGCCAGTTTCCTTCTCTAGAGGTCCCTGTTCCGTCTGTTCTGTGTGAACCACATAGCAGGGGTTCCAGGAGGGGCTCAACACTGGCCACTGGACAGCCCCAGGGGAAGCAGGCAGAGCTCATCTGGCCCTCAGCGGCCCTGCATGGCCCCCTCCAAGGCGGCATCCTCCCCACCAGCCGAGGGCCTGGCCTTGGCTGGACGAGGGAGGATCCGGCATGTCTGATACTTGCTTCTCTGACCCCCACGGAGTGGTCTGCATGCCAGGCCTCGTGAGAAGGACCCTCATCCTGACTGCCTTGAGACATGGACATTGTCCCTGCCGGTTCTGAGTGGACCCGGCTGCTGAACCCCCAGGACGGCTGGCTTTAGAGGTCACGGTCTCTGTCCAGAGCTGAGCAAAAGTGATGGACACACCTGGGGCTTTATCTAATGGTGCCCAGTGCTGGCCAAGCCGGGTACCACTTCACTTGATGCCCCATGCGGTTTAACTTAACAACCTGTCTGCTTGTTTCAGTGAAGTTGAAGAAGGGCAGGCTGGTCGGCACAGAGCCGGAGACATTCGGGGTCCATAGTGTCTCTCTCCCATTCTAGGACTTTTCTGTGTGTCACCGTAATGAGGTCCAGATACCCCTGGCTTGTGGACATTGTCATGAAGGTCACTTCCCTCCTGAGAACACGCTGGACAACCCCGGGTGAAGAGAGGATGGTGAGGGGACCAGCCTTTGCCTGGAGAAGCATCAGCCTCCCTCAAAACGTCCAGAATTACAGATCCCAATGATAATGATAAAAAGTGTTTTCCATCTGGAAGGTCTCAACTCCATTAAAACATTTTTGAAAAGCTATAAAAAAAAAAAAAAAAAGAACCTTGAGGAAAACCGACTGCCTTTCCCCTGCCCTGAGCGGCCGTGGAGATTCCTCAGGGGGGAGCACCCGGGGTCCCAGCCCACGGCCAGGCCGACCTCCTCTGCCAGCTCGTTCATCATGCCTGTTACTGTAATTTTAATGAATGTTTATCTTATTTTCCTTGTGTGATCCAATTACCTTTGTTTTCTTAGCCAGCATCGGGGACCTCTTGGTTTCCAGAATTCTGCCAGCCCGTCCACTGTGGAGAGGAACAATCCAATTCATTATCATTAAGCACCGACTTTTAATACCACTTTTGGGGAAAATCAGTGAAAGAGGAGCTGCCCTGCCCAGCCTTCGCGCAGCACTGGGGGACGATCTGTTCCGAGCACCTGCGCTGCCCGAGCTGCCGTCCTCGGGGCCCTAATGACATTCCGAGCTGCCAGCTCATTACCAACCCTGGCGTCTGGCAGCCCCGCTTGGCAGGGGAGAAACTGAAAGTTAAATTGGAAGGCTGTGAAAGTGTGCAGTGTTGCAGGGAATTTAGGTGGTCTGTTACCCAGGCTACCAAGCTTGGTCAGAGGGCCTGGCAGGGAGAAATGGTCCGTGTGCACTTGTGCACATGTGTGTGCATGTGAGTGCGTGCACATGTGTGTGTGCACCTCATAACAGGCAGCCACGTGGCTCTGATGAGCCCCTCATGCTCTGTAACCTACACGGGGTGGACCGTGGTCACCAGCAGGGATGCCAGGAGGACAGATGAGGGCGACCACTGTAAACCTGTCTCCTCTTTCTCTCGGGAACAAGTGCTCAGAGCTGGCCTGGGAGCCATGCTTGGCACTACTTATCCTGTTATTCTCCATCCCGTCTCTGCCCCTTTGCATCGTGCTGGGAACGAGGTGCCCTCACGAGGTTCCCGTGGAGACGTGGTCGGTTTCCCCCAGGAGGGATGGAGTGAGGTGCGCAGGATGGGACGGATCCAGTGGGCAGCTGTAAGTACTGCTTAGAGACCATCGAGCTGAACAGGAGTCCTTAGGGCTTTGAGAGGACACGATCAAGAATGACCTGAGGCCTGGATGGAGGGACATAGAAATGGGGAAAAAATAACCTCTAAATGCCAAGTAACCTGGTTCAAGCAGAAGAAGTAACAGAAGCACGATGAAGCTGTGTGGGTCATCAAACTGCACAAACATTTCTGGCACCAAGTCCGCAGGTAATGGCTAACCCAGGGGATTCAGTTGGGCACAACCTAGATGAATTAGGATGCAGGAGACAACCAGAAAGAGAGGGCTCATCTAGAAATGTCTGGTTTGAGGATAGCCTGGCATTCGAGGTTCATGGAGCAAATGTGCAAACATGAAGGCTTTCACTAGGTAAGAGATGTGAGATTATGGAATGTTCCTGAACAATCAGCCATTTGGAAAGAAGCTGCCCTCCTCAATGCTGGCACATGCAACAACTTCACTGACAATGTGTGTGTTTTGAAGGCAAATCCATGAGGACATCAGCAAGGTGACTGCCGACCCAGACCGTGTCACAGGACTTGTGGTCCAGTGGGCTTATCTTGGGCACTTCTGTCTGTGTGCATTTGGGGAACAAAGCTATTTCACAAATCAGATCTGCTGTTGTGGATGAATCCTGCACCACATTCAGAGATTCCTGTCAGAGCTCTAAGTGGACCACTTACTCTGGCGCAAGAATCAGCCTCAGTTTCCTGAAATGTCTCTGAAATACATGACAATAAAGCAGATGCTACACCTGAAAGCATTCCTTAAACTCAAAAGCACTAAACAAATGCAAGGACATTTTTTTGCATATTCATTACATATTTTTATTATGAAGTTGAAAATAAGCGCTGAAGTGACTTAGAGCAAATAGGTACCCAGAGGCATTGATGTGTAGACAGATCCCTGGGGGCTTGTTGAAATGTGGATTCTGATTCAGTGGGTGCAGGCGGGGTGCAGCCTGAGGTTAGGCAGCTCTAACAAGCTCCCAGGAGAACCTGGTGTTGGTGGTCCTGGACCACATTTTGAGCTGCAAAGGTTTGGAGAGCCAGCCTGGAAGCCTGCCACCAGTTCCTCCAGCCTCCTGTTGTGGGGCTGCAGAACGTGGGCTTTCCAGGAGGGCTCCACTGGTTGAACCATTCAGCACAGCTGGTGCCATGCCCAACAAATACCAGCTGTGGTGGGGAAACTGGGTTTCCTTTACTCAGTCACTGGGTGGTGCTGGATAGACATTAACATCTTGATCTTGGCAAAAATATTGCTTATTTCATAAACCTAAATAACTATTTTGTTTTGAATAGTATATGTAAATTGAGGCTTAATTTCCAATGACCTGAAACGTATTATTTGACATTAAAATTTTAGAGAAATAAACTGTTGTATTTTATTCACACTGTTTTTAAAGCATTCTTTATACTTAATTAATTTTCCAAAAGCTGTATGTATAATGACTTCACATGTAAAATACATCACTTACTCACAGCCTAAAATAAGCTATCACTCTAGGTTATTTGGTTTCTCTATTCACAACTATTAAATATCCCTGTGTCAGATTTACGATTTCTCTAGATGTGATTGTTCTTCTCTTTTAAAATGACAGTTTCAACTTGAAGTCATTTCCCTTTTTTAAGCTATCTTCTATATATGTTTTACAGTTATACATACTTAACAGAGAAAAGTTGGAGATTTAAGGGCAGGGAAGAATGAGTTTGACTGAGATCCTTTTGCTTATTTATTTTTGGCTGCGTTGGGTCTTCGTTGCTGCATGCAGACTTTCTCTAGTTGCAGTGAGTGGGGGTCACTCTTCAGTGCGGTGCACGGGCTTCTCATTGCAGTGTCCTCTCCTGCTGTGGAGCACAGGCTCTAGGTGTGTGAGCTTCAGTATTTGTGGCTCGCGGGCTCTAGAGCGCAGGCTCAGTAGTTGTGGTGCACAAGCTTAGTTGCTCCGTGGCATGTGGGATGCTCCCAGACCAGAGCTCAAACCCATGTCCCCTGCATTGACAGGTGGATTCTTAACCACTGCGCCACCAGGGAAGTCCTGATCCTTTTATATGAATTTTAAACACTGGTTCTCAACCCTCGCTGCATAGATAGAATACTCGGGAAACTTCCAAAACTACCAACGCTTTGTCTCACACAAAGACTGACCAAATTAGCCTGGAATGAGGTCCCACAATGGTATTTCTTGCAATTCCTAATGGGATCCAGAATTTAGACCCATGGCTACAGCAGAATTCTCTAATGTGCTCTTATGTTTTCCTCCACTTGTGTGTGATGTATGTATGTGTGTATCATGGATGTCAGAGAACTACCCATGAGTCCACTTCTCTGGCTCTTCTTGGGACAATCATAATGGTCTAGGTGCACTGGAGCCACGTTCCATTCTCAGATTCTATAGATGCAGCATGTGCATTAAATCTGTCTACTTGGGACTTCCCTGGTGACACAGTGGTTAAGAATCTGCCTGCCATCGCAGGGGACATGGGTTCGATCCCTGGTCGGGGAAGATCCCACATGCCATGGAGCAACTAAGCCCCTGTGCTGCAACTAAGCCCGTGGCTGCAACTACTGAACCTGCGCTCTGAAGCCTGTGAGCCACAACTACTGAAGTCTGCATGCTTAGAGCCCATGATCTGCAAAAAGAGAAGCCACCACAGTGAGAAGCCCATGCACTGCAACAAGAGTAGCCCCTGCTCGCCACAACTAGGGAAAGCCTGCGTGCAGCAACAAAGACCCAATGCAGCCAAAAATAAATAAATTCCTTAAAAAAAAAAAAAACCTTAAAAAAAAATCTGTCTACGCTCCGTAGGCATTTGGTTTAATACTTTTTAAAAAGCCAGTATATTGTATTGCTATCTTTAAAGGGCTTAGAGCATAAGGAGAAACATTCTATCAGCAGTAAGGATTCTTCCCCTCAGGGATTTGTTCTATCACAAGTGCCCAAGGCAAGTCAGCTCAGTTACCCCTCGTCATCCATGGGGTAGTGGCTCCAGGACACCCCCTCCAGATAGCAAAATCCATGAATGCTCATGTCTCTTATATACAATGACATCAGACTTGCACATAAAATACACACAGCCCTGCAGCAACATAGGTGGACCTAGAGATGATCATACTAAGTGAAGTAATCCAGACAGAGAAAGACAAATGCCATATGATATCACTTATATGTGGAATCTAAAATATGGCACAGATGAATTTATCCACAAAACAGAAACAGACTCACAGACATAGAGAACAGACTTGTGGTTGCCAAGGGGGAGGGGTTTGGGGGAGGGTTGGAGTGGGAGTTTGGGGTCAGTAGAAGCAAACTATTACATATAGAATGGATGGACAACCAGGTCCTACTGTATAGCATAGGGAACTATATTCAATGACCTGGGATAAACCATAATGGAAAAGAATATGGAAAAGTATTGTATGTATAACTGAGTCACTTTGCTGTACAGCAGAAATTAACACAGCATTGTAAATCAACTACACTTTAATAAAATTAAAAAAATAAAAATATGCACATCTTCCTGTGTACTGTAAATCGGCTCTAGATTACTAATAATACCTAATACAATGTAAATGCTATATAGATTGTTGCTGGTGTGAAACAAATTCACGTTTCACCTTTTATCACTTTCTGGATTTTTAAAACTATATTTGATCCCCAGTTGGTTGAATTCAAGGATGTGGAACCTACGATCCCAGTGGGCTGAATATATATACACATACATGCATATATATATACACAATATATATATTTATGTGACATGCACATGGCTGGTACAAATATTAATTGAATAAATAAATGTTTTCAACAAGTTTTGACTAATTTCAATGGTTGGACATCTTACCTTTTACTTTAAAATTTATAGATGGTTTGTAATTGCTTCTCCATATCTTGAAATGCGTATTAATAAAAGCAATTCTGCTAGCTACTCCCTTTAAACAATTTATTATGGTGGTTACTACAGAAAGATAAAAATGAATATAATATTGGCACCCTGCAGCCTAATTTATACAAGATTGTGGGAAAACAAAGGTAAACACAAAGGAAGTTCAATCAGAAACTATAAACAGCAAGGTTCTATTGTGTAGCACAGGGAGCTATTGATATAGTCAATACCCTGTGACAAACCATAATGGAAAAGGGTATGAAAAAGAATATATGTATATATGTTTAACTGAGTCACTTTGCTATACAGAACAAACTAATACAACATTATAAACCAACTATACTTCAATAAATATTTTTAAAGTTAAAAACATTTTTTTAAAGAAATGAGAAAATATTGAAATAACATTAACTATGCAAAAATGTCAAGAGCTCTCACAAAGTAGTATACAATCAATGGCCAAATTGATGGGCCAGACATCAAACACCACTTCCCTGATCATTGTAGCCCCCAAAGCAAAGAAATCAGGTGTCTGGATTTTGATACCCAGCTCTGCATCCCCTGAATGTAGAGCGGAGAGATGAGCTCAGTGGGAAGAGTCATGTGTCCTTTTACTCTTTTGGTTCCATTTATTGTTGTTCTTGTTGTTGATGCTGTTGTTTAATATGCTACATCCTTAATCTGTTGCTCCGGCTGGAATGCATTTTTATCTGTTAAGGTTTTACGCGTCACTTGCTCGCCTGTGGTCCTCACGTCCGGCTTGTGTTCTTGGGGAGAGTGAGCTGCCCTGGCCAGGGTCTCCTGCAAACCAAGGGTCTCTGCACATTTCATCTCTAACCAACCTCTCACTCCAGAGCTCAAATCCTGGGCCCAATAAAGTTCCCAACCCTTGTAGACACTTGCAATAGACCAAGTCCCTGAGGGAGAAGAATCTTTACTGCTGATCGAATTTTCCTCCTTATTCTCTAAGCCCTTTAAAGATAACAACGCGATATTCTGGCATTTTGTTAATTAAACCAAATGCTTGTGGAGAGGAGACCCATTTGATGAACACACGGCATCTACAGAATTTGAGAATCAAGTTTGTCAGTCTGCTGACTCCAGTGCCCCCGGGCTGTTACGATTGCCCCAGGAAGAGTCCGGGCAGGGGATCTGATGGTAGTTCCCTGACATAATATCCTATGGGTTCTGTTCCTCTGAGGAACCCTGGCTCATTCAGGTTGGGGAGAGACAGGAAATGACAGTGAAGTGAAATGACTGCTCAGGTAGAGAAGGACTGGAGAGGCAGGGAGCTCGGGCCAGAGGGGCCACAGGTCAGGAGGAGAGTTTACAGAAGGCCAAGCTCCTGGGAGAAGTGGTGTCTCGGGTGAGACCAGAAGAATCAGGAAGTAGCCAGAAGGATGTCAGGTGGGTGGCGTTAGTGAGGATCAACCAGACAAAGCCACGTGGACTGAAGTCGTCAGGGTGGCTTGAAGGGGGAGGAGGCTGTCAGCCCAGTGGTGCACTGGCTCCTAAACCACGTCACAGCATTTAACTTGGACCCTGAGGACGAAGGTGCCCTTGATATGGGAAGGGTCTGATCAGATGTGCCGTTTAAAGCAGCTGCTCTGACCACGGCGAGGAGAAAGTCCTCATCGCAGTCCTGGTGGGAGGCTGGGTTGGGTCCTGCTGCCGGAGGCCGATGCTGGAGGAGTGGGGTTATAAGGGGTCGGGGTGGCACTGAGATGAGCATAGCAGGCTCTGTCCTAGGTGACAGTGGCTTAAAACAACACCCATTTATCATCTCATCATTTCTGTAGGTCGTACATACAAGCTTGGTTAAGCCTAATTCTCTAATTCAGGACCACCAGGCTGCCATCCAGGTGTTGACAGGGGTGCAGGCTCACCAGACTCTCAACTGGTGAAGGAAGTGCTCCCAAGCTCAGTGGAGTTGTCTGAAGACTCAGCTCCCTGCACTCATAACCCTGAAGTTTCTGTGCTAGCTCTTATCTGGGAACAGCTCTCAGCTCCAGGGGACCCGGTGTCTCTGTCCTGTGGCACTCTCACAGCCACAGGGAGCCCCTCTCACCTCAGTGTGCTAAGAGGGAGCCTTATGTAATGTGACCTAATCACAGGAGTGACACCTGCCATCCTTGTCACACTTGATTGGTCAGAAGCAATCGAGGTTTGCACCCACACTCAAGGGAGGGGACCACACAAGGGCACGACCCACTGGGGGTCACCCGAGAGTGCGTCTGCCACAATGTCATTAGGGAAGCATTGTCAAGGCTAGAATATCACAGACCTCAAGGCACTAGGGTGGATTTCAGCTCCATCTCATGTCAACTTCTCTGTTTGAGACTCAAGGGAGGTGCCGGTGGAAGGGTTGTTGTCTGGCGGGAGACCTGGTCTTCTCCCTGGCTCTGCCCAGACACAGCAGTGAGCACAGAAACCAAGCCGAGGTGGGAATACTGGGGCTCAGGCACACTGACAATGCCTCCGGTGACCTTATAATTTATCATAAAAACAGATACTTTTGAGAGTAAGACAGAACACGCGTAACAATAATTCCAGGACAACACGTACAAACCAGAGCTCTCCTGATCAGATGAGGGCGAATGCCAGCCCTGGTAATATTCACCCATCAGTACGGCTCCTAAAGTTCTAGAAGCTTTGGGAAGACAGATGAGGTGGCTCGGTGGTCTAGCACATCCCAGACAATCAGACTCAGCTTCAAGTCTGGGGCCAGTTCTTAACTTTCACACAACCTTGAATAAATAATAGTCTCCTGGGCTTCCCTGGTGGCGCAGTGGTTGAGAGTCCGCCTGCCGATGCAGGGGACATGGGTTCGTGCCCCGGTCCGGGAGGATCCCACATGCCGCGGAGCGGCCGGGCCCGTGAGCCATGGCCGCTGAGCCTGCGTGTCCGGAGCCTGTGCTCCGCAACGGGAGAGGCCACGGCAGTGAGAGGCCCGCGTACCGCAAAAATAAATAAATAAATAAATGTCTCCTAAGTGTAAACGAGAATAACTGAACTTCTTTATTAAATTTTTGATGAGATGAACTGAAATAATAGATGTAAAATTCTTAGCAAATAATTCATTAGAATGTAGAAGGCACTAATGAATGGTAAGCATCGTTAATTGACATTACACAGTGAGATGTGATTGTGTATCGTGGAGACTGTGAAAACAGGGCACACATGTGAAGCCAGCCACCTCAGCTGGAGGTAAAAATATGTCTGTGAGAATGGAAATGGATCTGCAGAGAAAGTTGGACACAAATTTTGCGTGGTGCCTCAAAAAGAGGACGGTGTAGAATCACGTGAAATGCTCCACAAGCAGACAATCAGAAAGAAAAGATGCATATGAATATGTGTGTGTGGCATCTCTAAGCTTCCCGATTTGTCTCCAGTCAGATTTCCAATAGATATTCTGGCCTCTGTGCTCAAACCATGAGTCCAGGCCACGGTTAAAGCATAATGTGTAATCTTGGGTGACTGTTGGGTTGACTGGGTCGGGGTCAGGCTGTGAAGCACTTGGATGAAATTCCAGGACATGAGGTGGCCTGGGTGAGTGGTGAAAGGTCACTGACAGATACGAAAAAGGAGAAGAATGAGTCACACGTGTGTGTTTACAAAGCGATCTCCTGGGAGGGTGGACGGGGAGAGGAGAACACGCAGCAGAGATGAGGAGGGGGTCCCATGGGTCGAGATGCAGAAGGACCAGGACAGGGGCTCTGCCAGGCCCTTGCCAGCAGCGTGACCACTACTGCCGCTTTCACAGTCTAAGCGAAGCCCTTTTCTTATGAAAAACCAGCCCGTATCAACTTCATGAAATCTTGCTCTAACAGTATATACTGGTGATTTTCAGAAAACTTCCCAAGCACATTCTGCCATAATCTCCCACATAGTACAGGAGGGAATTCCATGCCACTCAAATACTTCTAAGATTGCATTCCTACCTGGAAGCTATTCCTGTGTGTTTGTAATATTATGGCTTTTGATTGATCACAGCCCTGTCTGCTAGAACCTCTAAGGAATGTGAAAGCCAAAGGCAAGCTGCCTTAGGTGTCCCGCGGGGTTCAACGTCCCCTCTTGTTCTCCTTCATGCATTAGCGGAAGAGGAGATTGTTGGTCATTATACATTCCTCATCCCACTGACGGTCCCTTAGTACACTGTATAAAAATCTTTACTGCAATAAAGAAAATGCACGTATCACTGGCTGTGTGTCTTGGTGCCTCTCCTACAAGTCCATCCCTGGGGCCCTATAATTGCTTTAGCCAACCATTAACCCAGGCCAGGAACTAATAGAGAGTATAATATTGTTTAAATAATGCACTTACTTTGAATATACAACTATGGAGTGTGGGTGGAGAATCGTGAGTGGGATATAATTCAGCCCAGATCTTCAGCAAGAGGGTTAGGCTTCTTACTGAGTTTCTTCACTATTCCCCTTCCAGAGAGCTCTGGAAATTATAGATCCACTTTCTCAGTCCTCATCTCAAATAAGACTGTGTCTGTACCTGGACAAGGCCGGGAAATTGCGAACTCCGGTCACTTCTCTTGTCTCATACAGCTGCCATCCTATTGACGAGCCAGTGACCTGCATCAGTGACTAATAAATTGGGCTGAAGGATCACTGGGTTGCCGTTGCTACAGAAGAAAGATGTTGGCCTTTGTCGAGCAGCCACTTTGAGTCTCATTTATTAGATATTTATTGAGGGTCTCTTCGTGGCCCGACACCACGGGATTATAAAGATGCATAAACTGGAGACTTGAGCCTTGAGTATTTATGATCTCATCTGGGTGGAAGGATAAAGCATCCTAAGAACAGCATAAGGTGGAAACCTGTAACCAGTTCAATACCCAGCTTGGTGACCTCTCCCCAGAGACCGCGGAGCCCAGGCTTGAAGGACAGGCCTCGTGTTGGCAAATCAGTGGGGAGGAAGCCCCTGTATGACCCAGATTAGAGAAATTTGCACAAGAGACACAGACCTGGGCAGGGGCCAGGCAGCTCCAAGGAGTCAGCGCTGCTGGAGGCTCAGGGGGGCGGGGAGAGGCATCCAGGGACTGCTCCACGGAGGCCTCCCGAGGGGCGGGGGTCCACTCCCCCACCTCTGGGGAAAGGGGGTCAGGTACAGTGCGCACAGGAGGAAAACTCCATGCTCAGAGCTTCGCTTTAGGGGGATCCCTAGGCCACTCCTGGGAAATGCGTCAGAGGCGGTAGCAGAAGCCAGGTGGATTTAGACCCTGGAAGAGTCCAGACGGGGGTGGGGAGAGCAAAGTCATTGAGCGTCTCCCGTGTCAACTCATCTGTTCTCACACTGACTTTGAATTGGGGATTTTTATCCTCCTTCCTGCCAATAAGAACGCTGAGTGCAGAGGGTAAAATGCCATCAGCCCAGATGAGATTGTAAGTATAAGGGGGAGTTTGAACCAACATAGCACAGCCTAATGGGGGTCCAGGGATGGAGATGTTGCAGAGGCCAAGGGCAGTGCGAGGCCCCTGAGCCTCCTGGGTACAGGGCCTGGGGACCTGCAGCAGAAGGAAAAGCTGTGCCTCTCCCCCCGCGCCCCCAGGGCAGCAGCTGGTCAGATGGTGAAGATGGATGGGGAGGGCCCAGTGAGAGGGGCTGGGGGCATGGGTCGACTTTGCCAAATTTATGGAAGTCCTACCCTGGGCTTCCACAGAGAGTCCAGAGGGGCGGGCCTGGGGAGGACGCCATGGGTTCACATGGGTCGGAGCTGAAGGCCAGCTGACTCACACCAGGGCAGACAGTTAACCCGGGGACACCATAGCCGCAGGAAGGCAGGGAGCCGGGTCACGGCTATGCTAAGCCCCGTGAACGAAGAGGCTGTCGAGAGTCAGCCTCTGATGCGTTACCTTAGGCCGCAAGGAGTCCCAGCTCAACCCTGGCCGCCATGCAGGGCCCCCCAAAGTATGTGGTGGCCACAGGCCTGCCAGCAACAGGAGGGTAGGTCTTTGCCTCTCTATAGGCTTATTTTAGAGTTTTGTTTAAGAACCAAGGCGCTGGAGGAACAGGAACGTGTCCTGTCTGAGGGTCACGGGCACCGAACAGATCGACGGCAAAGACAAGACGACTATTGGGCCTTGAACTCGAGAACAAAGCTGCTTCCCTCCTCTCCCCACTCGGCTTTACGAGTGTGCACAGATTTCAATCCCCCAACTTCCCTGCTGGCTCAAAATAATGGAAAGAAAATAATTAGCAGCTGTCTTAGCAGTGGGGAGCAAACCACACAGAGCTGTGCTCCTGGTGACGATTTCTGCCTGGTGGCCTTAAAAGCGAAAATCAACTCCAAAGTTATTTTGAGCATCTAAATAAATATTCTTAGCTTCTCAAAGTTGTTGCTGCAGCCCTGTGTTAGAAGTGGCGTTCCTGCCCTTGCCTAACATCTAGCCTTGTGTATGGAAATCTTCAGGCTGAGATTTGAGGAATTCACACAAATGCACCATGTGTCACTCGTGTGGGTGGGTTACAGAGGCAGCTCGCAGGAAAGCCGCTCACACCGCAGGGGCTTGGGTCTGGTGCCCTTGCCGTCTTCTCCTGATTACGGCAAACTTCAGAGCTGGAAAGATGATGCAAAATCTATAAATGGATTGCTAAACTAAACACCAATTACTGTATTTCCAATGATACAGGGTGTAGACAGACAGGGCTGTGTGTGTGTGTGTGTGCGTGCTCACGTGTGTGTTTACTTGACATGGACCCCAGAAGGAATGAGTCATTTGTCCCAGGGTTGTCTAGCCCACTGATGCAGGTTGAATCTACATTCAAGGTCCACGTTTTAATCCTTTTCCTGAATGTTTGCTCAGAGTTTATTAGTCAAGAGTTCTCCAGAGGAACAGACCAATAGGATGGATAGATGGATTGATTAATTGACTGATTGATAAAAGATAGAAAATTCAGACCAAACAATGATAACTAGAAAAATCACATTTCAGGCATAGACCACCCATGTTGGCCATTTGGATTAAATTAACTGGGAATATAATCATCCACCAGTCTGCAAAGATGACCCCTCTTCTGCAAAGTTCTTCTCTGGGGCTGGGACTTGGAAAAAAAGGAATAAATATATTAAGCACTTCTTTGGGTGGCTGGAGAATTTGCAGGATAATGTCTATAATGAACTCTAAGCTTCTCAAAAAAGAATCCTTGCAAAATCACACGGGGAGGCCCATTATAACAGTGCCCTCAGGAGTAGCCAGGCCAGGTGAGTGTTGTGTGGTGTGATAATGACATCCTGGTGGTCTGTGGAGAGACAGACCCCCATGGACACAGCACAAGCATCCTGTCTGCCTCATGGAAGCCCAGGAAGGTCACTTGGCACCTGACTGAGTGTCATGCTCTTTTCGTTCCAGCACCTGTGTCGTGGGCTTTGTGTGCAGGTGTCCCTAAAGCTTCCTTCCTTTGTTTAACAAACTCTTGGTGGCCTCCTCCTTTGTGGAAGGTGATGAATAAAATTGCCCTTGCCTTCAGTTCATTTATAACATCTGAAGGTAACGCTCCTATTTAAACACAAACACACAAATAAGCCAATGACAAGAAGAGACTCCTGCAAGTTCTATGACTTCTGTTGTTTGTCCCTGGAAATGAGATGCACAGTTCCCAAGAGTGGGTGTTTCCCGAGAGCCACGTCCTCAAACGGTTTTCACTCTGAGGCAGGAAGGTGACTAAAGGCTTTGCAATAAACATGTGCTTCAACTACCTGGCTGTGAACCCTGCCTCAGTTTCCCCATCTGTGAAGCGGACAGGCCCTGGTGTGTGCCCATAGCCCCTGTCCGTTTCTCTCATGGATGGCGGGTGGGAGGATGGGCAAGGGAAGCTGGACCACCTCCCAGGCTGACCCGACTCAGACGCCCCTCCATCCACGAACCTGAGGACCACTGCCCTTTGGTGACAGGCTCAACATCTTTCTTTCAAACTTCACTGAACTCAGAGAGACCCATGCTTCACACCCATTCCGAAGGATTTGTGGAGCAAGCATGCAAATCATGGCCAGGTCGGTGGGTCGCTCCCTGGGACTCTGCTGCCATTTCCCAGCGCTGCCGACACACGGCTCAGGTCTCCGGAAATGATGGCCATAAAATATGCAGAAAGAAGCCCAGAATAGCTCACTGCTGCCAAACTTCAGCAGTTACCCGAAAACCCTGTAGGTGCCTTAACCTCCTAGATGTTATCTTCAATGTGCAACACATTGTCTGTAATTTAAATAAACCTGTGTAAACCCACATCTTTGTTTAAATCCTGTACCACCTGATAGATCCAGGCAGGATGAAAATGAACTTGAGCTGCTGCTTTTTTTTTTTTTTTGCCTGCAAGCATCCTCCAAACCTTTCCTCACTATGCAAGGCAGTCATTTAGCTGCCACTCACTAATTAGCCGTGCTTCGGGGGAAGGTTGAACGTTACCGTATTTCTTCCCTCCCCAGGCCTCCTCCCCTCAGTAATAATTAAAAACCAAGGGCCAGAGAGTTAAATCATTTTGCAGAGATCATGGTCCTTAGTTTCCCTGGAAATGCCAAGAGTGCATAAGGTGCGATTCTTCAAAGCACCTCTGGAAAGTTTGCAAGCTCAGGATGTGGCTTGGAGAATTTAAATGAGTTCTGTATTCAAATGACCAAGTAAGAGGAATTTATGTAAGTCGGGGGAAAACGCAGCGGTCACAGTTGTCATAAAAATCTTAACTATGCTTCACGTGTGTCACTTAAGGAAGGACAAAAAACTATTTTTCTTGATATTCAAGTGGCTAATCATTTAATTTTTCTAGATCACAACCTGTATAACTTTTAATAAGGTGCTACAGATGAAAATTAGAAAATTAAGCTGGATCTATGACCACCTCGGCCATTTTATCTTGTGGTGTGGATTTTTAGAATGTTTTCCCGGACCAAATCTTAACATTTCACTCTCAGAAATAATCAATCAGGAAGTACACTTTCTGCAGAATAAATTGTATCTTGCATGTGGTTCTCAAAACTGACACTTATCAGAGGTGTCTATAAAGTTTGGAAACTAAACTATAATACTTGGCTCTAAGCGTGAAGAATATATAATATCCCATGTATAGTTTCCTGGTAAATAGCTTGACTTTGTACGTGCAAGTCAAGAGCAAAGGAACAGGTGCTGAAACATGTAAATGTGCCTCGGAGTCAAGCAGCATTGTGCTTCCACTACAGAAGCCTCTCTAAGTGGGGTCCCTGCTCCGGCAGCATCAGACTCATGGTGAACTTGGGGGAGATGCAAATCCTCGGCCACACCTGAGGCTTCTAGACTCTGAAGACAGAGGCTGCTGCCCAGCGCTCTGGGTTTAACAAGCTCACGGGCAGTGCTGATACAGCGGAAGCCTGTGACCCTGCCTCGTAGCAAACAGGAGCCATGCCCACTGTCGTGTTCTCCTGATTAACGAGAAACTGGCGATCAAGGACATCGACAGACCCTGAAAATCGGATCTTATCCTCTGGCCATGAACAGAGTGAGATAGTTTGCTGGAATATATTTTTCTAGAGTTTTCCGTTACATAATTGCATCACTTTTTCTATCCTTGCAGAATTAAGAAGCAGTCATTTTAAAGTTAAAAATGTGTATACGTCAATCTCAAATACACACTACTATATTTAAAATAGATAACTGACAAGGGCCTACTCTATAGCACAAGGACGCTGCTCAATATTCTGTAACAAACAACCTAAGTGGGAAAAGAATTTGAAAAAGAATAGGTACATGTGTATGTGTAACTGAATCCCTTTGCTGTACACCTGAAACAAACACAACATTGTTAATCAACTCTACTCCAATATAAAATAAAAATTAAAAACAAAATCAAGTCAAAAATGAATTGATCCCCTACTAGGAATATAAAGACCCCCATTTTATCTTTATTCATCTTATCCTAAGTGAACATTTTTATATTATTATTATTTTTTTATTATTATTTATCTTGTAATATAGGTAAATTCTTGGAACTCTCAAATATCCCATGCTTGTAGATGCAATAACTTCTTTAACTTGTATCAAATTCTAGGAAATGCTTCTCTTCTGGAAACAAGCAACGAGCAGCATTTTCCAGAGAGGACCCCAGGGCGGTGTGGCCAGGTGGTCTCCCCACCGCAAGCCCGGGGTCGCTGCCCCAGAGAACACCGACCCCTTCTCCTGCCCCCAGGCTCCCCTGGGCACTTGTCTTCTCTTGGGTGACGTCTCTACCTGCAAACTGACCAGCTCTTCTCCCCAGACTAAGACAGGTGTAACCCTGGGCGAATGTCCATCTACTCACTCTGTAGACTGACTTGTGCCAGACCCTTGCTAATTGCTTATGGCTGGGAACCGAAGCTCTGGTCTTGTGCTCACAGAGCAAAGCATCAGGAGATACAGGGGGCTAAGTGCCCAGAAGCGCAGGCCAGGGGCTGCCGGGCACGGGGGAAGCAGGGACTGAGTCCGGGCATGTAAACTGTTCAGCTGACACACACTAACTAACAGGAACCAAGGTCAGATTTTCAGAAATTCGGTAAAGTGGTTGTTCAAAACACCATTATGAACGATTAAGTGGCTTCAATGTACAGCTAAGTAAATTATATTCTAGATATTTATAATAAACACTCAGAATTCACCGTTTCTGATTCTTGTATCACATTTTACTACTATCTATTCCTCTGAGGTTATCCGTGTGTCTCTTGCCTGTATGTGGAAATACCGTACAATGGCATCTACTGGGCATCTAATTCTGCCCTCAGAAATGTCACATGATAGCTGGAAATCTGCATGACGGGAGTACTGACACCATCAAAACTGGCAAATGCTGCAAATCAGGCCTGGATTTATTGTTCCATTGATCATCTAGACTTAAAGTGATGGATAAATGCTAATGATGTACCTCAAAATTAAATGTGGTGCTTCCGTGGCCACTGCATCCTGAACGGCATGAAAAACTGAGGAGGTGTTTTGCCCTGATTCCAAAACTATCACCAGATTCAGCAAAGTCACTCTCGTCATTGCATCGATGGTGGAGTGAGGCTGCGAAATGAAAACGTCAACCAGCATCATGCTGGAATCTCAGCTGTCCATGAAGTGCATGTGTGTGTTTTATTCTCCCCACAGCCACCCCTGAACCAACCTTTCCATCAGGCTCCGCTGATTTCTGAATGAGGGTATCGACATAAGCATTTCCCAGAGTGACTGTGATGCATGTTATTTCTACTAATACTGAAGTGGAACAGGAGTTCCAGTTTCCACCAGTTTCCATTTCCTCCTCTACGAGCCTTGATTCCTGGTAATGGTGATATCCTCAGCGAAGGCCTCCCTTCCTTGGCTGCAGAGCCCCTCCCCTGGGCCCCTTGCTTTGTGTCATTGTGCCTCTGTCCCCAGAGGCAGCTGTTAATTTCTGCTTGGTAATTGCTTGCTGCCACCTCTCTGCTGGCTGCCCTGCTCCCCGCCTGTTGGGAGGCAGACACGCAAGGTGGTATGTATCCTTTTTTGCAAATGCACGGGGGACGGCTTCTTCCTGGGAACAGGGCTGTGAAGGAAAAACGGGCTAATAACCAGGGATTCCCCCTTCCATAACTGTGACGGAAGATTAAATAAGTTCTAGACCTGCCATGAATAACAGGTGAAGGATTTGTAACCCCACATCCTACTTCCTGCCAGAACTGGGGGACAGACAAGCCCATGGTGACCTATGAGTGCTGCTGTCCTGCCCTCTGAAAACGCCTGCTGACTGCCTCTGAGGGTCCTGAGGCCATTCTCTCAGGTGTACCCCGGGGCAAGTCTGGGGACTAATGCCTAACGTGCCTGGATTTCTCTCCACCCCCTGGGCATCCACTTCTGCTGGTGCCCCAGTGGGCAGCTCACACACAGGCGCCGTGCAGAAGTGGTGACTTCCACGATGCTGGGAGCCTCGGGCCGAGAATGCTGTGGTCCCGGCAGAGAAGGGCCCCCGCTGCAGGAGATCTTCTGGCCTCACAGCAGTTGATGGGGCACAGACCGCAGGGAAAACATTACCTCTTATTGTGCATAGTCTTTCCAGCAGGAGTCCGCAGCTGTGGACAGGAGGAGGAGATGGCCCAGGACTCAGATTCACCCCTTTCCCCGCTGAGCACAGCTTCACTCCCACCGCCCAGGGGTCCTGAGGCACAGTGAGCCTGTCTGGGTAGGTGTGCAGCCCCCAGTCCTCGGGGCCTTCTCCTTGGGTGAGTCTTGCCCCATCAGGGGCCGAGGCCACCGGCTACATCAGAGCTGAGTGTTTTATGTCCAGGGCAGGCCTTCTCACACTTTCCCACTGTCCTGGGCTGAATGGTGTTTCCCAAATTCATGTTGAAGCCCTAACCTCCAGCGCTTCAGAATGTGACTGTGTTCAGAGATATGACATTTAAAGAAGCGATTAGGGTAGAACGCTGCCGTGAGGGTGGGCCCTGGTCCAATAGAACTGGTGTCCTTATGAGAAATTAGGACACAGACATGCACAGGGGGATGACCACGTGAGGACACGGGGAAGACGGCCCTCTACACACCCAGGAAAGAGGCCTCAGGAGGAGTCAGGCCTGCGACACCTGGATCTCAGATTCCCGCCTCCAGGATGTGAGGGGTTCATGGCTCTCTTGTTTCAGCTGCTTCGCTGTGGTCCCTGAGCAGCCTAACACCGCCCGTGGAGGGCCCGTGCACACGCACGGTCCAGGGCCTGGCCGTGTGCAGTCTCCTGCTCAGAAGCTCACAGAAGTCCCGTGTTTTATCCTTCAAGCCACACTGAAGTGAGCAGCCCGCTCGCTCAGGTATGGCTCGGTTGTTAATGTGTGTTTAGTTTCTCAAAATATTCTGTCAGGAAGAGGTTTTGGAAGGAGCGGCACATTTAGCCCCGAGCTGAGTGCAGTGAGCTCTGTGCGCCCCTCACAGAGCCTGAGAGCGGAGCCTGAGAGGGTGGCCGAGGGGACCAGTCACCACACAATTCCAGGAGGCGAGTGAGATTCTGGGGAGTGTCCACTGGTCAGACACCTTGGAAAGGAGGTTCTCTGTGCTGTGCCCATGAAGTAGGTTTGGGTGTTAAGAATGAGAATCTGGGCAAAATCAGGGTCAACTGTGTTGGCTTTTGCTCCTGTTTAAAGCAATCACTGGTCACCAGGAGGCAGCCGGGGCTCAGGCCCTGCATCCCAGAGGTGGACAAGCCCTTTGAAGAGGCCAAGGAGAAGTGACGTCAAGCCAGGCGGCCAGTGGCCCCTGTGTCGCGGGCTGACCTTTCTGTAATTGTGCGTGGCGGCTGAGCAGACCACAGCGCAGGATGGGGGTCCAGCCCTGCACCCAGACAAGAGAGCCCACTTTAAAGTGGAACAGCATTATTGATCCAAGCATGGGGTGGCTTCGTGTGTGCAGGAACAGCGGGCATCTCCCACTCCCTGCATGCGCTCTGGTGCCAGCCTCCGTCGTGAAACCCGGGTCCAACCGCATCCAGGCCCAGCCTGCACAATTAACGACGAGCTTGCAGTCAGGTACCAGAGTGACCCCGAGCCTCGCAATGCAACGGGACGACTCCCGGTTTTCTTAGCGGCACGCCCGGCTGGCGGGCATTTGACGCGCAGACGGGGATGGTCCCGGCTGGCGCGGCACCACCACTTCAAAGCCGCAGCCCTGCTGGCCTGCTTTACACCGAAGCCAATTAGCCCCGGAGATCAGAGAGCCTGGAGAGGGAGGCAGCCCGACCTGCGGGCCGGCGAAGCCACGTGATCCCAGGTAAGGCGATACAATGGGAGACAGAGCATCCGGAGGTCGCTGTGGAGGAGGCGAGGGTCAGGGCGGAGGCCCGAGGAGCCAGAGAGAGAGAAGCCCCGCCAGCGACGCTGCAGCCTGGCCTCCCTCTGGTGTTTGTCCGGCGTTTGTTGGCAACAGAGAGACCCGTTGAAGTGAAACAGTCTGCAGTCGGTTTGTTGGCGCATCAACTATGCTGATTCTTTCTCCTCCTGAACTACCGAACAGCACAGCTTCCAGAAAGAAGACGGCCGCGCCGGAGAGAGCAAGACGGGTGCGGGCAGCGTTTGCCAAAGGGACACTGGTCTGCCAGAAGTTCTGTTTGCTTGCGCTTCCTTTCAGAGGTAGAAACTAGAACATCAAGAAGTGGAGGCGGTAAGTCTTCACATGCCCTCCTGAACTCCCCGTCGGTTCTGAAACTGCAAAATGTCCCAACGCCCTCCAGGGGGACGAGAGATGTGACTGCTTGCTGGTCGTCTGCCCAGACCATCTCGGGGAGGGTGGAGGCTGCGCACGTCCCGTCAGACCAAGTACAAGGGTCTGTCTGAGGCAGGCTGAAGTGCCGTCATTCACTAAACTTGTCCTGAGCAGCTTCCAGGGATGAAGTAACACCTTCTTGCAGAGGAGACACAGGGCAGAGGGGTGGGGCTTGCGTGGGGCAGGGAGGGCCAGACTCGGGACACTTCCATGGACACCACAGGCCCCTGCAGATGGGGAAGGGGGCAAGTTCTCCTTAGAAATACCATGAGGGGAGGCAGAATGAGCACATTAGAACAACAGGTGCAGGTGCGTGCACGGGAGTGTGTGTGTGTGTGTGTGTACAAAAGCGTGTGCCCCTGCTCTAATGAGTGTGACTGTGCTAGACGCCAGCTAAAGGATGACAGGGGACACAGCTAGCAGACGGTGACCTGGGGACCTGAATGTGGACCAAACGGTTCACTTCCTTAAAGCCCAGCGTTGGGCCTTGCTGGACTCGTGAATAAGTTAAGATACGGTTTCATTTCTGCAGAAAGCGGGGATTACAATCTTCCTGAATTTTGAAATAAGGCAACATCTCAGGCGTTTCTTTCTTCCATGATTCCAGGTGATCACATCTCAGGAATGAGAGATCGGGTTCTAATGTAAGTGCCGTCTCTGGACAGCCCTCTTGGATTTTAACCAAGTCATGTATAATTGTTTTTCTAGTGAAGAGAGTGAGGTGGCGACCACAGCCGACGGAGGACATGATGGAGTGATACTGGCGAGAAGGTCCCGCCCCCCCTGCTGTGCACCGAGGACTTGGCCCCGCGGCCAAAGTGAGGGCAGGTGTGTCTGTTCCCACATGCAGCAAAGCAGACGTACCTGACGCGGTCAGCGCGGGCTTTTCCCAGGTGCTTGTGGTCCCTTCCAATCAAGGAGGTTTGGGAAGTAAAGCATCAGGTTGGAAGACTCCAATCCATCACACAAATTCTCCTCCATCATATTATGCTTTTCAATGAGACGAACAAACCACGGTCTCTTTCCCAGAGCCCCAGACCTGCATCACCCAGTGAGACTCTCACATCAGAGACACACCCACAAAGGGGACAAGGACCAGAGTGGGCTGCTGCCCCCTCCCACGAGGGCCTGTCTGCCCAGGTTTAAAGATAGTAGATCATAGGATATATGAGGGAATCCATTTTAGCATCCTATATAAAAATAATGTTTGTAAATTTTTTTGGTAAAATCCGTTAAATATCTTTGACAGATATCGCCCCTTGATGAAAAAGTTAATGTTTCATTTCCAGAGCTGTATGAGAAATTTGGGCTTAAACGTCACAACGTGGCATGTGGTGCTTGACTGAGGTTGTCCACATGGAGATGAGTACGGCCCAGGCGGGTCTGGGGACCTGAATCTTCTGCGCAGTGGCCTCCCCTCCACCCTCATTCTGAAGCAGGTCTGCGGCCACAGCTGCAGAGCAGACACCTGATTTTGTAAGTGAACCTTCTTGGGACACGGCCATGCCATTTCTTTACATCTGTTGTTTATCTCCGTGGCTGCTTTTGCAGGACAAGGGCAACGTTGATTAGTTGCGACAGAGACCACGTGACCCCAGAGTCTGGCTGTTTGCAGGAAAAGTCAGCCAGCCCTGCTCTCCATGTATCTGCGCCTGTGGACGTTAGCAGATACGCACACCCACACTCACCTGTGAGACTTGGGGACCGACCTGGGGAACAAGAGTGGATCGTCAGGGTGTAAGAGCACTCATCAGGCAGACAGGGAGTCAGAGGAGTCGGCCTGGGGAGGAGGACGTGTCCCGGCCACTGTCGAGGACATTACGGGCAGGTTGGATGACACCTCGCGCAGACGTGTGGGAGGACGGAGGGCCCATCTCTGCCATCGCCGTGGTGTCTCTGCACCTGGGGTGTCAGCAGGTAGCAGACCCTGTGTTCCTTAATGCCAGGGATCAGGGAGAGCTTAGGACGGTGTCACTGCTGAGTTAGGACACTGAGGTGACAGCTGAACCCCTGGCTCAAAGCTCAAGCCAGGTCACAGACTGAGCTCTGGTTACTTGTGTCCTGGGACCCCCCCCCCCCGAGTCAAAGAGACCCTGGACTCGAGGCAAACCTTTTTCTCACTTGGAGGAGCCATAATGGTTTATGGGAAGGGGTTTACTGGAGGAATTGGACTCACCAGATGTGGAACGAGCTGGCGGAGGGAAGCCAGAAGTCAGAGCAGGGACCAGTCGGTCCACCCGAGAAGCCAGGCCTGTCCAGCCTCTGAGATGGGGCCTTGGAGGGAAGCTCAGGAATGGGCCCAGGGAAATTCTGCTCTGTGGGTCCTCTCCAAGCACCACCGGTGGCCCTGGTCACTATTGGTCATCAGGCAGAAGTGGTGAGAAGAGCTGGACAATGGCCCCTGACACCTCTGCATCCCTCTGTCCTTACATCCAGCACTGCTTCCCTTCACCCTCCAAATCTCACCACAATCCCTCGTGAGGCCAGCTCTAGACCCACACCAGGCTAGGGGTGGCCTACGGGGAGGAACTCCCGGCAGCCAGCGTGACAGGGTGCCAGTGGGGAGCCCCCGAGGGGAGGATGGGAAACCTCCCTGTGCCACTGCGGCCATGCCATCCTACTGTACCTGAACGTCTTTAGGTTCCACTCCTAGGTCATGACTTTGAACAGAACATCCAAATTACTGACTTAAAACAAAGCAGGCGTGTGTGCTGCTCATGGAAGCTGCTCATTGGAACCTCAGGGTCACGTCCGGCTCCTTCACCCTGGGCCTCACCACCTGCTCGGAGGGTTCTGTGCCTCTTGAAGGTACAACCTCGAAGATTTCTCAGGGGAGACAGAACAGAGAGGACGATTGCTGGTGATGGTTCAGCACATTTCCACTGTTTCTATGATTCATTTTGACAACCACAAACATTAAATTAAAGTAGTGCTTATATGTTTCTATGTGTCCTGAGTAGCCTATTCAAAGTCACGATCTGGGGGCATGATCTGAAGATGCTGAAGCCCAGGTTCTATGGATGCAACATGTGGAATTTTACATACAACATGGAAAGTGCCCAGGTGACTGCTGGTGGAGAGCTTAACCAGAGGAAGTCTTTCCTTCATGAACGGAAACTAATCACAGGGCAGTAGAAACACCAGGTATTTAAGATAAGTTGCAGGACTTCAAATGCAGGTGGAAAAGCACAGTCACAATCCAGGTCACAACCGCCTGCATGGGATGTAGAAAGAGAGGGATAAACAGCTGATGTGGTGGCAGTAGGGCCTGGGCACGTAGATGTTCTGCCCAAGAGCATTAGAGAAGAGGGATGAGAATCCATCTCTCATCTGCCTGCTCCAGGCTAAGGTCAAGGGGATGGACTGAGAGAAGAGCATGCCACTTGCCTGCCCCCTCTCTGCCCTGCTGGGAATTGCAGGAAATTGCATTTCCAGACCCTCCCTCCCCAGCCCCCGGCAGCTTCAGCCGATGGAGCTTATGGCAGAAGATGTGAGAGGGGAGGAAGGAGAAGGGAGGGCACTTGGGCAGCCTCTCGGGCAGCAGCCAGGTCTCCTCTGCAACTCCAGGGAAGCACCTCCTCCTGGCCCCTGATTCCTGTTAGACAGTCTGACCCGTTTCCCTAGGCTGACCCCTGACCCCAGGCCCTGACACCGTGCCCCCCGCTTCTCTCCAGCCCTGGGATGGTGACAGCCTGATCCAGTCGACAGTCCCTGGGCTGCCTCTGGCCCCTGTCGGACCTCTCAGCTTCCTGTCACTGGAACAACATGTCTCGGGACTAAGGCTTCTCCTTTCCTGATGAAGACAAGGGCAGGTGCTCAGTGTTCTCACTGCCTTTGGACCAAACCCAGATACAGGCTTGGGCCACAGAGTGAATGAACTGATCCGAGTGTAGGGCAGAGGCCCAGGAAGGAATTCAGGGCTGGGGGTGGAGGGGCAGAGTCGGGGAGAGTGCAGAGGGCACTCGATTGATTAAGGAGCCTGGTCGTGGAGGTGACATAACAGGAAGCAGGAACCAGAGGTCAGTCGTACACGAGGCTGAGCCGAGACTAGGGAAACTGTTCAGTGACAGTTGTGGCAAAGTAAAATGGCCTTAACACCATGTTCTACTTCATTGCTCCTGGTCAGGCTGCTGCCTCCTAGAGGCCAAAGCCACGGTCAGCAGCCCCCTTATGGCTAAGCTGGACCTGGCTGCAACCCCAGCTGTCCTCCTCCCCATGTGACCTTGAGAATGTGGGCAATCCTCGATTTGTTTGCCAGCTGTAAGATGGAAGCAATAGAAACCTCCTCCTCTTACAGTTCCTGTGGACATTCAGTTGAATATTGCGTGGCTTGGGGCACATTTTAAGTGTTTCCCACCAGCTGGTTGTTATTTTGCTTCATCTCCAACCCCCTCTGAGGCCACGCTTCTTCTCATCCACCCTGTTCCAAGTGCTTCTCCATCTCAGGCAATTCCACGTTATAATGTTTTCCTGGAAAGTCCTTACCCCTCCTTTCTATTTGCTAAATTTTATCCATCCTTCATGTATCACCTTGCGCTTCATTTCCTCATGTTATTATAGGGGTTCCACATTTTACCTGACGTAATTGAATATTAGCTCTAAGCAGATTGGATTAAGTTTAAGATGCCCATTGTAATCTCTAAAGCGATGAGTAAGCACTAATGCAAAGAGAATGAGCTAGGAAGTCAATAAAGGCATTAAAATAAAATGCCGAGACTTCCCTGGTGGCGCAGTGGTTAAGAATCCGCCTGCCAATGCAGGGGACACAGGTTCGATCCCTGGTCCGGGAAGATCCCACATGTCACTGAGCAACTAAGCCCATGAGCCACGACTACTGAGCCTGTGCTCTAGAACCCGTGAGACACAACTACTGAGCCCGCATGCCACAACTACTGAAGCCCACGTGCCTAGAGCCCATGCTCTGCAACAAGGGAAGCCACCGCAATGAGAAGCCCGCTCACTGCAATGTAGAGTAGCCCCCGCTCGCAGCAGCTAGAGAAAGCCCACATGCAGCAACAAAGACCCAATGCAGCCAAAAATAAATAAAATAAAATAAATAAATTTATAAAAAATAGAATAAAATAAAATGTCACGTTAGTGTGAGTTCTCCAAGAAGCGAACACCAAGATGGGATTAGATAGCTGAGCGATTTCTAGGAGAAAATGCCCATAAGGGAATTCATGCCTGGGAGAGTTATCTGATCAGGATACAGACTCCCTCCCATGGAAGTGAGGGAAGGGAGAAAGGTTGAGTAGAAGTCTTAGACTGTGATGTGGGTCTAATACAGTTTGACAAGGCTGATGGGATTCTCAAGCAAAAGTCACCCCTCAGGGAAGTCCCATGTCTCACAGGAAGGGGCTGCCACACTCTTTGACTGGGAACTGGCTGTGGGGAGTGTGACCCTCGTGCAAACACAATGACGGATTCATATTGCAGCATCTGGAGCTGTCAGTCACGTGACTCTCTGCACTTAAAGACCTGAAAGGTATATTTTCATGGCCACCACCAAGACTAAAAAGTATTTGATTAACACTAAAGAAGATTGGAAAAGAGGGACAGGGACAAAAACAGATGAGACAAATACACCACAATGAGCAAAATAGCAGACCTAAATGTCACCATATTGATAATTACATCAATGAAGGCACAAATTGTCTTCAAATAAAGCAAGAGCCAAGTATATTCTCTCGATCAGAGATGAACTTTAACTACTTGAACATAGAGTGACTGAAAGCGAAAGACTAGAAAGAATACCAGGCTAACTTTAAGCATAAAAAAAGGCCATATTGCCTCTGATAATATCAGACAAAAGGGACTTGTGTCCAGACCCTGACTAGAGACACAGAAGCTCACTCTTGCATGATAAAAGAATCATTGCACCACGAGTATTTAACTGTCATAAATACATATGCGCCTGCTAACAGATGTATGGAGGAGCAATGTATGAAGCAAAATCTGACCCTGAACTTCAGTTTTTGTCTCCAGCCGAGGAGATTGTTGTGAGTTCGACCCAACCTTCCTGATTCTGAGCCCCACACCATGCTGGAATCTGCAAACATCTTGAGGGGAGAGTGGTGCTGAATGCCAGGCTCACTTCATTCTCTGCTCCTTTTGTCAAGGACCTCTGCCCCTCTAGACCTAGCTGCCTTAGCAGATACCCAAACCAGTCATCAATTTTGTTGTTGTTGTTTGTATTTTTATTCTGCTTTTCTAGTTACTCACAGATGGAAAGATGGGCTGACATAATTAGTAAATCATAATAGATGCAGAACAGAAAGCCTTTTTCTGACAAACTCTCCTCCCAAACAGAATTGTATCTACTTGCTACACTCTCCCTTACATATGAGCCTGCAATCTTTTCTAGCGGATATTACCATGAGTTGCAACTATACACAGAATTTTTTTGTTCAATTACGTTTAACATCTTTGTTTTCTATTAAAATTTAAGATCCCTGAGGGTAAAAACATGTTCCTTTTGTCCATCACTCAATCTCCAACATTGAGGCCAACCCAAGTCGAGATAGACAGTAGATATATAGATAGGTAGTAGATATAAGATAGAGAAAAGAAGAGATAGGTGGATAGAGAGATAGATACCAGGGGATGATGATGGTGAAGATAGATAGATGAATCAGATAAATCGATAGATATAAAGAAAATAAATGAATATACTACAAAAACATATTTCTATATTTCCCCTACATACAGATTTCATAGATTCAACCCACCTCCTCAGCTTATGGGGAACATCTCTAGGGAGAAGGAGAAGCATTTGAAACTTATCTCACATTCCAAAATAAAGTCAAACTGTGCAGGGAGAAGGATGGTCTCATACTTGACTCCTAACTCCACCACTGCAATGTTTGTCATCTGATCTTGTTACCCAAGCAATCCATGCCCAGGTTCTCATCTGTGACATCGGGTACTAATCTTATTCAGCAGGATGAATGAAAACCATTAAAAGCACTGCCCAGCATGTAGTAAAATGAACAATTTAAAACGTCAGGGTTAATTGGACAGTAGGTAATGGTACAGAATTACAATCCAGATAAAAGTATTTTGCAGAGGACAATCTTAGGAATATTCCTTTCAGATTATTCTTTATAGGCTTCAGTCTTAACTCAATTAAAATTCATATTGATTGATTTTTGTTAAACTATCAGATAAGGACTCAAGCCTTTACATTGACTCCATTATACTGGGTTTCACACCTCTGACTATGCAGTCTTTTTTATTCTTACTTTCCCACTCTTGTATTTCAAACAATGACTTGGGGAATGGCCCTTTAGAAGTAGATAAGGACCTTTTCTTGGGAAGACACATGCATTTTTGGTCGTGCTCCACTTTTTAAACAGTGTATAGCTCACTGAGAAGATTTTTCAGCGTAGGAACACTTATTCTTTTCACCACAACAAAGCAGTTTTCTTTCAGGAAGAGTTTTTGTGAAAATGAGTGTCTCATCAATGTATCAATGGACAAAGCAAGGGCGAGTGATTCCATCGCTTCTCTCTGAAGAGGAGCAGAGAAAGCCTTCGGAACCTCGTTGCCCACATGGCACATCCGTCCTCTGGTTCACCTGCCATGCTTCAAGCTGAGTCATCAGGGCAATTTTTCAGCAATAGGCCTGTGGAGGCTACTCCATGGTTACCAACTGCAATTCCTCACATTTTTCCCGCGTACCAGACCCAAATTCACCCATGGTCTCCTGTTTCGCTTTCTTTAAAGACAAACGAGAACTTTAAACTTCTTTTAATTTCCTTTATTAATTGCACTGAACTTGAGCTTCATAGAAACAACTGACTTTTTGTTCAAATTCATGTTTTATCTTTCAAGTAACATTTGGTAAGTGAGATGATTATGAAAACACACTCAAGTATCGTCAACTATGACTCTCAGTAAACCTACAGCCCAGCCCACAGGAGCAGAAGTGTGTGGGGAGCAGAGCACGAACAGCTCCAGCTGTTCATCTCACAGAGCAAGTGGAGGGCACTGGACATCTCGGCAGATGTGTTGTGAAACAGCGGAGACAGAGACAGCTCCTCTTCGCATTCATCCAAAGCCCTTGACTCCATCCATCGAGTTCTTTCCCTCTCTCTGATCCTATTGGCAACAGATGTAATTTATTCCTCTGCTGTATCTCCCTGACAAAGCACCAGGGGATCGCTGGATAAATGATGGACAATGCTTCCCGTCCGCCCAGGAGTCTGGACGGTTGAAGACATCAGTCATTAATTCACCCTGGTAGCTGCTACGGCAATACAATTAGGAAGAATATGCCAGGCTGCCTGCCATGCTGAGGACCAGGCTGCTGCCGGGCGTGTGGGTGGGAGAGGAAACCTGGAGGGCCAGCACCCGGCCACCAGCCGCCCCACCAGGGCCCATCTGCTGCCGACGCGAAGTCAGATTCATGGCTGAGAACAACTTCCAATGTCAGATCATGCTGCAAGGTGAAAGTTACAACACCCCCTGACCAATCCACCTCCACTGACCCCCAACTCCTGCCCCACTGGGTAAAAGAATCAACCCTTGATTCTTTTAGATATTTCTGCTAGCATTAAACTTCATGTTTCCAAAGAAACACAGTTATACAGCTGCTTTCTAACTCTCTAGGTTTAGAAAATGTGCATTGACTTTCTACTACAGAAAGTGAGGACTGTGTCCTAACGTCCAACCCGTCACAGGCACACATGTTCACAACACCACACGATGTGGACTGTGGTTTCCTTTCTTGTACAGACTTTGCTTTCTGTTTTGTTTTTCCTGGCTTTTGTATTTTCTTTTCCCTGTCACCTATCTGCACGCAGAGTTTCTGTCAGAGCTAGAAAATTCCTCTTGGCACATCATGTCATGGACAGTCCTGTTACTAAAGAGGGGCCTCTGTCCCAGGGCCCTGTCTGGAGGAGTTGTCCACAAGGCCAACTCCTCAGCCCTCCTGGAGGAGTCCATATCCATCACCTGCAATCCTGGGCCCCTGCCTGCTGTCTCCGTGTTGGATGCTGTGGTCTTGGTCCCCATCTCAACCTCTGGAAAGTTTTTGGGGGTAAAGACTGTATAAGAGATCTTCTGTAGAGACTCTGAATGTTTGAAAACAATTTTGAAGTTCATTTTCACATTTGAAACTTGGGGAGTACATTGAAATAAGTGAATAATGTACTTGTGTAAGTTATTTTTCCAGTGTGTGTAAGTTACTTTTCCAGTCTGAAAACCAGGATTCCTGGCTTGGGCTGGTCTTCCCCAGAGAAGAATGCCCCACCTTTTATCAGCAGGCTCAGAAGGAACCTGGAGGGGACGAAGCTGGAATGTCCCACGTGGCTCACATGTTTGGAAAGACATCACCACATTCTCAGCTGTGCAGGTGCCCCAGGGACACAGCCCCTCTCTGCGACCCCTCCCACTGGTGGGCCTCCCACTCCTGTGGGCTTGTGAGTTGGGGGCAGGGAGGGGGTCTGTGCATCCTCTGCTCTGTATAAGGTGCAGAGGCTCCTCCCACTCTCCACCCTTACCCACCGTCCCCAAATCCAGATCTTCCTGGGGGCTCCGAGTTCTGCTGGGGTCCAGTGCCGGTCAGTTACCCCTTCCGCAGAGGCCCCTGCGTCCTTCCGTCTCTCCTTCCGCTCCAGCAGCCCACTTGTCCATCTTTCTTCAACTTCCAAAGTCATCTTGACCCACCCAATGAGGCTTTGTCCTTTTGTTTCCCTCTGTCTCAGAAGTTAATGCCTATTTTATTCTTCAATTTGATGAGAGCTGCAGAAAGAAATCCGATGCACTGGAACACTGATTTATATTAGGAAACAAATAAATGTGTGCTTAAAATACACTGTGTCACTCTTCCACCATGTTCTGACAAGATAAATTATGTCTCTGCAGAGAGAGTCCAGGCAGAGGTAGGAAGCGGTCCTGCCCCCATGGGTGCATCCTCTCCTCCACCTCCCTCCCTGATTCCATGTGGGGCTGTCAGCAGCCACACGCATGCACACATGCATGTACCCACATCCCTGAGGGAGCCTCTGACCCAGCCCTGGCCTTGGAAATGTCCAAGGGGCGAGGCCCGAGGGTACTAACTTCCTCCTAATGTTCACCACGTGTTGGTCTGTCTTTCAGTCACTTCAGTGAAGGTCTTTGTATCTTAATTTCTTACCTGAAGCTTTTCACTTTCTTTCTCTGATTTTTCTCATGTCCTTGTCCCTTTCACTCTCCTTTTCTCCACATTTGCTCACCCAGGTCGTGCTGGGGTCTCCATCCCAGGGTCCCTTGTGTGCACGCAGCTGGTTCACAGCACCCCGCTCTCCCAGCCCCTGAAGCCTGGAGACTGCAATCGTGGGGTTTTGCATGATTCCTTCCGTAGTCTCTGGCTCCCCCAGTAGACAGTCCTGTTCCGAGCAGTGGCTCTGAGGAGTCGCCGGTCCCCAGCAGGACCTCCGAGAAGCAGCCACACCAGGTGACTCCGTGGCACTTAGTCCCTCATTCCGTGCTTTACAGGACTCAGGCCCACCCCCACCCACGACAATTCACATGTGGATTTTTAAACGAACCAGATGTTCTTCCTTCGATGTTATTAAGACTAGAAAGATATTTGAAATTCTTACTGGATTTAACTTATTAAAATAGCAAGTTAATTTTCAAATCTATGAAAAATCCCCGAATCCTTACATGTATGTTTAATGGACATTTGTATACATATGTCGAATATCCCGTTCATCATATTAAATATTAATTCATTAGTGGTATGAGGTGCCTGTGGTATCCCAATGCACTTTATAAGCATTTTAATTTCCTTCTGTTTATTTACATATAAATATAGCACACACCCTCAAACACACACACACATCTTTCTCAATTTTGAGTAAAATGTGAGGAAATCAATGCTGATGTTTGAGAGTTCTGTAACCTTTTTTTTAAGACTTTATTTTTATTCATTTATTTTTACTGTACAGTAGGTCCTTGTTGGTTATGTACTTTAAATATAGTAATGTGTACATATCAATCCCAAACTCCCAATCTAATTTTCTAGTTAATTTCAAATTACCTGAAGTGATGTCTTCCTCACTCTTTTTTTCTCCAAATAATTCATCAGTTATGCTGATGGAAGTGAGGGCATTGGGAGCTGTCCAGGGTGCAGTACAGTCTTTCCTGTGACCCATCCAGTTTGTGAGCCTGGAAGGATGGGGGCAGCTGGTGAATGACCAGGGAACCACCAGGCACTTGACTGTTCACCCCAGGATCCAGTTTAAGACTCAGTGCAGTGAGATCATTGCCAGTTATTTTTTCCCAGCCTGAAATTTTAGAGAAACAGAAAACTATCAATATGTTCTTTGTAAAACTGCCTTTCCACTATTTTTATTGTTTTATTTAATTGTGGCCTATTTATTAGCCCAAGTTTTAAGTACTCATTGATGTGAATGAGGTCTGTAATGTAGCAAGGAATGTTTTCTGGGCCACCAATTTTCTAATGTGGTTCAATTGTTTATTGTAGCAAATACTATGGAGATCAAAATTAAATAGCAGTTTTCAAAATAGGGGGCTATTACATGTAATTACGGGCCTTTTAAATTTCACTGAATCTTAATAAAGCGAAAACACGCCAAAGCATAAGATTTAAATTAAATATTAAAAAAGTTACCAGTACCAGGAGATATTTCATATTTGAATCAGTTACCAAAGGAAGGTGTGAAATTCCTGAAGCTTTAAGGAAAAGAAAATGACACCAATTTTGCTTGGTATCACTTAGGTATAAATTCCATGGGGGGGATGACCTGGTGCAGCCCTACTGTGTGTGGGGGGCAGGTGGGCGTGGAAGGGATGCAGTGCTATTCACCACAGGTGAAATGGCAAAGAATAAATCCTGCGCTTTAAGTGTGCAACTGTCAGGACGATATTATCCGTATTCCTCACGATTCTTTCTGCACAACTTGGAATTTGATTTGTTCTTTCTCTCCCTCCCTCGTCTCTTTCTCCCTTGTTTGTTTGTGTATTTATCACTCCTGAAAGGTTACACTGAAATGGACCTGCAAAGAACCCTCTCACTGGGACTCGGAGCAGCGAGGGTGGACGGACACGGCTGTCAGCTCACCGGGCAGGGGTCCTGTGGGACCCGGAGCCAGACCCTCAGGAGTGGGCCCCCCACCCAGCCCTCCGGCCCACAGGTCACCCCACCCACCCTGACTCTGAGCCCGTTCTAGCCACTAGCAGGGGCTCGGATAGGCGTGAGATGAAGGTTTTCTTTTTTGCTCCTATGCCTAAGGATGGATTTAAAAATTGAACACGGGAAATTAGGAGAACTCTCTGGATAACTGATGAATAGGTTATGAACGGGGACGATATGCATTTGTGTCTAGGCCGCCTCTCCTCATTTATGGAGATTTTCTGAGGATGCCTGGCCTTGAGGCTTTGGCACAGGAAGGCTTTTGGTGCAGTTTACCATGGTCTTGATTGTTCCCTGGGGAGATTAGCCCCACACCCTCATTCCCGGGTGGTTAGCTGCTGGTCATGAACACCAGCTGGACAGTGGGGACTCTTCCCTAAGCCCTCTCCTTCTCACACCTGCAGGTTTCCTGGGTTGGCCACCTACACCCACAAGTCCTGTGCAGCATCACGGGAAGTGCCTGACCTTCTAGGAGGTGTCCTTCTCTTGTGAGAGAGTGTGAACTGCCAGGAAAGGCAGCCACGGGTGTGAACATGTGTACTTTCCAACGAGGGTCCATCAGTTGTGCAGGCAACGGTCAGCGCCAGGGCCAGCTTCTCCTCTGCAGCGTGGAGACAGTCCCGTCCTCACTTCCTGAGTGCCTGGGCTCTGCACCTCTCAGGCTCCTGCCCCCGATTTGAGACAGAAATGTGGCCACACAGTCACTGATCCTCGGACTCCTAATTTCCCTCAAAAGCATCTTTTTCTTCAACAGATGTTTTCAAAATAATGAAGTGTTGGAGCACACACATTATTGAAATGCTGGAGGCCTCCCTAATGCTCTTCACGTTTGTGTATTTGTTGGCACAGAGCCGAGTGCTCAGAAATGTTGTGCTATTTATTTTGCAAATTACAGAACATTCACCCCAGACCAGGAGGACAGGGAAGGGTGGGACCCAGCAAACTCTCTGGTCCCTGCAGAGACTCTGCAGTCAGTGTTCCCAGGCATCACGGACTCCCTTATGATTTGTAAACTGGGAGTCCCTCTTCAAACGTATCCAGCTGATCACCCATCCATAGAACAATTCCTGGAATTGGTTTAATTTTTAAATTCATTTGTTTATTAGTTTAATTTTTAAAGCTCCGAAGTTTTACATTTTCTGTTGTCAACGTTTGTCCTAAATTAAATAATTTTAGGACTGGCAAAGGTCCTTTTATATGTAATCATTTTTAAAATATCTGGATCTTCAAGTCTGGTTCACTTACGGCCATTACTCCAGCGGTTCAGCTCTCTTGGGGCTAGTCTTGCATTCCTGAGCTGCTGGGACTTGGTTCTGAACAATGTCTTTGTGCTGGACACGGAGGAATCTCAATGCGCCCACATCGTCAACATTCAGCATGTAAAGGATCCGAAGAAATACACGGGTCTCAGCTGTCGAAATAAATTCTCAGTTTTCTTATGGCTCTAGATTGCTATTGCCTTTTGAGAGTATAGCTTTGGGTGTAATTGGATTTATCATCATAGAAAATTTTGAAATTGGTGCTTCAAGTTTGGACTGATGACTTACACCTTTTCACTTTGTACCGCAGAGTTGTTCATCCAAGTTTGCTAGACTCTGTTCTGAGGTCACGAGTGATTAAACGTGTCACTTAGGATATGGTGTTTCCATAAAGGTAAGAAGATCCTCAAGTCTGTAAGAGTTGTTCAAATTCAAGAATATATTTACACAAGGAAACATATTGTTCCAGAATGTCTTGGCCTTGAGGGTGAAAAATCTATTACTTCATTTTTCCAGTGAACATTCATGGAGCTTTTACCTGGTTTCAGGTGATGTAGGTAAAGCCATAAATATGACAAAGGAGCCTCCAGCTTTCACAGAAGTTACACAAATGGAGACAGGTGATGAACAAAGAGACACAAAGTATCATTTCGGGTCTTGATTAAGGCACTTAGAGGTAGGTCTCCTGACAACTGCAACATATGCAGATCTGTCATTTCCTAATGATCATAGCCCCAAAATCACTCCATGCCAAGTGAGATAACCACCCTGGTTTCTGGAATTGAAAGGAGGTTTGGGAAGGTTATGATCTGAACTGTGTCCAGGGCTGCTGGCTTAGTTAGATACACTATCCTCTAAATGAGAGGTGACCCATTCACACATTACCTTCTCCCTGCATGACACTGTTGCAATGAGGAGACACCAAGTCCAGTGCCAGAACGTGTACCAGATTCTGGAATATGATTCATGAAGATTGTCCAACTCCTTGTCAAGTAGTATGAGTTAGTATCCACTAGCTGGATGGGATGTAAAAAAGGAAGAGTGTGGGGAAGAGAAGGAGGAGGGGAAGGAATTACTAATTAATTATTATCAGTTATTAATTAACTATTATTATTTATTAATTAAGGAATAATTAATTAGAATAAATTATTTCAAATACAAAAGAAAGAAAAGCAGTATGATTTCATTTAGATATTACATTTGATATTAAATGTCATTTTTGATACTACAGGAATTTTTGATGAATGATGAAAAATCACCATCCACTATTGGGTGCCTTTAAGAGATTTGGGATCTCAAAAATAAGGAACATGTTTACACTGGACAGGGAAGCTGTGTCATGAAAGTGGCAAAGTCAATCAATATCTTTTCAAATAGGTCATGCAAAACTGATTCTTAACATGTTGATATTTCCAAGAATCATAAAAAAATTATTTTGGAGAAAAATGAATGATTACAGAACCTCTGCCTCTGGAAAGATGGAGCACATGCATTTTCCCTATTCCTATCCTAAAATCTCTGGACATTATATATGGCACAAATACACAAAGTCTCTGAAACGTGAGAAGAAGAGAGACTGACTAGGAACCTCAGGGCAGGACCCACGGGAGGATGCAGTGGGAAATCAGCTGGGTTTCTTCTTACCTTTAGTGTCCCAGATGTGGAGCTGAAGAAGCCATCAGCCTAGACATGCCAACAGGACAGAAAGAGTTTAACAGAAGTCTGTTCTCTCCAGCCAAAGGACAAAGAAAGGAGCAGCCTAGAAGGACAGTCTATTTCAGGCAATAGCCACTCTACTCCAGCCAAATGTCATACAAAAACTGTGACTCCACCCAAATCACAGCACTGAGGCCTGAGTGGAGAGCCTGGACTCCAGCCTTATGGGCTGTAATGAGACACCCAACACCCCTGACAGAGGTCAGTCTCCATGCTCAGAGACTGGCAGAGCATGGAGACCAGACTCTCGTGGCCATTCAAAGATAATCAAGACCCCAACCCTGGGTCATTAGAGACCACATGGGAAGCCTGAACTTCCACCCCAAACAACAGATACAGGGCACACCTCCTCTCTCTGTGGGAGTGGTGTCAGAAGAGGGCTCGTAGAGGGTCAGGACTTTCATCACTGCCCTGTGGTCATGAAGCCACTCATCCATGGTGTCAGTGGAGGCCACATGGGAAGTCAGAATTCCATCCCACCCAGCAGGATCCCCCCTTAGGGGTCAGGGAAGTCAGTGAGGAGCCTGGATGTCTAGCTCCACCACCTGCTGCTGATGGGCTGGTGCTGGAGAAGACAGCTGAGTCAGAAGGTGTAGATAAGATCCAGAGTCTCATACATACTATGACGATATAGATGTTAAAGTTAAAAACACCACATACCAGGAACATCTCAAACTGAATGAAAGACAAAGGCAATGTGTAGGTGCCAAGGCCAAGATGACAGAGATGTTAGCATTATCTGACAAGATGTTAAAGCAGCCATGGTTAGGGTGCTTCTATGAGCAATAGGAACACATTTAAATAAAAGAAGAAAATGCAAAGTCCCAGCAACAGCAGCAGAAGAAGAGGAGGAGGAGGAGGCATAAAGAAGAACCAAATGGAACTCTTAGAGCTAGAATTACAACGTCTTTAATGTAAAAAAAAAAAAAAAAAAAAAAAAATCAATGGCTTTACTTGACACCAATACTGAGAAAACAGAATCAGGAAACTTGAAGACAGGAGAGTAGAAATTACCCAATTTGAATAACTAACAGAAAATAGAAAAATAGTTATCAGAGTTTCAGTGACCTGTGGGACAAAGGCAAAATGCCTGACTTGCATGTCATTGGAGTCACAGAGAGAGAAAGAGAGGGAGAGAAAAATACTCTAAGAAAAATGGCTGAAATTCTCCTATATATAACAAAAGACATAAACCTACAGATTCAAGAAGCTGAATAACACTTCCTCAGGATAAAACTTCTGACAGAATAAAATCACCCCAATTTATACCAAAACACATCATAGTCAAACTTCTGAAAATTAAAGGCAATGAAACAGGTGAAAAAGAAACAACACCTTACATATAGAGTAAAAATGATTCAAATTACAGCAGATTTCTGAATGAAAAGTAGGAAGACAAGAGCAAGTGACATAACATCTTCCAATTATTGAAAGAAAAGGGCTACCAGCCCAGAATCCTAACCAAATGAGAATATCCTTGTGGAATGAAGGGTAGGTACATCAAGGCATTCTCAGATGGAGGAAACCTAGGAAAATGTGCTGCCAGATGATTTACCCTAAAACAATGTCTAAAGAGATCTCTAGAAACAGAAAGAAAAAGGTAAAAAATCTTAGAATATCAACAACATTGAAAGAAGAGCAGAAAGAGTAAAATTGTGGACAAATACAATGCATTTTCTTTCTCCTCTTGAGTTTTCTAAATTATATTTGATGATTGAAACAAAACTGTTAACACTGCTTCATGTTATTCTAGATATATGTAGAGGGAATACTTAAGGCAATTATATTACAAACAAGGATGATATAATGACATAAACAAAGGTAAGTTTCTATACTTCACTTGAAGTGGCAAAATGACACAGCAGACTCTGCTAAATCAAGTATGTATAACACCTAGAGCACCCACAATAAAAGTTAACCAAAGACACACACATGTGTGCGCACACACACACACACACACACACACAATAGATACAGCACAACTGAATTCTAAAAATAATGTTCAAGTAACCCATAGGAAATCAAGAAAAAAAGAGAGAGAAATGAAAAAGAGAGAACAAATAGAAAACAAACACTGAAATAGCAGAATTAATTCCTAACACAACAACAAATATATTAAATGTAAATGTCTAAAAATGTCAGTTAAGAGGCAGAGATTGAAAGAGTGGATTTTTCAAAAATCTATGCCTAGATTACCATACCAAGTGAAGTAAGTCAGACAAAGACAAATATTATATGATATCATGCATATGTGGAATCTTAAAAAATGATACAAATGAACTTATTTATAAAACAGATGTAGACTCACAGACATAGAAAACAAACTTATGGCTGCCAAAGGGGAAAAAGAGGGGAGGGAAGGGGTAAATTAGGAGTTTGGGATTAACATATACACACTACTATATATAAAACAGATAAACAACAATGACCTACTGTATAGCACAGGGAGCTATATTCAATATCTCGTAATAACCTATAATGGCAAAGAATCTGAAAAAGAATATATATATATATGTAATTAAATTACTTTGCTGTACACCAGAAACTAACACATTGTAAATCAACTATACTTCAATTGAAAAAAAAAAAAAAAAACTATGCCTCAACAACATGTTGTCTACAAGAAACTCACTTCAAACATAGCAGTATAGGCAGGTTGAAAGTAAAAGGACGGTTTAATGTCATACCTATCATAATCCTATCAATGGGGTTTGTAGATATAGACAAAATCATTCAAAAATTATATGGAAATGAAAAAGAATTAGAAGAGTTTTTTTTTAATTAAAGAAGAAGAAATTTGGGCAACCAATCTAACTGATTTCCAGACTTATTGTATAGCTCTAGTATTCCAGACTGTGGTATGGGTGGATAGATATTCACATGGATCAACGGAACAGAATAGAGAACCCAGAAATAGACCCACTCAGATATGCCAAACTTATTTTTGACCGAAGTCCAAAAGTGATTCAATGTAAAAAGGAAAGTCTTCCAACAAATGACACTAGGTGCAATTAGACATCCATAGGTCAAAAAATGACCTAAAAGCTTCACACTTTATATAAAAATTAACTAAAAATATATCAGAGACTTGAATAGAAAATGTGAAATGATACAACTTCAGAAGAAAAACAGCAGAAAATCTTTGGACTCTATGACTGGGCAAAGAGACCCATGATCCATAAAAGGGAGAACAGGATTTTATCACAATTAAAAACCTGAACTCTGTGAAAAAACTATTAAGAGTATGAAATTGCAACCTACAGATTGGGAGAAAAGATGTGAAAACCACACAGATTATATAAAGCACACTCACACCCAGGGTTCCAGGGCTGATGCTGGCCTGCTGGTGGGTTGGCTGTGTCCTGCAATGGCAGGCTGTGGGGCTGCAGCTGTCTTGGGGCTGGGGTTTGCCCACTGGTACATGGAGCTAGGTCTCAAGGTCTCTGGCTGCAGGGCTGTGGGGGTCCCAAGTCTAGTGTCTGTTCACTGGGGTGTGGGCAGGTCCTGGGCCCTCTGGTGGACAGGGCTGTGTCCAGGGGTGGCTGTGGTCTCAGGGGGTCTCAAGGCAGCCTGTCTGCTGGTGGGTGGGGCTCTGTCCACATGCAGTTAGTTGCTTGGCCTGAGGTGCCCAGTACTGTTTCCTAAAGACTGGTGGGCAGGGGTGGGTGCAAGGGAGGATTCTAAATTGACTCCTACCAGCACAGCATCCAAGTAGTAGAAGGAGTTCCCCAATGGCTGCTGCCAGTGTCTGTGTCCCCAGGGTGACCTTCAGTGCCTCCTGTCTTTCCAGGAGGCTCTACAAGAGCAGCAGGGGGTCTGACCCAAGCTTCTATTAAAATAATGCTTCTGCCCTGGGTTTCAGAGTGGGTGAGATTTTGTGTGCACCTTTAGGAGAGGAGTTTGTTTCCCACAGCCCTCTGGGTCTCCCAAAAGTAGCCCCACTGACCCTCAAAACGAGCGTCATGGGGTTTTGTCCTCCAGGCACAGGACCCCAGGGCTGGGGAGCCCGAGGTGGGGCTCAGACCCCTCACTCCCTGGGGAGAACTTCTGCAATGTAATTATTCTCCTGTTTGTGGGTCTTGACTATACCATGACTCTGCCCCTTACCATTCCTTCTTTATACCTTTAGTTGTAGAAGATGGTTTCTGGTACGTTCCAGTCTTTTTCATCAATAGTTACTCTATAAATAGTTATGGTTTTGATGTACCTGTGGGAGGAGGTGAGCTCAGTGTTTTCCTGCTCCACCATCTTGGCCGCTGTCCCTCAATAGAAGCTTCTTTTTTATCTTTTAAAGTCAAAACAGCTGTGAGCAACATAAAGTCAGGCATTTCCCATGCTGGTCTCAGTTTTATATTCTTAAGTAAGTGTCTCATTCACCTGGAAAGAGCCCAAAGTAAGGCAAAAATATTATGAGAGCGAATGAAGACGCACCCAGGAATGAATATATAAGACGTGCAAGCTTATTGTGAGGAAGCCGAAACAGCAGATGACTTGAAACATGCAAACCTGTGATAGAAAAGGTGAGGCTTGTTCTTTGTTCATATTTAGAGTCCAAGGAAAGAGGAGGCAGGTAGGGGCAGTGCCTGGGTGGAGGGAGGGAGGGAGAGTCCCGACCCCCTGTGGCCCCTCCCACTGCTCATCTAGTGGCTATAATAAAGCAGTTATTCTCCTGCCCAGGAATACTGCTCCCATGTGGGGGAGTATCACAAGTTCCCCTCCCACCCCCTTCCCCGGTCTGGGTCCCCAGCAACCTGCAAACACATGACAGTTCTGCACAAGCACCACTTCAAATGGGGTGGAAACATGCTTGCTTGCTTTTGGTCATGCCTGGGACACATTGTAAGTGCTGGGAGCTGTGGGCACGTTGCCCTCTGGATCCCTCCTCACTGTGACAGGATGTGCTGGAGAAGGAAGCCCAGGACCCGCCCTCTGGGTGCTCCCCATGGTACCTGGTTCTGAAGGGTGCTTGGAATCACTGTGCCTCTCCCGCCTCATCTAGAACATGAGGTGCTTGAGGGTGAGGGTTACAGCTTTGGTTGGTTCACTTGTGTAAGGCTGTGTTTGTATCTTTATCCCTAACACAGAGTGGAGAGCTCAGCGTTCCACCAACCTGTCTTCAGTGAATAGCTGAGGTCCCTGGGCTATGCCGGGTGAGGCTTCAGGACAGACTGACTGACACACACACACACACACACACACACACACACACACAGCTGCTGGAGATGAGCACCATGTCATCACCAATTTCAAAAAGACACAGGGAGTCTTGGCAGCACCTCTGGGACCGTTGCAGGGTCCAGGGAAGAGGTCAGCACTAGGTGCCCATCCACAGCAATCGGGATGTTTCCTAAGAGAATGTGCTTTTTCCAGGAGCCGGGTGGTTGGACACCTCGCAGCTCCTGGAGCATGCAGGGAGTTTCTATGGAAATAGCACATGTAGACTTCAGCAACAGTTTTCTCCAGGTCTCCTGTGCGACCCATATGATGCAAATGCAGAAATGTCGGTCTGCTGAAAACACAGTTGGAGAGATTCAGCCCTGTGAGAGAACAGAATACAGAGAATTTGCAGGACTGTAGCCCCTGTGGTGCCACAGTGATGTCATCTTCTTCCCGCAAATATCCTCATCAATGACTTAAATGAAGGTGTGGCCACACCCCCAGTGACACACCTCTGAATCTAATCCCACTGAGATGTGTCTCCCAACTCGATATTCAGCAAGGGCACATTTAAAAAAAAAATTTATTGAAGTATAGTTGATTTACAAAGTTGTGTTAATTTCTGCTGCCGTACAACAAAGTGAATCAGTTATACATATACATATATCCACACTTTTTTACGTTCTTTTCCCATATAGACCATTACAGAGTATTGAGTAGAGTCCCCTGTGTTATATAGTAGGTCCTTATTAGTTATCCGTTTTATACATAGTAGTGAGTATATGTCAATCCCAATCTCCCAATTTATCCTTCCCCACTCCCTCTTCCCACTGGTAAATATGTTTGTTTTCTACATCTGTGAATCTAATCCTGTTTTGTAAATAAGTTAATTTGTACCATTTTTTTTAGATTCCACGTATAAACGATATAGCTCAGGGAAATTTTAATCCTTGGCTAAAAAGGACTGTCAACATCACCATGATTGCCAAGTGATACTTCAGTTCCCAGGAACCTCAGAAGGAAGAATGTTGACAAAACCAGGGCACTATTTTAGAGTGGACACAGGCCGGTGTTACAGAGGCCCATTAATTAAAAATATCCTGCATAAAAAAATACCAAACTCCAAGTCATGGTACTAGAGATACAGTTTGGGTGTCTTTTTTGGTGTCTCCTCACTTCTTGGAACAAATGCAATCTCGTGCATTCCAATGAGATGAAAAATCTTAAACCAACAGCCTCTTTGGTGTGCTCTAGTAATTCTCAAAATTTAACGACTGTCCATCTCATCTTCATAGTTCATTAAAAATGAATGCTCTAAGCTCACCAGCACCCCCAAAAGTTCTGATTCAGGAGGCCTGGAATGGGCCCAAGAATCTGCATACTGATGCAGTCCCCGGTTTTGATGCTGGTGACCTCTGAACCACAAACTAAAATGGGAGTGAGGAAGGTCACCTAGATACCTCCTATTGGGAACCACAGGGTTCCCTGCACAAGCAAGTCTTCCTCATGCTGGTAATGGACAACATACTCCGTGAGACCAGAAACATTTTTTAGGTTCATCTGTCTTTCGAGCCTGGTTTAATAGTGTGAAAGAAGGCATGTATCCTTTGATTTCCATAGATGGTTTCTCCCCTCTTACACTCCATCAACAGCTTGTTTGGAAATGGGAGTGATCAGATTGTCCCCACCAGCCAAAATGCACCAGTGTCTCATTTCCTGATGGCTTCAGCACATCGTAAAAGAAACTTTACGTCTTCTTGTGATGTTTGCTAAACATAACATATCTATTCTTTTCCCAAAATTATTGGCCCTCGTAGTTGTTAAAACTGGTACATGTTATTCTGTTGACTTCAAGAACCAGTCAGAAGCCATGTAGTTAATGAAAAGACAAATGGAGTTTTAAAACCTCATAGGCTCCTGACAAGATGCAGTTCACTCTGAGAATTTAGGATTTCTATGGCGCTAATGGAGAGTGTGCCCGGCAACAGGATGAGCAGAGCCCATCTGCATGATGTGTCTTCCCATCTGCGTGAAGACACAGCTCAAGTTTGCCTGGAAAGCATGACACAGCCTGTGTCCCAGTCTCCCCGGGCCTGAGCCCCTCGCTCCGCGGAGGTCGGCACCCATGACAGGGGAGGGGGCTCTGGAGTTCTTACTCAGGCTTTGAAGGGGTCCTGCAGTGTTTTACAGCTGCTTTAACAGGACCTGCTTCTTGTGTCAAAGATGGGGCTCTGCCAATGGTGGCTGCTGGCTCTGACGGGGCTGCCACCGCAGAAGGCTCATTTGGGATACTTAGACAAGTTTTGCCCCCAAACTGCTTCTCCACGGGTAGAGTGCTTCTTTGTGGATGTTGCAAAAGTGGTGGCTGCCTGACCAGCTGACTTAGAAGTTGCTTCCCAATGCACTTTTGCAGAGTGGCCCCTTTGGGCCTTGCAAGGCAGTCTTTTGTTGGCACTCTTGCTTTTACCTGGTGTCAATGGTCCTATCAGTCACCCAGGGGTAGTTTTAGTGAATCCCCTGATTCAGTGCTCTGGCCTCAGCTGCCTAAGGGGGAGGACCACCCCTCCCTGTAAGCTGTTTAGTCCTTGTGCTGTCATGAGTCCAGGCCATTTTCTCCCTCCCCCGACTCCTCCCCATCGTAGGAAAGTGATGGTTCAGTGCAGTATGGGACCCCACATAGAGTCTTCAGCTGGGTTCTGAGAGTCCACCACTGGGACCCAGGGCATTTCTGTAACCACAGACTGGTACCGATCGCTTGCCCATGCCTCAGTTTGAATAGAAATAGCTTTGCTTCCTGTGAGTTCAGAGACAGCCTCAAAGACTGGCCTTGTGTCACCTTCTTGTTCTTGTCAACAAGTAGGGTGGGTCTGGGGTTGATCCCCTGGCACCCACATGTGTTTCCCAGATTGTCCGCACAGAGCATGGTTGTTTCTGTACCCCAGGGTGTATTCCTTTCTTTGAGGGAGGTAGATAACCATAGAAAACTAGCCATATAAAGCCACATAAAGTCATGATCCCAGGGCAAAGGACATTACCAGAACATTCCTGACAAAAAACTACTAATAGAAAGTCACACAAAGTATAGCAACTTCTGAGAATTTCCCTAACTTCTACTTTATCTCCAAAGTAACAACTATCTTTTAGGCCCCCAAAATAACAAATAACTAAGACCTATTACTAGAATAGTATATTGGTGTCCCCCCAGATTTTATATGTTGAAACCCTAACCCCAAATGTGGCTGTATTTGGTGACAGGAACTAAAATAAATGAGGTCCTAAGGGTTAATGTCCCAGTAAGAAGAAATGCCAGCAAGGACAACCTACGGAATGGGAAGAAATATTTGCAAACCATCTATCTGATAAGGAGTTACTATCCAAAATATATAATGAGCTCATACAGCTCAATAGGGAAAAAACAAACAACCCAATTAGAACATGGGCAGAGGACCTGAACAGACATTTCTCCAAAGAAGACATACAGATGGCTAACAGGTACATGAAAAGATGCTCAACACTGCTAGTCATTGAAGAAATGCAAATCAAAACCATAACAAAATATCACCTCACACCTGTTAGAATGGCTTCATCACAAAGACAAGAGATAACAAGTGTTGGTGAGGGTGTGGAGAAAAGGAAACACTCGTGAACTGTTGGTGGGAATGTAAATTGGTGCAGCCATGATGGGAAACAGCATTCCTTTTCTTTTTATAAGAAGTCCATTTGAAACCATGGTGACCTTTGTTAGGAAAAGGGTTCTCAACCGTGAATGCCCACAACCTCTGAACAAATTCCCCAGCTGGCAGATTCCTGGCCAGGCATCGGTTTACAAATTCTCACTTGGTTATTCCACATTTTTACGTCAATGAGCAGCTGAGATTTAGAATTGATTTTGAAGTTATAGTGAACAGAAAACCTTGACCATCTTTGCTTTGGATCATGTAAAGATCATCAAATTAGGCTGGACTATTAAGGGCGAAGTTCACGAGGAACTCAAGGATGGGTGAGCAATAGATAGTTGCCTCTTAATTCTTTGAGCTAAAAGCATGGAAATTTGAGAAACCACAGCTGTGCATGTGAGAAGGGCCCAGGGGTTTCTTGGAAGGGGCGGCTTGGGTGAAATTGTCTGTCGGGTGTTGTGGTGAGAGGTCTGCGGGACTGGGGTCAGGGGAGCCGCGTTCACACCATCTTACACCAACTCCTACACCCTTGGCCCTGGAGCAGGCGGCCTGGCAGCCGCTCTTGTTTTTTCACCTGGTAAAGAAGGCCTTTAGGTGTGAGTGTCTCTGGGTTGCGTTCTAGATCTGACTCACTAACGATCCCATGACTGTCTTGACCGAGAGGCACCAGGCTTGTCTCCTGCCATCGCACGAGGCATGAATGGCCTCTCCTGGTGGAGGGCGCAAGACGGCAGCCCCTGGACCAACAAAGCCATGCTCCGGCCCCTCCTCTGGGATGCTGAGAGTCCTGGAGGCCTCGTACTTCCCAGGAGGCAGGAACCTCCACACACCCTGGCAAACCACGTCAGGCTGGTCGGCCCCAGGCAAGTGGCCATGGCCACGTGTATCTTTGCTTCTGGCCCTGAGTTTAACACCTGGCAGTGCTGGGTGGGTGTGAAGGATGCCCTCGCCTTGCCTCGTGAGTCAGGCAAACAGCCTGGAGATTGAACTGAAAGCTGGTTGTGGAGAGAGTCTCACCAGAAAGAATTCAGACCCAGAACTGACAGGACGTAATGATTGCTTATTGTTCTAACTAAAAGCAAAAGTAAAATAAATGTGATAGGCCCCTAACCGTCAGTAGGAGCAAAGATCAAGCATTTTGATTGGCATTGAATGGCATCTAAACTGCTCCGTTGATTCCCTTTAACTTTTCCAATGCTTGTGTAGATCTGACTGCCCAGTGGCCAAGGAGGAATCTTCCATGTAGTGTGTGTCCAATAGATGTTTGTGGAATAAATCACAAGGCCTCATTAAATGGTTACAGAGAGATGGGCACAGCAGGTGTGGGTCCATTCTTCAGAATGAAATAGGAAAAGAGGATTATGGAAAAAAATACAGTTTCCTATTAAGTCACTCCTATGGGGTCAAGATTGGGTTTCCTGCCTTCCCGCTACTGTGCTCTGCACCTCTGGCGGGCTGTGCAGTGCACATCCGAGCTCTGGGAGAGGCTTGCATCACCAAGGACATTTGATGGACAAAGAAATATACTCCTAGGAGGTTGGTTGGGATTAACACACACACACTAGCGTATATAAGATAGGTAACCAACAAGGACCTACTGTACAGCACAGGGAACTCTACTCAGTATCCTGTAATAACCTACATGGGAAAAGAATCTGAAAAAGAATGGATATATATATATATATATATATATATATATATATATATATATATCTGAACCACTTTGCTGTACTGCAGAAACTAACGCAACACTGTAAATCAGCTATACCTCAATATAAAATAAAAATTAAATTAAAAATAAATAAATATACTCCTTCCACTGGAAAAGTAAGTTGGGAACATCAGTCTTAGAGCTTTGGGCTGTGGGCTTTCTTGTGTGTATGTGGAGGGTGGGGTAAGGGGGGACCCAGAGTGAACAGACATTTTACCACCCAGAGCATCCAAGTACTTCTTCACTACTGTTAATCGAATTAATATTTTGAATCTTAAATACCTATATTCTGTGCAGCTCTGGGGCTACAGCAGGAATCAGAGCAGCTGGAAGGTTCATAAATAATAAAAAGTGGTAAAAAAAGATTGAATCTCCTGAAAAGGACAACCCTTAAAATGAATTCTATAGGATAGAGCTGCAGTTATCCTCTATCATTTCATGTGCTTTATTTTATACTCCCATTTCCTTTTCTCTGAAAATTTTTAAGTACTATAGCATATAATTTAGCTTTTCTTAAAATCCAATCTAAATTAATTACAGTTCTGCTAAAGAGGGGAAAAGATATTAGATGCCCAAGCTAAAATGGAATGAAACCAAGTTTTTTCTTCCTTTATTAGATTTTAATGGTGTTATTATAATAATTAAGCTTTTCATTAATTTTTTCATGCTTATTGAGTCCCAGTTCCCTGCAGATTTGAATCATATTTAACATATAATTATGGCAGTCCATTTTTAGAAGGGAATTTGAATGTGGGGATGTGGGACTTTACCTACACTTCTTAAAATTAAAATAAGCAGCAAAGGGACCAAATCTCTTTTGTTGCTGAACCCAGAGCGGCTTCAGTGAAGTTTTTCGCTGCCTCTCAGGTGGGTCTGGACCTGGACCCCAGAAGCTGTATGGGTCATGAGCAGATTTGGGGGAAGTATAGAGAGTCATTAATTCGAGCTTAGATTTACTGTGCTGTGGTTCAGATCTGCTGTGGAGCCTTCTGAAAGAAGGCATCAAATATGCCATCAGGCACAACTTCAATGTCACTTGCTTTAGGCCCCTGGAGGCAAAATGGAGAAGCAAGTCTAGTCCCGCTGTGCCCCATTTTGACATTAGGGCTTTCGTGTAGAGAAAGGTGCTGAGGAGCCATGATCTACTGCAGACCACAGGCAGCCCCACACAGTCCTCATGCAGGAACAACTAGGTTACATGTTTAATCTATTGGTTGACTTATTTTTCAATAAGGATGAAAATAATTCAGCAGCTTTACAAATGAGGACTAGTCACCATACAGGTTTACTTAATAGCAAACGCTTCAATCCATTTTAGGACCTGTTAAGGGAACGAGGGGATGATGGCAGGGCAGGAGCAGAGGTGGAGTGAAGGGGAGAGAGGGTCACCCTGGAGGGAACGACAGATGAAAATGAAGAGGCTCCCAGGCAGGCAGAGGCGTTTCCCACATGCAGGGACTGTCTCACAGGCTCAAGAGCACAGAATACGCCAATACTCATGTGGCAGCACTGTTGGCAGCAAGCAAGCCGCAGAGTGAGTGCCACTCGGTGCATCCCGTTTATCAACACAGGGAAGTACTATGTAGCCAAGGGAAGGAGCAAGGTAAGGCTGTTTCAAGAGGCAGAAGGATAGCAGGGTGTGTTTTTGAGAAATAAGAAATGTACCACATGATTCTAAACATGTAAAACCATCAGTACAGGCAAGGAAAACCCTGCTGCATGGGGACACAGAAACAGGAATGTGCTGAAAATATCTTTACAAACCTCAAAACTTACATATTTGTGTATGATGGCGTTTGGTCCTACCTACACATTCAGATAGAAATGGACCTCTGGGAAAGCATTGTGTGGAGGGAGGGTAAAGACGTGATAGGAAAAAAGTGACAATGACATGCCCAATGGTTCATTTCTGGGTTTCCTCCCAGGCCAATTCAAACCCTCCAAAATAAGGTCAAGTAACCCAAGAGGCTTACATTTCCATCACAAACTGCTCAGGCCCAGTTCAGGAAGACACACGTATAGAAAAGAATGCCAAGCTTCGTTGACTCGTGGCCACCTGCTTTTAAAAGTAAACTTCACAGACAGTGGCCCCCAGGGTCTGGGAGGCCCCCCTGCCAGAGGCAGACTCACTTGCTCCAGGATGGGGGCAGTTCTGCGGGGCAGGGGGGCTGCAGGGCGGACAGACCTGAATGCACATGAAGGGCATCTAGCTGACTGTCCAAGGGCCAGTGCCCCTTGTCTGGGGGCTGTATCTCCCCACACTCTAAAGTGTGTCTGGGTACAGGCTGTGTAGGGGTCTAAGACCTGCCTGAGATGAAGACCACTCGCTCCCAGCCACTGGCATGGCCACTGCAGGACTCGGCCATCTCAGTGGGAAGGTCACACCCTGCAGAAGCACTATGACTTTTGCCTGAGGCCCTGGTCAGCTTCTAGGAGGCAGCCTGGGATGTTTCCCAGGGCCCAGGACAACTGTGCACTGCCCATGAGGTCCTGCTGGAAGAGAGTGGACAAGCAGAACCGTCTGCCCCCTCCTGACCCTGATGGATGGTGGGGTCTTTTCTGCTGAGCACAGGTGCTGCCAGGACCCACTCTGGCTGCTGTGAGCCAGGAAAGGAGAGGAAAATCCCTCCAGACTTCCACTGTGAAATCAGGTGTCCACACAGAGCTCCCTCTTCTGTCAGATGGAGGCAGAAACCCCTGCAGAGCGAGGAAGGGGCTGGTCGCATGCCTGAGCACAGCTGGACTCTGGGGAGAGATAGTCTTTGGTGGTCCCGGGTGCCCATCGCCCCATCTCCCATCCAGCCAGGGAGCCTCCTGGCAGAGTACCCAGGGATGCTTGCTATGTCTGCAAAAAGGATGAAAGAAAGGAACACAAAACAAGAAAAGGAAGAAGTTTTAAAAGGGCCCAAAGCATGGAGATGTGAGGGGTTTCCATTTCAGCCCATTGCGGGGGTCAATTATGTCCATGCTGGGTGCTGGGGTTGGTGTAGCTTGACTGTGGGGACACAGACAACTCCCTCCTGCCTGGACTGAAAGCCCCGGGCCCCTTAAGTCCTGTCGACTCTCCCAGGACCCGTTTCATCATCTGAAAATGAGCTTTGGAACCGAATCGGGGTTCTCAAAAGTCAGTGTGTGTCAGCAGCACCCAGGCAGCTGAAAGAAGAGGCCCAAATTGTGAGGGAGGGATCTTTGGGGATCCAGGACCCAAACACACCTGAGAGCCACCCGACAAGAGGGTCACTCTATCCTTGCAGTCTGCCCGTCCAGATTTCCAGAGTATCCCCATCAAGACAGGGCATTTAAAATCACCCCACCTGTTCTAGCCGATCACCTGCCTACAAAGATACCTCTTTGTATCTTTCTACCTTAACTTTCAGGGCTGACCCGAGAGCTTTCTTTCTTCTCTAAGCAATGGCTACGGGGCGTATGAACTTGTCTCCACGCCACAAAGCTCACTAGGACCCAGGTACAAGTTCTTACAGGTTCCGAAGTTTCTCTCTGCTGTCCCTGTGAGTGTTCAAGGACCAGTAAACATGTGGACCAGGCTCTCTAAAAGTTCACAGGATGGAGCTTGGTGCCGTGTCCGGGGCAGGCACCGAGGCCAGGGGTGGACACCTCAGCCCCTGATGGCAGCTTTCTGAGCCCCTGGACCTCAGTTATGTCCTAATGGCAGTTTTCTGAGGCTGCACTTGGAAAGTTGGAAAAAGCAATCTTGCTCTTTGGAAAAACTGACCAAGGAGTAAATCAAAATACAACCCATGATAATTTCTCCTCTGCCAGTACAAGAATAGGAAAGAATAATACGCAGGAAAGCTGGTCTAGAGACATCGAGTGGCTGCTCTCGGGGTCCCGGCCCTCGCCAGGTGATTCAGGGCCAATGCTAAGGCAGAAACTCCTACAGATCCTCATCCCACGAAAGCCCTCCCACCACCTCCTTGAAAGGCCATTTATGTCACAGCAGCCCTGCAGCTGCTGTTCCTGTAAGCCACAGAAATGTTCCTCACTAAACATTCATGAGACCGGCAGGTGGGGCCTCCCTTCCCAGAGCCGCACGGCTGGCTGGCGGGGACGTTCTCCCTGAGTGCACTTGGTGCCTCAGGGATGCGCCTCGTTCCGACAGTTGACTTTTTGTGTAGAGAATTTGTTTGGCGTGCCCAAGCTGTTCACATCAATCTATTATTAAAAGCAAAACCCTCACGCAGAACCGAAGCCCCCGTCACGTTGAGCCAGGCTACCACTTCTTTTCCAAGGATGCTCGGAGCAGAAACTCCGAGGGGGTAGCCCCTTCCTTGAGGAGCAGAGGGAGATGTCTTCCCCACACCCCTCCCCCAGCCCCTTGCCCAGGAGATCCTCAGAGATCCTTTGATTGTCTTTGGCATGGCATCCTCGGCTCTGGCCAAGAGGCTGCTCAGCAGGTGTGAAGAGTAAACACAAATGGATATTGCTCGTGACAAGTTGAGAACTTGTGTCTTTCTCGTATCTGGAGAGAAGCCGGAGGCTTCTGGGCCTCTTTGTGCCCTGCTTCATTTTTAATGACCAGCCCTGAAAGGCAGGCAGAGCTAGATGTTGTCACCTCGGCAGATTTCATCCCTGATCAAACAGTGGTCACAGCAGCTCCGTGTGTCCGATGCCGCCCGCCAGCCGGGGGCCAACGGGGAGGAGGCCGATCCCGTGCCCCTGCCCACCCACCAGCCTCGCCTCTTCACAGCCCAGGGAGCCAACCTCTCCCCTTCCCTCTAGTGTGACTGCCAAACAGGGGAGGCCTGGGTTTTACAAGGAAAATTCCTAGTTTGTGGATTCATGCTCAGGATCCATCCTTGGACACATTTCTAGATCTATCTGATTGGATCCAATCCATAGATCTATGACAAACACTTGAATGGGGCCGTAAAGGGCCTTTGAGGTCACCTTTCCTCCGTGGCACCAACCCACGGCCGTCACAGGCACATGGATACCCGCCGACCAACAAACAGTGAGCTGAAAACAGGCGTCTTCTTGGAGACCTTCAAACTCAGCTTGAAAACACTGTTTAGAAGCTTCAGGGGTCCGGGGAGTACGCTGGTGTCCTCCAAACCCCAGGGCCACCCTCCGCCTGGCAAAGTGAGGTGGAGAGCTTGCTCTGCTCTGCCCCTCTGGGACAGGTTTCTCCACAAAGATGGTAAATTCCTGTAAGTCTCAATGTCCCCCGGCTGTGAGTAAATCCACCACAGGTACCCCTGGGGGGTTGTGGCCTTCAGAGGCCTCTGCCCGCTCCCCCTCCAGTCCCAAGTGAGTGTGGACACCCCTGGCTGGGAGCATCCTGAGGGGATGCAAAAGGAGGGACAGCCACGCACACAGAGAGGTCCCCAAGTCCAACACAGGGCCCCTCTCTGGAAGGAGACATTCTTCACCATCAGAAAATAAATGGAAAGTGAAAATTCAGTGGCAGAGTCTTTCTCCAAGAAGACGAACACTGGCTCATGTGTCACCCCACCACGAGGTTGACCCATCGTTTAGCTAGTTGCAAATAATCCCTGACCATTGGGAACCTCAGTTTAGAATTAGGCAGAGGTCCATATTTACAGAGAGGTATAGTTTTCACTTTTCCAGATGACTTTTAATGTTAAATGTGGTTCATCAGATCAAAAGTAGTGACAGTGTCGAATGCTGACGCGGGTCTGGAGAAGCAGGTTGGCTCCTGCGTTGATGGGGGGTGAGGAGGAAGGTGCAGGGACTCTGGAAAAGTGTCCTCACTCTGGTGGGTGCCTGCAGGAGGAACACACTCCAGGACTCAGCACTTGCACTCTTGGGTATTTATCTCAGAGAAATGGAAACGATGTTCACACAAAACTGTGTGTGAATGACACAGCAGCCTTATCTGTAACATCCCAAAACGGGAAACAGGGTGCAGGTTCTTTATCGGGTGCATGCTGATATCCTGAGGTGTCTTCCAACCCTGGGCTTCTTGATGTTAGTGACAACCGGGATGGACCTCAGAATTATCAGGCTGAGTGAAAAAAGCCCATTTCAATGCATACTGCATGATTCCACTTTAGACAATGCTTAAAATGACAGTAAAGAAAGATGGAGAGGATTTTCCAGCTGCTGGAGTTGGAGAGGAGAGGAAGGGAGGGTGAGGCCGTGGTGACCTTAGCCCCAGGGATCCTTGAGAGGTTATGGTTTTGTGTTCAGACTAGGCCGGTGGTGATTGTAGTCATGGAAGCAACCTAAGTGTCCATCAGCAGAGGAATGGATAAAGAAGACGTGACACATATACAATGGGATATTACTCAGCCATAAAAAGGAACGAAATGAGGTCACTTGTAGAGACGTGGATGGACCTAGAGACTGTCATACAGAGTGAAGTAAGTCAGAAAGAAAAAAATAAATATCGTATATTAACACATATATGTAGAATCTGAAAAAGTTGGTATAGATGATCTTATTTACAAAGCAGAAATAGAGACACAGACGTAGAGAACAAATGTATGGATACCAAGGGGGAAAGAGGGGTAGGATGAATTGGGAGAGTGGGATTGACATATATACACTATTGATACTATGTATAAAATTGATAACTAATGAGAACCCTCTATATAGCACAGGGAACTCTACTCAATGCTCTGTGGTGACCTAAAGGAAATCCAAAAAAGAGGGCATACATGTATACATAGAGCTAATTCACTTTGCTGTACAGTAAAATCTAACACATTATTGTAAAGCAACTATACTCCAATAAAAAAAAAAAGGAGTTACATTACGGGTGTGATAAAACCATGTAGGACTGAACACACACATACATGTGCAGGTAAAACTGTGAGATCTGAATAAGCCCTGTGGGTGGTACCAATGTCGATTCTCTGGTTATGATGTTGTTCTCTAGTTAAACAAGATGTTGCCATTGGGGAAAACTTAGTGACAGGTATATGGGATCTCTGTTAATTTTTAAAACTATACGAAAAGCTACAAATAACTCAAAATAAAAAAGTTATTTTATTTAATTAAACTTTTTAAATTTTATTTAATTTAAAAAAATTTGATCTTATTAAAAAAGATTCATCACAGATTAGTTTAAGTATTAAGCTCTGCAGGTGAGTATATGCACACACATATATTCATGCGGTCCTCGACTTATCATGGTTGGATTTGGACAATTTTTTGACTTTACAATGGTGTGAAAGTGATGCTCATTCAGTAGAAACCATATTTTGAATTTTGAATTTTTCTTCTTTTCCTGGGCTAGAGATGTATGGAATGATATTCTCTCCTGATGCTGGGCAGCGGCCCCGAGCTGTCCCCGATCAGCCCTGTGATCAGGGAGTAACAACTGATACACTCTCAGCCGTTTTGCACCAAGACAATTATTCTGTTTTCGACTTTCAGGGTGGTATTCAATCAATTGCATGAACTATTCAACACTTTATTATAAAATAGGCTTCGTGTTGAATGATTTTGCCCCACTGCAGGCTCATGTAAGTGTTCTGAGCACTTTTAAGGAAGGCGGAGCCCAGCTGTGGTGTTCAGAAGGTCGGCTGTACTCACTGCTTTTCAATTTAACTGTATTTTCAACTTGTGATGGATTTACCAGGACATAACCTAATTCTAGGTCAAGGAAGATCTGTCTTTAACACTCGCACACACACACACACACACACACACACACACACACACACAAACACACACATACTAGGGTTCTCCAGAGGAACAGAACCAATATATGTATGACAAGATTCAGTCTAGGAATTGGTCCACACAATCGTGGAGGCTGAGAAGCTTCACCCTCTGCCCCCTGCAAGCCGGAGACCCAGCAAGGAGGGTAGTGGAGTTCCATCCGAGTCCAAAGGCCAGAGAACCAGAGGACAGCTGGTCTAAGTCCCCCTCTGAGTCTGAAGGCCTGAGGACCATGTGGTCTGATGTCCAAGGGCAGGAGGAGATGATCTTGGCGGAGGCACAGAGTAGATCCCCCCTCCACTGTTCTGTTCTGCTCAGGCTTCCATGGATTGGATGAGGCTACACAGTGGTGAGGGTGATCTAGACTCAGCCCACCCATATGAATGCTCATCTCTTCCAGAAGTAGCCTCAGACAGACACACCCAGAAATCGTGCTTCACCAGCTCTCTGGGGATCTCTTAGCCCAGTCAAATTGACACATAAATTAACCAGCACTGTATACAATGTACCAACACATATGCATGTCATGTATGTGTATGTCATGTATGTGTATGTCATGTATGTGTATGTCATGTATGTGTATGTCATGTATGTGTATGTCATGTATGTGTGCCTCATGTATGTGTGTCGTGTGTGTGTGCATGTCGTGTATGTGTGTGTCATGTATATGTATGTCATGTATATGTATGTTGTGTATGTGTATGTTGTGTATACTATGTATATGTATGCTATGTATATGTATGTAACTATCGAGTGGCATTTATTTCCCCAGTGGTGTGTTTGAAAGAATAATAAAGGTCACCATCAAGGTTTTCAGAAAAAGGCAGCATGGGCTGGGCTGCCCTTGTGGCTGTTTCAGGTGCATTAATCCATGTGATCTGTACCTGCCGGGAGGAAGGAGTGTGTGTGACCTAGAGCACCAAGCAACCAGGGCGATGAAGTTTACCATGACATTTACTGCCCCCACACCAACCCTGGATCTGAGTCCCCAGATGCGGGACTTCCCCGGGTGACACCCTTCAGCTGTGATCTGTCAGCTCTGCGATGGAAACAGACACACATTTTTACAACGGTACACATTCCAAGTTTAAATTTTTTTAATTATTTTTTCGGCCTAAGTCAAAAATTTTGAGATGATAAAATAAACCTACCTGATTGGACAAATTTGATTCTTTGGATCTCTGTTGCTTTCTTAATCCATGCTGCAGTGAAATGTCTATTCTGCTACCAAGAGCCAGAGGTGTTCCATCAAGGATGCAAGAGGGTGATGTACCGACCAGCACCACAGTGACACCTACACGCGGTCCTGCAAAGCCCCAGGCTCTGTCTCAGATCGCTCTTGCGCATGGGAAGGGGGGCTTTGCTAAGCACAGATTCCAAGGCTGGAGGAAAGCCCACTCCACCATCCACTCCTGCATTGTAACCACCTTGAAAAGGCTCCCCTAAGAGTGAAGTTGAGGGTTGGCACATACTTGATCCACCCCCTCTGGCCCTGGATGGGGCAGATTTCAAAGCTCCTGTGTCGACGTGCGGTTAACTCTCTTATGGGGACCCGGGACCGCAAAGACTCCAGCAGTCCTTCCCGGATAATCTGTGAAGGACGGAAGCTGGTCCCTGCGCTTCTGACTTTGCTCTCCACGGCCTCTCAGCCGAGTAGCAGGTGGGAGGTGAATAAGAAATGGAGGTTACAGCAGCAGCTGCAGGAGCCAGTGACACTTCCTCATGCTGTTAACCCCCCACACAAAGGCATGACCACCTCAGCAAAAATTATTCTCGCAAGCTTGGAAAAGCTGGTTATCACCATTGACTTTGTCCTTGTGAGTTCCCAGAGCAGCCTCACCGATGCCTTTGTAATTATAGTGCATAAAGTAATCACTGCTGTCAGCCCCGAACCCACCGGTGACTGCAGGGCTCTGGACTCCTAGGCAGGTGGATGTACAGAGGTTCTCCCCCCGCAGCTCGTAACAAGCTCTGGGGACCCACGATTTCATCGTTCTCCTAGTCGAGGCCCCCCTGGGGATACCTCGGGGTTTTGCAGCCACCGCTATACCTCCACTGAGTATGGGTGGCTTCTGCTCCCTTCTCTGTGGATGCTTCCCTTTGCTTGGAAAAGCCCATCCCCGTGGGGGTCTATCTGCTGTCACGGGATCCTCACCCATTCCTCAGGTACCACCATGTCCCCCTGGACCCCGATGGATTTGCCTCCTTTCTGGGGGTGGTGGGTCCATGACGTGCCAATACTGAGGGGCAGCTGGGTGCCAGTCAGGAACGAACACTCTGCCCTGTCCACTCAGGCACCCGCCAAGGGGTGAGACCCTACTCTGTGTCTGGAGCCCTGCCTCTGTGTCTGTCTGCCCGCTCTCTGAACCCAGGCTCCCAGTCTCTGTTCCCACGTGGGTTGTGCCTGTCCTCGCTGCCCCTTTGCTTGGTGGGGAGACCTGTGTCCTCAGCTCCAGCCTGGTCTGAGGAATGTGGCTCAAGGGAAAACCGGGGTGGGCGTCCTGATGGCTGGTGTGTGGAATGTGCCACCCAGATGTCCCTCACTCTGCTCTCCTCGCCTGGGGTCCTCCTCAAATCCTCAGTTTGCCTTGGGGCCGGAGTGCCCTTGCCCGTCAGGCCCGCAGCCCTCAGCTCTTCCAAGGGGAGGGTCTGTTAGCATCCCTCCGCCCCTGGTGGGACCAGGCAGCCTCTAGAAGAATAAGTCACGTGACGAGTCATCTTCCAAGAGGAGAAGCAGGTGTGGGCACAGAGAACCCCTCCGCTTCGAAATCTTCTGGTCTTTTCCTACTGAGGAGGGGGAACTGCAGGTAGGAGCGTGGCTTTGTTCTTTGTCCTAAACTGCTGACCTTTTCAATCTCCATCTAATCTCCGCGCCCACCCCAATTTAGGACTCTTTCCCTTAACAAATGGAACATCATCTCATCAGAGTGAGTCATGTCTTGGGATCAGTGTGGAGGCTGAGGCAGGTGCAGAGAGAGGGGCTGTGCAGGAGACCTTGGAATCCGACCTCTCTGCAAAGTCAAGGTGGGAGCCGAGTGCAGTCCCATCCCCTCCCCCTCAACGCAGTTTCTTTCCACACTGTCTCCTCTTGTTAAATACAAAACACAACCAAAGCAACAAAAGGCTAAACTGTCAGGGACTGTTTAGCCACACATTCGCTGGGACCGCGTGATTCCCTGGGAAACCGAAGCGTCCTCAGAGCTCCATCCCCTTCCTCATTACTGCACAGGAGAAAACCAACATCCAGCCCTTGAAAATTGAGAGGGGGGCACGGGGCTAAACACGGATTAAGGGAAACGAGCCCTGACGACAGATGGAAACATCCTTCACCGCGCGGCCTAGAAGGCACACCGAAGACAAGTGAATGGGTCTGGGGACAAGCGGGCCGACACTGCCAGCTGGGCACCGTGTTGCCCCTTAAGGCACGTCTGCCTGCCGTCCGCATGAGGGACAGGCCGCATGCCTGCGACACCTGCTTTACCGCCCTCCGGGCCCCACCCGGTCCAGCAGGCCCTGCCTGCCGGCTCCCCACATCACCCAGGAGGGGGCGCTCTGCATCCTCATGTCCCTGTCCCTCAGGGCCCTTCTCCCAGCCAGCCCTGCCAGGGCCCTGCTGGCCCTTGACCTGGTTCCACCCAGCACCCTTAGGGGAGAGGAGCTAAGCCACATGCACCCCACATACCCCACGTGCTCCCTCCTCTGCACATAGTGGGAGGGGCTACCCTCACCGTGTCCCCCAAAACACTCTCCCTAGCACCTCAATTTACAAGGCATCTTTTCTCCACAAGGGAGGATGTCGGGCTGCTGAGAAATGAGAGCCCAGGGCCCCTCGTGGAGGAACGGGCTCCAGTGCAAGGGCCTGGGGACTCTCCTGGCCCTGGAGGGGTACAGGGGAGCAGAGGCACCAAGGCTGCCAACCGGGCAGCCAGGGAGCAAGGGGGGGCAGGTGTTCATGAGGAGAGCGCACAGCCCACCCACTCCAAAACAGCTGAGGGGGCAGAGCTGCCCGTGCAGAGGGCTCGGCTCCCACATCATCAGGCTCCACAGCGAAAGCGGCAGGTGTTCGCCACCACTTTGTACTTCGTGTCCAACTGCCCGTAAAACAGAGCCAATCCTTCTTACATACAACAGTTAATCTGAACTATCAAAAACAGAACTTCTAAAATTGTAGTATTTCAGTTGGTTACTTAATCCGAGAGGGCCTGATTTTCCCTTTTCTATAAGTGGTGGGGGTCGGTATCCTCACTGACACACTGTTAGTCGCTGGCCGGCTCATAGCTGAAGCATCACTCCATAGCCAGCAATGCCTTGTGCAAGGACATGGAAGCAAGCCCACAACAGACTAGAAGCATCCATCCATTCATTCATCCATCCACCCACCAACCCGTCCAGCCATCCAGACATTCATCTACCCACCCATCCACCATCCACCCACCCACCCACCTACCCATCCACTCATATACTCACCCATCCATCATCCACTCACCCATCTACAATCTACCCATCTATCCATCCATCTACCCACCTACACAGCCATCATCTAATCATCCATCCATCCACCCATCCACTCACACATCCATCCATTCACTCACCCATCTACCATCTAACCATCTACCCATCCATCTATCCATCTACCATCTATCCATCTACCCATCCATCTACCCATCCATCTACCCACCTACACAGCCACCCTCTAATCATCCATCCATCCACCCTTCCACCCACCCATCCATCCACCTATCCACCACCCATCCATCCACCCATGCACCATCCATCCATCCACCCATGCACCATCCACCATCCATCCACTCATCCACCCATCCACCACCCATGCATCTGTTATCCATCCATCTACTCACTCATGCAGCAACTTCCACCAAATCAAGACTTGTTGATTTACCTGTGACTTGCCCATAACTGTCCTTTGTCCGAGTGAGTGGATGAGTGCCTTACAGTGAGGGAGGATCCTGCCTATGATATGGAAAGGACAGCAGGAAAGAGAGAGATGCTTCCCCACTTCATCCCTCAAGCGATGTCAGGGGTCTGCTTTTCCAGGAGTTGGTGGAGTCCTCTCCTCTTGTGCAGAAGGAATCAGAATCAGGATGGACGTTACCATTTTATAACACAAAGGAGTTACTGGAGGTACCACTGGCCCAATGTTTAGTGAGGACCACCAGGGTCTGCCTGCTGATCCCTCAATGAACATTCGAGTCCCCAGGTTCATAATAGACCTCATTTCCTTTGTGTCTAATTAGATTCATATGAGAATAAACATAACCTTTGACCTCTGAATGATGAATTCAGTGGTGCTCCCTGTTATTTGTATTTGTGAGGCTCAATGTAGTTTACAAATGAATAAATAAGTCACCCACAGTGCAGGTCAACAATCTCCGTTGAGCTGTGGGGAAGTTCTGGCTCCTGACGTGAGCCTGAGTGTCCCAGAGCTGGTGACAGAATGCCAACCGGGGGTGTTCTGAGGCCCTGGTGCCGCACGGTGGGCCCCCAAAAGGCCCCCTAGCCTACATGGTGTCAAACCTCCACCCTGAGCAGTTCTGCAGTGAACGACAGCTCCTGGTCACTTCTGGGGACAGCGGCAGGACGAAGGGCCGGAGCATGATTTAATTGCTTTTTCTTCCTCCCTCGGGTCTGCATATTATATTATATTGAAAAGTAATTATGCAGCCAAAGTAAAATGTCACCCTGGTGCTGTCTGGGAGCCGGCTGCCCGGAGGTGAATTATTCTGCTCCACGTGCGTCTTGCCGACGTCTCTGGACCGCTCCCTGGTCACACGCCACAGCGCACACTCCTGTGCTGAGCGCTTCTACACACGAGATGAGATTGCTGGGTTTTATTTCTCCCTTTTCCCTCCCAGCATCTAGATCCCAAGCTGGGTTGCCTCGTTGGCAATGATTGATTACCCAATATCTAATTAAACCTGATCCAATCACTTATTATGCAGAGTGGAACAAACAAACTGAAGGCGCCTGTCAGCGCAGTGATTGATGATGTGGCCATCCCGGCTTTTGTGGCTCCTGGTGTCCCGACGCTTGTTACAGCCAGGCAGAGCCGCGCTGGACCTGGCGCCTGTCACTCCCGCACTCCGCTCCCACCCCTTCCCTCCGAGGAACTTTCAGTGGAAAGTACAAGATGGAGGGGACTGCACCTGAGCCCTGGTGGGACTCTGTTTGGGTTCCTTACATGGTGAGATCAAGTCCTCCCCAGAGAGTCCCTGGGACAGAGAGCAGGAGAAGTCGCGGGAGTGTCTGTGTGTGTGTTGTGTGTCTCTGTGTGTATGTGTGTGCTGTGTTGTGTGTCTGTGTGTGTGTGTGTTGTGTCTCTGTGTGTGTGTGTTGTGTCTCTGTGTGTGTGTGCTGTGTTGTGTGTCTCTGTGTGTGTGTCTCTGTGTGCGTGTGTTGTGTGTCTCTGTGTGTGTGCGTGTGTTGTGTGTCTCTGTGTGTGCTGTGTTGTGTGTCTCTGTGTATATTGTGTGCTGTGTGCATGTGTCTCTGTGTGCGTGTGTTGTGTGTCTGTGTGTGTGTGTTGTGTGTCTCTGTGTGTATGTGTGTGTGTTGTGTGTCTCTGTGTGCGTGTGTTGTGTGTCTCTGTGTGTGCTGTGTTGTGTGCCTCTGTGTGTTTGTGTGTGTTGTGTGTCTCTCTGTGTGTGTGTTGTGTGTCTCTGTGTGTGTGCGTGTTGTGTGTCTGTGTGTGTGTGTTGTGTGTCTGTGTGTGCGTGTGTTGTGTGTCTCTGTGTGTATGTGTGTGTGTTGTGTGTCTCTGTGTGCGTGTGTTGTGTGTCTCTGTGTGTGTGTGTTGTGTGTCTCTGTGTGTGCTGTGTTGTGTGTCTCTGTGTGTTTGCGTGTGTTGTGTCTCTGTGTGTGTTGTGTGTCTCTGTGTGCGTGTGTTGTGTGTCTCTGTGTGTGCTGTGTTGTGTGTCTCTGTGTGCTGTGTTGTGTGTCTCTGTGTGCGTGTGTTGTGTGTCTCTGTGTGCGTGTGTTGTGTGTCTGTGTGTGTGTTGTGTGTCTGTGTGTGCGTGTGTTGTGTGTCTCTGTGTATGTGTGTGTGTTGTGTGTCTCTGTGTGTGTGTGTGTTGTGTGTCTGTGTGTGCTGTGTTGTGTGTCTCTGTGTGTTTGCGTGTGTTGTGTCTCTGTGTGTGTTGTGTGTCTGTGTGTGTGTGTGTGTTGTGTGTCTCTGTGTGCTGTGTTGTGTGTCTCTGTGTGTGCGTGTGTTGTGTGTCTCTGTGTGTATGTGTGTGTGTGTTGTGTCTCTGTGTGTGTGTGTGTGCTGTGTTGTGTGTCTGTCTCTGTGTGTGTGTATGTGTGTGTGTGCTGTGTTGTGTGTATGTGTGTGCTGTGTTGTGTGTCTCTGTGTGTGTGTGTTGTGTGTCTCTGTGTGTGTGTGTTGTGTGTCTCTGTGTGCTGTGTTGTGTGTATGTGTGTGTTGTGTGTCTCTGTGTGCGTGTGTTGTGTGTCTCTGTGTGTATGTGTGTTGCTGTGTTGTGTGTATGTGTGTGCTGTGTTGTGTGTCTCTGTGTGTGTGTTGTGTGTCTCTGTGTGTGTGCTGTGTTGTGTGTCTTTGTGTGTGTGCTGTGTTGTGTGTCTCTGTGTGTGTGTTGTGTGTCTCTGTGTGCGTGTGTTGTGTGTCTCTGTGTGCGTGTGTTGTGTGTCTCTGTGTGTGCGTGTGTTGTGTGTCTCTGTGTGTATGTGTGTGTGTGTTGTGTCTCTGTGTGTCTCTGTGTGCTGTTGTGTGTCTGTCTCTGTGTGTGTGTATGTGTGTGTGTGCTGTGTTGTGTGTATGTGTGTGCTGTGTTGTGTGTCTCTGTGTGCGTGTGTTGTGTGTCTCTGTGTGTGCTGTGTTGTGTGTCTCTGTGTGCTGTGTTGTGTGTCTCTGTGTGTGTGCTGTGTTGTGTGTCTTTGTGTGTGTGCTGTGTTGTGTGTCTGTGTGTGTGTGTGTTGTGTGTCTCTGTGTGCGTGTGTTGTGTGTCTCTGTGTGCGTGTTGTGTGTCTCTGTGTGTGCGTGTGTTGTGTGTCTCTGTGTGTATGTGTGTGTGTGTTGTGTCTCTGTGTGTCTCTGTGTGCTGTGCTGTGTGTCTGTCTCTGTGTGTGTGTATGTGTGTGTGTGCTGTGTTGTGTGTATGTGTGTGCTGTGTTGTGTGTCTCTGTTTGTGGTGTTGTGTTGTGCGTATGTCTGTGTGTGTTGCATTGTGCATGTGCCCCGAGGGCTGCAGGGGTCCCGGCCATGGTGACACACCTCAGGGAGAGTGACAGATCGGACATTAAAGCAAACCAAGCAGGGTGATCATTTCTTTTCTATTGTCTGCCAGGCAGGCTCCTCTTAGCAGCTCTCATTTAAAAATTTTTCAGATTTAATGCTTTAATTATTTAAAATGCAAATAAGTTCAAGAAGAAAGCAGCAGAAAATACAAATTCCCTAAACAACTCTCCCCTCAAAGGGGCTTCACTGGGGGCCACGGTTGTCCCACCTCAGAGTGGAGTCCTGGCCGGGTGACACTCAGACCGTGGGGTGCATCCCGTGTGGCCCAGAGCTGGGCTGGGTCTGATGTGTGGGAGACACCGTGAAAGTGGGGTCACCCCAGCCATCTTTGTTTAGGGGTCCCCCCGCCCTACAGCCCGACCCTAAACAAATGTGTGCAGGTTTGACTCATTTCAATAAGGCCTGGCGACGAGTGTGCGAGGCCTCAGCAGACAGCAGGGAGGCCACGCCCGCCTGTTCCCCTAGGACTGGCCTCACTGGGGCCTCCACACGGGCGGGACCAGGCCGACCCACCCAGAGGGCGGAGGGAGGGGAGACGAGTCCGCCCCGCAAGTTACACTCATCTCACCCTGATGACACCCTTGGCGGGCAAAGGAACGGGCCAGCCAGGATTTGGGCGCTGGGGACCCTGAGTCTGTGCCGCTCCCATGCCCCCTGCAGTCAGTGGCCGGGCATCCGGGGAGCCTGGAGGAGGTGAGGGCGGAAGGGTCTGTAGGGCCGGGGCGCGAAGCGTCCAACACGATCGCGCAGAGATGGTTGGGCACAAGCTTCCGGGGCCACGTTTTCCCTGCACTTGCTAAGTGCCCAGTATGGAAGCAAGGTTCAGGAGTGGGTACGTCTTCTGGGGAGGGGTCTGCGTGTGGTCAAACTTCCAAGTGTCCGTGGAGTGACAGAAGCTCTCCCCTGTCCAACAGGGGGCGTTCCCACAGGGTCCCCCTCATCCCGCTCTTCCAGGAAATGAAGAGAGGTGGGGTTTGGAGCTGAAGGCCCAGGTCTGCACCCCATTTCCCAAATTTGGGACATTCACCTGATCTCCCGGAGTCCGAGTTCTTCATCGGTGACTTGGGTGAGTTTTAGATGGCACGGAGCAAGGAGAGGACACTGGGAACAGAAGCGTGTGTGACATGGGGGTGCGCATGAGGACAGGCACAGGCCCGGCCACGGGAGGAGCGTGAGCGAAAGGGGAGTGTGGGTGCCCTCCACAGCCCTCCCTTCGTTTCCTGGGAACGCGCTCATGTCCAGTGGGTGGACACACAGGACTAGAAACGTGTTAAGAGAACCAGTACAGGGCTTCCCTGGTGGCGCAGTGGTTGGGAGTCCGCCTGCCGATGCAGGGGACGTGGGTTCGTGCCCCGGTCCGGGAAGATCCCACATGCCACGGAGCGGCTGGGCCCATGAGCCATGGCCGCTGAGCCTGCGCTCTGCAATGGAGAGGCCACAACAGTGCCAGGCCCGCGTACAGCAAAAAAAATAAAAGAGAGAGCCAGTACAACCTATAAACTCTTCCTCAAGTTAAAGACAAACAACCATGCAAAATACATGAAAGGCTCTCTCTGCGTGTTGTTTCTGTACCCCACGTGGGATCAAGGTGTAAAGTCGCCTCATTCCAGCACCATGATTCAAATGCCTCTGACGTCCCCACTTTGCACGCACACCTCTAAGAGGGCTTTGCGTGGGCAAGGCTGTCTCTGTCTAGCATCACTATCGGTGTCACGTTTCAGGCACATGCTCCATCTCGTGGCCGTGGGACTATGCAGGTTACCTGCTTTCAAGAGCTCTTAGCTCCAAGCCATGGTAATGCAGTGGCCAAGGACCTGGGAGAAATCAGAGTGAAGGGTTCAGAGATCTTCATGCACTAGGGCATTCCCACCCTGAGGAATCAGAGAAGGAGGAGTCTTAAGAAGTTTTAAGGTTCCTTAAAGAGCGGGGAAAGCTTGCCTCTGTGAATAGACCCAGGCTGGTCTGCAACCACGAGGCTATCAGATCCTGGAGGAAACCACCCTTGCCACGAACCCTGGACGCTTGTCCGTAAATCTCATTCTGTGCCCTTACTCTTCCTGAGCACGTGCTCTCTTAGTTCTTGTCCCTAAATGGAGAAAAGAAATCCATGTTAAGGAGGCAATTTCAGACCAGGTGGAAATGGGTGTGTTTAGAACTGAAATCAATCAGCGTATTTTGAAATGAGGTTAACTGTATTGTCTTTAATTCAGCGCTCTGGGAAATATGAATTTGTAAGAAGATGAAAAGAACAGAAAATTATTTGCTACGGTAAATGAAGGCCAGGAACATTCTGCTTTGGAGCTGGATTTGAACTGTCTGCAGAGTGAGTTTTGAGCCCCAAATCACTGAAAGCACTGGCCTCAAAGTCATAAAGAAACATCGACCTTAGCTACCCACTCATTCTTATTTTACCAGAGACAAGATGACAGATGAACTGCCTGCCAACCAAGTATCTTAATCCTGCCAACCTGAGAGGGAGCTTAGAAAAAAAAGAAAAAAAAATCTACTGGAAACCGAATATGGTATCTCACAGCCTTGAAAATAAGTATTTTACATAAGAACACAGTGAGGCCAACACCTTGGATGGAGCTAAATTTAGCCTGAGAAAGGTTATCTCAGGCGGGCACTTTTGGTGCTTTTCTCTAAATTTTCACTTCAATTAATCTCTAGAAATTCGGTGTCTGATCCCTGTGACAGTAGCCTCTGGCTTCTTCAGAGTGACTGCCGAGGGAAAATCATCTGACACATATCAAACAAGCAAGGAACGACACTGGACAGCATTAATCAAAACTTTCTCATTTCCCGAAGAATTAAGCATTAAATAATTAATCCCAGCACTACAGGCAGTTGTAAAAGAGGCCTCATGCCTCCCTGCTGGTAAGAATTTGTCCTTGTCTAAAAGACTAGATTGATATATTTATTATTTATCAGATTAATCATGGCCAGGAACATTATGGATTGGCAGCCAGGCCGGCCGGCCGGCGATGCTGTCTGGCCCTCATCCGACCAGGAGAGGCTCCCCTAGAAGCAGCACATCTGGGTCGGACAGAAACAGCCACCCTCGGGCTTCCCTGGTTAAAGGAAAAGGTGTTCAAAACGTTATTTTGAAAAGAGAGAAAAAAGAAAGCAGAGGAAGGAGAAAGAGGTGAGAAAGGTGTCATAGCTGTGAGGCTGGAGACGGGGAAGGCAGAGGGCCTGACCGGCAGGAGATCCCAAGCTGGGGCGGGAATACACCACTGGACGCTACCTGCACCCCTCAGCTCCCCTGTCTGCCCCCCATATGGCTCCGCTCCCGGTGGACAGCCCCTGCTCTCCGACTTGGCCGGTGTTTGCTCACAAGCCTGTGTTGCAAAGCTGGCATCCAGTCCGGGCCGTGGACACGCCCATCCAGATGAAGACAACGGTGGAAGCAGGCATCTGGGAAGCAGGCAGTCGGTAGACTCCACAGCCTAGAGCTGCCAGTGCTTCTGACTCCACTACAAGGATCTCATTTCACAGAACAAGGCCTCCTAATGCAGCAAAGCCAAACGCTCGGCTGGCGCTGCCCCCCTGGATCTGAACGAGGAGGAGGGTCCACGGAGACAGTGGATGCAGTTGATATCACGCACACGAGCAGAGATGGCCTTCCGTTGAATCACGTGGTTTTCCACAGGTAGTTTAAGAAAGAAAGGTCAGTTGGTTCAATAAGTTTGGAAACACTGGGCAAATCAGTTTAAACGGGATGCCTTTCCCCAGGGTGGCTCAGGGCCCTGCAGGAGAAAATGCTGTGTGGTCTCTCTGGGCCTCTGCAGCTGGGCCCCCGAGACTTTCAGGCCCGGCCTGGAGAGGTCCAGCTCCCCGGTTTGTCTCCACGCCCCAGCCCACCTCCCGGCCCAGGGCCGAGGCCAGGAAGAAGCTGGGGAGCTGACACGTCTTCCATCCACTTCAGGACCAGGTGAATGACACACCTGTTGGCTGACAGGGGCGGCTCTCCCAGCTCCTGCACGTCCTCACGGCCTCTGGGGACCCTCTACCATGTCCCAGGGCTCTGCAGAGCAGAGCGGGAAACTACCACGTCGTAGCACCCACTCACTAACTTTACTTTCTAAGCAAAACTTATGAATCAAATTCACTTATGGAATGTGATTAACACCTATATGTATAGTTATGTAATAAACAACTATAAATGCTTATGGAAAATAGTTATGCGACAACTCATGCAGACTAAGCTTCATTCTCTTAGAATAAAATCCAGTGACCTTTAACTACTCAAAGAGTGCATTTCCCTTTGCCCTGGGAGTGTAAACCTCCTCTCCAGCTTCTAGGCATTCCTTTAGAGCAAACGCTCTCCCGTGGACACAGGGCTGTCCATGTGGGTCAGTGATAAGAGCCAGCTACACCACCAGTCCCACGTCCCTCCCTTTCTACTAATGGTCAACACTGGGCCACCTGGACAACCCCAGTCATCCACTCTGCTGGGGTCAGCAGCACCCTAGTCTCCCTTTTGGAGATACATGGGCTGAAATTTTCAGAAAAGTCTTCCCCAGGGAGAATCTGTGCATTTGAAGTGGGAACTCAGTCTGCCCCCCAAAGTCTGCAGCCTGCAAGTTTTAAGCACTTGGGGTTTTCTCTGGGTTTTCATAAACGTCACCTTAGGTGATGTTTGGTTCACCAAATTAAGATAAAATATTTTGTTTTACAGATGGAAAAACTAAGATACTCACAGCTTAATGTGATTTTTTCACTGCCACACCCTGTCCATACAAAATTTAACTGAAATTTCCCCCCCTTCTCTCAGTAATAACTTAATTGGTACAATAGAAAAGATACCAAATTTAAATATGTAGATTAAGAGCCCACCCGTGCCTCTCAGGAATGCAATAGAACTTTCATGAGTGGATTTAGAAAAGGTTGGGGAAGAATATGAACAATTTAATTTCCATTGCCCAACAAATTTGCAAACGTTTCTAAGTCTTCTACTTTTCCCCTGTGAGTTTGATGAACTCTCCATGGCTTCCTCATTCTCAGTGTCCCAGCTCTTTCCCAAGCAGCACCAAGAGCTGCAGGTAGACACGTGCCGGGCACCCCCGGGAGCTGGGGATGCGATGGCACAGGCCCCTGAGCAGTGGGCAAAGGTGGGAAGCCCAGTCTGCAAGGGAGAGACCCTCCAGGTGAGAACACAATGCCCTTACCTGCTGGGAGGAGGCGCCAGGAGGAGCAGGTATTTGCCAAACACATGTGTGGATGGAAGAGGATGCACCCAGAGAGGAGTTGTAGGGGCCCTGAGGCCACCGGCAGGTTGAGGTGGCTGAAATGGGGCGACCAGAGATGCTACCAGGAAGCTCCCCACAGCCGGCACCTTCCTGAGGTGAAGCCGTTCAAGGGGCAATCAGCTTGACTGGCAGTCCTGTCCAGTCCTAAAGGTCCACTCAGTTGGACCAGCTGCAAATCTGTAAAAGAATTAAATGCATTCACATACCTTCTTGCAGAGTCAGGTTTTGAGTAAACCCTTGAAGGCTCTAAGGGAGTTTGGGATGAGCAGATGCAAACTATTACATGTAGGACAGATAAACAACAAGGTCCTACTGTTTAGCACAGGGAACTATATTCAATATCTTGGGATAAACCATCATGGAAAAGAGTATAAAAGTGAATGTATATATGCGTATAACTGAGTCACTTTGCTGTACAGCAGAAATTAACACAACATTGTAAATCAGCTGTATGTCAATAAAAATAAATTAAAAATAAACAAACAAATAAATAAATAGAAGCCCAGCCAGGTCCAGCCTCTGAGAAAGGCCTCTTCCATATGCCCCCCACAGTGAAGCCTGGGGGCTCTCTCCCCTGAAGACCACTCCCCACCCGCCCTGCCAGCTCTCCAGGCCGCTGCGTGGCCCCCGGTAAGGCGCTGCCCTCTCCTGCCGCCCTCGTCCTGAAGGTTCCCCCGCGTGTCTTCCACGTGCGTGGCCCAGCTTCGCCCCTTCCTCAGGAAACACTTCCGCAGTCCCCAGCTGCGGAGGGCAGACCCTCCTTGAGGCCCCTCACCTGCTCTCTCACCGCGCCCCCCGCCAAGTCCTGGAGCAGCGCCCACGGTCTGCAGCCATCTCTCAGGTGGCCTCCATCCCTGTGTGTATCCCTGCCCCTGTCATCCCCATTCTCGGCAGTGGGCCCTACAGGAGGGCCTGGCCCACTTGGCTGGGCACGTAGTAGGACGGCAGTAAACGTGGATTAGCACGTGTGGCTCGAAGGCCAACCAGATGTGGGTCCCGGGAACTGAGCTAGTGCGGACTCTTCTCTCTACTAGAGAACCTGGGCTGGGCTGAACTCCAGGGAGGCGTCTTTCTGAAGGACCAAAGCTTAGGAGTTTAAAACAAACCAAGCTCCAGGCCATCGTGAGCTGTATCAGCAAGGTGACTGGGAAGAAGGCTGTGCCCGGGGCAGGGGGAGGGGTTGGAGGCGCATTCCTGGTTCACGGGACCAGGAGACAGCGGGCGATGGCTGAAGTCAAGGGTGGGGTGGGATGGCCAGTCTGAGGGCACCCAGGGTGCTGTGAAGGATGCAAAGGGTTACGGGGGCAGGCTTTTCACATAAGACTTTGGACACAACAGTACTGCTTTAATTCTCTGGCACATAAAAATGCTCCAAATTAAGTCAGGTTGAAGGAACTTTGAGGTGACTAATAATGGCAAACGGAAGTTAAAAACTCAAAGCGTCTTTTCTACGGCGGTTTCTAGGGCAAGGTGAATTTATTCGCTAATTCTACCAAAATTCCGAGAAGCATTGTATTCCAATACCATATCAATTACAAGAAAGCTGAAAAAGAACACAGAAAAGCTGCTCAACTCAATTCTTGAAAGTAACCGAAATCTGGCTGTGAAACGTGACAAAGAAATCAGAGCTCTAACTTTGCAAGCCAGTTGGTCAAAAAGCCATTATTAAAAATTAAATTATGTAAACTTGAAATTAAATAAATTATATTTTAAGAGGACATCCTAAAAACCTCTCACTTCCTGATTATTCTGCTGTCATGTATGTTCTGCCCTTTGTACCCGTGTGGTGGATACTCTGCATGGGCGTGACTATTGTGACCCCCTCACCTCCCCGAACTCCGTATTCTACACATCCCTGTTGGTAGCGTGAAGTTGGCTGCCCTCCTGGGAACCTTTGCACCACAAACACTGGCTATGCTACGAATCGGGCTTTGGTTTACCAGTTTGTTTGGTTGACTGACTAGACTGATGGAGAAAAAGTTAAAAATGCATGTAAAACGTGTGTCAGGTCTTTAGCCATTTTACTGTGAATAGCATAACAGTGAGGAAAGATCCTTCCAGTTTGTGAGATTCAGCAAAGATCTGCTCACATCACTGTCATGACACTGAGGTTCCGAGACAAAGACAAGGTTGAAGCCGATGACCAGTTACAACCGTAGGTTGGCTACAGAGGCAAGAGTTTAGCAAATGCAAGAAGACAATCTGAGAGTCGATTGCTTATATGGCATTTACAACAAAGAGTATGGCATATGTTATTTTTATTTGTTGATTATGTGCCTCACATCCTTTCTATCAGTAAAATTTATCTTAAAACATACATATGTGTATGTATGTAATTTTTCAGAGAGCTAGATATTTGCCAGCACACAACTGCATAAAATACTAGTATAGCAAACTCAACCCAAATCAAAACTGACTTATCATAGAAAAGCAAGGTGGCTTATTTCATGATGTATGTAAGTCAAAGCATTATACTGTACATCTTAAAATTATACAGTGCTATGTGTCAATTATGTCTCAAGAAAACTTGAAGAAAAAAACTAAAAAAATTAAAATTAAAATAAAAAAAGGAAAAGTGAGATAGCTTAATTGAATAATATATCTATTAATATGTGATATATCCATACAAATGGATGTTCAAATGACAAACTCATTAACATCTCTATGCATTAATTATATATAATAAGTTTATATTAGTAATTAGGAATATTCAGTTAGTATATGTCATTAATTTTAAAACACTATTGAAAAGCATGCATTTAACCTGATGAGGAATATTTGCCTCAACCCGACAATCAGTAACATCACAGCAAAACTCCCAGCCATCTCCTGGAAAGTCTGAGAAAGGAAGGGACAGGCCACGAGCTCCGCCTGGACTCAGGGAACCCACGGGGTCCAAGTCCTTCCTGCTTTGCCATCAACCAGCCCTGCGATTGGAGTGGGTTTGTGTTTATTTCTTTTGGGAGAATCTGAGGATTAAATCAGAAAATACACGTGAAGTTTATGAGACTGTGCTGTCATAAAGTTTAGGAACTAAATACATACATTTCTACCAACACACTGCCATGAATCAGAAATAAGACCCAGCAGGAAATAAAATGATCATCACTTGCTGATTTGGGGCCATTTGTTTGACTCTGCCATAGAATCAACTAAAAAATAGAGTAAATGCCATAGGGGGACATTGGATGGAGACATATGTATATAATGTTACCAGCTCACTGACTTTTATTTGAACAGAAATGATCATTTAGAGTATGTGATGAGAAGGTAATTCAGTTTATCAAACAGAAAAAAAATTAAAAAAATGAATAGGACCCGTGGGAGGAAAGGTATTTTTATAAATGGAAGGATATAGAAGAGTTTGGGTCAAAGGAGAATCTGAAAGTACGCAGGTTGTTTGAATTTAAGGCATTAGCCTGAGAACAACTTTGGAGGTAAATGTGACACAATGTTTCTAAAAAATCTGAAATAACAAAATAACTGCAAATAGCTTTTCTTTCCCTCCCTTCCTCTCCCCTACCCTTTTTTTGTAAAGAAAGATTATTTAATCTGGAAGATTGTTAAATATATTTTATTATTAAAGTTTGGTTTTGATGCCAAAATATACGAATGAAGAAAACAGATACACCCACAAGGATATGAATACTAGCATTTAGTATATAGGGATTAGGTTTGCAAACAAGTGGTGTGTTAGTAATGGTGACACGATTAAAAAGCTAAACGTAAAAATGCAACCCCATGAATACTAGAAAAAATGGAGTTAACAAATCTATAGATGCATCAGGACTTTCCAAATATGTGACTTTTTGAAGAAACGTTCAGGCTTCCCTGGTGGTGCAGTGGTTGAGAGTCCGCCCGCCGATGCAGGGGACAGGGGTTCATGCCCCGGTCCAGGAAGATCCCACACGCCGCGGAGCGGCTGGGCCCGTGAGCCATGGCCACTGAGCCTGCGCGTCCGGAGCCTGTGCTCCGCAACGGGAGAGGCCACAACAGTGAGAGGCCCGCATACTGCAAAAAAAAAAAGAAAAAGAAAAATGTGCAAATGTTCACTGATACCTCTGACAGTATAAGCAATTAACACATTTGTGCATTTAAATATAAAACTAAGTGGCAGACACACCAAGAAAATATTGCAACAGATATGAATTTTTAAATCTCTTATAAATCAGTGAGAAAAAATACGAATACTTTAAACAGAGTGTAAAAAGCATGGACAGATAGTTCAGAGAAAGGTTACTCAAGAGAACAGCAATCACAGATTCGTAAGTACTGATAAGTTAATAAAAAATAATCAGGAAATAATATTTATCTACCAAATCTGTGAACCTTTTTTAACAATTAAAATATCGGTGAGCCCAGAGAATGCTAAGATGCCCCCCTCAGTCTGCTCCCAAATTGTTGTAACGTTTTCATAATATCTATTCAGATAATAATTTTTCAAATTATGCAGTGGATCTACAGTTATTGTAGAAATTTTCCTTGGGAAAAAGGTAAGAAGAAAAACATAAAAATAAATCACAGGTGGGCAATTTATATTTACTTTTCCTACCAGGCATTTTGGTGTGAGTGTGAGTGTATTTTCACATTTATATTCAAGAATACCTATAATACATAATACATGTATATGTTCACATATATTCTGTGCACATATGGAAATATATCCCTACAGCAAACAGAGACATATTGGATATACTGTTTTATTTTGTCTTCTTCACCTAGCATGTAATTACCACTTTTGCCATTTATTTACCTATCCTCAAACATATGCCCTTAATGGCTTCATACTATCCTAGTTTGTGAGCACATTTTAATTATCCCCCCTTCACATTGTCTCTTTGGGCTCTTTTAGACCTTTCACTACTGCAGGTTATACTGCAGGACAGGACGTTAAACCTACCCCCTTTGCACATCTCTGACCACTGCCTGCTATCTCTTCTGCCTGACTCTAGTGGCCCATTCCCACTGTAGGGTCACAGTTCCTGGAGAGCTTCCTGGAACCAGGAGCCTTTGGCTGAGCCGGCCCATTCCCACTGCCTGGGTTCGGAGACTGAGCTGCCGAGGGTCCCTGAAGAGCCATGGGTGACAAGGACGTGCAGTTGACCTCTGTGACCACCACCCCACCCCCCCGCCACCTGGGCTGCTCACTGAGCTGTTGATGCCACACCCGAGGACAGGACTTTGCAACCACGAAGCCAGTTTTCCTTCTCCTTCAGATGACCCACCTCCAGGGCAATGCAATGGTCAGTTTCACTTTCCTGGAGTGTGTCACCTACAAGTGACGTTGCGACACATGCCTTTCACATCGTGAAGGGTGTCCTCCCACATGTGCACCTTTTAAGCCTCCATCGGGTTTTAGCTGGTCTTTTCAGGAGTCTTGTGATGTAGGAAATTGTCCTGGCCCTATAATTATTGGATCTGTCAAATTTCCTAGTTGGATGTTTGGTACCATAGATTTCACTTCATATAAATGAAACCTCAAAGCTTTCTTACTGCTACTTATTTAACTTTAAAAAGGATGAAATAGACAAGAGACAGAACTGCACAAATTAAGATAATAAAATTAGCATTTCCAGCCACACGGAGAGGTGGCACTTGCAATCATTGCTAAGCTTTGATAAGTTAAGAGTCTAATGTTATTTTAGTTTTAAGAAATAGGACATTCATCTTATTAAAAATAAATATTTTATACACGTTTCCATAATTCCTTCATAACAGATTGCTGTTGGAATTGTTCGTATGCTTCTGTCTTGCTCCTTTCGGGTCTGGTCACAGAGTCTGATTATTTCTTCATTGAAGTTGTTTCATCCCACTGAGCATTACTACTTTGAATTTGTATCATTAATTTCATACCTGACCCTGAGCTATATTTTTATTACATTAAAGAGCTCTGGAGGAGATTGTGTTCATTTAGAAATAAGCATTAGGGGCTTCCCTGGTGGCGCAGTGGTTGAGAGTCCGCCTGCCGATGCAGGGGACACGGGTTCATGCCCTGGTCCAGAAAGATCCCACCAGCCGCGGAGCGGCTGGGCCCATGAGCCATGGCCGCTGAGCATATGCGTCGGGAACCTGTGCTCCACGACGGGAGAGGCCACAACAGTGAGAGGCCCGTGTACTGCAAAAAAAAAAAAAAGGGGGGGGGGAAGGGAGGGATAAATTGGGAGATTGGAATTGACATATACACACAGCTCTTCCTTAAGCAGCCTCGCTGGGGCTGGCTGGGTGGGTGGGCAGGGCTCCTTTCCAGGTACCGAGGTTTCCCTCCAGCCTCAGAGCTGCTCTGAGCACAGCACAGAGGCAAGGGGAAGGGTCCAGCCTCACAGGAAGAGGCAGGGCAGCTTTCACTGAGCACCAGCTGTGCTCCAGGCACTGCCTGAGATGATTTTGGTTTCGGCTTTGGACGTTTTGCTTTTTTTTAAAAAAAACTATCTCTTCCACTGAACACTCCCAGCTGACCCGACGCCCAACTGAGCAGCTTGGGGTCCAGGCTCAACCACAGGCTGACCCAGGTGGGCTCCCTGGGAAAGCCCATGTTCTGAGCTGGAAGGGATGGAGCTCCCAGGGGGGTGGACAGTGTGCAGCCCTGGCGGGGGGGCTTGCTGAGCCAGGAGACTCACTCCTTTCTGCTCCTCTCAGGCCCCACCTCAAACGTCCTTTCAACTAATGAAAAGCTTCAGGGATCTAGACTGTACATTGTTAGTAAACTATCACTGGCTGATGCAGCCTCACACACTCACATGTGCACACTCATGCACACACATGCACTCACACGCACACACACACTCACACACACCTTCCCCACTTCTCCTCCACAGGCCTTTCCTGCTCATTGTGCATCAAGAACCAACATGCGGCACCTGCTGGTGTGGCCCAGAAAGGGTGACAGTCTCTGTGGAAGGGTGAGCTCAAAGTGGCCATTGGTGGCCCCAGGCTCCTTTCTCAGAGCCCAAGGTGACCCTGCAGACAGAGTTATACCAAACCCAAGATTCAGTCCCCCACGTGGCCTGGGGGTCCTCACTGCTTGAGACCCTGATTGCCAGAACCCTAATTTGACCTGTCTCTTAGGTCAGTGATTCACTCGGCAAACCCCACGACCACCATCCATGGGAGAGCCCTGCCCCCCAAATCACCTGAGAACATGGCTCTGGAGGGATGCCCTTGCAGGGGATACTAGGCCTGCAGCCAGGACAACAGGACGTGGAGCAAGGATCACTCTGCCAGGAGACCTTGGTTCATTCTGTAAGTGATCAAGATGAAGACCTGGGCACAGGGTCCCGCTCAGGGAGGTTGACAGCTTCACAGGCCGCCAAGCTGCGAATGCATAGGAGTTGGGATGTTTTACCTACAAAGCGGCTACTTGATAGTTTGTTAAGCAAATATAGGCGTCAGGGGGAGTGCTTTCGGGGGTTCTATTTACACATTTTTAATTACATTTTCTATTTGAATTGGTTCTCCAAAGAATTAAAAATTGCCGCGTTGCCTTGTTGCTGCTGCCGTGTGTTTGCCCAGCTGCCCAGCTCTGAGCAGGCCTGGCCGCCACGTGTGTGGGAGCAGCATTTGTTACCTGGGCTGTGGGTGACGTAGTAGAGCTAGGACCGGGGTCTGCAGAGAGATGCCCGCCCGCAGCCCGCAAACCCCTCTGCACTGGTCACTCACCCTCTGCTGAATGTCAGCGACGTGTGCCAGCTTAGAGAAGACAGAGTCTATACCTGTGGTTTTCAAACTTGGCTGGACGGCTTGCTAATTATTTTTCCCCCAGACATAACCCTTCAGTGCTATATTTAGAAATTTTCCGTCTACACAGTAGCAAAATAAACTTTTGAAATCACCCAGTGTGATCCCCTGGCTGCGACTTCTGCGGGGTGGCTGTGCAGTGTCTGCCTAGTTACTGTGACTCTCACATGCGATGCTCCATTTCTACCGACCCACGCACAGGCCCCCATGCCCCGTGGAACACCCACTGCCTGCTTAGGAGACCGGGTGGCTCAGCCCGGCTGTAGGTCTCCCATCCAACTCATCCCCATCCATGTCCTCTGAGCAGAGACACAGGACGTGATGGAGTTCCATCCCACGGAGTCCTAACCCACAGACTGCCCCCTGCTGAGGTAGGACTGTTCCCACACGAATGTGACCTAGAGGGAGGTCTTCCTGCAAAATAACTGTGAGTCTGGAATTCACAAATCAGACCCTGTCCATCCACTCTTCCTGTCTGAGGAGCTGAGAGCTAGGGTCACAGCCCCCACTTCTGTCTTCATCACAGTGATGGGAACCCCGAGCATCCCTGAGGTCCAGGGACCCCATTGCTCCTGTGGGTGCTGGTCTAGAGGGTCTAGAGCACCAAGACCCTCAGGAGGACCTGAGGGAAAGGGGAGAATAGCCCAGACGGCCAGTCAGTCCCCTGGGCATGACCCCTGCACCCTGGAGCTGCCCGTGCCTGCAGCTGTGCACATTACACACACACATACACACACACACATGTACACACATCCACATATACAAACACACATGTACACGCATACCTGATACAGACATACACACATAGCTGTACACATACACACACAAACACGCATGCATTGTATGCATGTTCACACAGTATACATGCGACATACGCAAACATATGCATGTTCACACATGTACATATATGTGCACCAACCATGAACATACATATTCACACATGCACACATGCATATACACATATATGTGCACATACAGAGGCACACACAAACATGCACAAAACACAGAGATGTGCAAATACACATGCACACACATAATACACATATGTGCTCGTGTGCCCATACATGTACACATGCCCAGACTAGACACATGCACTCATATGTACACACATGTCACAAACACACTTACATATGTGCACACACATTCACATACCAGACACACTCACACACATACATACACATGCGTGCATGCATGCACTCGCACACATACCCACTTATACACACATACATACTCACAGACATACACCCACACATTCATACCACCAGCACTCGGCCTGGTGGCTCTCACCTACAGCCCAGGTGTGCAGGGGAGAAACCACAGATGGGGACCAAGCCCAGCCCTGGGGCTGCTGGTAGGGGAAGGGAATCAAGGGTCCCTAGCAGGACACAGATGCCCTGGCAGGGCCAACAGACTCTGGAGTCTGGATCGCAAGCAGGGCTCAGGAAGGTGGAGGACACGCTGGCCTGTGGCACCTGCCCTGCACCCCAGCCCTGCCTGAGGCGCTCTGTTCATTAAGGCCGAGCTCCCAGAAGGCCCCTGGTGCCTGTAAGGAGCTCCCACACGATGAGCAAATCCAGGCAACCTTTGTCTGAGGGCAGGACCCACTACAGCGGGGGTGACAACAGCCAAGGGTGGTCTAGGGGAGGGTGCAACTTGGTCCTTCTGAGAATGAGGCTTTCACTTCCCCGGGACACAGGGCCCAGGGGTAGACTGTTCTCCGCTCCAGGGCCCCAGTGTCTCCCAATGAGGCCAAGCCCACTTGTCCAGCTTGTGGCCCTCAGTGATGCAGGCTTGGCAACCAGACAGCCCTGGGGTCTCATCCACACATGTCCCTCACTGGCAGGCCCCTTGGGGGTGGCTGTCCTGCCAAGCTCCCGAGCGACACCCACCAAACACCACGCATGTGCGGGCTCTGACCCAACACCGGTTCCCTTCCTGCCACGGTGCACGTGGCCTCTGCTGCCTTGGAGAGCATGGTGAGCGTGGAGGCCCCGGCCTGGGTATCTGAAACCCCCTTGGGTGGCATCAAGGACCAAACCTCAGAAAAGAACCAGTCTTTTTCTCAGTGAAACACCAGCCTCACCAGCAGAGGCTGTGAAGACAGATGCTTGGCTGTGGGCTGTGAAGCGCCTTCTGCCGGGCGCCCTGGCTGCCCCAGGGGTCAAGAAGGGCTGTGTGTCAGCAGCCCCGCCCCAGGTCCCCTTTCCCCCGCTTCCCCTCCCTCCCTCCCTCCCCGCCCCTCGCCTCTGTCAATGATGACATGGGGAGAGCAGCAATGTAACCCTGCGACCCTACATCTGACCTTCCCCCTCCCGCCCCAGATGGGAACCTCGGTGGGCCAGCAGGGCCCCCGGGGTGGGCGCTCCAGCCCAGGCACGAGTCCTGGTGGTGGGATGGGGCAGTGCCGACCCCGCAGCTCTACCAAACCCAGGGCTTTCTTGGGAAGATGTTCCTGAGCTCAACTCTTAGGGAAGAAACCCCGAGCTCTGGGGATGACGTCCTGCAGCCAGAGACCTGAGGTGTCACGTGTGCTTTCCGGGTACCAGCCTGTAGTGGAGGGCAAGCAGCCTGAATCTGAGGGTCTCTTCCTGTAGAAAACAAAGCCTTTGGACAAGATGGTCTCTGTGGGTTACTGAGCTCCGAGGTTCAGATTCTATTTCCAGCTGGACCAGGAAACCGTTATAGCATCACGACAGTCAGCATCTTCACGTGGACAGACTTCCCAGTTGCCTGCAGCTCTAATAGCCCTCACCCCACACACAAGCATGTGTGCACATGTGCAGACACACGTAGACACACGTGTACACATAGGAGGAGCAGGGGGCCGCAGCGTGCCTGGGGCCACCCCACACCAGGAGCGCTGCCCACCCACCCAGCCAGACCCAGCGAGGCTGCTTAAGGAAGAGCTGTTTCCTGAATGCTGGAAAAACCACCAACACGCATGTGCACTGTACACACATGCATTCACACACACATGTGCATGCACACATGAACCTAAGAGTTTGGCCCAGAGTGTCTTTTACATAAAACCCATTTGTTGGCAATCTTCAAATCACTCACCACCACCTATAAAGAAAGGTACAGATCAAATAAACCCAGTTAAGAATGTTTATCTAAAATTTGTTTTTAAAGAAATCTGTTATATTTTGCAGAAATCAATACACTTCCCTGAGAGCAAGGACTTTTTTATGAACCACTTTTTGGCCTGGAATTTCTTCAGAACTTCATGCACAGAGACATGAGTGCCACCTATAGAATGAAGGGAGAGCCGTGTCCTCTGAGTGAGGATCCAGGGATAAACAGCAGAAGACAGAGGAAGAGGAAGAGACATGGAAGGGGGATTCTGGAAGGAAACAGCTTTCCAGCTTTTGACTCTCAGGGCAGGTCTTGCTGTATCATGGGATTTTTTCAGGAGGCTTTGAATTTTATCATATCTCTTCATTTATATAATAAATGTAATTAAATTTAGTATATGAAAGATCTGAATATTTTTAAAAGAAACAATGGGTCTAAAAATAAAGAAATAAAATTTTATACAAATGTGGATACTAGAGAAAATAATTATTTTCTTTCAAAGACAAGAGGGCCTTGCTTTGAACTCTAGTCTTTGAATCATGGTTTCAGCAAAAATGACATCACATGAAGAAAGATTTTCAGTAGTTTCAAATCTTCATTGCTCCAGAGTAGAGTAAAACAAATAGAGAATCTCACTTCGGGTCTCTCACCTGATTTGTTTTCTTTGATCTCCTTGTCTGGATTTCAGTGGAAGTTGTAAAGCTATCAAGCATTTCTCTTCTGACAATCTCATGAAAGTTTTCTCTCCCAGACACCCACTCCTCCCCCTCCTGGTCTGCAGTAACCATTTTCTTTTCATGATGTAAAGGATTTTAATTGCGGGGATGGGAGAGAATGTAAAATCTTTTAACTGAGGTCTTTCTGCTAGTTATATATCTTTAAGTCACAAATATACCCAGCTTGTAATGTAAATCATAATTGTACTTTCTACGGAAGATACCAGAATGAAAAGCAGAGGGCAGCCTACCACATACAAACGCAATCACACACACACACACACACACACACACACACGCCCCCCCAAAAAAGGAGAGAAAAAAAGGAAAAGAAAAAAGGATAAACAGAATAAAAACAGCTGTGTCGGTCTTAGAAAAGCCATTTGTGATCACAAATGAAACATTTCCAATCTCATAATGGGTGGGTTGCTCAGTTTTATTACCAGCCATGCAAAGCAAGACCTCATCAAAAGAAGAGCTGCACACAGGTCCCGTTTTCCATTAAAATAATTTCAAAACCCTTTTTTTCTCCCACTGAAAGAACCCATTTTGCAAGATGATTTAGCTCATAACCTGCTGGGAGTCACCCTTGACATAAAGTCATATTGTGTTGGAGTTTAGTCCTAAATTCATACATCAATTATTTACTGTCAACGCTGATTGTATAAGTGTAGAAAATTACTAGGAATGATATTTTCTCTCAGGCAGAAAAAATGTGATACAGCAGATACACCCACCTAATGTGCAGCCCCACTGTCCAGAGCCCCGAATGATTTATGCATTAGAAGCTGTGCGCAGGCAAGAGGGAAAGAGAGAGGGGAGAGAGCGACAGACACATTATTTTAAACCTTTCATAACACCCATAAATATTTCATAACAAATAAATAAAGAATGTTGGGCTTGTGTGGAGACAGCTGTAGACGCACGGTTCAATGCTCTGCAAAGCTCTGGGGACCCCACGCTTACCCACAGTTAAACCCCCATTTCTTTTTAATCATCCACTTAGTGCATTATGGGTAGAGGAGCTCTCCAGGTGAGTGGGGATGCTGAAGGTTAGGGACGTGAATGCCACTTTTCATCCTGTTTCACTGTTTTCTTTCTTATTTTTTTAGACAGAAAACCAGAAAAACGGGTCTCCTATGTTCGCAGAATGTTTTTGAAAGTCTTGTCTGAAGGTTTCACACCAACGTGACAGACACATGTTGCCTCTACAATGTTTCCCCAAACAAAAAATAATAATCTTATAGCCCACAGAATCCATTTTTTAAAAATTAACACCATTTAAAGCTGTTACAGAAGGCTTGACCCGATGCAGCTGTTGCATTGGGGGGTGTACTGTGCCTTTCTGAATTTCCCCTCACTTTACTGGCTTTTAAATGGATGGAAACACTTCATGCCCCACTGCCAAAAGAAAGAGAGAAGGAAAAAAAAGAAAAAGAAAAGAACGCTCACACATCAGCAGAGCACAATTTACTTTTGAATAAGTGAACAGCACGAAGGGTGTTTGACTGTGTGTGCATGTGTGTGCACGTGTTGCCTGTGTGCATGTGTGTTGCATGTGTCTATGTGTGCATGTGTGTTGTGTGTGCACGTGTTGCCATGTGTGTGCGTGTGCATGCATGTGCAAGTTGCATGCATGTGCTGTGTGTGCATGTGTGCACGTGTGTTGCCTGTTTGTGCCTGTGTGTGCGTGCTTCTGTCCAGTATGGTGACAGCCAGGCGTTACTGCATGTGCCCGCTGGCGGCTTGCTTCCCATGTCTGGGAGAAGCAGTTTTCAAACCGATAAGGAGCCGGCTGCCCTGAGTGCCTGGGCTCTTGGGTTCTCGGGGGGGTCTGGGAGCCCCAAGGCAGCAGGAACACACGTGAACGTCTTCCCGCCCTGGCCTCCCAAGGCTGAGGGGAATGTCCCATCCGAGCACCTCACTCTCTGCCACCATCTGGGACATTTGAAGGCTGGCGGGTGTGGTGGTTGACAGGGAGTCGCGGGCACATGAATGGGCACCTGTGGCCATAGCGCCTGGCTCAGACCAGGGCAGGGCTCACAGGTGGAGCTGAGGGTCTCCTCCTGGTGTGAGCAGATGGTCCCTCGGCCCCCTGGTGGTTCATGGCCGGGACATAAACTAGACGTAGCCATGCCAGTGTGAAAAGGCCCCATGTCAGCCCCCGGGGCCAGCAAGCTGTCCCCTTGGGACCACAGGCTGCGGGGACTGTCCCAGGAGCCTCTGGGGGCTTCTCCAGGCTCTTCAAGGAGCTGTGTCTGAGTGGGACCCGGGCCAGGGCTGCCTCAGCCTCAGGCGGGGCGGGTGAGGCTGAGGGGTGGTCTGTCTGCGTGTGGGTGCAGACCCTCAGGCTTGGGTCGTCAGCAGCCGTGGGCACTGGGCTGCGGCTTTCCTGTCACCAGGGGCTGGCAGGGGCAGCTCCTGGGGCCCTTCTACAGGGCTGGGGAGGGTCTCCTGCAGTCCCCAGCTGTGCAGAGACGCAGCCCCTCAGGGGCAGTTTCTGCCGTGTTGCTCTGGGATCGGATTCAATTCTGATCCAGTGATCTTATGGGCCCTCGTTCCCTGTTCCAAATCCTTTGCCTCATAGCTGGAGTGCATTCTGAGCCAGGGACCCAACCGTGGCTGGACAGTGGATCCTTGCAGATCTGGACATCTCCCCCGTCCCTATCCAGGACCTCTGTCTCCAGCTTCCATTCTGTCGGTTGGTTCACCCATCTTTAGAACACAAATCCCTTCTTTTCTGAATTTAGGAAGAAAGGTACATTGTGAAAACCCTTATACTGAGTCATAAAGTTTTAATAAACCTCTCATTATTTTTTAAACATTTGAGGATAGAACAAATATCCCAAATAACCTGCTGAATATTTATTTCATTAATACTTAAGTTCACATTTATTTTACTAATTTGTTGCACATGTTGCTGATTTATTTACTGTGAGCTCATCAGCAATCATTTCAATTCTAGAAGAAAGCAAGGCACAGGCATCCCAACTCTGTTTTCTCCAGCCAGAGGAAATGTGTGGTGACTTTGACCAGCCCTGGGCCTCTGGTCCCCTCATGCCAGACACCAGGGGCCCAGGGAGGGGGAGGGATCCTCCACACAGACCACGGCTCTACCTGCCACTCCCTGCATTGGCGGCCCCAGAAACTCAATTCCCAAAACGTCATCCTTAGAGAGATAAGAAGGTGGGCTGAGCAGATACCATGGAGACTGCAGGAGGCAGAGGAGGGAGGCTGGGGAAGAAAATGCAAATGGCAGATGGACCAACATACGGAGGAGACGTTTGATTCAGTTGCCAGCCTGGGCTGGGGACCCAGCACTTGAGTTCCTAGGGTGGCTGCACCTGATGAATTCCCTGCAGTGACGGACGCAACAAAAACCCCTGTGTTTGGCTATTACCTTTATTTATATTCCCTGCATCTCCCCAGCTCAGTTCCTACCTGGCAGTGGATGTTGCTTTGGGCATTCAAGGTTTTCCTGATCATCAGTGTCAAATACTGCTCACCAAAAAATGTAAGGGCAAGCTTAGGTTCGGGTTTTGTTGTTGATTGTTTATTGTCCTTTTTTATAAAAAGGAGATTTTGTTTTCAGAGTATTGATTCATATCATATAAAATCTTGGAAATGTCCTTGGTCTCTTCAATTACTTCCAAGTATATCATGATGTGTTTATTAAATATTTAAAGAAAAATCATCATATTTTCTTTGAATACGCAGGCACTTGTTGACGCCCTGTGACTGTCTTTCAGGTGTGTCTGTAGGAAACGGAGTCCAGGGACATTGCCAGTGGCACTCCAACTTGTCTCCTTGGGTTTCCACCCGGGAGCCACCCACAGCAGCCATGCAGCTGGAAACCAGTTATCTGCTAAAAATGCAAATCTCTGTGAGTGAAAAGAGGTGTCATTTTGAAAAGAAACTCAAGGGACTGAGTGTGGGTGAAAGCCTACGTTCTTCAGGCTCTGGCAATCCTGCACCTTAGCTAGAATTATCCAACGGTGTTTCCCCTAGAACCCAAGAACCTTCTCCCTATGGGCACCTTCTGGTGACATGGAGATGGCTCAGGGCAGCTGCTCTAGATGCCCCAAGGAGACACAGGCAGAGTCAAGGTCACAGCGGGGACTCCTCTTACGGCCCATCCAGGCACGGGGGCGATGGGAAGTGGAGTGGTCAGGATCCTCGGGAGACCCTGCACTGAGGGGAGCGGTGCCAACCCTGAGCTGTTGCTCCAGGCGGGGTGGTGGGTGGTCCACACCTTCTGCCTTCACTTCTTGGCTCAGCTAATGTTGGGTGACACCTCTCCCATGGGATTGCTTCTCCCCAGCCAGTACACCCCCGAGACAGGCTTTTCCTAGGTCACTGTGAGTCTCACAAAGTTTTCCTCTCTCGGGGCCAGCGCTAGGAGTCAGGCTGGCTGCATCTACCTTCGACAGTGAAGCTGGAGGGTCCAGCTCCAAAGATGTCTCCCCAGGGACTCGTCACCAGCTCCCCCTGTGGTAGAAGGTGGTTCAAGAAGGAGCCTGGACTCCATAGGACAGCACACCTGCCCATCACTCCAGGCTGCTGGGACTCCAGAGCCAGCCTGTTCTCGAAGGAGCAGTGAGGCTCCACTCAGGTAGGGTAGGAGGGACAAGATTTCCCATCTGCTCAGAAATGCCCCCACCCCTCTAACCTCCATCTCATTCTTGTTAGTTGTTGGGAGGGGCTGGGAGGGGCTTCTCACCCATTGGAGGCCCGCATGCTACCTGTGTCGCCCCTGGGGGAAGAGGAGCCAGCACACCTGTGCTCGGGAGGAGGACACAGAATGGAGCTATTTCCTGGCTCATAGAGCAGGTTGATTTCAAACTGGGACCTGCTGTCTCTGGGCTGGACCTCCCACCAGGCCAGGTGCAGGTCAGTGAGCAAAACACACGGCCATCTCAGCCTCGAGATGTCCAATTTTGTTGGGTTCTTTTAAGATGTAAGTGACATAGGCAGGTAGAAATGCTCATTCAATTCTCCAATCATGCACAAATACAAGGCATTATTGTGTGTATTAGCTATGTCAACGCATGTCCAAGGCAATATCTGACAACCTTCTTTCCATTTCTGATGAATAAACACTCCTATTTCTCTCCTGGTTGTGAACCCAGCAAGCTTAACCTCCCCCAGAATAATGATGAAGAGGTTCAAGTAATGAAGAAGCAAGGGCTCCATCAGGCATTGGAGGTATGGACTTCCAGAAGCCTGTGTGGACCTCACACACACTTTGGTGCAGGATATGGGCACCAAACTCAAGATCCGTGTTAAGATTCCTCCTCTCCAAGGGCAGCTTATCCTCATCAGTGGGATCTCAGAATCAAATATTAACCAGCGATGGTTTTAAGAACAGTGATACATAGCAGATGACATTTCTTCCTTTCTTGGCTAAGGAAAATGTTTTATTCTACATCCTGGTATTACTATTTATTAGGTGGAGTGACCAGAAGTTTCTGCTTTTTGTGATGGTGGAATAGCTCAAGTCTCCCACAGAAAACAACTAACACGCTGGGCAGAGGGGCTTCTAAATTTAGCTCTGACATATAAAAAGCATGGAAGTTTTCACCCCCGTCCTTACAACCAGAAAAGGCTGGAAAGCCTGAAAATCAATGACTTTTCTTAGATCCTTTAGGGATCTGAGTTGGCAGTTCTGAAATCTTGAGGGACAGGGAAGTACACAGAGATACCGCCAGGACCTGCCTACCTGGGGCAGAAGCTGCTGGAGCCACAAGCTGGTGGGAACAATTAGAGGCTGAATTTGATCAGCTGCTGGCAGCTGAGTATGAGCCATGTGACAGGGAGAAACTCCTGGGGGCTGGGGGCTTAGCAGACCCCCACATTTCCACTGGCTTTATTTGCAGGTGAAGATCTGAGAAAGATACCCTCATGGCTCCAGCAGTGGGAGGGGAAGGGCAGCTGATGAGAAATATGCCCAGTTCTCTACAACAAAGGGGAAGCCTTTCCCCAGCATCTTTCCCAAGCCAACAGGACAGTGCTCCTCTCCTCCTGCCCCCTCAAGTCTTCTGGTCTCAACCAATGGGGGAAAAAGAAGCAATCCAAGAGGAAACCTCTGTGAATGCCACACCCAGGGACCCCAGTCCACAGGAAGACACTTCCCTCTCCAAGTCCTACCAGCCTCAACATGGCCCCAGTACAACCATGGTTGTACCAAAGTAACTGCAGAAGTTCTCCAAGGAGGAACTCCAGGAGAGCCCAAGGTCACAAAGGACAAAGTAAAGACAAGATGAATGTAAACTCCCTGGTACCCATGGCTGGAGATGACCTTACATACAGACCAACTCCAGCCACATTGACTGGAGCCACTCTAGAGTCTACTTCCTCAGATGTAGTAAGATGTCTGGCTTTAAACCAAAAATTACAAGGAATTCCAAAAGGTGAGAAAAAACCTAGTCTGATAAGACAAATCAAGGATCAGAGCCAGACCCAGATATAACACAAATGATGGACACTTCAGACAGGGAATTTAAATAACTATTCATAATAACCTAAGAGCTCTAATGGGAAAGGTAGAAAGCATGGAAAACAAATGGGTAATGTAAGCAGAGTGATTGAGATTCTGAGAAAAACCCAAAAGAAAATGATAGAAATCCAAAATATTGTAATAGAAATTAAGAAAGCTTATCAGTACATTTGACATTTTTGAGGAAAGAATTGGTGAACTTGAAGAGTGGGAAATAGAAACTTCCCAAACTGAAATGCAAAAGAAAAAATGAACAGGGAAAAGAAAATCACACACACACAATACACAACATCCAGAAACTGAGGGAAATTTTCAAATGACATAACATCTATAATTGGAATACCAGAAGGAGAAGAGAGAATGGAGCAGAATAAATATTTGAAATAATAATGGCCAAGAACATTCTACTGTTAATGACAGACACGAAACCACAGATCCAAGATCAGTAAGGATGTAGTTGAGATTTCACATTCAGTAGATTCAAGAAATTTTACCCTTGCTCAGGAGAGACAGAGACAGAGATTGGGGCTCAAGGTCCTGGAACAGGAGGAGGGACTACTAAGAGTTGGGAGCATCGTTCCCAGTGGTTTGCCTCCCTCCCTCCATCGCAGGGAGCCTGTGGGTAGCTGCCTCTGGAACGTGAGCTTACCTGAAATTCAGACATCTCCAACAGATGTCAGGGAAGGTTTGGGAGATAGAAGCTTTTCTTGGAGTTGTTCTCAAATGCTAACGATTGTAAGAATCACTGAAAATACTTGGCCCCAACACTAGAAAGTCTGCCCAATTTTATAGGTCTGGGAGTGGAGCCCCCAAATCTGCAAAGATAATGAACACCCCAAGTGGAGATCCACACACTGGAGCTGAAGATTATAGTGCACATCGGAATCAGGGAATCTGTGTCTTGGTCTGAAACGGGTCCTCAGTTCCCTGACTGTGGTCCTGGAGCCCCAGGTGCCATGTGAGCACCACCCCACAGGGGTGTGTCCGCCCTTCAGAAAGTGGACCAACTCATGGGGCCCCAGGTAAGAGCCTCCCTTAATCCATCTCCTCACCAGCTCCTGTAGCTAGAGTCCAGGCTGAGGGTGCAGAGTCACCCTGTTTCATCCATAAACACCCTGTTTCATCCATTATGGTGTTTCACCCATGAACACCTCTCACAAAACAAAGGAGGCTGAAGCCAGGAGAGAGGCATGGTTGGTGGGCCCCCAGGGGAGGTGGGGGCAAAGAGGGAGGCTGTTCCAGGTCAGCGCTCCTCCACTCCATAAATTGATTCCGAAATGACAATTCATTAAGTCACTTACATGAGCATACGTACCCACAGCTTAAGCAATGCTAAAGTAATCTTCTGTCAATAACCAGATCTATTTGATTATGTTTTCCCTCCTGGCAAAGAGGTAAAACATCTTACCTATTTTAGCCATTTATGGGAAATGGTCATAGACTTTCCTAGTACATGGGTAAAGCATAAATAATGTTTTTGATGGTATCAGCTCATAATTGTCCCTGGAAAGGTGGCAGTAACTTATACTCTTTCTAATTCAGGGAATGATGTAAGAAAGACATAAAATCAGGAACATTTAACACACCGGATAAAATTGCTAAATAAGACTATTCACTGAAAATCAAAGTCAGATATTTTGAACTTTCCATCAATAAGAAGTGCAGAATCTTGCTGTCGTGCATAAGGTCTGTGCTGGCAGCCCTCATCCCCATCCTGTTCTGCACAGGAGTCCTGTTGCCCCGGTGGTGGTTGGGGGTGTTCTAGTCCTGAGATTGGTCTCAGCCTTCCAGTGTGTCGAGTGTCCGGCTGCAGCTTCACAAAGTGATTTAGGTTGTGTGTGATTTGTTTTGTTTTCCCCTTAGCGGGGACAGGAGAATTGGAGGGGCTGGAGGTAGCACTTCCCTTCCGGGGCCATCTGGGCTCTGATAAATCCCAGCAGGTCAGGCTCTGGTTAAACACTCCCTCCCAAGGCCAGCCCTCTAATGGTGACAGAGCACTCTGGCCTATTTCAGAATGATTCCCTTCCCTTCCAGCTCCCAGAACCTGGAGGAGTTTGTTGTCTGACCTGCCCCGTGAGGACCAGGTGGTGGAGCCCCTGGAGAGAAACCTCACAGAAGTGGGGTGCTCTCCCCGTGCCGGAGCCCTGGGCTTCACAAGTCAGTTATCCACACCAGGCCTCCAGCTGCCCCACAGTCGCAACTCCGGCTGCCCTGCTGCCCTGCGGTCCTGGTTCCCAGGGAGGCTCCTGCTTCAGCAAGTTCTGATTCGCTGCACCTGCCCGCCTGTCTCTCAAATCTGAGGGCGGTGGTTTGCCCTGCGACCTCACATCTCTCAGGGACCTAAGAAGACTCGCTGATTTTCAGTGTGTTCAGCTTTCTTCTCCTTGTAAGGAGGACTTCCAAGGTTCTGCATGCCAGCTGAAAGCCACAAGTCTGGATCTTACTGCCATTAAAGTAAATAAACGAAGCATCAGGGGCTTTATGAAGAAGATGCAAGCTAATCAGGGTGCGGTAAGAGAGGCCGAAGACCCTTCCCATTTGAGATGCAGGCGGGGCAAGGGGAAGCAGACCTCCACCCACATCACAGGAGCTGGAGGGTGTGGGGTGGCCTCCCGGGTCGGGGGGGCAGCTGACACAGGTGTCAGCCAGGTGTGTCTGCTCCTGAGTCCCTGTCTTTGGGAGGTGAGGCTTGGCCACCGGGACCCTCGGGAACTAACCACCGAGGTCCCTTCTGAGTCAAGAACCAAGTGCCAAAGGTCCTGGGGGCCTGACCAGCAGACGTGCCCTAACTTGAGGAGCCCTGTGGCTTCACCTTGTCTGAGCCTCTAGGTGTCTCTCCAGTCTCAGGTGGATCCTGAGGGAGAGCTTAGACCCAGCAAAAGTGCCTTTCCCTTTTCTTAAGTTATTCCGAGTCAGCGGCAGTGTTGGCCAGGACAACCCCCAGTGCCACAGACCGGGGGTCCTTTCTCCCCGACCAGATACTCACAAAGGGCCAGGTAAACGACAGGGCATGGCTGTGGGGCTGGGCCAGTGGACCCTGCTTGAGCGTGGCGTCCCCTGGCTCCAAGCATCTCCCTGAGGAGCACGCCCTGGGAACCTGACGATCGCCCCTCACTGAGGGGTCCACCTTCCACGTCCCAGCCCAGCCCTGTCAGTGGGCTGCAAACCAGCACCAAATGAGGATGGGATGAGGGCCCGGACCTGGAGAGAGGCTTGGAGGTCAGTGTGTTGAGGCCCGATGGCAGGGGGACACTTAGCCTCTGGGAATGATCAGGACCATTTTTCATGGTTGTTAATCTGAAATAAGTCCACTGCAGACACTTTGTTCCCCTGCTTTAGACAAAACCAGGACCTGGCTCTCCTCTGCACGGTGATGGGGGCTAAAGGTTAAATCAGGGAATCCCACTTAAATCAGGGCAGTGCAAGCACCTCAAACCCAGGGCACTCACATATCGCGCTTCCAGGATGCAGACCCCGGCTTTCCTGTTGTCCCGTTTGTGCTGTACGTGCGTCCCTCACTGTCATGTGCACGGCACATTCATTAAAGGTCTAGTTACACACTCTCTGCTGATCAGTGATCAAGAAAAGGACAGCAGTGTGCAAATACTAAGTCAAAAAGAGAGAAAACCACCTCAGATAACTTCCTTGAATTATTTGCAAGTCCATGTTTTTGCCTTGCTTTCAAATTATGTTTGGCTTCTGGGAGCCCTTGCACGTTTTACACTAGGGTTAACTGGGTGTATTTAAATTATGAACCAATAGAGAAAACACCTCATACTGATCTGTGACTACATCTTTCATTTCTACTGGGTTTTAGGCTAGGATGCTAAGGACACATGAGCTCTGTGCCCTCATGTTGAAAACACCAAGAAGATTACAGGACCACCTGCAGTGGTCAGCGGGCTCCCGGCCCAGCAGGAAGGTGCTGTCTGTGGCCTTCATATTGAAGGACAGGGAAATCTTTGCTGGCAAATTTGCTTCTTACCTGGGCTATTAGGGATCCACCTCTGGGCAGAGACTCCCACCTCATCCACCCTCCAAGCCCTGCCCGCATCAGCCACCCGGCCCGGTGGAGGTACAAAAGGGACATCTAAAATGACTTGGGCAGAGGCCACCATCAGCTTTATGGTGGCTTCTGTTTGTGTTCCAGTTCTTGCTGTTTTTAACCCTGGAGACCCTCAACGCGTAAACAGCATCTACATGAAACAGCCCTGATGTATTTATTTTATTTCAACTAAAAAAAGTAGAATGAGCATTTGTTGTTCATTTGATATCCACGTGACTACTTCCAATATTCTAGAATCTCTGTGTGTGAGAAGTGCCCCCGACTGCCTTCTACCGATTTTCTGACCCCTAATTGCCTACAAGCCGTTGCAGGTTGGTTTGACCCAGGCACGCAGGAACCACACAGTTTGATGGAAAACACGAAGTAGTAAGGTCCGCACATCTGCAGTGACAGCTCACTGGTGATATTTTGAGTTATTTTTTCTTTCCATTTTTTTTTCTTCTGTTTTCCAAGTTGCTGTCAATGAGTTACTCTAGAATTACTTTATAACACATTTGAATTGTCTTTTGAAAACACCCTATTCTTGCATGTGAAATGAACTTTCTTTATCCACTATGACTTTGAGTCCAGGTTTTGTGCTGAGGAGTCTCAGAGACTGTCCCTTAAGGCCACGACCTTGGAAATGTGCCCCGTTCCCCAAACAGCTCCATCCTAGCTTCTGGGGAAATACAACTGGCCCCAACTATACAGACTTAACTTTCTCTGATTCACCAGTTTCCTCTTCGCCAGGGAAAGTACAAAACTTAGTTTCTCTAATGATATGCTTTTAACGTAGAATTTCTCTAAATTATTAGAACATGAAATTATCAGTGTGTTTCCACACATGTCCTTCTGAAAGGCTTTTTTGCAGAAGGTTAATCACAAAAATTATATTATTCATTATAATGGCAGACCAATATGTAGGTGTATTTTCCCTTTTCCAAAAAATGTATTAATGTAATTAAAAAGTATTAATCCATTATTTTTCTCTTCATGTACCACAATATTTTATTTTTTTACGTATTACTGACATGATTAAATATAAAATGTTCAAGAAAAATTTCACTTCCTGCACTTCTATACTACCATTATTATTATTCATTTTAAGTTACAATTACGGGAGAATAGTTTTGCTGAATAGAGACCAAGGTGTTAAACGCAAGCTGGTCCAGGTTCCCAGTTGGACAGTGGGTCCCTGTCTCCTGCTGGCCTCCGTGAGAGCCCCTCACACTGTCCACTGGCGCTGGGACCCCTTGGCCAGGCCTGAGCCTCAGGTGGCCGAGGACCCTGGCAATGAGCTTGGCCCAAATGTAGGAGGGGGCATCCAGGGGCACTGGTTGTGAGCAGGGCAGGTAAGCCTGCAAACCTGTGACAACATTGGAATTAACAGTTTCAGCTGGGGCATCAGACGTGATTGTTAGGAAATTCCATGGGGATTTAGGATAGATCTTCCAGGTAGTTGGGGAGACTTTAACACAAATGCACCACAGCAGATGAAGGCTTGCAGGGCTGGGCTACAGGGAGGTAGGAGGGAAGCCAGGGCCTGGAGAGAGACCACAGGACTGTGAAGAGGATGTTTGGAGATTCCCGGTGGGGTCACGGCACTGTCCCCACCCCTAGTGGGGGGCTCACTCCCCACCCGTCCCCATGGCCCCTAACGAGCATCCCCGGAGTCTGATGCATGCTCCAGGTCTCAGTGTCGGGGGGATCGCAGACAGGGGCTGACTCACTTGATAAACTCAACAAGCATGAGGCATGGCCAGAGAGCCAGTCTGCTGGTAGACTGCGGATGGATGCTGCTGTGTGGGGGACGTGAGCCTGACTGTGTCCAGGGATCTCTGGACCACACCCCTGGTGAGGGCTCTCAGCCTGTAGCACCTCCACAAGTTGAGTGGACACCAGCAGAGAGGGGGCTCTGGAGTCCAAGGAGGGAGGGAGGGAGGGAGGAAGGAAGCTACCACAGGAGGCAGCCTCTCCCTGGGCCGAGGGACCAGCAGATGACATGGTATGGATGAGGTGAGGCTCAAGAGACCTAGAAAAGGTCAGGTGCAAAACCCTGCCAGACACCTGGAGTACAAGCTGATTAAGACCAGTCTAGCCAGAGGGCACATCCTGCACTTGGCCCCTTCTCTACACTGGGCTCCCCCCTGACAGAGCCCCAGCTGCAGATGCAGGGGTAGGTGAGGCCAGGGGTCTCACACCACCCCTCAGAAGGAGACCCACTGCAGAGGCCCCCCTGGACTGTGGGAAAGTGAGGCTCCATCCTTCAAAGGAAACTGGTCACCCAGGGAAACAAGGATCTGTGAAAAACACATAAATACAAAAAAGCCAACAAGAGAGCTGAAGACAGAAAGGTGTGAAAGGAAGGCTTTAGACAATGAAATTATTTGGTCTAGAAGTTTGAAAGAATATGTTTGGAAAAATTAAAATAGAAAAGGAATTTCCACTATGAGTGACAAAAAGGGATTATAAAAATGACTAAGCAGGTTATATCCAAAACAGAGCTTCTAGAAATGACAAATGAATCTAAATTACACATCTAATAAAGATCTTCCCAGCTAATTATATACAGCCAGAGAGAGAATTAGTGAAGGGTAGCTAAATTAAGAAAAGTCAACCAGAACACAACATGGAGTTTCCAAAGGATGGACACAGAAAAGGCGAAAGAGGAAATCTACATGCATTTAATCAGAATCCCAGAAGAAGAGCAGATCAGGGAAATCAATTTTCAAAAGTGGTAATGACCAAGGACTTTCTAGAACTGATGAAAATCAGGGTAATCAGTAGACTCAAGAAGCCTAGTGAACCCCAAACAAAATAAGTTTAAAGAAACTCACTACTTCCTGAACCAAGCAGGAAATTCTAAAATCAGCCCAAGGAGGGTGTGAAAGCACAGAATACCTTCAAAGGAGCCACAGTTCCCAATGCCGCGACGGAAAAGTGTCATAAAATATGCCAAGAGAAACTTACCTCCTACCTTGAATTCTGTACCCAGAGTAGAGTTTCAGGGATGAGAGAGAAAATACAAAAGAAAAGACAAGGCTTCCCTGGTGGCGCAGTGGTTGAGAGTCCGCCTGCCGATGCAGGGGACATGGGTTCATGCCCCGGTCTGGGAAGATCCCACATGCCGTGGAGCGGCTGGGCCTGTGAGCCATGGTCGCTGAGCCTGCGCCTCCAGAGCCTGTGCTCCACAACAGGAAAGAAATGACAGTGGGAAAGTTACCCACTAAAGTTCATTCTAAAGGATCCATGTCAGGCAGACTGAAAATAATTCCAGATTAGAATGCTGAGATTCAAGAAGGAATAAAGAGTAAATAAAGTATTAAATCTGTGGAAAATCTAAATGACTATAGACTATGTAAAATAATAATAATGTCTTCAGGGTTTAAAAATATGTAAAATTAAATACTCAACAACAATTATGTATTAGTTGTGAGAAAGGTAAACGGAAATAAAATGTCTAAGCTCTTTATAGAATCTGGGAGGAAAATAAGTGTTGATTAACTTTAGGCTTTGTTATATTATATATTGCAGATGTAATTTCTAGAACAGAAGAATAGAAATTTTAAAATATAATGAAAGAATAGGAAAAAAGTGGAGAAGATAAAATGATAAACATGTCACTATATTCCAAAGAAGATAAGAAAAAAAAAGGACGTGGAACAGACTAGTACATTATACAATAATAGATTTAAACAAGAATAATGAGTATTGCAGCAAAGGTAAATGGATCAATGGATCTTGCTAAAGGCTAAAAAAACCAAACAAATAAAATGCTACGTCAAAGTTAAAGAAGGAATTGGAAGTTTGGCGATAACATTCCTCATAAATAACAAAAGAGGTTGTTCTTTTTTTTAAAAGCCATAATAACTATCATAATATCAGAATTCTATGTTCACAAGCATTTGTACATATAAAGATGGTCACTTCTAGTGATCAAAGTTTCAATTCATCAGGTAAATATACTAGCAGTAATTAATATGTACCACATAACATGCTCTCAAAACTTATGATGCAAAATCTGGCAAAACTATATGGAGAAATGCATGAATCCACAAGCAGAGTGGAACATTTTAACACCTAACACCCTATTCTTAGTGATGGATAGAACCAACAAAAATTCACTATGTAGAAGTGTTTTAAAATATGGTTAAAGCATTTAATTGCTAGAAACATGGAGCACAGTGAACATGACACAGTAGGCATTCTTTTCAGGTGTAGATTTGACTGATTTCATAAATTGATATAATTCTGGGCCATATACAAGTCTCAACACATTTCAAGGGATTGAAATCACAGCGGGTATGCTGTCTAACATCCAACCAGATATTAAAACCAAAAGATAATTAGAATATTATCTCCACAATTTTTAAATAAAAAATTTTACTTCTAAGTGGCCAATGTTGAAAACAAAATTACAATGAAAATTGGAAAAACACTTGGAGCTAAGTAGTAAGAAAATATTACATATGAAGACTTTGAGGTCTGTTCTGATGGGAACGTGGTGGGAACTGTGCTCTGAATGTTTCTCCTTCTCCTTTAAGAAACAGCACCAACAAGGAGCACGAACTTAGAAAGAAATCCCCCAAACTACACTTCAGTGGCTTTGGAGAGAGACAGAACTTGCACAACCTGAGATGCTTATAAAGGGTTTCAAGGCAGATGAGCCACAGACAAGCTGTCCTGGGAAGGACAGGGGTGAATGGGGGTATGCATGGGGAACTCAGAAATGTCCAGAAGGAGAGGTCCAGTCCTGGGCATTTGATAATCATTAGGGCAAGAGACAGGAGCTTGTGGGGCATCTCAGAGGGGTTGAGAGGTGACACGTCCCAGAAAGAGAGAGCAAGATGAAACTTGGAAGCCCATGTGTGTGGCTTCAGATTTCCAGGGCTCTGTGGAGCTCTAGGAGCCCAGGTGGCATGCTGTTCCTCTGCACCAGGGGACACTGCACAATTTTAAAGGGACAACAGAGAGATCCTTGGTGGTGAACACCTGGAGAGCTTCCCTGGCCTACACTCAGCCACCCAGAACATCTCTGCTACCAAGCCCTTCAAAAAATAAACTTCTGCGTGGCCAAAGGGAACAAAACACACACACAAACATCATAAACAAACTCAAATGACAAGTCGAGAAAAGGGTTTTTAAATTCCTATCAGAGACATGGGTCAATATATCTTGCACACAAAAAGCCCTGGGAATCAGGAAGGAGCAGATTGAACACCCGATAGCAAAATAAGGAAAGGTCATAAACAAAGAAACAAAAATGACCCTTTCAAAACATTAAATCCCTAGGAATTTAGTCATGACACCTCATTTAAAGCACAAAATATCCAGCAGGTGAGAAAGTGCAGTCTTCCACATGTGAGCTCTAAACATCCCTGGGTTTGCTGCATGGTCCCCTCTGCATGTGGCGGTCCACACATCTCTCCAGGGTTGCCACTGCCTCATTTTGCGCTGGCCTCTGAGTGTCATGGCAGATCAGTGACTGTGTCTGCTCAACACAGAACTCATTTTCTCTTAACCGTTGACAATTTTTTTTATAATATTGGGAAGTAATGCTACTACATTGATGCCTTGAAAATTTATTTTTAAACTTTTCATTGTAAAATAAAACACTGATAGAGCAAACCTTCTAAAATAAACATATCGTGTCACGAGTCTTTCAAGGGAAACATCCTATAACAACAGCCCTTGTCCAGCTGCCCCGGAAGCCCCATCCCAACACAACACCCCCTCCCCTGGGAGTCTCCTCCCCTTGGTTGTCATAGAAACCACTTCTGTATTTCCTGACACTCTACCACCCAGTGCACATCCCTAGTGCTGTAGCTCAGGCCTCCCTGCTTTTGAATTCCTTAGGTCGTCTAAGTCTTATTTCATCTGTTGATTCTTCCTCCAATTTCTTTTTCACTTTTTCATTGGAATAAATTCGATGACAAGATTCTTCCCCTTACACATTGCTTGGTCCCCCAGAACACTTTATGTAGGGAATGTGGGATACATAGCTAGTCACTATCCAGGAGTTTTCAAGATAATCAGTTGGTTCCATGTCATCCCCTAAAAGTCATTTTTGAATAGTGTTAAGAACTCAGGGATTTAAACATAATTGATAGGCAATCATTAACTGAAATTGCTATCTTTTTCAAAGTCACATGGCTCCATCTTTGGCAGGGGAACCAGTCTGAACTGGCCCTTGCGTCCTTCTGACATGACCAGGAGCCATTGATGGGTCCCTTCGTATCCTCCAGAGCAGTATATTCCAGGCTCCGGGTCATTTTCTGCTCCAGGCTGAAATCAGACATTTCCTCAAGAAGCTTAGGCTCCTTTTAGCAGGAGAGGGTACTTCAGGACCACCATTCTCGGGGCTGGAGGAGCTCACAGCTGACGGTTGGTGTTTCCAGGCCTCTAGAGAGAACAGTGTTACGATGTTTACCGGAAAGACAAGTCATCTCTGGATTTCACACTGACATTTCCACCCTAGACTCAGGAACACGGGAAGGTGTGTCGTGTTAGATTCGTCAGACACAGAGGGCGTCGTGTAATTAGATACCTCACAATTACTCACTTACTTGTCCCACATTAAAGATGACCAGCCTCAGGCTGTCAGTAATAGTGACATCACCTTGGGGAATCCGTGAGGAAAGCTGTGACGTGTCTGCAAACTTCCTCTCTTCAGTTCTGATCAGCTTTCCGGGAACTCTGCTCCACGTTGATGTTTGCCATGCCGTGGCAAAGTCCTACGTCAAAGTCTCTCTGAGGTTTTTGTTGTCTGTTATTGGTTTTCTAGCACATCTCTCAGAAAGGGATCAGAGACATAGTATTCTCTGTGGTATTTGCATGTTGATGACAAAGAATAGGTACCTAACAGAAAGTATCTCTCGGTTTTTGTTTATTTTTTTAACATCTTTATTGGAGTATAATTGCTTTACAATGGTATGCTAGTTTCTGCTTTATAACAAAGTGAATCAGATATACATATACCTATATCCATATATTTCCACCCTCTTGCGTCTCCCTCCCACCCTCCCTATCCCACCCCTCTATGTGGTCACAAAGCACCGAGCTGATCTCCCTGTGCTATGCGGCTGCTTCCCACTAGCTATCTATTTTACCTTTGGTAGTGTATATATGTCCATGCCATTCTCTCACTTCGTCCCAGCTTACCCTTCCCCCTCCCCGTGTCCTTAAGTCCATTTTCTACATCTGGGTCTTTACTCCTGTCCTGCCTCTAGGTTCTTCAGAATCATTTTTTTTTAATTCCATATATATGTGTTAGCATATGGTATTTGTTTTTCTCTTTCTGACTTATTTCACCCTGTATGACAGACTCTAGGTCCATCCACCTCACTACAAATAACTCAATTTTGTTTCTTTTTATGGCTGAGTAATATTCCATTGTATATATGTGCCACATCATCTTTATCGATTCATCTGTTGATGGACACTTAGGTTGCTTCCATGTCCTGGCTATTGTAAATAGTGCTGCAGTGAACATTGTGGTACATGACTCTTTTTGAATTATGGTTTTCTCAGGGTATATGCCCAGTAGTGGGATTGCTGGGTCATATGGTAGGTCTATTTTTAGTTTTATAAGGAACCTCCATACTGTTCTCCACAGTGACTGTATCAATTTACATTCCCACCAAGAGCGTAAGAGGGTTCCTTTTTCTCCACACCCTCTCCAGCATTTATTGCTTATATATTTTTTATGATGGCCATTCTGGCTGGTGTGAGATGACACCTCACTGTAGTTTTGATTTGCATTTCTCTAATGATTAGTAATGTTGAGCATTCTTTCATGTGTTTGTTGACAATCTGTATATCTTCTTTGGAGAAATGCCTATTTAGGTCTTCTGCCCATTTTTGGATTGGGTTGTTTGTTTTTTTGTTATTGAGCTGCATGAGCTGCTTGTAAATTTTGGAGATTAATCCTTTGTCAGTTGCTTCATTTGAAAATATTTTCTCCCATTCTGAGGGCTGTCTTTTCCTCTCGTTTATGTTTTCCTTTGCTGTGCAAAAGCTTTTAAGTTTCATTAGGTCTCGTTTGTTTATTTTTGTTTTTATTTCCATTTCTCTAGGAGGTGGGTCAAAAAGAATCTTGCTCTGATTTATGTCATAGAGTGTTCTGGCTATGTTTTCCTCTAAGGGTTTTATAGTGTCTGGCTTTACCTTTAGGTCTTTAATCCATTTTGAGTTTATTTGTGTGTATTGTATGAGGGAGTGTTCTAATTTCAGTCTTTCACATGTAGCTGTCCAGTTTTCCCAGCACCACTTATTGAAGAGGCTGTCTTTTCTCCATTGTATATTCTTGCCTCCTTTATAAAAAATAAAATAACGATATGTGCGGTGTTTTATCTCTGGGCTTTCTATCCTCTTCTACTGATCTATATTTGTTTCTGTGCCAGTACCACACTGTCTTGATTACTGTAGCTTTGTAGTATAGTCTGAAGTCAGGGAGCCCGTTTCGTCCAGCTCCATTTTTCGTTCTCAAGATTGCTTTGGCTATTCGGGGTCTCTTGTGTTTCCATACATATTGTGATTTTTTTGGTCCTAGTTCTGTGAAAAATGCCAGTGGTAGTTTGATAGGGATTGCACTGAATCTGTAGATTACTTTGGATAGTATAGTCATTTTCACAATGTTCATTCTTCCAGTCCAAGAACATGGTATATCTCCCCATCTGTTTATATCATCTTTAATTTTTTTCATCAGTGTCTTATAGTTTTCTGCATACATGTCTTTTGTCTCCTTAGGTAGGTTTATACCTAGGTATTTTATTCTGTTTGTTGCAGTGGTAAATGGAAGAGTTTCCTTAATTTCTTTTTCATATTTTTCATCATTAGTGTATAGGAATGCAAGAGATTTCTGTGCATTAATTTTGTATCCTGCTACTTTACCAAATTCGGTGATTAGCTCTAGTAGTTTTCCGGTAGCATCTTTAGGCTTCTCTACGTATAGTATCATGTCATCTGCAAACAGTGACCATTTTACTTCTTCTTTTCCGATTTGGGTTTCCTTTATTTCTTTTTCTTCTCTGACTGCTGCGGCTAAAACTTCCAAGAGTAAATTGAATAATAGTGCTGAGAGTGGACAACCTTGTCTTGTTCCTGATCTTTGTGGAAATGGTTTCATTTTTTCACCATTGAGAACGATATTGGCTATGGGTTTGTCATATATGACCTTTATTATGTTGAGGCAAGTTCCCTCTATGCCTACTTTCTGGAGGGTTTTTATCATAAATGGGTGTTGAATTTTGTCAAAAGCTTTTTCTGCATCTATTGAGATGATCATATGGGTTGTCTACTTCAATTTGTTAATATGATGTATCACATTGATTGATTTGCGTATATTGAAGAATCCTTGCATTCCCGGGATAAATCCCACTTGATCATGGTGTTTGATCCTTTTAATGTGCTGTTGGATTCTGTTTGCTAGTATTTTGTTGAGGATTTTTGTATCTATGTTCATCAGTGATATTGGCCTGTAGTTTTCTTTCTTTGTGACATTTTTGTCTGGTTTCAGTATCAGGGTGGTGTTGGCCTCGTAGAATGAGTTTGGGAGTGTTCCTCCCTCTGCTATATTTTGGAAGAGTTTGAGAAGGATAGGTGTTAGTTCTTCTCTAAATGTTTCATAGAATTCACCTGTAAAGCCATCTGGTCTTGGGCTTTTGTTTGTTGGAAGATTTTTAATCACAGTCTTAATTTCAGTGCTTGTGATTGGTCTGTTTATATTTTCTATTTATTCCTGGTTCAGTCTTGGGAGGTTGTGCGTTTCTAAGGATTTGTCCACTTTTCCAGTTTGTCCATTTTTTGGCATATACTTGCTTGTAGTAATCTCTCATGATCCTTTGTATTTCTGCAATATCAGTTGTTGCTTCTCCTTTTTCATTTCTCATTCTATTGATTTGAGTGTCCTCCCTTTTCTTCTTGATGAGTCTAGCTAATGTTATATCAATTTTGTTTATCTTCTCAAAGAACCACCTTTTAGTTTTATTGATATTTGCTATTGTTTCCTTCATTTCTTTTTCATTTATTACTGATCTGATCTTTATGGTTCTTACCTTCTGCTAACTTTAGGGGTTTTTTGTTCTTCTTTCTCTACTTGCTTTAAGTGCAAGATTAGGTTGTTTACTTGAGATGTTTCTTGTTTCTTGAGGTAGGATTGTATTGCTATAAACTTCCCTCTTAGAACTGCTTTTGCTGCATCCCATAGGTTTTGGGTCGTCATGTTTTCATTGTCATTTGTTTCTAGGTATTTTTTGACTTCCTCTTTGATTTCTTCAGTGATCTCTTGGTTATTAAGTCGTGCATTCTTTAGCCTCCATGTGTTTGTATTTTTTAGAGTTTTCCTGTAATTGATTTCTAGTCTCATAGTGCTAAGGTCAGAAAACATACATGATATGATTTCAATTTTCTTAAATTTACCAAGGCTTGATTTGTGACCCAAGATATGATCTATCCTGGAGAATGTTCCATGAGCACTTGAGAAGAAAGTGTATTCTGTTGTTTTTGGATGGAATGCCCTATAAATATCAATTAAGTCCATCTTGTTTAATGTATCATTTAAAGCTTGTGTTTCCTTATTTATTTTCATATTGGATGATCTGTCCATTGGTGAAATTGGGGTGTTAAAGTCCCCCACTATGATTGTGTTACTGTCGATTTCCCTTTTATGGCTGTTAGCATTTGCCTTATGTACTGAGGTGCTGCCATGTTGGGTTCATAAATATTTACAATTGTTATATCTTCTTCTTGTATTGATCCTTTCATCATTATGTACTGTCCTTCTTTCTCTCTTGTAGTAGTCTTTATTTTAAAGTCTATTTTGTCTGACATGATAAATGCTACTCCAACTTTCTTTTTTTTTTTTTTTTTTGTGGTATGCGGGCCTCTCACTGTTGTGGCCTCTCCCATTGCGGAGCACAGGCTCCGGATGCGCAGGCTCAGCGGCCATGGCTCGTGGGCCTAGCCGCTCCATGGCATGTGGGATCCTCCTGGACCGGGGCACGAACCCGTGTCCCTTGCATCGGCAGGTGGACTCTCAACCACCGCGCCACCAGGGAAGCCCTCCAGCTTTCTTTTGATTTCCATTTGCATGGAATATCTTTTTCCAACCCCTCACTTTCAGTCTGTATGTGTCCCTTGGTCTGAAGTGGGTCTCTTGTAGACAGCATATATCTGGGTCTTGTTTTTGTATCCATTCAGCCAGTCTATGTCTTTTGGTTGGAACATTTAATCCATTTACATTTAAGGTAGTTATCAATATGTATGTTCCTATTACCATTTTCTTAATTGTTTTGGATTTGTTATTGTAGGTCTTTTCCTTCTCTTGTGTTTCCTGCCTAGAGAAATCCCTTTAGCATTTGTTGTAAAGCTGGTTTTGTGGTGCTGAATTCTCTTAGTCTTTGCTTGTCTGTAAAGGTTTTAATTTCTCCATTGAATATGAATGAGATCCTTGCTGAATATAGTAATCTTTGTTGTAGGTTTTTTCCTTCATCACTTTAAATATGTCCTTCCACTCCCTTCTGGCTTGCAGAGTTTCCACTGAAAGATCAGCTCTTAACCTTATGGGGATTCCCTTGAATGGTATTTTTTGTTTTTCCCTTGCTGCCTTTAATATTTTTTCTTTGTATTTAATTTTTGATAGTTTGATTAATATGTGTCTTGGCATGTTTCTCTTTGGATTTACCCTGTATGGGACTCTCTGTGCTTCCTGGACTTGACAGACTATTTCCTTTCCCATATTAGGGGAGTTTCCAATATAATCTTTTCAAATATTTCCTCAGTCCTTTCCTTTTTTTCTTCTTCTAGGACCCCTATAATTTGAATGTTGGTGCATTTAATGTTGTCCCAGAGGTTTCTGAGACTGTCCTCAATTCTTTTATTCTTTTTTCTTTTTTCTGCTCTGTGGTAGTTATTTCCACTATTTTATCTTCCAGGTCACTTATCCATTCTTCTACCTCAATTATTCTGCTACTGATTCTTTCTGGAGAATTTTTAATTTCATTTATTGTGTTGTTCATCATTGTTTGTTTGCTCTTTAGTTCTTCTAGTTCCTTATGAAATGTTTCTTGTTTTTTCTCCATTCTATTTCCAAGATTTGGATCATCTTTACTATCATTACTCTGAATTCTTTTTCAGGTAGACTGCCTATTTCCTCTTCATTTGTTTGGTCTGGTGAGTTTTTACCTTGCTCCTTCATCTGCTGTGTGTTTCTCTGTCTTCTCATTTTGCTTATCTTCTGTGTGTTTCTCTGTCTTCTCATTTTGCTTATCTGCTGGTGTTTCTCTGTCTTCTCATTTTGCTTAATTTACTGTGTTTGGGGTCTCCTTTTCACAGGCTGCAGCTTTGTAGCTCCAGTTTTTTTTGGTGTCTGCCCCCAGTGGGTAAGGTTGGTTCTGTGGGTTGTGTAGGCTTCCTGGTGGAAGGGACTAGTGCCTGTGTTCTTGTGGATGAGGCTGGATCTTGTCTTTTTGGTGAGCAGGGCTGCATCCAGTGGTGTGTTTGGGGGTGTCTGTGACCTTATTATAATTTTAGGCAGCCTCTCTGCTAATAGGTGGGGTTGTGTTCCTGTCTTACTAGTTGTTTGGCATAGGGTGTCCTGCACTATATCTTGCTGGTCATTGAGTGGAGCTGTGTCTTAGTGTTGACATGGAAATCTCTGGGAGAGCTCTCACCATTTGATATTACGTGGAGCCAGGAGGTCTCTGGTGGACCAATGTCCTGAACTCAGCTCTCCCACCTCAGAGGCACAGGCCTGATCCCCCACCAGAGCACTGAGGTCCTTTTGGGATGTCTGAGGTCTTCTGCCAGCATTCAGTAGGTGTTCTGTAGGATCTGTTCCACATGTAGATGTATTTCCAATGTATTTGTGGGGAGGAAGGTGATCTCCACGTCTTACTCCTCTGCCATCTTGAAGGTTTCCTCTTGGCCTTGACTCCCTTCTGCATCTGCTCAGCTAATTAATAAAGGCAATAGAGCCCTTTATTGTGAATGGAAACACAATTGGAGTCTTGGGTGCTCTCTTAGCAAAAGCAGCAACCTGCTTGTACTCAGGAAATTCCTGGTGCCTGCAATGCAGAGCAGTGGGCTGAAGAGCTAGCCCAGTCGAGCCCAGACAGCGAGCTGAGCTGGAGGACCTGAGCCTCTCTGGAGTTTTTGTTGTCTGTTATTTGTTTTCTAGTAGACCTCTTAGAAAGGACTCAGAGGTAGTATTCCTTGTGATATTTGCATGTTGATAACAAAGAATAGGTAGCTAACAGAAAGTCTCTCTGGTTACAGAATCATTGGCATATATTTTCTTTTCCTGTTTATCAGATATGTTCCTCCATTTACTCCTGGCATAAAGTGTCATAGTTGAAAAGTATGATAAAAATATAATTTGTCTCCTTTATGAATTACTTGTAATTTTTGCCTGGACCCCAGAAAGAGATTTTGTTCTTTCTTTTGTTAAGCTCAGGAAATTTACTAAAACATGTCTTGATAGTGGCCATTGGGGTCCAAATTATCAGACACATGCTGTGCTCTTTGAATATGTAAAGTAGTCTTTTTAAAAAAAATCAGAGTGTTTTCTTGAGTTATATTTTTTAGTATTTCTCCTGTTTCCTCTCACTTTGTTTTTTTCTTTGCTGAGCACCTGTTATTTATAGATTGAATTTTCTTTGCTTAACTACAGTTTTTGTCATTTTCAAATCCTTTTATCTCATGGTTTTTATTAGTAAAACTTTTCTTACTTCTACGTTCTATTTCTGTTGTTTATTCATCTTTATAGTTTTTTTAGTTGACCGTTTATTTCTGATTCTTTTCTTATAATTATTTCTTTTTTTTTCACTTCATTTCTGTGTGTTTACAATTCTGGTTTATGTTGTTGTTTTTTCCTGCCGTATCATTTCTTAGTGTCTTTTATCTTACTTTGAATAAGCGTGTTAGAGGTCTAATTGGCCTGCTAATCTAGCTCCTCATCTGTCATTGTTGGGACTTAATTCTGTTCCTCCTTCCTTTTATATGAAAGCTTTGTTTGGGATTTGGCCCTGGTATCTTTTTGTTGTTCATTTATGTGAATTCAGTTCTCTTTAACTGGAGAAGGTGGTGTGGCTCAGGGCAGTCCCGACTTCTGCTGCTTTTCTTCAGTAGCAGAGAATCTGCTGTTGCTCACAGAAGCCCACAGCTCTGTCCTTCTTTTCTCTGGATCTGCCATCCCTCCCCCCTTTACCCCTCTTTGTCTGTCCTGCCCAACTTCCTTTAGTCTCCCCAGAAGTGCCCTGTCCCAGGAGGAAGCCTGGAGGGGGTGGACAGGCCCTCCCAGGGTTCACAGACACCCTGTTACATCCTCTGTTTCCCTCCACGTGGGTGCTCACACCCAGCAGGTCTTGTGGGAACTGCAGGTTTGTCCTCACCCACAGGCACTTTGGGCACACATGTGCCATGTCCCCTAGTTTTGTTCCAAAAGTTGTTCATCAGTTTTTATTTTGCTACCTGGTTGCCCTGCCTGTTATAGATGTAGGCTGAGAGATTCAAAAACTATTCCACAATCATAGCCACCATCTTCCCAGCTCTGTCTTACCCTTTCAGTAAATTGAAAAAAAAAAGGAGAGTTTAATTAATCTCTGAACTCCTCTTGCAAAAAAGATCAGGGCCATAACATAACAGAAAGGCTGCACTACTCTGCTCCCAGGTACCGAGTGTATCCATTCATTTCAGTAACAAATTCTGTGACTTGTAAGTCCAGTTTAGAAGAAATCTCAAACAAGGACATTCAGACCTTTAAATAAGCAACAAGCAAACAAAAAAAAAGTTCCATCTCAAACATGCTTCTTTTTCTACTGACACGTATCCTCTAGCAAGAAGACTTCCCCTTGGTGAATACAAATTTTGACCCTGTATTGAGATCACAAATGTGGTTCAAGGGCTTCAGCCTCAATTGCACCCCTGTGATAAGGTCCACCAGCAGAATAAATATTTTTTCTTCAACCACTGAAGGAAACATGGCTCCTTTGCTGCATCTCCTGTGGTATTTGCATTTAGTCTCTGAGCTGTTTCCCATACATTCAAAGACCTCTTAGCATCATCAACACTGAGACGAAGTGAGTCTCAGGGATATTGGGTGTTTTCTTTTTCTGCTTTTCTTACAGAGATTTTGATGTTCTTGGTTTACATAACTTTCATAGTTTACTTTTTAAAATTATAAAATGATTACTTGTGATATTTACTTTAGAAAAATGGGAAAATCTAGAAAAAGGTAAAAGAAGAAAGTAAAACTCAACTACGATTAGAGAATATCAAGGTTTATGTTGTGTTTCCTTCCCTTTTTTCAAATAACAATGGAATAATCATTTTAGTAACTAATATAAATTCCAGGCAACATCTTAAATCAAGGACAACAAACTGTAGTGCCTGGACCATTTAGGGCTGTGTTTGCATTTGTACAGCCCCAAGCTAAGAATGATTTCTACATTTCTAAATGGTTGAAAAAAAAATCAACCTAAGAATATTTCATGACATGCAATAATTAATGGAAATTCAAGTTTTAGTGTTCATTAATAAGCTTTCTTGGTACAGTCTCCACATTTGCTTTCAGTTTGCCTGTGGCTGCTTTTGAGTGATAACTGCAGAGTTAACAGGTGACGGAGACCCTGCAGCCCCCAGAGCTGAAGGTGCTTGCAAGCTGGGCCAGTGCAGACACGGGCAGACTCGGGGCTGTGCACTCAGCTCATGCTTCCTCCCCACAATTCTGGGGGGCAGCTGCTCGTTTTCATCTCCATCTTATGTACAGAAAGCGAGATTTAGGGATTAAGTGACCCTCCCCCCAAGTATTCCACTCAGGAAGCTATGCCATGCTTTTTCCGGGCTAAGATACTTTGCTGCTACCATAGGTATTTTCTATGTGCCACATTTGTGTATTTCAAACGTATTAGAGATTATGGTGCTTGAGTTTCATCTAATTGTGTATTTCTATTATTGTCCCATGTTGTCAAATAGTACTTAAGATTTTGAAAGTCCCATTGTACTTTGGGACCACTATTAAAGAATCAAAGAATGTCACTGTATTCTCAGACATTAAGTAATTTTTAACTATGAAAATGACACTAAATGAATTTATGCCCGTATCTGTTATAATTAAATTTCTGTCTGCATCTATTTCTTTCTCTCTGGCACATTCCTAGATCGCAGTGAATGTCTCACCTTATTTCCATATCTTTCAGGTTCTTGAGCCCTATTTCTACTCGTGTCTCCAGACAGGTGGTTCTCTTTTCATTCCCACCTGCAGGGTGTGTGTAGCATCTGCCATGCTGCAAAACTCTCTTGCAACGCTTTGAGGGATAAGTCAGAATATCTTACCTAAGTCGCAATGTTTTTGGTTGCTAATGAGACGAAAGGCTTTTTCTTTTTCACATTTTTGGGTTTTTTCAGTGGCCTATTGATTCTTTTGCTCATATTTTCTATTGCTTTTCGTTAGTTTTAAATATATATAAGAGAACTCCTCATACTAAGTGAATCAACCTTTTCTCTGTCACATTTGCTAAAAAAATAAATACGTTGGTGACACTGGCCTTTTAATATTAAGATGTTTTACAAACGTAGATTTTTAAAAGTTTAATGTAGTCAATCTGGGTATGTTCTCCAGTTGCTTTTACAGGTGGGATGTTCCTGTTTACTCAGAGACTGATGAATATCCACATTACAGTCCTGTTTGTTTTTTTATGCTTCATCAAGCTCCATCCCCTTTTCTCTATCCAGCCCTGCATGCCCCTCCCTAAGCTCTGTCCACAGAGGTCACTCCTCAGAGCCACAGAGAGCAAACCCCGCCCCCTTCAGACAGAGTAGGGTCTCTGCATGTGGGGTGCTATCCAGAGGAAGGGCTCAGAAGTGCAAGGTTTCCTGATGTGCAGAGGAGGTGATTACATCATCTTTCAAGTTCACCTTGGGAATCCACGATGAGCCTGTTAGAAGAATTGACCTGGAACATGTTTGGATCAAGAATCTACAGGATCCAGCATCTTCTCAACACTTTTCTGCATTTTGTCATCTGCCTGCCCATCACATCACAAACTAGAGCAAAATCAAACCAAATCAAGCCACTGGGCCCTTAATAACAAAAGAAGACATTTCAGCCGGAAACTTCATGCCACGGGGACTGGGGCTCGGGAGGCCAGGTGGCTCCGTCATTTAGGAGGTGGGGACCTCCCGACACCATAAAATGATCATACACATGGACAGAGAGACCTGGGAATTCCTTGGGCACCGATCTTAGAGATCATGGCTGGTTTTGTAAGACTCTGGATTCCAGAATCAGACTCTCAGAATTCAAGCCCTGCACACCACCACCCAGCATGTGACCAGGGCCCTGACCCAGCGTACATCCCGCCTCTGTACCTCGTCTTCTAATTCATAAAACGCAGACTCCAGCAGTGCCCCACCCCCTGGCTGTTGGGACGCTGCCCTTGTCTGTGGTGAATACTGGGAAACACAACTGTTTGAGAAGAGCCAGGTAGCTGCTGCAAGACTGGGGTCGTCCTGATTTCTCTTCCAACATATAAGCATAGCCTTTTGATGTCAGCAGTCTACACAGCATGCCTAACTCACTTTTCATTCAATTCTGTGGCAAATACAGAAGGTGGGGTCTCAGAGAAGTAGACGGAGATCGTTGGCGAGGAGTGTGTTTGAAGTGAGAAATTAGAAAAGTCAAAAAGTCAGGTCCTGGAGTTTTGTCTAACAGAAAACAAATGGGGTTGGGTTTGGGGGAAAGAGTGATAAATCCTTATTTATAAGGAGATACTGAAATTATTCAGAATATGAGAAAAACACTTGGCTGTTAAACTTCAATTTCATAAAATCAATCTTTTGCAAGAGAATGAGTTTCAGAAAGATTGATGAAAGCTTACTAAGCCTTTTAGCACACTAAGAAAAATCTGTGGAACATCTTTTCTTTTCCATACGACTTTAGAAACCTCTGCACTTTCTTCCTTGATTTCCCCCCTTTCTGTCATTTTCCTCGTTTTCTGCTTATAACCTTCACAATACTTTCCTGAGCATATGCTATAGCTCTCTCCCCTTTTCTTTATCCTCTTGTTCCTACAAGCTGGCTTGAATAAAGGGGTCACTGTCAGCGGGCCAAAATAGGACCCAGACACCTTCAGTCCACATGTTGTGCAGGTGAAATATTGATCACCCCCGTGAGTAATAACACCCCATGAAAGGAGCCGCCAGAGGCTGGCGGGCCTGCCCATGCCGGCCACAAGCGAGGCATTCAGCCATGCAGCGTCAGCCGCCGATTGCAATCACTCCCAACAACGACACACGTCAGGGCTGTCTGTATTTGCTGGCCACAATCAATGATCATCTGTGGGCTACACGTTGAAGATTCATCTTACAAACCAGCCCCCCCATCGGATTATTTGCTTTCTTGTAGAGACTGCTGAGGATTAACCCTGGAGCTGCCTCCCGGGCCAGCACGTCCACTGGCGGCAGGGAGCCCGGGCTGGGGTGTGTGCAGGACGCTGTGGCTGAGGAGCCCAGCAGCTGTGGGGACGTCGTGCGTTGGGCTGACAAGGAGCCCTCAGAGGAGTAGGAGGTGAGGGGTGGCCGCGCTGGGGATGGAGTGTGCGCCCCACTGTCACCTGACCTCAGGCACTAAAACCCCACAGCGGGCAGTGGCCAGTTTGGAAGGGCTGCAGCCAGCCTGACTCTCAGAACCTGGTACCCCGGATACCCAAGGAGGCCAAAGATGACTTGGTTCCCACTTGTCACTGGAAATAGATTTAAATATTAATAAACATAAACCTTTAGTTGGTACCTGCAAGATGCCGACACCTAGAAGGCCCGGCCACCCTCAGGTCTCTGCCGTCAGTCAGCACACCTGCAGGAAGACCCCTGGAGGGACCTGGCAGGGCCTGGCCGGGAAGCTGTGCAGGGTGTCCTGACGCCTCAAGGTGACAGCCTCCAGTGGCTGCAGCTCTGGGAGGAGAGGTCCCTCCATCCCCGACACACCTAAGCTGCTCTGGGGTCTCCGGGTTGATCCAGACCAGGTGACTCCAATGCGGGATCCTCTGTGTCTGCTCAGCCTCATCGCCCTTCTCCAAGGCCGCCTCCGTCACAGAATAAAGTGAGACCCCAGACAGGAAAGGGGGTTCCTGCCTACAGCAGGAGTGGGCGGAGCCTCTCCAGGTGAGGCCCAGGAAGCCCGTCCCAGCTTAGAGGGGCAGCTGGGCGAGCTCCCCAGGGGACAGGACGCTGCCAGCCTGGCAGCTGAAATCCTGGTGGTGCTTTGCTGCCTGGGGCTCCTGGGCCCTCCAGTTTCCTGCACTGAGACCATGCATTCTAGAAGCACACGCTGGCTTCTGTCCTCCTGTTGGGATTCTGACAGATCCACCAAGTCTGGGCAGAGAAGACTCAATTCAGTTCTGGGTCCAAGTCATATTTTTATTTCAAAATTAAATGTCAGGTCACACATTACATGAGCAGCGGCTGAGCCGCACTAAGCAGATGTTACACACTTGAGGAGCTTATGAGGCAGCATCTCTTCTAGAAACGCAGAAAGAGCATTTCCAATGCAGAGCTGCCTCGCCCACGGGCGTGACCCATGTCTCCGGGCCCCCGGGAGCTCTGGATTCCAGGGGTTTCTGAAGTGACGTGGTTTCGGGGCAGAGCCCTGGCCTCGCACTCGATCTGGGGCAGGTGCCACGTCCCATCAGAAGCCTTCGGAGCCTCCCAGCAGACTCCATACACACACACACACACACACACACACACACACACACACGCCCCGCTCAGACCCCGGCCAGTCCCTAGGTGTGATTAAGGAAAAGGGCCGCGGGCTTCTGCATGTGACTAACTCCCGGGGCGGTGGGCAACGAGGCCCTGGAACAGCAGGGGGTGCAGCAGCGTGAGCAGAGGCCCCCTTGCTCAGAGCAAGTGAACGTTTAGTGTTACCGTCAGCATGACCTTATCCCCAGCGACCACTCTTAGAACATGGCCTCGTGTCAGGGAGTGCTGGTGCGGGCTCACCTGATAACTGCAAGGTCCTGTGCCTGTGTGCAGAGCGGGGCGGGTCTGGTCCGTGGACCCCCCGCGGAGCTGGACCTGGGCCTGCCCCTTCCCCTGGAGCTGAGTCCGACGGGGGTGGGATGGTTACACAGCACCTCCTTGCACTCTGAGCTTCACTGGCTGAGGTTCAGCTCTCCTGTCTGTAAGGTGGCAAAGGTACTACCCAACTCATGGTGTTGTTATCGGCATGAAATAAGATCACAAATGTAAGCCCTTAGGACAGTGCTGGCAGTGGAGGGAATCCCGCCATCCCCTCTCCCTCCCTCCTCCTCCCCTCTTCACTTCCCCACTCTTCCCTTCCTTCCATGATCCAACTTTTTTTTTTTTTTTGCAGTATGCGGGCCTCTCCCTGTTGTGGCCTCTCCCGTTGCAGAGCACAGGCTCCGGACGCGCAGGCTCAGCGGCCATGGCTCACGGGCCCAGCCGCTCCGCAGCATGTGGGATCTTCCCAGACCGGGGCACGAACCCGCGTCCCCTGCATCGGCAGGTGGACCCCCAACCACTGCGCCACCAGGGAAGCCCCATGATCCATCTTTAACTGCAGATTAAAACACAACTAGAATGTACTAATTTTGCTCTGATCGTGAGATGCCAGAAGGGCAGGAGCGCCTGGAAAGGAAAAGCCCTGGGGTCTCTGAGCCTGAGTTATAGGGCCCGGTCCTGGCTTGTGTGTACGAGGTTTCTCTGTAAAAAAAAACAGCTGCACTGGGAAGGGGATTACACAGGGTTCATGGCAGAATTGTGTACCCCAAAATTCATCTGTTGGAATCCTAACCGCCAGCACCCCAGAATGTGACTGTACTTGGAGATTCAGTCTTTAAAGAGATGATTAAGTTAAAATGAGACTTTTAACTTAATCTGGATGGGGCCCAAATCCAATCTGACTGGTGTCCTTATAAGAAGAGATTAGGACACAGGCATGACAGAGGGACAGCCAGGTGAGGACAGAAAGAAAAGACGGCCATCTGCAAGCCAAGGAGAGAGACCTCAGAAGAAACCAACCCTGCCGACACCTTGATCTCAGGCTTCCAGCTTCCAGAACTGTAAGAAAATGCATTCCTGTTGTTTCAGCCACTCCATCTGTGGTATTATGGCAGCCCAGGCAGACTAATATATAGGGTATTAGACAAAAGACCCTATTCCAGGGGCCCAGGGTGAGAGATGCAGCTGGGAACTCTTGTCCAGGGGTGTCCTGCCAAGCAGGTGCTGGGACATCACTACCAGGTAGATTCCAGGGCTCAGTCTGCATGGAATGGAAGGCCAGCTCTTACCTTTCACATCATCTATTTATTTTAGTTGAGAAGATGTGTTCTTGGGAAAAGTACCAGCACTTAGTGCTGTAGAGGCTATAGACAAAAGCGTGACTGTGACTGTTCCTCCGAAGAAACCAAAGTTCCAGGAAACATTGCCCCATCCCTCCTGGAAGCATAGCTGGATGTGTCACATTCCTCAGAACTCATAGAGCCAGGCACATACACCATCCTCTGAAGGACACAGGAACCCACTCACCTCCTTAACCCTGTAATCCCTCCTTCGTAAAGGGAAAGGTGTGTCTTTCCAGACTAAAAACTCCAGCCAGAAAGAAGCTGGACATGTCAGAGTGAAAACTCCAGCCCGGGGGGGACAGCGGCAAAGGATGATTTGCTGGCTGCACCACACTGGCCACCAGACGGACAGCTGGTCACTACGCTGGGGCCGGGAAGGCTGGTCTTACTGGATGTTAATGCGGCAGCTGACAGTGACAAGGATGACGATCCATTTCTGTGTCCCCATCTTCTCACTTACATTCAAGGGTGATGATGTGTGCTGTGTACCCCTATTAACAGGGTGTTTTTTGTTTATGAACTCAGGTTAGCCTGTCACCTTGGCTGGCTCACAGAAAACCCAAGAGCCACTTTCTAAGGAAAGCCCCTCCCCAGGGGCTGCCCTGTCTGGGCAGCAGGACGAGGTCCCTTCTGTGTCCTTGTTGGCTGACCCTGCCCTGTCTCTAGCTCTGCCCAGTCCCTTCCCCAGCGACCTGGAAACGCACTCACCTGCTCCCCAGCTGGAGCTGATGGGGTGGGCATTGCCTGGAAGTAGGAGGGGCTGCAGCGAGGGGTTCCCTGCACCCCTTCAGAAGAGCAGATGCAGCAGTGCCGAGGCTGGAGCGGAGCTTCCGGCATCAGGAGCTGAACCCACTGCCCACTAGATCCTAACGTGAGGCATCTGGGGCTGAGGAGGCCGCCCGACTGTGGGAACTGTTAGTATTTTAAATACCATGTCCTGTATCCAGAGATGCTTTAGGTCTAGCAACTGTAGAATCTATTTTTTTTATTTTGATTTTATATTGGCGTATAGTTGATTATCAATATGGTGTTAGTTTCAGGTGTACAGCAAAGTGATTCAGTTATACCTATATATGTGGAATCTATTTCTTATTGTGTTTAACTGGGACCAAATCATTTCTTTCTCAAATGAGTAGAAATAAGAATATCAAAGACACAACCAGGCACGCGTGCCTACCGTCATCAGACCTCACGGTCTTGACGCCTGCCATGGGGATGAAACAACAAGAAACCTCTGTTTAGTGTCTCCTTCAGGGCTTGGAGTCCAGACTCTTTACTGAGGGGACCCACAGCCGTCCTCAGGGGAAAATGTAAAATTAGTGCCCCACGATGTGTCCACACAAACCTCAGGGGACACCATCAACCATGCAGTGTGAGGGCATCGTCTGGCCTGACCCGGACTCCCCATCCAGGGGACAAATCTAACTCACTCAGAAACTGCAAGGGGATGGGCGCTGGATGAAAAGTTGTATTTTAAGGTCGGGTGTAATAACTTAGTCATTACGGTAAAGGGAGCACGACCCAAACCAGTGACTCCCAATTGTCAAAGCAAAAGGAGCCATTTTCCAGGCTTTTTTCTGCCCGCACGACGTAGAGCTTTCCTTTCGGTTTTGTCCTGCTATAATTTCAAACTTGGACACACATCTCTACAGCACATTTCAAGAACCAGACTACTTTTAAAATTAATTTTTAATAATGTGTAATAATCTGAGTGGCCCTGGTCTGTGTGCAGAATTAGAATTCCTCTGATAGAAAGAGAAATATTTGTGCAGAGTTTTATGAGCAGAGTTGACCTGAGGCTTCCCGAGGCTGATGGAGAAATTGCGGCCCAGGCGGCTGTTAACCCTTCCCTGCCCGGCCCCACGCTTGGCCGGAGCATTGAGCCACTGTGGTTTTGTTAGATGACGGAGACTGAGACAGAGCCTTCTAGATATTAAGAGAAAGACTCTGAAATTGAACATGGGCTTTATTATAAAATGTCCAGAGACCTTGGGGTCACGGGTCAACCCTGACGTCCCGGCAGGCACAGAACTTCAGCACCATCAGAGACCTGAAAACCGACGTGCTGCTCTCTGCTCTGACTTGGATGAGGCCGGAAGCTGGTAGCGGTTCGTGCCCAGCCCTGGGGACGCTGGCCGGGGCAAGTCACTTGGGGCAGGGGTGACTCACAAAGGGAGGGTGTCCTCATCACAGCCCCGGGCATGAGGTTGGGGGTCTCTCCTCTTCCTCAGCATGTCTGGATCATGGGTGTTCGTGATCACAGGTGTTTGTGAGAGTTAAGAAGAATATTTATGCTCCCCTGAAATAAAGAGCCAGCCAGGACCCTGGATCTGTCATCCCCGTGTTAATCTCCATGAACTTCCCGTCCAAAAGAACATCTTGCCTCACTATTGGACTGACCACAGACTTCCTGCCCTTGTTTTAATGATAATTGTGTGTTGATGATTTCCAGTGATACAAAAACACCAAATCTATGGCTCAAAAATGTTCTTCCCAAAATCAGGTTGAAAAGAAATTCATTTCCAGCCCCATTCCCCGAGGGGAAAAATAAACCTAAAACCATAGCTATGAAGTTTTGAAGGGGCCGCCGAAGAGGATTTATTCTCTCTCTTCAGCTGTTAACCGAGGTCCCTCTGGGCGGCAGCGTCCTTGCTGGCGCAAACTATTTCAATATGACAATCGCAGAGTGGTGCTTGGGTTATTAAACAGAGCACACTTCTCGGTGAAAGTCTAAAACAAAAGAAAACACTGTACATGGTCTTGAAAGCATCTGTTGACTTTTAATCTGTGCTTTGGAGCAGATCCTATAAAAATTTTTGTTAACCAACAATTTAAAGTGATTCCACTTTATCTTGTTTGCCCACAATAACCAGTTATTTAAAATCAGTGGCTGTTCTTCACCAGAAACAAAATACACGTGACTGTGGAAACTGGAGGGTTCATTTATTTCAGGAGGGGGATGCCCTGAGCCCTGCCCACTGGTCTGAGTGCTTGTGGCAGTACACTCGCCTGCGTCTCGGGAGCCCCACCAAGTGCACACAGGGACACGGAGCGTCCATCCCCAAAACGGACCCTCTGCAGGGGTGTGGCTCCAGCCTCCCATGGGTCCACCGTCTACGCCATCTGACGCTTCTCCTGGACGTGTTTACCCCCAGAGCCTTGAACTTGCTGGAGCAGCAGGACCTTGGAAACCCTGTGACGTGTGGTGATCCCAGGCCCTGCTGTCCCCCCAGCCTCTCGTTGGGGTTGAGAAATGGGGACCAGACATTTCATGCTGGTCTCCCCAAGACATTCCCTGCTGTTCTCCCCAAGACTCAGAAGTTTTCAGTGGTACAGAGAGCTTCTCCTGTGACCGCTGCAAAGTCCAAGCAGGGCTGTGGGAGCCTGAGCGCCTGGCCTGGGAGCCGTGGTCTCCCACCCACAGACTTCTCAGGAGCCCCTCAGTCGGGCCTGCATCCTGGCTCCGCCTCCCGAGGGCGTTCTCTCTCATCTCGCCTCAGGCATCTGAACCAGCAGCTCATCAGGTCCATCCCAGGCTGCTCTCTGAGGTTAACCTCTGTGTCCTGCCCTTGTCACCTTGTTGGTCCCCAACACTATGTAAGGGTCTATTCTGAGCCTGGGGAGGGGGCCAGGCAGCTATCTGAGTGATGATGTGTAGAGAGGATGCACCCATGTGTTACCACCTCCCAGGAAGGAGGCCAAGCACTCTGACCTAGCCGGTGAGAACAGCACGGCCAGGGACACCGACGTGGGGACACAGGGACGTCACTCCTAGAACATCTTCCCTTCTGCCCCGGGTGCACGTGCCCCAAGCTGCCTGCCCCACCACGAAGAAGGGTTACCACTGTGGGGGTCTCTGCCACTGGGAAAGGAAGTGTCAGGCAGCACCCTGGTGGAGGCATTGAGGAGGATTTGTGAGAGGTCAGGCAGGTGGGTCGTGCTGCCCATGGACCCTGGGCCAGAGGACAGGGAGAGTCGCCGCCAGAACAGCAAGGAGTACAGGCGAGCCAGGTGGCCCCCTGAAGGCATCTGACCCTCGGCGTGGACCAGCCTGGACAGCCCTGCTGTGAATGGTAAACATCAGCCTCTCTTTCCTCCAGTCTCTCCTGCCCCTTAACTGGCCGAACCCTACAGGAAGCAGCATCTTGAAGCTCCTGGCAGGTGCCGAGCATGGAAGGGGTGCTGAGGGGGTGCTGGACAGGCAAGTGGAAAACAGTTGCCCCAGGGAGCCTTTTTCCCCTGGCCAGAGGAAAGAGACACCAGGCACGTCGCTCCTTTACTGAACTTTACGAGGGGGTTCAAAATTGATTGTAAAATCTTTGAAATGTCTGTTTAAAAGGTTTTATGATCATCCAAAGCATTTTTTTTAACTAAAATGTACCAGGCTCAAGGGAGCTTTCTGTGAGGGAACAGAGCCACCCTATGTAAACAGCACTGGGCTCCAATGTGGGGAACCAAGCAATGCAAATGGCTCCCAGGGAGCCACATACAAATACAGATTTCTTTCCCCCAGAGCACTCTGTGCCCTGGAAATGATTTATATCTCAGTGTGCACACCATCGAAAGTGAAGCCAGAAAATCCCACAGAAAGAAGGGGGGTTCTCTAAGAAAAGGGGCTCAAACCCTGTCTTGTAGCAAGGAGTTCATAAGGAACGAATAGTATTGTATTGAAATGTGATTTTGCTTTAAATCAGCCCCCAAACATGAGCTAAATGTATAAAAGCCCCAAGAGAGATTCACTTGATAAAACTGAAGCAAAGCTCTTATTCCCATGACATTTCTGTCCCAGTTTTGGAAGATTCGTTGTTTGAACGTCACCAGCGTTAAGTTCTTGAGGCTCTTCTCTGGGCCAGGCATGTTTCCAGGGCTCAAGTGCCAGCAAGTGTCTGAAATAACTTCAGCCAAAGAGCTCACAGCAGAAACTCATCACACCTGTTTGCCAGGTTCTTGGTTTACGAGTCTGTCATGTGATTAACAGCAATATCTGGTGGTCTTAAGAAAAGGAAATGGATAAATCAGCTATACTCCAATATTTTTTTTTAAGAGGCAGTAGCTAGAGGCAAAAAACAAATGTTAGCAGAACCCAAATCTTCTGATTTTTAATCCATGAATCTAATGATATTAATTATCTTTTATAATATATCATAGTGTTGTATACGTCATTTAATTGTAAATAAATAATTATTAAATTTAAAAAAAAGAAAATTGAAGAGACACAAATGTTCACACCATGGGAGGGACCAATGAGAGTACTGACTTTTGTTTACTTCTAGGTTTGAACATTGTAAAGTCACTTACATAGTCCCAATGAACCTAAATTGGTAAGAAAAAGGAAGAAAGAAAAGAAAGAAAGAAAGAAAGAAAGAAAGAAAGAAAGAAAGAAAGAAAGAAAGAAAGAAAGAAAGAAAGAAAGAAAGAAGAAAGAGAGAGAGAGAGAGAAAGAAAGAAAAGAAAGAAAGGAAGAAAGAAAAGAAGGAAGGAAGGAAGGGAGAAAGAAAGAAAGAAAAAGAGAGAAAGAGAAAGAAAGAAAAGAAGGAAGGAAAGAAGGAAGGAAGAAAGAAAAAAAGGGAGAGAGAGAGGGAGGGAGGAAGGAAGAAAGAAATGAAACCGTTCTCTAAGATGGGAAAGCAAATTCAAGTGTGTATTTTATCTTGCAAGAGTGTGACATTTTAAAGTAGAACTTAAATATTACAACCGCTTTTTCAAAAAGTTCCACTATCAAGCTTTCTTATTTACCATGAGAAAAACTACCTTTTCCTTAAGAAAACAACAACCAAACGTTAAGCTGAAAATTAAAGGACCACAAATAGAGTAAGCCAGGGACGGATGACACAGGAACTTCCTTTTAGTTACGTGTGGACTGTAATTTTACCGAGCAAAACGATGAAAATGTGAATCTAAAATCCAATGAATATCTATCCCTCTCTCCACCTCCAGCACTGCTGCTGTCACTTTGGAGTTTTCCTGATTGGGAACTAAAGGGGAAAATTCCAGATTCGTAGGCCCAGGGAGGAGGGGATGCACTTATAGGTTAAGCTGGAGTCAGGTCTGGGGAGTTTCTAACCAGTGTTTTTAAGTGGGGCAACCGTGTTCCTCCAGAAATGTTCTCCAGCACCGCCCGTCCTACTTGTGGACCAGAGAGCGCAGGAATGCACCTCCCTCCGGCCCCGCCCAGTGGGCAGGGTGACCTGAACAGCCACAGGGAGAAGATGCCCAGCAGTGTGAAACAGAGACACCTGCTGGCCAAGCCCCAGGCCCTGCTCCATGCTCCCCGCCCCTGCTGATCAGGCATCTCTGGGCTGTCCTCAGCCTTGAATGGGAGCCTGACGCGGAGTTCCACGCACGCAGGCTGCTCTGAAATCTGCAGAGCAGAACGTGTTTCCCCAAAGCTGTGCTGCAGAAGCTGAGGGCGTCCCTGTGCCACCGTCCTTGGGGACCAGCACACAGAGCTCACCCAGGGTGATGACCCTGATTGGACCTGCTCTTGTTTTATTTCTGTGTGTGTGCATTTAGTTCACAGACAAATCACAGGCACGAGACACCCGAGAGCCTGGAATTGCTTCGTGCATGCGGTGTCTGGGCTGAGCTGTGCATCTCGGGTGGAAACCGCCAGGGAGGAGGGTGGTGTGCTGAAGTCCACACTCACTTGGGGAAGCAGCTCTGCTTTCAGCCCTTTCCTCGGTCAGGTCTACATCACCTATGACCTGCTGGCACACAGCAGGAGTGGCCTTGCAGCCTCTGTTATTTCTTGCTGATTTATTCCTGATTCTGAGTCACACCAGCAGCTCCCAGAGTAAAACTGCTTAGAAACTCGGGTCTGGGCGCCGACGGAGGGCACAGCTGTTTGCTCGCTTTATTTCATTGATTTGTCACTTTGATGGGGCTTTCTTCCTCCTAAGGTGTAAGCATGCCTGAGGAGGTGCAGAGCTCTACTTCCCAAACCCTGGCGTCATTGGATGGAGCTTTTGGATCTCTGCTGGCCAAGCCGCCGGGCGTTTTGGAAGCAGGAGGATGACACGGACACGACAAGGGGGCGATGTTCCCACTCTCTCCATGCTGCGCTGGGAGCCCCTGCTCGCTCGCCTTTACACGGAGCCCCGTTCCCTGCATGCCGCTGTTGCAGTCAAAGACAGCAGCTCTTCTCTCGGGAAGGACTCTGACACTCCCAGCTACTCGTGCCGCTTCGCCACTAAAATTGTGAGGCTCCAGCCAAAGCTTCCAGGAACTGAGTCTCACCCCAACCGCTGGAGAGATGGGTTCCTGCTGCCCTCGCCGGGGGATTACAGCCAGCACCAGCTGGACCGGTCCCTTATGTACGTGTCACCACCCTGCCCGCTGTCACTTCTCAGGGCTGGGATGGGGCCGTGGCCGCCCGCTCTGGTCTAATTGTTGAAATGTGTGCTTAGTTCACGTGAAACAATGGCTCCCAGAGAAAATAAAACACCCCACAGAGGTGCTGAGCTGTGAAAAGAGTGGTGTTTGGGAGCCTGGTTTCCTGAATAGACTTGTTAAATACCATGGCTGATGGATGCTGAGTGGGCAGGCGGGGAGAGCAGCGGCTGCCCGGGCCCCTCCGCAAGCAGGGCCAGCAGCCGGGCTCCTCTGGAGGTGGACCCAAAGCCGAGCCCGGCTCCCTCCTCTATTTTTTTTTGCATTTCTGCCATGCAAAGATAATCAGGTTTATGTAAAGTATGTGTGCTCTTTTGACAGCCCACGGTATCTCATTAATTCAATCACACCAAACACCATTGTTCCCAAAGTGTTTGAAATGCGGATAGGGACCCTGCTTTTTCTCATCCTGTCCATCACTGTTAACATTTTTCTTGCAGTTGCCATGGCTGGGGCCAGAGTTCATGAAAACACAGAATAAGAGGCAACAAAACAAGAATAAAGACTTATTTGAGATACTCTTTTTAAAGGACATCTAGCATCCACAGAACATGGGAAGTGAATGTAGACAGGTTTGGGCACTACGCTTGCTGAGAGGAAAGAGAGTAGAAAGAATTTGAAAATCAAATAGGCCTATAAAACCTTGACCCAAGAGTCTCTGGGAAAAACCCGATGAACTGCTCCCTCGTAGAACAATGTTCTTTCTTTCGTGTGTTCTTCAGAGGGACAATGCCTCATATATTATAACACATGCCACTGGCGCCTTTACACTGTTGTAAGCGGCTCAGGCCAGCAGAATGCTGAGAGCCCACAACAAGGGATTGCACGCCCACGATGTGCTCCTTCCCCGGCTCCACCAAAAACAAGCACTGGGAAAATTCTTCATGCATAGAAGCCCACAAAGCCGGGCCGGAGCTGGGCGATGTCACGCAGAGATCATGTGACGCACTTAGAGAAGAGGGCGACATGCCTTCACCCAGAGATACTGTTAAATTCCCATTCTATCTGCATGAATGTACCCGCGGCCATGTCACCTCGGACTTGCAGCAGCCACGGCCGTCTCTGTGATGCCACACGGATTAGGGAGACCACAGGGCCCACGATGGGTGCGGCATGGGGGTGACAACCGAATCTCCCACATCTGGGGTTCAGAGTGGAAGCCCCGCCCCGGCACTTGTCAGGTCCCCCCTCACCCAGCACCTTCCCCCATGAGATGCACCGGGGGAGGGAGGGAGGGGTCCCGGCCAAGGGGGTGCAGCTGGCCCCTTGACAGGGGCTCCCTCCTGTTGGCCTGTCTTTCCCTTTGGGAAAAACAAGCACCGTATGGGAAGGCAGGTTGGTTTCCACACGGTTTATATCACCCTTTTCATTTTCGTCTTTCTTCTTTCTCTCAGAGGCACTTCAGGTCCCAAACTAGGGAGACCCCTCCTGCTGGGTTAAGGACAGCCCATCCCTGCGTCTACCCGGCTCCCCCTCCCCTGGGGGCCCCAGCACAGCCTGCAGCGGGGCTTCTGGTGAGTAACACTCTGTGGTCAGTGGTCACAATTGAAACCTCGGGGCCCCCTCCCTCCATTCAAAGTGAGAGACAGCTATGGAACTCAGTCTCTTCCCGCCACCCCTGCTGCCGGCACCCCACCCAACCCTCCATCCTGTCAGCACTGGGCTAAGGAGCAAGATTCCTCTGGGGTCCCTGCCCCTCCCCCGGCCCCTACGGCCCCTCCTCCACCGTCCCAGGTGTCAGGGCACATCTCCCTGTCTCCAGACTTCCTGCTGGTCGAGCATCACTGCGTGTGGGAAGCCCGCAGGCCCGCCCCCGCCTCTCCAGCTGCGTCATCTGCAGTCTCCCACTTCCTCATCTCCCTGGACCACTGGCCCCTCTGGGACCCCTCTGACCCTGTGCCTGGAGTGAGGCCCCCAGGGGACCACCAGCCCAGCTTCCTGCTCCTTGAGGCTCTTTCCAGACTCAGGTTCCTGCCCTGCTCCCCCGCTTGATTCCCTCTCCTCTGTGTGTCACCACCGCAGGGGAGTCTCTGCTCACTGGGGCTCGTGTTCTGTCTCAGGCCTGCCCTGGAAGCCTCGGCAGGGCACAGTGCTCATGTCCTGTGCTTCTCCAGTGCCCGCAGCTCCCTGGGCAGCGTCCTCTCAGGAGCAGGTCCCTCGACGTGTTGGGATAGTGCCCTGCGGTGGCCATGGACAGGCTGGAGATGCCATCAACCCGGGAGCCCCTGGAACGCCTGCCGAGGGGGCAGGGAGGGACACGTGCCCTGGGGGTGGTGGAGAGGAAGCTCAGACCCAGGCTGTGCCTGACCTCAGCCTGCTTTCTGTCCCCTCACCTACCATACCCTCTGCACATCTGTCAGTTGCCTTGAATCCCAATTCTGACCTGGGCAAGGTATCAGTAGCCACAGTAAATTGTATTTGTGCAAAAGGACAAAAAGTCACAACCACATTTGGCTTAAGAACAAACTAAATCTTGTCTCCAAGTCAAGAAAATACAACTTCAGGGGCTTCCCTGGTGGCGCGGTGGTTGGGAGTCCGCCTGCCGATGCAGGGGACACGGGTTCGTGCCCCGGTCCGGGAAGATCCCACATGCTGCGGAGTGGCTGGGCCCGTGAGCCGTGGCCACTGAGCCTGCACGTCCGGAGCCTGTGCTCTGCAATGGGAGAGGCCACAGCAATGAGAGGCCTGCGTATTGCAAAAAAAAAAAATGCATTTGAGTTACCTGACTCTGTGCCATCTTCCTGTCTGGGTCACCTGACACTGCATCATGGTGATGCATTCACATGCACGGCTTGTGTGTCTGTTCCCACTAGGAACCCTTCACCTTCTCTCCCTGGTGCACATTTAGGGTCCAGGGATCCTGAGGACAGCTGTCTCCCCTGAGGGCACCTGTTTCCCGGGGGTCTCTGGTCTGCTCCCCATGAGCCATTCCCTTGACATCTGTGCTGCTTCCTAATTGCCCAGACGTTTGCCTTTAGGTTTTTCCAGAGGAACAGTTTTGGAAAAAGAATGCTAACTCAGCGAATTCAAGACTGTTTTTACCGACTTCATCATTCTCATCACGTTGAAGTTTGCCTGGCTCACTCTTTAATCAAATGGCTTATTAGCCTAATTCTAAAGGTTCCCATTCATGTCCCATCCAGCATTAACACACTGCGGTTTTTCTTTTTTTAACAATCTATACTTCTCCCTTTGTACTTTAGGGCTACTTATACCAGCTTCTCTGTCTGATGCATTTCTGCCTAATCACGTCTCTTCGGCTCTGATAGTCTCCCTGCCCCCCCCTCCCCCGTGCTTGGTTTGCCCACTTCTGATGCCCACCTTGTATCTTCTCTCCTTCCTTTTCTCTTAGGACTGTTCAGCCGACAATGGAAGAAGGAGAACGTTTCAATAATCCCAGACTACAGATGAGCTCAGATATTTAATACTGAGTCTTGCACTGAGTTGCAACGTAAAACCGCATTAATTAAGACTTAAAATTGTAACAATTTTGAAAGGGATTGTACATAAGCTTTTATTTTTTTCTGTCTATGAGAAGCACCTTTGCTGTGGTTGTGTTGTGTGTTCTAGGACCTCACGTTTATCTGATGAACCATCTTGCCTGTGGGTTCTCAGCTCTCTCCTCTGTCTACTGAGCCCCATTTCCATGGACCTTTCAAGTTTGAGACATCTCAAAATAAAATCATGGAACAGATATCAACATATTTTCTATTTCAAGCATTCTACTGATGGAGATTGTGTTTCTCTAAAATGCATCTAGGACTTCCCTGGTGGCGCAGTGGTTAAGAATCTGCCTGCCAGTGCAGGGGACGTGGGTTCCATCCCCGGTCCAGGAAGATCCCACATGCCGTGGAGCAACTAAGCCTGTGCACCACAACTACTGAGCCTGCACTCTAGAGCCTGTGCGCCACAACTACTGAAGCCCGTGCACCACAACTGCTGAGGCCCGTGCACCTGGAGCCCGTGCTCCACAACAGGAGGAGCCGCTGTGATGAGAAGCCCACGCAATGCAACGAAGAGTAGCCCCTGCTTGCCACAACTAGAGAAAGCCCACGCACAGCAATGGAGACCCAACACAGCCAAAAAAAAAAAGAATAAATAAAAACTAAATTTAAAAATATATATATTTTGGGGGGCTTCCCTGGTGGTGCAGTGGTTGAGAGTCCACCTGCCGAGGCAGGGGACATGGGTTCGTGCCCCGGTCCGGGAGGATCCCACATGCTGTGGAGCGGCTGGGCCCGTGAGCCATGGCCGCTGAGCCTGCGCATCCGGAGCCTGTGCTCTGCAATGGGAGAGGCCACAGCAATGAGAGGCCCGCGTACCGCAAAAAAAAAAAAAAAAAAAAAAAAAAAAAATATATATATATATATATATATATATTTTTTAAATCTTTAAAAGACTTCCCTGGTGGCACAGTAGTTGAGAGTTCCCCGCAAAAAGAAAAAAAAATCTTTAAAGTACATCTAGAAGAAGGAGATTGATTTATCGAATGTGTTGGCCTCACTGACTAAGATTAACATCAGGCCTGATTTCTTAAGCACCCTCCCCTGCTCCAGGTGCCCTGGTCAGACTGGCCAGGTGAACCCCAGTGCAAGGACACCCACTGTGCACCCAGCTGTACCCTGAGGGTGTGCAGACAAACACCGGGCAGTCCCTCCCCCATTTCTCCTCCGGGGTGCAGTGGGAGTAGGACCTGGTCTGGTTTGCAATGAGAAACAGGGCCACCCCTGGAATCCCTGAGACCTTCCCGCACTGATGCATTATTAGAAAGATGGGAGAGGTGTGTGGGTTGGCCAAATGCCTGATGGTGGAAAAAAGAAAGGCTCCTGCCAGTCTAGACCCGTGTGTCATACGTCTGAGGCACTCTCGGGCTGGGCCATCGACAAGAGCTATTTTGTTTGAGTTGAAATCAACAACTGATCATTCCTGAAGAAACTGGCTAGCAAACGTCTGTTGAAAGTCAAACAAAATTTTCCAGGTTTTGCGTAACTGTAATCGCACACATGATGTCAGAAAGATAACAGGGGCTCTAAGTCTCTCCAAAACAGCAACCCACGTCCTGCCAAGGCATGAGTTTTGAATGATGAAAACAATCTGTACAAGTCCCAGTAGTTTTCAAGTCTATACATTGTTTATAACAAAATGTCCTGAACTTTCATTCCAGATCCTCCCTATCTAAGGATCCAACACTTCACGGCAATTCCTGCTGGAGAGAGGGAATTGGGAGGCATGGTCAGAGGGCACGGGGCCCCCTGGATCTGGCGGGTGTGGCCTGGGTGCAGTCACTGGTCCTGAAATGCTTGCCGCCAGCTCCCCAAGCGCAGGAAGCAGAGCCCGAGGGGCCGAGGGGTTCCTCCTTGGTTTTCAGGGTAAATGTGAGCGGGTATCTGAACTCAGGTAGGTCTTCTCTGCTTCGTACTGTTGCCAACATAGCAGAAAACACACCTGCAATTAAAGAAAATAAAATCACACCTACAAAATATACATACGTGGTCCAGTGAGCAGAAGGAAGCTCAAGGGTGGTTGAAAATGGCCAAAGCCAGCTTCAGAGGCTTCCTCTGCAGACCTGAAACGGCCCCTGACGCTCTGTTTTAGCTCTGAGTTTTCCAGTGGGTGCCTCCTGGCAAACAGGCACCCGGGCACCCAGGAGGACCAAGAGGAAAGAGACATACAGAGGTTTCTGGGGCTGTTCGCTAGCAGGCCTGACGCCCCCGCTTCCATCTCAGTGAGCGGCCAGGCTTCCTGTGGGGAAAGGAGGATCCCTGCCCCTACGCTTCCAGCTCCTGGGCAGATGCAAGAGTGACCCGGCATCTGGCATGAAAGCAGGGGGGCATTCCTGCTCCCTAGGGCGCCCTGACCACCCAGGAAACCGATGTCAGCCAAGTCAGTCTGATGCTTCCAGAGTCCTTCCTGTCTGAGCCTCCCGCCAGGTAGAAACGGCCCCAGTGCTGAACCTGGGTTTGACCTCAGCCAGTCCGACGCAGTGTCTCACCTCCTCTTCACACTTCCTTGGACGAATCCCCACTGGGTCCAAAGGCCAGGTCAACACCGAGGCTTCAGTCCCGTTCCGTCTGCTCTGTCCCCCTCAGCAGCAGAGCCCCTGTGGTTACAACTCCCAGATTTCCAGGCTGGAGAGCATCTTGGGAGGACCTGGTCTGTGTCTGTGAGGAGGCAGCTGTGGCCGGGAATGTCCAGGAACTTGAACGAGATAAGTCTATCGAGGGGGCCAGGCCTGGAAACACATGCCCGGGCTGGTGCCCAGCTTGCATCCCAGCCTCTCCTCAAACATCACTCTTCCACTGTGGAGACACGATTACAACCCAAGTCCTGCTACTTTTCTGACGTTCTTTGAACCAAGGCCAGACCTGGCCGCCCCTTCCAGTGTCTGGGATCCACCAGCTTCGAGATAACATTGCAGGGATGCAGGGAACAGGGCTGCAGGCGACCAGATAGAGAGTTCTGGGTCCTGGTCTTCATTAGGGTTGTGTGCTTGGCTGTCCTGCTTGGAGGCCCTTTGCCAGGGGGCCACCCAACCAGGGCTGGCAGGGCAGTGAGGCATTTTGGACTCACAAAGGCATTCTCAGACTGTCTCAGAGCCGGATCTCATTCATCTGAGGAAGGAGGGCTTCTGTGATTTCCTCATGAGCATGGAAGAGGGAGATTGTTCTAACAACAAAAACTTTTCCGATATCATTTTTTATTCCTCAGATTTGGGAGATAATGTAACCAATTTTAATTATTTGTGGCATTGAAGCAGGAGGAGTAAAATGTTTATCTGAAATCCCTAGATATTCCTCAAATACATTTAATAAATATTTAATAGTTTCAAATGTTTCCCCAGGAAAGCCACTACAGGCCATTACAAACCTCTAGAGTTCAGAAAAGACTTTGATTGTGGTTTGGTTTGGTTGTGGATTTTAGCCACAGGGAAGGATCTCTAGATGGAGATGCTACACATGCCAAAACGTCTGACAACCAGGTGTGCAGAGGTGCAAGCACCCACCTGCCTGACTCACATGGAGCTTAAGAATCTCCTGACAAGCCAAACCTCCCTATCCCAGTCTCTAATAATTTAGAATTTCTGAAAACGTTTGATGGGCATCCTAAACTTTTTCACCATTTCCAAAATATGTGAAATAAAGCAGTCAGTGAGGCTAAGGAGAATTTTCAGAATGCTGCTTAAACTCTTAAGAGACTGGAAAATAATTTTCAAGTTCTCCCAAGGATTTGAGCAAAGTCTATTTATGCATAAATAATCCATATGCCAAACATATTCAAATCAGTAAATTGATTTGGAAGTGAGACAGGTCTCACACCAAACTCTGAGACATTTTTGGTTGTGATGTCCTGAGGCCTGTGTCAGGCAATGCAGGGCTGGGGGCCCGCTTTGCTCCTTTCTGTCCAGTTTATGAAATGGGTGTTTTCTCTGCTATGTCCGAGAGCCTGTTACAGGCACCCTCAGGCAGCCTCTGCACAGGTGGTGTGTGTGTTTGGGTGGTCAGCGTCAACCCCATTCCTTCCGGCCCTCCTTACACAACGCCTGAGCATACAGTTGGCACTGCCCATCCACGGGGCTGCGCCTGTGTGTTCGGCCATAGATCTGAGTTGTAACATATTTGATATTTAACATGCACTAAGGTTCTCTCAAAAGATGCTCTACGATTCCCCAAGGGCATCTCTTCTTTCTGGGAGAGGATGCTCAGAGAAAGGGGAATAAACAGACCGTCCGTAGATGAACCAGCTCCTTTATCCTCTTACTTTGGGGGCCTGGATTTCAGCAGGAAAATATGAAAAGGTTTCTGCCCCATGAGGACAAGCCATGCATTGTAAGGAGGAAGCAGAGGTAGATTTGGATTAGCCAGCAAAACTGTGTCCTGTTTTAAGAGCCCTTGATTCCAGTCGACTGTGTCGGATTGTTAAAAACACGAACATTGTGTGTGACTATTCATTTTTGTCACCCGCTCTTGATTAATCCCATTCTAAATGGCATCTGCGGGCCCTGAAATCTCATACTACTTAATTAAATTAGTGACACAGTTGTCTCCCCGTTTTCCTATCAAAGGGTTGTGCTCAGGAGAAATAAAACCTTTGTTCCCCGCTACTCCGTATAATTTATACCCTCTTCTCCCCTTTTCTCAACCAGTTCCTGGCTCAGATGCTAAATTGTAGCTGGTAATAGGGAGCTATTAGGTTTAGTGAAGCATGTCAAAGAAACAGTCAGTGGAGGCCCTGCTGAAGGGCGCTTTGGCTCCCGAGAAGCAGCGGGGTCAAGAATCCTGCGTCCAAACGTGCAGGATGGCTTTGTACCAAAAGTCACACTTTTTGAACTAAAACGTGTGACCTCAACAGACAGAGGGGAGAAGAAAGCTCCTACTGGATAGAGATGGAGGGGGAAGGGAGCACAGGCCCCGCGTCCAGCCTCCACGCTCTCCGCTGTGGGAGAGGAGATGAAGGGGATGAAGGGACACCCTGTGGACCGTCAGGTCGAGGTGGAAGAGCTCTGATCACTTAACTTACATCGGGTGCGTTAGCCCTGAAATCATTCAAATTAACTGTTAATTAGAATAACAATTTAAGTGAGCAAGGGGAAAGATATATGTTTTTCAATAGAAAATTCTAGATGTCCTGGGATTATCAGCCTCAGGGCTTCACTGTAACCATACCCTCCACCCTCCTTTGTGTCAATGTTTAGGTGATACTGGCCTTGGATTTTGTTGGTGTTACAAGTGCGGACTCTGACATTTTGAATGTGGGAGACCTCAGACAGACACAGGAAAACTCACGCACCCAAACGTCCCCCTTACCATTGTTAAACCCAATGGAAGACAGAATAGACACTTCTGCACACTGACTATTGGGGCCAGTGTGCCACGTCCAGGGGATCCCAGGACAAGGGCACAGGTGCCTCTCTGAGCAGGTAGCAGTGCCCTGTTGACCTTGGTCCCGCATGGAGCCACAGGGCCTTGAGGGTATTTTAATGTCCTCCTGGCCTTGAAAGCTCACCTGGTTTGTGGGAGCAGACCCTGGCGACTAGCCCTGACATTTGGGTGGATTTTAGGTGGTTTTCCTCAGCACCGAAGGTGCACAGGTGTGGTCAGCTGAGCCCCTGGCACCCAGCCACTGCGTGATACAGGTGAGCACACACCTGGGCCACCGGAACCCTCGGTTCCCTTCTGGTGAAACCATGGCCAAGGATGAGATTCCAACTGAACCAGTCAAGGCAGTGAAGTGAAATTATATACAATGAATGGAAACATAGACAGTGTGGGAAAGAGTGTGAGTTATATTTTCAAGGTGGATGAATGAAGTTAGGTGCAGGAGCCCAAACCTGCTAATAGTGGAGAACAGAGCCCCTCTGTAGTGCTAGCCATGAAGTGGCATGTGTGTCCTCACCGCCACCTGACTGCCAGGCGGCTGGGCAGATTCTCACGTGATCCATTCCACCAGGAAGAATTACGTGGCATCAGTGTTTTCATTATATGATTATGCTATCATGCTAATGATAAAGTATAATTGATCACATGACCGTGGGGTCATTACAGATGGATTATCTGGCAAGAGATGACCACGAATAGATTTTATCTGGGGAAGCACCTTAGAAATATACAAACCACTCATGCTCATCACAAATGCCAAAACGTCCATGTTCATCATTTCAAATCACAAATGCAATTTACAAAAAGGAACTCAGCAGGGTGCTTGTGGATTTGAACAGGTACAAGGGGAAGGTGGGTGTCACAGAATGTGGAATGGATCCCCTATAAGGACCAAAGCACAGGAAGAGAATGGGGAGGATGGTCGAGCAGAAGGAGGAGATGCAGGTCTGTGCACGAGGAAAATCCCTGAAGCCAGAACCATCTGCCTGGGGGAGGACCCAGAGGAGCTCCTGGAAGACAGTGGCCTTGGGAGAGAGATGAGGAAATGAAGTCAATTTTAAAATCAATTCCATGTTCCAGGTATGGGGCTAACTTAACATGCTGGCCCTCGATCCTACGATGCAGGCTTTACTTTCCTCATTTTATGATTGGGGTGGGGCAGCCCCAGACAGGCTCTGATTTCCACCAGCCACTGCACTAGTCAGTGGTGGACCTGGGGCACAGACTCCAAGCTCCTTGACCCCAAGTATCAGCTTTGTCTTCCAGTCCCCACAGCATAGGTGAGAAACAGCAGTGAGACCCTTGTTGTCAAGATGTTTGGAAACCCATCTTCCAGAAACCAGGTGTGAGATTCGGGTAGAGTGCAGGTCCTCCCAAGGTTATGCCCATGGGAGTAGGTGCATAAAAGTCGGGGCAAAGCCTCAGCTGAGTGAGCATCTCAGTCCCAACCATGTTGGGAGGACACCAGCACCGAGAACCCTATGCTCTTACCACACAGGCAACACGGTAACTCAAAGGTCTCTTCAACAACTTTTGCCAACAAACCAGATTTTTATTTGTAACCCCAAATTTTGAATCCTAACATTTTCCATGCAACAGAAGTGACCAACGTCATTTTTCTTTAATGAAATAATGTATGGATGCATTGACTTAATCCCAAGTTTACCTCAAGTACTCAAAGAACATGCATTTGTTCTCCTTTCCTGATTGCAAAATCTCACCCTGGACCATGACTTTGAAGGTGTTTTTACCACCTTGTAATGCTGGCTTGTGCTTAACTTGTGGCCAACACAACGCCTTCACTGGACCTGACTTCTGTAAATCTAGTTTTAAATCTAGTCCTGTTTTTTTAAAATCTCAGGTAAGACGTACATTTGCTATTACTAACATTGATTTTCTTAATTTCTTCTCATTCATTTAAAAATACTCACTTTACCAGCTCGAGTTTTGACTCCCTTCTCCAGCACCCCTGTCCCTCCCCAAACAGCTGTGACATCTGATAATTCAGCGACCTTCAATGCTCCACAGGGGGTGACACGGGTAAGTCCCCACAACTCCATCAGTACTTCATTTAATAGCTCCTGAAACTTACATAACATTGCATGTCAGCTGTGTCTCAATAAAATTGGGGAAAAATTTTAAATAAAAAAAAAATTTAAGTAAAGAGAATTTTTAAACTGATATTCCCCAAACACAGCAATTAATTCAGTTTTTAATCACCTAAATCTAATATCATTTACATAATCATTTCACTGCTCCTGGTGCTCAAAATGTCATGAGAAGCTTCCCTACATGTCTCTAAAAATGAAGGCCCACCGTCTGTGGCACACAGCCCTCTTGTAATGCTACCAAGGAAGGATTCACTTTTTTAGCATAGCTTCTTATTCAGCCCTTATTCCTTGTACAGCTGACTCCTTGCTCATTGTAACTTCTTCCAAATCATCTGATTCGTTGTACACTAATCAGTATTATGTAGCCTTTGTGGCTCCCATGCCCACTCTCTTTTTTACAAAATCACCACAGTTCGCCATTTCCAAAGCTGTCAACTCTACCAGGTTCCACGATTGATCAGAGACATATGTTGAAAACCTTGAGCCTTCAGAATAGTTTGCATGCCTCCATCTGTTCAAGCTGCTAAAACAAAGCACCACTGATGGGGGCATGGTGGGGGAGGCTTAAACAACAAGCATGTATGCCCACAGTTCTGGAGGCCGAGAGCCCATGGGCAGCTGGTCCCACTTCTTGGATTGCCGATGACCACCTACTTGCTGTGTCCTCACCAGGTGGAGAGAGAGCTCTGATTTTCTTTTCTTCTTCTAAGGGCACAAATCCCATCATGAGGGCCCCACCCTCACAAACTCATCTAAATCTAATCTCGCCTCCCAAAGGCCCCACCTCCTAATGCCATCTCAGTGGGGGTTAGGGCCTCAATGAATCTGGGAAGGGAGGACACAAACATTCAGTCCAGAACAGCATGCATGTGTGTGCATTCCATCACAGAACTGGAAAATAAGATAGAGTAATGAATTTTAATGTTGATAAATTAATGGAATTGAAAGAAGCACAGGCTAGAAATAACGAAGGATCAGAGGAGAGAAAACTGCAGACTAAAATATGCAGAATGGAAAATGTCCTAAAAGTAAGAGTTCTCCTTCAAGAAATACCTGCCCTAAAACCAAAAATAAAAACAGAAGAAGAAACAAATAACAAAATGGGAAGCTAAACCACTCGATAGCACAATCAAAGCTTGGATCTGTGAGTGTGAAGATCAAACCAGGACACCGGCAGAGTGAGGCTCCAGAAAGAGAACTGATGCCAGAAAACTTCTCGAAGCTCAAGAAAGGAAGATCCATCAGAAGACTCATACTTTGGCACTCCCTGGTGAAATCTTAGATTGCCGAGAATAAACGAAAAATTCGAAAAGCTTTTAAAGATGCAAAGGAAAAAAAACCAACTATTTGATTATCCACAAAGAAACAGAAATAATATTGGTGTGACATTCCGCCATGGTACCACTGAATTTAAGAAGACAATGCTGTAATGTTGTAAATGCTCTGACACAGGAAAGAAAGAATTTGTGATACGTGCTGTGCCCTGGCAAGCCAGCCATCGCTCCAGGACTCAGAAGCCCAGCTCACAGGAATCTAAGACACACAGCCCCCGTGCTTTTTCACTGTGTTCCCCCAAGCACCTGCAATACTGCCTGAAACACAGTAAGTGCTCAATAAATGTTTTTGAATAATCAGGATTTCTGAAATAATTATCTTAGGATGTAATCTTCTAAAAGGAAAATTGTATTTGAAAAGAGAAATACACAGGACTTAAAACATCGATGAACAACAGAACCAAAAAGCACATAATTAAGCCTAAATAATTATCAAGGTGTAATAAAAGTGTGCACAAGTCGGAAAGAGAAAGCTTCCAAGTTAGGGATGGTACAGGGTTTGAAGGCCCTGTTTGTCTCCTTTGAGTACGAGGTATACAAGCTCACTCTGGACAGTAATAGAAAATCATTAGTTTATATATTTGTATTACACATCAAAAGGCAATTACTAGAAGAACTGAAATAGAGTCATAACTTCTAAATCACTAGAGGAAAAATAGAACAGCTATAAGTAAAGCAAAGAAGAAAAACCACAACCCACAGCACGGCACAGGAGAAAGGAGGAAGTTATCACCACCTGAAATTCTCCACCAGAAACAACTGTTCTTAACTTGTTAATACACGTCCTTCCAGTCTTTCTTCTCTGCATATAGAATGTGTGTACTTAATGTTTAAAATGCACATTGTTTCAACTAAAATACTGTGAAGAGTTCTCACCATTATGAAATTCTTCTCAATAGTATCTCCTAATCTTATAATAGCTCATCTTATGGAAAGACCACTTTTAAAATAATCTTTCACTGTTTAACTTGTAGGCTATTTCATTTTTCAATATCAGTTCAAAATACAATTTTTAATTTTTTTTTCTTTTTTTTTGGGGGGGCAGTGTGCATGGCATGCAGGACCTTAGCTCCCTGACAGGTATCAAACCCGTGTCACCTGCAGTGGTAGAGAGGAGTTTTAAAAACTCGATCACCAGGGAAGTCCCAAAATATATTTTTATATCTAAACATCTATGAGTTTTTCAGTCTTTTCCCAAAATTTGGATGACTAGAAGGGAAATAATAGTGGCAAGGTTGAGCTGTGAAACCCCTTCACCTACTGACAAGTATCTTCTCGTGAACGTCTCAAGTACCTGCAGAGGGTGTTCCTTCCAACAGCAGTATTATTTTTGTCTTGGATCATTTAGTAAACAAAACTATAAGCCTCTTTCTTTTCATTCAGCTACTCAATTTTGTTTTCTAAGAAAAGGGAACATTTAAGTAGTCTTTTTTAATCTTCTGCATATTTTTCCTGTGAACTGTGTCTGTGTCACATCCACTTTTCTGCAGCCGGCCAGTCCCCGGGTGATGCCCACACTCATGGCTCAGCCCTGCCTTCTCCTCAGAGCTCTGGACTCACCTCCCAGCCAACCTCACCTCCACTTGGAAGTCCAGGCTCCCCACATCTCAGTAAATATGGAACAACCACTGACCTGGCTGTCAGGGACCAAAAACTCAAAGTATCCTCCACTGGTCTCTCTCACTCGCACCCATGTCCCATCCACCAGCAGCCCTGTCAGCTTGGCCTCAGAAAGTGTCTGGAATCTAAGCAGACCTCACTGTCCTCAGAGCCACCTGCATCTCCCCAGGTTCCCACAGCAGACCCCCTAACCCTCACACTGGTCCACACCACCTGCATCTCTCCCAGGCTCTAGACCCACCCCTTGCCTTGGGAATACAACCAGTTCCTCACTGGCTACCTCAACCCACCTCCTGCCCCTGTCTCCAAGCTCATCTCCTCCCTCCACCCTGTTCCTGCTCAAACAGACAGACAGACCGAACTCACGTGGCTTCCTGCTACTCCTAGAACAGGAGCACTACTGGCCTCAGGGCCTTGGAAACTGGCCTGTGGGGTCCCCCACAGTCCTCCCTCTGGGGCACTGGCTGGGACCAGATTCCTGACAGCCAGGCTTTGGACCTCTCCTTCTCTCTAACGTCCCCTTGTCAATTCCCCCCCGACAGTGTTCGTGTGTGTATACACGTGTGTTGGCACACTGTTTTCTGTCCATCCCACTACAGTGAAAACCAGCTGGGGACAGAACCTTCTCTGATCACTCATTAATGTTTCCTGGAACCTGGAACAGCCCCGTCCCACACCAGGTGCTGATCTATTACAGGTGCAATGAATGAACGAATACCTTTATGGCAGAATTCTTCTGTGGATGCCTTTTATGTTAAGAGGTCTTTCCAATTGTTTATGATGCCTTTGATGGGACACACCGATTATAAATTCTTACTTTAGGATGAAGTTGAGCTTCATTAACAGAAGCAATCTTTTCATTTCTTTTGCCTGTATTCTCCTTTAAAAAGGTTGTAATCTCGGTAGAATTTTACGTGTTAAATGTGAGGTTTCCTCTTGATCCACTTCCCTTTAGAATCTCTGGTCATGCCATCATTCTCTAAAATTTCTGAATTCTGTTTATTATTTTCTAACTTTTGTTAATATCCTCTGGGGTGTGTGGGTTTGTTCAGCATTTCCACCCTCCAAGGGGACATTGTGGGTCTCTCCAGAGCCCTGCGTGGCGGGCAAGGTTGGGCCACACACTCACCCAGCACAACTCCTGGCTCCATGGGGCCTGCAGGGGTGGGGCAGGGGCTGTTCTGCTGCCCGCTGGCCATGTGACCTGGGCAGCTGTTGAGCTCCTCTGGGCTCTGGGAGCCCATCTTGGAGTGGGGCTGAGCCGCGTTGCGTGACTGGGCCCTGTGCAGGGCCTCGGGCCCTTGGGCCCTGGGCTGTTCCAGCTGTTCTCAGTCTCTGGGAACCTCCATGTATGTTCCCTTGGCCAGGAATTACCCTGGGTCCTGCCAGAACACACGTCTGCTCTGCCCTCCTTCACCTCTGAGCTCCAGCTCCCCTAGGGCACGCTTACCGGGAGCCTGCCCTCAGTTCACCCCACAGCTCACTGCACCCTTTCCACAACCACACTAACTTTGGCAACTCCCCAAGGGTCCCAGACTCCAGGTCTCGGGAGATGGTGAGACAGAGCCAGCCTCCAAGTGACGACGGCCCCCTCCCACGTCACTGTCACCCACGTGGGTTCGTTGGTGTGTCACTGGCTGAGATCAGGATGATTTCCCTCCTAAGAGTTACTAGAAATAACCTCCAATGTTGAGATTAGGTCTTGTCTTTCTTCAAAGGGTCTGCTTTGATGCTAGGCATCTGTGCTCACCAAGACTCCAAGGTCAAGTGCCCTTAACAAAGTGAGCCTTTCTTTTGTCAAAGCGGGCAAAGGAACAACTACCTACATCCACACCTAATCTATGTCTGTATCTAATCTGTGCATCTACCTATACATCTATATCTACAGTTCTATCTGTATTATCTATATCTATGTGTGTATATATCATCTATATTCATATCTGATCTATATCTTCTATACCTATATCTAATCTATATCCATACCTAAATCTGATCTCTATCCACATCTACATCTGGATCACCTACATCTACATCTGTATCCACACAATCTACACCTAGAGCACCTACTTCTATATCTACATATACATATATATCATATATATATAATCTATATCTAAATCTAACCTCTATCTATACCCACATCTACATCTGTATCATCTACATCTACATCTATATCCACACAATCTACATTTAGAGCTCCTACTTCTGTATCTACACACACACACACACACACATATATATATACATATATATCATCCATATATCTAATCTATATCTAAATCTAACCTCTATGTATATCCACATCTACATCCATATATAAATGTACATCTAGTTCTACGTCTGTATCTACATAGAGCACACGTGCACTGGGTATCTTTCCAGGTTTTCTTAAGATGCTTGCTATTTCTAACCAACAAATAATTCTGTGCCCTCGTATAAAATCTCTTTGGGACCATGATTAGGACCCGTAAAGAACAGCGGGACAGACAGCCAGGCAGGCAGACACCGCACGTGCCTCCATCAACAGAGCCATGAGTGGTCCCGGAGCCATCCTTACTGCTAGGATCGGGCCAGCGCTGAGTGAGGAATGTGACCCCTCTGGCGTGGCAGGTAAATGGCAGGATTCTGGATGCATGCATTCCCCGAAACCCCTGACCTCCTGATTCCTCATCTGTGAAGCAAGGACGTCTGCTCATGAACAAAAAAGCAAAGGGCACAGGCTGCATCTGTCATGGAGGTGGTGCCACCGACGTCCCCTCCCTGCAGACCCGGCCATGACTTTGAGCAGAAAGCAGGTGCCCTGCAGCCTCCACCAGCCCTGGATTTGGTTCCTCGAGACTCAAAGTTGCAGACACAGTCCCTGAGGGCACCTTCCAGAATCTTCCCAGCATGAGTGGTCTCTATGGCCTCGGTGGGTCAGGAGATGCCTTCCCTAGCTGCACGCTGACCCTGCTCACAGCCACAGGGCGTCACATGAGGAGAGGCTCCCATGAGACTAGCCACCACCTAACTCCCCGGAGCAGCTGGTGATACGGAACCTTGGGCCCCGAAGCCCACTGACTTGCCTCTGTCTCTGACAGGTGCCCCAGGGCCAAACTCTGGAGCTGAGGAATCCGGATCACAGGTGAGCTGGGACCAGGAGTAGGTCCTCGGGTCCAGCAAGGGCGGGACTGGGCTCTGCGACCCATGCTGGAGGGGAGCCGTTTCTCCCCGAATATGGAAAGGAGGTTGGAAACTCCCAAGGGACCAAGTAGAGTCAATTTACTCATAAAAAGGCAATGTGTTATGATAGGATTCAGATTTTCAATTGACTGCTGCAAGAGGAAGTTTAAAAGTCACATGTAATTTGATTTAATAAGGTTGCTTCCCCCCTCTCAGAGGGAAAATGGGACGCAGACAGAGTGTGATTTTTATTGAAATGCCTTCCTGTGAGTGAGGACGTGGGCCATCCATCTTCTGGGGGACAGGGAGTGAGGGCAGGGATCATTGATGTTGAGTGGCCACAGGATTACATACAGGGAGATTGGATGCGATAGCTAATGGACAGGACCTGTCTGTGACTGTGGGAAAGCTCGGCCATCTCCAGCCCTGGTGGGGGGCGGGGACACAAAGTCAGCTGCAAGGGGCGTGTCACTTGCACAGAAGATGACGAACAGGCTTAGCCCTAAAATGCTCATCCCTGCCCTCAGCAGCTTGATGCCGGCGAGGGGGTCATGTCCCAGGGGCTCGGGTGGCATGTTAACCTCAGGCAATCGGATCAGAATGAAGAGGGTAGAATCTGGGGTCCTGGCTGTGCTAACCCGAGATCAGGACCCGGTATCAGGGCACCTGCTAAACTCTCACTGCTGAGCCCGTGATGCTGTGATGCTTAATTTCTCAGATGTTACCATGGGAACAGGAAGCTGGTGTTTGTGAAATCACCACGTGAACCTAAAAGACCAGACACAGGTCAGCTACTCTAAGGACTAGAGCACACTATACTCCGGAAGGATTTATCTCTTCTTTTCAAGCCCACCTGTCCTGAAATGTACACATTTGTTGATAGCTCAGTCCATCTACAAATGGCCAAATAGGGCACTATCCAGGGTCAAAGGCTCACTGGACACTTGTGTGGCCTGAGTTAGGATTCAAAATAGGAGGGACCCTGTGGCCATAGTCACGGAACCTTGAAGCCTTCAGACCAAGGTGTCATCTTCTGGTCCAGTAAGTTTCCAGGTTTGCAGGAAGGGAAAGGCTGGGGTCAGGTTATCCACTGAGCTCATCAAGGACATGCTGGCTGCCAGGTGAGACAGAACGCGCCTGCGTGAAGGCACACCTGGTGGGGACGAGGTCTGGTCCATCCCACAGGTGGGTGTCTGTGTGGACGGCCTTGAGAGGAACCCCCTGCATTGACCTGTTCAAAACACTCAACACTGATGGCACAGGCACAGAGGGCACCCTCCAGATATGCTGTAAACCAGTCTAGTATCATTCTGCAGGGATACATGTCAAGTGTGACTGAGGCTTAAAAAGCCGCTTCAGGACCCAAGAAGGTAGTGACCTAGATTAGCAGCAATTCATTGAAGAAGGTTCAATTTTTCAACTACCAGCTTTATAAAAAGTAATATGATCAGAAATGTTTCCAGCCCTTCAAAACCACACGTGCTAAATTCCACGGAGAGAGCTCACAGACAAGATGTGCTGGGGCTGGCTGTGGTGTGGGCCCAAGCCCATGGCAGCCAGTGGGTCTGGGTGTCCAGGGGCAGGAGGGACAGGTGCCCATCCCCACCTCGCCATTCCAGCAAGGTACTCCCAGCCCCCTGACCCTGTAGGCCAAGGAACCTGACAAACTGGGCACTGTGAGGAAAAATGGAGCATCGCCTTCTCAGCATCAACCAGGCTCAGAGGCAGGCGGCTGGGACTGATCAGTAGTCCCCAGCTCAGCAGGGCGGACCTCAGGTGGAGGGACTGCATCCCAGGAGGCCCTGCTAACAAAGACGGGGAAGAGCGCTGGCTCATGTGCCAGGAGGACCCCAGCAACTCACGCGAGTACTGGGGACAGTGGAAAAGGCTAGAACCCTTCCAGAGTGAAGGTTAAGCTGAGAACAAGATTTCAGTGTAACTGTAAATTTGACTTTATTTAGAACTATGGGTTATTGAGACCCCAAAGGAACCCTCAGTTTCCAACTTTCAGAAAATTGCACCCTAGAGGGAATTGCCAAGGAGCTTGTTACCACCTGTGGGGGTCTGCCAGGACCCTCACAGAGAGTTTTCTCCTTTCTGTAATACGGCTTGCCCTGGAATACTCCGCATCACCCATCCATGGAAGGATTCTTTCTATAATTAATATGTTTATCCATCCAAGCCTCACAGGGTAGGGTGATGATTGAGTACAGACCAGAGTATGAAATGTTATGAGTGCAGGAATAACCTTCATTACACAAGTATTATAGGCTCATAAAGCCCCAGGATGCTGTATCAGACCCGTCCTATCTGGCTTCCAATAAATCAAAAGTCTTTCCATCCAACTGGCTCTTCTTACATGAGTACCTTGGTGGTGTTTCATTTCACAGATTCTCAGACTCATCAGAGAAGTAAGAGAGAGTGATTGATTCTTAACTGGAGCCTATCAACCGCAGTTAAAATTTCATAATATTCACATTAATTAAAGTGCTTAATTATCCATTTTCTTTTGCACATAGTGAATTGGGCACCTCCGGGCTTTGGAAAAGCAAACTGTTTGAAATGCAGCCCTAGCTCAAAGCATTTTAACCACCAGGGAGACAATCACAAAATATTAAACAGGGAGTATTAGGAAGCAGTTGCAGAAATAGACTCCCAAAAATAAAGCCTCACCGGGGCGGGGGGGCTTGTTTTGCCACAGGAGAGGAGCAGTGGGGGGCTGTAACACAGAACATTTTAAGCCACAATTTTTCAGACATAAAAAATGACTGATTTTTAGGAAATATCAGAAAAGCCTCAATTTACCAAAAAGATTACATTTTACGGTAGAGCTAAGGACTTTGGAATTGGGTGAGGATACATTTAAACTTACCTACAATTTTCTGATCTATGATACTGGGACATATCATTTCTATATGTCTGATACTCATTTACTCTATAGCGGTCTGGAGTGGGGGTCTGGGAGGAAGAATTAGGGGGTATGAGGAAAACATAGAGGATTTCTTGGTTTTCTACAGCTCCTATGTTGGATTTTAAAAAATGAGGGAAAGAACTATCAGGCTAAAGACCATACTTTATTACTATACAAAATATACTATATATACTGGCTGAACCCCTCCTTACCCATGACAGTGCTCCACGATAGAAACTCAAAAAGAACAAAATTGATAGTGTAATGCTCCTGGGTGCTACGAGAAAAACATTCTCAGGAGCACTGTTGGATTGTTGGCCAAATTATCACGTCTCAGGTCAGTAATTTTATCTCAAGATAGGATGGTGAAACAATTGCTAAAATGGTTCTTATGTGACCACTAAACTGTATGAATTATATTTCCTAAGTATTCAATAACTGACCAGCTCTGACTATACCCGAACATTGTAATTTTTTGCCTGACAGACACGATAATTGAAATAATAATCTAGGCTTATCTTCTGTGCTATTGATCTTACTAACCAGAAAAAGTAAACGGAACATAACTCCATAATTGTCACAAGAAAGCAGTAAATTAGACAAAATATGGTGCTTACTCCTCCTTACGAGATGCAGAAATGTAGACAATACTCCTCTCCAATTTTTGAAAATGGTGAAGAAGTACTGTCAAGGCAGGTGTGAGAAGAAAAACTATAAAGTTGAAATAAGCCTAAATTTTGTCAGGAGCAACCTTAAAGTAGCTAGAGCCTGACACGGACTTGGAAAGACAGCAATGAGAAATAAAGACACATGATCAATGACCACCTCTGAGACACTGGGATTTGATGTATTAACACTGGCAATTCCTGTATACTTCGTCATGCCAATAAAATGATTGAAATTGAAATTCACTCCACTCTGGTGCTGGTGCAATCACTTCTAGCTATGAATTTAAGGGTGGGATTCGAAACAGTAGGGGCTCTGTGTAACTAGTACTGTCTGTAGGAAGGAGTCATTTCTTAGAGTCTGAAATCAAGGTTTCTTTCACTCTTCATAATGGAAGGGTTCACTTGGCACCCAGCTTACAGAGTTCTCATTTCCTTCCCTGGATGGGAGTCCATGTCACTCAACTGTTCCTCTGAAGACGGTAATAAAGGTGTTGAATATCCAAACTAGGAAGAAGAGCTTTTCAGAAATAAGCGCATGCTGGTGTTGAGGGTGGTGATGATGAAGGTGATGGCGATGATAGGATGGTGATCGTGGTGGTTATGTTGTTGACGATGAGAGTAATCATGATGGTGGTGGTGAGGATGGTGATGATGATGGTGAGAGCTAATATCTGATAAGGTCTTACCACATGTACACTTGCTGTGTACCAGGCACAGTTATAAAGGCTTTGAACATATGATCCTCATTAATCTTCCTGAAATCCCTATAAGGTAGAGACCTCTATTCCTATTATTTTACTACAGACAATATTAAGATTTAAAGGGTTGAAAAAATGCTCCAGGACACCCCAGGATCTGCATTTTTCGCTCAAGCTCCATAGAACTGAAACAGTAAAAAATGTCCATCGCAGACAGAGATTATGAACTGATGCAGTCAGTTGTTACTAAGGCGTCCTCAGCCATCAGAACATACATCACCTTCCTCACTTTCTTCATGGGTCGCTGCCCCTCATCGGCAACCTGAAGACCCAAGGGGCTTCATGAGTGCTCAAGGCTACCCTAGACACATCTATCAACTACACCATTACCCTCCCCTCTTTTCCTACAGTACAACCACTGTCAAAAGAGATCATTTTGAGTCCATCTTTTCATTCTCATCCACCACAGTTTCCCTGTCTGGAAACGGGTAGGAAGTTTATCCTCAGACATCTCTGATGATCTGGACCCCAAAGGCATGGAGAGCAGAATTTTATTTCTAATGCTAAAGCAGACTATGAATGTAACCCAGGACCTACTACCATCTTTTCTCAAACCTCATTTTGCTCAGTCTATAGTGTGTTCTCCTAATTATTTCTCAGGAATTCTGGAATATCAGTCAGTGCTATGCATTGCCACATCCTCTGCTTGGATCTCTCTCACCCAGGTGTCTGCAGAGCTCACACACTCACGTCTTGAAGGTACTTGATCCAGCATCTTCTCCTCAAGGCCACTGTACTTTGAGCAACAAACAGACTCCCAATCCCACCTGCCTAGATTTATTTTTTCCCACAGCACTTATCACTCCCAACACCTGAGGCCCTCTGTTTATCTATTGTCAGTCTACACCTCATGGAGTATAAGCTCCACACAGGAAGACGTTTCTTCTGGCTGTCTCACCACCACAGCCCCAGCATCTAGAACGAAGCCAAGCACAGAGTTGCTGCTCAACACATATTAGTTAAATGTATGAGCTCCCTGAGGTAAGCTGTTAATGTAGGAACTGATTTAAATCACTTTCAAAAACAACCTAGATTTCTATCAAGATTGAGTAACAGAGGTGGGGTTTACATCCCCCACTTGAAACAACGGTAAAGAAAACTGATAAAATATATGCAATGATAGTTCTCAGGCACTGGACAGCAGGCAGCACAAGCCAGAAATCCCTGTGAGAAAATACAAACCAGGTGAATCCTAGGATTGTCCCCAGCTCCCTGCTCAGAGAGAGAGTCCAGATGTCAGTGCAGGGAGGGGAAAATGATGCAAAATCAAGTGCATTCCCTGAGTTGAAAAAAAAATTGGATTTTTGTGGCGCTCAAGGCAGCTAGAGCTCATGCGGCAGGGTATTCCTAGAAAGAGGAATTACACACAGATAGGGAGCTGCAAAGACCTGCAGAGACCCTGTCCTCACCCAGCTGAGCAAAGCTGAGTGCTGGCCAGTGCACGCATGTGAGAAAGCTCTCTGTGGACAGAGAGATGTGCCAAGAGCACACACAGGAGTAAGAACAGAGCCAGTCTGTGTTCCCACCAGCCAGAATAGAAAACACATGTAATTAATGGGACATAATTGTAGAGAGTCAATAGCAGGGCAAAATTAGTCCCAGACTAAAAGCCTCCCCGGCACCACACAACAAAGCTTAGAAACAAGTCCTGAGGCCAACTTTTTTTCATGTAATTTAACTGTAATCCAGAGAAAAGTTCAAGGATATTTATAGAAATATAAAAAATATCTAGCACCCAACAAGACAAAATTTACAAAGTCTAATAAAGTTTACCAGGCATGGAATGAAACAGAAAAACATGATCTATAATGAAAGGAAAACCAATCAATAGAAACAGACCCAGAAATGACACAAAGGATATCATTAGTAGCAAGGACATTAAAACATTATTATAACTGTATTCCAAGTAATGGATGTAATGTACTGCACAGGGAATGTAGTCGATAATACCATAATAACTTTGTATAGTGTGTAATCTATAAAACTATTTAATCACTATGTTTTACACCTTAAACTAATATATTATTGTAAGTCAGCTATACTTCAATTAAAAAAGACTATATTCCATATGTTCAAGAAAGTACAGGTTGAAAATTTTATAAAGACATAGGAAAGATATAAAAAATAAACTTTAATCAAACATCAAGATATCAAAACATCTGAGATAAAATATACATAAGATGGAACAACAGCAATTTAGAGAATTCAGAGGAAAAGATTAATGAACTTGAAGAAATAGCAGGAAAAATTATCCAAACTTAAACACATAGAGGAAAAGACTGAAAACATGAGTGGTAGGTAAGGCAACTTCACACAGTCTAGTACGTGTGTAATTTGAGACCCTGAAAGTAGGGAAGGGAAAAAGTATTTGAAGAAGTAACCTAAAAATGTCTGAAGTTGATGAATTTAGAGAGATTCCAAAACCCAGCAAAACTCTAGCACAAGAAACTTGAAGAAAACTAACAGAGGTGTGTTGTAATCAATTTTCTTTAAGCCAGTGATAAACAATCTTTAAATTAACCAGGGAAAAAAATACAGATGTATAGTATGAATATGAAACAAACATAAGCAGATTTCTCATTGAAAACCATTCAAACCAGAAGAGAGTGAAGTAACATCTTTAAAGTTCTGAAAGAAAACACAAAAGAAAACAAACCATATCCAGCAAAACTAACTTTCAAAGATGAAGGCAAAATAAATTTCAGGCATACAAAAGCTGAAAAAAATCCATAGCCAGTAGCCACTGTCTTTTAAGAAGGGAAATGACACCAGGTGGAAATCTAGAATAAAATATCAAAATAAAGAGCCTCAAGGAAAGTAAATATAAATGACATTTTTTTCTTTAAAAACATCTCTTAAAAGATAACTGACTATTTGAAGAAAAACAATAGCAGTATATGGAAGTATTTACAGCCTATGTAGAAATATAACTTACAACAGCAATAGCACAAGAACTGAGAGGATTATAAGTATACTTTTACAGGGTTCTCATACCATACATGAAGTGGTATAATATTACTTGACAGTAGACAGTGATAAGTTAAATATTTAGATCGTATTCCCTAAGGCCATCACTTAAAAAAAAAAAGAACCTAACCACAATAACCCACTTAAAATATAAAGAATGCAGAACATATATACCATGCTAACACTAATCAAAGAAAGCTGGACTGCTTATATTAATATCAAAGTGAAGCAAAGAGTATTACCTGGGATGAAGATCATCTCATAATAATACAGTGTTCAAGAAACCACAAAAAATATTAAGAACGTATGCATATAATAAAATGAAGTACAAACTGATAAAACTAAAGGAGTTTCGCTAGTATTAGAAAAAAATAAACAATTATGGTGAGAGATTTAAACACTTTCCCATCAATAACTTATAGAGCAAGTAGAGGGAAAATCAGTAAGAATAAAGAAAACTTGAAGCAGTCTTTAAACTCATTTGACCTATGCTACATTTTTAGAACACTGCAGATAAATACTATTTTCAAGTGCAGAATACCCATTCCTTTCAAGGGCACACGAAATACTTATCAAGATACACCATATTCTGGACCATAACATAAATTCATATATTTATAATATATAAATGTACTTATATCATATAAATATATAAAAATTATAATATAAATATCACATTTATTTACACATATTTATAAAAGGATTGATATGGCATGCATTAATTAAAGCAGAGCAATCATAAGACGCAAAACTGGAAAATCAGGGCTTCCCTGGTGGCGCAGTGGTTGGGAGTCCGCCTGCCGATGCAGGGGACGCAGGTTCGTGCCCCGGTCCGGGAAGCTCCCACATGCTGCAGAGCAGTTGGGCCCGTGAGCCATGGCCGCTGAGCCTGCGCGTCCGGAGACTGTGCTCCACAACGGGAGAGGCCACAGCGGTGAGAGGCCCGCGTACCGGAAAAAATAAATAAAAATAAAAGACAACATTCAAGTAATAAAGAGAAAAGGCAGAAGTAAATATAAGGAAAGCTGTTTTTGAGAAGTAAATGTAATTGAACACAGAATTCACCTGTATTGGTGAGGAATCAGTTTACCTGAAGGTCACAAAAACCCCAACAATGGTTTAGTAAGGAGCAATTAATTTTCAGGGAAGCAAAGTCCACAGAGAGGGGTCCCTTGTGGACTCCCCATCTCTTACCGTCCCCTGTCTCCCCATCCTGACTGTCATCTCCATGCTTGTGGCCTCATGGTCACAGGATAGATGATGCAGCTCCAGGCATTGTTCCAGCCTTGCCTGTCCCCTTCATCAGGCAATCGCAATCTTTCACCTTGGGTCTCAGAGCCCAGGTCGCTTGTCCACTGCTTGCTGAGAGGGAGGCTGAGAAACCCGGGGGCAGGATGGGAAAAGTCTAGCCATGGTGCCTTGGCTCAGGCTGGGCACAGGATACCTTGAGCAAAAACGGGTCATGTTGGCAAGGCAGCAGGCCAGTGACGTCATGCCTGGGCATCCTGGAAGCTGAGGTACAAGGAGAGACAGAGGTGTTCCACGGCTTATACGAGAAGACGCAAAATACCAAGAGACACTTACCACTTAGATCCCTGGGGAAGGGGCATCAATCATGAAGCCAGGTGGACACTGTTCCCTCTGCAGGAGAGGCTGCACAGGCACACCATGGGTGAGGTCAATGCATGACCTTTGGCCCCATGACCTTGACCTCACTAGGCCCATCCCCTCCCGATGGGCCACCTCTCCAGCTCCAGGACCTTGGTGGCTGCCTCTGGATTCCAGCTCCCTCCATGGCACGTCTGGTGTCTGGCACCCACACGGGGGTCATGGCTGGGGGCTCACATGCCCAGGGTCAGGATCTCCCTTCAAGAGGCCCCTCAGAACTGGAGCCTAGGCAGATTCATGGGCAGAGGCCATGCAGGTGGGTAGACAAGGCCCCTGCAGGATTCCCTCACCCATGCTCGCTCACAGGCAAGGGGGCCCACTGGGGTGGTGGACGCCAGGCCAGGGTTGGGCCCACCCTCCTCCCCCATGCATTTGCTACACCCAGCAGTGTGCAGGGGCTGGGCAGGCACTGGGGAACTGCTCACTGAACAAACAAATGTGTGTATGGCACCCTCTGTCTAGAGGTGATAGCTATATTCGGGTTTGTAGTGGGTTGAAGGGTCACCCCAAGAAGAGCTCCGTGTCCTCTTCCAGGAATCTTGAATGTGACCTTATTTGGAAAAAAGCATCTTTGCAGACTGAGCTAAGGATTTTGAGATGAGTTCATCCTGGGACCATCCACATAGGCCCTAAATCCAATGACAAGTATCCTTATAAGAGAAGGAGGACACAGAGGGCTGTAAATAGGTGAAGACAGAGGCAGAGGCTGGAGGGATGTATCCAGAAACCCAGAAACATCTGGAATCCCCAGAAGCTGGAAGAGGCAGGAAGGACACTCACCTGGAGTCTCCTGAGGGCACGAGGCCCTGTGACTCATGATGTCAGACATTTGGCCTCCAGAACCACAAGAGGAAAAAATGTCTGTTGTTTTAAGCTCCCCATTTGTGGTAACTTTCTATGGCAGCCCCAGGAAACCCATACAGCAGAAGACATTTGAAAACAGTACAAACACTGGATGGAGAAGAAATCCCAGTACTTGGTGGTGGTTCAAAATCCAGGTCAGAAAGAGCGTTAAGATGAGAAAGGACTATCGCCCGCATTGAGAGATAGCACAGCACACTCAGACCCTGCTGCTTACAGCTGTGTGACCTTGGGAAACGTACTACCCTCTCTGGGCCTTAGTTCCCAAATATAAAAAGGGACAACAACTCTGCCTACCTCACAGAGACATTTTGAGGGTCAAATTAACAAACATGAGCCTTTGGGGTAAATGTTGGCATGACCTTCCTCTTAATATCTTGAAGTAGACAAAACAGACAATTTGGTGTGAGGGAAAGATGAAAGGTCTCTTCTGAATAACTCGCCAGCAAGAGTCTCACCTGGTTCACACTTGGAATACTATTTACATAGAAGTCTATTTGAATGGAATGAGGGTAGGGGGTAGGGAAATCTCCTTGGACCTCCTACAGTAAGGGACTCATGCGTTTACACTTGTAGATGTTGGTGTGAAGTCCCTTTCCTCGCCTGTTCACCTCCAGGAGGGAGGGGCCCCAGCTCCAGACACTTCCCGTCCAGGCTCAGAGCTGAGTGGAACCTGAGTGAGCATTCCCTTTGGCAGGGACACGCCTTATCCAGGTGCCAGGCTTCATGGCAAGGCTCAGAGGGAGTGGCCTCCCCTCTTCTCCTGTGCGTCGCAGCCAAGAGCAGGGAGGCGGACTGGGCAGCCCTGCAGCCGACAGGTGAGAGGGGGTGCTCTGCCCCCCAAGTGCACAGCAAGCTGCAGGGCTGACCTGTCTCAGCAGGAGGCACTGGGAGCAGCGGGCTTCAGAGGAAACCAAACACATTGTCAGTCATCTCATGGGCAGGCTGGTTTACAGAGACGCAAACAACGCTCGGGAAGATAGGCCTTAAATTACTCCAGGGTCTCTGCTCTGGGCCGACTGGTTAGCCCGAGAAAACAGCAATTAAAGTGCACCCAGAGGCCCGATTCCAGGGCAGAGCATCCCTAAGCCTTAAATGACCACCATAAACAAATGATTTGTATCCTATAATTGGCAACAAAGCAGGGAATTCACAAGTGACTATTAAAACAGTGTTATTGAACTGAAGTGAGAGATGGCTATTAATACAGCTGGGACGGCGCAGCTCCTGACTCTGACCCAGACCTCGCCCGGCATCCTGGCCAGAGGGAACACAGGTGCCTGTAGCTGGGGTGTCCTCCAGCCTATGCGGGTCCCTCCCACCCAGCTTTACAAAGCTCTCAGGAAATGTCACCCTATTCGTTTGGATTGAGTTTGTAAAATAAAACCTCCAGGTCCACATGCCAGCTTCCCTCAGCGTCTCTGGCCACTGGACCGCCCCGTGAAGTCCCCGTCACAGTAGGCCTCTGGAAGCTGCAGGAGCCTTCCGTCCACTGGCTTGTGTTGTGTGACCCTCGCAGGCACGCCCCGTGGCTCTGCAGCCCTCGCTTTATCCCCTTACGCTCCCCTGCATTCTATAAGCAGGCGCACGATATGCGTGGATGTGTGTGCTTGTCGCCTGTGATGACGCGGTCGCTTTGCTTTGCTCTGACAGAGCCTCCAGCTCGTGTGTGGAGATGTGGCCCCGCACTCCCCCGAATCTGCTCGCGGCTGTCACGCCCGGCCCGTGCAATCGGGTTTGCTGGCACGGGGCCCTGGGAGGCTGATGCCATGAGACCATCCACCCATCGGGCACAGGAGGCTCTTGGTGAGCGCCCGTCAGCAAGAAGGGACGTGGGGGACAGAAGTGGACTGACGCACCTCAGAGGGGACATCCATCCCCTGCGGGTGCTTGACCCACGTCCACAGGTAACAGACGGCCAAGAGTGTTCAGTGGCTCTGCGACTCCACACTGACGGTGGAAGGCCCGGTGGGCGTGGCTGAGGAAGGGCCCCGCCCTCCAGGCCCAGCTCACAGCCTCCCCTGTGGGCCCCTCCCTGGCTCAGTTCTGAACCCGCTACCTTTGGGGACACCATGGAGGCTGTTTGAAGTGGCCCTGCAGTGAGGCCTGCCTGTGAATCTACTCCTCTGCCTGGCCCGTGGTAACTAAGCTGTCCTCAGCGTCGGGCCCGGCAGGGGAGCTGAACCAGCTGGGCTCAGCGGGGCACACACGCCCCAGGGCTCCCTGTTCAGCGGCACCTGCTCTCGGGCATCTTATGCGGGGAAACACCGTGCGGTCATCCTTACGCAGGCGGCTGGCCCCGGTCGGTCGTGTCCAGACTTGCAGACCCGCCTGTCAGGCCCGAACCCTGGCCCTTCCCGCCCTCAGGGACTCCACAGCCAACCCACCAGCCCCACCGACCGTCGTAGTCAGGAGGCCGGTGGGGTCCTCGCTCCAGTGGACTCTGCATTGCAATACGGAATTTAGGAACCTGCCGATAGTCCGGGACCCTGAAGAATGGAGGGGTCAACCTCACGAGCTGCGGTGGCTGATGGGGCAGCGGGAGGGGCAGGCCCAGCCCCTCCACGGATGCTTCCGGGGGCTCCTGGGCCTGACCCCGGCCCGACCCCAGGCTGGCGGCTGTGGGACAGGGTGAGGACCCTCAGCACCTGGGCGGCGTGGACAGATGCCTGCAGGGACTCCCCCACCTCCCCGCACAGAAAGCCCACTGGAGGTCACTGCTGGGCACGGGACTCTGAGGGGACACGTGGGCTGGGGCTGGGGGCTGGCTGAGCAAAGACAGCCTTGGGGCCACAAATCCAAACAGAGAGGCTGCCGTCCAGCCAGCAGGAGAGACAGGAAAGGGGGGTTGGGGGCCAGGACCTGCACGGCTGCTCCTTGCTAGGCCCCAGCAGCCCTGAGTTCACACTTCAGAGTTCACAGGAGAAGGGTCTCTTGCCTGCCACATGCTTAAACTGCGTGAGAGATACTGGTATTTCATTCACACTCAGATTCAGTTATCTGAAATAAATTTACCTTTAAATAAATCATATGCTGTATGCATTACAGATCACACTAATTATGATTAAGGAAAATGACAAATAACTGACTTACAAATAAACCAGGCATTTTCCCAGCAAGTGATCAAATGATAAATTGACCGTTGATGTCTGACTCACTTTTTTATCCAGAATCCATCTGCGTACTCAGCGTACGTTCAAAATGTCTCAGGGACGCCACAGCCACTTCGATGTGTTTGGGGGGAACCAGCCCCTCCCGCATGCAAGTCAGAGCCCTGCTTCCATGATTCTTTAATTCTCTGCCCAGCTCACCTACTGGCTCCAGGGAACAAAGGGCGGTGGAGAGAGTACCCCACTGGTTCACGTCCGTCGCCTGTACGGTTTGGTGATGTCTTTCTTTCTGTTTCCTGGGATCCATGGCAACTCGCCAAGTCACAGTAGCACCGGTGCGGATTTACCTTCCAAGAAAATCAGTCAGGAAGGAAGTAGATGGTAATAATCAGTTTAAATAATTAAGAAAATTGATTAACAGACAAAAATGTTCTCCCTGAAGGAATTTAAAAGAATATTTCTATTATCTGCTTCACTGTTTTTAAATAGTAGAAGGAAAATTCAAGAACAATTACCCAGTATCTTAAATATGATTAACAACAGGGGGAGACGAGAGAGACCCGTTCCCTGTAAGGCAGTCCCCAGACCAGCACCAGCAGCTGTGTCACCTGGAAACCTGTTGAAGTGCAAATTCCGGCAGACTCGGTAAATCTAAGCTCCGGGAGGTGGGGCCCAGCAATCTGGGTAAACAGCCTTCAAGACAGTGGGAGCATCACTGCCCGGCTGGCAGCCCTGCCTCTGCTCACCATCCCTCCTTTACTGCCAGGCCCCGTGGGGTCCAGAAGGAGGTGGCCCAGCCTGAGGTGCGGCCGGGGAGAGAGCGGCTGTCCTGGCCAACCTCGCAGAGGTAGAACAAGGCTGCAGGCCATCCCCGCCTCGGAGAGTCAGGAGGCCACGTGCCGGGGCAGGAGTCCCTGAGGAGAGGGCCATGCACCCCGGGGTGGTCGTGCTCTGTGCTGCTCTGTAAGGCCGAGGGGGAACTGCCACCTCCCCACACAATGCAAACAGACAAACACTGGGGTCCTCCCGAAGGCCGTCCATCAAACACCTGCCTTCCAACCACCCAGAGGAGGGTCTGGAACGCAGATTCCTAGGCAGAGTGCCAGCCGGTCCCTGCAGTGTCCCCGCTTTGCTGGATTTCTGCGACTTAGTTGGAGAAAGTGCCACCAGTGACCCAGAGAGGCCGCCCGCAAGGACAAGAGAAGGCCCAGAGCAAACAGTCCGCCCAAAGTCTCTTGCCTCCCAAATTAATCTAGAAATGGAAACCATTATGCTAAGTAAGTTAATAACAAATAAAGTAACGTTAACAATAATGAGATTGTCGTAGAAGGATCCTGAAAGTAAATAAAATAATCAGGAGCCGTCAGCAGCGTGAAAGGCGCTTTTAGATAATCTGGCGAATTGATTCAAAAAGGATAAACTTTGAGAAGCATATAATGAGGGCTCTTGGGACACTGAATGCGGTTAAGTCACCATGATTCAGTCGTCGAGTTTCCAGCGCCAGGACAGCAGGAGGATGGACCCCGAGCCTCCCCAGGGATCAGTGACCACCCCACGCAGGAATCTGATCGGTCCCCACCGTGCCTCACACAACATCTATCAATGTTCTTTCCAGATAATTTAGAGTTTTAAATGCGACCAATAAGGGTATAAAATGCTAGAAAAAATATACCTGAAGATTTACATGAACTTAGAATAGGGGAGCTATTTCTAAGCATGTCAAAGGCAGACACTGTTGGAAAACTGATCTGACGGGTTTCACAAACTAAAAATGAAATGATGAGCACACAGAAAGACACAGTCGATAAAGTGAAAGGCAAGGGTGCAGAAGCAGTTTCGTTACACACGGCAGGAAAGGGCTGAGATGTCTCTTAAACACAAGGGGTAACCTGCAGCAAACACCAGGCAAGGGTATAATGAAAGTCAGTCCACAACAAAATGTTAAGAAAATCCTAACAGGCATTTCTTTTGGACAAATGCCCATCCATACCCCACACGACTCTGGAAAATACATCATCACAGAGACCAGAGTGTGTGCGTCACCGGCTCGTCCAGACCAGAGGGTTCCAGGCTGTCCTGGGGGACTTGGGCTCCCCTTCGCTGGATGGAGGGACGCTGAGCTCTGACAAACAACCCCGCTTGGGGCTGCGCCCAGACAGACACGAGCTCAAAGCACAGCTCCAGAAATATTCAGTGCAGGGGTTTGAAGTGAAAAATAGGAGACACTCTTAAGTGTATCAACTTAGAAAAGAGGTCGAAGGAAAAAATAAAACAATGGCGTCTAAGCACACTTCACAGCCCTGAGAAATGCTGTTATAGAAAAGTATAGGGAATAAATTCAATGTATTTTTTTTCTAGTGGAGAAAAGATCACAAAGCAATGTAAAAAGTGCTACTTCTTGCTATCGTATATCTGCAAAGATATAGAGGACATATAATTATTAACATGATTACATCTAGGTGGCAAGATACACACACATTATATGTATTTCCGTCTTTTATCTGATTTCTATTTGACGACATGCTGACATTTTATAGCTATCTTATTACATTTTTAAAGAAAAAAATAAAGTTTATAAGAAAAGAAAAGGATGCCTGGACGTTCTATTTAAATTCTCTGTAGGATGACGCCATCCCAGAAAGTGTGTCCCAGCCCCCACCAAGCCCCAGGAAAATCCTGCCACTTCCCTGAAACTCAGCCTTCTCCCTGCACTCCTGCTCCAACCAGATGTTTAATGGTTGAAGCACTGCAGAAATTCATAACTCTCCACCACTCAGAGGTGTTCCAGAAGATGAGAAACGCCTCGACACCTTGAAAGGCTAACGCTACCATTCAAGTATAAGGTGTAGCTCAGAGAATTCACATGAAAAATTGCCGAGACGGAGTCTGGGTTTAAGTGTTCTGTTCATCTGTATCATCTAGATCCTTGGAGTCTACAGAAGTGATTCTCAGAGAGCTTTTCACGGTCCTGGTGCTTGGAGGTAGCTTTGAATCCAGGTCCCGTGGAGAAGAGTCTCCTGGAGCCCATGTCAGAGCCCTCTGTCTTGAAGAACTATCTAAATCTCCCTCTGTCAGGCCACGGCTGTGCTGTAAATAACCCTGACTTCCACATCTGTGCAATTCCATGATTTCTCTTCCTTTCTCTCTGGGGCTGAACACTCCTCCTACAAATAGGGGCAGAGGACCACGGGAAGCCCCTTTTACCGAGTCCCCAGATTGTGCCAAGACTCCGCGAGCACAGAGGAGATGAATAACCCTGTTTACGGGCCTTCTCTGCCATTTGTCAAAGCCAGGGCTCCAGAGAAACACAAGCACAATTGCCAACAGGCTTCACTGAAATGAAAACATCATTTTTCCTTCCGTCCAGCTCAGGGAAGTCTGAAACTGCCTCTGATAATTAATCCACTGAGAGAAATCAATACTACAACTGGTTGAAGATGAAACAACCCATAGCAAAATAAACTTTTCAGGGATGCTTCAGCAGTTTCTGCAGGCGCAGAGTACCTGCTGCAGACGTGGAAATGTGGGATCTAAATAAATGTTCCTTCCTCTCCCCAAATCATCCCACCCCAAAGGTCAATTACCCGAACCACTTTACTTTGTACAACACTTTTGTTATAAGTACACTCTTTGTTCTCCACACGTTGACAAGTTGGTCTTCTTTTTCCCATTAGGTCCAGCAAATGGGTCTACAATTTGGTAGTTGCAAACACACTAAAAGAAAGAGTTTCAGACGTGGATGATTTATGAATGATGATGAAAATTCAGGTTTTTCCTATGGGCTGTTCATAAATCCAACATGGTTTGGGGGGGCGGTTGTTTTCTTTTTCTGGTTTTGCTTTTTGGTTGAGGTTTTGTTTTTTAATTTAACTTGCCTGTGGAAAGCCGAGCTGAGCCGGCAGCACCAACTGACTGTCGTTACAGCTCAGTCTACTGCTCCTTAGAAAGCGTTACAGCATCACGGGTTAAAGAAATGCAGGAGGTTATATCACTTGCTCATCAGAAGCACTGGAGTGTTCAGCTGTTTGAAGGACCACAATTCACAGAGAAGTGAATCCAAGATGGTACATGATTAGGCTTCAGTGAGATAAGCATTACCCCTGCAAATGACTATTGCTTGGCAGACTTTGGGATCACCTGTTGTAGAATTTAACTTAGGCTATTTGGACCACCTGATTGGCTGAAAGGAAAGGAGTCATATCATAGTTTTCTTAATTCTTATAATAACCCTCGAAGCTGATCTAGATTAGCTCATGTATGGTGTCGGGGTACCAGGCTTTGCCTCCTGATAGCTGTGCAACCCTGAGCAAGCCGCTTGCCATCTCTGTGCCTGTCTCCTCTTCCATAAGAATAGTACCTCTCTCCTGGGGTTGTCATGAGAATTAACAAAGTATGATGTGCAATAGGGCTTAGAGTGGCGCTTGGGTTATGCCATGAGCTACAGAAATCTTCGTTATCTACTTGTTATCCCAGAAAGACCGGGTCCCTTACTCGAATTGATACAATGAGGATGCAGCAAAAAGAGCCCGACCACATCATTTAGACTCCAAACTCCATACCCTTCCCGTTGTTCCTGGAAGTGGAAAGAAGGTGAATGAGCGCCTTGGCATGAGCTTATTGTTAACATGGCTTGTGCGGTCAGTGACACTTTGAATTCTTTCGAGAACTTGGGAGGCTTCTGAAGAGCAGAGCCGAATGCAGCTGCATGCTGTCATTTTTACCTTCCAGCCCCTCTTCCTTCAAAAGGAACAAGGTGAAATTCATCGACTATTTAAATCAAATTTTCTGTAATAAAGTTAATACATGCTTTAAAGATTTGGGGGGAAAAAACAAAGAAAATAGAGAGGACACATGTTCAAAGCCCAAGGAAAGAAGAAACACCCCAACTCCTAGAGAAAGCCACTGGGAGACCCCTTTTCAGTCCTTCCTGCAGGATCCTGGGCCAGCGGGATGAAATTCTTTGTAGTAGAAGTAAAGTAAGATCATCACAGGCTTTCTGAGCCACAAATTCAACACTATTCTGAACTGACAGTCTCTTCTGTTGACTTCAAAAACCAGCCACAGAAAATGAAAATTCATTTCTTCAGGAAAAAGAAACATCATCATAAGTAGAGACAGATCTTCCTGCCCACCCATTGCTACTTTTATCCTCTGTACAGAAATCTATTTGCATAAATAATATTTTTCCTGAGGTCTCCACCAGTATGTTTCCTCCTGCAGTATTCTGGAACGAAGTTTTTAGCTCACCCTTCAAACCTCTCCCTTCACCAAGTGGTCTCCCTGTTTCGAGTTTGCCTTTTGCAAAAGGCAGCGGCCACAGTGATGCCTAAAAGGGAGTGACGTTAATTATCCACAGATATCCCGAGCCACGGGATAATTCATTAGTTGCACCCCCTTGCCTTGCAAAAGGCATTTGAGGAAGATATTACATGTCTCAGAGCAAACGACTCAGTTCATTGTAACTGACGCACACAAAGTCTGCCTCTGAGATTTCTCCCCGCTCTTTCCTCCTTTAGCCACACTGAAGTCTTCCCCGGAGTTCAGAACAGATCGAAGTGATTTTGGAATCTCCCTCTGGGGAGACGCGAAAGCTCTTTTCTTCTCGGGAGTCGTTTTCCACTATTGATCCGCTCACTGCTCACCTACAGCCACAGAGCCCCGGCACCCACGTTTATCTACGAGTCGGCAGCAGGGCTGACTCCAGCTTAATCGTTATTTTGACAAATACTGAAACCTCCAGGCAGAGAGCATCCCCCAGGTCGGGCTCTGGTCACTGCAGGAGTCCCGGCCTCTGTCTGCCCTTCCCATCCCTGGAGTAGGAGAGGGCCCGGGGCAGGGGCGCCTGGATGGAGGCCCAGAGGGGTTGTGTCCAGTCCCTCCTGGCGTGGCTGGTGGGTCTCGGTGACCCCACGCTTGTGACTTCACCTTCAGCTCAGAAGGAAGGACCTGAGGGGAACAAAGTTAGGCGGCCAGGGGTCCGGGGGAGGAGCTCAGCCAGGTGCCCTCAGCAGCAGACTAGGGTCCTCAGAGGGCTCAAGGGGTCACGAAGCAGGAACAAAGCCTGGACAGGCTGCCCAGATCCAGGCCCGGCAAGAGCTCCTCCCGTCTGGCCCCATCCACAGCTACCCAGGTCGTGCAGGAGACGGCACCCTCCCTCACCACGGACCGGGAGCCTCGGCCTGGGGACCCGTGTCCAAAACGGGGGTCCTCTGGGGCCAATGAGTGTGAGCGGGCCGTGACTCTGCCGTGAGTGGCCGTCGTGTCTGAGTGCTCCGGTCGGCGAGGCCTCAGCCTGCTGCGTCCCTCCAGAGATCATCCATCACCACCCCAGTTTATAAATCATGGCGGCCGGCTCGCTGTGTGCCACGAGGAGGTTGAAGTGCCCAGGAGTACTTAGCCAATTCCCAGCCCCGCCCGCGTGCCTCTCTCTCCTCCAGCAGCCGGACCATCCATCATCCCCCACCCACGGAGGCCGAGGGATGCTGACAAAAGAATGCCTGGGAGCCAAACAATATGATCCGTTAAGACTCAGGGCCGGGGAGCTCTTTAAAATTTCCAACCAGTCCCTTAGCCTTTTGTGTTAACAAAACCTATTCATTTCAGTATTTGGCAGTTCAAATTATTTCAGACAAGACCTCAAGACAAATGGTTATTTGATAGAGTCACACAGGCGTGAGTGGCAGCAGTAGAAAAATGGATGCTGGTCCTGGCGGGCAGGCGGGCGGCCGGCCGGTGGGAAGGTGAATCCAGGGCCGGGTCCTAGCAGCCAGTCCTGGGCCACCTGTGCTTTCCAGAAATGGGGACACTTTCTAGAAACCTTAAATAAAAGTTTCCCCATACTACACGCATTTGAAGTTGAAGAGAGTTTAGGGCACAGATTTTTTTCAATACTTTGCTGGGACAAGCACACGCAAAAAAGACAAGGAAGAGTGACTTTTCTGCCTATTTTTATTACCTGCTAACTTGCTTCTTACATATTTCAAACAGGATTTTTTTTTTCCTGCAAAGAAAGAACATAAATTGTTCCTCGTACAGAAGAAAGTGAGAGAGGGAAGTGGAAGTGGAACAGACAGTTTTCATCAGCCTCTTGCTGGCTGGGAGGGGCCGTGCAGGCCAGAGACTGAGTGCAGAAACGTCATAATTCCCGGCCGTGTGTCCACGAGAAGCACGGCATGGTAAACATTTCCATGGGCTGCCGTTGGAAGGGTCAGGTGGGGATGGGGGTGGAGAGGGAGAAAGGATGGGCAGGACTCTGCAGGTAGAGAAGGTAACAAGGGCATCACTGCGAAGGACAGGGGAGGGCCCGTGAGAGCTGGCTCGGGGTGGGGGGGGCTGGGGGGCGGAGAGCCCACCCGGACGCTGGTTCCGTTTGCTTCGCCTTTCATCTCGTAAGAAGATCCCAGCCCACAGGTCCAACCACGGGAGCCCTGGCCCTTTGTGAGGGCGGGAAACAGCAGGTGAGCCGGGGAGGGTGATTTCTTACTAAAAACCATCCGCATGTGACAGGCAAACACATGCCTCGTCTCAGTTTGCCCAGAATGAAGGGAGGAAAGGCACAGCACATCTGTAAAGAAGGAAAAACAGGAGTTTGGCTTGAATATCCGCTGTTTTCTCCAGAATGTGCTGTGTGCTGGAAATCAGTAAATGCCACCCTAACACGGTCACAAACGTGTCTCCCTCCTCTTCTCTTGAGCCGAAAGGAAGTACAGCTGGGTTTGTTACTTATTAATTTTGTTAGTTTATCTTCTTGGAAAAAATGGCACAAAAGCAGCGTGGCCCTATCCTGCCCCAGAACATGGGCAGACCAGTCACTCCAGAAAGACCCTGTGGGCTGAGTCCTGACACCCCACCCCCACTCCCCACGACTCACTTTCCCAGCGGCCCCAAGTGATGGGACCAGGTCCTCTGCCACATCTATGACCACTTCAGAATAACCTCCTCTTCCCTGAGCCCCTGGGCGGGGCTCCAGGTCCAGTCCCACCCACGTCCCCACTGTCTGGACCTTGTGTCTGGAAAGTGAGCCACTTTGTCTGGGAAGCCACTTCCATGTCTGCACTGATCCCAACCTGGTGTGGAGCAGTTTGTCTCATCCTGGGAAGGAGACTTCAGGGTGAACTCACATCCTCACTGTGTGGACCCCAAGGGCAGCCGTCCATGTTCAGACCCGTTGGTCCAGCCCAAAGCAAAGCACGTTGAACTTCCTACCTCAGAAGTAAGTGTAACAGCCTTTCAACAAATGCTGAGTCATTAGGTAATTACATTAATCTTCCTCCTTTCTCCCCAGAATGAGGGTAGACAGGCCACACTGGGTTCCAACAGGGGAAGCCCACACGAAGCCTCCTCCCCTGGGCCCGTCCACTGTCCACCAGCTGCTAACTCAACCCCAACCTGCTCAGGACAGGGATGGGTTGGATAACAGAGGATGGAAGTGACTTTAAAGCACTGAAGCACTGCCCGCGTCACTCTCATTTACCGCCACCCCCGCGTGCTCATAAACTGTGGCGTGCTAAGCATCCATAATTGTACTCTTTTTTAACTGCTGCATAAATGACCACAAGCAGAGCAGCTTAAAACAAGATGCATTTGTCATCCCCTGGTTCTGTGGGTCGGAAGTCTGGATTAGCTGGGCCCTCAGCTCAGGCCTCACCAGGCAGTGATCCAGCATCCCTGGGCTGCGTTTTCATCTGGAGGATGGATTGGGGAAGACCTCTCTTCCAAGGTCCCTTTAGATGCTGACAGAATTCATTTCCCTGTGGCTGTCTGACTGAGGGCCCCAGTTTTGCTGGCCTGGGCTGGGGGCTGTCCTCAGGTCCTAGGGACCTCCCCCCCCAGCACCTCCCCATGTGAGGTCACCCCAACGCTTCATCATGCCTGCAAGGAAAGTCTCCCTCCAGTCTGTGCAGATGGAGCCTCCTGTAAAGGAACATAATCCCCAGAGGGACCTCCTATCCCCTTCGCCAGTCTATGGGTATGGAAGCAAATCACAGGGCCCACCAGACTCAAGGGCCGAGGGTCACACAAGGGCACCAACACGAGGAGGCAGGGGTCACGGGGTCATCCTAGGGTCTGCCTGCCGACTGCAGAATTAGCTATTTCTATATAAACCCCTACCTCCCCCATGCATTTAAGATGGGACTTCTAACGAGCTTGGTTGTAGGATCTGCATCATCTCCCATCAGCCAGAGGTCAGCCTTGCCCATGAGGGCTGCCCCACCCCAGGCTACCCAGCTGAACACGCTACTGTGTCTGACGGCACCAAGGGGGCCCAAAGGAGGGTCACGTTAGGCCATTCTGCTCAGTCACCATCCTGCAGGTGAGCTGTTAGAATCACAAGACTCCACAGAAGTGGAGGTGGGTGATATTTATTGAGCATCTACTGAGTAAAAACCACTGGGCACAAGGGGAGGGGATGCAGCACCTGTTTTGGGGTCAACATATGTTTCCCCCCAAAGGTCCAGGAGAAGAATGATAAGGTGAGCTCATCCATCTGCAGTGAGTCCTTTAAGCAAGCCATCCCCAGGACAGAAAGCTCCATGCAGTACTTTAGGCTCATAATATCTCACCCAACAATCGACTCTGGTGATTCTCACGCCAGAGCCTGAGGTGAGTGCGGGAGAGGGACGGGGGGCTGCTCCGTCTAACGTCACAGATCAAAACTATATAGGATGTGGTCCAGGGTTTTCTAAGGGGACCCCAGCCGGCAGCAGCAGAGTCATCTGGGAAGTTATTAGAAATGCATATGCTTGGGGTCCCACCCAGACCCTGCTCCATCAAAACCTCAGGAGGGCGGGGCATGCCAGGAATCTGCCTGGAACAGCCCTCGGTGTTCTAACCCATGCACAGGTCTGGAGCCACCAGCCCAAGTCACAGGCTAGGCTCTTCCAGCTCCAGATCTCAGCCTTGCTACACACACAGGCACACACACACGCACGTGGATGCATCTGTACATGCACACGCACACACACACATGCGTGCACTCACACACATTCATGTGCACACATGCAAGAGAAATGCAACACCACCAGCTCTCTCTCCATCCCACATCAACCACGCTTTGAAGAAATTAAATAAATTGACTCTGACATTTTCATCTTTACTGGCATGTAATATTTTGTATGGCATGATATTATCGTCCAGTATACTTTCGTGAAAAAATTATAGACCAGGGAGCAGCAAGTCCACAAAGAGTATAAATTACAAAATTATAAAATAAGTCTATGGACACATTTAATGACAGAAGCAGAAAGTGGGTTACAGAATCTTTACTTGTATATTGGAAGTAGAAAGAAGTATTTATGCTCTTTTTAATCTTTACCAAAAAATAGTGGGTACTTAATCAAGCTCATTAACTTTTTAATTAATCAGGGGGAAATAAAAAACCTTTACATGGGATGATTCAGGGGGAAAAACGTCATGATGAAGTGTTCTGTTCTATGTGAGTGAGACAGCATCCAGCCACTGCGCCTGCTTGTTAAAGGCATGCCATCTGGTCCCCTCGTGCTGTGTCACGGGCTCCGTGGGATGCTGCTATAATTCCAGGCTCAAGCCTGAATGGGCTTATCTCTGGCCCAGCCTTAATCTCTGATCTGGATGGATCAGCTGCCCTGGACTGATACCAGAATGAGGTGTTTCTTCTGTGATGCCCTGGGTTTTACAAAGCACCGAGAACTTAAGTTCTTGCATAGTCTCCTGTGGATTTGATGGCAGAAGGCGGGAGCATGGAACACCAAATAAACTCAGCAGAAACCTGTGTGTAACCAGGACCCTCTGTAAAGAAGAGTCCAGAACTTTGGAAAAGCCAGTCACTGAAGATGGCACTGAAATCACACCAGAAAGGGAGGGTGGAAGGAAACTAAAGTTTTGGGCGATGCACATCTGAGCTCTCAGCCACCAAATACTGAGTCATCCGCTATGTGCTGGGCCCTGGACCCACGGGGGAGATGCTCTCCAGGGCTTACTTACAGCTTCTGACGGGCAGGCGAGCAGAGGCCAGTGGGAGAGTGCGGGTGGGAGGGTCCCCGGCAGGAGCACCACAGGCAGGGAGGGCAGGTGTGCGCGCTGGAGGGCCAGGTGAGGACGCACGAGGCACCAGGTGAGGCCGGAGCTGCAGGCCGGGCAGACAGGGGGGCCGTGCCATCTAGGGGTGGGCCCAGGAATCCTTTCTGCTTGCAACGGACATCGACTGGAGGGCTTTAACTGAAGAGAACTGAGGTCTAAGTGTTAAATACAGGCGTGCCCGGGTGAGAGATAGGCTGGGTGTCGGGGGCTGTGGAAAGGCCGCTGTGGCTGGACCAGGGGCTGAGGCTTGCCGATGGGTGGGCTACAGGTGCTGAGCAGTGCGAGGGGCCGCACGGGGCAGCAGCCCTAAAGACGACACTCGTCCTGTCACGCTGTCCCCCGGACGGAGTACACAGACTGGGCTGGGTGGGAAGCAAAGGTCAGAGCAGTGGGGAAGAGGATGGGAATCTCATCCTTGAACTGCCTGTGGTTTTAAAAACAAGGCTGCGAGCAACCCAGCACCCACCTGTAATGCCGGCTCATGTAACCAAGCTCCAGCTCCAGGGGCTATTCCGGAGCCTCCATCAGGCCTGAGCGCACCACCTCCCCATCCACACGTGAGGGGCAGCAGTCGGGGGGACAGAAATGTGCCCTGTTGGGATCCTCCCCAGGAGGACAGTGATCAGTTGGTCTTCCCTGTGATGGAGGACGGGGCGATGACCAGCCCACAGGACGCTGCCCAGAGCTGCCCCAGCCGCGTTGAGTGAGGTCGGTTGTTTCCCTGGGTCTGCTATGAATTCATATGCCCGAATATTCAACCAGCTGCTTCTTCATCACTTCTCTTCAATAAATATGAACGTGGCCCCCACAAGAGGCCACACCCTTATGCCCCCTAAAGGAAAAGGGGACCCTTAACTCGCCCCCTTCCTCAGGGGATACTCCTTGTGCCACCTGGCTCGCCCCACCTCGAATCCCCCATAGAAACAGACGTGTGTGTCAAGCCCCAGCACAGCAGGTGTCTCCTCACTGCCCCCCACCACGTCCTGGTCCTGATGCTGGATGCAGAGCCACATCTCTTCCTAGGAAGCGGCCTGAGCTTCTGGAAGGTGTGGATGTCCAGGAGCACCAGGTCTTCTCTCCCAGGGAGGCTGAGTGTCCACGCAGCTCTCTTAGCTGAGCCAAGACTCCCACCTCGAGTATGCTTTAGGCAGACACTGTTCCCATGTTAAAGACAAGGATGCAGTCTCAGCACAGAGGAAGGCTTGCCCTGGTCACATGCTGAGAATGGCAACGTCAGGAAAAGGAAAAAATTATTACTCTGTAGATTGTGTAATTATGTAATTAAATAAAATCTGGAAATGTTAAAGTAAATTATTAAATTATAATTATTATTTATATATTTATATTAAATTATAACTATATAATTATTAATTAAATTTCATCTAGAAATTTAATAGTATCAAAATATAAAAACATTTAAAATAAGAAAGCAGTACTTTTCCTATTTAAAAACCAAGGACCAATTAGAAATACAAAGGAAGAAACAACTCAGTTTACAATAAAAGAATTATTAAAATAACTATAAATTTAAGAAAAAGGCAGGACTTATATTTTAAAAACATTAAAACATTATGTAAAGACGTAAAAGAATGTTGAATAAATGGCAACAAACCATGTTCTTAGCTAAAAGGACAACTAGATAAAGATATCATTTCTACCCAAATTACTCTATATTTTTAATGCATTTCCAGTTTGAATAACAACAGAATCTTCAAAGTTTTCTGGTAGAGAGATGGTCTGTATAAAATGACATAAAGATCTTTCAGAAATATAAACATTTTTAAATAGTCAAGAAAGTTTTGAATAAAGACTAATTCAGAGAAGCTGCCTTATTTGACATTGAAATATGTTCTTAAGCATGATACATAAAACCATAAAATGGGGGAGAAATCAGCATAGAGATCAAACAAAACATATAAACGCCAGAAGTGAAACAAAACTCAGAATGCTTAGTAGGACAGAGGTAACGTTTCAAACCACCAGGTAAAAGATTAATAATTTCTAAATGGTATTGAGACAAGATGCCAGCAATTAGATAAAGCGAGGGATTCTATTTCATGCCTCACAACTAAAGAAACTCTTCTTGGAGCATCAGTTTGTATATACAAATTAAAAACTATTAGAACAAATTCATAAGTAATAAGAAAACAACAAATCTTTCCTTAGAGGAGGACTTTCTAAATATAACAAAACAAGTGGTTTCTTGAAAGATGAAACTGCTCACTTGTGTTTCACAAGAATGAAAACGTTTTCTTGAGCAAAACATTCTATAAGCAGTCAAGTGACAAACCAGAAGCCATATTTGCAAAACCAGCAAGGATTTCTTACAAATTAATAAGAAATAAATGATTGGCTTCAGAAAAACTGGCAGTTCAGAGTAATAAGAAATAAAAAGGTGATAAGTATGTGGGACGGTGGAAACTAATTCTGTAACACTTTCTTACACTCAGGTGGGTAGATTGTTTCCAGTGCCCCTCCCCACGCCAATCAACGCAGTTGATAGAACAAGAAGTTCTTTTAACCTGTGGTCACAGCGTGTTCCAGAGCAGAGTTTGGGAAGGCAATTTGACATTACCCATCAAAACTTATAATGTGTATACCTAATGATCACGCTTCTGAGAGAATATCCCACCAGTATGGGGCACAAGGATTGTTTGTGATGGGAGCAAACAGAAACACCCCAAATGGCCACCATCAGGGACATGGGACACCAGGAAGCCATCAGGAGAACCAGGACAATGTCCTTTCCAGACTCATTGTTAAGTGGAAAAACAAATTCAGAAAGGAATGTGTAATGTGATGCCATTTTTGCATTAAAAGAGGATGGATGGGGGCTTCCCTGGTGGCTCAGTGGTTGAGCGTCCACCTGCCGATGCAGGGGACACGGGTTCATGCCCCGGTCTGGGAGGATCCCATGTGCCACGGAGCGGCTGGGCCTGTGAGCCATGGCCGCTGAGCCTGCGCGACCAGAGCCTGGGCTCTGCAACGGGAGAGGCCACAACAGTGAGAGGCCTGCATACTACAAAAAAAAAAAGTATGGATGGACGGATGGGTACATGGATAAATGGATGGATGGATGGATGTGTGGGTGGGTGGATGGATGGATTGATTAGATGGATGGTTGGATGGATGGATGGGTGGGTGGATGGATGGATGGATGGATGGATGAGGGGGTGGATGATGGAGATATAGATTGCATGTAAGAATATTTTTATCCATACATAGAAAATATCTGGATGCATACTAAGAAAACTAAACAATGGTTTACCTGGAGTGAGAGATCTAAAGAAATGGAATAAATAGTATGACCCCATTTTTGATGGTTGACTGCTGACAGCTTTCAGCCCCACCTCTCTGTTTTTTTCCTTTTGCCCCACATCTGGGCAAGCTGATAAAACAGCCTGGGTGCCCGCCTCCTCAGCACCAGTGGGAGATTGAAACCACTAAGCCCCAGCCCACGTGTGGGAACCCCTCAGCCTCCCTCCTTCAACCACACTGCAAAGCCTGTGCTCTACTCTCTTGAGCTATTTTCACACCATCTGGGGATTCTGCCCTGCTCTCTCCCGAAGGCCTCATTCTGTAACAGACAAACCTTTTCATGCCCTCTTGGTTGTGTGGTGTAATCAATCTTGACATCCAAACCCAATTTTGAGTGGTGGTCCCTTCTGTTTCTCTAGGGTGGCCACAACAGGAGAGAAAGTAGGTATTTACCTTTCTTGTTATATACTTTTTTTACTTAGTTTTTAAATTTGTTTATAGTGAATAAATATTGTCTTTATAATTAAAATGTTGCCTTTTTAATTAAAATCAACAATAATACAGTGGTTCTAAAAGAAACAGCTCTGTCCTTAACCTGCTGTCAGTCTCAGTATCTGAAGAGCTTCCTTGCTGGGTGACGCCACAGATAGGCAGTGTCACTCAGACATTCCTTACAGACTCCTCTTCCACAAGCTTTCTTCTGGAAAATCTGCACCTCGCTCTCATTCAGGCCACAGAGTTTCACCAAGTATGAGATGAGTCTAATCAACTTTTTGGCTTCAGGCACTTTGGTCACGTAACAAGTGTGGGAAATGATTTCTAAATGCAGCAAAAATTATTAAAGCTCAATTATTCATGGCAGTGCTGATTATTTTCTCTGTAGTCCCTCCTACCTGTCAAATCTGGGTCCCACTTTCAGATGAAATACAGCACTCAGTCCACAGACAGCCCTGGAAGTGACAATTAATAATTAAAGGCCAGTTGATGATGTGATAACTTTACGGGCCAAGCTCCACCCAGAGGTGTGATGTGCCCCGTGTCTGTGCAGGGATTGGAAAACCACAGCTGAGGACCCCATGGTGTTTCCAGAAATGAGCTACCATTTACAAGTTCCACACACTCCATTTCCATTACTTGCCACCCCCATTGAGGCTTTGAGTTGGAGTCTTTTTTATTAAAATTTTTTAAAAAAACACATACTTTAAGATCTGAGAATCACCTTGACAGGTTCTCAGGTAGGTGAGGAGATGCCCTCTGCCCCTCCTGTCTCAGATACAGCAGCCTGCTCTGTATGGGACGTTAGGTGAATAATTGCCAAGGAGAATATTAGCTGTGTAAGCACTGCTGCCCAGTAGTCAAGCGAATACAAGGCACTACCTCTATCAGGACAGTTGGGAAAACATTTCACCTAGAATGGGAATGAAGATGAATCAGAAAAGCTCAATCAAACATTCCGGTACATTTTTAACTTGGCAAATATCCTTTAAGCTTCCTACATGGTTCCTTAGAAGAGGTGCTAAGCTTTCTTTCCTGAGGAAAGCAGGATATTTTTAAGCATTGTGTTAACTTCAGAACCTTCGTCTGGCTGAGTGGTTGTACAATGCTCCAAGGAAAATGGAGGGAAACGCAAAAGAAAAGGACACATTTGAGAGTGAACTGGTTTGCAAGAGCCTACTGGCAAACTCTTTTTTTACAGTCTATTTTTTAAAACTGGTTGTCAGACTTACCAAGAAAAGCTGTTTGCTACTTAGGCAAAAAACTCAGAGGATGTCCAGCCCCTCTACCTGCTGCCCTGTGTGCCATCTTGTCTTTCGACTGTGTCCTGACAACCAACACTGCCCCAGGGCCACCACTGGACACTTGGGTGTGGACCCAGCTCTGTCAGAACAATTTGGGGGAGATAAGACTCGTGGGGTGGCTTGGAAGCTTCTTACACCTGCTGGAGAGCTTGGAGGGAGAGAATCATCAGCCCATGGATTTCAATGTCTGGTATAAAGACCAGGTGAGTAGTCAGAAAGTTTCTGCGAATGAAGTAAACGTGCATCTTTGTAACTCTAAAGTCAAAACTTCTGCAAACCAAGCCTAAACTCTAATCCTGCAAATGGAAAAATTATAACACAAATTGAATGCACAACTTATGAAGGTGTCATATTACATTTTGGACATCGACTGGGAGGGACAGGGACCCTGAAACTTGGAGTAGGGACATTGAGGTGGGAGCCAATGAGGCTGTACACCTCAATCCCCCAAATTCTGCCAAAATTCCATTGACACTAGAGGTAGCCCTTCTTCCCCTATCTGAGGAGGTCAGTCCCCTCTTGCCCAAAGAGCTCGTTATGACCTCTCCTGAGACCTTGACATGTAGGTGACACAGATCCTCCTCAAGGCCCATGTCCACTCTTCTCAGTGTTCCCAGGGTTACTGCTGGGCAGCAGGACAGGGTTCAGGAAGATGAGCTGGTGTACAAGGAGTGAGCACCAAGTGTGACCCCTTAAGATGAACCCTACACACCCAAAGAATTGCAAGATTTGCTAATTTATATTAACAGATTCATGATTTATATTCATAGAAACCCATAGAATAGGATTGGAAACTGATCTCCAGATGTTGCATCCAGGTAGAAGGAATATAATGCAAGAATTGAACAAATTGATGGATACGGGTGCACCAAGCAGAAATTCTGAGTTTGTGGTGTTAACTTGTGTCCCTGGGAGCGGCTCCAACACTTTGCTCCATCGGCTGCCAAATCTTGGACCCAAAGGTCGTCTACAATGAATGGAGCTGAGATTCAAGAACTTCCTTGATACACTACAGAGGAAAGTATCCAGCGACACAGGGAGATTGGAACTCCAAAATAAATATGCTTTGTATGTGAGATCTCCTCACCACCCCTACAAGGACACCCTCACAATTCAAGGTGCCGTTGAGGGTGCTCCATGGGAGGGCCAGCTCGGGGCTTGTGGGGACATGAAGTGACTGGTCTCTGCAGACTGAAAAGACAGTGAGCAGTGCTGCCAGCCCAGCTGCACCCAGACTCCTGACTCCTGAACTGTGGAAAGACAAATGTGTGTGGTTTTCAGCCTCTAAGCCTGTGGCTATTTATTATGTAGGAATAGGTAGATCCACATTGGGGAGCCGGGGTTGGAGATATTAAAATGTATACACGATGGGACTGTTTTCAAGGAGACCCAATAAAATATATAGACAACTAGTAGAACTCACTAAAGATTTCAGCAAGTTGTCTGGACACCACACAAACATTCAAAAATCAGTAGATTTCCTATAGATTAGCAGCAATGGGTTTTAGGAAATGTAATAAAAAAGTAAGATCTAAACCTACAATGCATCAAATAAACCTAATAGAAGGTATAAAACACCACTGCGAAGAATACTATCCAGCATTTTTCAAGAACTAAAAAAAAAAAAAAGATAATAATAAATATAGTAAAATATATTCCATCCCAGACATGGACAGCTCAACAGGCCTGAAAAGTCAAGTTTCCCCTAAATCTGGCTTTCAGTTTAATGCAGTTGAAAAAACAAAACCCTACAGGGATTTAAGCATAAATTTGAAAAATGGATTCTAAAATTCAATTATAAAAAGAAAGATACAAGAATAATCAAAAGAATTTAAAAGAAAAGGGCGGGGCTTCCCTGGTGGTATAGTGGTTGAGAGTCCACCTGCCAATGCAGGGGACATGGGTTCGTGCCCCGGTCTGGGAAGATCCCACATGCCACAGAGCGGCTGGGCCGGTGAGCCACAACTACTGAGCCTGTGCGTCCGGAGCCTGTGGTCCACCACGGGAGAGGCCACAACAGCGAGCGGCCCACATACCGCAAAAAAAAAAAAAAAAGTGAAGTTTTTCCTTTCCCACTATCAAAACTTATTTTAAATACATAGTAATGAAGTCAGTGTGATGCTGGTGTATAGCAAGAAATATGTTGATGAAACAAAGAAGAAGAAAACCTAGAATCAAATGAAATCAATCAAATGAAAAAGCTTAATAAATAAAGGAAGCATTAGAAATCAATGACAAAATGGTAGACCTAGTCATAGAAGCCTCACATGCGGAAAAATAAAATAAAATTAGATCTTTACCCTACACTATACACAGAAATATATTCCAGGTGGATTTTAAACTAAATGTGGAAAAATAAAACTATAAGACAAAATTAGGTGATATGGAAGGATACTTTGAGATGCAAGATATAGATATACAAAGGGAAAAATGAATTAAATTGACTTCGTTAAATTTGAAAACTTCTCCATGACCAAAATATACTCTTAAGCAAAGTTTTAAAGCAGTGATATCCTGAGAGAAGTTTCATCATATATAACAGAAAAAACAGATTCATCCCCAAAATATGTAAAGAACTCTTCACAAATCAATAAGAAAAATGCCAACAACCCAGCCCTAAACAGGAAACCCCACTGCATCTGACTGACTCTAAGGGGAAACAACACTTTTCAAATGACTTGTCATCTGAGCTCTGATATTGGGAAACACTTCCAAGTTTGTCAACTGGATGTGGGTGGGAACATGGGGAACAGGCCTCTGACACCGCTGGGGGTGGGAGGGCACAGACTCGGCGTCACGATTCCAGGTAGCCCCCTAAGAACACTCATATACACGTCCCACCTGCAACAGTCCCCTCAGCATCATTGTCAGGTCCCAAGAAAGAAACACGCTGAGGTGGCTGAGAAATGCACCCTCCTCCCCAGACAGACTCACTCCCTGGAGACTGAGAGCACTACTTTATATGGAAAAAGATGATATTACCATCTAAGGAAGAGATCAAAGTAAGGATTTTGAGAAAAGGAGGATATTCTGAATTATCACGGTGGACCCTGAGGGCAGTCACTTGTGTCCTTATAAGAGGGAGGCAAAGGACGTTTGGGGACAGCCCCACATAGAACGGACATGTGACAACAGAGGCAGATGGAGTGATGCGGCCACAGCCCAGGCACACCTGGAACCCCTGGGAGCCAGAAGAGGCAGGAAGGACCCACCCTGGAGCCTCGGGAAGGAGGGCGGCCCTGCGACATCTTGGTGTCAGCCTTCTGCCCTCCAGACTGTGAGACAGTAAATTCTTGTTTTAAGTTTCCTGGTTTGTGGCAACTTGTCAGAGTGGCCCAGGAAACTGTTTAGTATTAATATTCATCAGTATGAGGATGGCTAAACTCACCTGGGTGTTCTCCTATGTTCTGTGCCTCATCAGAATTGTAGAAAAAGCAAAGCCCAGAACGTACTATCCGTGTTCAAATATGCAAGTTATTCAAATGAAGAATGTATGTGCAGAGTAAAAGCATACATATGATAAAAGTATAAGAACACAGGCTGTACACATGCCATATGCCGGGGAGGGTCCCAGGGGGAGGGGGGGTTAACACTGGTTCTAAGGAGGGATCTGGTGCACCTATATCCGTCTGTACAAATAAATTTAAAAGTCCAATGCAAATGCTTGTATTAGCTCATTTAAGGTGAAAGGTTCATTTTTGTTTATTATATTATACTTTGATTTTATTGTAGTTTTTTAAATTATAAGAATAATAAAAATAATAATTGTGCATTACTTCCAAATGGATTCATTTCCCTACAGCATATAAAAACCTTTCCATACAGATGTTTTAAAACCACAGTCTGTAAGACTCCAGCTTCATAATTCTGATGATGGGAGTGTTAAAAAGAAAACAAACTCTGCAGCATCCGTCAATTGACATGTATCTGTTTAATAGTTTAAACTCTATTGCTTTTGCAGTGTTCTTATAATGCCCCATTCATTTTGTAGTTACATCTCTGAAAAATTTAATCTTGATCTCCTTCTCTCAATTTTTCTTAACTCTTTAATAATCATCCAGGCAATGGCATATCAGAATGGAAATTGCTTCTAAAGAACATTGTAATAAGTATATGCCAGGCATATTACAGAGGATTTGCTTACTTTTGATTTAAAAAGACAACCTTTAATCTAAGAACTTGGAACTCGGAAATTTGTCTTGCGTTGCCAAAGCTCATGAGTAAATGCAGATCCGAAAGGTGGCTGTGTGCCCCCTCACTCATTCAAAATTAATCATGTGCCCTCTGCTCCCTAGGCAGGGGGTTCACGTCTGCGTTGAATATTCCAGGGCTGGGCAAATATTGACCAACTGCTGGAAACCGTTTTCCTGTCAGCAAATGGCAACAGCTAAGGAGTAATGGAGGTCTGGAGGGGAGCCCAGGGTCTGAGCATCTACAGCCCCAACTCACAGGGAGTTCCTCGATGAGAGATTAAACACGTTCAGGTGCTTCTGCACGAGGAGGTGCTTTGAGAAGTACAGAGTTAAGTTCAAACACTGATTATATTTAATCAGATTTTAATGCAAAGGAATTGATGTGAAAGTAATAGTACGGAAACAGTATTTCAGTGGTTTTTCAGAGAGACCAGAAGAGAGGCCTGATTTCTAATCACATGTCCTCTTCCGTCTTTTTTTCAGGTATAGGATCCCTTTCAGGGATCCTTGCCTAGTTTTTCATTATACAGTATGGGATACAGAATTTTAGAACAGAAAGGAGTCTTTGAAATTCTTGATTCTAATTCCTTCCTTTCACAGGAGGAAACTGAGGCCACGAGATGGAATACCTCCAGAGGACCTGAGCCCCTTGCATCCTGAGTTCTCTGACCCAGAAGTGTGTGAAAAGTAAAGTGAGCATATCATGGACTTTGATTTCAGGCAACATCCTGGTGTACCCACATCCTTTCCATTTCAGATTATTACCTCTTGACTGGTTTCTTTGCTGCTAGGTATTTGCTCAATTCTTATCGCAGCCACAATTATCTGTATAAGATCAAAGTCTGAACAGATCGCTTTTGTAATTAAAAACTGCCTATGGCCCCAGAGTACCCCCTGAATAAAGTCTCAAAGGCATAAACCGGACTACAGAGTCCCTGTTCCCATTCAGCCTGAGCCCTGGAAGTGCTCCCCAGTCCCATTACACACCCCCAAGTGCTCCAAGTGTTCCCTCCACACTCCTGGCCCTGGTGTGTGCTGTTCCACCCGCACACCCATTTCTCTTGGCTGAGACAAACTATTCCCATCCTGAGTCCGACCGTCTTCGGTCCTAGAAGTTTTCTCTGAGTCCCAAAGGCAGCCCCAGTCTGTGCATTTGCCCAACATCTTCACCTTCAGTGAGTTGCCTTCCCCGTCCCACCTGGGTGTTCTGGTAGGGTTTCCAGGCACAGCGACCATCCCTCCTGGCTGCAGAGATGGGCAGTGACCAAGACCCACCTAGAAACCTTCCACAGTCTTGTTTCTGGGTGGACATGGAAGGCCAGTCAGTTCTGCCGGTCCTTTCTTGGGATTTGAAATGCAGATTTAGGAAAGATGAGCTCTCTTCCTCCAGCTGTGTCTTGCTCCATCTGTGGCCCTGCCTTCCTGGGGTGTTACCCATCACACACACACACACACACACACGCACACACACACTGCTGTGGGCAGCCATCCTCAGTGGGAGAGAAAGTGACCAACACAGAGAGGGAAGCAGACCCAAATATAAAGCGTCCTATTGACATAGTCTCAGTTCCTGGACTGTCCATCTTGGCTCCCCAGGCTATGAGCCAGCCTTTTCTCCTTGTTTAAGCCATTTTTTGTTGTTTTGTCCCTGTCAACCATAAGCATAATGATTAGACCACTTTCCTCACTGCCTGTCCTCTTTATTTTTACAGGATCCTGTAACTGCCTGTCCACTGTGCTCCCCACAAGAATGTCTGCTCCCAAATCCTCAAGATGGTTTGCATTTACTCTGCATGGTGTCTGGGTAAATAAAATGGGTTGTTGAAAGCTATTTGTTGGGGAAAGGAAGAAAGAGGAAAGGAGAACAGGATGAAGGAAAGGAGGGAGAAAGGGAGGAAAGAAGGAAGGAAAAGTCTACTAAGTGTTTGCTAGAGAAAAACCTGTGGGGTCACAAAAGGAGAACTCAGGTTTAGTCTGACTCAGCCACTGACTCACTGCCTGAATGTCCTCCAAGCTTATTCTCATCTGTTCTCCCTTCTTCCACCTGTACACTGAGGGTGTCGACCAAATGGCCTCTAGATCCTGCCCAGCTTCAACATGATTCTGTGAAAAGGGAATGAACTGATCAGGTGAGTTTTCTGCCACTGGAGGGGTCCACAGAGAGATCAGTTGGCTGCCCAGCAGTGATGCTGCAGCCGAGATTCAAATTTTGGATAAGGTGCTGGACTGGATGTTTCTATCAGAAACATTTATAAATTTCTAGATTTTAAGAGCTTAATAATAATAAATCTGCATGAGTTTTAGCTTTCTAGGATTAAAGTCTCAGAACAGCATCTATTGAATGAATGAATGAATGAATGAATGAATCAGTGAATCAGATTCTGGGACCCAGGGAACGCTTGTCTGTAGTTTAATGATATCGCCACTAGATGTCACCCTCGTTCATTCTGGCAGCAGAACACGGGGTTCCCACTCTTCAGATGCAGGGTTGGGGGCATGGACCAGAAGTGGGGGGAGCATCTGCATTCGTTGGGAGCCCCCGTCCTCCTGCAGGTGAGACAGCACCCAGAGATAAGGACAGTCAGGAAACAGAAGGCTAGCACCTTACTAACTCCTCCCCTTTGCTGACCCTGTTCTTCCCTGAAACCAAACTGAGTTTTTTGCTAGAAGCCTCTTCACATGATTTTGTAAGCACTGGAGGGAAGACAGGGTCAACTGCACAAAAGTTTAGCAAAATCATAATCGGATTAAAAGAGCAATAAAATAGGCATACACTGCAGATATTTACAATGAATTAAATTTCCAGTTACCAAAACACACAAGATTCACGGGGGCTGAAGCATACGTCTTACCTCCTTAGCTACTTGGGACACACAGGCAGGCAGTGATCCGTCCGTGTCCCCAGGCCCGCCTTCTCTGGCTAGGACCCCTCTCGCACTGAGGCTCCATGCGTTTCATCTGCATCAGCGGCACACCTCTGCTCCATTGTGATGGGAGGGGCGGCTCACTGACCACTCAGCTCTCCTTCCCGCTCCCCGTCCCCCGACCCTGCAGACACTGCCCAGGAGGATTCCCTGGTATCAAGAAACCAATGACTGATTTAAACTTGGGGTCCAGATAAAACAGTGTCACATCCCACTCCCCAGCAAGGACCCCTCCTGCAGAGAGAGATCGCTCCATCTCCAATTAGAAAACGATCAATGTCTAAACTAGCAGCTCAGTGAGTGTTCTGAAAAGTTTGCTGCTTCTCCTTTAACCTCTGCAAATAGAGAGGAACAGGGGCAGGGATAAGCCAGGAGACTCTGGAAGATGCTTATGTGGCTTTCCTCATTCTGTTACGCACCTGGCGCCTTGAACTCCGGTGGAAAGCAGACCCCTCGCAAAAGGCATGCCTGACTCACCACCGGTTCTATGCACTTTATTAGTGACGAGAACGGTTAGCATTTGTGCAGACCTTTATGGCTTTCGGAGAGCCCTCATTTATTTCTTCAAAGGCCTTGTGTGCGAGGTAGATTGAATTTCAGTCACAAAACTACCAAGTGTCACATTGACCACCAAGCTTACCATGGACTGTCTCCCTGACTGGCCATGAGAGTGGTGAAAGGCTGGTCCCCACCAAGGAGGTGCCCCCAAGTCCCTGAGGAAGGCATCCTCATTTCATGTGAGGACAGAAAGACAGTCCCTTACATCTCTGAACACAGGTAAAACCAGTACATAATCTAAAAGAAGCAAAGAATGGTTTTCTCAGGGTATATGCCCAGTAGTGGGATTGCTGGGTCATATGATAGTTCTATTTGTAGTTTTTTAAGGATATGGGGAGGGGGAAGGGTAAGCTGTGACAAAGCGAGAAAGAGGCATGGACATATATACACTACCAAACGTAAGGTAGATAGCTAGTGGGAAGCAGCCGCATAGCACAGGGAGATCAGCTCGGTGCTTTGTGACCGCGTGGAGGGGTGGGATAGGGAGGGTGGGAGGGAGGGAGATGCAAGAGGGAAGAGATATGGGGACATATGTATATGTATAACTGATTCACTTTGTTATAAAGCAGAAACTAACACACCATTGTAAAGCAATTATACTCCAATAAAGATGTAAAAAAAAATAAATAAAAGAAGCAAAGAATGAAAACAAAGCCAAAAAAGGGAGGGATCAGACGGGCCAGCTGCTTTGAAGCCTAGTCTGTATATGGATGGCTGGGGGGGTCTGCAGGCCGAGGAGGCTGTGATGTCTGAAAAGTGGGATTTTGTGACGCCCCAGCCATATCCTCTCCCCTCCAGCTCACACAGACAACCCAAAGGCTCTGGATCTCGCTGAGAATCAAAGGCGTCAAACCTCCTGCGCGTAGGGCAGAGGGTCCCCCGGAGCCGTGTCCTCACGCACCACGAGCAAATAGGGGGGAGGGGTCAGAAGCCCTGCGTCCATCTGCTCATCCTCATCCACCACTGGCTGCAGGCAGAGTCAGACGGTCTCCTAGAAACCACCAAAGCCTTCAAAATCAAACCTCTCCCTGGAGACGGGGCGAAATACCCGCCTCTAGCTTCATCACGCAGTGGGAAGGCAAGGAGTCCTTCGCAGGCCAGTTATTCCCGTCTGAACTTCAAACGCGGAACAGCAAAAATTAATTCAACGGGAGCTAGCTTGAAACTCGATCACACTGCAAGAAGTCAACCTGCTGCTCTGAAATCAATGACACTTAACCCGGGGCATTTCAGCCGCTCCTGAGGTGCTGGGGAAGCATCCCGCCTCCTGTGCTGGGCCCAGCGAGGACCCGTGACCTGGACACACAGCAGCCACCCCAGGAAAGGAGAACAGTGACTCCACGGGAGATGGAACCAGCCAAATGGGGGCACGTGTCTGAGCCCATCTTCCAAGCCACATGAGAAGAGCAATCACCACTTTGCAATACGCATCAAGCCTGGGTTCTTTCTCCACGTGTGCCTCTTAAATCAGTTAAAATCAAGCTTTTAAAAAATGCTGTGAAAAGACAAAGTCTCTGGAAAATCCTGGATGACAAGTTATAGAGTTGAAGGCCTAATTGCAAAACACAGATTATTTCAAGATCCAGTAGCGTCCTTCCTGAATTCCAAGGGCTTTGGAAGGGTGAGCCCGGGCCCGTCCTGTTCAGTAATGCTTCAGATACAAAGGCCACTGTCCTTCCCCACATGCAATGCTCACCTTTGAGACCAGGTCTGCTGGCTGCTGATGGGAATGACAGGGCTGTGCGCTGGAAGCACAGAGGGCTGAGCGCAGTGCCCCAAATGAGTGTGTGAACAGCCTCCACCCCGACAGAGGGGTCACATGTGTGCACAAGCACTGTGGAGCTGGCTTGAGCTTGTGCTCCAGTCTTCCTGTGATGGTTCATCTGATGTGTCAACTTGACTGGGCCTCGGTGCCCAGATATTGGCTCAAGTACTTTTATGGATGCTTCCTTGGAAGTGTTTATTGAATGAGATTAACACTTAAATTGGTGGACTTTGAGTAAAGCAGGTTACCCTCTCTGTCCCAGGGAGGGCCACATCCAATCAGTTGAAGGCCTGGATAGAACAAAGACTGACCTCGCAGAAGAGGAAGGAGTGCTGCCAGCAGGTGGCCTGTGGACTTGAACTGAAACTCTGTCCTGAATCTCCAGCCTGCCAGCCCTCCCTGCAGACTTTGGACTTAGCCTCCATCACTGCATAAGTTAATTTGTTAAAATCTCTCCCTCTCTCTCAGAGAGAGAGCGGGAGACATAAGTCATAGAAACAATGTAGTATCTCTGCCCACACAGAGCCTTCTAACGAGAGGTGTCTTAGCAGACGGTTTCTCGGTGTGCAAATGCAAGCTAGGATCCCATAAACTTCTCTGCATAAAAAAGGAGTGGAGATTTGAAGGGTACAGGCGCAACACTGCAGTCAGCCACGTCAGGGAGGATAGAAAAGGAAAACGCCAAGTAGACAGATTTTGGAGACATGATGTGTCCGGTGTCTTGGATGATGTGAGTTTGAGGTGGAAACCCTCCTGTGTCTCCCCTGCAGGGTAAAGTCATCACTGATCACTCACGATTCTGGTGAATGGATTCTTTCTGGGATGTGCAAAGGAACACATGAATACGGAGGGAAGCACGTGGGCAGGTGGCGTGGGCGGGATCAGACCTGCGGGTTTAGAACATCATGCCCACCTGGGTGGCCCGTGAAGGAAGCGTGTTGCTCAAACCAAATCCTAGACTGTCTACTTGCACACACTCCACGTCTCTCTACACAGTAAAAAAAAAAAAAAAAAATGCACACCCACTGGCTGCTTTTCTTAAGGTGGTCCCCAGCTCATCCCCTCTGCCTGGGGGCAGTTGGTGTGGGGAGGAGGGGGGACGGACCTGCAGTTAGCAGTGACCGTGTGAGGCCCTTGGTTCACAGGCCCACCTTCTCTGGGGTTGGGTGGGGGGAGGGGCGGGTCCACCGGCCGCCCGTTGATGGCATCTCTTCATTACTTCCACACACAGAATACGTCCAGTTCTGAACCCTTCCTAGAAGTCCCTCTGCTAATAACAAAGAAAGAATCATCTGTGTGGACTGAACAAGAGCACAGCCCAGGCTGGGAGTGCTTGGGAGCAATGCTTCCCTGCTGCGTGGAGACGTGCTGGGGAGGCCGGGCTGCAGGGTGCTGGGCATGGCCAGTGGGAGAGGCCTATGAGCGCCACCAGGCAGGTGTCCTTGTCAGGGGAGGACGCAGCTGGGGAGGAGCTCGGAAAGGATGGGGGTTCGATCCTTGGCCCAAAGGCTGGACCCGAAGAGGCTAGAACACGCACCTACCCCTGGAATGACCCTTGCATTCCAGAATGTTCACATGTAGGTAACAAACAGAAACAAACTATGGAATACTCTGTAATGACTTATATAGGAATAGAATCTAAAAAAGAGGGGATATATGGATATGTATAACTGATCCACTTTGCTGTACAGCAGAAACTAACACAACATCGTAAATCAACTACACTCCAATAAAAATTAATTTAAAAAAAATAACACCCTCTCCTCCTCCCTATACTGAGAGAGAAATTGATAGACTAAATAAATGTAATTTCGGGTGGAAACAAAAAACTAAGTGCTAAGTGCTTAGGTGTGTAAGTGACAGAAAGGAGAGGGCTGTGGCGAGGAAGGGGCTTCCCGGCCCTGGGCAGTGGGGCAGGTAGATCTCCTTCCCTATTCTTGGGTCAGTTTTCACACCTGTAACTGCTGGGATATTACTGTACCCAGTGCCTGCCCCGCTGGGCTGTTGTGAAAATTAGCTGGCACATGTAAAGTACTTAGAAAATTGCCTGGCGCACAGTGAGAACCCAAACATTTTTATCTGTTATTCACATCACCATTACTATTGTCCTGGCAAAGATGTTCACCCATTGCCAGCATCACCGGCACCAGCACCAGGGTCCCTAGAACCGGTTGTCCAACATTTCAGATCCGAGGGACCTGGGTGAGACAGGAGATTGATAAATGTACTCCAGTGGTCATCACCGAATTTTATCATTCAATAAAACTGATAAGAAACTAAATCTAAAAATGTTGAGGCAGCTAAATAAATTGTGGAACATTCAGGGAATTAAATGATACATAATTCTTTTAAAATCATACTTTCAAACACAACGATAAAACAGGAAAACGCCACTATTACAATGTTAAATGAAATAAGTGCGATAGAAGAACGTTAACTTCAGCCTGTTCTAACTTCTATAATGTTTATGTTTTTATTTTATAGAGAAAAGAATAGAAAAAATGTATTAGCATTTACCCTGATGGAAATAGAGCAATTACTGCTTTCTTATTTTTATCTTTATGCTTTTCTCTGATATCTAAATATTCAAGAAAGGCTATTTTTAAAACAAACCCCCCAAAATGGTGTGCTATAAAGAAAGAAACGAGGAAAACAAAGGAAAAGAAGCTTGTAGGTGTGGTGACTCCGCTGCTCTGCCACACGTGCCGGGGGGCAGCTGGCTTAAAGGCGTGTATGTGCGTGATCTGGGGGCAGCCCCCGGTGCTCCCAGAGGCCCTGGGCTGAGGTCTCTCTCTAGCCGTGGACTGTGCCTCAGGAGGAAATGGGCGTGGAGGGATCGGTCTGCAGAGGAGCCCAGAACGTGCCATGGGGGACGATGTGGTTCTCCACTTCTGGGAGAGCCCCAGGGAAGCAGAAAACAAGCTGAGCTGTTTGTGCTAGAAGCAGGAGCTGCCTGCACGGGTTCCTGGTCACAGGTGCAGCTACTGCTTCCTCCTGTTCTGAGCGATGCCGAACAGAACCTCAGGTGGAGTGAGCTGAAGGACTCGCTGGGTTCTGGGTTGATCATTTGCCTATCTAACACTCATGCAGGGAGGTCGTTGGCATCTCTCTCTAAAGGTACCATCTCAGAGCCGAGCACTGTCTCCATGGAGCCAGGCGCCCCCGGAGTGGGCTTCTGGCTGCATCCCAGATGGAGCCGATCGCATTAAGCACAGTGCAAGCAGGAAGGCGATCACTGGGGGGTGTCCAGACCTCTGGCCTGACCTACATTCTACGACTTCGAAGGGCTCCAGAGGGGTTTTTAAACCAAAAGCTGGAAAGTCTGTGGGGAGCATTGCCTGCCGTGGAGTTCCCTCTGCCCAGTCCCACGTGTCCCCCGCCACCTGCCACTGCCACGGAGGAACGTTCAGGAGAGAAGCCATGTCCTCATAGCCCCAAATAGCAAACAGAAAGTATCTGTCAGCCTCTCAGCTGTGTTTCTCCAGCTCAGAAACAAAGAAGTGTTTCTCAAATAAGCCTGTACGCACTCACAGAACCCAACACACAGAACAAGACTCGCTCTGGGTATCTGTTCCAACAGGTCGTTGTGCTTTCACTTTGTAGTAGATTAAAGTGGCCATCTCTTCTTCCTTCAGAAATGAAAGCTGACACTGTAAATGCCTCTGGCACCTCATTAGAGTTGTACAATAAGAACAGTGTTTCCTGGAATAAATAGCTTACAAAAGAGATGTGAAATTAAGTTCCACGCGGAGCAGTAATGTAATGTAAATTAAAATTACAGCATCTTCTGAAAACGCTCTCTGTCGCGTGGCAGAATGGGGCTCCTGAACCTTCCAGGTCAGTGTCCCAAACTGACTCGGATAAATGGACTCAACACGAAGCACCCAGGGTTGCGACCAGCCTGCCCAACACACCTTCCTCTGTCTGTGTCCAGCGGCCAGCACAGGCTGACTGTGCCCGTCTCCAAGCCCCGGTTTAACATTCCAGGACCAACTGAAGGACACACGTTACCTTAAGGGGGAGTAAAACGGAAAGCTAACCATGTGCTCACGGACATGCTAAGCTGGGGAGTGACGTGAAAACACAGCCCCACCTCACACAGCGTCCAGCACTCAGCCTCTGGGTCCCGGGCCGGCCTCCTTCACCTCTCATTTGCCCACATCCTGAAACCTTTCTCCACTGGATGCACTGGCTGGTACATCAGGCCAGGGTTTCTCAACCTCAACGCCATTGCCAGGTGGGGCCGAACACCTCCTTGGTGGGGGCTGTCTGTGCATTGTGGGCATTTAGCAGAATCCCTGGCCTTGACCCACTAGACACCAGTAACATCCCTCCCCTGTCTCCCACCGAGCTCCAGTTTTGACAATCAGAAATGTCTCCAGATACCGCTAAATGTCCCCTGGGGGAGCGAGGCCGAGGGCAAAGTCACATCCAGGTGAGAACGACTGCATCAGACTCGTCTGAACTAAGACTAGACCTGTGATGACGGAAGAGGTTCCCACGTCAATCAACATATAACCTGACATTTTCCTTATCAACTTGCATCGAGTAAAAACCAGGTAGTGTGCATTCAAGGTAAGAAACATAAAGTGAGCTAAGCAAAGTAGAAGATTGATAGGTGATAGATAGATAGATGATGGATAGATAGATAGTTGAAAAACTTAAATCTGATAACGGTGTAAAAAGAAATAAAAGTATATTTGGGAATCTGGGTGTATATTGAAACTTGAATAAAATGGAAGGACTTTGTAGTTTTATGCCTCGTTTTGGCACTGACTTGTACCCTAACTTCCAAAAAGCTTGAAACTTCTAGAAAATGTCACTTAGAAGATCTGGGAGTACAGGAACACAGCCTTTTTCTCCTGACACAAGGTCTCCTGGGAGGCAAAAGAGCAGGGTTGTCCTCCTCCATCTCCAGGCTCATTTCGTCAATGCTTCAAAAAACCTGCTTCTTCTGATCCCTGCAGCTGGAAGGTCTTCTCCCCTCCCTTCTCCATTGGGCAGAATAACCTGTCATTTGCATGACCGGACAGTTAACCCCGAGGACCTCGTGGGAGGTTGTGAGGGTGCTGGATTCAGCAGCGCCTTGTGTCCTACCACCCAGGTGCCTTGCAAACCCCGCCTGAGTCCCGAGGTCTTGTCCGCAGACTCCAGCCTCACGGGTTGTCCTTCCCAGTAAACACGGGAGCCTCCGCACTTCTCGAGGTTGGGACCTGCCTCTCTGGCCTCGGCTGTGCCCACACCCTGAGTCCCTCCTTCGATTTTGAGGACACACCTCAGCCAGCCCCTGGTGCAATCGGAGCTGGGAGTGGTCCAGCCCGGGGATCCCAAGTCTGACTGGACATAGCGTTTCTGTTTCTCGCCTTTCAAGAAGCGGATGTGCCATGCCAGGCCCTGCGGGGCACCCCTCGCTTTTTGGAATAATGTCCCTGTGGCTTCCCCTCCTGCTGTATCTCTGCCATTTCCATACTGGAAATATTAGCAAGACGCAACTTAATGGCGCATCCTCCAAGATGACTGTGGTACTCACGATGATGTACTGCAATCAGGCCCAGAAGTGTGGACTGCAGGGCCAAAACCAAGTGTTCGCTATAAATCCCAGATGCCAGACCCCTGGATGGTAGGAAGGTAATAAAGAGAAGAGCCCAGATCTAGCAGGCGTGGTGGTTAAATAAGATTCTTTGTGACGCACTAAGAAAGGGGAACATCGTGAGGAATTATCACTGCATCCTCCACAGCAGTAATCTACATGTGTTTATTTAATAAACAGAAGATGGCTTTATTACACACATTTGATTTCCATATGCAATCGTTTCCTTATCTGTCACTTGTATCTAAGCGGGGCTCTTTCTACGAATCTGCAAATGAAAAATTCAGCACCGGGCACAGGAAACTCATTTAATGTCGAGTGCAGTCAAAATCAAGATTTCTTTATTTGTAGTAACAACGCTGTTAAATCAGAAAATGACTCTCCCTTTCTGCATGTCCTTCCCCCTTCACAACTCAGCCGTTTGATCATAAATTGTCGAGTGTCGGCGTGTCTCTCCCACTCCCCACACCGGCCGAGACAGATTAAAACCCCGCACACCGCCGACCGGCCTCGGCATACCATTAGCATATATATGAGATTTGAGACATTTTCTAATATTCTCTAGCAGAACTCATCTGTCAGCCAGGTGATGAATTATAAAACTCCTAGCTTGTTTGGGAAATAAAAGGGAGGGGGGAGGAAGGGCGCCAGGCCCCTTCCCTGTGCCCAGCCGGATGTTCACCCTGTGTCGGCCCTGCCAAAGGGGGCCCGTGTCCTACACAGAGACCTCCTTCCTGGACGGGGGCCCTCCACGTGATGTGGTACCCATTACAAGGGAGGACTCACCCCATTCAAGACGCAATGCATTTGCTTCTAAACTGTGTGCCTCTCAGGGTAACAAGCCTCGATAATGTGAATTCAAGTCTCTGGTACTGGGTCCAGGCAGAGGCAGCATCCTGTCCGCTGCGTGCCACCCCCCTACAGAATGCCCGTCCCCACGAGGGCCCCTGGAAGCCATGGCTCACCCATTACCCTCTGGGTGCTACCACACATCTCTGGAAGCATCGTGGTTTTCTCTGGCATTCTGTCGATACTAAGTACCTATTTCTAAGGCAGAGACCATCACAAGGTAGAGTCAGTATTTTTCACATTTCTGTCTTTGTATTAATTAAAGGGTTCCCCCTGCAGACAGAGTCTGATTGCTCACTGCTGCCCGGACCGTGCTCTCAGTGGGGGGACCGAGGGGGAGGCCCGCTGGACCTCAGCATCATAGGATCGGTACGGTGCTGGCGGGGTGGAGCAAAGGCCCCAGCAGGGAGTGGATGAACGCACACGTTGCCAACGCTGGGTCCATTGCACGTACAAGGGGGTGGACCACACTCGTTCTGATGGTGGGGGAGAGGCCAGCCAAAGAGCCCTCCGGAGGAGCATGGGTGCCACCAAGGGCACATGGGCATCAGTTAATCTGTGTAAATAAATAGGCACCTTAGAGATGATGTTTACTTTAAGGTGTGCGTCTGAGGCCGAGCAGAGGGCAGGGTCAGCGGTGCTCCTGGTTTTCCCAGCACGTCCAGCAGCGCCCGGCAGGGAGCAGGCGCCCAGTCAGAGTTTATCTCCATGAAATGAGAGATGAAAGCAGTTCTCGGATAATAATGCTTTACCATTTCTATGAAAAGGTAAAAATGTCTTAAGGAAAATAATCCAAGATCAGTTAAACACCTGCAGAGAGATATCGATTGATTAATTAATCATCTCACTGATTGATGGCGGTGCCACCTTGGCACCTGAGCTAAGGAGACTGCAGGTCCCTGGGTACCAATCTCTCATCCCCACACCACCCTGTCCATCCTCACCACCAAGAGGTTCTGTGTTGACAGAAGCACAACTGCCAGGGACACCAGCTCTCCTGCTTCTCCTCCATGTCATGTACCAACCAAAACGCAAGTCTAAGGAATCCTTTCTGTCTGAGCAGGAAGGTGGGCGTTCTGATTTCCTTAGGGACATGGCCTGTGAGTGAGGCTCCCACAGCCAGTACCCTGGTGGGTGAAGCCGCATTAGGGCCACCGCCCCTCCCCCGATGGCCGCTGCTGTGAGCAGCCCAGGGTGGGCTCTGCCTCGTGTGGGTCCCCAGCAGGAGGGCACCATGACCAGGACTCCAGGGCAGGGAAGGGCACACCCCTCCCCATATCCCCTGTGGCCACTGGCCCTCACTGCGGGCCCCCTGCTCCTCAGGCCAGCCCACTCGTCATGGTGTCTGAACAGACACAGCAGGAGCCGGTCCCCAGTTTTACGAAGGAGAGGCTTACAGATCTGCATATTAACCACTTGATACACGTATTCACCATTCACTTCATTCAGGGTATTTGACAGAACACCTCTGAGGTGTGAAGGTGTGCCCTTTGGAAGCTCACGTCTCCTGGAGACCAGTCGCCCAGGACAGAGATGACCCCTCCATTGGCACGGCAGGGACACACACTGCAGGGGGGGCGGGCTTCCCACTCAGGACCAGGAGACACCTGAGAGGAGCTGACCTTTGACTCAGCTCAGGAGCCCAGGACCACAGCCGGAAGGGAGAGAGCCGAGATGCCCGCCCGCCCAGAAGCTGCCCTGTGCCAGCTGGCCCTCGAGACACAGGGAAGGCACATCTGAGTCCCCAACAAGGAAACCCCAACTGCAGCCAGGCTTGCCCCCCGTGTGGGTCTGGGGAGCTCTGCTCACCCACTGCCCTAGCAGCCGCCCTGAGATGCCTCACATCCTCAGCCCATCACCCAAGCTCATGCCAGGCCAGCTCCCCAGGACTGCTGCTCCCACGACTGCTTTGAAAAGGTCCTTAATCCCCAAGGATCGCCGAGATGAAGCCCCCCCACGTAACCAGGACCCCCAGAAGTTTGTGGATAACGTGAGTGGAACCACGCTGGGCATGGGGGCTGCTCACGGGACTCGGGCCCCGGGGCCCTGGGCAGGTACCCGTCCCACTCCTCTCGGAGAGGGACACCCTGGCTCACGGTCTCAGGCAGGTGATGCCACCCCAGGTGTAGTCGAGCTCCCCAGGTGAAGGAGAACCTGCTGATGTGGAGTTCACGGTCTCCTTTCCATTCATGCTGACCTCACATATTTCCAAGGGCTCTCCCCGGCGTGAGTACCAAGTCCCAGAAGGTTGCCTGACCGCTCTGGGAACTTGCCGTCACCCACTTGCTCTGCGTTCCCTTGGCTTCCCGCCAACAGTAGAGCAGAGACCGGATTAAAATGGTCCGTGGCACCAGTCCCATGGCAGGCGAGGCCTTACGGGGCTGCTCGGGCTGAAACGTAAGCAGGAGAGGCTGCGGCAGCTGAGTCCACACACGCGGACGGCAAGCACAGGCTGGGGCCTGGATGGCGCCCTCAGCTTCTCTGTGCAGCGGGGCAGCTCACGTTTAACAGGCTCATTCCAAGGACGCGGGGCAGCTCCCGAGAAAAACCCATCAGCTGTGCGTCTCAACAGAGGGGAGGATCTGTGTGTTTTCTGGGGAGCCCACCCGGAAAGGCCTCACAGTGAATAGACTGTCCTTTTGTGGAAAAACACAGTTAAGCCCTTGGGGTGGAGAGTGAGCCCTGAGGCATAGCTATAAACACTTAACACAAACAACCCAGAGAGCGCTTAGCTGTAGAAACAAGCGTATGACAATTAGATTGTTTTAAAGTTTTACTCCTGAAAAGGAGAAGGGAAAGTGGACAAGAATGGCTTTCATCCACTCACTGACATATCGAATGAGCCACTGCTGCGTTCAGGGAACCGTTCACGAGTTCTAGAGAATAGACACCAGCATGGATGACTGAGGTCAGAATCGCTGGGCACACACTGTTAGATGGGGTTGCAGGGGAGAACCAAAGGAATGAATCTGGATGATGTATAATGTGGTGATAAAGACCAAGGAGAAGCACCAAGCCGGGAAGGGGAGCATGGTGTGGGGAGGAGCCACGGGATGGAGTAGCCTCGGGATGGAGTAGTCTCAGGATGGAGTAGCCTCGGGGTGGAGTCGCCAAGGGATGGAGTCGCCAAGGGATGGAGTCGCCAAGGGATGGAGGAACCTCAGCATCCAGTAGCCACGGATGGAGTAGCCATGGAATGAAGCAGTCACGAAGGGCCTCACTGAGGAGGTGACATTTGAGCAGACATGAGGGAGACGAGGGAGCAGAAAAAGGACGGGGAGAGAACAGCCCCTACATGGAGGGCAGAGGCAGGGCCTGGGCATGGGAGTGTGCTGGGCAGAGTCCAAAACCACCAAGGGCTCAGTGTGGCCACAGCAGAGGCCAAGAAGGAGAGCAAAGCCGAACAGAAGCCAGACAGATAAGGGCAGCTACAGACTGGAGGGTCCAGAGGAACTGAGCAAAGGGGCTGGCTCTCACCCTGAGACCCTGAGGGCAGGGATCTTTTCTGGATCCGACAGGATCGTCCTGACTGCTGGATGAAGGACAGACTGCCAGGCTCAGGCAGACCCAGAGGACCAGCTGTCACACTCTGCAGTGCTCCAGGCAAGTGGGAGGAAAGGTAGACCCTGCAGGTTTGCTGTCAGATTGGATGTAGGCTCTGGAGATGGAGAGAAACCCAGTCTAATTCCAGGGCTGGGACTTGAGCCACTGGGAGGAGAGCTCTGCCTGTGCTGAGAGGGGCCGTCGGGGCCCAGGAGCAGGGGCGGAAAGAAGGACATCACATCAGCACAGGTGGGTTGGTGGTGCTGTGTACATGTGGAAGTGGAGCTGTCCTGGGCACAGGTGGATGGATGGTCTGCAGTTTGGGGAGGGTATCTGCTTCTGGAGATGCAGGTTGGGATTCCTCTGCATATAAAGGAGATCTGAGTTTCTTGAGAGGGGCTGAAACCATCTTGAGTGAGGACAGGAGCTTCCAAAATCAGGAAGCCATTGACGCGGCCAGTGACGGGAAAAGAGAGCAGGGATGAGATAGCTCAGCCCCCCAGTGCCAAATCCACCCTCCTTCGTCTCCTCCTAACACACTGGACAGTTTCCTTGTCTGACCTGGGATCTGTCTTCCCACCTGGAACCAGAGCCCAGAGGGTGGACGTGTGGGTTTACTTCCTGCACGGTGTGGGTGCACAGATGGAAGTTCAGCAAACACCACTGAACGCATTAGTGGTGACGGGGGCTTCTGGAGGAAGCCTTCAAACAGGAAGTGTCCCGCTGTGTCAGAAGTGCTGCCGCCGCTGTGGATAAACGCAGACTCGGCAGCCAGTGGATCCAGCACCGTGGCAGTGCTGGGGCCCGAGACAGGAGCCCTCATCTGAGCATCGGCGGGAGAATGAGCCTGCCCAGGAGGCTCGAGAGAGACGGAGAGCAGTGGGGACCCCGGCGCTTTGCTGGGACAGAAGCCCCGGAGGAGTGGTAGATGGGATCAAGGAAGTGGCCGGTGTCTCTGCCCTGAAATACAATGGGAAAGGTAAAAAGCCAGGCTCTGTGTCAAGGGAAGGTCTGGGGCTGGAGGAGGGAAACTTTCAAGAACAGGCACCTCTGCTGTGTGGTTTGTGGTGTTTGTGGCATCACACGACGTGTCAGGTGACCACCACACATCATCACGTGACCACTGCACCTTATGCCACGATGCGTCCTGTGACCACAGCCACGATATGACTTCTACACGGCATGTAAGCACCACGCACCATGGGACCACTGTACATCACGTGACGACCACGCATCACACATCGTGTGTTTTTTTTTTTTTTTTTTTTTTTCAAGCAAGTATTTTCATTCCAAACTGATTAGGAAGTCCAAGACAGGACGTATTTTGACAAATGTGACCAGAACTAAAGTAAAACCCGGGAAATCTGGAAAAAATCAACTCTTTGATTCACTTGCAACATTTTGCTACTGAAAACCTAACGAAACCTTAACCTCTTTCTTGCACAAGGCTTTTAACAAAGGATCTCACTCAGGAGAAGCCCATGATAAAATGACTCTCTTCCATACACACGGACCATTTATTCTGGGATGATGGCTGGATGACAGCATGATGTAAACACACTAATCCTACAAGTCAAGTAGTAGCAGCTACTATCTTCTTCACCTGACCCTCAATATCAATAGATGTTATTATCCCAATTTTACAGATTGGGAAATAGAAACTTTGCTAAAATCACAAAGCAAATTACAAACATTACTTAAGACAGAACCCAAGTAGATGAATAACACCTCCCACCAGCACAGACTTTGCCACCTTCCAAGCCAACCTATCACACCATCATGAGTTTAGATATTCATCGTGTGGTTTTTAGCTGCTTCAGCGCCTGTCCATCGGCCTTTCCTGCCCCCACCCCTGCATGTACTGTGAGTTGGGAAACACTGATCTGAAACATGTAACTACAGACGGAAGGAGAAAGAGTTTAAATGTGCTGCAAAAGGTCTTCAAGTATTCAAACCCCAATGTGATCTATTATTTTTACTCAGAGCCTGACCCCTTTTAAGACCATTTTTTGATGCAGAAAAGAGACTGAACGTCTACCATGTGCTTGGTAAGTAAATAGACATTCCAGATCTCATTACACAGCAGAAGGGCCCAGGCAAGAGGCTGCCGGGTGGGTGCTTCTGCCAGCTCTGGGCCGTCCGCCTGAGGCCATGGGGCATCTCCCTGCCCCACCCCTGAGAGTGGGTACCGCCTGCCTCCCCACTGGGCTGTCGCGAGGGTCCCATGAAACGACAAGTGTGAAAGCTCTAGCTGTGCTCACCTGGCCGTCTTGCCTGGGGTCACTCGGCACTCAGTCAGGTTTAGCTCTTCTTGTTCTGCCTCTGTTGCCTGACTCTTATTTTCCCCTGAACCACGCTGTCGCCTGAACACGGCGATGTCCAGACTTCCGCAGTCCAGTTCGTTCCGGAAGCTGGAGGGTGTGTAAGTCAGCAGATGGCAGGCATTTTGACCTGGAAACAGCACAGTCTGAGTAATTTTGGGGGGGACGTGAAACAAGACTGTGCCTTGGTTTCTGTTGCCCTGCTGGTTCTCCGTCAGGGAGCCCTTTCCTCCAAGGACGAAGACAAAAGACGGAGGCAGTGGGCATAGCTCTGAGTCCTCACACCTGCCTGCCCCACCTGCCCCCCGTCTTCTGTTCCGTCCAGGACCTGCCACCCTGTGGCTCCTTCGTGGTTTGTGCTGATACACGAGGCACTGCACGGACGCGCGATCCTAGGGTGCGATTTTATCATGACTCCTTGCTCTCACAGACCGCCCAGTGCCCTCCAGGGCTCACAAAGGAAGCCCGAGGTCAAAGGGCTCGCAACCAGATCCAAACTCATATTGGGAAGTTTCCTGCCAGCCCCTCCACTGAAATCTGCTTCATCCTCCTAGTTCAGAGCCCTGGAGCGGGGAGGGCTCCAGGTGGGGGCCCTTGCTCTTGACATGTGCCCTCCCAAGTCCAGGCTGGGTGGACGGGGCCTTCAGTGCCTGCGGGGCCAGTTCTCCAGGCACACCAGCCAGCCAGCTGTCTTCATCACATCAGGCCGCTCTGGCGGGGCTGCTTGTGGGATGCCCATCTCCACGGGGGCTCCTTCTGTGAAGTCCCCATGCAGGGGCTGCCACGCCCCAGAACACCCCCGCATCGGTCACAGGTACCCTGTGCTCTGTGGCTCCAGTAGTAGGTTCAGGACTGCTCACGAGGCCGCTGGCCAGCTCCATGGGTCTGCGGGCCTGGGCAAGCTGGGCATGCTCTCACATCTGCCAGCAGCCGGGCCTGGGGTGGCCTCGGTCCCATGTCAGCCACTGTCAGCTGTGCCGGTGGGCATGACTGTCCTTCACGTGATGTTCTCAGGGTCTGGAGACAGTGGCCAGAGTCCTGGGCTGAGGACTGTCACATCGTCATCTCTGCCACGTTCTATTGGCCAAAATGCACCCCAGCAAGACCAGCCCAGATTTGGGAGTGGGACATGCCCTTCATCTCTCAACGGGGAGCTGTGAAGCCCCATTGTAAATGGCATGGACAGAAAGGTGGGTATGATGGTAGACGATTCTGAGAGTAACCCAAACACTTCTCAGCTCATCTACGAGACAGGAAGGGGCTGCCCGTCAAGATGGCTCCAGCCCGCTACCCTCCCCTGTGTCCCCCTGCCGTAGACTCTCGGCCTGGCCCTCCAAGCTGTGACTGGGCTGCCAGGCCCTCTGCTCCTGGCCAGCCTGCCCTCTTGGGAGCAGATTCTCTGTGCAAGCCCATCCCCCAAAGACTCGAGTTGCACTTCAGGTTCTCCAAGGCCATCTCAGCACATCTTCCTCAGGCCCCAGGGCAGCATGGAGACCTGCCACCCCGTGGCTCAGCCCAAGTCCCTCTTGTGAGGGCCCCCATCTCACGAGGGGTCTCCTTGGAGGCCACTCGTCTGGCCCAGGGGTCAGGGAGCACCCCTTCCCCACAGGCAGGGGTGAGACAGAAAGCTGGAGCACACACCCCGCACACAAAGGCCACCACCTCCACCCAAGCGTCTGTTCTTTGACGTGGTTGGATGCGAGAAACAGTAGATCAAAGGTCGTGTTTCTAGAGTGAGGCCTGCGGGTGAGCCTGAGCCTCTGTAGGGCGGCGAGCCCTGGTCTTCAGCTTGGAACTTTAGCTGAAAGGCCCACTTAACTTCCTCTATGCAAGTCGCCCCATTTCCTGATTTCCCGTTCTGCTCCTGGTTGTCATGGAACAAGCTGTTATGTAACTAAGACACCACCTTCCCAACGACACTGCGCTCTTCATGAGGCCAGGGGGAAAAGCACGTACCTATCTCTCTTCTGCCGGCGAGCACCAAATCCCATCATGACCCCCCAGATACTCGTGGGGAGAGCCTGTAAGTATCTATGGGCCGTCTCATAACATGACCTCATTTTAGAGCTCATTCAAGGCAGATTTTTTTTGATGGATCTGCTCATGTACAGAAAGATCAAAAATATTGAAGGAAAACAGATTCTTTCCTTTAAAGAAATGACTGATTGCCATCAACTGAATACAGTTCAAGGAAAAACAATGAACTCACTGATTATCTGATGAGACTATTCAGGGTCACAGTGTCCACACAGGCCGGGACCCAGGGAAATGGCCTCCTGACACGCTTGGTCTCCTCCTGTTTTCTCTCTCGGCTTTCAGGCACGATGGGTAGAACTGGTTATTATCGTTTTTATCATCCTGACACAAAGCAGGTGACGCTCACCACTCCCTTCCCTGGGGACTGTAAAAGTCTCAGAGTCGAGAGGGAAACTTTCATACATAAATGCCGTGAGAAGGAAACGTTCCTGCTGCTGGTTTTCACAGCCCAAGCAGTTTAGAGACACTATATTTGCCCTGGAATTCTATTTTTCTTCTCACGCTGATGTGCGGGACTTGAAAAACATCACTGTTAAAAAAAAAAAATCAAAGGAGACAAAGGAAATGAATAAAATCCCCATTTGGAGGGGGAAAAGCAATAGAAGCTTCCAGGAGAAAGCTGCCAATAGGGAGATTTCATGCTTTGGTTAATTAAACGAACAAAGCAAAAAAAAAATAAGAAAGAGAGAGAGAAAGAGAAAACAGTGCAGTAGGCTTTATCCTACATAACAGCTTCCACTAATAAAAAGTAATAGACAATTTCCTACATTCAGGTCCTTGAATACTATTACAGCAGGTAATGGAGTTTTGGAGCTGGGAGCCCTCGCTGGCTGTCAGGGGAGGGCCGCCCCACCTTCTTCTCCTCTTTTTATTAAATGACTAAGTGCAGCCGCCTGTGTCCTATCTCTTCCTCTTGCAACTATTGGATTGTATTATTTTACATTTTGATTGAAATGATGTCACAGCCAGATAAAAGCCAGGGCCGAGCCTTGTAATTGAATCGGTCCAAGTTGTTTATTCTGGTGATCTACAGCGGTGCTCCTCTTGTCCTAACAGAGCACACATAAAGGGCCTCTCTTGTTCAACACGCCGTTGATTAGATCTATTAACAAAAAAAGTATCGAGCTGGGGGGTCCAGGGCCTGGAGCTGGAGTTTCAGGGGGAAAAAATTGGAAAAAAAATTAAACTAGAAGAGACACCATCTGCCAAAGTTTCCAAGTGTGACTGAAGTTTCCATAAATGCATTTCACGTGACATCAGCGCCAGATGCAAACCTCTTTGATGGACAACATGGAAGTGTGGGTGATGGAGTCCGGGCTTTGATGTTCCTAAATGTCGTGCCCACGTCCTCTTTTGCAGAGTGGCCCTGGTCTCATGTATAGCAAACTTTCATTTCTTTTATTTAGGCATGCAAGGAAAGCAACATCTACAGTCATGATGAAAATGGGGGAATTCATTAGATCCGATTACGTTCTAATTGTTAGATTTTTGGGTTTTTTTTTAAATAACAATGCTCCTGGAAAGAAATCCTGCCTCTAAAACAGATGACATGCTTTGCATCCGAAGCGACTGAGCCTGCTACCCCTGTGTCATTATACACGGAAGAAAGGAGCAGTGTTATCATTGTTTGTACTAATAAGTGAAATCATTGCTTCATCCTGTGTATTTCAAGATAATGCTCAGTCTTCGTCGTAAAAACAAGGTAAGTTTTACATTTTAAAAAGTACTACAGGAGAAAAGCACAAAGTAGTGCCTTGCAAAATGTACATCTCCTCTGATCGTCCATGTTTCTGGGTCTTAGACCCCATTCTCCCCCCACACTCCTTGGCCGGTCATAACAGAGGTCACTGCACGGTCAGCTGCAGGCCTGGAAACACAGGGGCACCTTCAGGCAAATCCCTGTTCAATTTCATCATGTCTTTGTGTTCACTTCACGTGGCAAATGTTTAAAATTTTATGTTAAATTTACTTTTATTATGGCCGTGAAGTGGCCAAACCATGCATCTGTTAAAAATGGAAAATATTTAGTATTTATTTGACCTTCTGCTGACCTAACCAGCAATTCTAGTAAGTACTTGTTATCAGCAGGGCTAAAAGCAGTTCATAAATATTTGCTCCTTTAAGTTTCTGATTTTCTTGCATGGCTCACTTGCACCTTGGAAAACTTAGGTTCACAGAAGTAGAAGTCCCAGGGCACCAAAATCTTTGTCCCTCAAAATACACAATTTATCTTAACCTTAATGCCTTTCCTCTGAAGAAGTTGGCTAGGCAGACTGTGTGCCCTTCAGGAGGTGAATGGATAAACTATGGAGCACCCAGAGAATGGAATATTATTTAGCTAAAAAGAAATGAGCTTTCAAGCCACGAAGGCACATGGAGGAAACTTAAATGCATATTACCAAATGAAGGACGCCAGTATGAAAAGACCACATCCTGTATGATATTCTGGAAAAGGCAAAGCTCTGGATACAGTAAAAAGATCAGTGGTTGCCATGGTCTGGGGGGAGGGAGGGATGAATAGGTGGAGAACGGGATTTTCAGGGCAAAAATATGACATTATGCATTTGCCAAAACCCATAGAATATACAACAGCCAGGGTGAACGCTCATGTATCAATATTGGTTCATAACTATGACAACTGTGCTACACTAAAGGAAGATTTCAAAATAGAGAAAAGCTGGGATTGGGGGATGAAGGAATATGAGAACACTCTGTGCTTTCTGTGAAGTTTTTCTGTAAAGTCTGAAACTGTCCTAAAAAATTACTTTTTTAATGCAGAATTGATCTTAAGCTTTTCCCTGAAAACCAGGAAAAGCCCAACTCGAAGCACAACATAGGGTCCCCACACCCACAGCTCCTTCTCCTTCCATCTCCAGTGTCTCTATTTTTTTTTTTTTTTATAAATTTGTTTATTTTTTTAAAATTTTATTCTTGGCTGCATACAGGATTTGTTTTTCTCTTTTTGGCTGCGTTTGGTCTCCGTTGCTGCGCTCGGGATTTCTTTAGCTGCAGCAAGCGGGGGGCTACTCTCTGTTGCGGTGCGCGGGTTTCTCACTGCGGTGGCTTCTCTTGTTGCAGAGCATGGGCTGTAGGCGCGCAGGCTCAGTAGCTGTGGTGTACGGGCTTCGTTGCTCTGCGGCATGTGGGAAGCCATCTCCAGTGTCTCTTGCACAAAACCAAGGGCCCTCAGTTCTCACTGCTGGAGAACAGGACTCACTTCTGGGACCTGCACTGTTCCTCTGCTTCTCCCTTATGAACAGGAGGGAGACCAGGACAGGATCCTATTCCTGTGCCCCCTCCATAACTACAGGCAGATGGGGACGGTCGCCACCTCAGGCATGGCCCCGCTGGTAAAGATGAGGCATTGACGGGTGATGGCCCTTTAGGCTTTTCACCTATTTTCTGCCCAGAGACGAATAAAGTTACCCTGTCAGATATGCCCTCAGTCCCTGTGGGTATTTTGCTAATTTAAAAAGTGAGGAAGGGCTTCCCTGGTGGCACAGTGGTTGAGAATCTGCCTGCCAATGCAGGGGACACGGGTTTGAGCCCTGGTCTGGGAAGATCCCACATGCCGCGGAGCAACTGGGCCCGTGAGCCACAACTACTGAGCCTGCGCGTCTGGAGCCTGTGCTCCACAACAAGAGAGGCCCCGATAGTGAGAGGCCTGCGCACTGCGATGAAGAGTGGCCCCCGCTCGCCACAACTAGAGAAAGCCCTGTCACAGAAATGAAGACCCAACACAGCCAAAAATAAAAAAAAATAAATAAATAAGAAGACCCCAACATCACTATTAAAAAAAAAAAAGTGAGGAAAATGCCATAAAAATGTGATTTAATTTGGTTTCTTTTGAAATCTATATTAAAGAAAAAATGCAGATACATTAAAATGTTATCTGCCTACATAAATGTTTTTTCAGTTAACAAGCACTAACAGAGGACATAGAGGATAGCGCACAGTCGGCATGTCTTTCTGCCTTCCTGGCACCTGCCGTCCTATCACCCTCTCATGGGACGTCCCATCATCATTGGAAACATCCCAGCCGCCCACCCTGCCCTCCTCCAGCTTGTATGCTCAGGTTCCCACCCAGCAATTGTTTCCTCCTATGCGTACAGCTTTCTTTCACTTCCCATCCTACAGACTCATCTGTCCTCACTTTCCTCCACGTTGAGCTGGGGCTGTAGCCCCCTCCCCTGCTCAGAGACCCTGGGACAGCCAGAGACATTTGTAGAAACCTGCCCACAAGCAGTTACCAGCTGGGGAAGTCTCTTCACTCTCCTGGGCCTGAGGGTCCTCTTGGCCAACAAGAGATGCTGCGGACTCTGGCAGGAGCCTATGCCACCCTCTCAGGTAATGCCAGCAGGGGCCACTGGGAGCACAGAATTTCCAGCTACACCAAGCCAACCAAATGGCACCACAAAGTCCTGACTATTAAACCATCACTGGAGCCACAGCCCACAAAGGGAAGCCAGGAGCGACGTGCCACCCCTGAATGGGGTGCGTGCATGTTATAACAGAATATTAAAGAGTACCTCCTAACAGAGCTGACAGAACGTCCAGGACCCAGTAGAAAATCACTGTGATACCAGGAAACAAAACAATCACACCCAGAATGAGAAGAGGCAATCAGTTGTTGATAAAACTGAAATGAATCAGATGTTGGAATTATCCGCCAAGGATTCTAAAACAGTTGTTGCAAAAATTCTTCAACAATCAATTACAAATTGCCTGAAAACAAGTGAGAGAAAATCACAACAAAGAAATCGTAGTTATAAAAATAGCCAAATGGAAATCATAGACCTGAAAGATTCAATCAATGAGACACTGCCTGGATGGGCTCTGTAGGAGGGTGGAGCTGACAGAGGGAATAATCAGTGAACTTGAGGAAAGATCAATAGAACTTACCCAACCTGAACAACAGAAAGAAAGTAAATTGGGGAGAAAATGAGGAGAGCCTCATGGACCTGCGGGATAATGACAGAGGGTCCAACATCCATTTCACTGGGGCCTCAGAGGGAGGGGAGGAAGAGAGAGGCTAAAACAGTGTTGGAAGAAATCGTGGCTGGGAAGGCCCTAAATTTGGTGAAAGACATAGACCTACACACACAGCAAGATAAGCAAACTCCAAACAGGATAAAACAAAAGCACACAAATATATCATAATTAAACTTCTGAAAACAAAAATCAAAGGAAGAATCTTGAAAGCAATCAAAGAAAAATAATACTTACCTCCAGGAATGCCAACGTGAATGATGGCAGATTTCCCACCGTGAACCACGTATGGCCAGAGGGAAGTGACACAGCACTAAGTTTCCGGTGTTTAAAGAACAGTTGAACTGTGACGTCTCTAGGCAGTGAAACTATCCTTCAGGAATGAAGACGAATAAAGACATTCTCAGAAGAAGGAAAACTGGAAGAATTTGTCACTAGCAAATTTATTATCCCACGGTTTTTACTGAATCTCTTTCATTGTGGTGGTATTTAAAAGTAGGATGTGTTGGGCTTCCCTGGTGGCGCAGTGGTTGAGAGTCCACCTGCCAATGCAAGGGACACGGGTTCGTGCCCCAGTCCAGGAAAATCCCACATGCCACGGAGCTGCTGGGCCCGTGAGCCATGGCCACTGAGCCTGCGCGTCCGGAGCCTGTGCTCCGCAACAGGAGAGGCCACGGCGGTGAGAGGCCCGCGTATCGCAAAAACAAAAAAACCAATAGGATGTGGTTTCATTCATTATCCTGGAAAAGGTTAGAATTGCTTTTCCTAGAAGGAGGAGAAATGATACCTATTGTTCCCTCAATAGCCTGTCATTCTATAAGCGCTTAACAACATTTAAAGTAAGTCAGTATAATGAAAGGAAACTCTGGCAGCACACGACACAATCTTTTATTTTACCTGTATTTCTTGATACAGATGAGTTAAGGCAATTCAGTGTGCTTCTGAAAACAGCAAAATGATCATGTATTATCTGGAGCATCTGAAAAATGCCTGGAAATTCTTGGCGTTTTCTGGAAGGCTTCTCACCAATGCAAATACATGTATTTTTAATAAACATGTTCAACACCACTTCAACATGTTTTATTATGATTAAAAGGACTTCAAATATGACAAAAATCTTCCTCTAATCCAAATTGCAAATGCTCTCCTCTGGGGGAATAAAGCAATCTGCCAAAATCAAGACTCCAAAGGAATAGCAATAAATACTTATCTCAGTATAAAAGAAACTGCTTTATCTGGAAGTAAGTCTTAGAAAGGTTAAATAAACCTGTGACAAAAAATCAAGTCAGGGGCACTGAAAGGAAAAAAGAACTACTCCTGTCAGAATGATGAGGACGAAGATTGCAAGGCCTGACCAAGTGCTGATGTGACCCGCTGTGGCCCAGTCGTGGCCCGTCTTGTAGACTTGCTGTGAGGTGTCTGGACTGTTCTCACTTCCCCAATAACGAGCTTGGGGCTGGGGGAGACCTCATCCTCTTCAACCCCCTCACTCCAACTCCAGTATCCCAAAAAAGTTCCTCCATACTGACTTCAGGAATTTCAGGGCAAGAAAATGTATGAAAACAACTTGGGATGGGGAAGCGGATAAAACATGGAAATCTGTCATTAAAGTGCAGACAGGCTTGGCCACATTTTAGGACAGATACTTGAAATATTTATCATAAACAAATGTCCCCTTTAAATCTCATCGCTAATCCCTTAACCGGCAAAATTGTGTCCGGAGCTGTACAAACTGATAGCTTGTGTTCCTTAGATTGTGTGCTTCATGCATGACTCTACCATCAATATTTGATAACACATATTGTGGCACATATCAGGAGTCGAAAGTACAATTCGGATACAGAACTTTAAGTATTTGTGAGTCCCTGGGGAATCTTATTATTTCTAAGTAGACAAAAATGAAATATTTTACAAACAAAATAAAAAATTACCATATTTTAAAGGGGATGAGCCTCTTATCTAATGAGTTTTTTTTGATCATTTAAAAAATATTTGCCACTGCATATGATAAGATTTTATCTTTTGGTCTGGAATTCAGGAAAGTCCTCTGTATACAACTGGGAATTCCGAGTCCCCCTGGGCATGGAGCTGGGTCCTCTGTCCTGGGCTTGTCCACTTGGCTGGAAAACAAACAAGAAAGCAAATGGACCCGTAGAGATGAAGATGTGTAATTTGGTGTTGATAAGCCACAGCATTTTCTCCCAGGAAATTGTGAGAAAAATATATCAGAAATTGGCACTGGTTATCAGTATTCTGCAAACACATTTGTATTTATCATGATATTCACAGTATCAGGCAGGGAAATACGAAAAGCACTTGGAGTTCCCTCTCCCCTCTCCTCCCGGGAGGGGCGTGTGCAGATTGTTTCATTTTCCTTCTCATATTGGTGAGTGGAACTTGATGTGGGAGAAGGCAGAAGACTGTTCTGCATGAGGCAGTGTGGAATTGCCCCTGTTGGAGAACAAGTCAGGGGAAGTTTCCAGAAGGGGGCAGGTGGGAGCCTGGGACCAGACGCAGAGAAGGCTCAGAGCTATGCTTCATATATCATGGGGTAGAATTTTGGCCTCTACCACTAACAGAGCATTTCAGCAATGTTCTATTTCTCTTCAAAAAGAAATGCATTGCTTTTGCAGGTGTTCTGGAGTGTGTGTGTGTGTGTGTGTGTGTGTGTGTATGTGTGTCCAAGCATCCCAGTGAAGTGGGATTTCGGGAAGAGCATGCAGCCCTGGTCTGTCTTTTCAAGCCCGCATCCTCACTGATCATATGCTCCAGGTGCCAAGTCCTCTGGTAACCACTTTACTAAGTTACCAAGGTCTTCCTCCAACAGTTATAGGAAGCAGTCGTTAACTCTCTACTTTTGAGACATGTGTGCTGAGTCTCAAAGAGTTCAAGGAACTTTCCTTGAGACATAGACCAGCACATGGAAGAGAAAAACCCTTGTCTTTCTTACTCCAAAATCTGTATTCTTAAAAACCACCCTCATTCAACTACAAGACAGAGAATTTCCCCCAGGAAAATCCAGTTTGCAGCTGAAGTCCTGAAACCTGGCCTTGGGGGGAGTGTCACTCTCCCAGGTCACTGTGGGCCAGAGCTTTATCCACCTGCAAGCTTTTACTGTTGCAAGTTGACCAACCAAAAACTGTGAGGTGGGGACTCAGGGATCCTTGTGTCCTGCCGTCCACCAACCAGAAGAACCTGGACACGGCCCTGAGCCCTCATCACTCCTCCATCAGCTCGCACACCAGAAGATGCCTTGAGAGAACATTAAAGACTGCCAAGATATTAGGGACAAGATAGATGGTAATCATGTCTTTATTTTTTCCAATATTTAGGAAAATCTAGGCTTTCTTATATTAAGAAAAACTTTGATGAAGCTAATGCAATGTGTCCTGTCATCATGCCCCCTGCGTACAGAAGCAAAAGATAGATGGACATTTTAGTAGTAAAGGAGATGATGCTGTCTGTAGGATGTGCCTGTAGATCTGGCGCCTGATTGGTGGAGAAAGGAGAACAGCCTTTTCTGCGCTCAGCTGGGATGGAGTCCATCACCTTCACCACTCGCACGGCCCCACACTCGCACGCCCTCCCTAGAGCACCTCCACAATTGCAGGTTTAGGCCTAGCTGAAGTGGAGCTCCAGCCGCATGGCAGGAGACCAGACCCCCAGAATTCCGGACAAGCAGAAGCTCAATGCTCCCCAGGCAGCTGGAGTCTGGGGAGGAAGCTTGGAAGAATCGGGCAGACTTGGGGCCTCCTTGTTCCCCAGGGAAAGCTAATGGGGGCAGGAATTGGAACGAGAGACCAACATCGTCATGATGGCACCACACGGCTTGATTTATTCATGGATGTGAACTCCATCTTGGGACTAACGCCCTTGTATGTTTCATAAGACACTTAGCGGTCCCAATACCAGTGATGGACATAAAAGTCCCTGTAGAACCATCACTTTGACTTTCACCCTGAATAGGCAAATTCTTCAATGATCTTGATGCCTGGATTTTTGTGAGGAGAGAAGCCAAGTTCTGCGAGTTACTGATACGCTCACATCTGGCTTTGTGTAGTTCATCCTGATAAGTGTGGAAACTATCACTGTAACGTGTGTAGAATTTTATCAGCCAATATCTCCATATGGATGAGGTTTAGCAAAAAGCTAATTTACCAATGAGGACTTTTCCTCCCAAAACATGACCTTGGCTTTCTTCCTCAGAGGCTCCCCCTTGGTGTAGCTACACACACGCCCTTCACATCCAGACTTGAAGGTGGCGATGCTCCTGCAGCCCTGAGTGTCCATCCCGGGGAAGCTACAGTCCTCGGGAGGTGGGTGGTCCAAGTCTGATTTAGAAGATTTAATTTTGGCAGAAAAGCGTAGACAGGAAAAAAGGTAAGTCTAGAATCAGAAACATGACGTGTGTTCCCCAAACACGCTTACTCCATTTGCTGGGAGAGCCAGTTCACGTGTGTGTGGGATTGTCACCAGTAACCTTCACCACCGTGGAGCAAGTTGGTGTGGACACAGATAGAGGAGCTAAGCTGCCGCCAGCAGTCGACCAGGCCGGCAGAAACATCCTTGTGACATTTTTGGAGTTTCAGGACAAAGCTAGTTTTACCACAAAGCATAGCACTGGGAGGAACGTACGCTCTATGTTCCCAGAGTCTGTCACTAAACCCCACTCCCTAGAGAGTGCGATGTTAATATCCTTGTCTTTCTCTAGCCTGTAAGTGGCTGGAACGTGTTGAGTGTGCAGTGTGGGTGTGTGTGCCAAATTTATAAATATTAAATCTTACATTTGAGAAATCACATTCACAAAATGGCCTGTGGGCAGCTCCCCAACATTTTTGTCCTTATTTCTTACGGGAAACACAGGGGGCATAACTTCTCAGGCCCACACACAAAAGTCATCTGCTGGCGTTGCTCTTTTATGATGATATTTTCTGGGGCTGATATCATCAGGCAAGCACAATTCAATTTTTTTTAAATCAGCCATTTATTACAGTACAGGCAAGACATGGATATTTCCATGAATCATGCACACGCAAATAATGAAAACTAAAAATAAAATGAATTTTCCCCATCGGCTGGGTAATAGTTTAATTGTATACAGTTATTCTGACATTAAAAGCTGCATACCTGGCAAGCTTTATCGAGTAACAGGGACTTTTAAATGTGCCAATGTTTCTCCACAAGTAACGCGGGTCAATTGTAAGAGGGATAACCGTAATGATTAAATCATTAAAATTTTGTCTATGCTTCACAGAGCATAGAGAAAATTAACTTCCCACCAACCTCATTTTTCTGCTCAACATGAAATAATGATTTTCTGCCAGTATAATTACAAAGCTAACATCTGATAGAGTCAGCATCCGGGGGGGATTATCGCAGGCATGAGTATTAGACCTCATTACCAGCTTGACTGCAAAATTATTACATCTTGTAATTGGAGGGTGAGATTTATATACAGATTGGCCGGGTTTCTGTAAGATTGTAATTACAAGCTTCGTTGGTTTGCTACTTATCACACAGTGCAGGAGGGGGCACAAACAAGCAGAGGGAAGACCATTTCATTAAGCTGTAACCCCATCAGGGGAGGGGCCCTGTAATGTCTCTGTGTTTATTAGGCCAAGCAGAGCTGTTTGCAGAAAGGGAGACCATTTATTACCGCCTGACAAATGGGATTTCATTTATTTAACCTCCGCGATCTATTTCAGTAAAATGTACAAACGAGCCATCCATTTTATGATTCCGGAGTCAACGCTCAATTATCTAAAGGCTAACCGAGTGTTAAAGTGGCCATCTGCTAGGATGAATTCATTGATTTAATTTGCTTCACGTTGCTGAATGATGCCGCGCAGGCGGGGAGGAGGGGCTGCGCCGCGTGAGTGATGGGGGCAGCAGGGCCGGTGCCACGTCCCGGGTGCGTGTGCGCGTGTGTGCCCGTGTGTGCGTGTTTAATCCTCCCTACAATAGGAGCAGGCGATCAATAGCAGCTTAAATTTTATGAGACAGGAGTTAAGTTGCTCTGCCCAAGCCAGAGCACCTTTGTTCTCCCAGAACAAGTAATCTCTGCGGTGGAATTAATATTGACAGGCTGGCTTCTTTGTGGCTAATTTGGAGGGCGCCCAGGCCAATGGGCGGGCGGGCAGCGACAGAGCTGTTATTAGACTTCATTACCAGAGCCAGATCTATGCCACCGGCCTCCGCCTCCGCCCGCAGGGGGCCGCTCCTGGCCCTCGGCACCCGTCAGCCCTCACCGCTGCCTGACTTTTGAAACAAAATTATTTGGGACAAGTAAATAAATCAGTAGGTGGGCGTTTCTCTGTGAGGCGATGCTGCATTACTGGTGCTCTCGGCGTGGAGAGAAGGAAGAGGAAGCAGATGCAGGAGGCGGGAGCCTTGGGTCCCCACGCAGCCCTGCTGTGTTTCCAGAACATTCTTCTCTCCCAGAGGCTGTCCCCCTCCCCTGTGGAAGGGTCCCCAGCAGCAGCCCAGGTCTCCTGGGGTCCAAACGCACAGGACAATCCTCCCAGAATCAGAGCCCGGAAGCTGGTCCTGCACATCTCTCCCTGCACAGCCTGGCCGCCTATGGCTGTGCGTTTAGCTGTGAGACCGTCCACTCTGGAAGATGAGGGGTCAGATGGGACAGGCTTGGGCTGACAAGGCCCCAGCTCCAAGTCCTCGAGTGTCACACTGCCCGCTCATTCCCTGTGCATGCGTGGCCTTATGTGCCCGTCTGCTCTTTATAAAGGCTGACTTCTCCCCGTCCAGGTCCTGTGGTTCTGTCCTCCATCCTCCTCCCTCTCTCGTCCACGATGGGCTGAGCGTCTGCCCAGCAGTACTCACCCACATGCACAGCGCTGCCCACGTTTTCCTCACATCACACTCAAGCACAAGATGGATGGGCAACCAGCCTAGCTGTCAAGGGCAAGGTCGTCCACAGAGAACCCCAGAGGAGGCTGGCGCCAAGGCGGGAGCCCCCGACCTCCTTCCCGCTCACACCAGGAACCCCAGGCCCTCAGTTTCCGGGCACCATCACTTAGTGGCTTCTCTTCCTGGTGTCATGTTAGCATTGCTGCAGCCAAACGACCCAAGGGGCGTAGGTTTGACAGTTCCCTCCGCCAAGGATGGAACTAGATGACAGCCCAAGGGCCCCATCCTCCTGGAACCCACCTCCAGGGAGAGTTGGGGACACTCATCTCCCCGTCACTGGCTGGGACTTTCTCTATTATTCAGTCTGTCTTGTTGCTGTTTTGGCTCCAACAGGGAGAGCAAAGCCTTGTGTTTTCCTGAGCGCCCCGTCAGACACAGAGACAGGCAGAGCCCCGCCACGTCAGGCATCCCGCCGTGGAGCCGCCCAGGCTAGGACACTGAGAGCTCTCAGGGACGCAGTCTGCTGGGCTTCGCTGGGACTGGGACAGACTTGGGGTCTTCTCTCACAGAGACCACGCATGTCTGCTAGGAGTGCACTCAGGTTGACACCCCCAGGGAGGTTCACGGGCACCGTGCTGTACTGCCCACACAGCTCAACTGGAGAGGGATGAAACTGCACTTCCCACAAGCATCCCTGGGGTCAGACGTCTAGATGACAGTGGTCCCCGGAGAATCACTTAGGAAAGTCTCTGCCTCCCAGCATTGGCTCACCTCCACGCTTCCTCCTGGCAAGGGTCTGCCTAGGTTACAGCGTGATGCTTGAGTCACCCCAAGATTGGCATTTTTTGTCATTACAGGGGCAACATTTTTTCTTATTTCTTCTTGGAACCAATGGAAACCAGTGATTACGTGATATTTATACTATATATTCAACTTCTCTAATCAATGTATTTTCACCAAAGTGATGAACTTGTAGTCATTAAAACCTATTTACACTTGAGACTTTGAAAACTCTTAATGAATTGGCTAACTTATGAATTGGAATTTTTTTTTTAATTTAAGGACAATTCTTGGCTTCTGCCAGAAATCCACAGAGTTTCATTCAATTTTGAATACAAGTACAAATAAGTAAACTTGACAAATGAAATATTTCTCCTTAGACTCTGAATTACCTTATTGATTTTTGTATCTAAAGCAGGTATAAGATGTTGCATCCCACCTCTCCTGTTTGTTCCTTGGGGCAGGCTGCTTTAGGTTGTATTCATTTGGAGCAATGGATAGGACATATAACTTGATCATTTGCACAGTCTAAATGGCTCCCATAAACCCCTGCAGCAGGAAACTGACTCCATTGATCTTGGAAATGGCCCAAATACCCAGATTTTATCCTCACCTTCACCCGGCCTATGACATGCTTGTCATGGACCGTGTGGCCTCCTAGAGAGACATCTCCATCCAAGAGGTCCTGGAAGAGCCACTCAGGGCCGGGTTCTGGAGCAGCTGGGCAGAACACAGCCACGAGGATGTGCCAGCACAGGAGAGCTGGGATCTGGGACGTCAGAAGCCAGCAGAGAGAAGCATCAAGAGTGGACCTGCCCTGACTCTCAGAGTATCGAACACAGGCCCTCAAAGCTTCCCAAGGGTGATGGGTCCCCAGGGGGAGTACCTCGAGTGGTCCGGTCAGGTGCTCTGATTGTGCTCTGAGGTCAGCTGCGGGGCCCCCAGGAGGGCTTATCCATTTGCTATTGATGTGAGTATGTTGAACAAAGATGTTTAAGCAAAGGAAATTTTACTGATACTTCCTCACAGTGTGGCTGGTAAAGTGGTCCTGCAGGCACTTTCAGTGAATCACCCGCATTCCAACAGTGGGTAGAGCTCTTCAACGGTCTTGGCGACCCATCACCAGCCAATTTTACAAATTTGTGATTTAAAATGATAGACTGAGCTCACAAGCTCCCCCCACACGCTGAACATCTTGACATGGCAGGGAATTTGCAAACACTAAGCCACAACCATAATTGTGCAGAGTGGATGGGGCACCATTGCAGACCTAGGATTTTTGTGGCAGATGAAGCCTGATGGGGATGTCGCAGCCCAGAAAATAATGGGACAGCAAGGATGTGGTTAAGGGTGAAAATTCCTCCCAGCCAGAATCCTGAGAAGTCACACACTGTGTGTGTGGCAGGGGTGGGGGCAGGCCTAGGCAGAGGGAGGAGGGGAGGGCCCCCTGGGACAGGAATCCACGTCATCAGTTAATATGGCCTCTACAAGATGGTGGCAATAGCATTGCCCACAGTCTGGGCACAGGACTGTCTCCATGGGTACTAAGCATTCTTCCTAGAAGGACTCAGGGTCTCAGGGAGAGTCCAAGGCCAGGAGAGAAACAGGGAAGAGCACTTGGATGACTCTGCATATATGGGATTGCCATAGCAATCCCAGGTAGAAAGAATGTTGCTGAATACTCTTCCACTGATACTAGAGAATGCAAGTAATCTAAAGAATAGAAGAAAAGTAAAAATATATACATTTCTTATTAGAATCCCAGAAAGGTATAATAAGAGACTGCATTCATAGAAGTAGACTGACAGGTCTTTAAGAAGATGTTGCTAAGAACTGCTGAATATTAAATATGGGATTGCTGAAATAAAATATAAAGAAGAGCTCAAAACTGTTAGAGACCTGAGGAAAGGTCAAATAACCCACCCTGATCACAGAGAAAAAATAATGAAGAAATGAGTTAAGAAACATGGTCCATATACAAGTTCCAGAAAGACAACAGAGAAAATGGATGGAGGAGAAATTAAAGGCGTAACAGAAGAAAAGAGAGCTAGACTCATACTTACATACATACTATGACATGTCATTCCATAGCTATAGGATTATTGCTTGTATTGATCTTTCCAAACAATTTGGTTTTTTTATTTCATTGATTTTCATTGATTCTATTCTTTCAAATATCTATTCCTTTATTTCAGCTTATTTTAGGCTTAAGTTTTTCTTCATTTCCTAGTTTTTATAAAAAGCTTATATTATTAACATGAGTCCTTTCTTTTGTTCTAATATGAACATTTAATGCTATAAATTTACCTCTATGCCCTGCTTTAGCTGCATTTTTGATATGTTGTGTTTTCATTTTCATTCAGTTCAACACATTTGCTAATTTCTTATGTTGGGGTGAGGGTGAGATGTATAAATTATTTAGAATTGAGTTGTTTAACTTCCAAAAATTTGAGGAAATTTCAGACAGCTTTTAGTCATTGATTTCTAGGTAAATTTCATTAATGTCCAAAGACATACTTTTTATTACTTCAGTCCTTTTGAATTTATGGAGATGAGTTTAAGGCACAGAATATGGTCTATCTTGTGAGCTGTCTGTGTTCCTTCAAAGTTAAAGTATGTTTTACTGTTGGTAATTAAGTATTATTTTAAAAAGTCAGGTTGCTTGAAAGTGTTGTTCAAACCTTTTATATTTTTACCAATTTTCTATCATCTTATTATACCAATTTCTGAGAAAGGATTGTTGAGATTATTTTACTATAATTGTCAATTTTTGCATTTTTCTTTTTATTTCTATCAGTTTTTGCTCCATGTATTTTGATACTCTGTCATTGGATCCATACACATTTTGGATTGTTTTGGTCTCCTCATGAGACAACTCCTTTATTGTTGGTAAATTTGCCTTTTTATCCTTTATGATATTTCTTATTCTGAAATTCACTTCTGATACTAACCCTGCCACTTCAACATTCTTTTGATTTATATCTGCATGATATGTATTTATCCACACTTTACTTTTGATGTATATGTGTTTTTTCTATATTTAAAGTGAGTTTCTTGTGCACTGATACAGGTAGGTCTTGCTTTCTTTTCCAATTTAACAATATCTGCCTTTTAATCAATATTTAGACTATGTCCAATTAATGTAATTAAATAGTTAGACTATTTCCAATTAGTGTAATTAATGTAATATTTAGACTATTTCCAATTAATGTAACTATTGATACAGTTAGGTTTACATGTACCATTTTTCAAATTGCTTTCCATATTTTCTTTTTTTTTTTCCTTTTTCTGAATATTTTATTTGGTCATTAAAAATCATTATTGGGGCTTCCCTGGTAGCACAGTGGTTGAGAATCCGCCTGCCGATGCAGGGGACACGGGTTCGTGCCCTGGTCTGGGAAGATCCCACATGCTGCGGAGTGGCTGGGCCCGTGAGCCATGGCCACTGAGCCTGCACATCCGGAGCCTGTGCTCCACAGCGGGAGAGGCCGCAACAGTGGCCACCAAAAAAATAAATAAATAAATCATTATTGATTACGTGAATTTTGAAAAAAATAGGAAGTCATCTGACAATTGTGTTTCTACTCTATTCAAATTGCTTTCCACATTTTCTATTTGATCTTTCTTTCTTCATTTCCTGCCTTATTTTTGACTAATTTAATATTATTACAATTTACTCTTATGTCTTCTATTTACTCAATAGCTTCATCTATCTATAATGTATCTATCTATATATTGATATTATCTATTTATCTCTCTTTATCTCACATCTATCTCTCATCTATCTATATACCTCTATCTCTCATCTATCTAGCTATAGGTATCTATCTATAATGTATGCATCTATCCATCCATCTACCTATCATCTATCTCTCTCCTTCATTCCTGTTCTTTGGGCAATTGTTGCCATATGTTACACTACTACAAATTTTATAAAATTGCATTTATTTTCATGGTTGTTCTAGGGATTACAATATACATTCTTAACGTTTAATGGGTCCACTTTTCTTGTAAAATATCAAAATCTTGAAACTTTAAGGTGTACATTTCTTCCCTGCCCCTTATGTTATAACATTCTAAAATACAACTACATACTTTATAAACACATGATACAATGTTATAGTTTTTTTAAGCATCTTTTTGGCTTATACAAAATCAAGAGGAAGAAAAGCAAAAGGAAAAAGAGTATTTTTAATTTATTCACATATTCACCTTTCCTGGTACTCTTTATTTTTTCTGATATTCTGGTTTTCTTCTGGTGTCATTCTTCATCCTAAAGAACTATCTTTAACACTTTCTCTAGTGCAGAGGGTCTGCTGCTGATGAGGTATTTTAGTTATATCTGAAAATGTCTTTATTTTGCCTCCATTCTTGAATATTTTCACTTCATATGATATTTAGGATTGAACAGTTATTTTCTTCCAACACTTTAAAGATGTTGGTCCATCCTCTTCTGGCCTCCATGGCTCCTAAAGAGGAGCAGCTATTGAATAGCTGTCAATTAAACTAATTCTTTTCCTGGTCCTGGGAAAAGAATACTGCCCACTTCTACACATGCCTGATGTGTTTTTATTGGATGTTGCATTTTTGGATGCTAAATTTTGTTATATTCCTCTAAAGATTATTGTTTTACTTGCTTACATTTAAGTTTTTGGAATTAGCTCGATCTTTTGAGGATTCTTTGAAGCTTTGAGGGGGAAAGTCACAGTGGCACGCAGCCTGGGGCTCATTTAGCCCCACTACTGAAGTGATGCCCCAACCCCCTGCCCCTGTGGGCTCTACCTGGTGCCTCAGGCATTGCAGGGCTTCCTACCCTGGCTGGTTGGAATACAAGCTATTCCCAGATCTGTATACGCCTGGAGAACTTCTCAGCCTACTGCTGTCTGAGGTTCTCCCCTTTGTAGTAAATCTTCATTTCTGTCTCAACAGGAGAAATCTTGCCCTTGTCATTGGTGTTCTTCAGTCTCATGATTGTATCTGGGAGATAATTTCATTTTATTTATCTTGCTTGGGATTCACTAGACCTCCTGAATTTGAGATCTGTTGTCTATCAACTCTGGAAAATTCTTAGTATACGTCTTTGAGTCTTTGAATTTGCCTCTTCATCCATCCTTACTCTTTGTGCTGTGTGCTTTGAACTCTGGCACATTTTCCATCTCTTTTTAACTTTCTGGCACATTCTGAGTCATTTCCTAAATTCTGTCTCCCAATTTTATATATAATAACTTAAGCTCCATTGAACTTCTATGTGACAGAACCATGGATTTTGTTTTGATTCTTGTGTTTCTCATTTCTAGAAATTCTATTGGTTCTTTGTCAATTCAACATGCCAGTTTTGATAGTCTCTGTTACTTCATGCTATGAATTTCTTCTTTTGTTTCTTTGAATGTATTACATATATTTATTTCATATTCTGTTTCTTATGATTCTGATATCTGAACCATGTGTAGTTCTGATTTTGTAGCATGTGGCTTCCATTTACTCTTGGTTGTGGCAGCTCATCTCCTTTGTTTATTAAATTTTTATTCTGAGTTCATGTCTCATAGAATTTCATCTGTGGGAAACTTTTGAAGGCATTGTTCTTGTTTAAAGTGTACTTGTCCAAAAGGAACCCCTCCTACACTGTTGGTGGGAATGTAAGTTTGTGCAGCCACTATGGAAAACAGTATGGAGATTCCTTAAAAAACTAAAAATGGAGCTACCATATGATGCAGCAATCTCACTCCTGGGCATATATCCAGACAAATCTACAATTCAAAAATATACATGCACCCCTATGTTCATCGTAGCACTATTCACAATAGCCAAGACATGGAAACAATCTAAATGTCCATCTACAGATGAATGAATATAGAAGATGTGATACATATACACAATGGAATACTACTCAGCCATAAAAAAGAATGAAATAATGCCATCTGCAGCAACATGGATACAACTAGAGATGATCATACTAAGTGAAGTAAGTCAGACAGAGAAAGACAAATATCATATGATATCACGTATATGTAGAATTTAAAATATGACACAAATGAAGCTATCTATGAAACAAACAGACTCACAGACATAGAGAACAGACTTGTGGTTGCCAAGGGGAAGTGGGGGTTGGGGGAGGGATAGAGTAGGGGTTTGGAATTAGCAGATGTAAGCTTTTATATATAGGATGGAAATAAACAACAAGGCTACTGTATAACACAGGGAGCTATATTCAATATCCTGTGATATACTGTAATGGAAAAGAATATGGAAAAGAATATGAAAAAGAATATACATATGTATAACTGAGTCACTTTGCTGTACAGCAGTAATAAACACAACATTGTAAATCAACAATACTTCAATTAGAAAAAGGAGGGGGAAGAAGTAGTGAAAATAATGGCAACCACAAAAAAAAAATAAAAGTAAATTGTATTTCTCCAGAAAAGACCTGTGCTTGCTTCTACTTGAGCACCAGAATGAATAGGACTTTTTCTTTTGATCTTCTCTCCTAGAGTCAACATTTAGAGACAGGCGGTGTGTTCTAGAACGTGCATTTCCCCCCATCTGCCCTTGAGGATGCCATTCCTCAGGAGTCCTGACTTTGCAGGAGCCTCTGATATATCTCTCCCCTGACCCTGACCTCATCTCCTGCCCCACATCGGACCCTTTCACATCCAGGTTCTAAACCATCAGGCATCAGCAGACACAGTCAGGAAAACACCAGCTCCAGGAGGGCTTTCACCTGTAGAAGCAGGACAGCCATATACATCCTTGTAGGTTACTTATGGTGCGTTCTGTGGGGAGTGGTCACCGTACGCTGTAATGGGAGCATTTTCCCTGTAGACACTGCAGGACGGACATGGACGCCCTGGGCAGCATCGTGCTTTCTCATTACTGCTGCCGTCAGATGCCTTCTCAGCTAGACCTTAACTTCACCCCACATTTTTAGAGAGTCTGTGTGAGAGAGATTTCTCTGAATATTCAGTGTGAAATAATGCTGGAAAGGGAAATCCCACAGCCTCCCAAACACCCTGATTCAACTACACATCTGCTTTTGGTTCAGTTTTTGTTAGTCACAACTGCAGTTGATTTTATGTAAATGCACAAACCAGCTCCCTTCACATGTTGCTTATGTACTCTAGCCAATAACTGTTTTATTTTTAGAAGTTAGAAAACAATTTAAAATCTTCATAGGTGGATTTTAAATTGTCTCAGCCATGTCCCTAAAATTAATTCAGAACTATGACAAATAATGCTTATATAAGTTACCAATATAGTTACTGTATTTCAATAAGAAACATCCAGAAAAAGCTAAAATCATGACATAAATATGAAACAAAGTATTGCACATGATTTAGAGTAACAAAGAAAAACCAATCACCATTCTGTTAAACTTTTGTTGATCAGAGGTCTGGCTTAAATTTGGGTTGAATTCAATATAAATCCATTTAGATAAGCCATTTTAGTGATAAGTTTTCACTTTGTATTTCTTATGATAACTCCCTAAGGAAGCAAATTTCTTGCCATTTCACATTCAATATAAGTCCATTGTTGGTGAAAAGATGGCTAAATTGGTCCATCGTTTTGTAATAAAATATCTCATGACCTGTTTATCTGATCAATGAAGAGTGTATTCTCAAGCTGTTCAGCGTTAATGGGCCCCGTGCCCTAAAATGGGGAATTATCGACTCTCAGAGAGACAGAAGGGGATGCAAACTCAGATCGGATTTCCTGCTTGAAACTGACATATTACAGTTAAAGTGTTGGAACCAAGAAAGCGTGTCCTTTGTGTCTCACACTGCAGAGATGCTTAAAATACAAAACCGTTTCCAACCTACAGTTAACAAACTAGCTTTTTAAAAAATTACATCTTGACACTGAATTGATCATTTGAATATGGCAAAGCTATTAACGTAAGCACAGAAATACGTTGGTGGAATTTTAAAGTCCCAGCTTCTGCACCCCAATAAATTATTTTTGCCCAGTCTATGCTAAATTTTAAAATGCGCTTATTCATTAAGACCTTCATCTACTCAACAAGTTTTAATTGCGTGCTGACTGTAAGCCAGGAGCTGTACCAGTGATTAGGGCCGAGCAGTTAAAGAGACCGGGGTCCTGGCCCCAAGCGATCCACAGTGGTTCCGGTGAGCTGTGGATGAGCCACATCTTATGGCAATTCGGATCAGAAGGTGTAGCACACGCCCCGGGGACAGAGGCCCTCCATCATCCCGCCAACACTAAACCCCAAAGCTTCAGGAAGCAGGGTTTGATGGCCGGGAAGGTGGCAAACCAGCACATCAGTGCTCTGTTCCCGTCCGTCCCACGGCCTCAGCTGCCCGGTGATTCACACACTCCCCTTGCACTCGGACACAGAATAAGCTGAAGAAGCTGGCCCTGCCCAGGCACCGAGGGGCAGCTCCTGCTTCCCTAGAGGAAACTCAGCCTCAAGCTGCACCTCGCAGGACCTGGGCTCTTCCAGTGAGCGACACAGCCTGGGGGCCGGGATCCTGCTCTTACAGCAGCAAGATCTTGGGGTACGGGGAGGGGGTCGGTAAGGCAGCAGCTTCCTCTCCATGGTACCCACGTCTGTGCTGTTTGACTTTTCGCCTTTGCGTGGACTGCTTTTTCAGTGACAAACTAGCATGCAAATGATTTAACTTACCTCTTTTCTCGAGGCGTCTTTACTGGTGTGTAAGACTCCCCTTCTCTTGTCACTCCTTTTTCCTTTTGCAGCCACCTCTGCTCCCCTGAGTTTTCTAGGTCACCTTCCCCCTTCACCAGTGGCTTCTGCGTGTCCAGATCGACTGAGGTAAGAGTCACAATTCCAGTGCTGTTGGGACCAGGCTGGAGGAAGGAAGGGAGGCTTGCTGTATAAAGAGCAGTGGCCAGGCACCTGGAGAGGAGCCCTGCCCGAACGAGCCAAACCCAGTCCCTGGAGCCCCAGCCCATGTGGACGATGCACGGCGGCCCTGGGTGCTGTCTGTCGGGTGATGGGTTTGCAGGCTCCGCCCTAAGGTCTCCGGGGATGTCCTTCCAGACCCATCAGAAGTCCTTTCGCCAGGAAGAGGGTTGGCTTTGGAGTTAAGAGAGCCGGGGCTTAAATCCTGGGGACATGAGCTGTTTTAGTGTTTGAGCTTCAACTTTCCCATCTGTAAAATGGGCTCAAAGGTACTGCCCACCACCGCCTCCCAGAGTGACTGTAAACTTTAGGACATACGTTTTTGTCACTATGTCTGCAATTTCTTATACACACTTGACTTGTAGCAAGCACTGCATAGCTATAATTCAATCGTCTGGATCTTACCCATCCCCAGCATTTATTTTTTAAAATATTTCCAAGTAATTTTACTGTGCCCCTTGCTTCTACTAAGATAGAGATTGGTCTTCCTTCTTCACCATGTGCACCTTCCTTTGAAAGCTTACTCTTTCCATCTTCTAGGAGCTAAGGTTTAGTAGTGCCTGCAGGCTGAGGGTGTCACAGTACTATGCGGTGGGCAAATGTGGGTGTGAGGCTGAGACAGCGCCCAGGAGGGGCGGGGTTGTTCATGCACTTGTGGCTGGTCCGGGTTAAGAGGCACACAGACGGAGCCAGCCTGGCCTGCTGACGGCTTGGTCTGGCTCTGACTGGTAAGGGCTGCTGTAAGCCAGGCTTCCCCTTAGAGCTGGGGCTGGACGAACACTCGACCGCTAATAATCAGATGCCTCGGAGGAGAAGTGCGGGTGGAGCCCATTCCGGGGGCACCGGTCAGGCCGTCCTAGCTCGCCGCCACTCCACACGATCCACGGGGCTCAGCAAGGGCTAATAACGCCCCCATCGGCTCTGGGAAGCCCCCAACTGCCTGGTGAGTTCTCAGAGGCCCATTGCCCTCAGAGCAAGTTCAGGAAGTAGCAGAGCATCCACCCTCCCGCTCAGACCCCTAGGGCCAGAAGAGGGGTGTGAGTGCCACCCAGGGGCAAACCCATCACCTTGTCTCTGCTGATTTGGAGCAAACATGTCGGTGTCGTATGACATGCAACCCAACTAAAATAATTTGAGATGCCATAAAAATTTTAAATGTGAGTTTAAGCCACATTTAAGATATTAAGCAGGTAAAATAAGGAGCACAGCTCAGGGATGCCCGATGGAGTATCTCTGTAAAGAAGCAGTGGTGCGCTTCAGTGCCACTGGAGCTTCCGCAAGGAGCGCACGGTGGAAATGTCGGGCTTTTTAATAAATGCATCACTTAATGCGATTGATCTTGAAGATGCTGCTTTTAAAAGGGATGCTAGGTGGTTTGTTACCACCTAGAGACGTGGGATAGGGAGGGTGGGAGGGAGGGAGATGCAAGAGGGAAGAGATATGGGAACATATGTATATGTATAACGGATTCACTTTGTTATAAAGCAGAAACTAACACACCATTGTAAAGCAATTATACTCCAATAAAGATGTTAAAAAAAAAAGGGATGCATTTGTGAAAATTGCTGGAAAAGACACAGACCTGCGGGAATATAGTCGAAGCCATTAGGGGTGGAGGGTGCATGTGGACCCCCTCCCCCAGGGGTGCCGGCCCCCCCAATGGAGGCCCAGGGCTGAGCACCTGAGGTCAGTTATCCAGCCCAAGGGACAGTCTCTCATCTGTCACTAAATGTTGGTGAGCGGCCAGAAAGAGCAGCATCTTGGGTAAAAAACTGTCAGATTTTAAATCCATTTAAAATCTTCAAAAGTACTTCTTACCTCTGGATTGCTTATAATTACTAAGAATCCTAAACCTCTCTGCGGCCACTTTCTAGTATCAAACATCTTCATAATGAGTATCCCATAGCATTCAGTGTTGGGTCAGTGGTTGAATCTCAGATGGAGACAAGCAAGTTTATAGTTAAAGAGAGAGGAGGAAACAGAGCAAGAGGGAGGGAGAGAGAGAGACACACGGGGAGCCGAAGGGAGGGGGGAGACAGACAGACAGACAGAGGCAGAGGGACAGAGAGACAGGGACAGAGGGAGGCACGGGAGGGTCAGTGGCAGCGCTTTGATTTGACCCGAAGCCCACGCAGGAGTGAATGCAGGACCCGGACTTCACTGGCAGAGGCCTCGCTTCTCCAGCCACCAGTCTCCAGGAACCCGGGAGCTGAGGACGGACTTCACCAGCTCGAGACAGGAAGAGAAGGCAAGAGCCCCACTTCAGACCGGCACGCTGCATTCCACCTCAGACAGCCCCACGTGCTTTCCCTCTGCAGTGAAGGGTCCTCGGCCATCGGGGCCCCAGGGCGGTCTGCGCGCTGCTGAAAATCAGTCCCCGCCTCCAAAGGTGTGGGGACAGGAATGCCACCAGGCAGTCACAAATTACCTAGAGCAGGGAAAGCCCCGATTTTCCTAACTAATATGATCTCCCTGCCAGATAAGCGGCTCCTTTTGTGACAGATTCTTGCAGCTTCTTTGCTTTCACCACCCCATCCCGCCATGCCATCACAGGAGGCGTAAACCACGTTCAAAGGCAGCTTGATATAATAGACCTACGTCTTCTTAAACGTCGGTAATAGAACGGTGCACAGGGTCACCTTTGGCAGAAAAGCCCAGCGACAGCTGCTTGCTCTTATTGGCTCCAGAACACGCCTCATCTGTTGGCTGGGAGATCCTGGATGATACGGACCCTGCATTATAGCCTCGGCCGGCACTCAGTCACCAGGGACACGATCACCAGGGGATAAGGTCGTGGAGACTCTTTTGGTGTCATCCCACTGGAGATGTTATCAGATGCTCAACCCTAAAGCAAGAGAAACAAAGTGATAACAAAATTGGGGGGTGCAGGGGAAGATGAGATAATCCATCAACTCACCTGTGCAGAAAGTACCAGGGAAAAACAGTATTGATTTTGTACAAGCCGGTGCACAGATTTGTCAGACAGAAGAATAGAGACGTCAGCCCAGGTGCACGGTCTCGGGCAATTGCAGAGCGGCGGCCAGGACACCTGCCTTGTGCAGCCGGGAGCCGGAGGGGAGACACCAGCACGTCCCCCTGCTGGCCTCGAGACGGTTACCGGCTTTATGAAAGGAAGAAATGCTCTCAATTCCCACCAGGGCAGGGTTAAGAAATTAGAACAAAGGGCATCCAGTAGGAAATGCACTGAGCACATCCCGAGTGAGAAAGGGACTCCGTGGTCTCAGCGTCGACCGCCGTCACCTGTCGCCCCTGGAAGCCCGGGAGATGCTTCTGCTGAGGGGTCACAGGAAGGTCGCTGAATCTTCTCAAGTGGCCGTTCAGTCGGAAGAGTGCATAACTAACAAGACTTTAGATTCCACAGACAGTCTGCTGGAAGGTATTTTCCTCTCTCACCCAAAGGAACCACCTCCAGAGGGTTTGCTTCTTCGTCTGACCGGGAAGTGAATCTCTCCACCCCGCCCCTGGTCTCAGGTGCTCAGTGTTCTAGAGAGAAAAACACCCACCAAAGAAACATCTGAACACAGAGTGAGATTGACTGGGAAAGGAATCTGTCTGTTAATTGTATTTGACCTGTCGAATGGTTCTGAAGAACCTAGAGGCAGGACAGGAGTAAAGACCCAGACGTAGAAAATGGACTTAAGGACACGGGGAGGGGGAAGGGTAAGCTGGGACAAAGTGAGAGAGTGGCATGGACATATATACACTACCGAATGTAAAATAGATAGCTAGTGGGAAGCAGCCGAATAGCACAGGGAGATCAGCTGGTGCTTTGTGACCGCCTAGAGGGATGGGATAGGGAGGGTGGGAGGGAGATGCAAGAGGGAGGAGACAGGGGGATATACGTATATGTATAGCTGATTCTCTTTGTTATAAAGCAGAAACTAACACACCATTGTAAAGCAATTATACTCCAATAAAGGTGTTAAAAAAAATTCTACCTGTCGTTCAAAATTCTTTCTAACACTTAGCAGACAATTTTCCTGATTTGTATGCTGGGCAGTCTTGACGAATTCAGTGATGCTGGGAATCATGTGATGTCTAAGAGGCCACCAGGCTCGGAACATGAATGTCATCCTGATGAAGGACCACAGAGATCCCACAGACAAGGTTCCGAGGGCTGCACGGAGGCCCAGAAGAGAGTCTCCTTTTGTTTGGTGCTTATTCTTTTACTCAAGCTCGATCTGTCTTCCTGAGCTCGATCTCCTTCTTTAGAAGCTGAGTCACAGAATTTAAAGTTCCCATATGTCATTTCTCGTTAATAGAGCTACAGTGCCGGGTAAGAGTTGGGTACCCAATAAAAACGTGAGTGGTCAGTGTTTCTATTCCTAACATCAAATTGTCTGAAAATATGATCATTGTATGTCATTTTTAGTTATCACAGCTGAGTGCCATATTTTCATACGCTCGAGTTTGTCCTTCTATCAATATATAAATGTCTTAAACATGTTACGGACTGAATGTTTGTGTCCTCCCAAATGTGTATGTTGAACTCCTGGCCCGGATGTGGTGGGAGCTGGGGTCTTTGCCGATGATGAGGGTGGAGCCACATGAACGGGCTTTCACAAGAAGAGAGTTCACTACTGCTCTCCGCTCTCTGCCCTGTGAGGACATGAGGAGAAGTCAGCAGTCTGCAACCTGGAAGGGGGTCCATACCAGATACCAAATCAGCTGGCGCCTTGGTCTTGGCCTTCCCAGCATCCAGGACTGTGAGAAATCAACATTTGCTGTGTAAGCCACAGTCTATGGCTTTTTGCCATAGAAACACAAACTAGGACGACTCCTACATTTATCATCGTTATCTGCTGCAGTAGTAGGAGAAGGGGGCCCCTTAGATGCTGTACCCTAGGACCTGGAGAGCATCACTGCCTATCTGACTGGCAGGGTCCCTGAATGGCGGGCTCCACTTCCAAAGCCCTCTGGGAAGCCCTCCCACCAGGGCTGGGAAGATGTGCTCAGCGCCCGGTGGCTCCCTCGCTACCTGTGATGCGGAACACAGACTGAGATGGAGCCACACTGACTCACGTGTTTCTTTTGCACCATCAGCAGATGGTAGCGTTCCTGTGGCCCAGCCCCCGGGTGCCTCCACCCCATCCCAGATAGACCAGTTCTCATGGGTTCTGTGGGCCACAGACATCCCACAGCAGAGTGGAAACATCTTGGATGGACAACAGAAACAAAGTTCAGTTATACTGTACAGAACATATTTTACAACCAAGTGTGCAGGGAGGAATAAGCTAAGTTAAAATAGAAGAGTGCATTAGATGTGCCACGGAAGTTAGCGTTGCTAACTGTCAAGGGAAACAGTAGTAAGGAGAGAAAGCGGGGCAGGAACCACCCAGACACCACCACCCCCATCTGCAAATGTGAGCTTGTCACCAAGAGGACGCAGTGACGTCACCACCTGGGATCCAGCTTCCTTCAGTCTCAGGATTGTGGGAGTTGCTCAGTCACTAGGGGGCTGCTTTCTACCATTTAAAAAGGCACAAAGTCGTCAGACAGAGAAAGACAAATAGCATATGATTTCACTTATTTGTGGAATCTAAAAAAAAGGACACAAATGAACTTATTTACAAAACAGAAACAGACTCAGAGACATAGAAAGCAATCTTATAGTTACCAAAGGGGAAAGGGGGGAGGCATAAATTAGGAGTTTGGGAAGAACACATGCACGCTACTATATATAAAAAAAAAAAAAAAAGGTACAAAGGTCCCAGGAATCTGTGTCACATGAAAGTGGGCTGAATCCCTCAGGCAGCCAGGCCGTAAGAGAAAATTCTGACGACGAATCCCATCAATTCTTCACTTACGATGCAATTTCTTTGAAATTCTGCTCGAACACACTGCGCACGTGTTTGTGTATTACATCTGTGTTAGCTTTGTAAGTGGTCTATGAATCAGACTGGTTTCTTTTTAGTGGTTTCTCCAACGTTTACCGTGTACCCCATTAAGAAGATAACCACCAAATCTATCAAAATAATAACCATACCCAGCACCTCAAAATTGTACTTTGTAAGTATCCTTGCTCCTAGGCTGTCGCTAATCTGCTTTGTCTCCAGAGATGTTTGCATTTTTTCTAATTTTATAACACAGGACAATGCATTATGTATTCATCTTTGTCCGGCCTGGCTCGCTTGGCATCGTAATTCTGAAACTCATCCCTGCAGTTGTGTGTCTCAATAGTTTGTTTTTTCCCCTTTCTATCACTTAGTAGTTTTCCATTGAACAGAGGTACCAATGTGTATCCAGTCACGTGTTGAAGGACATTTAGGTTGTTTCTGATTATTAACAATCATAGATAAAGCTGCTATGAACGCTTGTGTTCAAGTCTTTGTAATAAAAAACGTAGGTTGTCTTTTCTCTTGGGTAAGTACAAATATATATATATATATATATATATATATATATATATATATATATATATATATACATGCTTTGGACAGGACCGTCTAGGGACACCACTGCCTGCTGGCTGCCCGTGTGACGTGGCTTGTGCCGAAGACTGAGACACAAGCTGCCCATTGATAGGTCAGCGGGAAAAATGGGAAATTATATATTAAATACATGTGAAACGTGTGAAGCAAATAGAGGCAGAAAGGACTGCCTTAGAGAGCCACAGAGGACAGCATCTTGTGCCTCGTACATACTGATGTAACTCCAGATAGGCGGTCACATGGCACATTCTGCCTCATCCTCCTCTCTTCCCGGACAGCACATGGCGGAGGGGACTTCTGACACCTAGTCATCTAACAGAGGTTTAATGGCACCTCACAGTGGTTTCAAACAGCATTTCCTTAATATCTAACGATGCTGATCATCTGATCGTGTGCTTATTTGCTATTTATACATCTTCCATGGTGAAGCTCTATTCAAGTCTTTTGTCCTTTTTTTTTTTTCTTTTTTTTTTTCTTTTTTTTTTTTTTTTTTGCGGTACGCGGGCCTCTCACTGCTGTGGCCTCTCCCGTTGCGGAGCACAGGCTCCGGACGCACAGGCTCAGCGGCCATGGCTCACGGGCCCAGCTGCTCCGCGGCACGTGGGACCTTCCTGGACCGGGGCACGAACCCATGTCCCCTGCATCGGCAGGCGGACTCTCAACCACTGCGCCACCAGGGAAGCCCTTGTCCTTTTTTTAATCAGGTGGTTTTCATTTTCCTGAGATTTGAGAGTTATTTACATATTCTGGTTATAAGTCCTTTGTCAATATAAGATTAGCAAATGTTTTTCTCAGTCAATGGCTTGCCTTTTCATGAGGCTATCAGTTTCTTTCAAAGAACAGATCTTTTAATTTTTATGAAGTCAAATTCTTCAAAGTTTTACTTTTATAGACCAGGCTTTGGATCTCATAGTTAGGAAATCTTTGCCTAACTCAAAGTCACAAAGATTTTCTCCTATGATTCCTTCTAAAAATTTGTATAGTTTTAGGCTTTACATGTAAGTCTATAATCCATTTCTGTATGATGTATGGATCAAAGTTCATGTTTTGCATGTGGATATCCAATTGTTCCAGCCCCGTTTCTTAAGAAATCTATCCTTTCTCTGCTAAATTGCCTTTGCATGGCTGTTGAAACCAGCTCTTCACGTATGTCATTGTCATTTTCTGCACTCTATTCCATTCCATTCATCTTGTCTAACTTGCTGCCAATCACTCTCTTGGTTATTGTAGCATTAGGTCTTGAAGTAAGTTAGTATTAGTCCTCTTTATCCTTCACTTTCAAAGTTGTTTTGATGTTTCAAAACGTTTTGGAATTGCAAATTAATTTTAGAATAATTTTGTCAATTTGTACAAAAATATTATAAAAGCCTGTTAGTAGCAATATTGGATCCTTGGACCCATGAACATAATATATCTCTCCATTTGTTTAGGTGTTTCTTAATTTATCTGATCAATGTTTTGTAGTTTTTAGTAGGTCTTACACATTTTGGTCAAATGCGATTATAATTGTTTTACTTTAATTTCCAATAGTTTATCGCAAGGATATGGAATAACAGTTGATATTTGCACATTGATGTTGTATCCTGCAATCTGCTAAGTTATTTACGAGTTTATGTAGCTTATTTGTACATTTCATAAGGTCTATTACATAGGTGGTTATGTCATTTGAGAATAAAAACAGTTTTCCTCATCACTTCCAATCTGGATGCCTTTGTCTGTTTTGTTTGTTTCCTTAAATGTACTGCACTGGTTAGATGGTCCACTACAATGTTGAATAGAAGTAACAAAAGAGAACATCCTTTCCTCCTTACTGATCTTAGGGAGAAAGCATTTAGTATTGCACCATTTAATATGTTAATTCGTTTTTTGTTTGGCTGGTTTTTTTACATTTATTTTCACCTATACCCTTAACCAGTTTGAGGTAGTTTCCTTCCATTCCTAGGTTTGCTGAGAGTTTTCATCAGGAATTGCTGTTGGTTTTTGTAAAAAAAAAAAAAAAAATGTTTGGCATGTATTGAGATGATCACATTTTTTTCTTTCATAGTTTGTCAATATGATGAATTACATCTACTAATTTTTTAATGTTAAGCCAAACAAATTCCTGGAATAGGCATCACTTTTTGGAATGTATTGTTCTTTTTATATATTGCTGGATTCTATTTGCTAAAATTATGTTCAGAATTTTTGTCTCTACATTCATGAGGTTTATGGGTCTGTAGTTCTATTTGCTTATAATATCTTTGTCAGATTTTTGTGTCAGAGTAGTGCTGGTCTCATAGAACAAGTTCAAAATTATTCTTTCCTCTTCATTTTTCTCTAAGAGTTTTTGTAGCACTGGTATTATTTCTTCCTTAAATCCCTGGTAGAATTTAAGTGTGAAGCCATCTGGATCAGAAGTTTACTTTTCTTAGGGTTATTCAGATTGTCTATTCTTGAATGAGATTTGGTAGTTTGTGACTTTCAAGGATTTTTTTCCATTTTATCTAAGTTGTAAACTTTATTGGAAGAAATTGTTTTATAATATTCCCTTCTTGTTCTGTTAATATCCATAAGATCTATAGTAATGTAACCTTTCTCATTCCTGATACCAAGCATGTGTCTCCTTTTTTTCCTAAGCAATCAGGCAAAAATTTATCAATTTTATTGTTCTTCTCAAGGAACCGCTCTTGGTTTCATTTAAATTTCTCCACTATTTTTCTGTTTCTTATTACGTTGATTTCCTCTATGCTTATTTCATTTCTTCTACTTACTTTGACTTTATTTGTTCTTTTTCTCATTTCTTATTGTGAAGTCTGACCTCATTGATTTGGGACCTCCTTCTATTTCACATGGGCATCTAACCTAATAACCCTCTAACTACCACTTTGCTTCGTCCCTCAGATTTGTTGTGGTCATGTTGCAGTTTTACTTTCTTCCAGTTAAAAATACTTCCTGATTTCCCTCTTGATTACCTCTTTAGCCCATGGGCTACGTGGACGTCTGTCTTTTACTATCTAAATATGGAGAATTTTTGAGAATTAATTCTGCTATAGATTTCCAAGTTCATTCCATTGTGAGCAGAGAAGATATTCTGTATCGGAATGATTTTTAAATTATTAAGACTTGTTATATGGCCTACAGTGTGGTTCTATCTTGGTAAATGCTTTGTGTGTTTGAGAAGAATGTATATTCTGCTATTGTTTTGTGACATGCTCTATATACGTAAATTAGGGAAATTAAATTATAGTATATTTTCAGATTTTCTATATCCCTACAAATAATCTGTCTGTTTCTACTACCAATTATTGAGAGGCGCACTGAAGTCTTTGTACAATATTTGTGGATTTGTCTACTTTTTCAGTTACTATTAGTTATTGCTATTTTGAAGAACTGTTATATACACACATCTAGGAGTATTACACCCTTCTGATAAAATCATACCTCTGTCATGAATTAGTAACATTTCTTGCTCTGAAATCTACTTGGTCTGATATACTCTAGCCACTGCGATGTTAATTTTTCAAATTCTTATCATGGTATAGTTTTTACACACTTTAAGTGTTAACCTATATGTGTCTCTGTATTTAAAATGGTTTCTTCTAGGGTGCACATACTTGAGTCTTTCTTTTTTAATCTAATCTTATAATTATTGCATTTTAATTAGAGAATTTAGACCATTTATGTTTAAGATGAGTATCAATATAATTAGGTTTAAATCTGTCGTATCCTATCGGTTTTTATCTATCCCATCTGTTCTGTGCTCCCTTTTTTCTTTTTATGTCTTTTTTTGGATTAATTAAATTTTTATTATCTCTTCTACCTCTTTTTCTCTTATTAGCTACAGCTTTTAGTATTTCACTTTGGCTTTGGTCATTAGAGTTTTTAGGATGCAGTTTACCTTACTACAGTCTACTTTCAGATTATATTATGCCACTTACTGTATAAATAAGAACCTCCCATTCCTTGCCTTCCAAACTTTGTTCTATTGTTTTCATGTCTTTTACTCTTACCCGTTAACCCCACACATTACCATTATTTTGGTTTTGATAGACAACTACTTTTTCAAGAGATGTAAATAACAAGAAAAGATCTTACCTATTGACAATATAGTTACCATTTCCAGTGTTCCTCGCCCTTTGTGTAGACACATCTTCCTATCTGTTATAATTTTCTGCTGTCCAAAGACCTTCCTTTAACTTATTTTTGCATTTCAAGTCTCCTGGTAGTGAATTTTTCAACTTTGATATGTCTGAAGCTTTACTTTTTTTATTTTGAAAGACAGTTTTGCTTGGTATAGAATTCTAGGTTGATTTGTTTTTCTTTCAAAACTTTAAAGATATTGCTTCACTGTCTTCTGACTTACTTTGTTTCCAGTGAGAACTTTGTAGTCTCCTTATCTTGGTTTCTTTGTATACAGTTGGTCTTATTTGTTGGCTGCTTTTAAGGTTTTCTCTTCATCACTGTTGTTGAGATTTGATTTTGATGTGCCTTTGTGCTCCCCTCATGTTTCTTATGATTGTAGCCTGCTGAGCTTGTTAGAAGTACATGTTTATACTTTTCTTTACATTTGGAAAATTTTGGTGAACTGTTTCTTAAAATACTTGTTATACCCCCAATTCCTTTCTCCTTCATGGGCTCCAAGTACCTCAGGCTTGCATGTTAGGCTAGTATTCTGTGTATACTGGGCTGCTCGAATGTGTTCCAGGGTTCACTAATGCTCTGCTACTCTCACTATTTTAAAATTATTGTTATCATCTATGTTTCATTTTTGGTAGTTTCAGTTGCTGTCTTCAAGTTCACTAAATTTTCTTCTGAAAGAACTAATCTGCTGTTGATCCCCCTCAGTGTGTTTTTCATCTTAGACTTTGCATTTTTCCCATCTAGCAGGTTCATTTGAGTCACTTTTGTATCATCTGTATCTCTCCTTGACTTTTTGAACAACCGGACTGCAGCTGTAACTTGGAATGCTTAATATCCTCATCTGCTAATTCTCACATCTTTGTTTTCTTTTGGTTTCAAATAATTAATTTTTCTCCTCATTATAGGTTGCAATTTTCTGCTTCTTTGCATGCCTGGTAATTTGTTTTATTGAATGTTGAGTAATGTGAGTTTTAGTTTGTAGGTGCTGGGTATTTCTGTATTGGTAAAAATCTTCTTACACTTAGTTGTGGGACCATATTAAATTCCTTTGAAAGCTTTACCCTTTGGGTCTCCTTTTAAGATGTGTTAGACAGGACTGGAGGAGTGCTTGGTTGGGGTCTAAGTGTTCCCTGCTGGTGTGAGTTCTGCACTGAGGCCTCAGCTCCGTGTCTTGTAGAATTGAAGACTTTCCTCTCTGCCTGGCAGGAGCAACCCATATCTCAGGGATCACCATTCCCTCTAATCCTTTGGGTGTTTTTATCCCCAGTCTTCACTGGGATAGTTCCTTAGGCATGTGGGTTTATCATTATTCCCTTTGTTATCATTGTGCTACTCAAGGATGACTCCCAATGTCTGAACAGTGCTCTCTCCCCCTCTATCCCTCACTTTCTCTCCATCCCTCTCTCCTCTCTGCTCTCTGTCCCCTGGTCTCCAGCTGCCAAACTCTCATGTCCATCTCCTCCACTCGACAAGTGCAGTGAGCTGTGCCTGGGCTCCCCTCCCTGTGCTGCACACAGAAACTCTGTCTAGACAGTAAGCTCATGACCCTGGGCTCACCCTACTTTTTTCCAGTATCTCAGGGGTCAGTGTTCTTCATTGTGCTTCACTGTGCTTTGAAAACTTGTCTGTATTTTCTTCACATCTAAGGGTCAATCCACTCCATGTCATTCCTTGTTGGTAGGAAGTGGGAGTCCACTTCCTTTTGCTTTTAAATAAATGTTTTACTTTAGAATACTTTTAGACCAACAAAAAATTGTGAAGATGGTAGAGAGAGTTCTCATATAGCTCGCACCTAGGTTCTCATACTAATAACGTCTTCCATTCTATGGTGTATTTGTTATCATTAATGAACCAATATTGACACATTATTGGTAACTAAACTATATTTTTTAATTTTTAGTTGAAGTATAGTTGATTTACAATATTGTGTTAGTTTCACCTGTAGCCTCCACCCCAGCAGGACTTGGCCCCAGCACCTGCCATCCATTTAACTGATTGTTAAATTCCAGCACATGCAGCAGCGTCCTGTCAACTTCCCCTCCTGTGGAAACACCTTTATTGACTAGAGAATAGCACTTGTGTCGTTTATTTTGCACTTAGCCCTGCTGGTAATTCACTTCCAAAGTTTCCTCAGTTAGCCCCTTTCCTCCTGCCTCTGTCGCGAGGTGGTCTCACAGTTGCAATTCATCACTGTCACTTCTGAAATAAACGTGCTCAACTGACAGTTTCTTTCTCTTTGAACACCTGAGAGGGCATCACCCCTTGTCTGCTGGCTGTGTTTTCCGTTGCTCCTTTATTTTTTTTTTTTTTACATCTTTATTGGTGTATAATTGTTTTACAATGGTATGTTAGTTTCGGTTTTATAACATAGTGAATCAGCTATACATTTACACATATCCTCACATCTCCTCCCTCTTGCATCTCCCTCCCACCCTCCCTATGTATCTCTTCCTTCTGTCTGCTTTAAAGACTCTCTTTATCAGGGGTCAGCAGTCTGGTTATGAAGTCATGAGGTGAAGTCCTCTTCATGTTCGTGTGTGGTGTTTACTGAGTTTCCTTCACCTGGGGGTTTACATTTTTTTGTCAAGTCTGGAAAATTTGCAGCCATAAGTTTTAAAATATCTTGTGACCCACCACATCATCACATACATGCGTTTAAGCTATTTAATATTTCCCACTTATTGATGCTCTGTTTTTCCAGTAAAAATACTTCCTATTGCTGTTTTCAAGTTCACTCAACTTTTCTTCAAACTTTTCTTCTAATAGGACTCTGCTTTTCATCCCATTCTGTGCATTTTTCAGCTCAGACATCATGCTTTTTTATATCCAGACTTTCTGTTATGACTTTCATTATGTAACTTATGTCCCACCTCCTGAGGTAAGTTACACATTTTACTCTGTGTCTTGAACATTCAGAGCATGTTTTTTCTTTGTTTGTTTGCTTTTTTGCAGTACATGGGCCTCTCACTGTTGTGGCCTCTCCCGTTTTGGAGCACAGGCTCGGGACACATAGGCTCAGTGGCCATGGCTCATAGGCCCAGGCGCTCAGCAGCATGGCATGTGGGATCTTCTCGGACTGGGGCACGAACCTGTGTCCCCTGCATTGGCAGGCAGACTCTCAACCACTGCGCCACCAGGGAAGCCTAGAGCATGTTTTTAATCTCTACTGGGTGATGCCATCCGAGGACTCCTCCTGGTACCCAGTCCACTGCAAGGACATACTACCTTGCTCCTGGGAACACAAGCTTTCTCTGGTTGTGGTGAATTCCAGGCACATCTCCTCCAGTCTCAGGACGCCGCAGATGGGGCCCCATGGAGGGCTCAGGAGAAACTCTGATGTCTGTTCCATCCCCTGGGCACCTCTCCACTGCTCTGCCCACAGTTGCAGCCCCTCAGCATCCCCGAACGCCAGCCCATCACACTCATGTTACCACATTTTACAGTTCTGACTCCAAGAAAATGCCAATGATGTAAATCCTGACAATTTACTTTCACAGTGGACATTTGTTTCAATTGAATTAATTGGGTTAGAGTTAGAAATGCAAATAAATTAGCAGCTTCATTGTATAATTTTTATATCAATTAGAAGATAAAAATTGATGAGCCATAATCTCCAGGCCTTAAAACTTGCCAGAGACACTAAGGAGTTTTCTCACGGTCCCTCAGCTTGGTAGCAGATCGACAGGTACGACAGATAGATATTTTTACTATTCTTGGTTTTGGCCAAGACAATTTTGTGAGAGCAACACACACAAAAAATCATCAAGTCTTTAAGGCAATGATGCTGTCAATAATTATTAATAAAGACTTTCTCATTCTTTTGGCTGCAAGTCTGGCCTGCCATCAAAACCTGTCTACACTGGAGAGATCTTGGCCTTTCTGATTGCAGTAACAGCTTCAGAATCCTTTTGGCTTTTGGTGATTAAAGAAAAAAAGGACTGACCTAGGCATTCCCAAGCTCTGAGGTAGTCTAAATTTTCTTTGCCCGTTATTATAATTTGTAGCCAAAATCAAATAAAATCCAGTTAAAGTGGACATAATTCAGTTACAATTTAGATTAACTTTTGCAAAGTTATTAAGATTTTTTAATGCACCATTTCTATTTAGTGGCCGCAGAAATATCACTGAAACTTCAGTCTGTCGGCCTCACTGAGACTCACTAACTTGGTTTTGATGGACTGTGTCATCACCATCACCGTGTAACAAACACGGCAGAGCTCAGGGGCTCAGATCAAAGCACGTTCTTCTCCTCCTGGTGTCTCTCAGGCTGCCTGTGGGGTGTCTTTCAGCTGGAAGGTCAGGGGGATGTTGGGCATGGCTGGCCCCTCTCCGTGTGGTCTTCCCTCCCCCTGGAGGTGGCCAGGTTTACACATGTGCAGGCTCAGAGCTGCACTCGGTGGAGGGGATGGGGGACAGGCCCAGGGCACCGGGCTCACCAGCCCCTCCTCTCCTAGTGTTTGCTGGTACCCCTCTTCCCAAAGCAAGGGAGGTCCAAGCCCAGAGTCCTGTTGAGAAGGGGCTCGTAGGGCCTGATGCCAGAGGCAGTACAGTGGGGCTGTGATGCAGTAAGTACCCAGCACCTCCCGCTGTGAGATGCACCTGGGGCCTCAGACCCAAGGTGTCTGACATCACAGCATCAGGCTGGGGGTCCACAATGTCGAGGTGTACGGCCTCCTCCCAGGGCAGCTCCTTCCTGTCCCGAGACACCAGAAGGATGGGTTCCCTGCCACTAGCACCCCAGGCAGATGGGGGCAGGCGAGGGCAGGACAGACAACCAAAGTGCTGACCCTTGCTGTCCCTGGTGATCAGGTTAGAAAGCAATTGCTTTCATACTGTTAGCACAGAAATGTATACATTTTATGTGTGAGACCTCCGGGTATCACAAGACAGCTGAGCCCCATCTCGCCTGGATGCTGGGAGAAGAGGAGACAGAGATGGGTAACATCTGAGCACAGGATGCTGTGGGGTCCTGCAGTGGCCAGACTCCCAGCCTGTGGATGGTCGGATGGTCATCCAGGGGCACACTGACAGCTGGCCCCTTTGGGGTCTCTGACTTGGTCTTGGCTGTGAGTGGCCAGTGCCCGCCCACCAAAATCTATGGGACAGGAGGTTGGGCTCTGACCGAGGTCTGTGATGGGACAGGGGGAAGGAGGTCCCCACACTCCACGCTGCTGTAGCCTCCTGCTGCGGGGGGGACTCTATTCATGTATATTTTGAGAGCATGTTTACATCATAATAATCACATAACAAACACATCGCGACAGCGAGAGCCCCACCTGGATAAAGGGGTAGGTGGAGTAGGTGGGGCTAGAGCAGGTAAGGCCCGGACGCCAGCTCGGGGTGACTCTGGGCTCTTCCCAGCAGCGAACAGAGGTGACGATGTGAAGGACCCTAGACGTACAAATAGGACCACCTGAAATCTCATGCCATGGCCCCTTAACAGGTTATGGAGCTAAATAAGTCCTCCATCCCCTTTAACACAGCAACACCCGGACTGCCTAGAAGCAGAAGAAACCCTCTCAGACAGCTCCCAGCAGCAGGTGACTCAGAGCGGCCAGAAGCACCTCAGCAAACCTATCTTTTATAAAAAGCAAGAATTTTGCAAGAAAATAACAAGAAAGCTTAGTGAAAATGAACCACAGGCCGAAGTTCACCTCCATCCAGGCAACTCCTACCCTGCAGAGGAAAAAGCAAAAACCATCGCAGCGTTCAGAGCGCTGATTTACTCTGCATTAGTGTTGTTTCGAGGACTTTGAGTTTCTCACGTAATCCTCACAACCCTCTGAGGCAGAAAACATCTTTTCCCAAGTCTATAGCCCGGGAAGCAGGGAGAGAGAGGTTAACCCATGTCTCTCAGCTAAGAGTCGACAGGATGGCCTGGCCCAGAACCTAGGCTTGACCAGGACACTGGTGCTGCCTGGTTGAAGTGAGTCAGTAGCAGCCACGTTAAAGGGCATCCCTTTCCTGCTCTGGGAAGGCAGTGGGCATCCAGACATCAGTAAGCAGAATGAGACAGCCCGTGATGCACAGGATGGGCTGTGCCTTCTGTGCATTTGGTGTCTGCAGATGGCCAGGCCACTCGTCCCCAGACAAGAGGAGGGAGCAGAGCAAGAGGAATCAGCAGCCTCTGCCTTTGGCCCCGTGGCCTCTGTTCTCTGGAAACCCCAGAATATACATGTTTTGAGAAAACCAGCTTCCTCTTAGGCTAGTAACATGGGGAGTGGAAGGTGACACATTCTTTCCATGCGGTGACAAGCGGAGAAGTGGTGTGGCCAGACCCCACAGAGGGGAGCGGCTGCTCCGGGCTCACAGATCAGCAGTGGTAATGGCTTATGGGGTTTTCAATAATCTAAGGACACATCGTATATGGGCATCTGTCCAGCTATCTGGAAAAGTCAGATCATGCAATTACCATCAAATAGTGGTCCAGGCCAAAAATTAGGATCTAGGATCACACTAAACAAAAATACCCGCTTCTAAGCTCTAGGTGCTCATTCAGCAGACGTGTGAGCAAAGCAACAGGTTCAGTACTGTAAGAATTCAGGGCTGATCAGGAGGCTGGAGGTGGTGTCGGAAGCAGGCAGAGCTGAGGGGCAGAGATGGGGTGAGGCGCCCTCACTCCCTCTCCTTCACGTGCTGCCGGTTCAGCAGACTTGCCTGATGCTACGGCAACTGGATGACAGGTCCAGGGCCTGAGAGATAAATGTGGCAGTTGTGCCTGGCGACCCCAAGGTTGCCCCATCTCTGCACACTGCAGCCGCTCCAGTTCTGGGACCTAACAACGTGCCCTCTGGGCTGCCAGACGGAGGCCATCAATCATGGGAAGGGAACAGCTGTGGGGGGGGGACCTTTGGGACTCCCCAAAGATTGGCTTGTGGTCAGGGTCAGGGAGGCTACAGCTTGATGCTAAGTGGAGGGTCCTGGTGGGTTGAGAGATTGCCCTGCAGACAGCCCAGCATCGAGCAGGGGCTTTCTTCTGGGGAACCATCATTTTCTGAACACCAGCAAGCAGTGTTGATGGGGGACCTTTGTTTCGCTGTCATCCTTGGGGTCTGAGAGGATAAACTGTCACGTTCCCGTAAAGTACATCCGCCCAGCTCCTCATAGGTGTCCCCTCAAGGGCAAAGCCCGGTTGAGCCAGCTTCAGAGTCTTAAAGGAATCCAGGGGTCGAATGGCTATCTTGTGAGAGTGTCCACGTGTCTGCTCACAGGAGAATGTTAACAAAGGCAGCCACCAGCAGGCCTGACCTGCGGTGAGAGTGACAAGAAAACTTAAGAATATTTGTAAAATAAAGGTGGTCGATTATGGAAATAGAGGGTCACGGGATCGCTTTTCCAAGGGAGCTTCTTAACTGAAATCGTTAGGGCACAGAAAAATTAAAGAGATGAGATCTCAAGGGAAAAAAATAACCTTTGTCCAAAGTAAACTTCCCCAGTGACCTGTTCAAATTCTATGGTTAAACGTCTCTCCCTTTGGTTAAGTTTTCCTTTCCTCCTCTAGGGTTGGAAGGAGGGCAGGTAGTGACCTCTCCTTGGGACGGTCACCGAAGGGGGAGCCGCTATGTGGGAAGATGCTGGGCACCGAGGGCTGGCCTGGGAAGGGCGATGTGTGTCCTTCTTCTATTGACATAATTATAACTTCACCCTGCGGTTGTAAGAAGTAATCAGAGAAGTCGCATGGACGGTTCACCCAGCTTCTTTATGGGGAAATTACAGGTAAACTGTTATTTGGGATTCCCCCCACTTTCGATGTTAAAGATGAGTCCTTACATCCAAAACCGCTGAGGGTTCCGGGCGGTCGCCCCTGGATCCAGCACTGGCTCAGCCACCCAACCGCAGGAAGACTGCGGCAGGCCTGCTGGGCCAGAACCCTTGGGAGCACAGACCTTGAATGTCAAGTTTTAGAAGGTCCACTAACTGCATTTGGAAGCACTGTGGCCTGGGGCCCTGGGCGGGCAGAGAGCAGGGAGGAGGTGTCAGTCCCAACTTCTCAGCTCTGCTCAGTCAGAGCCCCAAGGTCCTCAGCCCATTGACAAGGTCTGCTCAGCACATGGATCCTCACAGCAGGCAGGGCTGGACCCGTGGCTGCCCCACCCAGGGGCAGGGGCGAGGGGAAGCCCACAGCACGAGCCTGCCCATGGAAAGTCTGAATATGCGTCCACTTACTGTATGTTGGCCCTTCATCCTAAAAAGTGAAAGACTCTTATAGCTTGGCAAGCGGGTTCATCCCTAAAGTTTGGAAGGTTACAAAAGAAAGAAACAAAGGCAAGAAATAATCAACAGGCCCCACCCCTTCTGCTCTATGTTTGGGGAGAAGCCACAGTCTTGGTAATTCTCAGTGTTTCTAACAGTGCAGAGATGAAGCTCCTCCCTAGTCAGGGGTCTCCCCACTCAGGGCTGTGGAATCAAGGAAAGAAGTGAGAGCTAACTGGTTGATGGCTTTTGGTGGCTTGATATTGTCTTAGGAGGAAAATGTAAAGAAATGAACTGAAAACTCCTTTTCGGTTTCTGGCTATTCAAATTCTGAGTTATTGCAAGAACTGCACAAAAAGGACCAGCTAGCCTAGATGAGTTGCAGAGAAGGTCCACTGACCCTGGTGACTCCCTAACCCACCCTGGTTGTCAGGGGAAGGCAGCTAATTCCACAGCCCCTCAGGCTGAGGACCACCTGCCCACCTGACTTCTGTTGTTGTCATTACTAATTCAGACATTTTAACATTTGAAACAAAACTGGAATGCAGTTATAATTAGTTGAGGTATAACTGATATACAACAAATGTTACCAATTTTAAGGGTACAGTTCACATTGTTTTGTATCCACTGCTACAATAAAGTGATACAAAGTTTCCACTGTTCCAAAAGCTTCCCTTGAGCCCCCTGTGCATCAGTTTTCTCTCCTCTCCCAGCCCAAAGAAACAATTGATTGATTGATGACCTCTATATTACATTGCATTTTCTAGAATTTTATATGTAGCCACGTGGCCAGCTTCTTTCACTCAACATAATAAGCTTGAGATTAGACCATTCTGTGGCCTATATTAGCAGTTCATCTCTTTTCCTTTCTGAGTAGTATTTCTCTGTTCATCTCCGTCATAATTTGTTAATTCATTTCTTGAAGAACACTGAATTGTTTCCAGGTTTTGATTGTAACTAAAGTTTCCAGGAAGATTCATGCATAAGTCTTTGTTTTCATTGGTTTTAGATGAATCTCTGTGAGTAGAATCGCTGGGTGGTCCAGTACATACACATTCACACATGGAAGGAACTGCTGAACTGTTTTGAGGGCAGCTGGACCCTTTAGCACCCACCTAGCAGTTCTGAGAACCAAGCTGCTCCATGTTTTTGGCACTTCTATTTTCCACGGTTCATTGGGTATGCCGTGGTATCTCATTATGTTTTGTTGTTGTTGTTGTTTTGCGGTACACGGGCCTCTCACTCCTGTGGTCTCTCTCGTTGCGGAGCACAGGCTCCGGACGCGCAGGCTCAGCGGCCGTGGCTCACGGGATCTTCCCGGACCGGGGCACGAACCCGCGTCCCCTGCATCGGCAGGCGGACTCCCAACACTGCGCCACCAGGGAAGCCCTCGCTATGGTTTTAATTTACATTCCAAGTGACTGAGGATGCTGGCCATTCAGACATCTTCTTTAATAAAATGCTTTGCAAATATTTGCCCATTTTGGTGAGGATTTTGTCACTTCAATGAGTTGCAAGAATTTCTAACTGATGGGCATTGTGGTCAGAGTGCATATTCTGCAGATGTAATCCTTTCACACGTTTAATCCTGGCACTTGTTTTAAGGCCAGCATACAGTCGCTCTTGGTAAATGTTCTCTGTGTTATTAACGAGAGCATGTATTCTACTGTTGCTGGGAGGAGTGTTCTCATCTGTCAGGTGGTCCAGTTGGTTAGTAGTTCAAGGATTCCACACTTATCCATCTTCAGTCTGCAAGTTGCACTGAATCCTGGGAGAGGGGGCTGAAATCTCCAAATACAAGTGTGTATGTGTTTCTCTCTCCTGCAGCTCTGTCAGTTTGGTTCATACATCTTGAAGCTCTGTGGTTAAGTGTGTACACACTTAGGATTATTTTGTCCTCTCAATGATCTGACCCCTTTATTATGTATTTTCTCCTCTTCATCTTTATCTTGTTCTGTAGTACAATTTGGGCTGTATTACTATCACCACACCACCTACCTTCAAATTAGTATTTTCATATTTCATATATCTTTTCATCATGTATTTTCAACCTATCAGTGTCTTTATATTAGAAGTACATTTATTACAGACATCATAGAGTTGGATCTTGCTTTTTATCTGGCATGATCATCTCTTTGCTTGATGAGGAGTGTGATGGGGGTTCCAGTTCTGGGATGGAGTACAGAGTGATCCTCAGAAGGAGGCTGGGGCGGGAGGGGGCAGCCAGTATCCAGGGACCAGCTCAGTGGACTGACATCTTGGTGCTTCACTTTGCCGGGGATGAAAGTCTGGAGGAGTCCTAGTGATTTGGGGGGGCGATTTCTTACTTTCTGGAAAACAAGATGGTCTGGGCTTTGCCTGTCACAACCTGGATCAGTTTGTCCTCCAGATGCCTTGTTTCCTCTCGGGGAGAAAGGCGATTAGAAACCAAGATCTGGGTGGTAGGTGTGTTCACTGCTACTGACGTATCATCACTTTTAGACTCTCTCAGTAGACAGACTTATGAAAGAAATAGATTCAGATATAGACACAGACAGGTGCATAAACATATATCGATATTTCTCCATCTGTAGAAATGAAATTATGAGTTTACTGATAATACCTCTAATCAATCCAAACCCACAGGGGTCTTTCTAGCCTTTCCTTTTCAATACATGGAGCTTTCTTCTCCTACGGTGAGAAACACTGACTCCCATTTTCCCAAAATAGGTACTCATTTGCTGAGTCCCAGGATACACAGAAAGTAGTTTCAAGTATGTTAACTCATAAAAGTGATAAAAGCAAGCCTGCAGCCAGAGTTCAATATATGCAAGTTTTCTTTACTTAAATTTTTACTTAAATTTACATACAGTGAAGTGCACAAATCTTAAGAGTACAGTTTGATGGGGGTTAACAGATGCATGTGCCATGTAACCCATAAAAATATCAAACACTGCCATCATGTCCAAAATTCCGTTTTATGCCTCACAGTTACTACAAAACAAACTTCTTTTGTTGTCGCCACAGGTCAGTGTTCCCGTCCAAGAGCTTCGTGCCGTAGCTTCATAAAGTCTGTGCTTTTTGTCTCTGACTCCTTCTCCTTAGCATAATGTCAGTTTCACCCACGTCATCACTTGCATAAGTACTTTGCTCCTTTTCTCACTGCTCTTTTATTCCGTTGTACGAATGTACACAATCTATTTATCCACTTTTCTCTTTATGAACATTGTGACTGTTTCCAGTGTGAGGCTGTTAAGAACAAAGCTGTGTGAACACTTTTGCGCAAGCCCTTTCGTCAAAAACACTTTTATTTCTTTCGGGTAAGTATCTAGCAGTGTCACTGCTAAGTCAGAGGTAATTGTATGGTTAGTTTTACCAGGACCTGCCAAACTTTTTCCAAGAGGCTGTACATTTTATCACAGCCAAGAGCAACATATGAGGGTTCTTGTTGCTTCTTCATTTAGTTTTGTCTTTTTTCTCTTAATTTTCACTATTCTAAAGTCTGTGTGGTGTTATCATTTTATGGCTGCACATCCCTGATAAAAAATAAACATTTTTCCATGTAACTATTTGCCAAGTGAATATTGCAATGTCATTTCAATTAGTTTGTCTTTTTAAAATTGTGTTGCTTGTATTTTATTCTGTTGTGGAAATTCCTTATGTTATGGATACCAATCTATTATCAGATGTATGTTATGCAAATATTTTCCCAGTCTCTGCTTTGCCTATTGATTTTCTTTATGATTTATTTTGATAAGCTAAGTTTTTAAATTTTTGATGTATTATGATTTTTGCATAATTTTCTTATATGCGTCTTGCTTTTGGTGTCTTTTCTAGAAAAACTTTGTATACACTCAGATCGTGAAGATATTCCCCTAAGATTTCCTCTGGAAATTATATACCTTAGGTCTTCAATCAATCTCCAATTAAGATAGGAGTATGATGTGAAACAAAAATTCAAGTTTCATTTTAATCTCTACAGATATTGCCCTAGTCTACTGCTATCCAGTTGCTTTAGCACCTTTGTCAAAAAATAAATTGACTCTGTAAGTATGGATCTATTTCTGGACTCACTATTTTATTTCACTGATTCAAGTTTATATTCTTATACTAATTCTATACTTTCTGATTATCACAGACTTGTATTGCTTGGAATCAAGTATCGTCAGCAGTGGTGAGAGGAGACACTTCCACCTGGCTCCCAGTTTCAGAGACAACAACTACTGTGTCACCACTAATTATGATGTGTTTTTATTTTACAGATGTCTTTCATCAGACTGAGGAATTTCTTTGCTAATCCTAGCTTGCTGGGTGTTTATAACATGAATAGGTGCTGAATTCTGATTTTTTCTGTATCTATTGAGAAGATCATATGTTGTTCTCCTTTATTCTGTTAAGATAGTGAATAGTATTAATTGGTTCTTAACTGAAAACCAACCTTGTATGGGTTAAACCTTACTTGGTCAGGTTTATAATGTTTTTCACAAATGGCTAAAGATAAATATTTTTGAAAACTTGAACTAAATGAAAATTAAATTACAAATAATGAAAATTTGTGGAAAACAGTTAAAGCAGTGCTAAGAGGAAAATTTATAGCAATAATACATAATCAGAAAAGTCTGAAATCAATAATATAAGTTCTCACTTCAAAAACCTAGATTTAAAAAAAAGCAAAATAAACTCAAAGTAAGCATAAAGAATGAAATCGTAAAGAGCAGAAACCAATAAAAATGAAAATAGAAAAATTTTAGAAAAAAATCAATAAAATACCTTGCTGAAGGTCACACAGCTCAGTTTCCTTCATGAGGATGTGAGGAATAGAAAGCTAACTTTGTGAACAACAAAAAAAAATGTTCCATTGTCTTCTGGTTGCCTTTTTGGATTTGAAATCGGCTGTCATTTTATACTGATGATAAAATGAAACTATAATGGAGTGATCACAATTCAGGTATACAAAAATTGGAGTTGGGCAGCCATTGAGGATGTGGTCTCAGACAGGTCTCTGCCCCACCCAGAACTTGAACTTTCTCTGAACTGTACCAGGTTCAAGGACAACACCCGCCATATTCAGAACAGCACCTGCCAGCTGTGACCTTTATGGTCTCGAGGTCTCCCCTTGTAACTATGCAACCATTTCAACCAATCCTTCCTTAACAAGCACCCTTACCTCCTGCCACCTCCCACTATAATTTTTTGATAACCAGCTCATGTAACTAACCATAATCTTGTGGGTCTTGCCTCGATAAGCCCCCTTCCTTCCTCTGAGGGCCATGCTAGGATGCCTCCACAGACAAGGATCCTTTCCCAGGCACCAGAGTTGTGCTGAGTTGCTGTGTGTGTGCTAATCTGTAGCTATGCATCTCTGTTGAAACCTTGAGAGAATGACTTCTTTTTTCGGACAAAGTATAAAACTGTCAGCACTGAAAACCACACTTTTCCAGAGCATTTTCTTCCTTGGTGGAGACTGTACTCCCAGCCTAGAGTCCTGAGCATGGCTCAAATTAAACTCCTTCTGTTCCTCACTACAGATGGTTTATTATTTGTGTCAACAGTACCATTATTCCCCTGTGTGTAACATATTGGAGTAGGCAGAATAATGATGCCCCAAAGATGTCCATACCCTAATCCTAACCACAGACCCTGTGAATATGCGTGTTACGCAGCCTGCGGGAATTCAGTTTGCAGATGGAATTAAGGGGGCTAATCAGCTAACTTTAAAAGAGGGAGATTGTCCTGGACCTTCTAGTTCATCCCAATCTAATTACATGAGTCTTTAAAAGTGGAAGAGGTAGACAGAAGAAGGAGTCTCAGAGATGGCATGGAGAAGGAAGGAGGAGTGATTTAACAGGGGAGGACTGGACCCACCACTGCTTCCTTTGACGCTGAGGACCTGCCGCGAGCCTAGGAGTGCGGGTGCCCCTGGTGGGGGCAGAGGCCCGTATTTGACAGCCAACCAGGGATCTCTGTCCTCCAACACAGGAACTGGGCTCTGCCGCCCCGTGAATGAGCAGGGAAACAGGTCTGCCCCAGCACCTCAGTCGGGAACACAGGTGAAGTCACCTTGATTTCAGCCAGGTGAGGTTCATGCCAGACTACTGACATGTGGAACCGCAAGACAACACTTTTGTGTTTAATGCTGCAGTTTAACGCCATGGTAATTCATTCCAGCAGCGGCAGAAAACTCATGCATGTACCTTTAAATCTGGCTGCTTTCAAGATTTTTTTCCCCTTTGGTTTTCAGCAGTTTGATGAGGTCATGCCTTGGTTGGCTCTATTTGTGCTGCTTGAAATTCACGAGGCTCTTGGATCTGTAAGTATATGGGGATTTTAAAACCAAATTTTGAATAATTGTTGGTCATTAGTTTTTTTGTTGCTGTTGTTTGTTTGTTTTTGCGGTACGCGGGCCTCTCACTGCTGTGGCCTCTCCCGCTGTGGAGCACAGGCTCCGGATGCGCAGGCTCAGCGGCCATGGCTCACGCGCCCAGCCGCTCCGCGGCACGTGGGATCTTCCCGGACCGGGGCACGACCCGTGTCCCCTGCATCGGCAGGCGGACTCCCAACCACTGTGCCACCAGGGAAGCCCTGGTCATTAGTTTTGAAAAAAAATATTCTCATTCTTTGTGTCTTCTACTGGGAATCCAGTAACCTATATGTTAGACTGGCTGATAGTTTCCACAGATGACCACGTCCGTTATTCGTAAAAACTGTCTCTTATTCTCCAGGGGGAAGGTGTCCCGTTGATCTATCTTGAAGTTCACTAGAGCTGATTATGTCACCTCCAGGTGCTGCTAGAACTATCCAGTGAATTTTTCATTTTAAGTATTACATGTCTCCATTCTGGCCTTTCAATTTCATTCTTTCATTAAAGTTCCGTTTCTCTGCTGAGATTCTACATTCATACCCCGATTCATTCATTTTCCTGTAAGTCCTAAAATATATCTTTAGCAGTTATTTTAAAGTCATTGCCTATTAATTCCAATGTCTGAGTCTTCCCGGTTTTAATTTCCATAACCTGTCTTTTTTCTTGAGTATGGGTCACATTTCCTGTTTCTTCACATGTCCAACCTTTTTTTATTATATACTGGACACTGTGAATTATACATGATAGAGACATGGAACTCTTTTACCTTCTCTGATGATTGATGCTACTTTCTCTAGCAGGTGTTTTACGTGGTTGGGCTCACAGCCTGATCTTTTCCACCTTTCAGCTGATGGCAGCCGATATCTCCACTCAGTTCTTCGAATCTTGCAGCTGTTTCTTTTTTTCTGGGAAGTTTGGAGTCCCTCATCCCTGTGAATTTGAGTGTAAGTCACAAATTTCTGCACATGATAAATGCAGATTTGGGGGCTTACTTTTAGTGTTCCCTCCCAAAGGGAATTCCCTCCTCCCTTTTAGCAGCTCATACAGCTCCTGACTCCTAAAAGCAGAAAGCCAGTGGCTTTCCCTTGAGCCTCAGAGGCCCTCCACACTGTGCAGAAGGGAGAATCCCCACAGGTGAAACGCCAAATAGCTGCAAATCGTACCCAGTAAAACTCCTTCTGGTGAGGGCTGGACACACTCTTTTCCTGCCTTTAGTCAATCTCTGTTGCCTTCAAATAGTTGGGGGTTTTAAAATTTATTTTTATGGTGCGAGAAAGACAAATACCGTATGCTAACACATATATATGGAATTTAAGAAAAAAAAATGTCATGAAGAGCCTAGGGGTAAGACAGGAATAAAGACACAGGCCTACTGGAGAACGCACTTGAGGATATGGGGAGGGAGAAGGGTAAGCTGTGACAAACTCAGAGAGTGACATGGACATATATACACTACCAAGCGTAAAATAGATAGCTAGTGGGAAGCAGCCGCATAGCAAAGGGAGATCAGCTCGGTGCTTTGTGACCACCTAGAGGGGTGGGATAGGGAGGGTGGGAGGGAGGGAGACGCAAGAGGGAAGAGATATGGGAACATATGTATATGTATAACTGATTCACTTTGTTATAGAGCAGAAACTAACACACCATTGTAAAGCAATTATACCCCAATAAAGATGGTTAAAAAAAATTTGTTTTTACGGAGTTTACAAGTGTCATTTGGAGGAGGATTAGTCTAACAAGCTTCTCCACACGACTTTCCTGAATCTTCCCCAATTATCCATCTTTTGCTTGACATTGCTCACCTGTCACCCAGGTGACACTCAGTACCTATGAAGTAAAATTGTTGCTAGTGAGAATAGTGATGGAATCCATGTTGCACACACACTTGGAATAAACACAATCACATCTCTAGCCTGACTTCTCACATGGACTGAAGAGTCCGAATCTGGGGACCCAGGGCTGAGTTCTGACAATGCCCTTGAACTCCGTGAGGCTGCAGCCCTCTGCACTAAGCCTGTCTCAGTGATATTCAGTCCCGCCTTCAGGTTGAACAGAAGACTCTCACCGCAGCTCACTCCACAGAGGCACATGCCACTGGGATGACGCTGGTGGGCTGAGATGAAAACCGAATCAGGAATGCTGGTAGCAAGGCCAGCCATCTCGTGTGCAGACCGAGCCCACAGCCTGTGTGGCCAGCTCTCGGAAACAAAGCAGTGGTTCCTAAAGATAGTGGAGTAGGTGGGCATGGAGCTCCCCTCCCCTCTACAAATACATCAATAATACATCTACAGGTGGAGCAATTCTCACTGAAAACAAGCTGGAGGCTGACACAAGAAAGATGCATGTGGAGTCAGGTAGGAAGGGAGAAGTGGTTATCTCAGGACCTATGCCGCTAGGAGGGGAGGGAGTTACATGGGCTCAGGGATCCTACCTGGGGAGTGAGTGCGGCAAACCACACATTGGGTGCCCCAGCCCTGGGGCTCGACATCAGGAAGGCAGGTCCCCTTGACTGGTTTGAAAACCAGTGGGATTGGCAGGGGTGAGTTTGTAAGCAGCCTAGCCCCCACCCGTGAAATGCACACACACGCTTGCTAACTCCTGAAACCAACTGCCCAGGGCTCTGGCTTGTTTCTCCCAATCGCCCCAGTGTGCTCTTGGCCTGAGCAAGCCACCCACTCTGGCCTCTCTTGCTCCATGACGCCAGGGTGAGGGCTGCCCCGGTGCAGGGGAGCACAAGGTTGTGAGGGATGGACCCGGCTTGGACCCTGAACAGCACCTGAACCAGGCGAGGGTGGCCATTGCTGGCACCCAAGGAGGCAACAGATCAAGGACGGTCCAGGACCCTGACTGGGACTGGGGCCACCACTGCCTGTGCCCCAACCCATGCCAAGTGCCTCCTCCAGCCCCTCCTGCTCTTGCACTGCCTTCATCTGTGGCGAGGATGCCGGTGCTGGGAGGAGGGAGAGCAAACACTTAGGGGGAATGAAGCCCACTCAAACCCGACCCTCAGGGCTTCTGCACAAGCAGCTTGGGACCTGTCCACCCCAATAGGGTGGTGTAGGCCACTGAGGAGAGAAGCCCCAGCTCACACCTGGCTCTCGCTCCAGCCCCTCCTTCCCCAGCCCCACCTCCTACCAAGGTGATACCTGCCAGCACACCCTGGGGGAAGACTCGACTAGTACTCATGTCAGACTCAGCTCTCCCTCTGGACACACACAGACCACACAGGGACATTCTCACACGAGGACACCCCCTCAAGACCAGAATACGCAACCATGTCACCTAATTCCATAGAGACAGAGAAAGTTAAGCAAAATGAAAAGACAGAGGAATTTGTTTCAAATGAAAGAATAAGAGAAAACCCCTGAAAAAATAATTAATGAAACAGAAATAAATAATTTACTAGATAAAGTGTTCAAGACATTAGTAATAAGAACGCTAACCAAATTAGGGAAAAGAATAGATGATCACAGTGAGAATTTTAACAAGAATTAGAAAATGTAAAAAAGAACCATTCAGGACTGAAGAATACAATAACTGAAATTAAAAACACACTAGAAGGAATTAATAGCCGACTAGGTGATACCACTGAAGAATGCTTAAGGGATTTGGAAGAGAGCCAGAAATAAACCCACACACTTATGGTCAATTAACCTACAGCAAAGGAGGCACGAATATACAATGCAAAAAAGACTGTCTCTTCAATAAGTGGTGCTGGGAAAACTGGACAGCTACAAGTGAAAAAAGATTAGAACATTCTCTAATACCATACACAAAAATAAACTCAAAATGCATTAAAGACCTAAATGTAAGACTGGATACTATAAAACTGCTAGAGGAAAACATAGGCAGAACACCCTTTGACATAAATCACAGCAATATTTTTTTGAATCCATCTCCTAAAGTAAAGGAAATAAAAGCAAAAGTTAACAAATGGGACCTAATTAAACTTAAAATCTTTTGCACAGCAAAGGAAGCCATCAACAAAACGAAAAGATAACCTACTGAATGCGAGAAAATATTTGCAAATGATATGACCAATAAAGGATTAATATCCACCATACATGAATAGCTCATACAACTCAACATCAAAAAAACAAACAACCTGACTAAAAAATGGGCAGAAGAATTGAGTAGGTATTTTTCCAAAGAGGAAGTGCAGGCGGCCAACAGGAACGTGGAAAGATGCTCAACATTGCTAATCATGAGGGAAATGCCAATCAAAACCACAATGAGGTGTCACCTCACACATGTCAGAATGGCTATCATCAAAAAGAACACAAATAACAACTGCTGGAGAGGGTGTGGAGAGAAGGGAACCCTCCTACACTGTAGGTGAGAATGTAAGTTGGTGCAGCCACTGTGGAAAACAGTATGGAGGTTTCTCAAAAAAACTAAAAATGGAGCTACCATATGATCCAGCAATTCCACTTCTGGGTATATACCTGAAAAAAGAAAAGTGAATTTCACTCAAAAGGAAATATGCATCTCAATGTTCATAGCAGCATTATTTATAATAGCCAAGATATTGAAGCAACCTACATGTCTATCAACAGATGAATGGATAAAGAAGATGTGGTACATATATATATCATACACACACACATGCACACAAACACACACAATGTAATACTACTCAGCCATAAAAAAAGAATGAAATTTTGCCATTTGCAAAAACATGGATGGACCTAGAAGGTATTATGTTAAATGAACTAAGTGAGACAAAGAAAGACAAATACTGTATGTTGTCACTTACATGTGGAATCTAAAAAATAAAACAAACAAATGAATATAATAAAAAAAACAGACTCACAGATATAGAGAACAGACTAGTGGTTACAAGTGGGGAGAGAGAAGGGAGAGGGCAAGATAGGGGTAGGGGATTAAGAGGTACAAACCACCATGTATAAAGTAAATAAGCTACAAGAATATATTGTACAGCACATGGAATATAGCCAATATTTCATAATAACTTTAAATGGGGTATAATCTATAAAATATTGAATCACATGTTATATATCTGAAACGAATATAATATTGTAAATCAACTATACTTCAATAAATCAAAAGAAAGAATGCTCCTCCCCAAATGCCCCAGAGGCTTATCTCATACCTGAAATAACTCCCACCAGAGCACCTTATTTTTAAAATGCAGGGTGGCTTCATAAGCCTTGGTTAAAACTGACATGTGGCGTCTTAACTAGCAGCCTTTGCAGTGTCAGGGCCCCAACCTGCTCTAACAGAACTGCATGCTCCGAGGGAGATGCCAGGAGTGAGAAGATGAGACTAAGCAGGGCACCTGGGAGTGGCTGGCAGGGATGATGAGTGAAGAGCAGAGGGGATGTGGGGCACCCCGTCCCTCAGGGGTCTGAAGGAGGCAGACAGAGGGTTCTAACCCCGTGGCTCTTCCTGAAGGGCAGTTGCAGCCCAGGGAGTGCTGGTGCCAGAGACAGGAGCAGCCACTGGGTTGTCATCTTAGCCGTACCTTTGCTTCAGACGGGTAACACCGATCCTCTTCTGAGTAGACAGAAGATTTTAAAAGATACAACAAGTACAGAGAAGATAGAAGGAAAATCTCATGCATAAGGAACCTTATTTTTTTGATCACCCTGCCAATAATATTTAAAAAAAAAGAAATGCAGGTATTAAAAAGTGGATTCTATGCTGTTTCCTGGGTTTATTTAAAGTACGATTTCCTTTGAGATATGTTTGAATATCTATTTATTCAAACCTATTCCTATTCCTATTCCTCCTAATCCAACTCATGTCCTTTGCATTTTTATTCATCTGGGCCAACTTGATCATTTTCACTTAAATTTCAGAAGGAGGAAAAATGTGTAGAAAAACAGATCATTCAAGATCACATTTCTATTGAATGTCTTTTCTCTAACTTCACTCTGGACCATGAAATTCATGAGTGGTTTTAAGAGCCAGTTGGTAAATTTTTACAGTAGCAGTTATTCCAAAGTTTAGCACCGGCCATGCACTGTTGGTTAGAATATTTGACAAAAGATGTTTTCCTCTCTTGGCCTCCCTCTTTCAGTTCTTTAGTGGAATCATTAAGAGACAACAAATAGAATTATTAGTTATCTTTAGTAGGAGTTAAATGTGCACCTTGCTTAGACAGGAAGGCCAGGAACCCTTGTAGGAACTAACACAGGAACTGATACTATGGGCCCTGCCAACAAGTCTCCCAGATATCAGTACTTCCGGGTTCCACCTTTTCCCAGTTCCTACTTCATAATTTTCATGAAAACAACGTATCTTGCTGCATCGTGTTAAACCTGAACACCGCAGATGGATGTCTGCAAGAGGGAAGACTATTTATCATATTAATTCACCAGGAGTTTGTCTGTTATTTGTTATTAACACTAATCATTTGATTATTTGAATAAAATACAAAATGCATTTCCCTACATTAATTAATGCTTATACCAGATAAGAGATTTATGCAAAAAATTCACAAACCTGCATACAATTTCCCTGTCTTATATACTGAAACCGAAGCCTAGCATTTGTCAATATGTTTGCTTATTGACAGTTTTATTAAGGGGAAAGCCTTTACTTAAAAAAAAGCCTATTCCTCACAGTAATGATCATAAGATGGTAATTATTCTTCCCACTTCCCTGTCCCATGCTCGACTGGGGCATATCTCTTTTAATATTCTGTATCATTTATATTATTTGTTTTTTAAAATAAATCTGCTAGTGATTATTATTTTCATATTAATATCTGAATTTGGCCCATGTTATTACTCTCTCAAATTTGTTTTCTCACTGACTTTTGCTAAGAGGCGGTGATTCATTTCATGTCTAAGGAAGTTGCTTCCCTGGACTGTCTACACAGTCAAAGGGACTACTGATACGCATTTGGGAGAAATTCTCAAAGGAGCAGGAGAGAAGGGTGTGGCCGTGGCCGTGTGGAGCAGGGAAGTCACTGGGTTCTTCTTACACACGGTGGGTGGGTGAGTGGCCTGGGAACAAATAGAAACCTTCTTCTGAAAGAGGACATGAATTAGAAAATACACATATTGGTCTCCGCCCCTGGTTCCCGGCACAGAGCTCCTACACCCCTTGTAATTTCCTGGGTGACAGGACCATCCTTTGTTCTACTGAGGCGACTCTGGGTGGACTCCTGGCTGGAGGCTGGTCACCAGAAAGACAAAGCCGTGATTAGAAGCTTAGAATTTTCATCCCTGCGTCCCACCCTCCAGAGAGTGGAGAGGGCTGGAAATGGAGTAAATGGTGGACCACGCCTCCGTGAGGAATCCTCTGCAACACCCCAAGAGTAAGGGGTTCTCTGAGCTCCCAGGTGGGAGAGCATAGCCATGTACCCTGAGGGGTGCACCCCAGCTCCACACGGACAGAAGCTCCCATGCTCGGGACCCTCCCAGACCTGGCTCTGTGCATCTCACCTGACTGCTCACCTGTGTCCTTTCTCATATCCTTTAATAAAGTGATGAATGTTAGGAAGTGTTTCCCTGAGTTCTCTGAGCCGCTGTAGCAAATTAATGGACCCTGAGGAGGGGGTGGTGAGACCTCCAATTTGTAGCTGAATTGGGCAGAAGTTGGGGTAACCTGGGGACCGACTACTTGCCTTTGGGATTTCTGAAGTGGGGAGTGGTCTTGTGGGACTGAGCATTTAACCTGTGGGATCTGATGCTGTTTCCAGGTAGACACTGTTTCAACTGAGTTAGACTGTAGGACACCCAGCTGGTGTTGCAGGATTGCTCAGTGAGGGGGAAAACCACAGCTTCAGTGACCGGAAGTGTCAGAAGTGAAGTGGTCCATTTGGGGAGCAAAGGAAACACAGGTGGGAGGACTGAGGTTTTTCCTGCCCAGTGGACACACCTCACTGTCTTCTGGAACTTTAGTTGTAAAATGAAGGATCAAAACTATTAAGAAGTGATTAAGGACAGCACTGAGGAAAGAAACTTAACCACGTCTATTTGAATTAATAGTTTACCAGTCACCAAACAGATAATGAAAAACAGGTCGAATGAAAATGATGTAGTTAAATGCTAGGAATTAAAAGTGATGCACCTAAAGTTATTTTCAAGTGAAAATTACACTAAAGGTGCCTTCAGCTAGTACTCGGTGGCAAACTATTACTATACAACACCAGGTGAATAAGGCCAAGAGAACAGCCTGAAAATAAACCCTCCAAATAAACTGTAAGCCAGTGCAAAATCTTCTCTTTGCTTTTTAAAATTTTATAAGCTAGGATTTTTTTTTTTTTTTTTTTTTTTTGCGGTACACAGGCCTCTCACTGTCGTGGCCTCTCCCGTTGTGGAGCACAGGCTCCAGACGCACAGGCTCAGTGGCCATGGCTCACAGGCCCAGCCGCTCTGCAGCATGTGGGATCTTCCCGGACCGGAGCACGAACCCACATCCCCTGCATCGGCAGGTGGACTCTCAACCACTGCACCACCAGGGAAGCCCCTAGGATTTTTTTTTTATACTTTTATTTATTTTTTTTTTTGGCTGAGCCTCACAGCTTGCGGGATCTTAGTTTCCCTGACCAGGGATCAAACCTGCACCCCCTGCATTGGAAGCTCAGGGTCTTAACCACTGGACTGCCTGGGAAGACCCAAAGCCTTCTCTTTGGTGCTGGTTTTAGGGTGAAATCAAATGCGTTATTTTTGTCATCCTGTGGATGAGTCCTGGGCTTCACTGATAACTAAGCTCTCAGCTTCAGCCACAGTCAGAAAGGAAACACAGCACAAGCCTCGGGAAGGCAGGAAGAGGAGCTGGGGTTTCAAGTGGTTTATCTCTGTGGATCTCAGCTTTAGAACTGTGCTGGTGAAAATGAAACACATTTCATCTCTGAATCAAGCACTGATCAAACCCACAGCCTGGCTGGAGCCTGGGATTCTCAGCAGGGACCCAATGACTAGCAACTGATCATGTTCACATCAGAGAAACAGAACAAGCTCTTCCCATGTTAGAAGGTTTTTATTTCACTTTTAAAAGGGCCTTCAGACCCCATCTGACCTCTGGCCAACACCCCTGTCCAGTGTCACCACCCACAGCAGAGCAGGAGGAAGGGTGGCACACCAAACCGTGCCCCAGGCTAGCTGGGACTTGGACACTATGAGAGGCTGCAGCCGTGCCAGCGTACAAAGCAGGCCAGGCCAGCTCTTCTCTAGTCTGCTGCTCCCTCGGTCAGCCGGAATGTGTCGCTGAGAAAGTCCAGCCCCAGATGACACCCCGCTCTCAAGGGCGCTGGTCACAGGTGCACACAGAGCCCCAGGAACACCACCACCAGGCAGCCCTTGGGGCCTGTAAATCCACTCACCTTCCTTCTCTGCACCTCTGTTTCTCCTAGCTTGTTCTGTGAGACATAAAGGTTTCTTAATCTCTCACCTTTAAAATGTCCCCATTTGGGTGATAAATCACACGGTCTACTCACATAAGCAGGATATCTTTTTTTAATAAAGATAGGATTTAAATATAGAGCATTCTTTGACAAGAGGGAAAGTGGAGAGATGGCAAAAGTGACAAGTAAAAGTTATCTACATGGAGGAAAATAAGTTTCTCTCTCTGTACAATGTTTCGTTAAACCTAAAAAAAAAAAAAAAAAAGAAGAAGAAGAATGCATGGAAATGTATTTAAAAGTTAACAAAAAATACATATGGAGATAAAAGGAAAAAAAAGTCCCCACCTCTGAGCCCTTATTCACCCCAGGCAGGCAACACAAGAAGTGAGGTGGGAGCAGATTTTACTGAACATGAGAAGGACTGGAGTTTTCATCCCTTCAGCCCCCCCAGATGTGCGTCTTCTTCTGAGCAGTTGCTCGTGGGTGGGTGTCACTACCCACGGGTGACTTTTGTGCAGAGAACAGACTGTGTCAGGGACTTGGTTTAAAGTAATATTTACTATATGAATAGATACATAGGAAAGTCACAAACCTAAAATTCTAAGATCCCCTATGGATTTAATTCTGATTTACAACTATCATTATTCCATTTATAAATATCTTATAAAGTTAGGGGAATCACCCTTCAGTTTTTCTTTTATCAGTGAATGATTTTCTTAAACACCAGTTTTATTTACAACATAGTGAACAAAATTTTCTTAAAATCTGAAACAGTGGATCTAAAGATATCTGGGGTTCTTATAGACAATCTCTGCATCTGTGGGAATTTACTTCCCTAACAAGAAAAATGCACCCTGATAGCTCGACAATCTGTTGCAAAGGTCTTTGAAATAATATGAAAGCATCATGTCTTAGGCAGACTTTTGCTGATGTAATGCTGTTTGAACAACCTTCAGATTTCAGCAGTTTAAAATAATGTTCTTTGCTGTACACCTGAAACTAACACAACATTGTAAATCAACCATACTCCAATAAAAATTATTAAAATAAAATAAAAGCGTGTATCTCTTGCTGAAGGTCTGTTGTTCACCTGGGGGCTCTACTTCAGGCTGCAGGTTAAGACTAGTCCACTCCCTGGAATTTAACATCCGGCGTCCAGAGCTCATGGCGGGGCCAAGTCCACATCAGAGGACCTGAAGTGTCTCCACTAAGCCAGAGAGGAAAGGCTGCTCTGGGTACAGAGGGACAGATCCCTAGAGGTAGGGTGTGGGGAACTGGCCAGTTGTCCAATCTCCACACCTACAGATCAGTAATGACAATCTCCATAGTCAACTGTATCCCACTGCTAACGAGGGTCTTTTAAACTGACAAGATGCATAATACACAATGAAGAAATAGTTGTCAGAACGTTAGTTAGCTAGATATTGTAGTAAGGAAACTATTAGAAATACAAGGAGAAATTTAAACTTACATCAAGAGTTAACAAAGGTAGGGACTTCCCTGGTGGTGCAGTGGTTAAGAATCCACCTGCCAATGCAGGGACACTGGTTCAAGCACTAGTCCGGGAAGATCCCACATGCTGTGGAGCAACTAAGCCTGTTCACCACAGCTACTGAGCCTGCGCTCTAGAGCCCGCGAGCCACAACTACTGAGCCCGCATGCCACAGCTACTGAAGCCCGCACACCTAGAGCCTGTGCTCTGCAACAAGAGAAGCCACCGCAACTAGAGAAAGCCCACACACCGCAACAAAGACCCAACACAGCCAAAATTTAAAATAAGTAAATACATTTATTAAAAAGAAAAGAGTTAACAAAGGTAAACTCTCAGCCTGAGACTGATCAAGTAGGGCAAAACAATAGGATCTGTGAAACAAGATGAATAAATGTAAATTAGTAGCTATGAAGCAAACTGCTTTTTAAAGGCAAAGACTTGTCCTCCTTCACTTAGAAAAAACAATCAAATGTTTGTAGAAAATAATCGAATGTCAGTTTTCAAAGAAATCCTTAATGAATGCACTGGATGATGCATTTCTACCAGAGTTTAAGGACAATAAAAGAAAACTGGAGAAGCAAATAACAGGGCTTTAAAATAAAAACCAGTTGTGCAGTTTGAAGAACAAAATCTTAAATCACTATTCAAAGAGGAAAGAAAGACTCCAATTAAAGGCTAATTTAAAAAGCAAAATGAGAACCCAACCCATGAAAATGAATAGGAAGTAGCAAAAGCTGAATTCAGAGAAAATACAGATACTTGAAATGCTTTCATTATTTTGAAAAAGAAATAAACTGTTACGGGTTTGTCCCTGCTGAAATTTTTCCAGCTTTTAAGGAACACAGGTTCCATGCTCGGCAGAATCAAGAGAGAAGGAAGTCTTCCCAGTGATTTCCTGAGGCCTCCGTCACCTAGGTGCTACCATCTTACTGAGACAAATCCAAAAGATGCCACAGCTAAACATTTCTTGAAGAACATGCTGTTTTCAATAAGGTTTGTGTTTCCTCAATTTTCTATCATAAGCATGTATTCCTTCCACAATAAAAACAGAGTCATTTTTTTTAAACAGTGAAATGGTAAGGGGAGAGACTTTTCTGGAAGATGCTGGGAGTCATGGAACTTGCGCATCTCCACACAGACAACCCCAGGAAGGGAGCTGTCTTATTTCTCGGCCTGTCTACATGTCTTTTAGTAGGGGGTAACTTATATTGAGGTACTCGGGTTCAACTTCAAAGCATTGCTCTGCAAGTGTCTTTGTTGTATTCAGAACAAGGGCAGAGCCAGGAAACCCAGCCTCACAGGCGCTCGGGTGGGTGGTCTGGTGACTCCTGACCCCCCACCACTTCGCGATGCTCCTAGAACAGGCTTGATCCCAGCCTCCCCGACTGGGCTCCCGGTTGACACCTCCACGGGCCCATTTCTCATCTTGTCTCCATGTCTCAGAGGATGCGCAGCCATAACACGGCATCCAGGTCTCTGGCCTCAGAGCTTCTGTCCACTCCTGCACCTGGGATGGCCGTGGTCTGGGTGTCCACTGTGGGTGACAGGACAGCCATGCTTTCTCCTCTCTGTTTAAATAAGCACAGGATTCTTGAACATTCAGCCACCATCTTCTGACCACAGGAGCTGTCTTCCAGGTCATCCAACTCGACGCTCCCAGCAAGGGTGTGGGTGAGGCTCACATCCCACACTTACAGGACAGCCAAGTGTGGGCGGGCATGGGACCCGCCTGATTCCAGGTCTATGTAGGTCACCACTTGGCTGAACGGCCTCTCCAAAAGATGTGTTCTCTGGCTTTACAACGCATCCAATTTGCTGTTCACCACTTTTACACAAAATACCATGTTGCAGGGAAAAACCCTTTGCCCGCAGCACTTACAATGGTTACAGTCACCAAGTACTTGAAAGAGTACGGTTTAAATGCATCGGCCATTTTCATATGTCCGGTGTGACTGCCTAACAACACGATTTTTAAACAACTAATAAAGCTCCAAGCAGCTACGGCGATGTCATGCAGAGGACTTGATTTGCAGTCGCGGGGATAGGGTTGGAAGCCTGATTTATTTCACCTCTGTGGGCCCTGAGAGTCTCCATTTGGAAACACGGCAGTGCGACTCAAGGAACTGAGAGTTATCTTCCAGCACTAATGCTGTTACTTCCCAAGCACTTTCCTATTAGTGATGAAAAATGGCTACTTCCACCCAATTACCTCAGAGATCGCATTGACTCCAATTACAAAATTATCTAGGTGCTAGCCTCTGTCATTAAGTTTCATACCATCAAATTACCACCTCAATTACTATCTCTAGCCTCTACTTTTGGATTGATTTGCACCAGCACCTTTTATTGGTCTATTTCTGCAGTTTGGAAAAAGGACCTCATTTACTAATAGCCAAATATAGAGCAGGACCTCCTATTCCAGTAGGATCCCGGGGACCACGTAGTTTGGAAGTTATCGGGAGATGTGGCTATAATGAGGGTGATTCTGGTCGGGTTTAATTATGTAAAGTTGTGAGGGGAAGAGGGAGGTCCCCGCAGCAGGCAGGCTCCAGCAAGGGGGGCTCGGTGACAGCAGATGGGCAGGACGTGTCACCCACCCTGCCATTAGCCATGTGCTCCCTTTCCAGAGACCTCCATGTCATTGAAACGCAGATGTCACAGGAGAAATGTCACCATGAAAATATTCTGTACTGGGAATTCGTTGTCCGGTTGTGATGATGTGCCGTCCGCTTTACAGCAGCAATTTTAAGCTTCCGTCCCTTTTTAGAGCCAGCTCTCAATTATCCATCACAAGAGAAGGTCAGTGGCAGGAGTGAACCCAACTGACAGGCAATTAAAAACAATGTACATTTAGCTTTAAATGTGAGAACTGCACAGTGAGAACAAGAAAGAGATACCTTGTGGATTATTAAACTGCCGAAATTTTTAATTGCACTTTTAAATTGTTACAAAAACAATATGCTGGAATGCTGACTTTTAACTCAAATAGTGAAAAAACAACAGAGCTCTCGCCCCGCAGTCTGACCACACATCCCCTGGGAAAGGCCACTTCGAATTATTGCTGGTATTAGTTCTTTCAGTTATTTTTACCTGCACTTCTCTTAATAATATGTTTATAGCACTATTTATTGAAATAGCAATTTTTGGTATTGTCTATTGACTTCCTACTGAGATGTGACTTTAGCTCACTCCCATTACCTCTCCCTCTCCATGTCTGATAATTTTTTATCTCTTACATTGATTACTTTGTCACTTTGGATCATATAGTTGGAATTCTACTTCTTGTTCCATTAACTATGGAGTGAATATTTGTTTCCCTACATCATGAGATGAGATGGTACCACCCCTCATGGTTCCATTTCCTCATCATCCCTCCCTTCCACCTCCCAAATTCTCTTTACATTTTACTTTTATATTGTCAAGTTTGATACCATTCGCATTCTATTCCATAATCATAATTAAGAATTCTCTGATTTCTGTCTGACTGATTCTAAAGCTTAAAAAATCTATGAACCATATTTACATTTTGGATTTTTTATGTTACTCACTGAGAAGTGTACTCATATGCTATAATTCTATTCCTTTCCTTTAGTAGCTTTTTTGTTTTCCCTGGAGATTCTACTTGCCTTGTTTTTCTTGCATTAACTGCTTTAGCCTCATCCTTAAGATCTAATATTTAAGGTCATTTTCAAGTCAGTGAAATCTACCGCCACCATTATTTCCTTCTCCCCCGAGGCCTCCCTCCTGGAGACCTCTCTTCTGGGTCTGTCACCATGGCCAGTTTCTCATTGTGCTGAGTTGTATCCACTGCTGTATCCACTGTTCTCCCAGATCCACATCTTCCTGACCTCCTCACTATTTTGTTGGACTACATCCTCATGTAATATCCTAACACAGGGTTGGTACATGCGGCATAAACAATGAAGACGCACACATCTATACTCTATTTATAGTATTCTCTTAGCCAGTAATAGTTGACTTTGTATCTAAGACTGGGATCCCCCTGAAACAAGGGGGCAGTTAACGGCAAGCAGTTTTGGGGGGAGGTACTCCCAGGGAGCCCTGGTAGGGAGGCAGGAAATCATGGAAGAAAAGAAGAAGCAAACCACTGCGACGGCCCTGGACATTCAGGTAACCACTGTGAGCACATGAGGACCTCTGGGAGCCTATGGTAGTACATCCTCCAAGTTATCCCGGTCAGAGTCATCAGCCAAAATGTCCCATCAGACACTGGGAGAAGGCTGCTCCCAGGAGTGCTGCCTGCCTGGAGCTTCCAGCCTGCAGGTCGGCACCCTCAGCCAGAGAAGGAAAGCCCTTGAGTGAAGATCTGCAAGTGTCACAGGAAGCAGCACAGGTCTGCTCAGGAGAGACCACTGCAGTGTGACGTGGGAGGACCTGAGGACGTCTGCCCCAGTGGGCATATAATTCTAGGTGGAAAATTGCGTTCTCTTGGAAGTTTAGAGTCCACGGTCACTGTCTTCTGGCATAACTTTCCTGCTTCTTGATTATTTGAAGCATGTTCTTATTTAAAAGACACACTATCTTCTTGAATTCTCTCTGAGAATATCAGAGCCACTTGCAATGTTTCCTATTGTCCCCTGAGTTGCGCCTCTCCTCCAGAGCCAGCCCATCCTATTTCCTGGGTCCTGGTACACACGGGCAGGCTTGCCAACCAGCAGACTTCAAGTGAGGAACAGATGGCTGTGAACCAGGCATTACGACGGGAAACTCCCAAGTGCCAGTGTGAAGAAGGCTGCCCTGTGAGGCTCCGACTTCCACATACTTTAGTTCTGGCTCTAATTCTCCCCCAGGTGCTTCCCTGAATTCTTTCTGGAAGAGTATTTTGGGGGTAGAAATCAAACACTCGGTGCTGGCCATGTTCAGTGAGGTGCTTAGAACTCCAAGCACGATGGCGGGCAGGCAGCTGGTTACATGGGTCTGGATTTGGGGAGAGAGGTCCGAACTGCAGACACAGCTGTCTGGATGGTGGGTCTATGGGTGTTAGTTAAGCCATGAGACTGAATGAGATATTTGATCGAGACAGAGTGTGGACAAAGAGAAAAGGTCCAAGGACTGAGCCCTGAGGACTAACGAGGAACCAGTGAAACTGGACGGCTTAAAGTAACAGAAATTTATTCCCTCGCTGTCTGGAGGCTACTTATCCGAGATCAAGGTGTCAGGAATGCTGGATCCGTCTGTGTCGGTGAGGGATAGTCTATTCTACACCGCTCTCTTAGTCTCTGGGGGTTTTCTGGCAGGTTTGGTATCCCTCGCCTTGTAGATGCATCTCTACAATCCCCACCTTCACATGGAGATCACGTTCCCTGTGTGTCTTCACAACATCTTCCTCCTGCGTGCACCCGTCTTCACGTCCAAATTTCCCCTTCTCATAAGAACATCCCTCATATTGCTTTAGGGCCTGTCCTCATGACCTCATTTTAACTTGTTTACCTCTACAAAGATCCTATTTTGAAATAAGGTCACATTCGGAGGTCCTGGGGGCTAGGACTTCAACATATGGATTTGGGGAAGGGGACATAATCAACCCATTACACGCTCTTAGCTCTTCCCTCAAACTCGGGCCTCAGACCCAGCTTCCCACCTTCCCCCACCCTTTGAGACACTCCCACCCAGGACTGTGTCTGTGAAGGCCTCTCCATCAGGCACCTGTCCATCTGCCCCCACCGTTTGGCTCGTACACTTTCCAAAAGGCATATTTAACTTCTCAAAAATTTGCTTATGCTGATCACATTTCTATCATTAAATTTATGAATTAATTAAATGTCACACAATCTCATGAATGTAAAGAGAGAGCTATTTTTATGAAAATCAAGTTAAACGCTTGGGGAAAACTAGCTAGTGAGAAAAGTGACTTAAACACTTAGTAAGAAATCAATTTTGGCTAAAATAACCAGAAAAGACTGGGACAGTCCCCTAGGAATCTGGAAGGCTTCTTCTGGAAGGTGGTGTGGCAAGTATTTGGATGTTCTTGACCCACTCTGACCACTGTAAACAGAGCTCAGTGCCCTTTGCAGAGGAAACAATCTGCTCGGCTCCAGCCGGCGGACTTCATGCTCAAAGACCTGGGCTCCACGTTACAAGTGTGAGCATTTGTGTGAAACGGAAATGAAAGGTTAGAGTTTATCACTGTCACTCCTCTCCTTAGCCGGCTTCCCTCGACTCCAGTCACGGGTCTCGCATCAGCACCACGTCTCCCACGGGAGGCTCAGGCATCAGATGGTGCACGTTTGCAGGTGGAGGAGGGAGCTGAGCGCCGCCACACAGGCTCCAAGCAAGACGGCTCAGACCTTCGCACGAGAAGCAGGTGGACCCGTGGAGGACCAGAACGGACCCTTTATTAAGGGAAGTCTTAGGAGGCACAATTTAGTGGACAGAAAGCACGTCTAAACGTTAGCACACGAAGCTTTCAACCTTGCCTTCACGGGGTCTCAATCCTTTCTCCAAGCCCCATGCTCGGCTTTCTCAGCCCGGATCCTACGTCAGCTTCCCCTAGAATTTCAGGGCATACGGGGCACCGCCTCTACTCGCTCCCCTACGCCGCTCGTGCAGCGGGTGAGGGCGCGCCCCCTGCGTCTGGGATCGCAGGCTCAGTGAATTCAAGAGCAAGTGAGAAGGGTGCGGCCCCTGCCTCAAGCAGCTGCCACAAACATTTATGGAGCACCGGCCGTATGCATCACACACGCCACCATGTGAGGGTGCACTGTCGGACGGGACGTGGACGCTGCCCTCCTGGAGCCCACAGGCCACCACGGACACCGGAACAGACGCCTCCACAGTGGACGGTGGGGCTGGGCGCCCCGGGGTATCATGCTGGCTCGGCTGGCCACACGCCCTCCTGTGGTTCCCCAGGCCACCTGAGATGCAGCTGAGACCCCGACTCCCAGGTGAGAAGCTCAGGAAATGGCACGGCTCCCTGGGGCCACACCTCTGTGGTCCATCTGGCTCATGTTCAGTCGCCCCTGTGCCCACAGAGGGACGTCCTGAGCCGAGTCGGCTGGTGGGGACCTTCAAGTCCTGCCCCAGTGCGTCCTGGGGAGGGTGCCGCAGGTGCAAGAGCCTCCAGGGGTCCAGGCGGTGCACAGCGATTCTGGGACCAAGGTTCCTTTATCAACTGCAGTATGAAAACACCATTTCCTAACCACACTGTCAGGGCAGGGTGCAAGAGTCTGGCCAATCTCTTTGGTTAAACACCCTCATTGCTTTTTGTGATTAGGAAAGCAAAATCTATCTTTAGAAAATTTGGAACAACTGAAATAAATCTTTTAATATGACCCATTAACCCTCCTCAGCAAGATATCATTGTTACCTTGTCTAGCATATTGTCTTGTTTCCTTCCCAGCTTTCACAAAATAGATTGATATATAAGTATGTATATATGTATATATATATGTATATACAGGTTTTGTAAATTTGTGTGTATATGTAATACATATATGCCTGTGTGTGTACATATACAAGTATAGGATTTTTATAAATTGATAAGTGTCCTGTTGATATAATTTTCTATCTTGCTTTTCTCATAACAGTACAGCACTCAGCTGTCTCCATGTGTTTGAACAGCCTCTAAGACACATGCGCAGTCACTGGGAATAGTCTATCATCTGGTTCATTGTATTTAACATCACCCTGCTCTTGCAAAAGTGGGTTGTTTCCAGTTTTTCCCTTTTATAAATTATACTGGGATGAGAGTTACATAAATGTTTGCGTGGCTTTCTGGTTTCCTTGGGATTTTTTTTTCTTTTTCTAGAAGGGGAAATTACCGGGTCAAAGCAACTACACAAAGCTCCCTTGGTCAGCACCCAGAATGCTTTCCGTTAAAACTGACCTGATTTATATGTCCACCCACCACCCAGTCACAAAAGGGCCGTTCTCATTGCTCTGTCGCCAACACTGAAGCCCTCCCCCGCCCCAAGCTCAGTGTGTGTCAGCCTGATGGGTGAAAACTGGTATTTTCATTCTGCGTGATTGTTGTTCTGTGAATTTGCTTGTCTTTGCCCGCCATGAGGCTGAACATGTTTCAAAAGCATATTGTGTGTTCTGGGTTTCTCTTCTTGATTTGATGTGCATAGCCCTTCTATTTGGTTCTCATGTTTTTCTCACCAATTTTACGAAAATAATTGGCAATTAATGTTCCAGTCCTTGCATAACGTGTTTTAAATGGAATCAATTAAAGAGGAAAAGATTTGACTCTGTGCTTCCCCCAAGCATCGCACCTTGCATTTTCCAGAGACGTTTAAAAGGTCAAGGCGCCTTCAAAGTCAGGCTTCCGTCTGGATGGACCGCCACCAGAAGGCAACACACTTTTAGACGGTTCCACTGGCTTTGAAATGAGCTGAAATTCTGACTTCTTAAAATGTCAACCTCATAAATTCACCCCCTCAGACAAAAGCAGGTGCAGTCAGCATTCAACAGATGCTCTCTTAGCTGTGATGACCTGCGGCCTTGAGCTACAGTTCCACAAAGCACCACATTCAGGTCTTGTCCATAAAAAGCCTGAAACAGAAGCAATGATGAAATTTCAAGTTCTTTGTCTCTTGCCCTATTTATATTCCATTCAGCCACTTTTTTTTCCAATTCCAGTTATTTTGGATGAAAATATAAAAAAATACTTACAATTTTGGTGCAGGTGAAATTGAGAATCATAGATCTTTCATCCTAAGATAACTGCCTCCACCCCCGCCTTGGGGTCAGGGGTTATGCAACCTCTGCTCCTGTCACATGTGCACTCCTGGACCCCTGGCCCTGGTCAGGCTTGGAAGACATGAGATGGGGTCAGAGGGAAGCCAGAGGCGGCCATGGGGAGTCATCTCCATGCGAGTCCATCATTTCAGGCTACAGGACTCAGTGTCCTGGGTTCTACGCACGCTGACGTGAGGCTGATGAACGCTGCACCCTTCCTTTTGTGCCCGAGACCCTTCCCGTCTTTGGGGAAGACGTCCAGCCTGCTGAAGGGCCCAGGGTCAGGTGCGAACACACCCACTTGGCCACTCTGTCAGCCCCTGGCCGGATGATTAGTCACTTAGGGACTGCATCTCCTCATCTCCAGAATGGGGACACAACAGAAGCATTTCCTCAGAGATGAACAACTGGATTATGCATGTGAACAGCTGGCTCAGTGCCTGAGTCAGGACAGCCCTCAGTGGAGGTCAACTCCCCTCTGAGCCTCTCTCCACAGAACACAGCAGTGCTTGCCACCCACGAGCAGGTGCGTGAGGCCAGGTCCTACCACGACACCCTGACTGAGGTGCTTCTGACACACAGTAAGAGTCAGAAAGTGAACCAGGGCTAAATTTAGGTCCTGCTTTGTCTTGAACTCTGCAGGACCAGGTAACATGACTTCCTGAGCATGGACTCAGGGGAAAAGGTACCTGACACGGGGGTCCTTGGGAAGGCTGGGGGCACCCCTCACCAGGCTGCAGGCACTGCGTCTGGGGAGGCGCCCTCCAAATGCAAGGCATCACTCACAGTGAGACAGACGGGGCAACAGTCATAGCAGAGGCCTCCTAAGTGACACCCAGGCCCACCGCTCGCTGCCGGTTGGGGACGGAAGCCGGCCTGTCATCTAGCTGCAGAGTCTCTGAGGCCCCGTGGGAGGCTGTAACCCCTTCACACCTTATTGCCAGGAAGTGACTTTCTGATTTGACACATTAAAAACAGGTTCACGCGAAGCTCCTCTCCAGTGAGTTGGAACCTGGGAGTGACAGGCCTGCCTCCCCCCCTCCCTGGTGCTCACGCTGGCTCAGACAGGAGGCTTCCAGAAAGAGGGGAGGGGAGGGGCAGGCGGGTGGCTTTCCTGGAATGTTAGGGTCTCAAAGCTCCCTGTACTGTGGGGAGAGGCAGAAGCTGTGGAACTGAGTCCTCAAATAATTAATAACAGCAAGAATAAGGAGAAGCTTCCTATTCTGGATCCTTGGTCAGTGATGGGGGCCCAGCAGGGAATTCCTGGGCCAGCCCCTGCCCAGCTCTCACCTGAGTCCCACCCAACCCATGGCCAGCTCAGCCCCGCGCTGGACCAGCAAACCCCAGTCCCGGCACCTGTCCAGCCCAGTCCGACCCCCACTTGGTCTGGCCCATCCCCGCCCAGCCAGCCTCCACCCAACCCTGCGTCTACCCAACCTGCACCTGCCCAGCCCACGGGCGGGGAGCGCGGTGCCATATCCGGCCGGCGAGTCCGCGGCCGGCCAGCAGAGGGCGCGCCGCCCGAAGCGGAGCCCGGTCTCTGCTCCCCCCCCGCGACACACCCCCCCCGGGACCCCAGACCCCGACGCCGGACCCCGGACCCCGGACCCTGGACCCGCCCCGCGCCGAGTGGGGCGCGCCTGCAGCCCTTCCGGGCCCGTGCGGTCCGTCCGGGGGAGCGCGGAGAGGGAGCGGCGCCGCGCGAGGCAAAGGCGTTTGTGCCACCTGTTGGCCCGGCGCCCGCACTGCACGAGCCGGAGCAGAGCCGCTCGGCGGACAGACCGGGGTCCCACCCGGGGTCCCACGCGCGCAGAGCGCCTGCCAGGGGCGCGTCCCCGCGTGAAGTGCCGGGTGACAGTTTCCCAACCGCAAACGTAGTAGGAAAAGGCTGGGGCAAAGGACGCACCTGAGTAAATACCTATTTCTTTTCAACACTGCAGTATTTTTTTCTTTTTTTTTTTTTTGGAAATCTAATATTTTGTAGCACTAATATCTTAAGTCTGAGTCTGGACTAGCATGGACTTTTTTCATGGCAAAGAAATAACTACTATAAATGACAATTATATATGTCTCTTTCTACGCACATTTATTTTTACCTTCTTTTTAAATAACGCACCTTTTAAAGCATGTAAGCTACAAGATATTTGTGTAAACCACATGAGTTGGACAGATATAAAAAACTACATGGGGTTCAGATTGACAATAACGTTTACAACTAATTAGGCCAGATGTAACCTTTTCTACATATATTTGCCTTCTCTTAGACAAGATACTTGTTTGAAGGTACACAGAATTTGGTCTTAATGAAATGTTGTGACCTGGCCTCCTAAACACCTAGAAAAATGACGGGGAGGCATGATTCTGTTCACATGTCAGAGCATACATTCTGATCAAAGAAGGAAAATCAGGTCATAAATAACACAGAACACGTGGGGTGTTCTCTTTCCCCATGCCGTATCCATGTGATATGTGATCTATGTGATTTGGGGTTTTCTAGCATTCATTTTGATACACACACACACACACACACACACACAAATAAAAGGCTCTAATTACAGCAGTTTATATCCTAGTAACAGAAACAGAAGATACATGTTTTTAAATGTACACCTTTTCACTTGAAGGGAAATCATCATCTCTCATGATTTGTCCTCATTTTCCCCTCACCCTCACTCTCCCATCAGGAAACAAACAGGATTTGTATTACAGAAGGTTATATCTCTTACCACGGTGAGCAAATATTTTCTAGTACTTTATGTTTACTGGTATATATTTTGTTTATACAACTTTATACACAAACTAAATAAATTTAGTTCTTTTCTTTATTGTGAAAACACAGCTTATTTACAACTCACAAAAATCTAGTTAGAGAGACCTTGACGGTGTAAATGTGAGGAGTGGAGGAAAGCAGGAGGAATTCTGCTGTGTTATATATGTTATACACATGAATGTGGCTGTTACCAGCAGAATATATACATATTCTATATCATACATATTTATATCATAATATTATGTATATAAAATCAAAGTCTGAGAAGGATAGCCAGGGTTCAGGTCTGGGATGAGATAGGGGAGTAGAGAAAGGGGAACATTGTTGTTAATTAAGAGGACTTGCACACTGAATCCAAGGTCAGTGACTTAACAGGATCCTAAAGACAATACCAGGTTTTAAGTGTCAACAGTAATTAATACCACAGCATTTTTAATAGCATCCCCCCCACAAACAATTAAAGGAGATGAAGCCATCCTAGCCATCTTGACAAAGCAACTGGTCAGAATCTGGTGATGAAAGACTTCAAAAGAGTCTCCTCTAAAACAGCTTGTCAGTCACCACCATTATTGCATGAAAAGGCAGTTTCCTAGAACAGTGAGAGGGGAACAGACAAGAATTTCCACTTACAGCCTAGAGTTTTTTGATATTAGGAATACGGAGAAATTCTACAGATAGCTAGAAATTTTAGTGAAAGTAAATATACAAAGATAACATTCATATGCCAAGAAAAATAAAGTCACTGCAATAGGAGAATTACAATAAAGTATTTTAAGAGATTATGAACTGAGATGAAATAATGGGAGTTCAAGGTTAACTTTTTTAAGACACCGGGGCCATCTGTGCAACACCAGAGCACTGCATCCATTATATAGATATACAGGTACAGATACAGATGGGATGGAGATGGAGATAGAGGCAGGACAGCAGATCCATTTGGGCTCTACAGGCATCGGCGTGTAGGTACACGTCTGGACGGGTTGGGAGGATGAACGTGCAATGTGGACCGTCCAGGGTACCATGGCTTAGGGGTTTTTTGTAGCACTGTGGATAGCAGCACACTCGAACTCACAGGAAAGACAAGTTAAGATTTTACCTTACCCAACGGCAAACAGGAAAGCTCCTTTTTCTACCACAGCCCAAAAACAGTGTGAAGCAAGAACATTGTTATTTAGAGAAAGCTCTGCTGATTAAATAGCGTTAAGAAGACATGATGTTATGCAGGCACTTTTTCAATTATTTTTTTTTATTTTTTTTTTTATTTTTTTTTTTTATTTTTTTTTTTTAAACATCTTTATTGGGGTATAATTGCTTTACAATGGTGTGTTAGTTTCTGCTTTATAACAAAGTGAATATTTATTCATCCAGGTTTATTGAAAGTCTCAGGCACAGCACTAGGCACTAGAGGAATAAAGATGACAAGACAGGGATCAGGGAGGGAAATGATACAGAAATTGATCACAGAGATAGGAGTCACGTAGAGTGGGACAGAGGGAGGGCAGTAGGAGAAAACACCAAGGAACACTTTTAGAAGTTTTTCCTAAGTATTTCTGAGCGTATCCACCCATTCTTCAACAAATGCTTATCAAGTGTTTAACATTTGCCAAGCACTCTGCTCGGAACTGAGATCACAAATGTTAAGGGAAAAGCGAAGGTTGTGGCCTTCAAGGAATTAGAGTCTGGTGGAGAGACTGCTGTTATCGTCCAAACACACAAATGAAGGTAGAAGTACACCTGTGCCTGTGGGTGGCTCCATCCACGTAGTGATGCAGGGGAGTAGACGCATCATGGGAGATCAGAGGAAACTTTCCTGAGAAAGGGGCAATTGAACTGAGCTTGAGAGATGAATTAAAGACGGGCACAAATTCCATCAAGAGTTTGGGGCTGGCCATAGGTCTCACTAGAACCAAAAGTACTTGCAGACGTAACAGGGCATGACTCCCAAGGCCAGGTGAGGAAAGGCTGCAGCTTGCACCTTGGTCTCTGGATTCACTCACCCCCAGATATTTCTGCTCGGGACGCTCCCTCTTGGAGCTCAGCCACCTTGCAGTAAGCGGTCCAAGACACACGGAGCCACCGTCACTGCAGACACTCCAGGAACAGACAAACTCAGCTCTCTGACAGCCGCTGGAGTGAGCCTCCTGGGGTGCCCAGCCCAGGTGAGCTTCCAGGTGACTGCAGCCCAGCCTGCACCTGCCCACAACCATGCGAGCAGCGCTCAGCCGAGCCCTTCCAGAACTTCTGACCCACAGACTCCGGAACCACAATAAGTGGTTTTGCACCACTGCATATGTTGGAGGAATCTGTTCCATAACAATACAGAATTTGGTGCTGGGAGCTGGGACGCTGCCAAAACAAAACCTAAAACATGCGACGCTGGTTTTGAGATGAGATGCCAGGCCCGAGTTTGAGTCGCCTTGATGAGGCTGTTGGAAGGGCTTTAAGGGAAGTGAGGAAGGTGCTATTGGAAGCCAGAAAGAAGGAAACCCTTGTTACATGGTGGCAGAAACTAGGCAACACTGTTGCCTGTAGTAACACAGGATCAAGAAAACGTACCTCACAATCATTATGATCTCACTGAGGAAATTTCTCGGCAGAATTTGAAAGTGCCACCTGCCTTATTCTTGCTGACTATGAGAAAATGTGGGAGGGGAGAGATGAACTAAAGACAGTCTATTTAGTCTTTGAGTAGAGTGTGCATGAGATGTAAAGGGCCAAGAAGAGTCTTTCCAGCCAGAAAGGGGTCCTCAGTTGAGAGATGGCCTCTGGGCGGAGAACAGATGAAGGGAACTGCCAGTGAAATATAGTCTCACAGAATTCAATGCATAGTTGCAAAACCCTTCAATAAGATAACAAAGGTTCAAGGTAAAACATCATATACCCTTTCCCTTAAACAAACAGCCTCCATTAAACAGAAAGAATTCTAGAGGCATGTCTCATAGGCCCTTTAAGCCAGACAATCGTGCTTCCAAGACCCTTAAAGTACTGTTCCGTGGAACCTCACAAGGGATCCAGTGTAAGGAGGCTTTGTCTTGAATAAATTAAATAGATCTGTGAATGTGCCTTCTGCCTCGTGGAAAGTATTATAAACTGGTACACAAAGCTCCATGGAGTTTTTAAGGGAATTAATAGACTTGACTGAAAAGGACAGAGGAAGGTCATAATGAAGAGAGGCCTTTGGAGTCCCCCAAACCTCTATGGGAGGAAGGTAGAAAGCTACCCAGTTGCACCCCCCGTCCACTTCTCATAGGAAAGGCAGAGCCAGGAGCCCAGAGCTGCGGAGGCTCCCTCCCAGGAATAGGAATGGGCCCCAGCTGAGAAGTGTCAGTGTGCCTGGCAGGATTTGGAGATGCTCTGAACCAGGGACGGCCTTTGCCTTACAGTCTCCCCTTTCCGAACAAGAATGCCCATTGCAGCCACCCTCAGTCAGCGTCACTGTATTGTGTTGGGTGTGCGGATGGAGATCTGCTTAGACAGAGGCCTTAGACCGAGAGGAAGTGCACTTGCAAATGGGTTTGAGCTGGGGCTCTCGGGAGGAAGGGAGAAGTCACTCGGTAAACAAGGAGTCTTGAAGAAGCAGAGCAAGGAAGACCATCCTGGAAACCAAGCATGCAGCACAACAGGGCACAAATCAGCAAATGGGGAATTCACCCCCAATGAAATCGAAATAACAAGACAATCTCAGGAGGACTTTAAAGTTAGTATGTCCAATACAAGGCATAACAAGAAAACTATAAAGTTAAAGGGGCCACCATCCATCAAGGACATCTAGGTGCTAAGAACTAATTTTACATGTGGAAAGTAAAAAAAAAAGGACAGTTTATTGGAGAAGAAAACATGAAATGAGACAATGGAGAGAATTTAGTGTAAGCGTGCCTTTTAGGAATTTTCTCTGAAAGGAAGGGAAATGGGAAAATAAAATAGGTGTGGGCACGTGGTGGATCCAAGGAGCGTCCTCAGCGACACCAATGGGAGATGACCTGAGGCTGAGAGAAGAGATACCGTTGAGAGGGTCAGGCTGCATTTGGGAGAGAAAAAAATTACCACGCATGGTGTAAGGCTCCTGGATAAGAGGGGTGGAGAGAATATTTCCGCGGGAACAGGACGGAAACAAAGCAGTGGGTGGTACAATTGTTTGGTGTTTCAGGATGACTTTCTCTGGTGGCCTCTGTTATCCTGACACTGGGAAGTGAAGTCAGTGCGGGAACACCATGGGAGGAGGCTCGGAGAGCATGGAAGGGTTGGAAGCAGCATTGCTGGGAGGTACGCAGGTGTGAGGACGGAGGGGAGTGACGGGCAGCACCGACGGTCCTGAACGTGTGAGGTAAACCAGCCACCTGCCCTGGGAGGCTCTTCATGAAGGCCGACCTACAGAGAAGGACGGTGGGTTCAGCCAGTGTCCGGTGCCCACGGTTTGTCAGATGCCACCATGGAAAGAAAACACACCTGGGAATGTAACATCAGACCACAGGCATGGCCCCCCCACCCAGTGTGGAATCTAAGCAGGATAAGGAAGAAATGGAGAGAGAAGAGGGCTGAGGGGTGGGCAGGTCCACTGAGACCAAAGGACCCTCTTTGAGTAATCAAATAGGAACCAAGGAGTGAACTCTCAGACATATCATTTGGGGAGGGTAGTACCTGTAGATGCTGACCTGGTCAAAGGGGCACAGGAGTGGGTGCAGAATGGGAGCAGGGAAGGTTGCTGGACATAGAAGATCAAGGAACTGAGAGGTCCCGGTGTTAGATGGCTCAGCCAACAGAGGACCCCAGAATGGAGGATACCCTGAGCTGGATGCAAATGACGGTCACCTAAGGGGAAGAGGTGGCAGAGCCAGCACAGGAGCACGCCCCCACCCCCCGAGGAGCAGTCTACTTTCTAATGCGGGAATGCAGACCAGAGGTCTGAAGGGAGCAACAGAGCAGGTGATCCTGCAGCAAAGGAGGGAGCAGAGCCCAGAGCATCACACCTGGTGGCCAGACTCACCTCCAGTCACCCTCATTAGTGACGGGTCTGGGCAAGGTGAGAACCTTTGCAAATCCTCAGCTTCCCTATCTGCGAAGTGGGGATCATGATTTAGGATGACTGTGAAGAGTAAACAATACCCTTATCTCATGCAATGTGCTCATGCATCTGGTCCAATAAGTTCACAATGATTTTGCCACAGTGATTCATGATCTGAAAAGAGTAATAGGCGCTACGATGCGCTGTGCACTGTGCTAGAACTTGGGGTCAAAAAGTGAACTGATGAGCACACAGACAGGATGGAGGGTCTAATAAAGGAATGACCCTCATGCAGAAAACTGTGAATTTTATGAGACATGAGACGGAAGAAAAGGCATTCCAGGAAATCACATGTTTGTGAGCAGAGGGGTATGTGTGACCCAACAATTACATGCAGGAGGAACCTTTACACGTACTGAGGACATCATTCCCAATGGTCGTGGCACGTGCCAAGAGTGAGAGCGAATAAGGGGAAATCACATTTCACTTCTGTCTTATAAGGGTGTGGACTGTTTCTTCCATTTCTGAGGGAGTGAGAATCTTCCACAACCTCCATAAAAATTGTTGCTTCCTTTTCTCTTGTCTTCTCAGAGGCAAGAAAACATGCCAGGTATTGTCTGCTGGGGTTCAGAGGGAGAGGAATTCTTAGAAATAAGACAAAATTTTCCAGTTTCTTTTTTTTAACATTTTAATCTGATTCAAGACTCCTTAAGGAATCAGTTTATGTCATTACACAGCTTTAAATATTATTTTTAGAAAATCCTCATGACAGATAAAATCCAAGATGTTTGCTAAAGGGACAGTATAATAAAGTTGTTGGGTTTTTTTTTCCAGCAAACAGTTAAGAACCCTGCTAAATCTTCACTGGTTAACTTAATATCAGTGCCTGGTAATTTATTAGAACAAATCATTTTGCTCTTACCTAGATGAACACCAAGGATAAAGTGCAATCCAAAACACATTTGTGAAGAGTCATTTCTAGAAATCAGTAATGTTGTTCCTTTTGTTTTCAGTTGTGAAGAAGCATCAAACCACAAAGATAAAGGGGATTGGGAGATGTACCGCTCACGGCAAGGGCAGGCTATGGAGCAGCCGCTGAAAATACAGCTACAAATCATCGTGTTTGCTCATAGCATTTATCTCACTTGGAAAGTTTGGTAAAATAAGTCAGTAAATGAAGCCAGTGCCTAAGAGTGTGGGTCCAGTGGGAGATGAAGACAGAAGGTAAACTCAGAACCCGAGCTTATGGAACGTGGCGCCCAAAGCTGCCTCTTCTAGGAAAGTGGGGGGAGTCTCAGGGAGGGAGCCAGCTTCCCAGGGCTGTCCAGCAGGACCTGCAGGACACAGCTCTGTCCTGAGGCCATGGCTTCAGGTCACCACCTGTCCCCTACATGCTGTCACCTCTCGCCGGTCTTCTCCGGGGCTGTGAGATGAGAGCTGAGCGTCCCTGTCACCTCAAGTCCTGGGCAATACCTGTGTGACAGATGGAGAGGCCAGTGGTGGCCATTCGGCCACATGAAAGGTGCTGGAAACTGGCCTGAGTGCAGACCCAGTACCAGACACGTATTTAACATGACAGTGGTTTCCTAAAACCATAGTTATGAGATTTTTACCAAAACTTTCCTTGAGCTTTTCACTTACTGTTAATATTTTACTCTATCCCTCCTGAAATGCTGCAGGGCTAAGCACTGCTGACTATGGTGTGCTAGATGGGATCCTGGGACAGAAAAAGGAATGTTAGGTAAAAACCAAGGAAATCTGAATAATGCTGGAGAGGGTGTGGAGAAAAGGTAACCCTCTTGCACTGTTGGTGGGAATGTAAATTGGTACAGCCACTATGGAGAACCGTATGTAGGTTCCTTAAAAAACTAAAAATAGAATTACCATATGACCCAGCAATCCCAGTGCTGGGCATATACCCTGAGAAAACCATAATTCACAAAGAGTCATGTACCACAATGTTCATTGCAGCACTATTTACAATAGCCAGGACATGGAAGCAACCTAGGTGTCCACTGACAGATGAATGGATAAAGAAGATGTGGCATATATATACAATGGAATATTACTCCATCATAAAAAGAAACGAAATTAAGTTATTTGTAGTGAGGTGGATGGACCTAGAGTCTGTCATACAGAGTGAAGTAAGTCAGAAAGAAAAAAAGAAAATACCGTATGCTAACACATATATATGGAATCTAAAAAAAATAAAATAAAATGGTTCTGATGAGCCTAGGGGCAGGACAGGAATAAAGATACAGATGTAGAGAATGGACTTGAGGATATGGGGAGGGGGAATGGCAAGCTGGGACGAAGTGAGAGAGTGACATGGACATATATACACTACCAGATGTAAAATAGATGGCTAGTGGGAAGCAGCTGCATAGCTCAGGGAGATCAGCTCAGTGCTTTGTGACCACCTAGAGAGGTGGGATAAGGAGGGTGTAAGGGAGGCGCAAGAGGGAGGGGAATATGGGGATATATGTATACATATAGCTGATTCACTTTGTTATACAGCAGAAACTAATACAACATTGTAAAGCAATTATACTCTAATAAAGATGTTAAAAAAGTTAATGCTTGTATAGGCTTAATGCTGGTAACTGAGAGACATAGTTGGTTTTACTAAACCAGCAGTATTAAACTATTCTTCTTTGCCAAAGCAAAAAAAAAAAAAAAAATCGACTTTAGTTAATAATAATGTGTTAATACTGGTTCACTAAATGTAGCAAATATAACTTTCTAATAGGAAATATTAATAATAGGAGAATTAATGGGAGAAACTGGGTGTGGGATATATGGGGACCTTCTGTTATACCTTCACAATTTTTCTGTAAATCTAAACTGTTCTAAAAAGTAAAGTTTATTTTAAAAGCAACCAGCACTAACTATGCTGCTACAAACAGGTATGTGTTGGAAGTGCAGATGGGAACAGTTTCTCAGGAAGGCCATTGGACAACACTTATCAGGATCCTTGATTATATTACTGTCTTTCCACCTAGAAATTCCCTGTTTTAGGAATCTAATCTAAAAATGTCAGAGGGCCTAAAAATCATCACAGACAAAGATGTTATTGAAACAGAACATGTAGTAAAAAAAAAAATTGCAAACAGTAGAAGATTGTGATAGATTCTTAAAAAGAATATAATGCTGTGAATTGAGTTTAAGATAAATCCAAATGACAGAAGAAATTGTATTGACACATCACCACAAAACCTTAAGAAAATGCATTAACATATTAACAGGAGTTGCCTCCAGGTGATGACATTAGGGATGATTTTAAGTTTCATCCTTGTTCATTCATAATTTCAGAATTTTTTGTAACAAGGAGATATTTCTAAAATAAAGAGAACATAAGCATATAGTAAAAGGATTAGGATGAAAATGAAAATGCTAACACTTGTTTTTCTATCTCCAAATATTAAGAATCACTATACAAAGAGGTTGGTTTTCCACAATTTTTGAATTCAGATATAAAATCAGTAAGGAGAACCATACTTCTAGAGAATCTTCTGTTTTAAAATAGCTTTCTCATACAACTCTGTGTCAATGGTAAAAGGACCAAGGCTTGATTGCACAATAATCTGAATAGCCCTCCTGAGAAAACTGAAGACTTCAGATTGTACCCTGATGAGATGAGCAATTGATGTGATTCTCTCAGCTCCTCATCTGTAGGTCTGGAGAATGTATTTGTCCAGAACTTTGAACGCGACGATGAACTATGCATCCAGCCTGTGGATGGTTGAATGGCAGGAGCATATGACCTGCAGCAAACTCAGTGTCCACAGGACACAGGCAGTTCTTCTAAGCAGGAACAGTCTTGGCAACACAGACATCACCCTGCTTTGAAATAATGCCAAGGGATTCTTAGCACGTGCCTTGAGAATCTTGGAGACAGGTGTTAAGAACTTCTGCTTGATGGCTGGTTTCCAGGGTGACACTTCTAATAATGCCATATTCTCCATGAAATAATAGTGGTCCCTGAGAAATTCCAAACTGTGCGTATGCTATGTCTTGGTGCTTTAAAACATGATATCACATTTGCAGAACCATTCTTGGATAAAATCGGACTACATAGAGAAATAACATCAAAAAGTCATCAGATCACTTCGAATAAACAATAATGCATCAATATTTCTGCCCAACTCTCTGCTGTGGTGGCAAAATATCAACCAAGAAAAAATAACACATCTTTTTAATCTTGAATTTTATCCTAAATGGGTGGGACTTCTTACCTGGTGGAGTGAGACACTACACAAATCTCTCCAAAAAGTGATGACAAAACTGGACAGTGTTGTCAAAAACATTATCTCAGGACACTTAAAATCAAACAAAAGCATACCAAAAGTTGAGAAGCATGTATTGGAGGAGAAGTACTGAAGCTCAAGTGAGAACATTGGGGTGCCGGTGTGTTTACTGGGACCCTCCAACCCCACGTGCATGCAGCTACCACAGTGCGGCAGTTCACTTTCTCCTGTGCTGAGTGGACAGTGGAAACCAGCCACTTGGCTGCCAGAGAGGCCAACTAAATTTGGAGTGGCGTGTGGTGTTGAATAGAAAGTGATCTCTGCAGAAAAAAAACCAAAAACACCAGGAGGCAAACATTACAGCAAGTTCTATAAACTGCCCCATTTCTAAATGCATTACTCAACTCACAGACAGAACAGAAATGTTAGTAACTCAAGGTATTTTAGCACAAACTCTGACCAGTCCTTGTTTCACTACTAAGCTGTGATGACCAGAAGTGATCCCTGCAAAACCAGGCTTAAATAGAAAAAGAAGAATTAAAAAAAAAAAAAAAACTGAACAAAGGTTATCAGTGACCACACACTTCAGGGGAAACAGAATTAATCTAGGCAAGTCACCAAACAACAAACAAAACCAGCAACCACAGCAACCCCCAAGGAGGGGGAATCATAACCCAGAGCTGCTGTAATGTCACCTAAAATATCAAGTGTAACACACATTTGAAGACATGGGATGAAACAGGAACATGTGATCCACACAAAGGATAAAGAAGCACTCGGGAGCACAGTTCTCTCAGGGTCACTGGAGCTGCTGCCTCCCAGGTTTGAAGTCCTAAAATTTCCTGCTGAATAAGACAGAACTCTCGGGCTTCCCTGGTGGCGCAGTGGTTGAGAGTCCGCCTGCCGATGCAGGGGACGTGGGTTCGTGCTCCGGTTCAGAAAGATCCCACATGCCGTGGAGCGGCTGGTCCTGTGAGCCATGGCCGCTGAGCTTGCACGTCCGGAACTTGTGCTCCTCAACTGGAGAGGCCACAACAGTGAGACACCTGCGTGCCGCAAAAAAAAAAAAAAAAAAAAAAACATAACTCTCAACTTTTAGCTTGTGCATATTTTTTTAGTTGACAGTTATGGCTGACCAATGAAGAGACCAAAGCAGATTCCTCTCCTTCACCTGAACTCTACGAGGATCCAGAGCCTTGGTGCCAGCAGAGGCCTCTTGAGCGTGTCAGCCTCCTCAGGGAGCCCAGATGAATTTGACCATGTGGCTGACAGAGTCTTGGTGCTCCGGCCAGATGTCAGGCATGTGCCTCTGAGGTGGGAGAGCTGAGTTCAGTTGGTTCAGTTGGTCGACCAGAGACCTCCCAGCTCCACATAATATCAAACGGCGGAAGCTCTCCCAGAGATCTCCATCTCAACACTAAGACCCAGCTCCACTCAATGACCAGCAAGATACAGTGCTGGATACCCTATGCCAAACAACTAGCAAGACAGGAACACAAACCCAACCATTAGCAGAGAGGCTGCCTAAAATCATAATAAGGTCACAGACACCACAAAACACACCACTGGACACAGTCCTGCCCACCAGAAAGACAACATCCAGTCTCATCCACCAGAACACAAGCACCAGTCCCCTCTACCAGGAAACCTACACAACCCACTGAAGCAACATTACCCACTGGAAAAGAAGACACCAAAAACAATGGGAACTACAAACCTGCAGCCTACTCAGCCATAAAAAGAAATGAAATTGAGTTATTTGTAGTGAGGTGGATGGACCTAGAGTCTGTCATACAGAGTGAAATAAGTCAGAAAGAGAAAAACAAATACCATATGCTAACACATATATATGGAATCTAAAAAAAAAAAAAGGTTCTGAAGAACCTAGGGCAAGACAGGAATAAAGACGCAGATGTAGAGAATGGACTTGAGGACACAGGGACAGGAAGGGTAAGCTGGGATGAAGTGAGAGAGTGGCATGGACATATATACACTACCAAATTTAGAATAGATAGTGGGAAGCAGCCGCATAGCACAGGGAGATCAGCTCGGTGATTTGTTTCCAACTAGAAAGGTGGGATAGGGAGGGTGGGAGGGAGATGTAAGAAGCAGGAGATAATGAAGCTATATGTATATGTGTAGCTGGTTCACTTTGTCATAAAGCAGAAACTAACACACCATTGTAAAGCAATTATACTCCAATAAAGATGCTAAAAAAAATAGAAGCAGTCAGTAGAACCTGCTCTGAGAGGACCCAGGTATTAAAACTACCGAAGACCTCAAAGTTGCTATTGATATTATAAATATGTTCAAAGAATTGAGAAAATCATTTTTAAAAAATTAAATGAAAACATAGTGAGAATGACACATCAACCAGAGAATATCAAGAAATATTTAGAGATTATTTAAAAGAATCAAATGGAAATTCTGGAGTTGAAAATCCCAATAGCCAAATGAAAAATCAACAGAATATTTGGACTGTCAGGACAACGACTCAGAAAACCTAAAAATAGATCAAAAGAAAATACTCAATGGGAAGAGCAAAATAGAGAATGAGGAAAAATAAACAGAGACCCATGGGACTTTATCAAATATACCAACATAGGTTAAATGGGACTCAGAAAGAGTGGAAAATGGCAGAAAAATACTTGAGGAAATAATAGCTAAAAACTTCCCAAATTTGATGAAAAATTTTGACACCCGAGATGCTCAACAGATTCTAAATAAGATAAACACAAAGAGATGCACACTTAGACACAACATAGTAAAATTGTTGGAAACAAAAAACAAAGAGAAAATCTTGAAAGGGGTAAGAGAAAGACAGCTCACCATGTACAAGAAAACTGTAATGAGACTAACAGATAACTTCCCATAAGGAAGAAGGCATGCAAGGAGCTATTGGGATAACATATTAAAGTTGCTAAAAGAAAAAAATAGGCCTGTCACCAAGAACTCTATAATCAGCAAAAATATTCTTCAGAGTAAGAAAAAAATTTCTTTCCCAGGTAAAGAAATACTGAAAGAATTTGCTGCTAGCATACCCGTCTTAGAAGAAATACTAAAGGAAATTGTTCAGACTGAAACAAAATGACACCACAAGGTAACCTGAATGCACATGAAGAAACAAAGCACACCATTAAAGCTCTTATGTCAGTAAATATAAGGACAGTACAAACATATTCTTTCTAATGTTCCCTTAAGTTATTTGAAATACAATAACTTAAGACAATAATTAGAAAACTGTACTGTTGGGCTTATAGCATATATAGATATAATACATAGGCCCACAATAGCACATAAAAGTAAGGGGATGAAGCTATATTGGAGTAGAAAGCATTTATATTTTGTCAAATTTAAGGCACTATTAACATGAAGTAGACAGTGATAAGTAAATATGTATATTGTAATCCCTAGCACAGCGTTTCTCCAAGAAAAACACCTTAAAAAAGAATGAAAATTGTTCATTATAAAATTGTTTTTAACACCAAAAACAACCAGTAAATGAAGAAAGGGAACAAAAAGTATATGGAAGTAAAGGAAACAAGTAGCAAAATGGTGCAAATAAATTCAACCATATTAATAAATCCATTCACTATAAATGGATTAAACACTCCGTTCAGAAGCCTGATTGTTTAACTGGATTCAAAACAAAATAACAACAAGAAAAACAAGATCCAGTGATATATCCTATGTAAAATATACACTTTAGATTCAAAGACACAAAAAGTTTGAAAGTAAATGATGAAAAAAACATATACCATGCAAATGGGAGCCATACAAAAATGAAAGTATCCATACTAATATCAACAAAATGCACTTTAAGACAAAACCCATTACTAAAGACAGCTTCTTATGATGATAAAAAGTCCAGTTCACCAAAAAGACATAACTGTAAACCAGTACACAACTAATAACAGAGCCCAAAATGCATGAAGCAAAACTAACAAAACTGAAATGAGATATTGACAATTCAATTATAATAGTGGGGCATGTTAGTATCCTACTCTAGATAACTGATAGAAAACTAGATAGAAAGTCAGCAAGGATACAAAATACCTGAATAACACTATCAAGAGACTGGACCCAGCTAACATCTAGGGAACACTCCCCTCAACAGCATCAGAATATATAATCTTTTCAAGTGCACATAGAATAGTCTTCAATATAGACCATCTACTAAGCCATAAAACAACTCTCAATTAATTTGGAAGTATTAAAATCAGAGTATTTTTCTGGCCAAAATGAAATTAGAAATGTCATTAGAAATCAAAAACAGAAGGAAATTTGGGAAATCCAAAGGTATTTGGAAAGTAACAGCAGTCTTAAATAACTTTTAAATACTTTAAAATAACTCATGACTCAAACAAGGAATCAAAAAAGAATTTAGAGAATATCTTAAATGAATAAAAATGAAAACACAATGTATCAAAATTTATGGGATGCAGCCAAAGTGCATGTAGAGGTAAATTTTAGACCTAGCTTAAAAGTCTATATTAGAAAAGGAAAAAAATAAATGTCAAATCAGTAGCCTAAGGTTCCATCTTACAAAATTACGGAGAAATAAAATATCAAATTAAACCAAAGCAAGCAAAGGAAGCAAATAATAAAGATTAGAGTGAAAACTCAATCAAAACAGAAAAAAATAGAGGTAATCAATGAAAACAAAAGTGGTTTCTTAAAAAGATTTTTAAAATTTAACAAATCTTTATTTATACTAATGAAGAAAAAAGAGAGAGAACACAAATTACCAAAAGCAGGAATAAAAGAGTACACATCACCAGCAACCTTGCAGAAATTTAAAAAATTATAAAGGGAATACTATGAACAACTTTATGCCAACAAATTAGATAACTGGAAGAAACAGAAACTCCTAGAAAGATATTTATTACCCAAATGATTCATGAAGAAAGAAGAAATAGGAATAGACATATTACAAGTAATTAGAAGTATTTCCAAAAGTTTCAGAATAGTTAACAAAATATTAAGGAAAAAGAACAAAGTTGGAGGACTGACACCACCTGACTTAAAGCCTTCCTGTGAAGCTATAGTAATCAAGACAGTGAAGTATTGGTGAAAGAATAGACAAATAGGTCAATGCAACAGAAATAGACCCACATAAATAGAGTCAACTGATCTTTGACAAAGGAGCAAGGGCAACAAAATGGAGCAAAGACGGTTTTCAACAAACGGTGCTGGAACAACTGAACATCCACATGAAAAAAAAAATCTAGACACAGACCTTACATCCTTCACAAAAATTAACTCAAAATGGATCATAGAACGAAATGTAAGACACCTAGAAGATAGCACAAGAGAAAACCCAGATGACCTTGGGTTTGGTAATGGCTTTCTAGATACAACATCAAAATCACAATCCATGAAAGAGAAGAATTGATGAGCTGGACTTCATCAAAATTAAGAACTTCTGTTCTGCTCTGCAAAAGACGATGTTAAGAGAAGAAGAAGACAAGCTAGAGACTGGGAGCAAATATTTGCAAAAGACACACCTGATAAAGGACTTTCATCCAAAATATACAAAGAACTCATAAAACTCAGCAATAAGAAAAACAAACCAGTTTAAAAATGGACCAAAGACCTTAACAGACACTTCACCAAAGAAGATATTCAGATGGCAAATAAAGCATTTGAAAAGATGCTCCACTTCATATGTCCTCAGGGAAATGCAAGTGAAATCAACAATGACATACCACTTCATGCCTGTTAGAATGGCCAAAATCGAGAGCACTGACAGCACCAAATGCTGGCGAGGATGTGGAGCCACAGGAACACTCCTTAGTAGCTGGTGGGGATGCAAATGGGGCAGCCACTTTGGAAGACACTGGTGATGTCCACACGAAAACCTGCATATGGATGGTTACAACAGCTTTATTCAAAACTGCCAAAACCTGGAAACAACCAAGATGTTTTTCAGCAGGTGAATGGATAAACAAACTGGTCTATCCAGCATATATCATTCCAAGCTAAAAAGAAATGAGCTATCAGCCATGAAAAGACATGGGGGAAGGGCTTCCCTGGTGGCGCAGTGGTTGAGAGTCCGCCTGCCAATGCAGGGGACACGGGTTCGTGCCCCGGTCCGGGAAGATCCCACATGCCGCGGAGTGGCTGGGCCAGTGAGCCATGGCCGCTGAGCCTGCGCGTCCGGAGCCTGTGCTCCATAACGGGAGAGGCCGCAACAGTGAGAGGCCTGCGTACCACAAAAAAAAAAAAAAAAAAAGACATGGGGAAAACTTAAATCCATGTTACCAGGTAAAAGAAGCCAGTCTGAAAAAGTTACATACTACATGATTCATAAGTGTGACATTATGGAAAAGGAAAGTTATGGAATCGTAAAAGGATCAGTGTTTGGCAGAGTTTGAGGAGAGAAAGGAGCACAGAGGATTTTTAGGCAGTGAAACTACCCTGAATCATGCTATAATTGTGAATATACATTATACTTTTGTCCAAACCCATAGCATGTACAACACCAATGTTGAACTCTAAAGTAAACTATGGACTTTGGGTGATTATGATGTGTCAATATAGGTTCACCAGTTGTAACAAATGTACTACTCTAGTGGGGGATGTTGATAGTGGGGAGGCTGTGCATATGTGGAGTCAGAGGGCATATGGGAACTCTCTGTGCCTTATTCTCAATTTTGCTGTGAAGATAAAACTGCTCCAAAAACAAATCTTATACATTCACCCCAATGTTCATAGCAGCACTATTTACAATAGCCAAGACATGGAAGCAACCTAAGTGTCCATCAATAGAGGAATGGATAAAGAAGATGTGGTATATATATATATATATATATATATATATATATATATATATATATACAATGAAATACTACTCAGCCATAAAAAAGAATGAGATAATGCCATTTGCAGCAACATGGATGGATCTAGAGATTATCAAATTAAGTGAAATAAGCCAGAAAGAGAAAGACAAACACCATATGATATCACTTATATGTGAAATGTAAAAAAAAATGATACAAATGAACTTATTTACAAAACAGGAACAGACTCACAGACATAGAAAACAAACTTATGGTTACATAGGCAAAGCGGGGAGTGGAGGGCTAAATTAGGAGTTTGGGATTAACAAATACATACTACCATATATAAAATAGGTAAACAAAAAGGACCTGCTGTATAGCACAGGGAACTATACTCAGTATCTTGTAATAACCTATAATGGAAAAGAAACTAAAAAAGAATACACACACACACATATATGCATAACTGAATCACTGTGCTATACACCTGAAACCAACACAACACTGTAAATCAGGAGAGTCCTCACTTACTGGCTTCACTTTAGTAATTGTTTCAAACTTTCGAAGGAAGAGTAATATTGATCCTTTCTAAACGCTTCCAGAAGATAGAGGGTGAGGAAGTATTTCCCAGTTCATTCTACGAGACCAGTATTATCCTGATGCCAAAGCCGGATAAAGACACCACAGGGAAAGAAAGCTTCAGACCAACACCTGTCATGAACATAGACATAGAGATTCTCAACAAAATATTAGCGAACCAGACTCAGCAAAAGGAAGGCTTACACACCACAGGCAGGAATTTATCCAGGAATACAAAGTGGTTTCATAGCCAAAATAAATTAATTTAATAAAGTCTATTAACAGCATAATGAGGGGGAAATATATGATCAGCTGAATAGATGCAAGAAATGCATTTGACAAAATCCAACACCCATTTATAATTAAAATTACTCAATGTTAGAAACAGATGGAAACTTCCTAATAAAGGGCATCTACCAAAAAAAATAACTCATTAACCTAAATTCAGTAGTGAAAGACTGAATACTTTTCTCTCTAAAACTGGAAACAAGGCAAGGATGTCCATTCTTACCACTTGCATTCAATATTATACCAGAGGTTCTAGCCAGTACAATCAGGCAAGAAAAAGAAATAAAGACATCCTTATGAGAAAGGAAAAAGAAAAAAATTGCCTTTATTCCCAGATGACAAAATGCTACATGTGGAAAATTCTAAGAAGTTTACAAAAAATTCTACTGGCACTAATAAAGGAGATCAGCGTGGTAGCAGCATACTAGCTCAAAATAGAAAACCAATTGTTTCTATATACTTGCCTTGAACCCATGAAAAATAAAGAAAATTCCTTTCATGAGTGCTTCAAAAATAATGAAATACTCAGACAAAAAATTCAAGAAAAGAAGAATTATTTCCAGCTTGTACACTGGAAATAACAAAATATTGCTGAGAGAACTGAAAGATCTTTGAAAATGGAGAAGCATCCCATGCCGTAGATTGGACAGCTCAACACGGGGAGTGTAAAATGGTGCAGCCACTTCTTCAGAAAACCAGGTTCCTTCAAGGTCCAATATAAAATGTACCGCAGGTCCCAGCAATTCTACCCCGAGGTGTTGACTCAAGGGAGATGAAACCAAATGGCCACACAATGACACGTATGAGGTGTTCAGAACAGCAGTGCTGTTCACAATAACCAAACGTGGAAGCAACCCAAACGTCCATCAACTGGCGAACAGAGAAACAAAATAAGAGCTTCTAGCCACGAATGCGTTGACATGCGATTGCCATTTCTCTTTTGAGCAGGTTGCTGCAACGTCTCTACCCAGCATGTTCTTTAAAGGCTTCTCTTTTTTTCTGTTTCAGATTTGCCTCTGCTACGCCGGCTGCGTTTAACCCCTGCTGGGATACGGTGCATTCAGATGGGAAGTTTGCGATGCTTAAAAATCATGTTCCCGGTAGTTATGCTTGGCCTTGCTTCCAATATCTTTGTTTCTTCCCTTTTCTGTTGACTGATTTATGTAATATTCCTGTTTTTTTTGTTGGTTGGTTGGTTGGTTTTCGTCACACCTCACGGCTTGTGGGAACTTATTTCCCCAACCAGGGATTGAACACGGGCCCTCAGTGAGAGCACAGGGTCCTAACCACTGGACCGCCAGGGAATTCCCTAATATTTCTGTTTTTATATAGCTTTTTAATTTGCTGTTATTTTCTGAGGTGATTTGGAAGATAAGCATCCCACTACTGGGTTCTAACTGGCCTGTAGAAGCGAATTGTGGAACACAGCATTATCTACCTGTTATGTAAGTTGAGGTAACAACAAGCTACTTTGACAGGAAACCTCCAAAACGTCATAAAAACTTATTTATTTCCACTCACCTAAGGAACAGTTCACAGCTGCAGGGTGGAGGCACCTGCCACAAGAACCCCAGACTCAGAGCCTCTGCCCGTTTCAACTCGAGCCGTGCAGTTTGCCGGGGTCGCAGCCTCCAGCTGGCAACGGAGCAGAGAGAGCGTAGGGGAAACCTTCGGGAAGTTTTACCAGCCACGCCTGGTAGTAGCCTTTGTTAACGTCTAATTCCACTGTGCAGAACTGGTCGCGTGGTCCCACTGAAATGGAGAGTGTTCTGTAGCCCCTGAACGCAGGTCACGTAGGGCCTTGCAGGCCATTTCAAGGATGTTCATAATAAATATTCATTTCACAAATACATAGTTCACAGCAGTGTTGGAGACACATCGGAGGATAAAGTGACTTGGTCCCCCAGCCTTGAGAGCCTATACCTGGACCTCAGAAAGGAACCCAATAGAGTCTGATTTTATTGGAATCCAACAGTGTGTTCCAAAGGGGAAGCCAAGCAGAGGAAATTCCTGATACTCAGCCATTCAACAAATGTGATCTCCAGTAATCAATTTCCTCTGCTCCCACCTAACAACTGCTGTCACTGGATGTGAGTGGCCAAGCAGGGGGCATGGACGGTGGGCTTCCTGGAAAAAGCGACACGGACCCTCAGGCCTGCTTGATGAGCTGGCGTCTCCAGGCATGGGGAAGTGGCAGTGCCCATGCCCTGCTGTCGGAGCATCTCTGGGAGTCAAAGAAGGACCCACAACAGGCTGCAGGCAAGAAGCCCAGACACGGCCAAGCCGTCCGGGCGGCTCCTCCGGTCCAGGCTGAATTCTCCAAGTCTTCCTCCATCATTTCTGTAATTCGTAGTCCATCTGGTCTATTTTCTCTTTTTGGAATTCTCTGTATTTACAGATTTATTCTCCCCAATCAATCAGCCGTCTGGATAACTTGCTTTTCTTCTCATCCTTCCCATCTTCTTTCCTTTTCTTCTGAGAGTGCATCCTCTCCTTTCATGATTTTGTTTGTTGTCATTGTTGTCACTTGAGATGCTTTTATTGGTTCCACTGCAGGGCTGGTGTCCAGGCAACGCAACTGCAAACCCGACTGACCCACACCTGCAAGCCCCAAGCTGGGGCACAGGGAAGAGACCGGTGGGCAGAAGCCGGGCGCCGGGTCCCCAGAGCTGGTTTTGGTGCCTAGAGGCAGAGGGGCTGTGTCCACGAGGGCAGGTGGGATGCAGGTGGGGCTGGGCCCCTCCCCTGTGCTGCCAGGGCCCCAGCTTGCTGGCAGGGGGCCCACCCCGTGCTGAGCTCCTTCTGCGTTTGTATTGTTCAACCTGACACCCCCCCGGAGTGTTTCAAGCCCAGTAACTGGCTTTCACCCCCGAGAGGCCTGTCTGGGCTCAGTCGGATCCTGTCTGGATGACCGCTTCCAGCTTGTGCAGGAATCAGGCCTAACGCGTTCACAGGCCACCTGCTCTGGGCAGGCGGTCTCTGCCGAAGTGGGCAGCCCTCTGGGGTCCTGGGTGGCCTCATCCTTCCTGGGATGCAGCTTCTGCTCTCACAGGCCCCGGAGGTTCTCCGAGGGCTCCCCCTCACAGAGCAGGGCACGTGCCTGCCGGGTCCCAGCCACCCCAGACCACAGCGGGCACAGCTCTGTGAGGTCTGTGCTCACCGGAGGGATGAGCCGTGTGGCACCAGCTCAAAGACCCGCAGCGGCTCCCGCCCTGCCGCGTCGGCCCCCCAGAGCCAAACCCCGGCCATATCCAGCACTAAAGATGGGCCACAGGGCTCCCCACTAGGATTTCCAGGCCACCCTCACCCACAGAGCAACAGAGACCCCCCAAAGTGAATTAAGGTGTCCATTAGAGAAGAGTAACCACATAGACCTTGTGAAAACATGTTTATTATTAGGATAAGGGAGAAAAGGTGCCCAAACCAGACACCTAGATTGCCTTACTGATCTCCAACAAGCTTATTAAATATTTGAATATTTTTCACACAAACAAATGATCTTTAGGAAAACCCACACATTCTGTTTTGTATTTGCCAGTCAGCTTAGTGTAGTTTTCCGCACTGGATGATATGTGTAACAATCTTCTGAGAATTCAGAAGCTAAAATAAACCGACATCTAAAACAAAGAAAAGAAAACCAAGACACACACACACACAAACTCAAGCTTACCAGAGTTAATTCCCCCAACTTGTTTCATTCATCAGAATGAACACATTTAAAAGAGATGAAAATGGTTTTGAATGCCAGAAAAAGAACTATAAAAGCTGAATTGCCATTTTCACCCTAAAATGCATTACACTTTATGATAGAACATGGATTAAATGAAAGTTGAGATTATGGTCAGCTTGTTTTCAACAATTAACTGACTTCCCTGCTGACTGGTGCCAGGAAGGAAGGAAGGGAAGAAGGACCCACGGACCGGCTCTAGAATGTTCCCTCTGTGAACACGGCTGACCAGGCTGGCTGTAGCCGCTGTCTGCGGTGGCCAGAGGAGCTTTGCTACAACTTTAAGAGATTGTTCATTTTCAAAGGACATGTTCACACCAGCACCAACAAAACCGCTGGTCCAGATTTGTGTTTTCAGAGGTTATTTTCGTCGCACTGATAAGCGCCTGAGGAGTTAGCCTGGCTATAAAAAGCCATCCTCTGGATAAACAACAAGGTCCTACTGTAGAGCACAGGGAACTATATTCAATATCCTGGGATAAATCATGGTGGAAAAGAATATAAAAAAGAATATATATTTATGTGAATAACTGAGTCAATTTGCTGTACAGCAGAAACTAACACAACATTGTAAATCAACTCTACTTCAAGTAAAAAAAAAAAAAGGGAGAGAGAGATTAATTAGAAACAAACAAAACAAGCGTCCTCTGCCTGGTGGCTGAAAGGATCCAGGCCCGCCGGCTGAGGGGCCTTTCCAGCCACGGTTCAGAGGCGACACTCCACAGCCCCCAGCTGAACAGATTCGTTTCTGGACAGAGAATCGCAAATTGCTTTCCTAGAACTTAAATTCCCAACAGAAAACCAACAAAACCAACCTGCTAATAAAAAGTGATTGGAAAACGAAATGAGAAGCCCCTCCCCCTTTGAAGACCCCCCTCCTGCTCCCATGTGCTTTGTGGCCCCTGTGGCTCAAAGGCACAGGTTTCTCTGTGCTTGGCCTCAGTTCCCCTGACCCGGCCCAGAGCTGCCCCCCGCCACCCCCGGCTCTCACTCACCTTCCCTCCAGCATCAGTGTGGCAAGTCCAGACTCCAGCCGGACTATCTCCTAGCCAGCCTGGACGTGAGTAGCCACACCACCAGGGACCCAGCTCCGTGGTAGCGACTGTGCCGCTGATTTCCCGTGGCTGCTGTTCCCATGTCAGTGGACAGCCCCTCCAGATGCAAGGGTTAGCCTAAAGCTGTTTTTGAAACTCTTGTTTTTATATGAAAAGTTATTAGAAGTAATTGAGGGGTGAGTTAATTCAGGAACGTTGGGTTTTAAGTATGTATGCTTTCCAAAGGCAAGTGCATTCTCCCTCTGCAGCACTATGTACCCGAAGCCTCAGGAATCAACGTGCTGACCACTTAACGGCATAGCACTGGGAACCCTTCCTTGGCAAAAACGTCCTTAAAAAGTAGAAAATTACACTTTGAAAGATACTGTATTTGCTTCCTTTGAGGTAGATCATTGTAACCAAAATGAGTATATTTATCTTCATGTTGCAGTATAATTACATGGAAGAAAAAAAGAAAATCAAGATTAAAAGTCACAGAGCAAACTACTATGCAACTATTAATCCAGTCCCATTTTTTTTTTTTTTGCGGTACGCGGGCCTCTCCTGTTGTGGAGCACAGGCTCCGGACGCGCAGGCTCAGCGGCCACGGCTCACGGGCCCAGCCGCTCCACGGCATGCGGGATCCTCCCAGATCAGGGCAAAAACCCGTGTCCCCTGCACCGGCAGGCGGACTCTCAACCACTGCGCCACCAGGGAAACCCCAGTCCCATTTTTAATTTCTATATACTTGCAGTAGTTCTTAGGGAAATTACTAGAACAATCTATAAAGATCTATTTTTTACACATATTTAAGCAATTTCTCTGCACAGTGGCCTTAAAATAATTAGGAATTTCACTATTTTATTTTATAGCATCCACAAAGTAGTTAACTTCTCTCCTTGTAAGTTTTCTCACATTATAAAACGTTTATAAAATTAGATGCACCTGCTGCCCTACATCCCAAGATCATTGTGGTCTAGGGCTCTCTCATGAAAACAGCTTGAAAAGAGGAAAATACTGTATAAGGTAGAGTATTAATACTACGATTCTGTTAATAATGGCCTGTAATATGCTAACATTCAGTTGCCTTGTTAGAAGTGAAATTCCAGGTTTCTCCCTGATCAATTCCAGGGAAGTGAGCTCCGCGTGTTTTGTGCGGAGTTTGCAATTCCCTGGGTGTTTTGGTTTCTTCTGTAAGTGGGCAGCAGCCTGGACAGAGCTGCCACGCACTTACCTGTAAATGGGAGGCTGCGTTGCTAACTGCTCGCAGCCGGCCTGTTTTTTCTTTGCACTTCCAGGTCTGGAAGCTTTTCAAGGGTGCATTTTCGGTTTGTTTCAGAAATACACACAGCTTGTTTCTCATTAGCTGGGAATGTTTCTTTTCCTCGGCCAATTCCTACACCTCAGCTTTATGGGGAGCTCCCTGCCCTTGAGGGTGTCCAGGTGAGCCTGAGGGCTTCCAGGTGGGACCTGAAAGTGCTGAAGGACTGAGATAAGGACTCTGGCCAAAGACAAAGGCTCTAAGTGTGAGAGCCGGGAGTGAACCAGCCTGTCGGAAAGGGGAGGACCAGGCTGGTCTGCTTTCTTTCCAAAAAAGGAGAGATCTGCTAGAGGTGGGTGAGCAGGGCGGCTTGTGGATCTGCAGAGGTAAGAGCTGTGAACCGGTTGGTGGCTTTGCGGCACCAGCTGTGTCTCGGGGGTTGTGTCTGAAAAAGCCACGTGCAGCGAGAGCAGCGGGGTCCCCACCCCTGCCTCGCCGGTGGCCCCTTGGCCACAGAGCGGGCACGGCCACCTGTCCTGACAAGTCTGATGCTTGGGCAGAGCTGGCTGGCATCCGGGACCCCCCTCACACCCCGCGGCCAGCAGCTCACCGAGAGCCTGCATCACCCTTCGAGTTGCAGAGACACAGCTCAGCTCCAGCTCCCTTGGGACTGGAATCGGGGGCCCAAGGGTAGGGTAGCTCTGGGATGAGAGAGAGCGGAGCTGGGCTTCTTCCAGCTGCGTCTGTTCATCCGCCTCCTTCTCCCTCTGCCTCCAGCCCAGCCACCCTCTGTCCTCTCTGACTGCCTCTGTCCTTCTGTCCCGGGACCCACGCACTTTCCTGTGCGGCAGAGAGCTGGCTGCTTCTGTACGGATGTCTGTCGTCTCACTAAGTAACCCCGAAAGGCCATAAGTAAGCAAAGTTAAAACGCGACAGCCTTGCTTCATTGCAGAAAAACCCAGGAACCCAGGCTGGGCTCCCTTCCTTCCATCAACTCACCAGGTTCTTGGGGACAAAGGTGATGGCTGGTGCACACAGCCATGCTGTAGCCAAGAGGTGAGATTCTGCAAGGCAGGCGAGTAGCTTTGCCAGGCGGTGGGAAGGGATTTGGGGCAGAGTTATTATATCCCCGAGGCGTGTCCCTGCTGCAGGCGCTGAGGCCAGCCAGGGCTGGGTTTGCCTGTGCCTTTTCCGCGTCAGCACAGCCATCTGAACTGCTTTTAGTAAATAGTTCGGTTGCCCTTGGATGGCTATTCATTGTCGTCACTGACGTTGATATAACCAGCTCATCTGGATGACATGAGGTCAGGGCTAAAGTGCAGAAACCACCGCCTAAATCATTAATGCTCATCTACTCAAACCAGTACTTAAAAGAAAATTGGAATGTCATTTCTTCCAAGGAGATCTCTAAAGGGGCTGCTGTGCTGTCAGCAATTGCAGAAGGAATGGGGAGCACAGAGGTGCACTCGGGACAATCATCCACACGGTCAGTTGCCTGACAATCAAGGGATGGTACCTCTGCTCAGTTAGGACCCAAGTAAGCGATCGGAGACGGGACGACCCCTAAGACAGAGGAGCCCGTGGATCAAGCCGAATGTTCAGCTCTCTGATGCCAAGCGTGACCTGAAGGGAAAGGTGCTGGTGGTTTTACTTTAAAACAAAACAGAACGGAACTGACCTGTGTCCAGAAAGGTGTCCATTGGGTCTACATTCCAGAAGACAGACCTGGGTCCTCTAGAGCTGAGAATGTAGACGCTGAGATACACAGGTCACGTACCCGGACTCCCGAGAGCATCAGCTGAAATTCCAAATAAGGTTTTACCCTGGAAACAGGTAAAGAGTAATTTTTTAAAGCGTGGTTATTATCTGCAGGGATCACATGTCTGAGCAGCGCTCCTGAGGAGTGGAAGTTAGTGGGGTCACGTGGGTGAGACAGTCTTAGTTGGGATTAGAGTTGGCGTCTATCGCTCATTGAAGAAAAGTTTTTTGAGATCCTCTGTGCTTGGATGTGGGTATATGCAAAACAGAAACAGACCCACAGACACAGAAGACAAATCAGTGGTTACCAAAGGGGAAAGGGGGGAAGGAGAAATTAGGGATATGGGATTAACAAATACAAACTATTACACATACAATAGATAAGCAACTAGGATTTACTGCATAGCACAGGGGATTATACCCATTATCTTGTAATAAACTGGAATGCAATATAATTGCAAAAATACTGAATCACTGTGCTCTACACCTGAAACTAACACAATATCATAAGTCAACTATATTTAAAAAAAAAAAAAACAGTCCCAGCTCCGAAGAAGTAGCTAAGTGTGGGGGGGTGGGGGGAGACAGACTTGCAAACAGCTAAGTGGAAAACAATATGATAGGCTTTAGAAGCAAGTCCAGGGACTTCCCTGGCAGCCTAGTGGTTAGGACTCCTCACCTTCACTGCCAAGGGCACAGGTTCAATCCCTGGTCGGGGAACTAAGATCCCACATGCCACGCAGTACAGCCAAAAAAAATAAATAAATAAAGTTGACCAACCTTTAAAAAAAAGAGAGAGAAAGCCATTTCTTCTTTAAAAGAAGAAGCAGCAGCAGCAAGTCGGTAAAGGACTAGGGGCGGAGGGCAGCCCTCGGGGGTCCACTGTGGAGGAAGGGGGCAGTGAGTGGCTGCAGGGGAATGGAGTTTCCTGACGCACCTACATGGTAGGGGGCACGGGGGTGGCGGTGCAGGGAGGTGAGCCTGTTTATCATGGAAGGAGACAGTGCTCCTTAGGAACCAAAAGTGAACACGTAAAGGGAGGGAGGAGAGGTCTCGGGGTGGGAAGGATTCAAAGGAGTAGAAACTTTTCATTCTCTGAGCAACCTGTACCCTCGTTGGCTTGTACATGCAGACTCACGTACCAAGAAGTAAGGAAATGAGATGAAATGCTGACCATGTGGGCAAAGGTTAATCTAAGTGAAGGTTCGCTTCTAAAAGTGTTACAAGCAGTAGCAAAAATGTTTCGATACTAACATTTTATAATTGGAGGAAACTAACATGATAACGGCTTATGAAATTAATGCATTCACGTTAAATCGGGCTAATGACAAGCACACAACACCACGGGCAAGATGTACCTTATGCGTCTTAAAAGATTGCAAGAGCGCACTGCACATGTCCATCTGTAGAAACAAAAGAGTGTACTGCGTGTGTACAAGGAGCGTTCCGCCTGTGTCTCTACATATTTGCATCCATTTCTACATCCATAAACAGGAAAAGTTGCAAAGATAGGCAACCAATGAAACCAGCACATATGGTGGGGCAGGGAGGTTATAATTAAACACAACTGTATTTGTTGGACTTCTATTTTGAAAATTTTCTAGAATGGGTATGCCTTATTTTACAGTCAATAAAATAATAAATGCCATTCACTTTTTGAGCGCAGAGACAAAGGCGTTAACTCCAAGCAGCCAGAGGTCAGTGGCAGCTGCAGTTAGGAGGACAGGAGGAGCGGGGCCAGGGCAGTGGATTTCACAAGGCCTGCACCCCTCATCAGCGCCTTCACCCCAGAGGGGCAGAGGCCCCTGACGCCCACAGACCTCTGCCACGCAGTGAACATGGCAGCCCTCTCTGTCTTACGTTCCTTGGTTTGGGGGATTTTTTTCCTTCAGTTTTTGTCCTTCTCTCTCTTGCAGCCAACTACTAGCCAGCAAGTGCCCTGCGTGGGCATTTCTAGTTGCCAAGTGGCCCAGGTGTGCGTGCATGTGCCTGTGTGTTTTCCTTCCGTCACAAGCAACTCAGATCTGTCGCTTGGAATTGGATTCAGTAACTTGGATCTAAGCAAAACTTTTTTTCCTTGGGAGGGGAGGTAAACTCAAGAGTGCCTTTACAAACCAGAAGTTCTGGTAGATTGTTTCATAATTGCTTAAATTGAAAAAAGTTCCCTTAACATCTTCTGCCAGAAGAAACAGGCCCCCAATTACCTGCCAATCCAGGTCACAGCTCGTGAGACAGATGGCTCTCACGGAGCAAGGACCCTCACACAGCAGTCCTCTTCCCTTCCTTGTGAAGTCGCGTGTGTGAGTGTGCTCAGCCTCTGTCCTCGTGAACACTGCATCTTTGCGCATCTTCTGTAACACATTCCAAGAACACGCACACAGCACATACCATGGAAACAGGCTGGAGGGAACCAAGTGCCTTTGAAAATAACGCAGGAGGGTCTGGGATTACACAAGTGGAAAATGCCTCCTATATGCTGTCAGCCACGCTGACATCTGTCTGGGAACGATCGTCCCTCTGGAAAGCTTGGGTCGCGAGTCACGGCTTCTCTGGCCTCCCCTCCCCCTGGTCTCCCTGCCTGCACCTCCTTCTCCCCTCCCCCCCTCCTGAGACAGCCGCTCGTTGGCTGGGCTGATGGCAGCCATGAGTGAGGGACTGCCCGGGGTTCCCATGAGCGCCCAGCGTGTGCGACCTGGGGAGAGGGCTCTGCCCGGGCCACGGCCATGGCCATGGGAGAGGGGCTGCCACAGGGCCACAGCCAAGCTGGCGCTTATCTGTGAAATCTCTGGGACGGCTCTGTGCTGCCCTGAGAGCCGAGCTCTCGGCCGGAGTGATCAGCAGTCGTTCCTGCAGGCAGCACAGACGCGGCCCCCGGGGGGCTCCCTGGCTCCCCCTCACCCGGCCCTGGGGCCACCCTGAGTCAGGAGCAGAGATCCCCCCATGGCCGCAGGGGCTGGAGGAGAGGGGTGTGGGAAGAGCCCAGGTGCCAGGGAGAATACCACTGGCCTCGGGGGAGACGAAGGAAGGAAGTTATCTGAGGTTGTGTCAAAGAAGTGATGACAAGGGAACATGACCCTGAAAACAAACTGCCGTGTCCATGTGTATCCGAGCCGGGGCCGGGCAGGGGCAGGGCCCATGCTCTCCTTCTACTCCCAGCCCTGCTCAGTCCTCCCCGGGGTCAGTGTCACCCCAGGACCCCTCTCCCTTTCTCCGCTAACCTCTGGAGATGCAGTTCAGAGCCAGAGCTGGACAGACAGAGTGGCCGGTGTCCCATAACCACTGGGTAAGCAACCACCCAGTGATTCAATAAGTAAGTGTGGTCCAGTTATATGGACAGACTCACCCTTGGATCTCTTCCTGTCTTCATTCCAAGTTCGGTCATTAGTTTCCATGGAAGTCCTGACCTTTAGTCCCCCCGAGCCCAGAAAACCTTCCCCAGACCTGCTTCCCATGGCACCTGCCACCAAATAAAACCCAGATTTCTGTTTGTCTTACTGTTTCATCCCTCCCTCTGCCTTCTACATGGAGGCGCCTGGACACAGATGTTAGAGTCCTGGAGTGGCCACACTCTATCTCGAGGTCAGCGCCCCCAGAAACAGCGGTGTCACTTCCTTGGAGAAGGATGGTCTTCAGTCAAAACCCAGTGATGGAGCTGAGAGGATAGAGTCCAGCCAGACATGCAATAGACGAGTCCAGTGGTTGATGTTTCAGACCCGACCCTTTATTTCACAGGGATTTCTAGCAACATTCAGAAAGCAAAATGTATTCATGCAGAATTATGTGTTGATGTTTCATAACCATTTCTGTAGATGAATTCAGCTCTCCTTTCCAAATGCTGGCGCCTGTGGGTCCCTCTGGTTTGCCCCCAGGTCTGTGGATTTGGATGGTGTGCTGCCACGATTCATCTGGAAAGGTTTCCTTTGATGTTTTCAAAAGCTCAGAAGAATTTCACATCTCTTGACCGCCTCTCAAGACGCATTTGCAGTAAGAGCTAGCTCTCAGTTGATTGGCATGAAAACGCCTGCTACAACCTGTCCGGTGCTCATTCCGTGAGGAAAATATGCTTCGAAGATGGTACCTTTGCATTTTAGGTCTCCAGGATGAGGATGAAGAGTATGAACACCCCCATTACACAGGTAGGAAAAGAGAGGCAAAAACTGTGTGAGTAAATAGGTCCAGGTCAGTAACCAGCAGAATTGGAATTTAAAGTTGTCATGTAGTGTAGCTCTGGTATTGGAGCCTCTCTTCTGAACAGTGGCCTCCTGACGTCCGTGAAGGCATGTGGATGCCCAGAGTTGGGGCAGTTGGCCTTGGCTGGCAGAGCGGACATGGTCGTGTCGAGCACACAAGCAGCAGTCTGTTCTGTTCACAAATTATCCACCGTGAGGACTGCCCCGAACTGGACTCTGAGATGTTGCTTCATTAACAGACACATTTGAGGGCATCTGAAAAACAACAGACTGACTCAATGAGATTATATGTACATAACCTAAAATTATTTTTATTTTTATTTTTTTGTGTGTAGTCAAAATGATACATGTCGGGCTTCCCTGATGGCGCAATGGATGGGAGTCCACCTGCCGATGCAGGGGACATGGGTTCGTGCCCCGGTCTGGGAAGATCCCACATGCCGCGGAGCGGCTGGGCCCATGAGCCATGGCCACTGAGCCTGTGCATCTGGAGCTTGTGCTCCACAACAGGAGAGGCCACAGCAGTGAGAGGCTCACGTACCGCAAAAAAAAAAAAAAGAAAGATACATGTACAAAGTAAAAATTCTGGGAACTAAGATAAACAAGAATAAAATAAAAATCCCACACTCTTATTAGAAGCAAAGACATCATAGTTTACACCTAAGTATGTTTTTCCAGTCACTTTTTTCTGTGAATAAAATTATATATTTTGTTTTCAAAAATGAGATCACACGGTACATACCGTTTACAATTCGATTTTTAAAAATTTCCTGCTGCATGAGCGATTCCTGTCACCAAGGCATTTCTTGCAGAGCATTATTTGTAATGAATGAATACATCAGAGGTGAAAGTCCCACATCCCTGTATTGGCGTCCTGGGGCCGCCATAATAAAGCACCACTCACTGGGCAGCTTAAGACAACAGCAATTTATTCTCACAGCTCTGGAGGCCAGAATCTGAAATCAAGGTGTCGGCAGAGCTACGCTCATTCTGAGACTTGTGTGGAATCCGTCCTGCCTCTTCCTAGAGTCTGGCAGCGCCGGAAATCCTGGGCTTGTAGGGGCATCACTCCAGTCTCTGCCTCTGCTGTCATGTGGCTTCTCCCCGTGTGTCTCTGTGTCTCTTCCTCTCCCTATTCTCACCAGTTACATCAGAGTAAAGGCCCACTCTTCTCCAGTACGACCTCGTCTTAACTAATTACAGCTGCAAGACCGATTTCCAGGTAAGGTCACAGTCACAGGTGCTGGGGTTAGAACTGCAACGTGTCTTTTTTGGGAGATGCAGTTCAGCCCAGAACCATTTCTTGTCTCACGCTGAAACTGCTGATATGTTTCTTTGCTCAGTGTTTCAGTGGCTAATCATCTGTGCACACATATGATCATTTCCTGGGGGTTAATTATCAGGGGAGGGTTGTTCCTGTAGACGCCACACCTTTGGTCCTTCCAGACACTCAGGAAGGAACACGGCCGTGTGTACTGTTCCCAGGTTCTGTCTCAAGACGAGCTTGCCAGGAACCGCAGGCAGAAGCTTGACGCTGAGATTGGGCTGAGGCCAGAGCCTGACGAGCACAGCATGAACTTCACATGCTCCTCGATGATCGAGAGAGGAAGCCCAGGCACTGCCCAGGGCTGGTCTCATCCAGGTTCCTGAGCTGAGATGCAGCAGGAGACTCTCTTCCCCGAGCGAGTCCCTGTGGTCTGATGGCCAGTTAGTTCCTGGACCCACCCATGTTCTTGGCATTGGCTGAGGGCTCACAGGCCCAGCTCGAGGTGGTGGGTGTCCTCTGCTGTCCGGCTCAGCACCCCACACCCTTGGGGCTCCCCGGTTTCCCCATGGGGGCAGGAAGGCTTTACTTAGAATGCTTGCAAAGTCATGAACCAGATAAGCTGTATCTTCCACAGTGCTTGCAATCCAGCAGCTGGGGCATCGGAGCTGGAAGATGGAGACCAGGTCACCTCTGTTGAAACATCCGCCTGCCGACAGCAAGGGTCACCTCCTCCAGGAGCGCACCCAGGCCCAGGACGGATGCTGTCTACTCTCTGAATGACCCCAGCTAGTGACCAGAGACCACTGTCCTGAAAGCAGTCAAACTTAGGCCTCCCTGGAGGTGTCTTGATGAAGATGGTGTGGAATGGGCATCCCTGTTCCCAGGGTGGTCGGGGTCATGCCAGCACAGACAGGCCAGGCAGCCAGCCTGAGGGGTCCCTGGGGGCCGGACAGGCACAGGGTCTCCGCTCCCACACCCGGCCGTGTTGGTGCACTTGCTGCAGCCCCCTTCACTTCCCAAGGTGGAAGTCTTGGGCTGTCCTTGACCTGCAGCCGAACTCTCCCCCACCCACCCCATTCAGAGCACCGAGGGCCGTTAGTCTCTGCTCTGGGACAGAAACACAGACGATGATCCAGCAAAATTTTTAAACAAAGAAGCTTTAAGAAGGAGATTTTGCAGATATTAAATCTTCTTCTTTGGGGGAAATCCATGATCCAGGCAAGAGGCACAAACGTCTTAGTGCAGCTGCCCGACAGCAGGAGGGTGGCACCATCTGTCCATCCTTTCCGTCACCCGGGAGAAGGGGGAGATGTCATTGCTGATTGTTAGGGGCTGAACTGTGTCCCCAAAAGGTGTTGCAGTCCCACCCCCAGTACCTGTGAATGGGACTTTTTTGGAAATAGGGTCTTGGCAGATGATGAAGTTAAGGTGAGGTCATGTGGGTGGGCTCTGATCCAATAGGACCTTAGTAAAAGGTCACATTTGGACACACAGACAGACATGCACAAAGGACAGGTGTATAAAGACTCATAGAGAATGTCGTCTACAAGCCAAGCAATGGCTGAGGCACCAGAAGCTGGGAGAGAAGCCGGACACACTCTCCCTCACAGCCTCAGAAAGAAACAACCTGCTGACACCTTGATCTTATTTCCGGCCTCCAGAACTCGGAGACCATACCTCTCTGTTGTTTAAGATGCCCAGTTGGCGGTGTTTTGTCATGGTGGCCCCAGGGCACTAATGCATTGGTGACATCAGAGACCAACACTAGTGAAAGATTTCCCAGGACCATCATATCATTTCTTGTATCATAGGGATTACGAATCTGTCTCTTTTCACTTTCTGGCCCACTGGCTTGTTATGAACAAAGGCTTCCTTTAAATTTCACCAAACATCTAGCACAGACAAAAACACATGGAACTTAGGGCAACAAGCTGTGTAGGTGCCCTGACCCCCAGCAAGGCTCACCCCGGCCACAAGCCATCCTGACAACTCCAAGAGAGCCCCTGCCACCTGCCTCTCCCTATCAGGGACTCAAAAGTCCTTTGCTGGGACTTCCCTGGCAGCCCGGTGATTAAGACTCCATGCTCCCAATGCAGGGGGCACAGGTTCAGTCCCTGGTCAGGGAACTGAGATCTTGCATGCCACACAGTACGGCCAAAAAAAAAAAAAGACCTTTGCTGCGTGGAATCAACCAATTAATTTTTCATCTAAAAGCAGCCTATGTGGAGATGGCAAACGACCGTACTTACCTGGCCTTTCTCACAAGCAGTGCGGGCTGACAACCAGTGCCGCAGTGGTGCTATTGCCTCTCCCCATCTGTGCCCCGAGGCAGCTTGGCTCACCTGTTCAAGTGGGGCAGCCCTCCCCCCGCAGGCAGCTCAGCTCACCTGTATAAGTGGGGTGCCCCCTCAGCTGGCTGCCTGTCTCACTTCTAACAAAATGTAGACACAGAGTAGTGGGACTTCTCCTATCTGTAAGGTTTCAGACAGATAAGAGATGACCCTTTCTCAGATCTAATATGTTTTCTATACCAGCTATGAATTTCTCCATTTGATTATCAAATATGCGTGGAGATTTGTATTAATAAATGGACTACAAGGTGATAAACTACATTGGGTGCAATGCTATAAAATCCAGAGATGCTAAAGCAGACCCCACAGAGCGGCAGCAGTGGAGCCTGTGGAGTCCACCAGCTGGATCGTCAGAGTGTGTGACAACAGTTCACACGCAGCAGCTGGGGGGCGTGGGCCCCAGCCTCGTGGAGGAGGTTCAGTTCCTCCCACTGCAGAACCTTCTATGTGGCCTGGTTACTGGTTTCACAGTGAAGATTGTAACTTATGTATTTTATGGTAGTAGAGAAAAATTCACAAAGAAGATTTTCTTATATGAAACCTCCAATGTCCAAGCAATTCTGGTTCTTTTGCCCTACTTAGACAGATAGAGTTTTACATCAAGGACCCTGCCTCCATCGTCCCCCATGTAGAGGTTCCCTGGTGTGGACAAGTCTGCCTGTCTAACCCCCCAGTCCCCCGCCCCGACACTGCACCAGTACCCTTGCCTAACATCCGAGTCACCAGACCCAGTGTTGGGGAACTTGTCTCAGGGACATCAAATGCCCTGGAGCAGAAGGTCATTAAATAGTATCAGGATGGCCCCAAGGAATTAAAACACCATCTTCCATTGCAATTTTCACATTAGAAATATAACTTACCCCTAGCTTTCTTGAAATGCTGTAGCACAGAAGAAGGGCTCTAAGTAAAGCATCAACAAAAGAGGGAAACCTTCCACATACTAATTTATTCATATAGTCCTACCCCATAGAGCTGGAAGAGATTTTCAAAGGAGATTTAAAATTACAGAATATTTACACAATGGAAAGTTACTGGCTTTCATCTTCTCCTACAACAGCTTGAGCCACAAACCACACTCCAGATGAATCTTGTTGCATCCTTCTGGCTGGAACAAGGAGGTGCACTGGAGGCCAAGCCATCACACCACATGGATGGTGCCATTACCTGAGACAGCATTCCAGGGAGCGAGGAATAGCCATTCAGCCACAGAAAGGACCCCTGGCAAGTGCATCCTTCTTGAACCCCTTGAACTTGCCGAACCCCTGGGTGCATCCAATGTAGGGTGAGCAGTTTCCTTCTGCTGTACCCTGTGGCTGGTGGAGGTCCCACAGAGACAGAGCACAGTGACACAGATGTAAAACCACATCTTTTCCCAAATAATAAAACGTTCTGCACCAATGAGCTCTCTCAAGCTCTCCCTGAGCCCCATAAGCCTTGGGTTTTCATTTGCCTTGATGCTTGGAAAGTGGTCAGGTCACAGGGAGGTCCCCAGGAACACAGAGGCTGCCTCACCAGGCACAAAGCCATGAGCAGTGCAGGCAGCAGAGGCGAGCCCTGAGGACCGAAGGGACCAGAGTGCTTGAAGCAGACTCAGCCCTGGGGGTCTCCAGTCCACTGTCTGCCCCAACGCCCAACCCCAAGAAAAAAAATCAGGAAGACACAGCGGTGGCCTATTTGGTAAGTGCTCAGCTGGCTGTGGAAGAAGATAATTTGCTACATAAGTAATGAAGTAGGTGTGTGTTTGTGTCGAATTAGTCCCTGGAATGGTGTGTAGAGCAGTTGTGTGATTCCTGGTCACCGCGGGCTGTCAGTTCCCAGGGACAGCAGGACGGATGTGTCTACGGTTCTCACAACACTCACCCTCGATGGAGTTTCTTCACGGGGTCTCCCTAATTCCATCCACCTCTGGCTGAGAGTCAAAGAGCATGCAAGGTGTGAAAACATCCTTTTAAACGATAGCAGAATCCAAAGGGTTCAGCCCGTATTCTGTCCCTCTGACATCCTGCAATTCGTATTTTTGTGTGATTTTTTTCACTAGGTTCTTAAAGGTTCAAAATCATCCATGCAGAGAAGATTCCCTCTTTCTTCTTCTCCTTCCTGAAAGCCGCTCCTCTCACAGGTCCAGACAAGCCGAGTCAGAGAGGACAGAGTTCAAGAGACAGTGAAGAGTGTGACTTGAGTTGTGAAATGTGTGTGTTGATCCCCGTCCAGGAGATGCCAGGAGAGGTACGGGGTGAATCCCCAGCGGGTCCACACTGCCCACATGGGTCACGTTCGTCCCACCAGTGGTGGCATCTGAGAAGGACCCAGGAGGCAGGATAGATCCCAGGACATTCATGGTTACGCAGAGTCAGCAGGCAGCTTCCTGTCCACACTGGGGAGGTGAGTTCACACCAAACATCCTCACTCAACAGCCCAGCCAGGAGGGCACTTGACCTTCATCACAATCCAGCAGAAACAGCTGTCTGGAAGCGGGGGGATGGAGTGGGGCCCAAGCCCTCCAGTCCGGCCCCGAGACGTCCCAGAGTGCAGGCTCCAGGATGGCTGTTCCCGCTGGAAGCTGTTGCTGGATGGCTGGATGCAGCTGGGAAAACGCCAACATTGCCCCACATCCAATTTTAGACATCGTCCTTCTCCACCCCGCTGGGCCTCTGCCACCTCCTCTGAAGAACCTGCTGCTCCATCCAAGGGAGGAGAGTTTGGGGGGGGGGGGCGGCAATGGTTGCTGCCCACCGGGTACAACGTTGCAGTGAAGCAGGATGAGTAAGTTCTGGAGGCCTACCTTAGGACCTGGGTCTGCAACTAACCAGACTGGGTGTGCACTTACATTTTGTCAAGAGGGCAGATCTCGGTTAAGTGCTCTTACCACAATTATAGGTATATTAAAATTGCAACTAAATTTGCCACAAGCTGTCGGCAGGATGACAGTATCTTGCTTCTGGCAAACCTCGGGACTTGTGTGAGTGCCTCCTTGACGTGTGGTGCTCCACATTCTTTTCGCACTCAGGATCTCCGTGGCCTCGTCCAGTCTTAACACATCAGGTCCTCACATCTGTCCCTTTCTCCCCCTTCCTTTGGTTCATCCTTAGTCTGAATCCTCCCCGATTCTCCTTGGTGCCCCTCCCTGTGGTTTTATCTCTGCCCTGACACCCCCCCCACACCTTCAAAAGGGCTGTGTTCCCCTGACACCCTCAGCCCCAAAGCTTGGCCACTGTGGTGGGCCCTGCACCCTGTGCCCACCTCCCACCCCATCCGAGTGCATCTGCCCCGTCCCAACTCTGTTCCCTCTGGCCCACCTGGAGAGCCCGCCCTTCCTGCCTCACCGCCATGGCCACCTTCCAGTGCCGGCCTGATCGGCTGGTCAGTGCGTCTCAGAGAAGAGCCTGCCAGCTGGCCCGTAGGGTGCATGGCAGCCCGGCCTGTGGAGGCTTGCATCTAGCACACTGAGCCCCGCAGAGGCCAGCAGGTGGAGGGAGAGGGTATCTGTCCTGCGCCCCGGTCCCCGCTCCCCCGAGCAGGGCTGAGGGCAGTCTTTGGGGGCAGAGGTCCCCCCGACTGTGCGCCTCTTCCATGAAGAAGCCACTTGGTGTTGGGAAGTCCTCTCCATCAGGTAAATATTCAGAGTGATCCCTGGCTTTTCAGATGTTTGTCTTGCTATAGACTCCAACAAACTGTTACGACTTCGGAAGTAAAAAGCTGAAAACTGACTATTACTTTGCATTGTTACAAAGATCTTTGCAGCGATAATGGTGCCTCGGACTAAACGGGGAAAGGTTGAATCAAAGAAAATGTGAAAAAGAGTAAATCAATGGCATTTTTCAAAGCAGAGATTCCACAACTCCAATGTGTAGTGAGGACGCCAGCGTGGTGGCCTGGGTGGGGGTGGGGTGGTTGGGAAGATGAGGCTTTGTGGGGTTGGACACATTCCCTATTTTGACTCAACTGTAACCCAAACGGAGGCATTTTACTGCACAGAAATTATACCTCAAAAATGTTGTTTATCTTTAAAAATGTTGTTTTTCTGTTATATTCCCTCACTATGTGGGTCTCCTCCAAGGTGGGCTCATCCCGAGGTTTCCATGCACATGAAGGATAATGGGAGGGGCCCAGGGAGGCACGTCCTGTCCTGTCCTCCTGTCCCTCATTCAGACAAGGTGCCCCTGGGACAGTGGACACCGGGAGGGCCCAGAGCACCAGAGAGTGGGCCACCTCCCAAGACATGATTCCACTTGCAGACTGTGACCCATTTTAACATCCCCTGGGGGCTTGCTTAGAAAGGAAACTGCTGTGTTCCAGGAGGTGTTCCAATCATTGCAAAAATGGCCAATAGTCCTTTCCTCCTCCCTGTGTCCACATGCTTGGCTATGTGACTTCACAGCTCCTCCCACCTGAAGGTGGATTCTGTCCCCACCCCTCCAATCCAGGTGGCCCTGTGACCCGCTTGGGCCAGCAGAATGCAGCCAAGCGGCCCCAAGCTCCACTGCCCTGAGAGTAAGTCCAGAGCCAGCTGGAGAATGAGAAGAAGCCTGGCGCTGAGAGGGATTGTCCTAGCAGAACCGCCAACCAGCCCCCAGCAGACCCCCCCTATCCCAGCCAGCCTGTAGTTCACCTGCAGAGTCCAGCCCAGAGCAGAAGAACCACTTGGCTAAGCCAGAGTCAAACCACTGTGCTGTGGGATTGGGCACCAAGTAAACAGCTGTTGTCTTAAACCACTGAGTTGGGGATGGCTGATCTATGGCAGTAGCTGGACAGCCACTGGACTGGCCTCGCCCAGGGCCTGCCGGGGTTGGAGACCCACCCTCCCCCGAGATAGCACCTCTTCTACCCGGCGCTCACAGCTCTGAGATTCAGTCCCTTTGGTCTTCCCTCTGCCTAGGGGAAAGCTTCCGGGGGCGGGGGGGAGCATCTCTCCACGTTCGGGGACAGGTGGAGGGTGGGCTTAGATCTAGATATGAGTGAGGCCAGTGGGCCCCCCGACCCAGGACACCAAATGAGAAGAGCACAAAGGGCAAGCACCCAGTCATCCAGCCTGGTCCCCTTGACCTCCACCTGCCACGGTTGCTGTGACCCTGTTCTCAAACCTGGGTCCACTCTCCCGAGAGAAGCAAAGCCAATCTATTGACCCCAGGCTGTGGTGAAGGAAAGTACAGTGTTTATTGCAGGGCATCCAACATGGGACCAAGCAAGGAGAATGGACAGCTCAGGCTCAAAAGACCCGAACTCCCCGATTTCAGGGAACAGTGTTTAAAGCCCATGTTGAGGAGGAGGTCCAGGGTATGTGATCAGGTTTCGTACATCCTTCTGATTGGTTGGTGGGGAGGTAACAGGGTGATGTCTCTGGAATCTCCATCATCAACCTTCTGGTTCCAACAGGTCTGGGGTCTATGAGCTGGTGGTCAGCATGCAGTTAACATTTTTTTAACCTGGTGAGCTTTTAGTATCTGCAAAACTGCTCAAAGATATAGCTCAGGATAGGATCAATGGCCCTTGAGGAGGAACTAAATGTCCAGGACTTTGCTTTATGGCTAAACTATTAATATTTTGTCTTGCTTAACTGTTTTCCTTTCTTCCTGCATTTTCACACTTCTCTGGTTAAATTTGCTCTTTGGAACTTAGGGAAAGCCTTGGAGGCTAAAGCTTTTCTACAAACAAGAGGCAGGGGACACGGGGGAGGTCTATCCCTGAGGAAGCCCCACAGCGTCCTGCTCGGTTTCATCCCCAGTCATCACCTGAGTTTGCTCCTTTTTTTTTACTTAAGAAAAAGGATAGCCAGAACTAGAAGTTGTCCACTGCTCCTAACCCATGTAACACGGGGTCAAGAGACGTGTGAAATGTCCAAGTGTAAAAATATCCATCTCTAGCATCAACATTGGAACCTAGAACACATCTCAACATCATCTTAAATGAATAAAATAATCACCGGAGAACATTATGTATAACTTAGAAATATTGCCTTAAAGAAATGCCTATTCTGCTATTTAACTGGTTAATTTTAGCTCTGCTCTTCCAGACTTAACTTCTTTGTCTCACAGACTCATAGAATGTGTCTAGTTTCCAGCGCAACAGATTTTAACTCAAGATTCATGCACTTCATTTTGTCAAAATCTTTTGGAAGTTTCTTTGGTCACTTTTGCTTATTCCTCCACTTCAGTTTGAGGTCAGCAGCAAACACACCAGCTGTGAAATTAGCCTGCAGGCCTGCACGATCGCGCATCCAAGTGGGGGGTGGGAGACGGGAGCCACTCTCCTTCTTGGTGCTGCGTCCTTTCCCAAAGCGTAGACTGGAGATGGACATTTTCATAATTACCTTAGCACAACGGTGAGTTGGTTTGGAAATTTTCAGCAAAGCCTACTCATCTGTTTTGCTGTCGTGGAAAACTATGGAAGGACAAGCCATGGGAAATGAAGAAAAGGTAGGCACAAAGTAACTCAAAAAGTCCCCACTTTAAGTTAAAACTTTACAGGGTCTGGAATTCAGAGATGAAAATACAGATCAAATACATTTTAGAAATCACAGAAAATGCACTTCTATTTTGTCCTCTGATTCAATCTGTCACCAGCATATCTCAAACTATTAAGATATGAATATAAGACTTCATGATACACTTCCCTAAGATCAGGGGGCCAGCGGCAAGGTTTTTACAGAAGGGAACCTGGGTGGGAGAAGGCTCTGTAGGTGACTAATGCTGCAAAAATAATCATCAGATTTCATTCTTACAAAGAAAACTTGAGGTCAGGATTCGTGTATTAAGACAGACTTAGATTCAAGGATACTGACTTTATTTTCATCATTCCTGTCTGGTTTTAAGAAAGGTGTGTTTCTCTACTGAGCCTTCCTGCCGTGGTTGGAAAAGCAGAGGCAGGTCCAGCATTGCCTGCCATTCTCTCTGGAGGAACCTAACTTCCACTGGGGTAAACTAGCCATATTTCCCTTAATCACTTCTAGTGTCATTCTCTGCCCAGTATTTAGAATTGGATGCTTGTCTACTCCATTCACGGAGGTGATGTGCATTTTCATGTCCCTGGACTTCTTACCAGAACAAACCTCCAGGTCTGTCTCCCTGAATTTCATCACAAAAACCACAAAATAAATGCAATGAACTTTCAAATCCACGTCCAATTTTTTTTCTGGATTTAACTCATTGTTACTTGAACTGTCCTTTATTCTTCTTTGCGGATGTGCTCGTTCATGCCTCATTTACACTTGGTTCCCTTCAAGCCTCTCAACCTCATACATGCTCCTGTACACTTTAGTGTGAGATATCGTACAAGGGACCACTCGTGGACGGAACCCAGTATCCAGACAGCCGTGCTGTTTCCCCAAAACAGTGCATTTTTCATTGAAGGCATCTTCATGACTTTTGCCATGAACATTATCACCATTATCTCTGACCCTCACTGACAATCGTCACCCACAATTATTGCCCTTGACAGTGGCCTCTGACCTTCACTTACAGCCATGGTCCATGACCATCACCCATAACCATTTGCTTATGACCACTGTCCATGACCTTCACTGTGACCTCTCACGACAATTGCCCACGACCGTTAACCAGGACTGCAGACTTGTCCACGGATTTTAGCTTCCTCCACCTGAAGTTTAGAGAGTGCAGCCTATGACAACGGGATGGACTTGGATCCAGGATAACATCATTCCTGGAGAAAAAGGTGACACACACGCTTCAACTGGGAGAGGTGGGCAGACCCCAAATGCGTGGGGAGTGACTGGCCACCCACATAACCACCTTCTCTCCCTTGTGCCCTGACAGCTCTAGGACTCCCACGTAGAGGCGGGAACTGAGGCTGTAGCAGCCACGACAAGGTGGCCCTGTACAGACTGCATCCATCCCCATCCGGAGCATCAGGCCAGTGGGGGCAGGAGATGAGCGCCGTGACCTGTGTGGTGCAGAGTTTTGGAGGATTTGCTTCAGTTCACCAGAAAACTCCAAATCTGTTTGATGTGTCCTGTAAAGAGACAGGTTAATTCACAATATAGGAGTTTTCAAAGAAAAGGTATTTACTAATCTGTGAGCTATACCTGGTTGAGAACCAGGTGGAAATATAGACCATGTACCCAAATACCTACTTTGTTCATTGTAATAATTGACAGTGCTCAACAGGAATATTTTTATGTATTTTGTCCTTGTTAAAAATAGGGACTCATGTATCCACTCAATACTACGGTAGTTTTAACAATTTGAAAATGTTAATCTTTGATTTTAGATTTCAAGAATCCTCCCATTTAGGCTACAGACTGTATTTACTGGCCCTGTAATGGCCTGGTCCGCATTTTCTTAAATCTCATTTTGCCTGCTGTGTCTAATTTTTAACCCTTAAATACAGTATGTTTCCTTCTTTTCCCACACAGAGCAGGTGGATGGGTCGAAGCAGCAGAGACTCCTGTGGAGTTCTTTCACCTTCACTTACTCTGCTGATTCGTGTTGATTATTTCCCTTTGGAGTTTGATTTTTTTTCCTGAAGAAGAAATTTAACTTCTTGGTCAGAGGACTGTTGAGTCTCTGTGTTAAATGCAAGCCCACCTCTTCTTTCTTCCCATTTTTCTCAAAAGTAGACTGATGAGATACAAATGGTGAAATAGGTTATAAAACCATAAATGATATTTAGCATATTAACCAGTACTTCAGAGTATGTGTAAACATGCATCCTTGTATGTATATGTGTCTGTGTGACTACGCACATAGGCACATACTGTGTACATACGTATGTGTGTGATGGATAAACTCAGTTCTGTGCCTAAGTGGGTCCTTGACGTAAAAACTATCTAAGTAGGACAAAATAGGTCGAAGTGGCTTGGATATTGGAGGTTTCAGAAAGAAACCCTCTTTCTTGTGAATTTTTCTCTACCGTAATACAACACACAGACACACAAACATTAAAGTTACAAGCTTTAATATTTAACCAGTGGCCAGTCTGCTGGGGTGCGTTGCTCATTTCCAGGGGGGCCAGTACAAGCAGCGACCCGTTTTAATAGACAGCGCACCTTAGAAAGGGGAGGACTGTTAAGTCGTGACCGGGCTGGCGCCACGGGGCACAATATGTTCTGTGGTCAGAGCCACGTCCTCAAGGAGCCAGAGAACGAGAACAGAGTCTTTGTTATTAATCCGGAAATTGCGTTTTTAGAACTGATATTGTCAACTACCAAAGTCCCTATTCCTTCCCCTGTGGCACTTCTTTCCCCTGAAAATCAAACAAACTCCTCTCTGCTCCTCTGAGGGAGCCATCCTCAGATGGGGATGCCTTGGTCCACGCGTCCTTCCGGCCCAGGCCTGGCGGACACCAGCCCCGCAGTATATCTCCGGCAGATGGAGGCCAGCAAAGATGGCCTCTCCAAAAGACAGACTGTCAGGCCAAAGGTGACCCAGAAAGTGCGGGGTGCTCTCGGACGGCTGTCCAGAGGGGCAGCTGCCACCAAGTCCTTGCCTCCCCCAAGGCCAAAGGACCACCCTACACGACAGGACATGCCACCCACATGTGTTACTTTTATTTTCTAAAGGAATATAACTCATGCCCAGTGATGGGTATCTTTTGGCCACCCTACCCTCCAATCCCAACAGGTTTTTCCCAGGGTGGGGTGGCCTCGAGGAGCCATCCGTTTCTGAGCATCTCCACCCCCGTCCCCTCCCCACAGCTGGTTGTGTAGTGGGGTTATTGTGGGGAAGCCTGAAAAGGAGGATCTTGTCCTGAGGGAACTCAGGTGCACTCACCGGGAATCCAGGGACAAGGCTTCTGGTCCCGGCTCCCGGCTAAGTCATCTTGAACCATCTGGACAGTTTCCCCGCCTGTCCCTGGGGATGAGCGCTCACCTGTTCCCTCCCCACGACTGGAGTGAGGCTCGTACGTGTGTGCATGCACACGTGTGCGTCGATACAGCACACTCTACAACTGTAGAGTGCCATCTGTTCACTGACGTGCTCTTTCTTCCCTTCCAACACTTCTGGACGCTGCTCACTGGGCGCATTAAGGGTGGTGGGTGTGGGTTCAACCAGGAAAGCTGGACAGTGGTTTCAGGTCAAAGCTTCAGAAAACCCAAATGCCAGACTCATGGACCTGGCAGAAAGTGGACTGTCCTGCCTGCCCGGGGATTGCGATGGGCCTCCAGAGTCGAGGGAGGTCACGCTTTCCACCGCCCACCCCAGCTGTGTCCCAGCATCCAGCACCTGCCGGACAGGGTGGACGAACAGCCTCGGGACCACAAAGGACAGCCACCTCTGTGAGAAGATTTGTAAGAAACGAGAAGGAAAGTGTGCAGACTTCCTACAGCCGCTTTCCTAGCCGTTCTGGGAAAGAGTGGGACTATAGAGGCCCTCAGTCTGACACGGGGGTTTGTAATTGCATGAATGCATTTCAATTAATACTGCCTTAAACACTTCCCACTTATTTACAGTGGAGTCATTAACCCACGTGGTGATGCCGAGCAGTCTCCAATATCAAAGATAATACAGACAATTAATATAATGTGATACCTCTGAGCGCTCCTTCGGGCGCTTACTTACAGCGGCTCTACAGCAATAAACCAGTTTACTGTCATTATTTAAATGATGAGAACCAATGTTCAAAATACATAAAACATTTCTTTAATGTTAGGAAATTATGTGCTTGTCCCAGACCTTGGCAAAAAGGCTCGGCAGAAAGGATGCTGTTTACATTTCCTCCAGCTGGAGACGCAAAAATTTACTCAGGTTCCAGACATCATGCTGGAAAATGGGTTTTTAAAAAGTTGTGCAGTCATTAATTAACCTCTGATTTCTCCCCCCCCCCGCACCCCCCACCCCGTCCGGTTCCTGGCTACACATCTCGCGTAGATGTAAAGTTATTTGCTTTTGCAATAGCCTGGCCACTCTGACTCCCCAGAAGTTTCTGCTGGATTTCTAGGCATTCTCTGGGGTGATCTCACAGCCATGGAGTCCCCTCCACTGGCTTCCCATGGCCTGAGACTCTGTGCTCTGGAATAAGGAGGAAGCAACTCAAGGACCTGCCGGACACCGGACCTCATTCCCCTGAGGGACTCAGGTCACGGTGTTTTGGATGAGGACGCTGCACTGACCAGACAGGATGATGCTGTTGCACTGCCAGGAGCACCTGAGTCAGGCCAGCAGGCTGGGGACGCCAGTGTCCAGGTCCTCGGGAAGATCACACCATGCTTGAATCAATGCACCACATCTGAGTCTGTGCAGCAATATGACTGTCAAAGGCACAGCCACCAGAAATCAAGCTACCGAAGGTAAACATCAATTTAAATGGATGAATATGGTCAAACATAAGGGTTTTCTAGATTGAATTCTGCTACTAAAAGAATTTCCTAGATTTAGTTTTAAAATAAAATTTACTTATGTGTGTTTTGCAAGAAATTAAATGACAAAATAAAAATGTAAAATAAAGATATGGGGAAAATATATGAAGCAAATGTAAATAAGAAAAGTAGACAGGCCACTGTTAATATCAGATAAAGTGAAAATTAGATTAAAAACATAAAATAGAAAAGGTGGATATTTTATAACAATAAAAGGTATAATTCTTGAAGAATATAGCCATGAGTTTTTATTCCCTTAAGAATAGAGCTTCAACATATACAACAGAAAAATCATTACAAATGCAGGGAGAAACTGACAGATCCACAAAATTAGGGGTACCATTATCACAACTTTTAAAATTGATAGATAATAAAGTATGCAGAAAGGGAGGACTTGAATACAGATCAGCTCAACCTAATATATATAAAAAATAAATTTCCTAACAGAGCATAGAAATTATTTGCAAACACCCATGGAGTATTTACAAAATAGAACATTTATTAGGCCACAAAGATAACCTCAATGAATTTCCAGTCTGTGATGTGGTACCAACTTGATCAAATATAATAAACCCACATTCACTCTCATGAACATACAGACACACATTTACATCAGAAGCCCCGAGCAAACATTGTAAGGAGAGATGAAATATCAGATGCCTTGTCTTTAAGTCAGGTACACACCATCATTACTCCCAAGACTATGGTCCCAGCCAATGCAATAAGGCAAGAATAAAATGACTCAGAAGTGGTATCTACTATAGAAAAGGCATCAGTGTTAGTCAGTTTATGCAAAAGGTATGTTAATATCTTGGAAGAAACCATGCTGGTGAGTCAAAACCTGTGAATGGAGAGAATCAAATAAGGAGAAAAGAGAGGCGGACTGTAGAATGGTTTGCAGTTCTTTATCCCAGGAATGAGGATTCCAAGAATATAATGGGATTCTTGTAGAGTTAAAATTCTCAGTCAGGGCTTCCCTGGTGGCGCATTGGTTGAGAGTTTGCCTGCCAATGCAGGAGACACGGGTTCGTGCCCCGGTCCAGGAAGATCCCACATGCCGCGGAGCGGTTGGGCCCGTGAGCCATGGCCGCTGAGGCTGCGCATCCGGAGCCTGTGCTCTGCAACGGGAGAGGCCACAACAGTGAGAGGCCCGCGTACCGCAAAAAAAAAAAAAAAAAAAAAAAAAAATTCTTAGTCAAATCTGTCCTGCATAAACTTCACTTTATCTTTTGGGGCAAATAAAAGACTCTTCTTTATGGTACTAGCGTTATATGGGTTAAAAACACACTAATTAAGAGAAAGAATAAAGGAAGGGGCACATAGTCTACTCAACTCTACCTTGAGCAGCCTGGGGAGGAGTTAGGAAGGAGTTTTCATGCAACAGACAAATAGGATCTTATTAAGGGCAGATATTATTTATACACACAGACTTGAGCCTGTGTGCCTAGGGAAGCTCCCTGTATACACAACCCCTGCTCAGAAGAGTGGCCTCGCCCAAAAATGAGGAATAAACAGGGAGCCAACAAGAGGAAAAATACTGAAAAAGCAGTGGAAGCTCATTATATGAAGAGAGATTTGATTGTTCACTAGGAAATCTATGACGCTCAACTGAAAACAGTGAGAGACGTCATCAGGGGAGGGGCGTGTAGGCATCTCTGAGACAGACACTGGGAGCTCCAGGACCCCTGTGTCCACTGGCTGGATCCCACCTCAAGCATAAGTGCTAGGATCTCTCCACTCTTCTGCCTCAGGGCTTTCTGAAGCCAAGATAGGCCACTCAATTCCCAACCTTTTGCTCAATTTGTACTGGATTATTTGTTTTCCTACTATTAACTTTTCGGAGCTCTTTATATATTCTGAATACAAGTCCATATCAGATATGTGATTTCCAAGTATTTTCTTCTAGTTTGTGGCCTCTGTCTCCATTCTCTTTTTTCTAAGAGAAGTTACTGCTTTTGATGAAGTAAACGGTATCAAGTTTTCCTTTTATAGATCATGATTTTGATGTTACAGCTGAGAAATATTTGTCTAACCCAAAGTTCCAAAGATTTCCTCCTATGTTTTCTTCTAGAAGCTTTGTAGTTTTCAGTTTTAATTTATGTCTATAATCCATTTTGAATAAATTTTGTACATGGTGCAAGGAATAGGTCAAAGTTCATTTTTTATATATGGATCACTAGTTGTTCCAGAAAGGGTAGAAAGGCTATCTTTTCTCAATTGAATTGCCTTTGTATGTTTACCAGAACTCAACCAATATATTCATGGGTCTGTTTCTGGGTTCTCTATTCTGTTCTATTGCTCTGCTTGTCTAAATAGAGTATACCCAAAAATAATGTAGTCCTGAGATCAGAGAGTGAAAAATTTCCAAACTCAAAGTTACCTGACTACCCTTATTTTACATCTGCACATGAAGTTTAGCATTAGATTGTCAATTTCTACCCAAAAAAGTGGGGGCCCTGCTAAGATTTTAATTGGTGTTTCACTGAATCCATATATAAATCTGGGGAGAACTGACACCTCAACGACAATGAGTCTCCCAGTATATTTCTATATAAATCTCTCCATTTAATTAGGTCTATTTTAATTATTCATCAAAAATTTGCAATTATCAGTGTATAGGTCTTGCACTTTCTGTCAGACTTTTTCCCTATGTACTTCATATTTTTATGATATTGTGAATGGTACTTTTTTCATTTTTATTTTCAATTGTGGTCAGTATATAAAGACAACTGATTTTTGTATATTGATCTTATATTCTGCGACTTTGTTTAAACTCACATATTACTTCTAGTGGCAGTTTTGTAGATTCCGTGGGATTTTCTACATAGTTAAGTGTGCTGTCTGAAAATTAAGAGAGTTTATTTCCTTTCTAATCTGGGTGTGTTTGATCAGTTTTCTTGTATGATTGTTGCCCTGGCTGGAACCTCCAGCACAATGTTGGATAGAAGTGCTAAGAATGGGTGTCTTCATCTCATCTTGCTCTCATGGGAGAAGTATTCCGAATTTCATCAGTAAGTGTGATATTGGCTGTAGGTTTCTTCACTAAATGTTTGGTTGTATTCAGCAGAGAAGCCATATGGTCCTGGAGTCTTCTTTGTGGGAATATTTTTAACTATATATTCAATGTATTGGGGATGTATATATATATCCATCCATATATGTGTGTATATATATATATATATATATATATATATATATGTATATATATATATATATATTTGGTTTATCTATTTCTCCTCTATGAATTTTGGTAGTTTCTGTCTTCCAAGGTATATGCCTATTTTATCTAAATTTTTTTAATTTATTGGCATAAAATTTATTCAAAATATTCCCTTATTGTAATTTCAATAACTGTAGAACTGTAGTGATGCCATTTCTCTCATTTCTGACATTGGTAATTTGTGTTTTCTCTGTATTTTTCCCCTAGTTTGATTTGAGGTTTATTAATTTTATTGATTTTCTCAAAGAACCAGATTTTGGTTTCATGGCTTTTGTCCAATGTTTTCTTCTTTTTCTAATTGGTTGATTTCTGTCTGATGCTTATTATTTCCTTTCTTCTCTTACTTTGAGTTTCATTTTCTCTTAGTTTTCTAATTCACTAAGGTGGAATCTGACGTAAGTGACTTGAGACTTTGTTTCTTTTCTAATATAGAAATTTAGTGCTATAAAATTTCCTGCAAGCACTGCTTTAGATGCACCTTGAAAATTGTGATATTTCTTGGTTTTATTTACATTAATTTTTAATACTTTCTAATTTCTCTCTTGATTTCTTATTTGACCCATGGGTTAGCTAAGAGTGTGTTATTTAATTTCCAAACATTTGGAGATAGTCCAGGCATCTTTTTGTCATTGATTTCTAGGTTAATTTCACTGTGATCAGAATATATACTTGCTATTACCTAAATCCATTTAAATTGGGACTTGTTTATGGTGCATTAATAGGCTCGATCTTGCTGCATGTTCCATGTGCACTTGAGAAGAACTTTTATTCTGTGGTTGTTGAGTGAATTGGTCTTCAGATAAGCATCAAGTCAAGGTGGTTAGCAATGTTGCTCACATCTTCTGCATCCTTCCTGATCTTCTGCCTTTTTATTCTATTGATTACTGAGGGAAGAGTGCTGAAGTCACTGACTGTAATTTTGGATTTAGGATTTATCTCTTTAGTTCCTTCAGTTTGGCCTACATGTTTTTGGATCTCTGATAAATGTTTAGGATTATTATGTCCTCTTGATTAATTGACACCTTTATCATTATGAAATGGCCCTTTTCATCCCTAGTAATAGCCTTTGCTCTGAAATAGACTTTGTCTCATATTAATATGGACACTCCTGCTATCTGTTGATTAATGTTAGTATCATATATATTTTTTCCATTCTTTTACTTTTCATCTGTATGTGCCTTTGTATTTAAAGTGGATTTATTGGGACTTCCCTGGTGGTGCAGTGGTTGAGAGTCCGCCTGCCGATGCAGGGGACACGGGTTCGTGCCCCGGTCCGGGAAGATCCCACATGCCACGGAGCGGCTGGGCCTGTGAGCCATGGCCACTGAGCCTGCGTGTCCGGAGCCTGTGCTCTGCAATGGGAGAGGCCATGACGGTGAGAGGCCCGTGTACTGCAAAAAAATAAATAAATTTAAAAAATAAAGTGGATTTATTTTAGTTAGCAAATGGTTGGGTACTGATTTTTATCCAGTCTAACAATCTATACTTTTCAATCAGAGCATTGACCATTTACATTTAATGCGATTGTTGCTACGGTTGGTTTTAAGTTTACCATCTTGCCATCTGCTTTCAATTTGTCCCCTTTATTCCCCATTTACTTTATTCTACTTCTGTGTTTTCTTTTGAATTCAGAGCATTTTATGATTCTATTTTATATCCTTTTTTATCTCACTAGTTATTGTCATTGGGCTATTTGAGTGGTTGTTTTAGACTGTGTGGCACACGTATTTTACCTTTCACAGTCTACCTTCAAATGCCAATACTTCCATTCATTTCTCCCTCCTGACCTCTGTGCTGTCATAATACGTTTTGTTTCCATGTATGTTATAACCCCAAATTACATTATTTTTATTTTTATACAGATGGAAACAATCAATTATCTTTCAAAGGAATTTAAATAATAAGAAAAATCCCTTTATATTTACCATTCTAGTGGCCATTTGTGGTGCTCTTCTTTCCTTTGTGTAGATTCCGATTTCCATCTCTGTCATTTTTCTTCTGCCTGAAGGACCTCCTCAGCATTTTTTATCGTGTAGTCCTGCTGGTGACAGTTTCTTTCAGCTTTGTATGACTTAAAATGTCTTTATTTTGCCTTCATTTTTGAAACAGACTTTCAGTGGGTGAGGAATTTGGGGTTGGCATTTTTTTCTTTCAGTATTTTACAGATGTTGCTTCCCTGTCTTCTCTTTTCAACTGTTTATAAGAAATCTGCTTTCATGCTTACCTTTGTCCCTCTACTTACCTGTCATATGTCTTTTTGTCTCTGGCTACTTTTAAGATTTTCTCTTTGGTGCTGGCTTTATACAATATGGTGATGGTGCACCCTGGTGTGGTTTGCTTCATGCTTCTTGCTGATGAGTTTTGATAAATTCTTGGATCTGTGGGCTTATAAGTTTCATCAAATTTAGATATTTTTCAGTCAGTATCTCTTCAACTACTTTTTGTCCTTCTTAATTTCTACTTCTTTCTATGCCCGTTCGCTGTTGATTGGATAAACTCGATCTTTGGGATACTGGATTTTTTTTATGTCTATAAATATTCTTGAACCTTGTTCTGAGTTTGGTTAAGTTACATGGAAACAGTTTGTTCTTTGGGGCCTTGTGTCTAAGCTTTGTTAGGGGACACTACAGCAGCATTTAATCTGTGACTAAATTGCCCCATGACTGAAGTAAAACCCCTTTGGTCACGCTGCTCAATGCCCTATAATGTGAGGCTTTGCACCCTGGTGACAGGAACGGGCAGTATGCCACCCCTTTGAGATCTCTGAGTATTGTTCCCTTGAGTCATTTTGGGCAGTTTCCTCACGTGTGCACTGACCAGTGCTCTGATGACCCCTCCACCGGACCCTCAGCAGCTCTCTCCTCACGGGTCCTCTGCCTTGTGGACCCAGCTACCCTGGCCTCCTGGGGTTCCCACCCCTCGCCTCAGGTCATCCGCCAGGTTCTCTGTTGGCTCCCTCCCTATGGTCAACTCAGGCTTCCACAACAAAGCACCAGGGACCGGGCAGCTTAAACAACAGAAATGTGTTCTCTTCCAGTTCTCGAGGCTGGAATCCGAGCTCAAGGTGTCAGCAGGGTATTTCCTACTCTCTCCTCAGTGTGTAGACGGCCCTCCTCTCCCTGTGTCCTCACACGGTTGCCCCTCCTGGTGTGTCTGTGTCCTAATCTCCTCTTCTTATAAGGACACCAGTCATATGGGATTAGGGCCTCCCCAATGAGTTCATCTTAACTCATACTTCTTTAAAGACCTTTCTCCAAATCCAGTTACATTCTGAGGTACTGGGAGTTAGGGTTTCAGCACATAAATTTTGGGGGAACACAGTCCAGCCCATCCCTGCACTGCAGGCTGAACACTAGTCAGTGAACCCGGGCAATCGTAAGATCATCTCACCTGTTTCTCTTCTCAGTATCATCATTATCCCTTGTTGCCTGATTTCAGTGTATCGAAAACCTCCCTTTAGTTCTTTAGTTATCTCGCCAGGGACGGTGACTATAATCCCCATCACTCTGCCTTGGCTGGAAATCAGCTCGTGTCGTCTAGAGGGGTTTAGTGTCAACTCAACCAGGTTGTTTAGGGTGAACTGCAGGGAGTGAATACAGACTGTTTCTGCAAACAGCCATGCATCGGTGTACTCAGCATCAGAGGTGATTCTAAGACCCTCTCTTATATACCACACGATTCTTTTAGTAATAAGCTTGTAACAATAGTAATAAGCATGTAACGTAGGTGGTAGTAATTATTTTCTTGATGTGTTGTTTAGTTTTAAAACAATTTAAAAAGAACACGCTTCAATTTTAAAGATCGTATGGAAACAAAGTGAAATATTTCAAGTATGAACAAAAATTTTCATTTGCCAAGCAGGAATCACACCTTATCATTTGCACTCTTTTTTTTATTGTAAACTTTTAAATTGAAACACAAATAACAACTCCAAGTGGTCATGAGAGTGACAGAACCGGGTGTTCCTCTCTCTCTCTTGTCCTTGGGATCATTGTGCTGGTGTTCTGAGTTCCAAACCTACCGTGGAGATGCGGGAACGCACAGCACACGGGGCAGGGGACAAAACCTATCTCCAAAACAAGCCCTAACAACTGAGAACAAAAAGCGACAGGCTGTGGAAACACATATGTCAGTGGCTAATTTTATCACTGGGCATTGGCCAAATTAATCGTCATATAGAATGTGAATGTTTTACTAAAGTTATAAAAATGAGCTAATAGTAGCCTATGTATATGTTATTATCCAAGTCACTGTGTGATTGTTTAGGACTCAAACAAACAAAGCTGTTTTTTAGGAGGAAGGTTTGATGACTGGTGTGTGGCATCCACATTGAGTCCTATTATTGTTATAAACCCACAGATGAGGCCACACGTGTTTTATCGGGGGGGGGGGGGCGTGGTACACCTCAACCCACAAAAGCAATGTTGTATTGGAATAGTTTAAAGTAATGTAAATTGCAAAAAGCTGTTATTTTATTAAAATGTTCATGTTGAGCATTCACTGTAATCATGTAAATTGGTCAGTTTTTGGTTTTTGGGGGGTTTTTTCTGTAAAAATATCTTTTCAAGGAAGGACATTTATCTAAGGAAAGTTACAGGAAAAGCACTGAAGGGTTTGGTGTAAGAAGGAGACCTCTGCATCTGAACCGTGACAGGCAGCCAGCACCAGAAGGGCAGGAGCTACTGAGAGCCAGATGCCGTCGTCTTGGGCAAGGATGCCAGAGTCACCCAAGGAGAAGGGGAAGGACATGGCCAAGGTGTCCGCTGCTAAAACAGCTCCCAGTACGCCTAGTTAGCCCCTGAGAAAAACTTAGAGTCCTAATGGCATCGATGGGTAAAGTCCACCTGGGGTGACTGTTGTGCCCCAGAGTGGACAGGAGATAATCATCTCTCCTCTGATTTCTGCTGCCCAAGAGGGTGAGCAAGGCGCTGCCTGGTGGCACATCCAGCTGCTGATGTAAATCTGCAGAAATAAAGACTCAAAACGGTTGTACATCAGAGTCCTGAATATAACTCCAGACACAGTTCACACCAAGTCACTGAATGTTCACATTTGGGAGATTCAGAAAAAAAAAAGAATTCTGTGGTGCCAACTTATACTCCCAGCTCATGTGAAATTAGTAAATATAAAATGACAACCCATTTTTGACAGCTAGACATTGATGACTCTCATCAAGATGATTCACAGAGTGGAGGTTTGTTTTGATGATGACCACATATTTATAATGGCAGCCGTCTGATACAGAACAGCTTGATAAGTGCAGGTCGTTTGTGACAATTACCCAGATTAGTGATAATCAGAGGGCTTACCGGCCGCCCAGCGGGTCCCGCACGTGGTTACGGAATAACAGTAGGATAAGGGGAGGCTGCCTCTGCGGTTCAGGATTTCCACCCACCTTAAGGATCCTTAATTAAGGATCCTACTACTAATATTAGCTCCCTCTGGTCATTCCCTGTTTATTTTTATAAGACAATAAGGGCAAAGGTGCAATTGCTCATCCATATAACTTCACAACAAAGCATCCCTCACTGACAAGATCTTAACTCGATGGTAGTCACACCAAAGGATGACCGGAGGCTTGCTTGTCAATCACTACGGAAAAGTCCAGATTTTCTTTGCGATAGATATTTTAAGATTTTCATCTACAAATATTAAAATTCAGGTTACCTGTAGGTTGAAGGTGTGGAAATTTAGTTTCCCACAGTTTTTTTTTTTCTCAAGCAATATGATCAAGGAAGATTTGTAAATATACCTTCTTACTTGTATCATCAAATTATTCTATATCCATAAAACTAAACTCAAAACGCACAGATGAAAGAACAAGAAAGAGTTCTGCCTTTAGCAGGCCCCTCGTTTCCATAAGAAAAGGAAGGGATGACAGTCATTTGTGCTCTGAGGTTTCCCCCCTTGAATTCCTAGCAAAGGGACGGCCCCCCAATCTTTGCTAAAAGACTGCTTATTGATGGACCCCCAACAGACGAGCATGGCTGAAGTACATGAGGCCCCCAAATGTCTAACAGACAAATCCACTGTAGGAAATAAATAACAAAATATGATCCTTGTTCTCTATACAGCAAGTATGTACTGAAATCAGGAGTCAGCTGTGACCACCTCCATTCAATCCAGTCGGGGGTCATGGATTCTGCCGCTGCTTAGATGCTCACCTCAAGCACCTTGCCTTCCTGCCTCAGATGGTCCTTCTGGTGGTCCACGGATTGATCCCACCTTGACCCCACCCGCTCCTGCGGCAGCTTGATTCTCATCTGTGGGATCATTACCAAGTCCTGCATACCACTGCCTAAAGCTAGATAACTGGATAATTACAAAAAATGACCATATGTGTATGCTTACTTTTGTTGTTTTTAAAGTGACTTTTAGAATGAGAATATCATTAGTAATGATCTTTTTCACTGAAATCCTTTAACATCCACAGGCTATTAAGAGATTGAAGAACACGGTATGGGGACTGCTGGCTGGCAAGGTGGCAAATAGGACCCTGCTTCATGAATGTGGCCTCAGAGAGCTGAATGCAAAAGAATTGGCATCTATTCAGGAAGAGACGAAAAGCAGGAAGCATATGGCCTTATTTGCTCAAAGCCTCAGGACTGAGAAGATAAGAGGAAATCAGGAGGTTTCTCATGTGGCATGAAATTGGAAGTTGGCACCCTAAGACCTGAGTTTTGAGAATTTCGAAGGATGGGGAGTGTTTAATTTATCAAAAGTTATTGCTGTGGTGTGGAGCAAAATTATATGGAAGATAAAGTGGTGTGAAAGTTTAATATAAATCAAAGGTGATGTTCAGTAAGTAACCACTGTATTATCACAAATGCGGGGAATCCTGTAGTTCTTGGTGGGCATGTCTGTTGGTTCCAATGTGTAACCCGGGAGGGTACTTAGGCCAACAGCCTCTATCATCACGCCTCTGAATCTGACACTGGAAATTCTCCAGGCCCTCTCAGCAGAAGCAGCTACATCAATCCACTGACTTTCCCACCAATACAATTAAAGATCCTGTCAGAAGCCGAAGGGAAAGCCCCTTCACAGTGATGCTCTTGGGTACCAGAAACTTTAAAATGAGCTCTTGGGAAGAACAGAAATGGAGACAGTGCAGGAAATGAAACTTGTTAGAAAATATTCTATGTAGAGTATTTATATTCAGTGAAAGATATTTTCCACGCCTCCTCTCTATTTATTTTCTAAATTGAGAGTCTTCTGTATCCATTTCATCTTATTAAGAACATTAATTACAGAAAACCTAATTTCCTTTGTTTTTCTACCATATTTCTAAAATATTAATTTTGTATATAATATTCTGAAATACTGGAAAAGCTAAAGTTTAACACTTCATGATATCTCAAATTTTAAATTGAAATTGCACTAATTTTAAATTGTTATTAGAATACAGAATATACATTTTCTTTAAGCTACCAAACAAAATCACATGAAGACATATACCAAATTAAAATACATATGTATGTTATTATGTTTAATGAAATAAAAAAGGATCTGAAATCTCTAAGGAACCTAACAATTTAAAGATAACAAAGATTTTAGTTTTCCCTGAAATTTCTTTCAATTGGTTTGTCTTTTTCGGTAGCAGCAGAGATATTTTTCTGTCCTACTTCACATCTGCATGAAGTATGTACTATGATCTGAACAGTTACCCAGTGTTAGTAATGAACTTGGGACCCCCAGGCGTCAGAAGGCATCTCTGGGGTTTGGTGGGTCATCTTTTCAGGGTCATCAACCTGGTCTCTTCTTAAGTGAACTCTGTCACCAGAGTTTGGGCTTTGGTTTACATTCCCTTTGACAATAGCTGAAAGCCAAGATCCAGGACAAGGAGTTTGGATAAGCACAATTAGACAAAAGAAATGGAGGGTTGATCAGCAGGTTGGGTCCTGCCACGAGGGACTCAGGGGTCTGTGCCTTGTATACATCAATATTGAACTGTGTCTGCCTTTGCAGGAATCAACTTCCAGGGGTTTGCTAGCAATTGGGTCTAATATTCAATATGCAATAGGGATTCCTCTTTTCCTAATTTCAGCAATGATTAGATTAAATAACTATTTAAAGCAGATTTCATTAATGCTCCCAAACTAACTTATATTCAACTGAACAAGGCAGCTTCACAGTAAAGGTATCGGGTGTCACATTATTAAAATGAGGATTGACAGAATTTTGGTTAAGGATAACGTCTGATTATCTCAAACTAGAAAAAAAATCCATCAGTATAATTCCATTTTCTTTAATGTACTGATGTAGATCAAATGTTCTCTACCTTAGTGTTGAAATTCAAATGAGAGACTTATTTTAAAAGACCTGGTTCACTGTATGTGCTATATCCTTTATTAAACCAGAAATTCTTGAGGGAAATATTTACATTTTGCTTTTCTTTTCTTCTCAGCAGTGTCTAGTATGTGGTTGGTGATAAATGAATATTTAATGAATAAACAAGATAATGGAGGAAGGAAGGAAGACATTGGTCTCTTTAAAACAACTTACTATGTTAATGTTGGTGAGTTTAGAAATTGTAGGGTAAATCAAATAAGTAAGTCTCTTTTCCTCATAATTATAAATAGTCAATAGAATGAAAGATTTTGAAATCCACTGTAAGTGTTAATCCTAAGAAAATCAAAGGCCTATCTAGCATTTGGCATCAGTTTAGCAGAAATGCCTACTGCTAAATATTTTTCATACAGAGATTGCTTTAACTGTTAATATTGTTTGTTTTTTATCCCAAACTTAAGTTTTTACGTTATTACTTTTTCTGATGGCACAAGTAAATTTTTAATAAGTATTTTTAACTGAGTGGCAACTATTCTTTTTCTACCATAAAAGAAAGAAAGGAAAAGAAAATTTGAAATAAAATTTTTAAAATCGCCCATACCACACAGAACTAATTTTATCTTTTGCTTTTCAGTCTTTATTCACATATGTACTATTTTAAAAGTTGCTACTATGTATAATTGATTCACTTTGCTGTACACCTGAAATTAATACAACATTGTAAATCAGCTATACCCCAATAAAAATTGTTAAAAAAAGAATATGTTATTTTGTACTCTGCTTTTTTTCTGAACATAATTATTACATTTTCCTAAAGTATTCATAGTAATCTTTAAAAGAGCTATATAGTACTCATTGAGTACAGGTTCCACAGTGGTTTTTTTTATTATTATTTATTTTTGGCTGTGTCGGGTCTTTGTTGCTGCACACAGGCTTTCTCTAGTTGCGGCGAGCGGGGGCTACTCTTCGTTGCAGTATGCAGGCTTCTCGTTGCAGTGGCTTCTCTTGTTGCAGAGCACGGGCTCTAGGCACATGGGCTTCAGTAGTTGTGGCACACAGGCTCAGTAGTTGTGGCACACGGGCTTAGTTGCTCCGTGGCATGTGAGATCTACCCGGACCAGGACTCGAACCCATGTCCCCTGCATTGGCAGGTGGATTCTTAACCACTACCACCAGGGAAGCCCCTCCACAATGTTTTAACCATGTATCAATGTTGGGCATTTACACGGTTTCTAATTGTTCACTGTTTAAAATAATATTCCAGTTACTATCTTTGTATATGTGGGGTTTATGTGAGTTTTTATGAAATTCACATAACGTGAAGTTTACCATTTTAAGGTGTACAATTCACTGGCTTTCAGTACCTTCAGAGCATATTGCAACCTCCACCCCATCTCATTCCAGAGTGTCTTCATCACCCCAAGCAGGAACCCTGTAGCCATTCATCGGTCCCTTCTCCTTTCTCCTCCCCCCAGACCCCGGCAATCATCTGCCTGCTTTCTGCCTCTAAGGATCTCCCTTTTCGGGGCGTTTCTATAAGTGGAATTGTACAGTGTGTGGCCTTTTGTGATTTCCAGGTTCACCTGTGTTGCAGCGTGTCACTGCTCCATGCCTTTCTGTGGCTCGATAATACCCCCTGTAAGGACAGACACACAGAGCTTCTCCTTCACCAGCTGATGGGTATGTAGGTTGTTTCCACCTTTTGACTATTGTGAACACTACTGCTGCAAGCATCCAGATACACATTTTTGTTTGAACATATGTTTATAACTCTTCATTATACCTAGAAGTGGAATCACTGGATCCTACGGTTCTTCTATGTTTAAATTGACACAATAATGATATTATAGTGATGGATATTTGTCATTATAAATTTGTCTAAACCCATGGCATGTATATGGGTGCACTTGTTGAACAGACCGTCTTTACTCCATTGCATTGCCTCTGTTCCCTTGTCAAAGATCAGTTGACTGCATTTATGTGGGTCTATTTCTGGCCTCTCTATTCTGTTCCAGTCACTTATTTGTCTGTTCTTTCACCAATACCACACTATCTTGATTACCGTAGCTTTACGGTAAGTCTGGAAGTCAAGTAGTGTCAAACCTTTGACTTTGTTTTTCTCTGTCAAAATAGCATTGGCTATTCTGGGTCTTTCGCCTCTCCATATAAACTTTAGAATCATTTTGCCAGTATCCACAAAGTAACTGCTGCGATTTTGATTAGGATCACCTTGAATCTGTAGTTCAAACTGGGAAAAACTGGCATTGTGACAAAATTGAGTTTTTCTATTTATATTCACAGAATATCTCTCCATTTATTTAGTTCTTCTTTGATTTCATTCATTAGATTTTTGTAGTTTTCCTCATAGACATCTTGTACATATTTTGTTAGATTTATATCTAAATATTTCATTTTGGGGGATACTAATATAAAAGATATTTTGGTTTTAATTTCAGATCTCACTAGTTCATTGCTGGTATTTAAGAAATTAATTGATTAGTAATATATAATTATATAATAATTGTATATTAGCCTTGTGTCCTTCAAACTTGCTATAATCACTCATTCCAAGATTTTTTTTTTCAATTTTTTTGGATTTTCTACATTGATGATCATGTAATCTGTGAGCAAAGATAACAGTTTTAGTTCTTCCTTCCCAATCTGTGTGCCTTTTAGTTCCCTTTGTTTTTCTTTTTCAAGATTGTTTTGGCTAATCAGAATTCCTTGAAATTCCAAATGAATTTTAGGATTGGCTTTTCCATTTCTGTACACACAAAAAAACCTTTGGGATGTTGATAGCGAATCGATTGTGTTGCGGAGTATGGGTATGGCTATCTTTACAATATCAAGTCTTCCAATCCGTGAGCACGGGATGCCTTTCCGTTTATTTAGGTCTTTTTAAATTTCTTTTGTTTTGTAGTTTTGGGTGTTCAGGTCTTGCAGCGCCTTAGTTAAATGTATCACTAGGTATTTTATTCTTTTGGATGCTATTGTTAATAGAATCCTACTTATACTGTCGTTTTGGGGTTGCCCGTTGTTAATAAGTGGAACTATAACTGACTTTTGTACGTTGATTTTGTCCTCCAACTTTTGCTCTCTCATTTATTAGCTTTAAATGCTTTTTACAGATTATTTTGGGGTTTCTATCTATAATATTATGTAATCTGTCAATAGAAGGTTTTGTTCTTCCTTTCCAATGTGGACGCCATTTATTTCTTTTTCTTACCTAACCACCCTGGCTAGAGCTTCCAGCACAATTTGAAGAGAAGCCGTGAGCACAGACATCATCATCTTGTTCTTGATCTTAGGAGGTAAGCTTTCAGGCTCTCACCATTGAGCATGGTGTCAGCTGTGGGTTTTTCATAGATCCTCTTGACCTTGTTAAGAAAGTTGCCTTCTATTCCTAGTTTATTGAGTCTTTTTATCATGAAAATGTGTTGGCTTTTTCACATGCCTTTTCTGAATCAGTTGAGATTATCCTTTTCTCTCCCTTAATTCTATTAATATGATATATTGCACTGTTTGATTTTGGGATGTTGAAGCATCCTCGTATTCTTGGGATAAATCTCATTTAGTCGTTGTGTTTCAGCCTCTTAATATGCTGCTGGATCTGGGCTACTAGAATTTTTTTGAGGATTTTTGCATCTATATTCATAAGGGATATAGACCTATAGTTTTCTTTCTGTCACATGTCTTTGTCTGGCTTTGGTATATGAGGGTAGTATGGCCTCATAGATGTTAAGTAGAGCTCTATCTGCTTATATGTTTGGAAAAGTTTGGCAATGATTGGTGTTAATTCTTTATGTGTGATGGAACTCAACAGTGAAGGCATCTGTCCCAGGCATTTATTCATTTGAGGTTTTTTTAAATTATTGATTTAACCTCTCATTTGTTGTAGATTTATTAAGATTTACTCTTTCTTTTTGAGTTAGTTTTGGTACCATGTGTGCCTCTAAGAATTCATCAATTTTGTTTAGGTTATCTAATTTGTCAGCATAAAATTTTTCATAGTATTCTCTTATAACTATTTTTATTTCTGTAAATTAAATAGTAATGTCCTTGCTTTTATTTCTGAATTCAGTAATTAGAATAGTCTCTCTATTATTTGTTGGTTAATCTAACTAAAAGCTTGTCAATGTTTTTAGCTTTTCAAAGAACCAATGCTTAGTTTCATTAATTCTCTCTACTGCTTTTCTACCCTCTAGTTCATTTATCTCTGATTTAACATTTATTATTTCCTTCCTTTTTCTTGCTTATTTTACACTTCTTTTTCTAATTCCTTAAGGTGGAAGCTTAGATTGTTTATTTGAGATCTTTTTCTTTAATGTAGGTATGTCTGAGCACTGCTTTCACTCTGTCCCACAAGTGTACTACATTGTTTTCATTTTCATTCCTCTCAAAGTATTTTCTAAAGTCCCTTGTGATTTCTTCATTGACTTGTTGGCTGTTTAAATGTGTGTCATTTAATATCTGGATAGCTGTTCATTTTCCAAATTCCCTTCAGTTACTGATGGTTCATTGTGGTTGGGGAAGATATTTTGCAGCTTTTCAGCTTTTTGTTTTTTTGCGGTACGTGGGCCTCTCACTGTTGTGGCCTCTCCCGTTGCGGAGCACAGGCTCCAGACGCGCAGCCTCAGCGGCCATGGCTCACGGGCCCAGCCGCTCCACGGCATGTGGGATCTTCCCGGACTGGGGCACGAACCCGCGTCCTCTGCCCTGGCAGGTGGACTCTCAACCACTGTGCCACCAGGGAAGCCCCGCTTTTCAGCTTTTTAAAATATATTAAGACTTGTTTCATGGTCTCACACTTGTGACACACACATCACAAGCAAAGCAGACACCAAGGTAAAGGATGTTACTGGAGGGAAAGACAGGTATTTCATCACACAAAAACTGTCAATCCACCAGGACAATATACGATTCCAATTACTGTGCAGTTTGTTCTGTGTGCGGGGAGGGTGGCTCCCGTCGCCTCCCCATCCTCCCAGCAGATCTGCTGGATGAGCCAGAGGAGAGAGATGAGCAGGTGAGTTATGGGCTGGAGCCCGGTGAGCCCTTAGCACCCCTGTCACCTCCCTCGCCGCCATCATGTCTCCTGCGCTTCATCTCCACTGTCCAGAGTGCTGAGGGCCCTGAGAGTGAGCAGGGGACCCCGTCCTCCTCCTCTGAGTCCCAAGTGCCTAGGACGGTGCCTGGAGACGGACCGAGGCTCGTGGGATGAGTGGTGATGAATGAGCTGTCCGCTCAGCGTTTAAGGGCGGGATTGATGAGATGTCTGTCCCGAGTTTCTCAGCCACCAGTGTCGGCTCCGAGGCCCCAAGATAACGCGTTTCTTCTCAGGGGCTGCTTCCCCAGGACGTTCCTGAAACGGGGCATCAATTTTCTGATGTCCTGTGGTATCTACACAGCTCAGGGGCGGGGTTCTCTGGAGGCCAAATGGTCAGTGTTCAGATGCTGAGGATTTTATAGAAATCTAGCACAGGATTTCCCCCACGGTTAACATACTGACAAAAAAACGTACTGACAAAAAAAATTCTGCTTTTAAAGAGTTCGGATAAGTGTTGGCTGGAAACTAAGATCAAAGTAATGTTTCCTCAATCACTACCTTTGGGAGGTTGATCTGATGACACGTCTGGCTGCTTATGGTGGCTTAATAGGGCTTTTATTAGATGGAAAGTGGGGAGAAAAGGATGAAAAGGGTATTAACTCAATCCTCCTCTCAGAGCTTCCCTCTGAGCAGGTGTCCAGGTGTGGCCAAGCCCCCCAAGCAGTCAGAGGACAGGGCGTCTGAGGTGGGAGAGGAGGGCTGTCCCTCGGTCACCTGTCACCTCAGTGGCCCCCCTCTCGCCCACCCTGCAGCTGTGAGGTTTGGGCGACCCAGAAGCTTAAAAAGGGCAAGACTGTCGATTCCACAGGGTCACTGGAGGAAGTCCCCAGAGTGCTGTTTGGACAGGGATACCTGGATCCCTGACAGGCTACCGTGGCACCTGGCATGTGTCCTGGAGAGGCCGAGGAATAGAGAAAACCCCCCGCAGGCCAGCCTGGTCCCCAGAGGCGTCAGCGCCATGGTCCACGGGAACACCGCTGGAGGAGTTGGGGGTAGGCGTGGACCCCATGGGGCAGGCACAGCCACCTGCGTCATGAGAAAATGTTCACATGCAGAGGCCAGAACTGCTTTCTGACATCATTACCAAGGAGCAAGTTGCAAATCCACATCCCTCCGGCCCCTCGCAGCCAGCAGTCGGGTGCACCGACCGGAGACCCTGGGGTGGCGGTGAGAGAAGGTCCCGCTCCTGCCACCTCCCGTGGCAGCCCTGTGTGTCAGGCTGACATTTGTACAGTGTCCCCTGGTCGTGGGCACCTCTGATCATGCATGGCTGCTTCTTCAGCCTCCCAACAGCTCTGAAGGCCAATCCACGTGCTAACAAACCTTATTCTGCCTAACGTAGTCCCCGGAAATAATCCTGACCAGGTAAACCAAGCAGCAGATACAACAGAAAGAAATTTCCATCTGCAAAAGCTGAGTGGTGGCGTGGCTATAGCAAAAGGAGCGTGGCCGTCCTGACCAGGCCTCGGAAATGTCGGTGTTATTCCTCATTGATGATCTCAGTTACCGAGTCTCATTCCTGCACATATAAAGTAAGAGCTGGAAAAATTTTAAAGCACAAATAATTAAATCCCCAAGTTTAGGAAGAGATTTTAACCCAACACTCTCAGGGACTCTAAAAGAAATAGACAAACAGGGATATGGATATAGAAACCAGAGCAAGGTAGAAACTACTGTGGAATCGACATGTGGAGAAGACATCTCCCGGGAGCAGTGACGTGTGTTCCCCACAAGCAGGTCCAGCCATTCTTCCCACACCAGGCCCCAAGCTAGGCCACAGCAAGTCCTAAAGGACTGAAGCTATCCAAAGAGTGCTGTCTGGTCACAACATGGTTATCCTAGCAAACAACGACAATAAGATGCCCAAACAAATCCCCATGTTTGGAAATTAAGAAGTAGAGCTCTAAGTAGCCAGTGGGTCAAAGGAGAAATCATGACAGAAATACAGCCACAGATTGAGCTGAACGTAACAGACATCTTACATATTAAAATGTGTCCATACAGTTAACTTGTGCACAAGGAGCTATTTACAGCCTTGAGCTCATGTGTTAGGAAAGAGGGAAAGCTGATAATGTTTACATGCCTTAATGAAGTTTTCCGGTTTTCCATAAGTACTTCTCCGCATTTCCCTGGGTACGTCACGATTCTAGCAGACAAGGCTGCACCTGGGCTGAGGGTGACGAGCCACCGGCTTCAGCCTGAAAGCTTGAGGTGCAGGAATGAGACTCGGTAACTGAGATCATCAATGAGGAATAACACCGACATTTCCGAGGCCTGGTCAGGACGGCCACGCTCCTTTTGCTATAGCCACGCCACCACTCAGCTTTTGCAGATGGAAATTTCTTTCTGTTGTATCTGCTGCTTGGTTTACCTGGTCAGGATTATTTCCGGGGACTACGTTAGGCAGAATAAGGTTTGTTAGCACGTGGATTGGCCTTCAGAGCTGTTGGGAGGCTGAAGAAGCAGCCATGCATGATCAGAGGTGCCCACGACCAGGGGACACTGTACAAATGTCAGCCTGACACACAGCGCTGCCACGGGAGGTGGCAGGAGCGGGACCTTCTCTCACCGCCACCCCCGGGTCTCCGGTCGGTGCACCCGACTGCTGGCTGCGAGGGGCCGGAGGGATGTGGATTTGCAACTTACTCCTTGGTAATAATGTCAGAAAGCAGTTCTGGCCTCTGCATGTGAACACTTTCTCATGACGCAGGTGGCTGTGCCTGCCCCATGGGGTCCACGCCTACCCCCAACTCCTCCAGCGGTGTTCCCGTGGACCATGGCGCTGACGCCTCTGGGGGCCAGGCTGGCCTGCGGGGGGTTTTCTCTATTCCTCGGCCTCTCCAGGACACATGCCAGGTGCCACAGTAGCCTGTCAAGGATCCAGGTATCCCTGTCCAAACAGCACTCTGGGGACTTTCTCCAGTGACCCTGTGGAATCGACAGTCTTGCCCTTTTTAAGCTTCTGGGTCACCCGAACCTCACAGCTGCAGGGTGGGCGAGAGGGGGGCCACTGAGGTGACAGGTGACCGAGGGACAGCCCTCCTCTCCCACCTCAGACGCCCTGTCCTCTGACTGCTTGGGGGGCTTGGCCACACCTGGACACCTGCTCAGAGGGAAGCTCTGAGAGGGGGATTGAGTTAATACCCTTTTCATCCCTTTCTCCCCACTTTCCATCTAATAAAAGCCCTATTAAGCCACCATAAGCAGCCAGACGTGTCATCAGATCAACCTCCCAAAGGTAGTGATTGAGGAAACATTACTTTGATCTTAGTTTCCAGCCAACACTTATCCGAACTCTTTAAAAGCAGAATTTTTTTTATTTGTCAGTATGTTAACCGTGGGGGAAATCCTGTGCTAGATTTCTATAAAATCCTCAGCATCTGAACACTGACCATTTGGCCTCCAGAGAACCCCGCCCCTGAGCTGTGTAGACACCACAGGACCTCAGAAAATTGACGCCCCGTTTCAGGAACGTCCTGGGGAAGCAGCCCCTGAGAAGAAACGCGTTATCTTGGGGCCTCGGAGCCGACACTGGTGGCTGAGAAACTCGGGACAGACATCTCATCAATCCCGCCCTTAAACGCTGAGCGGACAGCTCATTCATCACCACTCATCCCACAAGCCTCGGTCCGTCTCCAGGCACCGTCCTAGGTACTTCGGACTCAGTGGAGGAGGACGGGGTCCCCTGCCCGCTCGCAGAGCCCTCTTTGGACAGTGGGGATGAAGTGCAGGAGACATGTTGGTGGTGAGGGAGGTGACAGGGATGCTAAGGGCTCACCGGGCTCCAGCCCGTAACTCATCCACTCATCTTTCTCCTCTGGCTCATCCAGCAGATCTGCCAGGAGGATGGGGAGGCGATGGGAGCCACCCTGCCCGCACACAGAACAAAGCAGAACCCCGCCTCCTGATGTCACCGATGGGGCCCTGATTTGTCCCAGGCACAGGGCCGGATCCTGCCCTGAGGCACAGGTGGGCTCTATGAACACCTCTTAGTTCCCTTTAGTTTTCAGAAGCTACATTTCAACCCTGTGATTATTTTAGCATCACTTTGTTTCCTCTAGACCCTGACCTGAGCTAATCTCTTTCCAAAGACAGGAGGCATTTATGCATTGATTGACAAATTGAAATTCTTTTTTCGCTTCTCTTGTGTTCCTGGAGGTTAGTAAGAAGAGCAGACGTGAGCGTGAAGAGCCCCCCTGCTGTCAGTGACTAGAACCCACAGACATGTGTGGGCAGGACCCATGTCTGGGCGTGGAGTAAAACCAAGCCTTCAGAACCTTCACTCAGGTTCAAAAACCCTAGAAAAGAAGAGATGATCACAGCAGCACGTTGTTTCTATGAAGACTTTTCCTTAATATTCATGCCCTGGAATGTCACTGTGTGACTCAGATCCTAATAAACCCGCCCGATGCGCTCATTCAGTCTTTGCCGGTGACGTGTTTCACGTACCATGTTTCTCGCCTGTGCTTGGGATTGGCAGGGGCGGGCTAACTGCTCTAACAAACCGACATACAACCCCACAAAAAGTTACTTCCTTCTCAAACCACGGGGCAGGGCTGATGGGACAGAGACCTCTGCTCCACACAGACACTCAGGGACCTAAGCTGTGTCCTGGCCAGCCCAGCATGGGGCCTTGAGTTCACCCTGGGCTGGGAAAGGAGATAGAGGACGGTTCTTTTATGGTCCGAGACCGGACATAGCGTCCATCTCTCCAGCCACAAACCACTGGTGAGACGCGAACAGTGCACGGGCACCATGAGCTGGGACTTAGTCATGTGCCCAGGGAAGGCAGACACACCATGGGTGTCAGCCTTCTCTGCCGCCACGTTCTGTCCCGAAACTCGAGGAAGCAGGTGCCACGCCTCCTTTTAGGTGGTCACGTTGTGGATGCTCACAGCAAAACCGCAGGAACTACCCAGCCCCGTCCTCCCAGCCACCCCTTCCTCCCTCTACTGAAAGGCTGCAGGAGACACGGGTCTGGAGGTGGAAACACACTTTCCCGGGGTCTCCGGTCACAGACTCACGGCCCCATCCCTACCCTGACTCTCCCATCCTTGACTGTGTGCGGGTTGCCATGTCCTTCCCAGGAGACTCTGTGAGATTTGGGTCTACGGTGCAAATCACCAAGGGCGGGTTCCAAATGCAGGTCTCGGCAGCTGTGGTTTCTGCTGCCCTTTGGGACAAGATGCAGCCACGGACCATGCTGCTGGGGTGTCTCCACACGCCCCCCCATGTAAAACGGTGGCTGGATGCCTCCCCAGATCTCACTGAGTGTAAGCTGTCGGAGAGCAGGGCCTCACCCCACGTGTGCTCCCCTGGCACAGGGCCTGTGAGGCCCAGGTAGCATCCCAGAGCCAGTTAATATTTAATGGGCGAAGATGGCACATCCTCCCAGGGCGATCCTGGGGGATCCATTAAGTGGCTCTTCTCCTCTGCCGCTGCCTGGATGTGTCAGGTCTCATCCATCTGGTCCAAATTCCTCAGTGTGTTTCAGGGGCCGTGAAGTCGTTCGATAGTCAAGTCTGCCATTGTTTGCTTTCACCCAATTTGCCCCATTACTACATCCAATGATGCAGTAGTCAAACTCAGACAAGGTTAAATTCATAGCACAGTCTAGGGGACCTGACATGGAAAACTGCTTTCCATGTCAGTGTATCATCTGTGTGGCTATTTGATTCAAACATAAAAACCTATTTCTGAGAAGAAAGGCTCAGTAAAACAAGTTATAAGGAGGGAGGCTCACACTGTTTTCTGACCTTCTCACAAAATATTTTATTGATAAACTTTTCCTAAAAACTCCTCATGGACTTTAAAGTTCATGAAGAGGGTCTTTTGGCAAAGACAGCATCAGGGGACGGGCCAAACCCAGAGCTTGAATAAACAGTTAAGACTGTGTGTGAAGAGCCTTGCAGGCAACGGGAACCACACGCCCAGCCAGCACCCCGAGAACACAAGCAAGTTCTAATTTTCTTTTAGGGAGACTTTCCCGTTTTAACATCCTCGGGACACCTCAGTAGGGGCCTCGTGGTGCCTGGCAGGATGAGACGAGGTTTTTTTCTTCCTCTCTTTCCAGAATCCCCTGGAGATGTTGTGAAGTTAATTACAGCCCTGGTTTGGAGAATCCCGCGCTCAGGCTGCTCGCTGGCGCGGAGAGGCTTTCCTCGGCTTGCGCGGACAGGTGTTCGAGTCACAACTGAATCGGGTCTCCTCCACCCGCTCTTTCTCCCTCCCCTCCTTGTCGTAAAACCACCCGGCTCCTGCCAAGCCATTCTGGAAAGACACCCGAACTCTCGGCATGTCCCGAGCGGAGCACAGTTAATGAGTTGGACGGCAGGAGGCTTGGGTGAGTCACCCAGCACCTGGGCACAGAGGCTGCTGCTCAGATAATTGCTCCCAGTTGCTTTTCAGACGCCAGAGAGGGACCAAGTGAAAGGAATTCATGCTCAGAAGAAAGGATTGGGGCAGAGGAGCCCACTCACCACCCGCAGTTGGCAGAGCTCAACCTTGGGGACACTGAAATGAAATCAGACAACACCTACCTGCACTGAGCCAAAGAGGAAAGACCAGGATGGTCCAGGAAGGTACTGATCGTGTCTGTATGTGTGGACCAGTCTGTGGTTCTTTGCAAGGATGAGCATCTAGCCTGGTTTAAAACCAGCAGTCCGTCTGGTTGAACTGAGGCACTGGGTGTCTCACTCATGAGCCGGCTTGTGTGAGAACAGAGGTGGGAGGAGGGGAGACCAATTCAACAGGAAACACAGAGACACCAACGCCCCTGGAAACACGTGGCTTTGAGGGAAAAAAAATTCAAGACAGCTGTTCAGCATAAGATACAGAGTATAACTACATGCTTAATGTTTTGTCATTTCAACGGGACCAAAGGTGGGGCTTTTGATATAGTTCTTTGAGGCTAGTGAGCCTCAGTGCCTCTGCATGAAACTTATAACCTGTGCTAAAAATAATAATAATAATAAAGGCAGGAGCAATGAAAGGAAATGGAAGGAAGGAAGGGAGGGAGGGAGGGAGGGAGGGAGGGAGGGAGGAGGGAGGAGGGAGAAGGGAGGAGGGAGGAGGGAGGGAGGAGGGAGGGAGGAGGAAGGGAGGGAGGAGGGAGGGAGGGAGGGAGGGAGGAGGAAGGGAGGGAGGAGGGAGGGAGGAAGGGAGGGAGGGAGGAGGGAGGGAGGGAGGGAGGAGGGAGGGAGGGAGGGAGGAGGGAGGGAGGAAGGGAGGGAGGGAGGAGGGAGGGAGGGAGGGAGAGAGGAGGAAGGGAGGGAGGAGGGAGGGAGGAAGGAAGGGAGGGAGGGAGGGAGGGAGGAACGGAGGGGGTAAAAGTACAACCACAGAAATATTTGTTTTCCCGGATACGTTTTGTCCTCTCTGACGATGAGAATGGTTTCCTCTCTCCTTGGTCAGGAGCCCAGAGAGGGGCTGTCCGAGCTCTCGGCAGGCACGCGTGATCCACACTGTTCAGCCACCACCTCTCCTCCCCAGGTTACCACCCAGGCATCATCAAGCCTTTCCCTGGCCCCTTGGTCTCAGTGTCATGCTTGACCGAAGGGGAGCACCTGAGCGCTGTCCCCGCGGTGCTGCGCGCTAAAGCCAGGCCCAGCTCCATGGCCGTGTGGCCTGTTAGTCACCCAAGGCCCATGCATAGCGAGGCTTCCCACTTAGTTTAATGCTTTGCCGTAGCCGTCCTGAAATTCTTAACAATTTTTAAACAAGGGTCCCGTGCTTTATTTTTCACTAGACCCCGCAAATGCCACAGCTGGTCCTGTATCTGACGGCGTCTCAAGCCCAGAAAACACCTGTATGCCTATTTGCAGCAGTGCCACCTGCAGTTGCCTGCACAGCCGCTGGAGCTCCCTGGCGCGCAGTCTCGCGACGGCGGCGAGTCCAACATGAAGACCCCAAGGATGCCATTGCTGTCCAGAGGATCCTGAATTACCTGAAGGAAGCCCGAACTCCCCCTTCAGCTTTAGGCATGTTGCCACGGAGAGTATTTTGGGGTAAACATAAGGACTTTATGAGCAACAAAAATAGAGAACTCTTCCAAGATGTTGTGGCACAGAGGTTCTGAACTTATGAACAACACGGTAGTATTACCTTGTGGTTTCAGATACCTGTTGAGACCCGAATCCCATGACCTGCCTACATACAAATGGACAACTTGCCAGATTGCCTTTCTTTTGTTTCTTATAGGAAAAAAAAATCACAGTTGTCTTTATTCAAGGAACCAAGTTCATCTAGCTTGTGGAACAGAAATGTAAGGGATAAAATAAAATGTTCCTTTGATTGAACCAAAGGACTTTACACTGAGTTTGGCGACCAGCCGTTCTCCCTCTATTTTTTGGAACGATCAGGAGGAAACAGTTTAACTGCAAATGTGAAGACAAGTTTCCTGCCAGTGGAGGTTGTCGAGTGTTCCCATGACCCACCCACGGGAAACTGTGGAATTTCCTCCTGCAAAGATCTCCCACCTCCCCAGGCAGACTATATGGTTCTCAGGTCGTGTCTTCCAGATGTACTTCCTGTGGGTTTAAAAATCTCCCCGGCTGACAAACGGCACCATTGCCAGTGGAATGGCATCCAGCAGCCAAAAACAACGAAGGGGAGACTTGATGAGATGAACTTGGACACACTGTTCCAGAACCTTCATTCCCACCTAAGGAGCCAATGCCCAGCAGAGCCAAGCCCATGTGGGTCGAGTTGGGTTGGGTTTTCCAGTCCCTGTTTGCCCAGCCTCTTTGGTCTATGGAAGGGCAGCCTGGCAAGTCCTTCACTGTGGAGCTGGCTCTCTCAGTATCCTCTAGGCCAACGCTGTCCAAAAGAAACAGAGTGTGAGCCACATGTGTATTATTAAATTTCCCACAGACACATTACAAACAGAAACAGAAACAGGTGAAAGCGATTTTAATAATATATTTTATTTAACCCCACATGTCCAAGGTATTATCATTTCAGCATGTAATCTGTTGATTACAACTGTTATTAATGAGACAGTTTGCCTTCTTTTCTTCTCTGAGTCTCTGATACCCGGTGTATAGCTCACAGGCAGGGCACATCCCAGCTCAGGGCAGCAACATCGCCAGCGCCAGACAGCCGCGTGTGGCCGGTAGTTGCCGTATGGGACAGCCGAGTCCTAGACAAGGTGAGATGCCTCTGTGCGATCTTATTTCAAGTACAAAAGTGATATTTACGTGTACGAGACCTGAAAAATAGCCCACTTCATGGATTTATTTCCTTCTGGGTGTTTTCCTTTGACTGCACTGAATTTTTAAAGGAGAAGTGAGGAAATAACACAGTGGTAGCCATGACTGGGCATTGGGTCTACCCTAAAAACTAAAAAGTCCAATTTTAGATGCATTAAATAATTTCCATGAGCCACTTTGCCCTGAATTTCCGTACGCTGTTATTGGGCTCTTGTGGGTAGGAGAGACATAGGACTTAAAAGGTAGGGAAAGACGGGACTTAACTTTTGTTCTAGTTTAGAGATTACCTGAAGCAGTGAGAAGAAAGCCACCGCGGTTCCTGGGAGCTGACCCTGGGACGAGGATTCTCGTGCCGGGGACGTCCTGCGGGGATGCTTCAGGACAGGGGTGAGGGAAGCAGGAAGGGGCGGGGAGGTGCTCTCAGCTGCCAAGGAGACCCACCTTGGTCCTATGGGAGGTTCCTCAGCATCGGAAAGCCCCGGGAGCTGGTTAGGTACAGATTGCTGGGCCCTACGCTACAGCATCTGAGTGGACCTGAGGGTCTGCGTCTCCAGCAAGTCCCCAGGCGGTGCTGACACTGCAGGCTGGATTCACCTTGAGCACGGCTTTAGTCTACAGCGTGGACAGCACTGGAGTCCAGGGGCCAGGTCTGTGCCAACCAGTCACTGGGCACGGGGGCACATGACCTCCTGGTCAAGGTGGCTCTTGCTGGCCCAGTGGAACTTGTAACGAGCGTTGGAAGCAGACAGCAGCACGGTGAGCAACGCGCTCCCCGCCCTAAGGAAGTGGACACATCAGCCAGAAGAAAGGTGGGACACCGATCCGTCCTCCACCACCCGGCCGGCTCCATGGGTGGACGTGGCCGAAGGGATGTAGCTGAGGAAGCAGCTTCACGAGCAGCGTCTTCTTCGCTCGAGTACCTGCACCCATGCAGGGAGAGCATCGCTGAAGCAAAACGCCCTGTTGGCCAGTGGTGGGGAGTTCTCATTTGTTAACGCCTGGAGGTGAGAAGTGCTATGGGGCCCACCCACCAGGCAAAGAGGGTTGGGTCCAGGGGGTTCACAGGCTCCCTGAAGCTCCCCACGGTCTCAGCAGAAAGTCCCTCCAGGGATGCCAGGATGCTGGGGAGAGCATTCAGGGCTCTGGTCCCCAAATAGGATCGGGGAAACCAGGGGTTCCCAGTTCCAGGGTAGCTGAGAGAGGGCTGCCTGGTGCCCGTGGGCGTCCTGAGAACTGGCCAAGTTTCCCACGGTGGGTCAGTCCACACAAGAGGCAGAGCCATCTCACAGGACACCAGGACCAGGGGCTTTTCCAGGTGAGCTGACTGGAAGGAAAGTGCTGTGAAACCTGCCCGACGCAGCCAAGAGTCCCCATCCACCCCCCGGTCCGGGCTGGACACATGTTCTCATGTCCTGCCAGGATGATTTTAAGAGAAAATTAATAATACATCGGCAAGTTTGGTCACCTAAGACATAAGCGATGACAGCCAGTCATCTTGTAAAATAAAGATGTAGACGATGCCTCCTTTCAGACCAGTGGGGAATCTCTCAATGGGCACACTCGGCACACTTTACCCCAGCAAGCTTCCTCGGGTTACACCGAAGCCTGTTACAGAGACTGAGAACGGCAATAAAACACGACTAAACAGAAAATATTCTTCATAATGACTTTCCGTGAATAGGAAGTAAGCTTCCAACTTTGAACCCTTGCAAATGAGAAGTGTTGTGGGCAAGAAGGAGCTTGGAGCAGGGCAGTGGGGAATGAGAGGTGACGTGGTACCAGGTGACAGACGTGGTACTAGGCGGTACTGCCTTAATCGCTGGGACCTCTCTGAGCACGTCATCATCTTACCTGGGATCAGACCAGACGCGATTCTCAACCCTCCACAGAGCTTTTTGTTTATGTGAGTTATAGCTATCTGTATTTTCTACTAAAGTTAAAACTGAGGAAAAATTAAACATTTATTGATTAACTCAATTTAAAAGTAACAAACCCAAACATCGTGACCTGTGATCCCTACCGCATCTTCTGTGTTTCTTTGTCCCACCATTTAAAACTATAAACTCCATTCTTAGCTCGAGGGCCACACCCAGCAGGCTGGCAGGCTGACTGCCCCACCCTGACTCTGGGGCTGTGTCGTCCACTGCTGTGAACGCCACCCCGAGTGGCCATGGAGCGCTGGAACGTGGCTGGTCCTGACTGAGAGGGCCTGCGTGTGTGAAACACACACTGTTCAAAGAATTAGTACAAAAAGAAATGTAAAAGATCTTACTACATTTTTTATATTAGGAACATGTTAAATTAATAATATTTTGGATATACTGGGTGAAATAAATTACATATTAAAATCTGTTTCCTCTGTTCCTCTTTACTTTTTTTCAATGTGGCTATTACACAATTTTAAATTACCCATATGGCTTGAATCATATTTCTATGAGACAGGGCTCATCTATAGCACCTTCATATTGGACCAGATGTCCTATATTTTCCTAGGACAAAATCTGCACTCTAAAAAAAAAGTTTAAAACACACCACTTAGGAAATACTGGGAAAAAAATCTCTATCCATAAGCCTATTCCCCCATTACAAAAATTTATTTGCTAAGAACCGAAATATTTCCCAAGTTTCCCAGGCAAGAGTCCTAAAAAAAAGTTAAATGTGATTTATTTTTCAAAGTAAAAGAAAAGAAACAGATCTCCTGGTGGGAAAGGCAATTGCTGGGAGTGTGTTTCCGTGGCTGGCTGAGTGCCCTGTCCAGGTCAACATGGACTGGGGACAGTACGAAGTCATTCATGGGCGGCAGAGAGATGATTTCATTCCCGTGCGTGTCTGAGCAAATTGCCGAAACGTAGCATTGGTTTTCCTGTGTCACCAGTTAGTAACCGGGCTGGATGAGGGGTTAAACTCCTAGAACACTGTCCACAGGGCTATGTGTCGTCACGAGGGCAGAGCCCCTGAGGACCTGCTTGTGAAGCCCTGTCCTCCACTGCCCTGTCCAGCTGACGTCCACCCTGAGTCCCTGCCCTGACGGAGCTTGTGTTTGGTGGGACATACAGACAAGTGCACGGACATTTAGACAAACGATCCTCTTAGCTGGTGATCGATGCTGCAGAGAGCACACAGTGGGGTAAGAAAATGCAGGGGGGTGGGAGGTTTTTAGGGTGGGGTGACGGCCTGGGGCACATGGATGTCAGTGAAATGATGGAGCACGAAGACGACGGGACAGCTCCCCTCGGTGGAGGGCCGCCCGTGAGAAGGCCAGTGGGGGCAGAAGAGGACAGCGTGAAGGGTGGTAAGCCTGCAGCCACTCCTCCTGGACTCAAGTCCCAGGACGGGCCCTGAACCTGCCCGGGTTCCCTCTCCACGCACCTCCCTCCTGGGTGTGCTGTCGGGACTGGAGGGGCTGGTGCCTTCGCTCTGAGACCCACCGGGCGAGAGGTAGCTGCAGCCATGCCTCGATGGAGCGAGGGCGGACCACATGATGGGCACCTGTCCCTGCAAGTCCCCTCTTCCTTCATCCCAGGGCGGGGCCCAGGGGAGGATCCAGGGGGTGGAACGCAGCTCCCAGAACTGCAGTGTGAAAAGGCTTTTTACCCAATGTACAACTGAAGGGCTACCTGAGGAACCTTTGGGACTGTGGCACGTGTCTGTTTCAGCTACACACGTGTCTCATCCTAACAAGATCTTGCTTTTTTTAACAACTGGGGGAAACAAGATTGGAGCTTCTGCAGCAGAGCAAGAAGGCTGTCTTGGCTGGAGAACCACCCAGGGCTGGACTGTGGGAGACTGGGGCGCCCCAGTAAGATCCCAGGGTTGAGCACTGGGGGTTGTATCTGGGTCAAGGGTGCTGATCTGTGTTTGCAGCGGGTAACGTTAGCTGCTGTGCTAAGAACAGACTCCGAGGGGTCAGGGTGTAGTCGGAGGAGGCCTAGCAAGTCTGCAGCGGTCCAGGCAGGGGGGACAGAGCCGGGCCAGCGCCTCTGACGTGAAGGGGGAGCGGCAGGTGGGCCCATCCTGCGGTGACAGCCAGACGTGGGTGCAAGGGCCCAAGAAGGACCCAGGATGGCACCTGGTTCTTGACCTGAGCAGCTTCGTGCGGAAGCTCTTTCGCGTCCCAGAAGAGCTGTCTCCTTCCCTGACCGCCCCCCCCCCGCACCCCCAGGACTAAAGCACCTTCAGGAAAGCTCCCTAGTGCCCTGCGGAAGTGGCTCGGGCCACCTTTGGGGAACAGCCCCTTTGTCAGCACCTGTGGGAATTTTACCATTTGCATGTCAAACGGACCTATGCGGTATCACCCTCTCTGATGTCTGACGCAGTTGTGTTTGTGTTATTTCACAATTTAACTTAAATATCTTCTCCTTAAGATGGACATTGCACCCTTTTCTTCAGATTCCACATATAAGCGATATCATATGATATTTGTCTTTGTCTGACTTACTTCACTTAGTATGACAATTTCTTTTCCATCCATGTTGCTGCAAATGGCATTATTTCATTCTTTTTTATGGCTGAATAATAAAAAGATACAAATGAACTTATCTAAAAATCAGAAATAGATCCACAGACATAGAAAACAAACATTACCAAACTTCGGTTGCCAAAGGGGAAAGGGGTGGGGGTGGGGAATAAATTAAAAGCTTGGGATTAACATATACTCACTAGTATATATAAAACAGATATCAACAAGGACCTACTATATAGCACAGGGAGCTACACTCAATATTCTGTAATAACCTGTAAGGGAAAAGAATCTGAAAAAGAATAGATACTTACGTATGCATAACCGAATCACTGTGCTAACACAACATTGTATATCAACTATACTTAAATTAAAAAAAAAAGAAAGACGAACATTGCACGGAACCGGCCAGTGTTCGATACCTCCTGCCATGAAGCCCGTCAGTCCCAGCCAGCAGCAGAGCGGATCCCATAGCTGGGAGAGGCCCGTTGGCAGGACCTTATCAGGCACCTTCAATGGTCACCCCCCCTGGGATGGAACTTGCAGATATCTGCAGCTTTTGGAGCCATAGAGAAGCCGTTTAACCTTCCTATGTTAGTGTGTTTAATTAAGGAAAACCATGTTGCAACTTTAACCAGTAGGAAGGCAACAGGAAGCCGGGGTTCTCTGTGGGCCCGCGTTATACACTCTGCCCACACCTGAGCTTCAGCGAGCCTTGGGGCCAAGCCCGGGGAGAGGCTGGGGCCCCCGGGCCACACAGGGTCGGGGCACGTGCGCGCACAGAGCGGTGGCCCTGACACCCTCAAGCAGGCTTCCTCCTCCAAGCTCGATTGCTGCTGTTTCTGAGGATATGGGGCCCACGCGGCAGCCCTTCCCATCCCAAATCCCTCTCTCCACCCGCTAGCTCTCCTCCAGGCTGGGCTGGGGCCTTGTCTACACTCCTGGACCCCACTGGCTGATGCCACCCCCCCCCGCCCCTGCTCTGAGGTCACCTGGTTACTGGTCAATCTCCCCTTGGTTCTCTGGGCCACCTCATCCTCTGTATCCCCAGAGCCTAACAAAGACCTGCCTTAACCAGCTCCCAGCAGTGCCTGCTGATCACATGAACGTGTGGTTAAAACAAGCGTGGACGGTCAAGTGTGAACCGCGTGGGCACTCTGTTTCTAGAATCCCTCACAATTCCTAGCACTTTTAAAGATTCATGCACCCCATTTTTTTTGCACCAATAAGAATGGTAATATTTTTCCTGCTAGAAAGCTGTACGTGACTAGTGTAACTCTCGCAGGGGTGTTGCAGTAACGTTTCTGAAAGAATGGTCAAGATGTTGTGTTAATATAACGTGGCCCGTAATTAATTCTGGTGTTTAGAGTCAGAAGCTGAGGATGCGAAATCAAGAAATGTCTTCAAAACCGTAACACCTTACTCCTAACTTGAGCTACTGAGTCTGGGCATCTTGCAAAGAATAGTACTCTGGACTCACGTGTATCGTAAGTGACTGATGATCTTTAAATGAACTGTGGTGGGATAATTAAATCTAATAGCTGCTGTTCCTTCCAAGAGCGTGGTAAGGTTATTATATTGAAACACCCGTGATTTATTGAGGGAAATGCGGGTGCAGGTCTGAGGAACTCTGGAAGCCTAATTCCCATTCATAACACGGAACCCAGGAAAATTGATCCATGATCCGTACGGACCCTGGAGAAAGGGGCCACGTGGGGGGGAATTATCCCCCAAACTCAACCAACCGACTATTGTGCAAAAACTGGGGTTTCCCATCCAGATCGTACTTTAGCGTTGCAGTGACAAAAAGTTTTACCAAGGACAGTTTAAGCTTGAAGTAGAGGAGAGTACAGGGGAAATGTTTAGGTTCCTGACTAGAGAGAGGTTTGGGGGGTTGCAAATTGCGGTGAAGTGATGATCCAGGTCAAATCTTGTACCAAAAAACACACTGCCATAGCAGAATCTGATCCAAAGTAAGGGTACTCGGAAACCTCAAGTTTCCCAGCAAAATAAAAACTGTATTATAAAAAACTGTGATCTGAACACTTACATTTCCTACCATTGTTATTGCTGCACGTAAGAGAATTCTTGCTGAAAACGCCCTCAGTGGGTTGGAGTGAAGACAATCCTCTGTGTGTAGGGACAGAGGGGTCTCCTAAATGACTATGGGCTAAGGACAGACCATCCAACACCTGGGAATGCCTTTCACTCCACGATCTTGATAATGTAATTGCCCAAGGTTTAAAAAGGAATCCCGTCTAATCCCAAGGCGATGACGGGTGATGAATGGTCCGGGGGAGTGAGGACCCCTGACCATTCAGGGGAGGGCAGCAGGCTGATTAAGAAATCTCTAGTTCTTTTTATTTGTGTTTCTCGTCTGGACCATGAACTGTACCAAGGAGCCTCCTGGAATCCGTGAGAGCATCCAGTGTTCCGTCCAGTGTTGAGAGAGGGAGGGGAGAGGGTAGGGGGAGAGGACAGCAGGGGAGGGGAGACTAGGGTGAGTCTGTTTGGCCGTAAAGCAGTGAGGTGGGCACAGGTGGTGGGAGGGTGGCCCCTAGCCTCGGGCAATGCCAGGTGCTGAGATGCAGAAGTCAGGGCGTGCAAAGGCCCCGGGAGCGGCCCGTGGAAGATGCCCAGAAACACAGTCCTGGTGTCCGGGCTGGTTTGCTGAGCGGGTACCAGAAGCTCCAGCTGGCTCAGCAGATGCCCACGCCACGCCTTCACCCCAGCTCCAGGGCCGGATGGGGCTCTTCCCCAACTTGAGAGAGAACCGTGACGATAAGGGAGACAGGGCACAGATTTTCAGGGGGCATTGCCTGAACCGCGGCACTGAGCTAAGAGGGAATTACACTGTGGAGAAACCCCAGCACTTAACTTGACAGTAATTACCCAGAGTGATTAGCTGCGATTCTTAAGGACTCCTCAGCCCTTAAGTCCCGTGTTGTGACAACAGAAGGAGTGTGTTCACTCCTCCTCCGACGAGGCTCGCGGCAGGCAAAGTGCTGCTGGGGGTCCAGGAACCCATCACCCTCCTTCCTCTGCAGCCGCGTCCCGAGGGCTCTGGACGGTGGGGGGAGGGGTCTGTTTGTTAAGACATCTCCCACAGTCGCAATTGGCAGACCCCAGATTCGATCAACAGGAAAGTTGGGAGGATGAAAGAATGGAGGATGGATGCTGTGCCTGGACAGGTGCCTGGCTCCCGACCCCGCCGCTGGGGTCCACCATGGCGTCCCCCGCATCTGAGAGATGGGCACCACACTCTTGTTCTCCCTCAGAGCCGACCTGGGGTGATGCACCCTCCTGAGTGTCCGCTCCCCAAAGGGCCTGGCCACCCACCCCGTCGAGGCCACAGCCCCACCGAAGCTGCCCTGGGAACCAGCCCAAGCCTCGCCTTCTTGGTGCCTGTTCTTTTTAAAGCGAATCTGTGATGAAAGGAAACTATTGGCTGGAAAGTTGAAACTTCTGCTGGGAAACAACTGATGAAAACTTGTAAGAACCATTAGAGCAGGCGGGTCCCAGCCGCTGACCCATTTCTGCCATGTGTCCTGAGGGTGGGCAGGAACCCAAGCCCCCCTTGGTGGTGGGAGTGCAGTGGCCACCCCTGGACACATCGGCCGAGATGTCCAGTGTGTCTGGCACCAGAGGGAGGCCCCCGGACACTCAGGGAGTGCTCACGGCCTGGCTCGGTCCTTAGCCCCAACGACCACTGTCCCCACAGTCTTCGTCCAGTCGTCACAGATGCAGGCACAGCCTCTCGTGTTTACAGCAGGATCAGCCCTCTGTCCATCCGAGTCCACCAGGCTCAATCGGCAGGAGATGCCTATTAGTTTTTTGTAAGACTTACCGCAAGGCATCACCTCCCAGACCGTGGGGTCTGGTGAGGCAGGTCTGAAGCCCACAGGGCAGGCCAGGCTGGGACCCCTGGGCACCGGCCCCTGCTGCCGTCCACACGTGAGCTTTCTCCTTCAGGGGGGCCTCAGCTCTGTTCTTGAGGTCTTTCAACCCATTCGATCAGGCCCACCCACATAATCCAGAATAATTTCCTTTATTTAAAGTTCCTTGGTTACGGACTTCACTCACGTCTGCAGAGCTCCTTGGCAGCGAGACCCAGATGAGTATTTGATAAATAACAGAGCTGCGGCCGAGCTACCCACAAACCTGACCATCGCTCTGTCTCGCTGGCAGGCGGCCCCACTATCTGAATCTGTGGGTCAACAGCAGGGAATTCGGGACAAGGAAAGCATCCCACCCCCTCGTCAATAGAGGACCAAAACCTATACATCTTTCTAGCCTCTCGTATGTCTCTGCTTGCGTTTCATTTTCCAAAGATGGGACTGAAGCTGGAACCGAGCCTCTGGGAGCCGGGGTGTGTGTCTGAGAGTTTTAGATGCCAGGTTGGCAGCCCAGCGGCATTCAGGGCTCCTTCGAAGCAAACTTCGTGTGGAATTCAGGGGGCCAAGAGTCCAGCCCTGGAAGGTCACTCATTGTGAGGTCAGGACAAGTCACTGTAGTTGTCTGCCCCAGTTTCCCTGTCTACAAAGCGAGAATGAAACCATTTGGTCCTGTGGGTCATTCAGGGCTGTTTGAAGGAACGAGATTCAATAAACTTCATATTTTTACATCAAGATGAAGAAAAGAATAAGATGAATTCATGGCAAGAAGCTAGTTTCAAGGAAAAATAGACTTCACTCCCTCCCCTCACCCTCCACCCTGACTCCGGCTCTAGTCCGCCCCGGCACCTGGTCCACGGAGGTTAGGAGATGTGTCTGTGGGGCAGGTACAAGGGCTCCGCCAACCCTGCTCACGTCGGCCTCATGTGTGCTGCTCAGATGTTGGATGGGGCAGGTGCCCCGACGGGGCCCCCACGGCTGGGCAGCTCCCAGGAGACCGGTGTTCACGCCAAGAACAACCAGAGGGGCTGTCAGAAAAAATAAGGTGTTTGAGGGCATCAGAGACAAATCTCAGGCCAAAGGACTTGAGCGTCTAACACCAGGAGGGAAAGAAACTGGAGAGGAAAACAAAACTGTAAGACAAGAAAATGACGTCTTTCATGTGTTTAGAGGAAGAAAAGGTCTACCTAAAATTCTATTCCCAGAGGGAAAAAAAAAAAAAACCTTCAAAAGTGAAAGAAAAATAAAGAGACCCTAGAGAAGTGTCTAGAAAAAGGGCATCAAAGGGACTTCCCTGGTGATCCAGGGGTTAGGACTCAGCGCTTCCACTTCTGGGGGCACTGGTTAAATCCCTGGTCAGGGAATTAAGATCCAGCATGCCGCGTGGCGTGGCCAAAAAAAGAATAAAAGCAAAAGACATCAAAGTCACATCTCCAGGAGAACATGGGACGCCGTCTTCAGGCGGAAGAAAGTGGTCCCACTCAGACACAGCGACGCAGATAAATAAATCCAAGCATTTACGGCAAATGCTCTAAGGAAGGACCCAGGACCTGAGCTCTGCGGGGCATTGGGCGTGCACACATGCATTTAAGAGGCTGCCGCTTTCATGGCTGCTTTTCAAAATCGCATGGACGCTAACCTCAAGCCCTCTTGGGCTGAAGGACCACCCTTCTTTGTCCCCGGCATCCTCCCCAATATAGATGCAGCTCCGACAGCATCTCTGCCCTGGCAGGTGGGTACCACGCACCCCCCGGCTGCCCCAGCCCTGTCAGCTGCAGCACTTTGATCCAGAAATACAAGTGTGGATGGAGTGAACAGAAGGTCCCCATCCGGTCTGATATGTGGGAATAAACAACCCGACAAAGATGGGCAGAAGCTGAAGAAATCAAACCACACGGTGGCAGGGGGCATCCTCTGAGCCCTGAGGTGAGGGGTGAGATCACCTGATGAGGGAGGTAACCGTCAGCCTGAGGTCCACGCAGCTCCCGACGCAGGGCTGGACTCGCAGGCTCTGGCTCACGAACTCCTGAAGGAGCCCTTGCGTGGCATCAGAGGCAAAGGAGAAAACTGCAAAGTTCAAGGCTTTGAAAACACACCTCTCCACATGTGGTAGGTAGGACATGCAGTTAATGTCTGCGTCTGTTTATCTGACGTCACATGGCATAGAAACAGAGGCTGAACACTGATGGGCCACAAACCAGTCTTCATGGACTTGGGACGCCCACCCCTCCTCAGACCCTTGTGTGAAGACCCCCACTCCATTCCAGAATCTGTGCTGGGGCAGGCGGAAGGGTCTCCTCTCCCCAGGGCTGTGGAAGGGCCAGTGCCCAGGAGAAAGGCTGCTCCAGCCAGACCCTCCTTAGATCCACTGCAGAGTCAGGGCTGACCTGGGCTCTCCCTGCCAATACCTGGGACAGGTAAAGCCAGGTACCAGGAAGACGGGTGCTAGGCTCTTGAGTGGCATTTGTAACATCAGCTTCATGACTGTGATGTGGTGCATGAGACGTGATGGCCCGAGCCTGCTGGAACACAAGGGCCTCCTTTGCACATTCTAACCAGGGATGTGCAAAGGAGGTCACAGCTGGATGCAAGGTCATGGTGCGTATTGGGCATTTAAAACAGTGACTGGAAAGGTCACCCACTTCTCCTGCGTGCACTGCAGGCACTTCTTTCTCCAACAGTCAGCATCCTGCACCAGAAGGAGAAGACATTGCTTCTGAGTAGTGAAGGCAGCGGGCCCGCGGGACCTATTTCCACCTTCCGAGGACCTGCAGGTGAGCTGGTGACCGGTTTATTTCAAAACCACCAGAGTCCTCACATTAAACTTTGTTGTCGTTTTATTATCTCTCACTTGGTTTCCACCCCAGCATCTGCAAGGAGGAAGTGTGCAACACTCCGTCCCTCCTTCCCCACGGCCATGTGGCTCCACCATGAGGGCTGAACACCAGGGGCTGTGCAGGACAGGGAAATGGGTGATTACACTTGGGCATCCTTCAGCATTTTCTAAGGTCTAATTTTAACCTGCATGATTCCATAGTAGTTTAGGGCTATGCAGTCTTTGGTAAATTAACCTAAATTAGGCTAAGCTTTACATTTTGTCATCAAAAATAGGAATAATAACCCAACATGTAAAATTATCATAACAGAAAAATGAGATACTATTAATCAAATGTTCAGTATAGCCTCTGCCGCGTGGTAAACACTCAGTGATACTTAACAAATCAAGAAAAGGATGCGCTCCCATTCTTTAAAATCCAGCCACTATAAGAGAGTAAACACCATGGGCACTGGCCCAGCAATTAAAAAATACATATTACAGTGTTGAGAGAGAGAACTAGAGAGCGAGAGAGTAAGAATGCCCTCCAAAGTGGTGATAATTGAGCCATCCGACAAAGCAGGTCTCTCAAGCAATCCCACCTGAACCCTAAAACAAGAGCTTTGCAGGTCTCTCAAGCAACCCCACCTGAACCCTTGAATCAATTCAGCAATGCCCCATTCTGGCCCCGAGGCACGTTGACCAACATCCAAAGCACACCCTGTTCCCGCTTCTCCTTATTCCCTGTGCATCTGCCCCTCCAGGCGTGTGTTCATGAATCAAGTCCGTTGTGTATTTCCAAAGTTGTTTGGGGCAATTGTATTTGTTATTTAAGTACATTATTTAAATATCAAAACCATTAAAACGTGAATATAAAAGAAAAACAGAGTTTTTAATAAAAATTGAGTCAAATACCCTAGAAAAAGTGAGAGGGAATGGCTCAGGGGAGCCTGCTGGTGTTTTCTCAGAGGCAGCAGTGAGAAGAGGAGTTTCACCCACACAGCGATGGGCCCACGCGCCGCAAACGCCCCGCCAGGGACACCTGAAGACCACAGGGTGCTCTCATAGAGCTAAGGGGGAAATTGGCTACTGTCCACTCGGAAATGAACAGTGAACAGCCAAATCATCCCTCCAGATTGAAGGGAAAATAAAGGCACATTCAAAGACAGGACAGTAAGAGTCAGGAAGCACCCCTGCAGATGGAGCAAAGGGCATGGTCAGTAAGAAAAAACTGAACCCATGATCAAGAGGTAAGAGACTGGGAGAGATGGTAACCAAGGAAATTGATAAACTTCGTTAACTTAGTGAGAGTTTCATAACAAGGAGACACAAAAGTGCTAGATGACTAGTTTCTTAGATAGGCTGGTGGGAAAGGGAGACTGGAATTAATGGTCCCTGTACAATCAGATGATTAATAGAGATATTGATTAGCTTTATCCAATTTATAGTTAGATCTGAATTTAAAACCAACGGCGGGAAAAGAAGGAAGTAGATTGTATTAATTTAATAGAAGATGGGAAAATGGGGGTGGGAAGCAGCAAAAGCCACAGCAAATAGACAGTAAAATGAGATGAGACTTTGTGACCTAGGGTTTGGCAAAGGTTTCTTGGGACACATATGGTAATAACTGTAAAGAAAAATTGATACATTGAACATAATTAAAATGTAAAACTTGTGTTTGTTAAGACACACCATTAAGAATATGAATAGGTAAAGCATAGACTGAGAGAAAATATCTGAAAAGCACATACCTAAGAAAGGACCAGTTTGGAGGACGCACAGAGAAATCATACAACTCTATGATAAGACAAACAACCTAAAACAGAAGCAATTGAAGATTCACTTCATAAAAGAAGATGTGAGAATAGCCGATAAGCCCAATAAAATGTATTCGGCATCATTAATCGTCAGGAAAATGCAGATTAAATCCACACTATACCATCACTGAAATGGGACGTCCCGCATTTGGGACGCGGCCCTTCACATGTTAAACACACACTCACCTACTCACCAGCACAGCCTCTCCTGGCTATTCCCCCACGAGAAATGAGTGTGTGTCCACAAGACATCATGTACACAAATGCTCACCATAGTTTTGTTCCTGACACCCAAAACCCAAGCGGCCCGCCGCCCACCAACGGGAGAGCAGACAACAGACAGCGGACTGTGTTCAGACCACAGAAGCCACTCCTACTGTCGCAAGGACCTGGGTCAGTGTCAGGAACAGTCCCTGAGGGAACGAGGTCTCACACAGGAGACACCGATTCCACTCCACACCAAGATCTAGAGGAGGTGAGACCAATTAGGATGGAAAAACAAGGCAGCTGGAAAAGCCAGTGGTTGCCTCTGGGGGGCTCGGGGCACGGAGGGACAGGGAAGGGGCCGAGGGAATTTCATGGCCTGGAGAAATGCCTGTTTTTTAGAGGGTCAGGTTTCATAGGTGGATGCATTTATCAAAACACAGAGAAGGTCCATTAAGATGAGGACATTTTCTTTATAATTTACAAATATTTATCTCCAAATTTAAGAAAACTATAAACAAATACTGAACTTTAGATAACAATGTAGGTGCTGAAAATTTAGGAGGAAGTGTACGGAGGTCTCTACTGGCTTCGACATGCGTCGGAAACAGGGTAGACGCGAGGGTGTGTCATAAAGAAGCACAGGGAAGGGTGCGAGAGAACCGAGGTGGTGCGTGAACAAGTGTTTGCTGTAAAATCACAAAATTCTTGCTCTTTTGCCATGTATTTAAAATTTTTCATTAAAATGTGGAAAAAGTTAATGTGAAAAAAATAAATTAAATGGTAGGATTAAGACCAAGTACGCTACCCATCAAACTAAAGGAGACTGATTAGCTCCCTGCGTTAGATGCACAGACCCAGGCCACCCCTCATGGCATCCTTTCTGTTCGCTAGGAACCAGTTACGGGTCATGCTCAAGGGAGAGGGTCACACCAGGGCTGGGACCTCAGCATCTCCAGGGGCATCTTAGAAGACCCCCAACACCATCCCCTCTGCTCTGGTCCCTGTCTTCCCCAAATTTCTCCTAGTTGTCTCTGAGTGATACTCACAGCCTATGACCACGTGTCTGTCCTAACCTCTCCTCCACGCCCTGCCCTCCCTGGAAGCATCCACTGGAAGGATTTGGGTGACGACTCCAGGTCTTTCTGCTCTGATGACGCATATATCTGTGCACACTTTTAAATAAGGCCACAGTTTCTCACATTATGAGCAGATGACCTTCATTCTTGTCCTCGGTTGGTCAGTTTAACAGACAAGGGAGGTCACGGCCTCCATCCCCCTGCTGCTCGGACAGGGTCCAGCAAGTGCCCATGTCTACAGATAAAACCTGCACTCTTAGCGGGGACAAGGGCTTGATATTTTGTTTGTTTTTTTTTAACAAACCCTTGTGTCGAGGGATGACTTTCAATAGATGGTAGCGAGGAAGCTGCTTTGCCATGTATGAAATCCCAACCCTGACAAGGTTCTTTTAAAAACCAAACTACTTTTGCATTAACGATGTTTTGAGTATTTAAAAACTCATTTTTCTCTTGAGCTAGGTACATCTATAGTACTTCATGTGATGTTTAGTAGGGAGGAGTCTGAGTTCTAACAAAGCACAAATCTGCCTAAGGAAAGGATGAGAGCTCAAAGGGAAAATCTGAGTCATGCATCTAGGCTTTAAAATATGTCACGTGATCTCACCTGCAACAAAACCATCCTGGGGTTGACATGATCCATAGTGTCAAAGAGAAAAATCCAGCCAGAAAGGGCTTCAGAAGAGAATCAACCCTCAGAGAGGCATTTCTGGGAGAGTTCTCAGGGAGCTGTTCTAGCTCTTTTGTTGTAAGGAAAACTGAGGAAGGTATTGATGCTATACGGAAACTGCAACCAAGGAGTTTCCTGCTCAGAGACCACATGCAAATGAAACTAGGAAATATTCTAGTGGGTAGACATGAATGCTGAGAATGCCAATCAATGGAGAGGGATGTTATTTGAACCAGGTGATGGTGGACCAGTTACAAACCACTAAGCTCATCGCTGGCATAAATTAAAACCTGAGTTTCCAATAAAAATATTTGTGCCTTTGCATCCTCTCGCCCTCTCCCAAATGGCGGCCTCAGCAAAAAAGAAGAATAAGAAGGGGAAGACTGTCTCCCTGACAGACTTTCTGGCTGAGGATGGAGGGAATGGTGGAAGAAGCACCTATGTCCCCAAACCAGACAGCTGATGAAACAGACGACCTAGAAGGACACGTTTCAACCACTGGCAGAGTAATGATGATGACGTGTATAGGGCACCTCCAGATGACCGTTCCATCCTGCCCACTGCTCCACGGGCTGCTTGGGAGCCCGAGCCATTGACTGGAGCCATCTTCCCAAATTACCACCCTACACTGCTTTTCTAGGGAACCTGCCCTATGATGTGACAGAAGACTCCATTAAGGAATTCTTTAGAGGATTAAACATCAGTGCAGTGTGTCTACTGGGTGAACCCAGCAATCCTGAGAGGTTGAAAAGTTTGGGTTATGCTGAATTTGAGGACCTGGATTCCTTGCTCAGCGCCCTGAGCCTCAGTGAAGAGTTTCTAGGTAACAGGAGAATTCAAGTAGACGTTGCTGACCATGCACAGGGTAAAGACAGGGATGATTGTTCTTTCAGCCGAGATAGAAATCAGGATTCTGAAAAAACAGATACAGATTGGAGGCCCGTCGTGCTGCAGCTTTGATGGCTGCCCACCTAGAACAGGTGATGAAGGCTTAGAGACAAATATCGAGATCGCTATTATTCAGACCGATAGCGCGACGGGTATCGGGACAGTTACCGTGATGGCCCACGCCGGGACACGGATCGATATGGAGCCAAGATTGCTATGATCACGGAGCAGCAGGGATTACAACAGAGGCTGCTATGCCAGGATGGGCAGTGGCAGAAGAGCATTTGGTAGTGAGTACCATAGGGTGACGTCTACAGAGGAGGTGAAGACTGCTGTAAAGACAGATATGACGGACAAGATGACCAGTCACGGAGCTCCAGAGATGCATACTCTTGGGATGACTGTAGCCATGATGATAGATGTCCCCCCAAAGACCCAAACTGAACCTAAAGCCTCGGAGTACTCCTAAGGAAGATGATTCCTCTGCTAGCATGTCCCAGTCCAGTGGAGCAGCCTCTCTCTTTGGAGGAGGAAAGCCTGTTGGCACAACTGCTAGAGAACAAGTAGAAGAGCCACTATAGAAGGAACAGGAGAAACTGCGACATCAGCTGGATGAGCCAAAGCTAGAACAACGGCCTCTGGAGAGACACCCAAGCTGGCAAAGTGAAGAAACTCAGGAATGGGAATGGTCGAGGACAGGAAGTGAGTCATCACGGACTGGGACCTCAGCCACATCTGGCAGAAAGGCACGAAGGAGAAAGAGTGAGAAGTCTCTAGAAAATGCCAATAAAGAGGAAAACTGTCAGTCTCTAACTTCTAAGCCTCCCAAACCTGAACAGCCTCTAAAGGTGATGCCAGCCCCTCCACCAAAGGAGAATGCTTGGGTGAAGCAAAGTTCTAACCCTCCTGTTCGATCTCAGAGCTCAGACACAGAGCAGCAGTCCCCTACAAGTGGTGGAGGGAAAGTAGTTCCAGCTCAACCATCTGAGGAAGGACCAGTAAGGAAAGATGAAAATAGAGTAGATGGGGTGAGTGTCCCAAAAGACCAGAGTGGTAACTCCAGCCGTGGTCCAGGAAATGGAGGGAACAGAGACCACTGGAAGGGGTCAGAGAGGAAAGATGACAAAAAGGATCAAGATGCCAGATCTGCACCTGAGTCAAAGAAAACTGAAGAAGATCCAGCCTCTAAGTTCAGTTCTGCAAGGAAGTATGCTGCTCTCACCACTGATGGTGAAAATGAGGGAGAAGATTACACCAAATAGACCTCTGCATTCTGTGCTTTCTCCTAGTCTCTCTCCCTGCTGGAACATTCGAGAGCAAATCAAACCTCTATCCAGACAAGAAAAAATAAAACTCACCATCTCTGGAAAAGAAAACTTTATAAAAAACACATACTCTTCCCATTCTCAAAGAAGTGTCTTCACTTTGTTTCTTAGAGACCTCCAACCCCACGTAAACTGTCTAGTTGTAAAGTGCATTCGACACCCAACCACACACTCCAGAGTTGCTGGGACACTCACGATGTTCTCTTCACAATTTCTCTACAGTCCTGGGATTGTTGATTATAATACTAACTGTATATTTACCTAAGAAGCTTTCTAAAAGCCTAGTATGAACAAAATTCACAAGTCAAAAGACGTATTGTCAAATTATGCATCCTGCTTTTGAATTCAGGAGTGATGGTCACTAGCTCTGGCAGATGAAAGATGGGGTCACCTTCTTCGACATGCCTTCCATGGAGAAATGGGGTCTATGTCCCCTCCCCTTGGACCTGGGCCAGCTCTGTGACTGCTGACTAATAGAACACAGAGAAATGATGTGACTTTCCAAATCCAGGTCTTAAAAGAATGACAACTTCCTCTTCTGGTCTCTTGGAAAACTCACTCTTGGAGCCCAAGGTAACCGTGGAAGAAGTGTGACTCTCTTGCTGGAAACATCATCTAGACAGACCTTTAGACAAGCGGACGGGACGAGAGGCCCAGATGGGTCTGCCTTCCAGCCATCCCTTTCAAGATATCTGAGAAGTGAGAGAGAAATCCACGTGAAAAGTGGACCCTCCTGCTGCAGCCACCTAGCCTGGCATGGATCAGTGAAACCTACTCAGAAAACCCCTTCCTGCACTCCTGAACCTATAAATCTTGAGCAAATAAATGGTTTATTTCAAAGTATGAAGTTTGGAGATAATTTATTTCACAGTAATATCTTTCAGGAACTGAATTTGGTCCAGGGAATGGGGACCGACCATACCAAAAACTTCAGACAAGTGGCTGGAAGGGCCTTGAGCTGATGGTGGATGAGGGTTTGAAGGTCAGAAAGAAGATCGTCCTTTGGGGGCTAGAGAGAAGGCAGCCCGCACTACACAGCAGCAGAAAATCCAGCTGCAATGCATCCCATGGCAGCACAGAGAGGAGAAAATATACTTACTGAACTGGTGGATTTGGTGACATATATTTCCTGGCAGAAAGCTGAAAGTACCAACGAATTTCCTAGACACATATGATAGGATACAGACAGAGAGATGAGGGTATAAAAATATAAATAAATAAATAAGAAATATTTAGTTATCAGACAGAGTTAAAGGAAACATAAACTGGGACCTGCTGAGTCAAAAAATAAAGCTGCCTCTAGACTGGAGCCTCTTCAGTCTGCAAAAGACTCTCAGAATAAGAAATGACCTCAGGGAAAACATCAAACCAGGATGAGCACAGTTAAATCGTGGCCTTAGTACAAAGATCTCTGGGGGTAGTTGTAAGACCCTTTGTTGAGACCTTAGAAGTATGTCTAAGGTCTCAACAAAGGGTCTTACAACTACCCCCGGACACGTACATTAAGATCTCTAAGAATCTTAAGAAGCCTTTCAACTTGACCAGAAAGTTGCCAAGGATCTTATGACCCTGGCCCCGTAGCTCCTGACGTGCAGTCCTGGAAGGGCCTGTTCCAGAAAGAGATGTGGTATAAACAGAATATATTATAATCTGATACACAGGAATCCCACAGGTTTTTAAAGAAAATATATCCTCTAAGACTGAAAGAGGCAGAGACAGGACAAATACAGGACTTTGACTTTCCCCCAATTTTCACACACAGGAAGCAGGCAGAGAAGTCTTCTGATCTAGAAACATCCTGCCATTTCTTATGGAAAAGGAAGGATGTCTCAGAGGACAGAACCAAGTGCAGGAAGGTCCCAATCAAGTAACTGGCAACATGTGCCTGGTTGGACAGCAGGGTTGCTGGGGACCAGTGACTTCACATGCTCCCTGCTGTCCCATTTTTTGAGCAGGCATGTCTACTTTCTCCCGTGTACATCTCACCATTTTACACTGGATGCAAGAGGGAAAGATAATTTGTCTTCTTAGCTCAGAGTTTTTAAGATCAAAAGGAACCCTTTGAATGGAATCCTGCCCAAGGATCCTTATCCATTGGTCTGATTCAGTTTAGGAAACCCTGGACTTTGAGCCTGAACCTGATGTTGTAATGAGATTAAACTTGCAGGGATCTTGGGAGGGAAGGTGAGTATATTTCACGTGTAGGAGAAATGTAAACAATTCCTGGCCAGAGAGAACACTGAGGCCATCTCAAGATGTATATAAATGCATTCACTCTCCCTGCTTTGGGGTGTGGGACCTCTGTCACCTCTCCTTAAATCTGGACAAGGCTTGTGACTGCTTCACGTGACAGAATGTGGCAGGTATGGCCCCGGTTTCCAGACGCAGACGTCAGAGGTAAGGGAGGCCTCCACTCTCTCTCTTTTGGAATACCCGCTGGGTCACCATGTCAGCAGTCCAGCTACCCTGCTGGTGGCCATTAGGTGAGGCTCTGAGACCGCGTGGAGTGGGGAAGGACATAGCTGCCCATCAGGCACCAGATGTGTGAGTGAAGGGACCGTCTCGGAAGTGGACCCCCAGCCAGCACCTCAAAGACCAGGGACAAGCCATCCGGCTGAACCCTGCCTCAGCTTCTGGCCACGAAATCTGGGGTGAAACAAGGTGGTGGCCTTAAGCCACTGTTACACAGTGCTTGTGGCCTTGGAAGTAGCCGAAATATCCTCCTTATAACTTGTTGGCTTCATGTCTCTAAGAAACTTTACAGAGAGTGAACACTCCCTGCCTTAGCCTCCAGACAAGCAGAATGGCTACCAAGTTACCAGGGCAACCAAGACCCGTGTGACTCATCTAAGATTAGACGGCAACAGCCTTGCACGAGGGCAGCGGCTGTATTGCTCACCCCCTCCTCTAAGCCCTGAATTTTCATGAAGCTTGGCATCTCCAGAGCCTACTTAGACTGTAACTTACCTTGTAAGTGAATGTCCTTTTCCCCGATTAGACTAGACTTGCAGTAGAAGGTGCGAGGAAGCCGATTTCCAGACTCAGAGCTGGCAGATCCTTTAAGAGCAATTATTTCTGAGCTGTCTCAGGTCATGATTGCTTTTCCTAACATTAGTTATACTAGAAATGATAAAATATTTACGTACGAGTGTTAGATCTTTATGTCCTTAGACTACAGACATTTAACATCTCTTGAAGCTTTTATTTACTCGGCCCATCAGCGTTCTGTAATTTGACCATCCAGTGATTAACCAAAACTGAAAAGTTTGTTTCTCACGAAGTTTTGAAAGCCCCTCTACATTTTTATCAAAGTCTTATAACTAAGAGGAGCTATAAAAAGTATTATTTCAAAAGTTGAGAAAACGAATACTTGAACTTTATTATCGGAGCTCAGAGTCTTAAATGTGAACTATGCCATGAGCTACCCCACACCCTCAGTTTGCTCTGGAACCGACCAGAAGAGCAGAAAAATAGTTGTTGGTTTGCTTCTTTATGCAAAACCTGTCATCCCCAAATCAGCAAGTGCTCCATGGAATAGATCTGTGATGGGACCTGTAGGGTGTTATTATGAAGATACACACTTTCTCATAATACTGTTATGTCACTCCCAGGCCCAAAGGAGAGGTGCGGAACCTAACATTAGATATTTGTAGGCTCTTCATGCTAGCGGAAAACTATGTGTAAGTTCTGCCCCTTTCCGAAGATTGGTCGTTGTCTTCAGTAAATTATCATTTAAAAATCAGTAAAGCATTCCATGTGAAAGACAGATGGGGACTTCCCTGGTGGCGCAGTGGTTAAGAATCCGCCCGCCAATGCAGGGGACACGGGTTCGATCCCTGGTCCGGGAAGATCCCACATGCCGCGGAACAACTAAGCCCGTGAGCCACGACTACTGAGCCTGTGCTGTAGAGCCCGCAAGCCACAACTACTGAGCCCGCGTGCCACAGCTACCGAAGCCCGCGCGCCTAGACCCCATTCTCCCTAACAAGAGAAGCCACAGCAATGAGAAGCCCGCGCACCGCAAGAAAGAGTAGCCCCCGCTCGCCGCAACTAGAGAGAGCCCGCGTGCAGCAACGACGAACCAACACAGCCAAAGAAAAACAAAAAAAAAGACAGATGTATGTGTTGAATAACAAACATTCTGGAATAAAGCAATATTATTTCCAATGTGGCTTATGCTATAAATATGGAGCCCCCAACAATAAAATTAGTTAGAAAATAATATTCAGATTTTTATTTCTTTGACTTTTATCTGCAAGGCTTGAAAAATACGTTCAGCCTTAGTTCATCGGAACTGCCAAAGTTCTAAAATCCCAGTCGATTAGAGCTTTATTCTTAGTAAACAACAATTCTGAGAAATTGAAAGATATATTTTCTGTGCAGTTCATGTATTCATTTCATTGTACAACACAACCCAGGAGATTTGAGGCATTTAAAAGGAACTTTGCTGTTTTCTCTCCCTGGCAATAGATTCTCACAGTACAGACTCTGCCAGTTCCACTGCTGACAACCCCAGCTGGTGGGTGAGGTGCCTGCCGAGCCCCCCTTCCCGGCTTCTCAGGCTCCCTTCCAGCCTCCACGGCCAAGCAGCCAGCCCCTCAAGTGGTGGCCTCGGTCCATCGGGAAGGCCGGTCTGAGGCAAGGATGGGAACCGCATCACGGGAGCATCGCTTCTCTCGTCAGCCCTGTGAGCCCCCAGACCCCCCGCCTCCTGCCCCATGGCTGCCTCCTGCACCCTCCACCCTCAAGGTCCCTGAAGGGGCCAAGGCTGATGCTGGGCTCCTGGTCAACCCGCTGGGCACCCTAGTTCCTCTCTGGCGACCACAGCTCCCACATCGGTGGTTTAATCCCCCAGCTGGTGGTGGGCCCGTGGTCCATCTGGGACCTCGGCAACCCCACCCTGAGCCTCCAGCATCTGTGATCGACACTGTGGCACGTTGAGGGATGGGCCAACCGGAAGACCTCTTCACCCTCCCAGAGGGGCATCGAGGCCAGGAAGGAGGGAGCAAAGACACAGTCAAAAACAACTACCGGCAATGCAGAGGAAGCACGGTGTGTGGTGTGGGTGGGAGAGGGAGGCTGAGCCAGGGGGTGGCCAGAGGGAAGTGTAGTGCGCGGGGGAAAGGTCTCAGATCTGGACGACCTGAAGGCAGGTGCCAGCCCAACTCACAGCAGACCACAGGTGCCACACGCAGTCCCACGGGGATGGCACGTGGGCCAGCGAAGGAGAGGCTGATCCATCTGCGAAATGCCAGCTGAGGGTCCCAAGCTGGGAAGCAGCAGGATGTGAGCTACATTTTTCGGGGTCTCTCTGACAGTGGTCAGGCAGGAGGCAGACCAGGGTGGACGCAGGGAGGGCAGGGCTCAAGGCAAGAAGTGACCGAGCCCTGGAACTCCAGCAGGAGAGGGCCTGGAGGGCGGGCAGGTTCCCCTTGGAGCCCAGTTGGCGGACTTGCTGTTGGTTGATTGGGGGTAGGCGTGAGGGGAGGGGGGATCAACGGGAGACCTCTGGGATGTTTTACCAAGAGGAGGGGACTGGGTGGGAGGTGGAAGAGACACTGACCCCTAGCCAGGTCCCTCTGAGCTCTGGACCTGTCGCTGGGCTGAGGTCACCATGGGCCCCTCTGCCCGAGCCACGCTCAACAGGACCAGAGGCTGCTGTGGGCCCATAGGTGACCCCGCTGCTTCCCTGGCCCCGTCCACTGCCCTCCCCACAGGGCTGCGGGCGTCCAGCGGGCTTTCTGGGCGGGAGACAGGGAGGGGCTGCTGTCAGGCCCTCATCCGGGACAGTGCAGGCATCCCCCCGCCCCGCATCGTACCCCCTCCTGCAGCTCTGAGCAACTGCGTGGCCTGTGCCGACCTCCTGTTCCAGGTCTCAGGACCGAGGTTTCGAGAATGGTGGGAGAGGCGGAGCCCGCTTGGCTAGTGGTACCCGCAGACGGGCAGCCTCCCTGATGCTCATCTGACCGGGAACTCAGCAGCACAGGCTGGCCCCGAGGACAAACGCCTCTATTTCTGAAAGACAGCAACACGCGTCTCACCTGCAGGAGTGGGGCCTGACTTTCTGGAAAGCAGCACCACCCAACGGCGAGACCCACTCCCCGCTGACACTGGGAGGTTCCCAGCTAAGGGGACCAGCACACGCTCGGTCGCGTGGTCGTATACGTTGTATCAGCAAAGCCCCGTGAAATGCAGAAACGCAGCCCCCAACCAGCCCATCCTGGGAGGCCCTGAAGAGGCTCCGGGTCATCCAGAGGAAGGTCCCTCTAAGGCAACCGACAAACAGAACCCACGGCCCAGCCCCACGATTCGGCCCCAACCTCGCCGTGGAGAACATTCCTCGCTGTGCAGTCACAACGTGCAAAGCTGTCCCAGGCGGCTGAGTCTGGGATGATTATTTCCAGACCCGTTTCTCCCCTCCTTGTTCTAAGCTTCTAGCATGACCAGTGACTCGGTCCTGGGGTTTCTTTCTTCAGCTCAAGAACCTGAGGCCACCAAGCCTGATCTTCAAACTATTTATCAGTCTCAGCAGAAAAGTGAAAACTGACACTTAGTTAGAAGGAAGCCCTCTGTCTACTCATAACACGCGCCCTAAGGGGTAAGGTCATTGTACCTGCAGCCTCCTGGGACACGCAAATCATTTCCCAGTCACATTTTCTAAAAGATAACAGTGGCATTACAATTGAATTCACTGGATAATGCTTAAAATTTTAAAACACTCCCTATTTAAATCAAGTCATTGTTTTGCTGATTCTTCTGTGCTTTGCAATCATAAGTTTCAAAATGGCTGAGTAGCCATAGATCAAAATGTAAGGCTCTGGTATTATTTTTTTCTACAGAATGAAGATGTCTGAATCTTTGCCGGTGCTCCCCTGGTGACCTTCTGCACGCTTTACTCTTTCTTCCAGGTGTGCTGTGATTCTACAGGTGAGTAGACCACAGCCATCGACATTTGACTAGACTTGACTTTTCCTACCCAGACATCCCCCTGGATGGAAGGTATGTGACTCGGTGAAAAAAAATACTTGAACACTGGAAATTAAATCCCTTTTTGTATTCAGTGAGCTTACGTTTGAGGGAAATTAATGCTATTTAAAAATATTGCAAGAGGGTTAGAAGAAAGCTCGGACTCACTGGCTGCACCACGTGGCTTACACCCGCTCTTCACTCCATAAACTGTTTGGATACAGTCCTCAGAGACCAGGAACTGCACGCCTGGCACACACTGATTCCTTTTACGCAAAAAGGACCTCGAAAGCAGCAACTTCCTCTAAACCTGTAAATTACACCGTAAAACCCTCAAGCAGGCAGGGCCTCTCCAAGCCTGGTCTGCACTGAGGGTCCCCGGCTCCTCCGGCACCCAGGTGTCCCCAGCCACAGGCCGAGGGCGGAGACCTCAGCAGGAAGAGGCCACGCGAGGGTGAAAGGGGGGAGGGCGAGTCCGATGTAAAGGGCGCCCGGCGCACTGTTAACTCGCGGGCAGGCCCGACGGCGCCTCCTTTCTTCTCCCTGAGCCACCTGGAAGTGAAGGTCCAGGCACCTGTACCGTACCTTTGTTCTGAAGCATCGCAGGTCCGGGTCCGCGCAGATGTGGCCCAGGTGGGAACCCCGGACTTCGGCAGAGAGAGGGCAGACACCTGCGATTGGCCAACGTGCTGAACCTCCACCCCCCAGAGCCCGCAGCAGCATCTCCCTGACGAGGGCAGAGGAGGGAGAGATACCCCAGAAGAACACCACACCCCATCTTCACGGAGAGCATCCTTCGTCGTAAAGTCTTAGAAAGAAAGGACGCAGGCAAGGAGGAGTGTTCCAACTTTCAGGTCTTGTAGACGGTGATAAAAATCCAGAAGTGATAAAGAAACTCAAAAGTTCAGAGAGAAACTACTTTTACGACATTCTTCTTCCTTAATAGCAGGCTCCTGAGGGCGGGCTGCAAGCTACAACAGCAGACAAGCACCAAACATCCTGATACATTATCAAGAAAATAAAACAGACTTTTCAGTTGTAGAAGTATATTTAAGGCCAGAGAAATATGTCAAAACTAAAATGATAAGGAAAACGTCAGGTTCAGAACAGCTGCTCCGTGTGAATGCATTTTGTTCAAATAATTCGGCTCTAAAGATGGAGAAGCCTGAACATGTATTTGCCAAGCTATAACAGTGGTAATCTCGAGGTATTGCGATTATTATTATACGTTATTATTAGTATTACTACTATCATTTGCTTCTCTGATGTACATTTGCCATTTATGTAACATTTGCAAAGGTGAAAAGGTCATTAAACACTTTTTGGACAAATAGCCTACCACCGCTTTCATGCTAGAAATTGATGCAACCTGCTCTTCTTATCATTGGCACTTTAGAAAGCGTAGGCTCTGGAATTCTTGATGAAAAAGTCCAAGAAGCCTGCCGTCCGTCCCGTCTGTAGGGGGGTGGGGCGCATCCCCCAGACCTCCGCTGCCACCGTTGCTTCCTTGGCAAGCCAGGTCCCGCGATGGACCCTCCGTTCAGCAGGGCAGAGTCAGCGCTGGCCCAACCGGAGGAGGCTCCCCAGAGACAGGCCCCGGCTCCCGGCACGGCCCCGCCTGTCCTCGGGGGTCCCCCGGGCAAGGCAGCTGCACCAGACACTTGTTAAAACGAGACTCAGCCCAAGGCCCTGCAGCAGGATGGAGCCTGAACTCAACTCCGAATGCGACGGGGCAAGCGGGGATTTGCAGGGACAGGACGGGCCCTGAGAGCAGCCGGCTGGGGTCTCGGCAGGGAGGGTCCTGACCGGATGCCGGGGCAGAGGGATCAGGCGCAGCCGCTCGGCAGGACGCTGTCACGGCCAGGCAGCGTCCCTGGTGCGTGGGAGCCACGCCGGCCCAGATTGCACGCACGCCTCCCGGCCCCGCCTGCCTTCCAAAGACGCCGTCCCTTCGGCCTGGGCACAGAAATCCACTTGCTGTCGAGGAACGCACGGAGGCTGTTGGTTGTCACGACTGCGCTTCACGCTCTAGGCTCCTGCGCTCGCGTCCCGTCTGACCAGGGCCACCTGGACATTACTGTCCCGCGGGGTCACGTTCTCCCCAGAACCTGGGAGGGGGACGGGGCTGCGGGTGCATCTCAGACGTCACCCACCTGGAGGGTCCTCCGGGCATGGGCGGGAAGCACGGTCAGAGGGCAAAGCGGGGCCCTGGTCTCTCTCTCCGTGTCCAAGGTCGCACACAGAATCCTGGCCTGAGCGCGAACGTCCCCACAAAGGAGCAGAACCCGGCCACAGTCACATGGGGCAAAGCGGCTGTCCTCACACCTCCCACGCATTGAGTAATCTTATTCACAGATGTATCCAATCAATCAGTCGGCATCTTGACTGCATGCCTGCCGCGTGCCAGACACCAAGCAGGGCCCTGGGCAGAGGGTCAGCGGGGGGACGCGGTCCTGCCCCGTGGCACCCGGTCTGCTGGGGTGAATGCCATGGAGTCCTTAGAACGGCTTTTGCGCCTCCTGGTTCTTCGGATGAGAATGAAGCCGCTAATACCTGGGGAAAGAGGCAGGATAAAGAGAAGCAGGGCATCTTCTGCTCCAACGCACGTGTGGCCGTGCGGCCAGGGTGGCTTCCCCCGCGTGCCAGCAGATGCGGGCGTAGTGTACAGACGCCCTCGCCTCAGCCCCAGGCCAAAGGAAACCTTTAACTCACGGTGTTCACTATGATGAAGCTCTCATTTCTGCCGCCCCTCTGCGTGGGCCACGGGGAAAGGCCGAGAGGAAGGGGAGGTGGGCAGATCTTACAAGGCCCTGGCAGCCGGCCTGGGACTGGACCCGAGGGCAGAGCAGCGGATGCTGCCCCCGGAGCCCCTGTGCCTCCGAGTGGAAGGAGATGGGCGTTCTGATGCCTGGATGGTCAGGCCACCTCCAAGCTGCTTGCTCAATTCCCACTGGCTCCAGAGAGAAAGTCTGGAAATGCAGTGGCTGGAAACTAGAGGCCACAGTAATTGCCCGGGGTCTGCTGAGATTCGCTAACTGCTTCCAGAAAGGGAAGGGGGTCCCTGAGCGGTGGCAGCGAGCCCCTCAAGAGGGCCCCGGCCGGGCACCCGCTCAGACGGAAGTAACGCGCATCTCATCACCTCGACCTCGGGATCCAGGTGTGTGGGAGCAATACCACGTGGCAGGTCCCTCAAGGCGGAAACTTCTCCAACTGCCTTTATTATTCCACTTTCTTAGGAAAAATGCTCTTTCTTTGGATACAACTTTGGGCTTTTCTTTAAAAAAAATCTTTTTAAAAATTATACGTGTAAATCTAAGCATATTTTCCAACTGATTCTCATTTGATTTCCAAGCCACCAGAAGTCCTTACCTACCTTGGAGCCTCGGCTAAAGCTGGATAAGGTAGCTCAGGTACACTGACTCACCAAACTCCCGTAAAATAAACACTCAAAAATGCTAGGAGACAAGTGGAGCGGCTCCGAAGGCTCTCTGAAGGGTTTATCTTCTCTTCACAAATTTCAAGGTTTCTTTCTCTTTTAAGATTTTTTTTTTTGATGTGGCCCTTTATTTATTTATTTTTTTTTTCTTTTTTTCTGTACGCGGGCCTCTCACCGTTGTGGCCTCTCCCGTTGCGGAGCACAGGCTCCGGACGCGCAGGCTCAGCGGCCATGGCTCACGGGCCCAGCCGCTCCGCGGCATGTGGGATCTTCCCGGACCGGGGCACGAACCCGTGTCCCCTGCATCGGCAGGCGGACTCTCAACCACTGCGCCACCAGGGAAGCCCATGATGTGGACCATTCTTTTATTGAATTTGTTATAATATTGCTTCTGCTTTATGTTTTGGTTCTTTTTGGCCCCAAGGCATGTGCGATCTTAGGTCCCTGACCAGAGATCGAACCTACACCCCTTGCATTGGAAGGCGAAGTCTTAACCACTGGACCACCAGGGAGGTCCCTTCAAGGTTTCTTAAAATGATCACACACATACTTCTTGAGCCCTGTCAGGACACAAGAGCCACGGAAACGTGTGTGAATATTCACGCAGCATGAGTTGTAATAGTCAAAAACTGGAAACAAAACACATGCCCACCTAGTAGCGAATTTGTAGATGCAGTATAGCACATCCACAGATAGAGTCCAACCCTCAGTAGAAAGGAACAAACTCCTGATGCATGTTCCATGTGGATGAACCTAAAAAAAATGCTAAAAGAATTTATGCTGACACAGGAGAACGTATACTGAATTATTCCATTTACATAAAATTTCTAGAAAAGGAAAAGGTATACAGATAGGAAACTATGGAGGCAGTGGTGGTGAGAGTGGGGACTGGGACACTGTCACACTATTTGATGTGTCTGGACATTTGAAACGTTATCAGGCATTTGACAGATGGATGAGAGTGTGTGGGAAACGTCACGCTAGTTTCCTAGAAAATTAAGCAGTGAGAACAATTAGGCAAATATTAAAGGAAAAATGCAAAGTCACCCAACAAAAGGAAAGTAATCACAGTTCATCGCTTGGCCCGGCAGCAAATAAAAACGATTTAACCAAAACTAGTGACAAAAGTATGTTGAAAAGACAGGGGAAGTCATGTTAGAAAAGATACAGGTTAGGACGTGAGAGGGTTAAACTGCAAGTACCAGGAGGAAGTCGATAGATATGGTCTAAAATGAGAAACCGATACATACACAGTAGGATAACAGTATTATTTATAAATATAGAGAACAATAGTTGAAGAAATAGGTAATAGAAAGAGAGGTGTTTCTGGGGAGAAAAACTAGAAGATGGTGAAGCTGGGATCTGGAACAGGATTGTGTTCCACATAGTATTGTTTGATTGTTAAACTACGTTTGTGTTATTTTTGAAACAAAACTCTTCTGAAAAGCAAGGGCATCAAACAAAATGTCATTACAATCTACTTTTGCCATCTTTTCAAAAGTAGTATATTTTAACTCCAAAAATGTCGAAAGAACAAAAATTAATTTAGTTCAAAGAAAGACTCACTCATATTTTTTTCTTATTTGTATCATTTTGCTGCAGATAAATGAAAATTTCCTCATGTTCTGGAATCAGAACCGTCAGCACCAAGGAAAGTGGCCAATCAGATGAAGGAAGACATTGTTGGGTAAGGCTTTCAGGACAGGCCCTCTTTGCCTTTCTCCGTCTTTTTCTACCTCTTGCCTGGAATGCAGAAGTGATGGCTGAAGCAGCAGCAGCCACAATAGGACTATGAGGCAAACTGAGGAGGGAAGCCTAACAATGTGGAGCAGGAAGGTAACAGGAGCCCTGATACCTGAGGAGGCTAGAGCTCCCATGACAGCCATGCACTGCTCACCTCCAGCCCCCTTGGACGTGGGAGAAAGTGTGTTTTGTTTCGTTTAAGCTACCAGTGTTTTTACTAGCCACCTAGCTCAGTTCCTTGTAGATATAGCTTTGCAGAATCCTCTTTCTATTCTCGCTTCGTGGACATCTAACGATCCCTCTGAACGCTCCCAAAATTAATCTATTTCGTCAGCAAAGACTATATCCATGGGAGCCTGGCAAGGAGCTCAGAGCTGGAATTCACGACTTTCTATACAGTAACCTGTTCGTATTTCAGATCCCCCGCGTTAAAAAGCTTCTCTGAATATTGATCAGCAAACACCTTTTCAGCAATTCACACCCACCACCCTACTTCTGTCCTTAGGCCAAAGGTACCCAATCAAATTCCTCTTCCCGGACAGTTACTGAGCTAAACATCTCCGGTGGTTTCTGCCTCCACCAATGAGATGCGAGTGTTGGAGGGGATTTCCTGGGGGCGGGAGGAGTTCCCAGAAGGCGAAATCACACCTAAAGAGCCTCTGGCCACAGCCCTGATCAGTCAGGCCACTCGCTCCTCTGCTAAGGCGACAGCTCACTGGGGCCTGCACGAAGTTGGTGAGCACAACCGTGGGTTGAATGGTGGCCCCCAGAAAACACACCCACACCTTCATCCCCAGACCTGTGAATGGAACCTTATTCGGAAAAAGAGGCTTTGTAGGTGTAAGTAACGCAAGGATTTTGAGATGAAGAGCTCATCCAGGATTACCTGGGTAGGCCCCAAATCCAACCACAGAGACCAGAGGAGAAGCCACGTGAAGACGGAGGCAGAGACTGAGAAGATGCGGCCATGAGCCCAGGGACACCTGGGGCCCCAGCAGCCGGGAGAGGCCGGTGGACCCTCTCCTGGAGCCTCCGGAGGGAGTGCGGCCCTGGGGCACCTCGATCTTGGACTCCTGGCTTCCTTCTGTTTTCAGCCCCAGAGCCTGGGGTGTTTGTTGTGGCCACAGGACACTAGCGCTCCCTTCTCACGCCCACTGCCCTGTGGCATGTTCAGGACGCCCCAAGCTGCCAGGCCCTGGGCCCCCCCCGCCATGCTTCTCCATGCTGCCTCCTTGCTCCTGACCTGGGGGTTTCAGGTTTGCCAAGTCTGTGCCCCAGAGACCTGGGTGGGATGGGCGGCCCCCAGCCAGGGACCCAGCCCCTCCAGGGGAGAAGGGGCAGACTCTCCACAGCCAGGGCTTCAGGGTGGGATAACCCCACTTTGTGGAATTCCAGCAAAGTGCTCGCCTCCCTCCACACACACACCCGCCAGCTCCCGTGCCCTGGGCGCCCTCCTGAGCCGCGTCCCCTAAGTGACCACTTGATGTCCTCTCCCCAAACACAGATGCCTGCCAGGCTTGTTTCCGTGGTTCATTATTTTTCTCATGAAAAGTAATCAGTGTTAAACCCGTTCACCTTCCAGAGATGAAGGTCTGGCGGGGAGCACATTAACTCTGCCTGACCCTGCACCCGCACTGCACAGAGATCTTTGAAAAGGTCGCGTGCCCGTAACTGGGAAGAGGTCCTGAGGGAGGAAAGTGGCATTCGGATATTTTCCTGAAACGCACGCACAGAATTTGGGGAAGGAGAGAAAACTCCCTTTACACGGTGCTTTTCTATTTGGACGGGTACACTGGCCACCCCCCTGTCGTGGATGGAGTCCTCTAAGCCACGGCCACAGCCGGGCGCAGCGTGGCCTGGGCCGCTGTCACCGCAACGCAGAGTCCCCGCGACAGAGACCACAGGGCTCGCAAAGACCAAAATGTTTCCTCTCCGGCTCTTCACGGGACAGCTTGCTGCGTCTGCCTGACACAAGGACAACGGGCATCTGCGGGAAGGGCCGTCTGCTGACACGTGTGTCATGTCACATCTTATCACAGTCGCCGAAACGAAATGAAAGCAAAGACCCAAAGTCCTCGTCTCTGGTTACCTCTGGGTGGTGTGATGGTGAGCCATCTTTGTTTCTCTAATCCTGTCTATGCGTCCCAAATGTTCTACGATGAGCGTTACAACTTATCCCAATAAATGGTTTTATAAAAGTTGTCATCGAGTAGCCCCAGCCCACACTGCTGTGTTTTCCCCAGAAGACAGGACGTTACGTGGGGTTAGGGCTCAGCCAGGGGCAAGCGGAGGGTGAAAGCTAAGAAGGACCCTCCCGGGGAGGAAGAGCGGGAGACGACGGCCCGGAGCACCAGGGGCGCCGGGTGGACTCAGGGCGGGCAAGGGGCAGAGTCGGCCGGGACAGTCAGGGAAGCTGGTGGTGGGGGAGGGATCCCGCGTTCCGCATTCCCAGGAGGGAGTGAACCCTAGGATCCCAAGGGCAGAGCGAGCACAGCTGAGGCCTCGCTCCGCAGGAAGTCCCAGCCCCCTCCTGGCCCTTCGCCACCCCCCCCAACCGGACTGAACAGAGGGGTAGCGGACACTGCAGGTCCTTCTAAGGGCAGGTCTGGGCATCGGGAGGACAGAACAGAGGTGTGTACAGGGGTCACTCCCATGACACGGGGGTCACTCCAGGACACGCCGACACGGAAGCAGACCCGTGGGTGAGGACGTGGCCATAACTGCCGATCACCGACCTCCAGAGCTTCGGGAAGGGTTCGCCGTTTGGGTGCGGTTTCCCTTATCTGCTTCTCTGTAACCAAACACCCCGAATTTGGTGCCCCTTGGCCGGCATGGGGCCGGCAGGGGTCCAGACCTGTTACACCGTGCTGGCCTCCTGGAGGCCAGGCCCCTTCGGGCCAGTCTGGGAGGTCCCAGCAGGGCCGTTCTCCGAATTCTCTGGAAATATGTACAAAGGGGGAGGCAGCGGGAGCCGCGTCCAAAGAGCAGGTCTGAGAGGCTTCGTGCACTGGTCACCATGTCCTGGCACAGGTGTGATGCAAACGTCCCGCCGCTTGCGCGAAGGAGGACTCGCTGTACACAGACAGACGCAGCCCTGCAACACCCACCTGGCTCCCAGCCGTTCTGGCAGAGGCCTCGTCTGCAGAGGGACAACAAGACGTCCCCCAGCCATGGAGTTTTCTCTGAGGCGGGAGCAGCACAGCCCTATTTCCCACAGATTGTTTTTTCTTGATTAAAAACTGATTTTCTGCCGTGCTCTCAGAATTGCTTTTTATTGCCTTTGGAGGAACAGAAGGGAGAGGAATAAAAAATCAACTGTAAATAATCTTCCTCGGGAAGGAGACTTGAAGAGAACAAAACCTAATTTGTCTGATTTTCTTCTTTGTAAAATGAGCGCATACTTAATGAAAACGGTTTATGCTGTGTCTATATCATCTTTACGTTCTGAGGGAAATGCGGAGAAATCGCGGTTTTCAAACACGCCCGGGATCAACGCAGCGGCAAAGTAAGCCCAGCACGGCTTCCGTGGAAAACCCTCTGCACGCCAGGTGGCTTTTTTTGTCCCCCGATACCCCAAAATTCAGGTAACATACACTGTATCCTACGTGTTCAAGCCAAAACTGGATAATCTGTGGCATAGTTGAAATAGGTTACAGCAAGCGCCCTTTTGAAATCACATATCTCCTGTTTACTATAAATCCCTTTACTTGAAGGAAACTAACAATTTAATAACATGTCTCCAGGCCCTGCTCTGATGGGTCGACTGAAATATAAGATTTTAAAAAATGAGAAACAGCAGATAGGAGAGATGACCTCTAGGACCTGGGAGACCCCATGAGCAGGGCCGTGGGTGAGGACCTGGCGGGCTGCCCTGAGCCAGCGGATCACCCCTGAGCCAGGGGAGGGGCCCGTTCCCCTCCCCAGAGGAGGCTCCAGATGGGGCAGAGCTTGTTCTCTGTGGACAGTGGAGGTGGCTCCTGTGGGGAAGCAGAGAGGTAGGGGCTTCCCCCAGCCCTGGCAGCCGATCTGGGGTCAGGGAGCCCCAGGATGGACCTTGCCCACAGCTGCCATCCAGCCTGGCTTCGGGCTGGGCCCCCGGCCATCGCTTTGAGCACATGGCTTTACGTACATCTCAGCCGAGGAATCCCCATCTGATGGAGCCCTGGTACCCACTGACGGGACGCAGAGGTTGAGGGTGTAGACCAGAGGGCAGGGCCCTCCTACCCAGGGCCGCGCCGACCACCTGGCTCTGCTCACAGCTCCACGCTCTTGCCTCCCGATCTCCCGCCCCCAGACGGCTCTCAGGGACCCAAGGGACAGGCGTGCCGGGGGTGCCCCACAAGGCATGCACAGGGCACGGCCCGGAGATGGGCCCCCGTGTGGCTCTTAGGTCATCGCCCCTGCCAGCCTGGCCTGAGGGGATTTATGTCCCCCCACAGGGACCCAGAGGTGCCATGGGGCAAGGCCACGCAGACAGGGAAGGGACACAGGACCCTTCTCCCACAAAGGACGCTGAGGCTCTGAGAGTTGCAAGGGCTGAGACCGGCTTTGGAAGAGGCTGGGGGAGAGGGGCTGCCGGTGCCCGACTTGGCGAGACCCGGGTGCTGGAAGAGGCTTCAGCATTCCCCCCACCACCCACGTCTGGGAGGAGGACAGTCGCGGGTCCTGAGGCTGCCAACTGTCATCAGTGCCACCGTGCGCACTGACTCCCTGACCTGCTTCAGCTCAGGCTCGGGGCTGAGGACGAGTAGACTGACCGCGGACAGGTGGGCTGTTTCCACTGCCCCTCGCGCAACCCCTGCAGAGACGCCGGCCCAGCATTCATCACACACCCTACGCATCAGGACACGGCCGTCCCCTTGGCCTTTGGATCCCCAGCAGCACCAGCCTCTGGCCTGCGTGTCCTCCAGGTGCTGGCTGAACAGAGGCCTGCTTGGGAGGCAGCAGCTCTCCCCTCGCCAGTTAAGAGGCTCACTTACGAGAGTGACAGTTTGTGGCTTGTTCTTCCCAAGCTCTATGTGCAAGAAAATCGTGGACATTTCGGCTGCTCGATGGGAGAAGCGACCGGCTGAGCCTCCTGGTTCTCCGCCGATCCCCAGGTCCAAGCCGGCATTACGCCGGATGAAAGCAACCATTGCCTGAATTTTCTCCTTTCCGCTGTTCTGACTTATCACCATCTTTGTATCTCAAAGCAGTGAGAATGATCTTTTCTATAAAATGCAAACATCACTATTTGTAAACTCTTCGGCGTCTCCCCGTAGCTCCTGCAGGAAAATCCAGCTCCTCTCCAGGTCCCCAAGTCTCTCTCTCCTCCCTCCCCCCTGCCCTCTCACCCACCTCCCCGCACCACCATTCCTTGAACTTCCGGGAAACCCAGGCAGCTCCTTCCCTTTTAATCACTCTCTGACTCAATCTTGTCCTTCAGGTTTCAGCTCAAATATAACCTCCTCCAGGAAGTCCTCCGGGGCTTCCCTGGTAGCACAGTGGTCGAGAGTCCGCCTGCCGATGCAGGGAACATGGGTTCGTGCCCCAGTCCGGGAAGATCCCACATGTCGCGGAGCGGCTGGGCCCGTGAGCCATGGCCGCTGAGCCTGCGCGTCCGGAGCCTGTGCTCCGCAGAGGGAGAGGCCACAACAATGAGAGGCCCGCGTACCGCAAAAAAAAAAAAAAAAAAAAAAAAAAAAAAGACCAAGAAGTTCTCCGACCTCCTGTCTCAGATGCCCCGCCTCCACTGCTCTCCACCCCTGCTTGTCTCCCTGGAACCTCCAGCCTGGACCCTGGACCGATGCTGTCACCTCCCTCCAGGACATAAGCTCCACGTGGACAGACCTTCCTGGCTTGGCAAACTCACTAGTTTACACATAAAACAGAAGCAGAAGAGAAAGATGCTGCTGACCTCATGCACCTTATTTTTCACGCTACGCATAAACGAGCGCGTACCTATGCGTAGATTCCACACATGCATATATGCTTATACCTGTGCGTGTATGTACGCATAGGGCTCGTATGTGAGCACCAAACAAATACAAATCCTAATAAGAGCCTGACTTGCCTGCACTGTGGCTATTTAATCTTCTTCAACCCCCCATCATAGGGAGAACATTTCTAATTACCACCCGTTTTCTTTGTAATGTATCATCTCTGTTGCTGGCCTTGGCCTTGAACCAGGCCCCGGTCCCGCTCAGACAATGACATGAACTGACTTCCAACGTCCAAGCGTGTCTTTCAGAAGCACCGTGGCCCGGGATCCTTGAGGGACGGTTGTCACATCTTTTGCTGATGAGCAAAGAGTCAAAACTCTGTGCTGCTCTGTGCAGAGGTGGGTTTCTCCACATCCAAGGATGCAGTTTTATGCAAATCAGGATTTCAACCACCCACAGGGACACAGATAAGTCACCTGGGAAACGGACGCGTCTCCCAGGCTAGCAAGGCAAGACGATGGGTTCCTTACCCTGTCTCCGGTGTCCCTCACTGTAGGGCCATGGATACCTGGGGGCCTCACTGTTTGCTTGTGCACTGCACCCCCAGTTCCCATCTCCTGATTGAATAGAATGGAAGGGGAACAGAATATGGCCTAAGGCACAGGCTTTCACACCAGACCCACTGTGTTCTAATCCTCTTCTGTCTGCGTGAGAGACCGGTAGGTTACTTCCCTTCCCTACATCTATTACCTCATATGCAAACTGTGTAAATATCCTGAAAGTGTGGTTTCTGGGACTGGATGAGATAAGATGTTATCTTACCCTGGGTCCCTCTCCTCCAAAAGAGCAGAGCCTGAGGCAAGGGTCTGCGTGCACACGGGCAGGTGAGTGAAGAGACAGGCCGGGGGTACGGTGAGCGGTGAGTGACAGCTGTCGCCAGTGTCAGAGTCGGGAACACAGCGTCTGGAAAGTACTTCCAACAACTAGATGACCCAATTCGCCGACTGGTTTCCAGCGTTTCGGCTCATTTACCATTCGGGAGAAAAGAGGCGTGGCAAGGGGAAGCCAGGCGGGTAGAGAGTGGCCGAGAAGGAGGGACAGAGAACCAAGGGGCTTTGGGGACTGCCAAGTCTGCCTCTGCGGGTTCCAACTCATCAGAAGATCGCGTCTGTGGACAAACATTCGTCTGCCTGGTGGATGCTGGGTTCCCCCCCTGCCTCTCCGCTCCAACCCCACAGCCTCCCAGCAGGTAACTCAGATCAAGCAAGCCGGTGCTTGCATCTTCTCCTTCAATGGCGAGAAGCGTGTGTCTGTCCCACGCCTGGCTCACCCCCAATTGCTCCCAGCCGCCCCAGCCGTGTGGCTCGTCAGGTTACAGAGTCTAACTCCACGGCTGGTGCAGGTGGGTACTATCCTTCTTCTTATACAAAATTACTCACTACCTACTTAATCTACCCTGCTCTCTCTACCGACCTATGGAGCCAGTGATCAGAAGGCAATCAACTAAACCAAGAAAGAAAATCGGGTCTAAGAGCTCAATTTCACTCTTACTATTTACGTGTCATTGAAACGAGTTTAACCTCTTCTCCGCTGACCTGAGTTAGTGGTGCCCCAGAGACCATCAGAAGCTCTGCTCCGTGGGAGGTTGGAAGGTTTAGTTGGTTAAGGGGATCCAGTAACCCAGCAAGACTGTACACTCAGAAAGAAAGTTCAAGAACACGGTCACGAGAGACAGAATTTAGGATTTTCTTGGCCGCGAGCATCAGGGAGCCTAGCCGCAGGCTGGCTTCAAACACAGTGGACTCGTCACCCACAGTGGGGGCTCGTGGGCAGCACGGGACCCACTCTGACCCCCTATGGGCCCTCCTCCATCCTCGGGCCGCAGTGACCACGTCCAGCCGACGTGACCACATCCAGCAGAAAAAGAGGTCCTCTCTTCCTGTCTCTTTTTATCACCAAGAAATCTTATCCAGACCCCGGAGCAGACTTCCCTTCACCTCTCGGTGGCCAGCACTTGTCACACGCTCGGGCTGGTGGCTGACAGCTTCTGAAGCGGCTTCCAGTGGCCCTGGCCCCTGGCTTCAGGTCCTCCCTGTGGGTGTGGGCTGGGCTGGTTACCACGTTCATCACATCTGAGGCCAGGCTGCACACATCTTAGGAACAATCTGTCAGGGTGATGAATCGCTAAGCCGATGCTTGGCCAGTCACTGGGGCAGGGGATCAGGATTGATCCTTGGAGCTTGAGGTCACGGTCACCCTGGGGGAAGGGTGGGCACCTGCCCCAGGCAGGGTTTCCCACGAGGGAAGAGATTAGGCAACTGGGAGCTACACACTGCCTGGGGGAGCGACTGTGAATGCCCAAATTCGTTCACTCCTTCATCCAGGTCCATCTGCTGAGAGCTCACTTCTCCTCCGGAAATAAGCTACATCTTAAGTGAGTGATAACAGTGCCCTGTGGAATGTGGTGGGCCTGGGCCCTGACGGATGATGGTGGGCATTGCTTCCCAGCAAGCAGAAGGGTTACGTGTCTCACGCCTGGCATTGGGCTGAGCTGTGACTTGATGCACTGCTCGCGATGATGTGATGTGATGAGGGCCTCTTCCACCATACACTACGATTCCTGCTATTGGCTGGACCTTCCTGAAGTCTCAACAATGTGGCAATGGATTAAACCATGGAAAAGTGGTCGAGCGAATTTGGTTCCTTTTCTCTGTCAACTTGCTGGCACACACTACTGAAGAATACTTTTGCAATGAGGTGCTTATGAAAAACATTTCTGAGGACCATAAAATCGATTGAGTGTAGAAGAGAAAGCTCTCGTTCCAGGAAACTTTGCTAGAAATTCAGAGTAAAGGGATGCAAGGAATAAGCAAAAGAAGGAGATGGAAGGCAAACCCACAAAGGACTCTTCAGCCCAGCGTCCAGGATCACCAGCCCCAGCCCGGGCTGAGGGGGCGGGGAGCGGGGGGCTGCTCGGCTACACACATGTGTGTCGGGAAGTTCCGACAACACATACCACCCAGCCTTCCTCTTCAACCAAATGGCTGTGTCAGGTGAAACACGAAACGGGTGACAAAAATGAGTGGGGTCTCCAACGTTCAGAAAAGTTAAGTCAAGAGGAAGATTCACCCCTCACGTCCCTCTCCCTAGAGCTTCCAGGCTGGCAGCCACCTTGACTGTGACCATCCGGACGTGCTCGGGGTTTCCTTGCTGGAAATGTGCTGGTCATTGCAGACCTCCCGGGAGGGTTATCTGGGAAGCACGGGCCTGGCAGACCAAGACAGGATGACCCTGGGGTCCAGGAGGAAGGGCTTGGCTGGGGCAGCCAGCTCTGACCTGCTCTGACACCCACCCCAGGGACCCAGCAGCCCCTCCTGATGGGTTTCCGGTTAGGGGATTTGGGGCTCTAACAGAAAAAGGGTTTTAATATCCATGTCTCTCACAATCCTTCCCCTTCGTGCCACTTCAGGCGGGATAAGAGCCCCAGACCACCTACATCGTCTGCTCCCATTTCTACCCCAGCAAGTTGTCTGATTGATAGAGTCCCCGACACAAACCGCAGTACTTCTCACACCCTCGCCAGGATGTCCGGGTATTGTGTCGCTTTAACGAAAATCACACCTTTTTTGCAGAGGGGTGGCGAGGACAAAGGTCGACCGGCCTCTCTCAGATGGTGGCAAAATTCATTCTGAGAAAGAGGAACATGTTTTCTCAATAGCTACCACAAAATGTTATCCTGTAATATAAAGCAGGATTCCCTTTTATGGATCAAAACATTATTCCAAGAATAAGTATGTGGAAAATATGAAATGTGGATGGAAAACAAAAGTGTACCCTTTACCATGGTGACGATTAGACTCTCGGGCTAGACTCCAGCCCCACGTGAGAGCTCAAAGCCCCCACGTGGACCCCATGCCCCTGGGGAAACTGACAGGACAGCCCAGGCCTGCTGCACCTGTGAGCAAACCTGCAGCCCATCCTCCACGTCTTAAATGCAGCGACATGGTGCCCAGGCCGTGGCCTAGGAAGAGCACTTGTCTGTAAAAGTAGCCAGGACTTGAGGGAGAAATCGCTAATCCCGGGACTGGGACAGGAAATATGCAAGATGAGCCCAGAACCCGCTGCCGTGCCAGAAATTAGGGAGCCCTCCAAGACCGCTTCACCGGGAAGAGGCTCCCGCAGCCAAAATGGGACAGTTTAAGCCCCAATAAGGACAGTAACCGCAACGGATCAAAATACACGAACCAGGTTCAAACCCAGGTGGTGATATTGACTCTCCAAAAATATCCCTTATTTCTCGCCTCTGGCGGATTCTGAGACATTAGCTCACTGTTTGCCCATCTCTCCCGTGCTGTAACAAGTGGTGGGTCTGGGCAAGCTGTTCCTGACAGAAGTGTTTCAGCTCACAGGGGCAGAAAGGTTGGGAAAGTTCCGACGGCACTGTTTTCCAGATCCCTGCTGTCTTCGGCAGTGGTTACCAACGTCACAGAAAAAAACAATACCCCTCTGAATGGAACGCCTCGTTCAAAGTTGTCTTGCCCGCGCTGGACCCAAAGCTGACCAGGTTTCCAAATCTAACCGCGATGCACAGGAAGTACAGCAGACAAAGGAGAATGTTGATTAAGTCCATAAGGACAGGGTCGGCAAAAGCAGGAACAGAGGAACTTCGACAGGACAAAAACCCCCGCTTCTTCTTCAACAGCAACAAAACAAGACGGCAGCAGAAAAGGGAAAGACAGACGGGAAGTCTAAACACTCAGAGGATCTTGGGAGAGCTGTCAGTTGAGCACAGGCTTGACCCTCATTGAATCCTGAGGCTGAAACAAACTGGGAAAAACAGGGAAGTGCAGCCCTGATTGCGTGTTTGAGGATATCAAAGAATTACCGACTTTTTAGGGCTGATATTTGTCCCGGGGACTTTTCATATCTTTTAGAGATACTGAAATATGTACAGAGGTGATGCCCTGAATTTGCTTCCAAGCAAACAGGTTGAGGACAATGGGTCAGATTCTCCGTGAATTATGTAAAAACCGTTTGATTGAGGGACACCTGCTTCCCCTCTCCAGTCTGATTCTCTTTACCTTTGTAAATGTTTGGAACGTTCCATAAGCAACTTTCCAGGGAGAGCTAGCGTCTTCACGATCCCCACGTGTGTCTTCTACTTTGCTTGAAAGGAGAGGCCGAGCGGACAGCCCTGCACACCATGGGTCCACACAGTTCCCCTGCCTGTTGTGCAGGCAGGTCCAGCCACGTCCCCTCTGAGCGGCTTGGCCCTCTCTCCCGGGTGGGCTGCTGGAGAGCCCCCTGCACCCAGTAACAGGGTCCCTGCAGCCCTGTGGAAGCAGGAACAGGTGTGTCTCAGTGTGGCTCCATCTTCACACCTCCGGGAGCAGGGCGTGACTCCAGGCCACCAATGTGGCTTGGCAAGCCTGCGGGCCATGCTTCCCGACCCCTGACCCACTGAGGCTCCGCTGGCCACTGACAAGAGGCTTCTGTGATGTCAGCCTGCTGTCAACTAGAGGCCAGATATGAGGAGAGGCACCAGACAAAACGGAGATCACAGGAGAGCATCGAGATTAAAGCCCACTGCAGCTGGTGGGGTGGAGTTCACTCTACAGGCAGCCATCCAGGAGCAGCGAAGGGCACGTTGTCAGTGCCATGGTCACCCAAGAAGCCTGTGATTTGGGGGGATTTAACAAACTTGTAAGCCACGGTCGGAGGCCCACTGTAACATAGCAATATCAGACCTAGAAAACAAATCAGAGGCGAACACACACATCCCGGAGGCGAGGCAGCGAGGCCAGGCAGATATTCATTGATTTCCTGTCGCGCACAGGCTTGCAGGGGCCTCAGCCACTAGGAGACTCAGCCCTGCCGTCTAACGATAACGCTTCGCCCGCCTCGCCATCCGGGACTCAGCTACGAGCCGTGTTTCCCGGAGTTGCAGGATAACACTTCAAACCACCATCGAGTTGGACACAATATTCTATTTCTGGGTTTCCCATGAAAGCATCCCCTCCCGGGTAATCCACCCCTCTATCTTCGTGGCGCATTTGGCTGCGATAAAGGTGGATGCTTCCAACTCCTCAGCGAGCCCCTCTGTGCCGTGGCAGCTGCAAAGACAGATTTGTGTAAAATGTAAGTTTGCAAACTACCGGGTCAATGGTTTTTGAAATTTTTAGTCCGTAGATAATTTCTCAGAACTCATGATCTTTCAGACCACTTGGCCCAGCGTCTGGTCTGGGAAGAAACACTTGAGAATTAAAGAGAATCCCAAACTCCATGGATAAACAACAAGGTCCTACTGTAGAGCACAGGGAACTATATTCAATATCCTGTGATAAACCAGAATGGAAAAGAAAATGAAAAAGAATAGATACATATGCATAACTGAATGCATCGCTGGACAGCAGACCTTAATACAACATTGTAATTCAACTATACTTCAATCAAGTAAGTAAAGAAAGAAATCTGGGGTGGGAGGGAATAGAATTAAAGGGAAAACCAGCAACATTTTCCCAGTGCTGTGGGGACGCTCGCCTTGACCATGAAGACCAGATGCGCCTCTTCCAACTGGTGACCGACGCCAGTGGTCAGGGATGCCTGGTGTTTGTTTCAAGGGTGTCCATTCTGACCAAAATGACGACCACTCCCCACCCACAAAGAGAGACACGACCTGGGCACCAAGAGCAAGTGTTATCTCGACGAGGGTGAAGGAGGGTGGGGGTCTGGGAGTCTAAGATCTGGCGGAAGGTCCACCAAGCCCCTCCAGGGACTGTGGACACAGCACAGACATTCTCCTCCACGTGACACCCAGGGCCAGGGCAGGAGTCCAGCCAGGTTGTGAGCCTGATGCTCTGGGGCCAGGACCCCAGTCCGTATTTCAAACTTCAGAGACCCTGCAGCTTGTCACAAGACGTTAGGTGGCCTGGAAAGCAACATCTCTGATGACTTCATTTTTCCTATTCTCCTAGCAATAGACCATCCTACAGACGGGACACAGGACAGCAAGAAAGCCCTGTCTGGGAAGGGGACAGTTTGAGCTGCATGTTTCGGCCAAGACGTGGAGTCCCAGGCCATGGACACTGCGCCAGCCTGAGAGTCACGCGGAGCAGAAAGCCCGGCCCGAGCCTGGGCCCTCTGATGGCCTCAGGCTGCGAGGCTCCAGGGGAACTTCTGAAGACGACCCCTGTGTACACAGAAGCCCATTTCACCTGCGATGAAAGTGGGATTTTTAAATGCGGTGGTTGCACCTTCTGGAAGGTGCCATTGAAAGAATGTGCAGACTCTGAGATGACGTCCAGGTAACCGGGAGCTCCGACATCTCAGGAGGAAGCAGCGGGCCTCCCCAGGCCTGGCAAACCTTGTGAGTGATAATAGGGAGAGTGGCGCCCCTTACAGACCCCTGCCTCACACATATCACAAAAGATACAGGTGTCAGATGGATCAAAGGCCTACATGTGAAGACTGAGATTATAAAAATAGGTGAAGGCCAATGGGGAACACGACTATAAAACATAAATAGGTAAATAAATAAAGGGTAATGATAGATTTGACTGTGTCAAAATAGAATATTTCGGGCTTGCCTGGTGGCGCAGTGGTTGAGAGTCCGCCTGCCGACGCAGGGGACGCGGGTTCGTGCCCCGGTCCGGGAAGATCCCACATGCCGCGGAGCGGATGGGCCCGTGAGCCATGGCCGCTGAGCCTGCGCGTCCGGAGCCTGTGCTCCGCAACGGGAGAGGCCACAACAGTGAGAGGCTCACGTACCGCAAAAAAAAAAAAAAAAAAAAAGAATATTTATGTTAGACAAAAGACAATAGATAATATTAACTAGTATTTAACTAGATAAAATATATAAAGTAAGTAGTATTTAATATTATTATTTACTATGAATTTTGTAAGATTAAATATTCTTATATCCCTTAAACTACAAGAAAAACTACTTTGGATTTTTCAGGCCACCCTAGAATTTCTCTGTGCTTTGTGCATTGGGAAGGCTGGTTTAAAAGGCAGAGTTTCATCATCATTTCTCCATAAGAATTCAGAGCTGTCAGAACAGTCCTCTCTCCCCCAGTCCCGAAATCCTTGCAACTAGCAGTCAGCGCAGTAGCAGGGCGTCGCCCGGAGTCCTGCCCCCAGAGCTCCGTGCAGGCAGCTACCAGGCAGTAGGGACACTCGGGCAGCCCGACGGAGAGAGGTCCATACAGTAGTGGAGTGGTGGCCAAACAGACCGTCTCCTGGTGGCAGGTCAGAAGGGCCAGAAATGTTCACAGATAGAAGCTGTTTATTTCTTTTTTCTTTTTTTTTTTTACATCTTTATTGGAGTATAATTGCTTTACAGTGGTGTGTTAGTTTCTGCTGTATAACAAAGTGAATCAGCTATACGTATACATATATCCCCATATCCCCTCCCTCTTGCGTCTCCCTCCCACCCTCCCTATCCCACCCCTCTAGGTGGTCACAAAGCACCGAGCTGATCTCCCTGTGCTATGCGGCTGCTTCCCACTAGCTATCTATTTTACATTTGGTAGTGTATATAAGTCCATGCCACTCTCTCCCTTTGTCCCAGCTTACCCTTCCCCCTCCCCATATCCTCAAGTCCATTCTCTAGTAGGTCTGTGTCTATTACTCAGCCATACAAAGAAATGAAATTGAGTTATTTGTAGTGAGGTGGATGGACCTAGAGTCTGTCATACAGAGTGAAGTAAGTCAGAAAGAGAAAGACAAATACCGTATGCTAACACATATATATGGAACTTAAAGGGAAAAAATGTCATGAAGAACCTAGGGGTAAGAGAGGAATAAAGACACACAAGTAGAAGCTGTTTCTTTCTAAGTTTAGCAACTTCCTTGAAAACATCTGTTTTTCCACGACTGTGAAAGTAAGGAAAGAATGCTTAATTCCTACTTCGTCTTTAAAGGCATGGTACATTTTGCCCTTACCTTATACCTTCCCTTTAAGATAATGTTTCTGCCTAGTTGCTTCCTCTGTACTGAAAATGATAATATATAATTTCATAATAATATGCAATTACCATTTTGTAGTTATATCTCACAGTTATAGTATGATCACATAATGATATACGATTGTAACATCATTAACCTGCCTTGCAAAAGAATAAGTGCGTCCGGTAGATGGGGTAGATGGTGTTGCTATAACAAGCAATACCAGCAGATCAGTGGCTGAAAACGGCGGTGGATTCCTGCTCCTGTGACCCGTGCACCCAGCCAGCGGGGCTCATTCACGAGCCAGGCCCGGGGAGCCTCTGCCTCTGAGACGCTGCTGTTCCCACGGGGGCCTCTCTCCCCAGCTTCCGCGTGGCAGTGACACGGGTCACTTCTGCTTATGTTTCGCTGGCCACAGGCAGTCAGAGGGTCACACCTGACCCAAGGCGGCCGGGGAGTGCAATCCACCCTGTGGGCAGCCACGAGCGGCCCCCAAACTGGGCAGGAAGCGCTGACCCCACCCCTGCCACTCAGCACCTACTCACCGTAGTTCCCTGGCCAGAGGTGGAGCCAGCTGGGGACCAGAAATCTCCAGCGAGGTCATGACCGCGGTCCAGTCCCGCCTGCACAAGCTTCACTACGTCCTCAGAGCGAGCAAAGGTGAGAGAACCTGCTATTTCTCAGGCATCTCCTCAGGAGGCCAAGTCAGAGGAGGGATTACCTGGGGAAGAGCTGGTCTGATGGTCAGCGCCCCAGTGAAATCCACAGACGCCCCCAAAGCTCCTGGCGAAGCTACTCCAGCAGAAGTGCTGCCGGCTCCGACCAGGAGGGACAGAAAGAGCACAGAGAGAGGCAGGTGGCTGGGCCTCAGAGATGCGAAGCTCCCCTGGGAAGCTGCGGCCGACCGCGCTGAGTCTGCGGTCACATGGTGACACGGGGACAGTACCCAGCGCAGACCTCCCTCCTGGCGGCAGGGAAGGAGGGTCAATCTCAAGAAATAAACCAAGGCCACCACGTGGCACTTGAGGACACCCCTGTGTCATGGGCTGAATTGTGTCCCCCCAAATTCACATGTCACTCTTATTTGGAAACAGGGTCATCACACATGTAATTAGTTAAGATGAGGTCGTTAGGGTGGCCCCGAATCCAGTATGACTGGTGTCCTTATAAAAGGGGACGGTTGGACACGGACACCCGGACACACGTGAGGAGACTGTTTTGTGACGGTGGTGGCAGAGGTCAGGGGCTGTGTCTCCCAGGACAGTGGGGAGAGCCCGGGCCAGAGGGTCCAGGAGAGGGGCCTGCATGGCTGGAGGAGCCAGCCCTGCCCACATCTTGGTCCTGGACTTCTCGCCTCCGGAACTGAGAGACCATATGTGACCGTGGGCTAAGGCACCCGGTTATGCAGCCCCAGGCCGCTCACACCCCTGCCTGGGGGGCTGCCCTGAACCCCATGCAGTGGCGGGTCCCGAGCAGAGAGCCGACCCACTTCTGTCCCAGGGTGCTGGCCGTGGTCCTCTTCAGGAGCTTCTGTGTCCCCAGAAAGAAAAGCATCTCTCTGTCATTTTTCAAACAGAAAATGAAAAGGTTGCTAAATGTATAAGAAATTTTAACTGAGTCATTGATCTCGATACTTTTAAAGTAAAACAGTTAAGTGTTTCTTCTGCGCTTTGAAGTCGGCCCGGCTCCTTGCCTCCCTCCGGGTTATTTTGTAGCCATTAAGAACATGTTCCTTTTATCTGGGGCCTTCAATTAATTGAATTTCAAAAATACTCTGAAATGGTTTTTTTCATATAAGAATCAGCTAAGTCCTGGAGAAGATTCCCACATGATTTACTGCCACAGTAATGAAAAGCCGGTGCGTTACACTGGTCACTGCTGGGGCGCCACCGGCTACGCTGGGGTCTAACTCGGGATTTGTAGTGTTCCCTGGACACCGGGGGACAGGGATACCACCTTCAGATGGCTTTGGACGGCAGCACACCCCGCGAGTCACCCCTGGAGGTGGACACACCAGCTCTCCCAGGATGGCTAAATGCAAACTCGACGGGGCGGGGGCGAGGCGTTCCTCCCCGCCAGACCCTGCAAACCTCCTAAGGGCAGTGCACTGCTCGGGGCATGGGCCGGAGCCTCCCGCAGACCACCGAACCCCAAACACCCACTGGGAGGGTGGAGGAGAGGTCGAAATGCCCAAGCGCGGAGGGCACCCAGGGGAGCAGGTGGGCGTCACGATGCGCTTTTCCTCCGAGGGACCAGAGTGCGCCACGCCTCCACTGCGCCCTCTCCCTTATTTACTGAGTGACGGGTGCCAGTGTCACTTGGTATCTTGTCGCCTTCTGTCTGTGAAAGTATCTCCTGCACACAGTTACGAGAGAGCGGCCCACGTAAATGAGTGCCCCGGGGAAGCAGCCAGACCTCTTCTCTCCACCGTGGGGAATATACTTTTTCTTTGTGCAAATTCCAGGCGGAGGCCCAGTGAGGCTCCTCCTTGGAGGGTCCTTCCCGCATCCCCCATCGGATGTGCACTGTTTGGGGAGGTCCCTTACACGAATACTAGCTAATACCAGCTCACGCACTGAGTATACACGTTTAAGTTCCTCTTCTTCCTGCTAAAGATTTTCTTTGTAACTCTGTGTCAAGGAATTCAAAACAATATTCAAATTCTAGGGCAATGGTACGTACTGTTACCTTTACTTACAATTTAAGATAACATCCTCTCCTTTGGATGTCTTTTTTGGGCTGGGACACTGGTGATTCTTGAGGCCGTGCGTGGTATGTTTTAAGTTTAAACATACAGACCACAGACGTTGTTTGCATTAACAGCGCTTCACTTTTAATAGTAGAAATCTCCCTAAAATCTGCTGACACATTTCAACGTCACAGACACACATATTCCTCAAGTGAGGGCAAAAGAAAAACAACTTTCCAACCTTTGCTGCCTTGGCCTCCTTCCAACCTCACGAGGAAGGGGAGGTGAGACGGGGAGGCGTGACGCCCACTGCCCACCCGTCCCCTCAAGGTCACTCTGGGTAGTGGCCGGGCCACAGGTCACCGGCTCTAACCCGGACACCACGCTGCTCTCGCAAAGGAAACGCTGACGTTCTGCTTGAAGTAATTCCGAGTCGGGTACTGCACTTCAAAGGGGGGAAAGGAAGGGAGAAAGGCTTCCCCTGCAGTCCCAGGGCCGGTGGGGAACAGGGCCCCGGGGGGACCCTTCGCAAAGATGAAAGGTGTTGCTCTCCACTCTGCAACCCTGGGATCCGGGCCCCATCACGCGGCTCCGCTGCCGAGCCGGGCCAAGGAGCGTCACCGAGGGCCGGGCCCTTCCAAGGACAGCAGTGTCTTTGGGACGGCAGGGCCCAGTGGTCTTTCAGAGGCTGTCCTCCCCGGGACCAGTTCTTGCGGCCTCCTCCTCGGCCTGGGTGAGAGCCTCTTGCCCTCCCTGGGTCCCCAGCGAGCAGGGGAGAATGAGGCCGTGGACCCCCGGGCAATGGCGGCACCGGGGGCGGTGTTGGAGCCGGCCCAGTCAGCACCAGCGCGGGCTCTCAACCCCCAGATGCCTCTGCAAGTCGCAGCAAGGTTCAGGCGTGGGGGGGGGGGATGCAGGCCCAGCCAAGCCCCGGGGGCGCGGAGACTCTGCTTCACAGTGGCTCTGCCAACAGGAAGAACAAAAGATATATTGAAACGTGCTCCCTTGGGGAGCCAGGACCGACCAGAAGTGGGGTCACAGTGTGGGCTGTGCGGCCCTTCAGAGGGGCCGAGGCCGCAGACTCGTTTTCGGACTGACCACTCCGCCTATGCCAAAGAGAGATCTCGCCTGCCAGGGGTATTTCCATCATTTCCCCAGAGCCAGGAGGGCCTGGCAACGTGGCAGGAGGGCTGGGGCAGCTCCCTGCCCTCGAGGTCAAGGGCTGAGGGGCAGAGGACGGCCACTGACGCTTCTGGTCACTGGGTCAGGGGTCCAGAGCAAGGTCAGGCCTGACGGCATCCAATTATGGACTTTGGGGGAGTCCAGTGAAGGGAGGCCCTGCCCCCCAGGAAAGGACGATGGAGCCGCCCTCCCCCGGGCTGGTGCCGCCTCCAGACGCGCCTGCTGTGGTCAGGGTTACAGAAACCCAGCAGGACCGGAGGCTTTCAGGCTGCCAGAGCTCCCTAACTCCGCAGCTGTTGTTGTTAAAAAAGGCCTCGGTGAAAGTGAAATGACTTTATCACCCAATCAAGGTCGTAAACACAAAACCTGCCTTTGCTCATCCTTAGCTATGAAAAGAATCTTAGCGCAGGTAAGCTCTGAGGGGAGGGTGACGTGCCTGTCCCTGTTGGCCCCAGGGCGCTACTCAGAGCATCAGGGACAGCAGGAGGGAGGAGATGGGGGGAAGAGAGCCGACCACCGACCACAGGACTGAGACCCAGGCAAGCCCCGCCCCTCCCCAGGGTGCAATGCGCCTTCCCTCCCTTCCCGCTGGAACCGAATGGCTCCCCCCACCCCATCCTTACTAAGAGGAACCCCCCCCCCCAACCACCCTTCCTCAGCCCAGGGAGTGGGCTACAGGGAAATGCACCTCTGGGTGGATGCCTACAGGTCTGCAGCCTGAACGGGGCCCACCCTCCTGTTACAGAGCAGGCCCAGAGGCCAAAGCTGGGTCCTTCCCACAGAAGCCACTGGAAGCTCTGGACCCGGCACCAGGGCAGGAAGCCAGAGGCTGGTGCCCCCCTTCTCTCTCAGTGGAAGCCCTGTTCCGTGGGGAAAACGAAAAGATGGCAACGCCTGGAGACAAAGCCAGCACCAGCCCTGCACACCAGCGGCGAAGCAGGCAGAAGGCACTGCCTTTCCGGTCCCTGCAGGGCTTTGGAAAACAAGGCGTGGGCGGTGAGGGCGACAGCAAGGAACTTTTTCAGACATCATCCAAGTCGACAAACCTTAACCGTCATTGCCTGGCCACGAATCACAGAACAAACAAGTTCGTGGTTCTTTGAAGTGGAAATGATGAGGGTGGGGGAGGACACCAGGGCGAGGGGTTCCAAGCTGCCTGAGTGAGGGTCAGGGGTCAGGGAGGCCCAGACCCGGGCCCACCACGGGGCCTTCCCTCCCAGCCTCAGGCTGCAGAAGCACACAGGCTGTCCACGTGGACATGTGTTCCCAGGCCAGAGGCCCAGCCCAGTAGGGCTCTGGACAGGCCTGAAAAAGCTCCCCTGGCAGGTGGTCCGGTCCTGGGCAGGTCACAAGCTTGCTGGTCCCCAAGCAGTTTCTGTCACCTTGATACACTCACCTCCACCTGCCCAAGCCTCGTGCCCATACCGAGGCTCCCGCCCCACCCAGGGCCTGCTGCCCCGAGAGCCTGAGCAGGTGGGAATCAGTGTGGACCCAGCGGGAAAAGTGGGCTCCACTGGGGTGAAGGGGTACACGTAGGGAGGGCGAGGGAGGCAGGCCCGGGAGCCAGGATCCCGGCCTACTCGGAGGGGTAGCTCGCAGGCCTTCAGCGGCCAGGCTCGCAGTTGGATCCCCAGCACCGGGAGACTGCGGCCAAGAGGGACTGAGGAGGGAGGAGGCGGAAGGAGGCGGGACTAGGGGGCGCTGTCTCCGGGCGCGGCTCCGGGCTCTGGAGGCCCCAGGCAGCGCAGCCTTGGCGCGGGGAGGGCCCCCGAGGGCTCCTGAGGAGCCCCAGGCCGCCTCGAGCGTTTGGCCAAATCGAGCCTACCCTGTTCCGGCTGGGGTGTCCTCTAGAGCCAGGCGTCCCCGCCCCCACCTCGCCTCCCCCCGCCCCCGGGCGCCCCTCATCCGGGCTCCCGCGCCCCGCGCACCCCGCGCCGGCCGGGCGGAGGGGAAAGTTGGCGAGCGCGCGGCGTCCGCGGGGGAAAGCGTTAATGGGCGGCCGGGTGGGAGCCGCGCGCTCGCTCGCCCACGTCACGCCGGTGCGGGCTCGGCTGACGACCGCGGCGCCTGGGGACGCCGGCGCGCTCCGCTCGTTCGCCAGGTGCTCCGCCTGGAGATGTCTCCATTAGTTGTCGCCCGCTCCCCGCCGGAGCGCGCGCGCCGAGCGGCCGCGCAGAGCCCTCGCGGGCGGCCGTCAGCGGCCCGGCGCCACCGCAGGTAGGCGAGGTCCCCGCGCCCGCGCCCGCCCCCGCCCCGGGGTTCCGAGACCCCTCCCCTCTGCGGGGGAGGCGGAGGCTCCGCGCGGCCGCCGAGGGGCGCGGGCGGCGGCGACGGCGGCGACTCCCCGGTGCGTCCCGGGCTGCGCGCTGGTCCCCGCGGCCCCGGCGCCCGAGCGGCGCGGGCGGGCGCGTCCCCGGCGCAGGTAGGGAGTGGGCTCAGCCGCGCAAACTTTGATAGGATCGCTGCTGCGCTGGGGGCGCAAAGTTTGCTGCCCGCTGGTGGGGTCTCTGGAGGCCGCCGCGTCGGCCGCAAGTGGCGGAAAACGGGGGGCGGGGGGCGGCGCGGGGCGCGGAGGCCGCGCCAAGCCGGGCGCCTGCGCTGGGACACCCGGCTGCCCGCCTTCCCGGCTCGGGCGGCGCCCTGCGAGCCAGCGGCGGGGCCGCGGTGGGAGAGCCGGAGGGAGCGGGCCGGAATGCGGGGCGTTTCGGGAGAAGGATTCACCCGCGCGCCTGCAGCTCGCTCCCTGGCTTCGCGGGGGACCCCAGAGGAGAGGCTGCGAAGGAGCGACCTGCCACCCTCGGGGTTCGCGAGTGCGGCGCACGGACACCTGGAACGCCCTGAGACCCACACCCCTCACGGGTGTCCACGAGCAGTGGGCGGCCCGCGCGCCACCAGGGCTCGGCCCTGCGCCTTAGATTAAGAAGGCCCCTGCCCTCTGGCTCGGGTCAACTTCTCTGGGCTGGAGAGAGCCCCTCTCCCCACACCCCGCGGCTCTCGATGCGGGGCACCGCGGTGGCCCCCGTGGCCGACTCTGGGAACCGGCCAAACCGCGGAGGCTCAGCTGGTGTCAGGGGTGAAGCCCCGCCGGGAGCGGAGGAAGGTCTGGAAGCGACCTCTGTCCGCAGAGGCTCTCCGTGGTTCCGACGGCCGACATCGTCCCCGGGCAAAAGGGGGGACCTGCGGACCCCTAACATTTGGGGCTAATCGTCCTCCGACCCCCTCACCCTGGGCTCCTCTCGAGCTCAGCGGACAGTGGGAGCACCCGACCAAATCCTAGCCGCCGCCCTGCCCGTGGGGAACCTCGTGGTTTCTGGCAGGTCCTGCCCACGGGTGTATTTAGAACCGGGGTTCCCTCGAGGGACGTGGGCTCAGTATAAGCCGCGTCTATGCAGGTACGTGTAGCTGATGGTGCCTGAGATTCTGACACTCCTGTCTGTCTGCTCTGGGAAGGAAACCCGGGGTTCCTCAGCTCAAGGATGGGCCTTTTTGGAAAGATTTGCACGGGCTCGTTGTTCCTGTATTACCTAGGGGGCAAAGATGGCCCAGAAAGTACCCGGGTTCCGGCAGACAGATTGTCAGCGGGGTGTCAGGGGTGTGCCCGCAGCTGGAGACAGACGGGCTAACGTGGCCTCCATGGGGCTGCGTGAGCGGCCCGCAAGGTCGCGCGATTCCTCCGGCAGCCCCAAGCTACCCCAAACGGGGGCGGGGCGGCCCCTCACGCAGCAGCCTGGGCTGGGCCTGGGGCAGGAAGCGGAGGATCAAGGTGCAGGGCCCTGAGAAAGTGCCGCCGGTGAGCGGCATTTCAAGATCATGGAAAGAAGGTGGCCCGCGAGAACCGGGCGGGCGGGCGGGAACTGGGAGTGTCTATTTACGCACTCAGGCTGGAAAGGAAAACCGGAGAACGTAGCAGCGATGGTCACGGCAGCCCCTGAAACCTCTCCCCCAGAGGCCCCCACGGACCGGCTGTGCCCACCCGGCTCCGAGAGTGAGCACGTCTACTCAGGTGAATGGGGGCGCGCTCAGGGGTGCTGTTCCCCGCGAGCTGCGGCCCGAGTCTCCGGGGACGGAAACGGAAGGGAATGCAGGCCTGGGCGAGGCACGCGCGGCGACCGGTAGCCCCGAGGCGCTGGCCGCTGGGACCTGGGCGGTGGCTTCCTCCCCGGCGCTGAGCGCTCACAATCGCCGGGGCCGGGCCACGGCCACGGGAATGGAGTGAGGAAAGGATGCTGAATGCCGTCCTCCTATGGAGATTGGTGCTCCCTGAGCCCTCAGCCACCCTGGGCTCCTGCGCCTTCCTGCCCCCGGCCTCATTACTGGGGGAGAGTGAGTTGTTTGTAAACAAATAATGGAAAGTAGGAGGATGTTCCGTAAAAGCCTCAGCAGAAGCCAGAAAACTGGAAGGAGATGGGAGGAGGGAGAATGGGGGAGGGGAGGAGCAGAGGAGGAAGAGAGAGACGGATTGAGAGATTCATTTCTGCCCAGAAGCCCCGGTGGCTAGTTTCTTATTATTTACAGGAAGGTGATATTAGCAATTCAGGTGAGAAAGAAATAAACACGGCCGCCACGAAATCAATACAGAACTCCAAAACAATTATTAATGTCATTTGACTCGTGTTCTTTATATATCTCTCCCGGCTACAGACGCTAAGCTGTCTGGATAATTTGCATGGAGCGTCTATTCATTATTTCCGATGATCTTCCTTGCAAGCAGCTCGGACGTGGCCGGCTGCGGTCCAACAGGATCGGAGAACTCGCACTTTCATCTGTAAATTAAAGCAATTACGCAGCAGATATTATATGATGCGCACTGTGGTCTCCAGATACTCATCAATCACCTTCAACCGAGCTGTCAGAGCGGGCAGATTTCGTTTCTGGGAGGCAGGCTTGCAGCTGGGGGGAGGACGAGAACGTCGTCATTAATTAGAGGGTGACCCCGGGGCGATTCACAGGTCTGAACCCAGGAATCTTTCCCAGCAAGTCAGCACAGCGCCGCCGTGCACGGCTCCCTCCCGGCGACCGCGGGAGGCCAGGCCGGGCGGGAGAAGCCGGGGCGAGCCCGGCCCCCCGAGGGTGGCGGCGCAAGAGGCGGGCCGGGATTCCGGGTGGCCCGGGCGTCCCCTTACCTCCTGTGCGCTGGCCGCCACTCTGGACTCGGGCAAGGGCCCAGGGCCGGGACTGGCTGGGGAAGTGCAGGGGTGGGCGCTCGAACGCTCCCCAGACCGCTCCCTGTGCCCTGGGCAGGGAAGGGCGCCCCTCCCCCGTACCTAGGCCCGAAGGTCGCCGGGCGGAGCGAGCGCAGCAGGAGGGGCCCCGGAGCCGAGTCGGGAAAGCTGCTCGTCCGACCGCGCTGGGCTGTCTGGCAGTCCCGGGTTGAGCCGCGAGGGGCAGGGGGAGGCTGAGGGAGGGCGGCCCGCGGGAGCGGGTGGAGGAGCAAAGGGAGGGCCCGTGCGCCGAGCTGGAACTTGCTGGGCGAGGAGGGGGTTGTTCCCCGGGAACACGGCGGCCGAGAATGGCAAGCCCTCTTGGCCCACCGAGCCCTGGGGCGGCGGGCTCTGGGGAAGGCCCAGACCCACACACTGAGGGCATTCTGGCCTCCAGATGCAGACGCGCTGGTAGCCGCGCTGCTTCTGGAATTGCAGCCCGGTGTAGGGTTCGAACCGGTGGGAGGCTTTGCTGAGTCCCGGTTAAACAGTAGTGGGGCCCGCGCCGCCTTCCTTCGCCGCGCGCCGGCCCGCGGAGCTGCCTTCCTTCCGCCTGGAGGGGCGCGCGGAGAGCGGAGGCCCGGCCGGCCGGCTGCGCCAGCGCGCGGCTAATCTTAACTGTTGATTACGTCTCCGGTGAAGACTCCCTCGTAGACCCCTCATATGCCTCATTTGTAATTGAGACTAATGATGACGGTGGGGTGGGAAAGGAGCAGCTGCTCATTAATTAATTTCTAATTAAAAGTGCCTCCCCTCCTCTGTGACTAAGGAGAAACACGGTTCGTCGGGGCGCCATTGACTCCGCGGATGAAATTCATTTGTTACAGCCGTGCGCCCTCCGCCCGGGGCTGCGCGGCCGAGCGACCCACGCGTCTGCCGCCCGGCCGGGCTGCGCGGAGTGGGGCTGACGTCAGAGCCTCCGCCGCTTAAAGCCGCGCGCCGCTGACTTGACGGATTCGCACGACTCATTGTTTTTTTTTTTTTTTTTTCCTTTTTTACAAAATATGTATTTGTGTCGCCGCTGCGAGGCCGGTCGGTCCCAGAGCCCCCTGGAGGCTCCGGACTGTGAAGCTAAAAGGATCTACGCGTCCGTCGCGGCTCCCTTTCCTACCCAGTTAGAAAAGTTTGCGGAGCGCGTGTCTGAATTAACCCGCTCTTCTGCTTTGCCCGCCCAGCGCCTAGAAGCCGGCGGCCCCGGAGCAGTGGCCGCGCCACGCCGTCCCCCTCGCGCAGGACCTCGCCGGCCCCGCCCGTCGACCCCGGGCCGCGCCCGCCATGTCCTACCCGCAGTTTGGGTACCCCTACTCCTCGGCACCCCAGGTAAGGGGGCCCCGCTAGGCCAGCAACTCGCTGTCGCCTCGCAGTGAGCAGGGTCTGTGCCACGTACCCCTCGCGCCCGACCCGGGGGAGGGCAGAGGCGCTGAGGAAATCCGACCGGCAGGGCCCCATATCCCGCTTCGTTTGTCCTCCACGCCCTCCTGGGCTCTGAGGCTGCGCCCCCGGGGAGCCCAGCGACCCGGGATAGACGTGTACAAGAGGGCGTGAGCCCTGCGGCCTTGGAAACCAACACCCCACCCCCTCCACCCCGGGGAGGGCCAGGTCGGGCTGGGCCCCGTGTGGCTGGAGGAGGCCAGGAGCACAAGCTCGCCACGGGAAGGAACGCGCGGCCCGCTGTGGATGGCGGGAGCACCGAGGACACGGGGTGCGCGCTCCTGGGCTGCATGTGGGGCGGACTGAGGCCCAGGGCAGCAGCCTCGCGCCCGGGGGCCCCGCCCTTCCTCGCGGCCCCTCTCTCCGCAGTTCCTGATGGCCACCAACTCCCTGAGCACGTGCTGCGAATCCGGTGGCCGCACGCTGGCCGACTCCAGGCCGTCTGCCTCAGCCCAGGCGCCCGTCTACTGCCCGGTCTACGAGAGCCGGCTGCTGGCCACCGCGCGCCACGAGCTGAACTCGGCGGCGGCGCTTGGCGTCTATGGGGGCCCCTACGGCGGCTCGCAGGGCTACGGCAACTACGTGACCTACGGTTCTGAGGCGTCTGCCTTTTACTCGCTGGTAAGGGGAGGGGGTGTTTGTCAAAGCTAATCCCTGCCACGCACGCCCCTACCCCTCGATCTGCCAGACTCACTTTCCCCGCACTCTGGAGGCAAGGGGGTTGGGAGAAGCACACCTTCGACTTTGAGCCGCCTAGCCTGGTCCTTCAGAGCCCCATCATCCCCAGGGTTGGGGTGTCCTGGCAGGTGGGCCATTGTATTTAATGTATTTATTGTTTTCTGCTTGCTATTAAGTTGGGGTCAGATGTCTGGTTCTGTCGGAGCTCGCTCCAGCCTGCTGGGTCCCCTGGGTCCCCTGTCCCTCAGTCCTCCCGGTCGCCCTCTTCCTCCCTCCCCCTCACTTCTCCCCTCCTGTCACCACCCCCGTCCCTCCTTCACCCTCCTCCTCTGCTGTCCTCCAGTCGCTCCCCCCTCATCTCTCCCCCTACCTCCTTGCCTCCCCTTCCATCCCCCACCCTCCCCCTTCCCTCCCCCACCCTCCCCTTCCCTCCCCCACCCTCCCCATCCCCCTTCCCTTCCCCATCCCCCTTCCCTTCCCCATCCCCCTTCCCTCCCCCATCCTCCCCCTTCCCTCCCCCATCCTCCCCCTTCCCTCCCCCATCCTCCCCCTTCCCTCCCCCATCCCTTCTTCCCTCCCCATTCCCCCTTCCCTCCCCATTCCCCCTTCCCTCCCCCCATCCTCCCCTTCCCTCCCCCATCCCCCTTCCCTCCCCATCCCCCTTCCCTCCCCCATCCTCCCCGTCCCTCCCCCATCCTCCCCTTCCCTCCCCCATCCTCCCCGTCCCTCCCCCATTCTCCCCCTTCCCTCCCCCATCCTCCCCGTCCCTCCCCCTATCCTCCCCCCATCCCCCTTCTCCTGTCCCTTATTCCCCCAACACCCCCCAACTCTGCTCCTCCTCACTCCACGTCTTGGGGCTCCTTCGCCGCCTGGGCCCGAGGCAGAGTCTGGGAATGGGTGATGCGGATGGGGGTGGGGAGGATGGGGGCCGGCCCAGTGGTCTGTGGGAGTCAGGCAGGAGCCAGTGATCCTAGGGGAGGGGCTCGAGCTGGGTCGCATCCGGGAAGCTGCGACCCCAGGCTCACCGGCTCCTACAGAACAGCTTCGACTCCAAGGACGCACCGGGATCTGCGCATGCGGGCCTCGCTCCGGCTGCAGCCACAGCCTACTACCCCTACGAGCCGGCGTTGGGCCAGTACCCCTACGACAGGTGAGGGATCTCACCCCTCCTCACTGCCCCTACCCCAACGGAGCACCAGGCCCCGCCCCTACTAGCGCCACGCCCCCACTGAAAGTTTGGGCGGCAGAAGGAGGGGCATTCCTCGGGTCACGTCCCGCTGACCTTGGGTTAGGACCATCCCGGCCTCCTAGCAAGCCGCGCCGCCAGGGTATAAAGGCATCCCATCTCCCCTTCCCCGCCCCCACGCCGTCTGTCCGGACTCCCAAAGCCCTCGCTGCAGTGTGGTTTCCGGGGCCTGATAAAGGAACTCAAAGAGACATAGGTGTACGGAGACAGACGGAGACCTGGCCGGGCCTCGCGCCCGCGCTCCTCCCCCACCCACAGAGACGTCTCTGGCTCCATCTAAGTTTAATCAAATATAAACATTAAAAGGCAGTGCCTGCCTGGGTAAAACCCAGGTCTTGCCACCATAAACACACCTCCACGACCGGGACTGCAGCCGCGTGGGCCTGGCGCTGGCCGCCTGCCCGCGGTGCAGGGGCCGCTGCCGGCGCCCCATTGCGCAGCCTGTCTCCAGGTACGGGACCATGGACAGCGGCACGCGGCGGAAGAACGCCACGCGCGAGACCACCAGCACCCTCAAGGCCTGGCTGCAGGAGCACCGCAAGAACCCCTACCCCACCAAGGGCGAGAAGATCATGCTGGCCATCATCACCAAGATGACCCTCACGCAGGTCTCCACCTGGTTCGCCAACGCGCGCCGGCGCCTCAAGAAGGAGAACAAGATGACGTGGCCGCCGAGGAACAAGTGTGCGGATGAGAAGCGGCCCTACGCGGAGGGCGAGGAGGAAGAGGGGGGCGAGGAGGAAGCCAGGGCGCAGCCCCTCAAGAGCACCAAAGGTGCAGGTGCGTGGCGGGGGGGGTTGGCGATGCGGGGGTGTCGCCTCCCTGTGGCTTCTCGCTGGTTCCTTTCGGAACGGGGCAAACTCCTGGGCCTAGGCGGCAAATTAATGCCCTGGCCCCGAGTGTGCGAGGCCCTGTGCACGAGGGGTCCTGTGGCAGTGAGCTGGGAGCACGCTCAAAGACCCAAAATCACGTTCGAAACACTAGCCCCTGCTGCCTTTGATATGAGGCTGAAATCAGCTAGGTCCGTGTAGGCGTTTGGGAGCCTCTGAGGGGATGGGAGGTAGAATAGAGGCGCAGGTGCTTTGCCTAGCTCCCAGGTGGGCCCGTAACCAGGTCCTTGGAGTGAGGAAGGGCGTTCCGTTAACCTGCCATCCCGTCTCCCTCCACTGGTCACTCTTTATCTCCTGGCAGAGCCCACAGACAAAGAGAAGGATCTGGAGCTCAGCGACTTGGACGACTTCGACCCCCTGGAGGGGGAGCCCCCAGAGTGCGAGCTGAAGCCGCCCTTCCAACCCCTGGATGGAGGCCTGGATCGAGTCCCCACCGTGCCAGACGGCCCCAGCGCCCCAGGGAAGGAGGCTCCGGGCGCCCTCCGGATGCCCCTGGCCGCCGGGGGTGGGGCCACTCTGGAACAGGACCTGGAGAGGGCCCGGAGCTGCCTCCGGAGCACGGCGGCTCGGCCGGAGCACCAGGCGGGCGCGGGCGCGGGGGTTGGCCCGCAGGCCTGCGAGCCTAAGCTGGGCTTTGCTCCAGCGGGGGCGTCGGCGGGCCTCGAGGCCAAGCCGCGCATCTGGTCCCTGGCACACACGGCCACCGCGGCCGCCGCCACCGCCCTCGGCCAGACTGAGTTTCCCTCGTGCATGCTCAAGCGCCGTGGCCCCGCTGGCCCTGCGGCCCCCTCCTCGGCGCCCGCCTCCTCCTCGCCTGCGGCCCCGGCTCCCGCCGGTGCCCTGGACAGGCACCAGGACTCCCCGGTAACCAGTCTCAGAAACTGGGTGGACGGGGTCTTCCACGACCCCATCCTCAGACACAGCACTTTGAACCAGGCCTGGGCCACCGCCAAGGGCGCCCTCCTGGACCCGGGGCCGCTGGGCCGCTCGCTGGGGGGGGGCGCCAACGTGCTGACGACGCCCCTGGCGCGCTCCTTCCCGCCCGCCGCGCCCCAAGACGCCCCCGCCTCCGGCGCAGCCAAGGAGCTGCTGGCCACGCCCAAGGCCGGCGGCAAGCCCTTCTGCGCCTAGCTGGCCGCCTGCCTGGGCGAGGAGGCAGCCGGCGCTCGGGCTGCAGGCTCCAACTCTTTTTCTACCGAGTTTCCAAAGTGAGGCAAGAGCTCGGCAAAGCTCAGGTCGCCAACCCACCCTGGAGGGAGGATCTGAACTCGGGCTCCCGGGGCCACGGACAAGCCCCCGGAGCGCCGGGACAGGAGTCCGCCCGGCCGTGCCAAGCTCGGGGACCGAGCAGGATAGGGCTGCTGTCAGAGCAGCAGGGAAACACCCTGAAGCAAAAAGTTTACGTGCAAAAGTTTACACACAGAAGACGTTTCCGTTCCGAGGCCTGTCTGTGTACCTGTCTGCTTTGGGTTGAGGCTTTGCCGCCGTTCCTTGTGAAGAGTCCTCAGCCTGCCGGCCTTCCGATTCCATCCTCAGCGTATACTTTTCACCAACAACACTTCCACCGAGTTTACACTATTGCACACAACTCGATAAAATTATGTTTTTTTTAATGTATGTTCACACCGATAATTGCCTGCTTCAGAGGCTGATATAACAAAACCAATAAAACCGAGTGATGGTGTTTGCATTGCAAAATGAACGCATTTGAAACCTAGGGATTTGGAAACTTGGAAGAGGAAAGCTGCCCATCCCCGAGGGCAGGAGTGGGGAGGGCTGCTGACGCAGAATTGTCACTGGAGTTGCTTGCAGAGCCCAAGACTTAAAGCCATTGTTTTAAAAAGATAGTCACAGTAAACTTACAGGATTCTGTTGAATTCCCGAATAGAAGGCGATGAGAGACCCCAAACTCTTCAACTCTCTCCCATTGCCAGACTCCAGAATTTTGAGAAAGTAAAAGTTTCTTTGGCTAGATACGAATAACCTTTAAACTTCCAAGTTCCCTGGAACTGTGCCCTGGTGGGGAAGGGATGCGGGGCCGTCACTGCCCTCGGCCTCTCCTGGGCGGGAGCGAGGTGCCCTCCTTGACGCTGCGGCCTCCTAACTCCGCCTCCGGGGGGGGAGGGGCGGGAACCTGCCAAGATGCTCTCAGCCTGTGAGTGCGGCTCAGGGAGAGGGAAGAGCTTAGCAGGCCGAAGACCCCAGGCGGGGCTGCAAGGAAGGGCCTAGGGGTGGTGCGGGAGGACGTGAGCCTCTCCGGCCTCCCGTAGGGTTCTGTGGACCCCTGGCTTCGCCCAGAAACCCGGTTCCCCCACCACGGCAGAGCCCAGCTCGCTGGCAGCCAGAAGGTCTGATCTGGAGGAAAATCGCTGGCTTCCTCCCCACGGTGGATTCTGCGCAGTTCCCCGACCCCCCCACAGGCTTCTGCCCCCGCCCCCGCAGCCCGCGCAAACGCCCCTCGAGGGCGGCAGGCGAGCGTGAACTGGACTCAGCGCGGTCCGCTAGCCTGCAAGCCCTCTGCTTAAGGCTGTACTGGGCCTCACAGAAGCCGAGGTGCCCGGAGGAAGGACGGGCCGCCAGGCAGGAGCCTGCAAGGGTGGAGTGGCCCGAGGGTACAGCGCAGCGACAAGGAGGTGGTGGCCTTTGGTCCGTACGCGGACAGACTGACAGCCGCAGAGACGCCAGCTGAAGACAGGAGTCGCCTGGCGGGCCGGCGGGCAGCCTTCGAGGGACATGGGAGGCCCGGGCTTTCTTTTGCGATGGGCTGGGTGGTACTGGACTGGGGCCCCGTGGATCCCGGTCCACTGGGAAAGGTCAGGGCGGCCGGAGCGCTGGAAAGCGGGCCCGATGGGCCGGGCGTTGGGGTGACTTCACCACCTGGGACAGGGGAACGGCGAGGGGCACCCTTGAGCGATGGGCCCCTGATGGCCGGACCTCGGCGGCCCCGACTCTGAGTGGTGGGACCTCGAAGCCCAGTCCTCGAGCGGAGAGAGCGGGCGCGGACCCTGCGCCCCGCCGGCCGCGCGGTAATTGGATTGTATCCGCCCGCGCGCTGTCACAGTATTGACTTTCGCTCTCTTGGATGATATTATCGGGATTCGGAAGCTCGCCGCTGATGTGTCTGTCAAAAGGCTGCGGCGGGAGGCCCCGGCCTGGCGAGCAAGCATCACCAAGATAATTTGAAGTGAAATTTTCATTTTGACAGTAAACCCCTCAATTTCTAAAGGCTCCGCGCTCCGAGAGCTCGCTGGCAGGGGGAGGCTTTGAAGAAAGCCCACGTCTTAGACTGAAAAGGGCAAAAGAACTCGAATTAGTTGTAATAGATAAAAGGGCAAAAATAAAGAGTCAAGGGTACTTGACAGTAATAGCGAAAGTGGAGTCTCGGGGGAGACGCTGCGGCCGAGGCTGGGACGCCAGGAATTTTAATGCGCGGAGGACTGCCGCCTTGCGCCCCCGAGCCCTAGACAAAGCCAGGCATTTTGAGCAAAACAAGGCTTGGACGCAGGCGGCTTGGTTAGGCGGGAGAGGGGCTGCGGGGCCAGAAAGCCCAGGAACCCCAGGCTGCGGGCCCCGGGTGGCAGGGCGCGCGGCTGGGCGCGAGCTGCAGGCCAGGCTGCGTCTGACTGCGGATCCTTCCGGAGCGGGACCTTCCCGGATTCGGCCCCCCATACCCGCTTCCCCGGCCCAGACGGCTCCTGCTGCCCTAGCCTGTTGCCCTCGGGACCGCAGGCGCCTGGCAACGCCAGGGCGCAGAGGCCCTCCTGTCCGCGCAGCATCCCACCCTGCAGGAGCCCCCAAGTCTTGGTGGAAATGACTGACCGAAAGGTTTCGTTGGATTAAACTGAAAAGCTGTGTGAAATAAAGACATCAAGTGCAGAGGAGGGGTTCAGCCGCATCCCAGGGGCGACTCGCCCAAAAGGACGCCCCCAGAGCTGAGACCGTCACTTCGACCCGCACCCCTGACCTTGGGGGCTCACTCTGGAAGGGTCACTGTGGGAACTCCTACCCACCCTCTGGCTGATCTTCAGAGCAGGGGTCGGGGGAACCCCAAGGCGAGGGAGGTGGGGGGCGGGAATGAATTTTAGGAGTGGCCGCTGCGGGGGAAAGGTCGCTGTCGGTGGGGTGAGGGCCCACTTTCCTCCCAGGGAGGCTGTCAGAGAGGAGCGCGGGGGACCGATGCTCTCAGCCACTCAGGCGTGGCAAATTCAAACACACCAAGGAGGGGATGCTAAATTAACGGCGCTCTTTACATAGAGCCCAAATAAGACTAATCAGCGGCGCGTTACTTTTCATTAAGCGAGTCTGACAGCGACATATCCAGACCCGACAGGGGAACAGGCGCGGGAAATATACGGTTCTCCCGCCGGCAGGGCTAAGATAATTCCTTAAGCGCCATTAACAGCTCTTAGCCGCAGGAAATGGTCTCCCAGAAAACGTCTCCAGATCTAAAAGCTTTATCGACCCTCCAACCGCCACTGATGATTCCATTTTTTTTCTTTCTTCTTTTCCTTTCCTTTTTTCCTTTATTTTTTTTTAAACTAAAGGGAGAGACATCCAGAAAGGTAATGGAGTTTGACACGACACCTTCTTAACTAGAGAGAGACGCAGGGAAGCCAGCCCTTAAATGATATTTAAAAGGCACCCAATTAAGATTTAAAGTGGTCCTCTCCTGAGATTATGCACGGATTTATGCCACCTACTTTCGCTGGGCTCGCTTGCCTGCGCTGCAGACGGCCTGGGCCCCTCTCTCCCTCTTCCCTCCTAGCCATCTCTCTCTCTCTCTGTCTCTCTCCATCCTCCGTCTCCATTTCTGCCTGTCTACCTCTCTCTGCGCGTCTCACTCGCTCCCAAAGAGAACAGAAGAGGGAGAAGCAACAAGATCTTCTAAGGCTCTTTCCTTCCCAGCGGAAGGATTCTTCTTCGGTCGGTCGCGCGCTGAGGCGGGCAAGCCCTCCCAAAGCAGGTGACAGCGGATTGAGAGAAACTGAGCCTGACTCCACCCCCCACCCCGCGCAGGCTGCTGGTCACCTGGGGCAGCCTCTATAGTGGCGGGGCGGGGCCCAGGCTGCAGGCGCTGGCAGGTCCACCTTGCCCACAGTGGATGGGCCTCCAAGCAAAGGGGCAGCCCAGGCGGGGGTGGGGTATTAATATCAGAGGAGAAGCTGGGGGCGACCCTCAAACCCCCGCAGTCTTTGGAGCCTGTGCGGTTATGGCGGAGGGATCCCCACTCTCGCACTGCGCACTCACGGTCCACGTCCTTAATGCAGCTCTTCGAGAGAGCCCAGACGGGTCAGACCTCTCCCTCGCCGTGATGCAGGACAGGGCGCTTGTGCCATTGGTGCCACTGAGCTGAAGAGGCGGGAAAGCCCCCTCCCCAGGGTCATATCCTGGGAAAGCAGCAAAGCCCAGGGAAGGAAACAACCATGACCTTTGCACCTGACCCTAGGCTCAGGCCCTATAGGAAGGAAAGCAGCAATGAGACCTGGAGGGGGAGAGGCAGGGGGCAAGGAGCTCGGGGAGAGGAGTGGGGGAGAGGGAGGGGGAGGGAGGGAGAGGGGAAGGGTAGAGGGGGAGGGAGACGGGGGAGAGTGGGAGGGGAGAGGGAGGGGGGGAGAGGGGAGGGGGAGGGGCGAAGGGGAGAGACAGGGGAAGGGGGAGGAAGAGGATGGAAGGTACAGAGGGGGAGGGGAGGGCTGCAGGGGAGGGAGGGGAGGGGAAGGCCAGCAGGGAGTGGGGGGCAGAGGGAAGAAGAAACCTAGTGGAAGGTGAGGGGACTGCCTTCCAACATCAACTTTCTGAAGAACTATTTGTGGAAAAAAATGCCTTGTGCCAAGATGACTGTGGCTCATGGGTGAAGGCGTCGGGTTTATCTGAATCCAGGGACCAGATAGCCCCCCACCCCCCACCCCACACACACACACTTTTCTGCTGAGGTGGGATCAGCTCTTCGCAGGTTCTCAGACCTCGGCCAAGCCCACTCAGGACCTTAAGGAGCAAAGCGGGAGGCCCATCTCACCAGCCAGGGGTCAGGGGAGGCTCAACAACCCCCACCCCAGGTCTGGCGACGTCTGAACAGCAAGGGTGGAATTCGGGGCGCAGGAGCTCCACCTGGTAAGAGCCTTGGTGACTTGAGCTGAACCCACAGTGTAGGAAGGCTCTGAACACCCAGAGCAAGCATTAGACGGAGGACGGTGTTTCCAAGCTCCTCCTGGACCCTCGCCCGAGCAGGGCACTGAGGCAGCTTCCCAGCCTGTCACGGTTCTGTGTCTGCTGCAGGGACGTGGTCGTCCCGGGGGCCCTCCCAGAATAGGAGCTGGATTTCCACATGAGCCCTGATTCCCACTGCCCTTCTGGTGGAGGTGTAGACCAGACTCTGTCACCTCAGGGCGATATCGTACCAGTCATGACAGAGAGAGTGAGATGGGGCCTCCGAAAGGGCAGCAGGCTATCGGCCGAGCATCTTATACCTTTTGGCTTCTTGAGTCCTTGCGCTATTTTCAGTGCGTCATCGTTCTGTTCGTTATCTCATCAAACCAGTGAAGGACAAACTGATGAAGTCGTGTGCACCACTTCTGCGCGAAGCTGCATCTCCCACTGGCCTGGGGCTTGTGGTGGGCACGCGAGGCCCCAGAGGGGCTGAGGCTGCCTGCCCGGGGCCAGCAGATGGTTCAGGGGACACCACAGCCGCAGCTGGGGGAGAGCAGAGGGTCCGGCACACGCCCCTCTCTTGTTCCTCCTTTACTGCTTCCCTGGCTGTGCTGAGCTGGGGGACCCTCAGCTGGCCCGGGCTTGGGGCTTAGTGAGAGGTGAGATTTTGACAGAGCAAGTGGGGGGGCGGGCATCAAAAGCTGAGGGAGGGGCCGGTCCAGAGGCCAGGGCACCGGAAGGGACAGTGCTCATTTTAACCAGGGACACGGGTCAGGCGGAGTCAGGGGCAGCAACATCAAGGGGCCAGGTTGGGGAAAGCCTGGGGCGGGTCAGTGAGCAGGGTCATCACGTCCAGTCCTTTGCGGCCCCCATCCCAGGGCTGGAAGCCCCCAGGTTGCCTGGGCAGGGCTGGTGTAGGCAGGTAGGGGCTGCTCACGTGGATCTGTGAAGCTCCCGGCTTGGGGTGGCCAAGGATTGAAGGAAAATGTCCAGTAGCCCACGAAAAGGCGGGCAGAGGGAGCAAAGCACAGGACAGGAGGAAACGTGGCTTCTATGTGACAATTTTACGTCTCTTAGGGTCCTAAGAGGACACGGCAGGGAGGACTCCTGTGTCGGGAAGACTCGCATATAAACCAGGAAAATTAGGAGCATTTCTTGAAATAGACAAACGGAACCACGGGCGCACGTGAACACTTGGTGCTACAGGCATAGCTCTCCCTCCTCTTAGGATGGCCTGGGAGGACGGAGCTCGCTTGGTGAGGCTGCTGCCCCTGAAGTGCCCGTGGCCTGTGCGTCCCCAGTCGCATGTGGCATGTGGGGAGAGGCGCGGAGTGACTGGAGGGCAGGATGGAAGGGTCCCGGCGCCTTTGGCTGAGGAGCTGTGGCTGGACAAAGCAGCAGCTCCGGGGAAGCTCTGGGTCACTACGATGGGCTGGTGGGAGGGGGTAGCCCTGGAGGAAGTGACCGCCTACTTCACACGTGCGTGCACACACGATCACGTATAGTATATGCACTCACCCACACGGGCACACAGGCACATGCGAGGTTACGGAGGCTCCCACGGTCACAGGCTGGTGCGGCCTGTGAAGCAGGCACTCTGGGGCACAGGCAGCGGCTCCCTCACGGCAGGACAGATGGGGTGGAAGGGGCACGGGGCCTCGGGGGGGCTCAGAGATGGCCTGGACGGGAAGTGGGCACCGCTGCACCTAAAGAGGGCGCTGTCTGGGGGAGGACGGAGGAGAGGCCTGTGCAGTGCGGCGCTGTCACGGGCGCCCTGGGGGTGCACATCTGGAGAAGTGTCCACCCTCTGAGCAGGGTGGGGTAGTCGAGCTATGGGGGACGGAAAAGGAGGCAGTTCATCCTCGGCCAGTGCCGTGGGACGTGGGCAAGGGGCCCCAGCCCACCCTCAAGGAGCTCAGCCCTGTCCTCCAGCCAGCCAGGGGCCCCACCCACACGGCCTTCCTGTCCCCAGATGGCCATGCCCTGGACGCGCACTCCTGGGGTTGGAGCAATGCCCTCCGGGCCCCACCCGGCCCCGGGACCCCCACTGCCGCACTCCTGCCTAAGACCAGTGCAAGCCCCAGACCCCAACCCGGTACCAGAGGACATGCTTCTGTCAAGAGGCAGGATGCCGGGCCCCCCTGCTGCCCTTCCTGCCCCTGGAGGCCAGCAGTGCGTTCACGGGGCCTCACGCATCACACAGGGGACTGCCATTCACCGGCAGACGGCAAACGGGACCTAATTAATGAATTTGATGATGGAAACTCCGGTTTCTTGGAACGTTAGCCCAAGTTCAAGACCGTCAGCCTGAACACCAAGTCCAGCTTTGCCGCAGCCCTCGCCTGGGACAAGAGCATCATTTATGCTTCTCGGGCAAGTAGGTGGAGCCCCGCCTCCGTGAAGGTGGCTCACGGCGTCTCTGGGCCGAGGATGTGCTGCGCTGGGGACAGACCCTGCTGGGGTGGGCAGTCGGCACGGATGCACACACGTTGTCATGGGCCCCCCTCTGGGCCTTCAGAGTCCTTTGCAGGGGCAGTGGGTTCACCTCTGCTTCCATCGGTCTGTGGGTCTCTGCTGGACACTCCTGTCTGTCCGGGAGGATGAGATGAAGCTTCTGGGTGCCTCTGTGGTGGCCCCATCTTGGTGAACATGTGGCCCTGAAGGGGGAGGCAGTCTCTGAGGACCGGGAGAGCCTCAAAATTTAGGGGCCACCCTGGCCTGCCTAGCTGGCACTTGTGTAGTGAGAACTGGTTGTGTGCACGGTTAGACGTGCGAGACCATCCCGGGCTGCTGGGGTGAGGGGCCACGCCAGGTCCTGAGTGCAGGCTCTGCCCTGGCTGGGTCCCGGGGGAAGGACGGAGCCACAGCTGCGCCCCTCCGGCCGGCCCACAGGACCCAGGAAATCTCCCCCCGGGGCCCTGGCGGTAGGGATGCGGGCCTAGCAGCGCCTCCTTCCCCTCTGGCCTCAGGAGTGTCTCCTCTCCAGCCCGCAGACCTCACTCCGCCGGCTTGGGGTGGAGAGGGAGTCAAGTACTCACACTCCTGTTTTCTGTCTTTCCAGCAATAAACTAGCCTAGGATTTCCCACCCATGGGGACTCCCAGGCTGATCCACGGGACGGGGGACCGCACCACCAGGCCACCATCCAGGCGGGGCCATGCACGCATGGCGGGGGCGCCCAGAGCCTAGGGTTCACCTGCCAATTCTGCATTCCTCGACGGCCTGGTGAGAGGGGACAGAGGAGGCCGCCTCCCCGGAGCCCAGGTCCTTCCCCTTATCTTGGTTCCTGCACCCACTGCCTATGGAGGACACAGACTGGGGGTTATCTTCACCAGCAAGGGCGCTGCAGGGGTGCCGGGAGCGGTGGGGTGTGTGTGCACAGCTGTCTGACTCATCACCGTCCGTTCCAGAGAGCCCCTACCTTCTCTCTAGCCTCACGAGCCGTGTGGTCATTTTGCTTTCCTTCACACGCTTCTGGAAATCAGAGCCCATTCATTTCACTCCTCCGCTTTCAAGTACAAAATAAGTTATTATCCTTGACATTGAACATTTTCTTCCCTCAATGGGTGTAACGTCCTTGCTTTGAATATCTTTGATACAGACATACCTACTTAAGGAAATATAAAAATCTATGTATTCGGGAAATGGAAAAAAGAGGTAGATCCTCTTGTTCCCGGATGCATCCTTACCTGCCATTGAGCTCATTTTAAAATGCTGTCCTTGCGTTTAAAATAGCTTTTTTTTTTTTTTTTTTGCGGTACGCAGGCCTCTCACTGCTGTGGCCTCTCCCGTTGCGGAGCACAGGCTCCGGACACGCAGGCTCAGCGGCCGTGGCTCACGGGCCCAACCGCTCTGCAGCACGTGGGATCTTCCCGGACCGGAGCACAAACCCGCGTCCCCTGCATAGGCAGGCGGACTCCCAACCACTGCGCCACCAGGGAAGCCCCTAAACTAGCTTTTGATTTACCGAAACCTGAACCACAGAAAAGGGGGTTAGTCCGCACTTTCACTGCATCCTCGTCCATCTTTTACCAGCACAGAGGCATGCCAGGCGCCGCCCTGCGCCCGACCCCACTGGGAACCCCTGTGGCTGGTTCTTGAACCCAGAGGGTGGGGGCCTTGTTGGGCAGTGAAACTGCAGGATCCTGAGATTACATCCTTTGTGAAGGGGTGTGAGATACAAATCAATAAACAGATACTTACGTATAAAAGCAACACATCATTTAAGTATGGGGGTAAATGTAGAGAAGGGAGACGTGGTCCTATGGGCATTTTCTAGACGGTCGTGGTAAGACAAGTTCCGGCTGTGTCGTCACAGCTTTGCTCTGAGACAGTATACTTCTGCTTTTATTTTGCACACTGCCTGATTTCTCACTCCATCCAGGAAACAAGAAGCGACCGAAGCAGAGACATGGAGAGGAGCCCACATGGTCACCCTGGACCTGTTGTCAGCGTGGCCCCTGGGCCTGGGCATAAACCCCTCAGCTTCAGGGGCCGCCCCCTCGTCAAGGCTGCTCTGACACTGGACGTAACCCACGTGTTCCCTGTAAAGTGACACCAGCAGTTCACAGCACGGCATGCCACCCTCCTGGGATCTCAGCCAGGCAGGTGTGTAGGGCGGGAACCAGGGGCCACCAGACTGCGGCGACCTGTGCAGCCCCAGAGTCACCACCGCTCAGGGCCACAGAGCCCCAGCCTTTGCGCGCCCGAGGGGCTGTCACCTCACCCGGCACGTGAGGCCAGGCTGGGCGTCAGGCCTCGTGGGGGTGTTGGAGCTTTGGGACACGGTGCTTCATGCAAACTGCAGGCAGGGCCCATTAGACCCAGAGGGTCTACTGTGAGAACGTCTCCAGGGAAACAGGAGGGGAGGGGGAGCGGCCTCATACTTGGGGAGCCCAGGCGCCTGCGCCCCCCGAACCCGGGCTGGACGGTGTGCTGCCGTTTGTGCCCACCAGCCCCTGAAGGGTCCAGGTGGCCATGCTCCTGAGAGGGTGGGAAAGCAGAAAGGAAGGAAGAAAGCCTCGATTTCCAGAGGCCAGGGGAGGGAGAGACGGCAGGCTGTGACACCCAACAAGTCAGGACTGGGCCACGGAGGGGAGGTCTGCAGTGTCCGGGGCTGACGGAAGACCCCACCACCACCCACTCCCAGCTTCTCCCACCTTCTAGAAAGCGTGAATTCCTCCTTTATGCCCCGGATCCACGTAATGACCATCACAGTGGCTCATCCAGGGCTCATCCAGGGACAGAAGCTCCAGGACAGAAATCTAGTGAGCTTCCCGACCTGATGAGATCGAAAGGCATTAACGACCCCCCACTGCCGTGGGAGACGCAGCGCTGGTCGGTTTTGCTCAGGGTAACAAAATAAGCACTCGCTATCACCTGTGGTCATCGGGAGCCTGGTGCCTGTTCACAGGGAGGCTCCGATGACCAGGGGCTGCTGCGCTCTCCAGGGCACAGGGACCGGGCTCCAAGGGCCCCCGGCGCCACAATCCCGTCCTGGAGGTCGTAAAGGCCCGAGAGCGTCTGTGTCGGCCTGAAAGAAGCCCTTATCGCCAGTAAGCAAAAGGTCACAATTCCTGGAAACCAGAGTCACGGGCTGCGCCTGGTGCAGGCCAGCCAGCTCTCGATGCAGCTGGACTGTCAGCCCTGCGGGGCCCCTGACGTGGAACGCCTGGTATTGGGAGGAGCCAGGAGGGCAGAAGCCAGCAGGATGAGAGACTGAGTCCTCCTACATGCTGGGCATTTCTCCCCATCATCCGCCGTCCACCCTCTCCTTCCCCGAAAGAACCTGTATCCCTCTCACCTCCCATCGTGGTGAAACCCAGAAACAAGCTCACATCCCAGGAGGGCCCCGGGTCAGGTGCACACTTGACCCCGGAGGATGGCTGTGCACCCGGGAGAACTGTGAGACTCTACAATCACTGCCCGAAGCCCGGGAACGTGCAGGGCGGGATCCTGAGGGCGCCGGGCCGGGCTGGAAGGCGTGCAGCGGTGGTTCAGGGCACGTTTACGGGTGTGGCTGCCTGATGCTGTGTCCTGGCCTCCTAGCATCGGTTTGAGCAGCTGACAGCGACTCCGAGTCGTAACCGGCTGGTGGAAACATGGCCCGGATGGCTGCCGGCATGAAATGACATCAGAGCACGGGCAGGAAAGGACCCCAACGTTTAGGGAGACAGGAATGGGGCAGGGGTGGAGGCATCGTGTGTGATCGCTTCACCCACTGCCTGTTTCCCTCCGTCCAGAGAGCGCCCTTCCATGAGGCTGTGAAGAGTCACGGACGGAGAGAGAACCCCCGTTGTCCACGCCTCTGCCACGGCTGCTCTCCGCAGGCCGCCAGTGACCGTGAGAGATGCTGCCACCAGCCGGGCCCCATCCGACAGGGAGCGGGTCCCAGAGTAGCCGGGGCCAAGGGCGGGTCTTGGCCACGAGAAATGGGGTGGATGTAGCAGGGCTGCCCAAACACAGCCTGGGCCACAAAGATCCTTGACGCTACCGGTGAATCTTGGCCTTCTTAGGACTCAAATACACACCAACTCAAATCTTACTTGATTTGTGTAATGAAAGGGACAAACGCAGAAACAACACAAAACAACCTGCAGGTCTGACCATCGAGGCTGAACTTGAATCTCAGCCCCCTGACCAGCCCCACTTGAGTCAGTTCAGGGGCCCAGAGCCCATTACACAGAGGGGACACTGGGTCCCCCAGAGTGGACACTACCAGAAATTTCTACAGCAAGTCTCCCTCCTAGCCTTCCCGCAAGGGATCCTCCAGGGCCCATTACCAGGGAGGACACACCCAGGCCTCCTGGTGATTTCTAGGTGGTTGGTCCGAACCGACACTAATTCCTGGGAACCCAGGAGGCAAGGCGGCCGCATCCAGGGGCTCCAGGGGCTCCAGGGGCAGGTGCGTGGTGTGTGGGCCGCAGCCAGGCTTCTCACTCTGGCCTGCTCACCCCTGAACCCGCCATGAAGTCACTCCCTGGGCTGCAGAATGCAGACATTGCAGAGTCCCCAGCAAGGGCTGAGAAGGTCAGAACGGCCAAGGGGGAGACGGGGAGCTGCTTTTTCCCACCAAAATGTAACCCGAGGTCTTCCAATGTCGTCCTGTGGTTGGAGGACCTACCAAGACCAGCCACCGCCAAGATGTTGAGAGATGCGGGCGGTGATCACAACCAAACACCCAGCCACCTCCCCCGTGGCCTGGGAGGAAGACAGGGGATTGTCACGAACCCAGGAGGCCCGTGACCCCAACTGCAGCTGACCGTCCAGAGGCACTTTCTGCAGTGGAAAAAAATCAACGCATCCCCCGTTCCCCAAATGTAGCTAAGATCTGGGAGCCCATTTCTCTCTCTACCAGTTGGTAAAGCCCACGCACACATGTTCCCCTGGAGAGAGCAGCTATGTCATAAAGCCTGTGTGTCACCTGGGGACCACTGCAGCTCTCCAGCCCGGTTATAGCCTGGTCCACCTGCGATGGCCCCCAGTGCGCTGGGGTCCCCGTTCACTAGGCCTCAAGGGATGTGGGCCCCGCACACGGGGAGGCAGAGAGGACAAAGCCCGAGTCAGGAGGTTCTCCAGGCGTTTCGGACTCCCCTGTCCAGTGGTTAAAGTCACAGCAACCTGATACTCCAATAAGGGGGTGGCCTGTTTGGAGATGGGTCTTTAAAGAGGGAATCAACTTAAAATGAGGTCACTGGAGGGGGGGGCCTAGTCAAAGGCGGCTAGATCTTTATAAGCAGAGGAGGTGAGGACACGGGGAGAAGACAGCCGTCCACACACCAGGAAAGAGGCCTCAGAGGGAACAGCCCCGCCAGCAGTCTCGGATCCCAGCCTCCAGGACAGGGGACAATAAACGCCTGTTGTTTTAAGCCCCCCAGTTTGTGGCACTCTGTTGCAGTCGCCCCAGGAGCCTAATAGAGGGGCCGTGTGGATGGTAGAACCTGTGGAGCTCTGCCTCTGAGGCTGTGACTTTCCTGCGACACTGGAGTAGACCTGAACTTGTGCGCTTAGCAGGAAGCGGCTTCACCGGGTCCATCTCACTCTCTCGATCCCTCTTCGCTGACATTCATGTAAATGAAACAACACCAGGGCACCGTGCGGACGAGAACGGGAGAGAAATACGGGAGAAGAACAAGGAGAAAACAAAAGAGAAACACACTCACAGATACAGGGAGCAGACGAGTGGTGACCAATGGGGAGAGGGAATGGGGAGGGGAGGGGATGGGGAGATTAAGAGGCACAAACTACTATGGATGAAATAAATACGCTGCAAGTACGTGAGGAGAGGCAGTGCTGCTGTGAGCCCCACTGCTACACAGCTTAGAAGTAGCGGGGACTTAATCCCCTGGTGCCAAGGTGGGAGTACACCGGTCGGTGCCTTCCCTGATTCTCTGACCCAAACGTTAAGGGGTGGGGGGACCGGCAGCGAATCTTCCTCCTAAATTAGTCCAGGCCGAGAATCAGCCACGCGATGCCTGGACACAAGCTCCCTGGACGCACACAGGCCCCCCGCCAGAGCACACCACTGTGTCTGCGGTCGAGGCCACCAGACTAGAGGAGGTGGGCCTCGGCACGTCCGTCCCTCGGCTCAGGTACCCTCGGGGCCATCCTGTGAGGGCGCTGCCCCGCCAGGGACGCAGGATCCCGGACACACAGGGCGAGGGTCTGTCCCGGGGACTGGGTGAACGCACCCACTCCCACATTTCAGTGAAAAACAAGGCTGGGGTGCGGGCGAGCCCCTGCGTCCCACCTGGGGACGCTGGGACCGTGTGGTTAGGAGAGAGACCCTGGAGGACGGAGCAGCCGTCACGAGACTTCTCGATTCACGGCGGGGACGGGATGAGGGCTCCTGTGACAGGGGGCGTGAGACGGGGTCCTCGGGAGCCCCTCAGCCAGGGTTAGTGGTCCCTGCAGCCTCTCTTCCTGGACACCTCACGCTCCCACCTAGAGCAAAGTAGAGGTCGCAGGTCAGAGGGCTCAGGGTGGCATTTACCGAGATCAAAGGAAATCTCGGAGAAGCAAACAGCTCTGAATTGAAGAAGCGACTTTGGAATGAAGGTCCCGAGAGAGAGACAGCTTCGGGGCGGGGTGGGGGGGGATGCGATTGCATCGGTGTCCCATGGGGACAAAAGGTGGCCCCTTCCTCCCAGGCAGTTCCCCACCGCTGGGCCTCGCACCCTGGACCTCCAGGCAGAGCCTGGAACCAGCCTGTGAGATGCCGCAGCTAGGGGGCAGGAAGGGGCTTGGGCTGCCGTCAGTACCGCGACCCGCCCGCCCCTGGCTGCACCCGCACCCCCGCCGGCACTGACAGCTCATCAACTCCGCCAAGGACAGATGGCCCCAGGTCACCCTGCAGAAGTGAGATTGTCCGTTGACCTCGCCCACATGACCTCACCATTACTCGTGTCGGAAAGAACTAGGGCATAAATCACGCCCCCTCCGGACCCCGGACCCTCACTACCCCCCCTCCCATGTCCCTCCCAGTTTCTGGCTGAGGGGCAGGGTCTGCGCGGCTGGGCCAGTGACGAATGTCCGGCAGGAAAAGCTCTGAGGCCACGTCCTCGGGCGATGGCGATCCCTCCCCATCTCAGAGCGTTCTTCTGACCGTTACTATGGACACCTCTGCCGAGAGCTGGGAAAACACGAGGGAGTCTAAGAAAATAAAAATCATGTGTGATGCCCTCACTCGGAGCAGAATCTGGGCAAAGTTTTTCCAATTGTTTTTTACGCACATCTTTGCAATTACCTCTCTGTGACGGTGACGAGCCTTTTCAAGAAAATTGACTCCAGGAAGGCAGCTGGTGGCCGACCGTTTCCTAGGACTTGTCCACCCGGCTCTGCCAGCTGCCCTGGGCCTCTCTGTTCTCACCTGGGCGGGGACCGTGAGCGAATCCCAGTGAGTCCTCTGCACTCCTCCCGCCCCACGGGAGCAGCAGCCCCAGCCCTAAGACGGGCAGAGACCCAGTTACCGTCCCCCATGCAGCAGCTCCCTCTCCCCACCCCCTCCCCCCCGCCGGTCCAGTGTCAGGAGCAGCCCCAGGGGTCCGGCATGACTGCGCCTCCTTCAGTGGAAACTCCACGGCATCTGCTGAACCTTGACCATCACCGTGTCCCCCGCCGTCACCCACTGGCTGTGGCAAAAGCCCGACAGATAAGCCACATGGGTGTGCAATGGGGTCAGCCGCATGGGCATCTCAGGACACTGGGGTGGCCCGAATCTGCCCAGCCTTGTTTGGGAGACGGATGGCGTTGCTTCTGATTTACTTTCTTGACTCACAGCGGTGGTTTCGGGGCTGCAGCCAGGACTTGCTTCTCGATGGCCCAGTGCCCGGGGATGCAAGGCGAGGATCGTGGTGGCCGTCCTAGCAGCCCTGTTCGGGGGGGCATGGGCTGACGCCCCCAGGAGGCTTCTGACGCTGCAGCCCTCTTCAGGGGGGCGTTGGCTGTGATGCCCCCAGCATTTCCTTCCTGAATGCCGGCAAAGGCCATCCGTCCACAACCTTCATAACCCTCGAGCCGTCACCTTCTCAGGCCACGGCAACGCCTAATCTCAACCCCCCGCACCCCCGGTGCCACTGCTGCTGCCTGAGGTGCTTCCACACACGGAGGGTCCCTGCCTACTCCCCTCCCTGCACACTGAGGGTCCCCATGCACCCCCCCCGGACACACCGAGGGTCCCCATGCACCGTCCCCCCTGTACACTGTGAGTCCCCATGCACCACCTCCCATGGACACACTGAGGGTCCCCATGCACCGCCCCCACCCCGGACATACTGAGGGTCCCCATGCACCGCCCCCACCCCGGACATACTGAGGATCCCCATGCACCGCGCCCCCCCGGGCACACTGAGGGTCCCCGCCCACTCCCCCCAACACACCGAGGGCCCTCCACCCTCCCCAGCAGCAGGCCCTGGCCCTCCCCGGGTGACGTTCCAGCTCTGAGCTGCCCGCTGCGTGCCGCCGGGGCTGCTCCTGCCACAGCTGTCAGGCCTGGGTCTCTGAAGGCAGAGGAGGCCCTCAGAGTCTGGGGCTTTACTTGGGAACGTGCCCCACAGACGGCTGGGGGCGGGGGAGGGGGAACAGGGCGGAGAGGAAACCAGAGCAGGTGCCCACTGATGGTCCACCCTGGGGTTGCCCAGGCAGCCCATGGCACCCTGTGGAGCCCGATGCACCCAGACCCACCTGCGGGGGCGTGCGGGGGCGGAAGGAAGAAGTGCTTCCCAGGGCACCCAGTCCGGCTTCACAGCGGGAGGAGCCTCCCTGGAGGTTCCTGTGAGGGTGTCCATCCCGGGCCTCGGAGACCCCCACCAGGGAGGGGGGCCCGCGGGACGTGTGTGGGACCCAGGAGGTGTCCCCCCCTCCCCAAGCCTGTCTCCCCATGTGTAGAGCCAGTGTCATCACTTGCGCCCCTGGGTTAGCCGAGTGCGGGCTGAGCCCCAGGCACCTGCCGACCCAGTCCCGGATGTACGTGGGCCCCTCGCCCTCGGCCCCCCCACCCCCTCCCCAGCCACTGGGATGGGCTGGTGACACCGGGACACCCACACCAGCTCCAGTCGGGAGGCAGGGCCTCTGTGCCCCTGCCCGAGCCACAGAAACGGGCACCTTCGTGGAGGGACGCAGGGAGGGCTCCTCTCTCTATGGGAACTCTCTTCTGAGGGGCTCACGCTTCTCCCTTCCAACAAACGAGCCAAAACCCGCATTCTAACCTCACCCCAGCCTCTGCTGGCCCTCCCGTCCCAGCCAAGAGCAGGCGTGTCCACTGACCTCCACAGGGACAGCAAGCAGTTGGAGGTGTCTGTTCTTTGCTACAAATGGGGGCTGGAAGGCCCCGGGTACCTCGAGTCCCGCCCGTGGGGATGCGTCTGCACCTCTGGACGGCCGGGTGCAGTGCTGCAGGGTGAGCGGACCCCTCTGGGCAGCGATGGGCGCTCAGGGCGGACACATCCTACATAGGCTGCGATGCCGCAGTGTCGGCCCCCTAGGGAGCTGGGCCAGGGGGGACGTCAAGGGCACAGCCGTTGTCCACAGCTGCATCGACTCCACAGAAAGGGTGAAACCCAGCCACCGTCCCAGGCGCCCAGAAGCAGCCCGGGCGGGGCCCACTCTCAGAGACCTCGGCAGCCACAGCCCCGAGGGGCGGCCGGGCCAGCAGTGCAGGGAGCCCACAAGGACCGTGTGGGTGACCCCCTGCGGGACGGCACCCGAGGGCCGTGGGGGGCTCCGAGGTGCCCCTAGCCCCCGTGCTCCCCTCTTATTCCTGCGTCTGGAGTCCACAGAGCCATGGCCCGGGTGGGCGTGGGGGGATGCTTTAAAGGACCCTGCAGGTGACAAGTGAAATCTCCAGCTTCTCTGCCTTGGAAATGTCACGTGGGAGCCAGACCTCCACTGTTTAGCACTTAGTTTGCAGATTGATGGTACGCCTTTAGATAAACACAGAGCCGCAGTGCAGTAATTTGTCTTTTTTCTTCCTTTCTGAGTAAGAAGCCTTTCTAGCCAATGAGCTGTTTCACAAGATTCATTTTTATGTAAGAAGAAAGTAAACTATCTCCTCGGTTCCAGTTTCTCGTCTCTCCTGAGCCTCTCCCTCACGTCGGTACAGTCTGGTTCTTAGCGGTCCATCGTTACGGAGGGCTCTGTTTCAAGAACAGCCCCACGTCCACGGCGCTGAGCCTCAGAACTCTGTCCTCCTAAGAATCCAAGAACTGCGACGCCGGCTTGCTTTCCACTTTTCCCGGTCTAGAGGAAGTCTGTGGACCAAGCGATATTTCTAATTCGAGCTTCGTTATGTAGTTATGGTGTGAAACATATTATTTTCCCCTTTATTTTTGCTCTCTCGGTTATGGCAAATTTTATTGCATAAATAAACGTCACATGCCGAACTGCATGCCTCGCAGCCTACACACCAATTAAACCTGAAGTTGACACAGTCCAAGCACAAGTACGTATAATCTGCAAAGTGAAATGGCCACGTATCTGCTCTGCGGTAATCGTCAGTGCCGTTTCGCTACAGGGTGGCTGGAAGTCTGAGTGGCGGGCCCAGCAAGAAGCATTTATGGGCCCCGCGCAGAAAGGCTGGCGGCATGTGGCCTCACCCCCCGGGGGCCAGGGGGCCAGGCACAGGACCACCCAGACCTGACCTGACACAGCTGCCCTGAGGGCCCCACGGGAGAGCTTTGCAGGGGAGGTGGCCGGCCTCAGGCTCCCTAGCGAGGACGAGCCCGGCCCACAGCCTTGGAGGGAAGGACCCCCCCACACACTTGAGCGGCTCATCCGGGGCTGGTCACTGGCGTGTTCTGGGGGGGAGAACGGGGCTACCCACCCTTCCACCTCCCCTCTGCCTCTTCTGAAGCCATCTCCTATGTGGAGCCCTCTATTGAGGGCAAAGGACAAAAGTCTCCGGAATTAACCGAGCCCCCATAGCAACTTTTGCCACGGGCTCTCCTGACCTAAACCCATCAGCGCCCCGACTCCATATTAGGTAAATATTCACCATGTAACAACCTTGTAGCATCCTGACCAATCCCCTAATGCCATCCTGCCAGCAGGAATTTTCTGTCTTGAGGCTATAGAAGTTGCCTACTTGGGCTTCCCTACTTGGGCAGTGGTTGAGAGTCCGCCTGCCTATGCAGGGGACACGGGTTCGTGGCCCGGTCCGGGAAGATCCCACATGCCGCGGAGCGGCTGGGGCCGTGAGCCATGGCCGCTGAGCCTGTGCGTCCGGAGCCTGTGCTCCGCAACGGGAGAGACCACAGCAGTGAGAGGCCCATGTACCGCAAAAAAAAAAAAAAAAAAAAATGTTGCCTACTAGCCGGCAAAGGGAATCAGCTCTCCCTGGTCCATCAGGAAGTCGCCCCCCTGTATTTGCAGGGCCTCTCACTAACTAGCTGAAGAACTAGCTCTTCGTTCTCCATAAACTCACTCTCATGTAAAATACTCTGTGTCTGGAAATTCTTCTTCCAACCCGTGCAGGACCACGACATCCTGGGTGCAGACAAAGTGTTCATCCTCACAGCGCCACGCAGCCCCCGGCTCCTTCACCTCCCAGGACGCTCCCCACCCCGGGCCAGCTTCACGGGAGAGAATGACCAGGGGTGGAGGAAACCGACAGGAAATCCTGGAACTAGGGGAAGCGGCGCTAAAGGGTGAACTCGGGAGCCTCTGCAGACACTAATTAAATGAGGGAGCTGGGAAATGCCGCCCGGGGCAGGAAGTTAGAACCACAGGCTCAGTGGGGAGGTCTGTCCACAGGGCCATTCGCATCCCAGCGGACGCCCCGACTGCCCACCTGGGGACGAGATGCACGCGCGTGGCTGCAGCTTCCCTCAGGCCGGCCTGTCCCCGCAGAGTCGCCTGAGCCCCAGCACAGGTCCCACCGCCGGTCAGCTTGCCCCGCGGGCCCTGCGGCCCTCAGAGGGTATCAGCCCGCCCTGCGGCCGCTTCCTAAGACTTGGGAATCTTCTTCCAGGAGGAGAAAGGAGGAGAGCTCATCCCGTCTGGGAGGGACTTTAACGGGGCCCACGGGGCTGCCCCTCAGTCGAAAGCGTCCACCACACCCGGGAGGGCGACTGGGACAGCACCGTCACCCCAAAGGTTCGCTTTGCCCCAACTGACCTTTGAAGTGGAGGCTTCTGATCATTCGCGTCTTGGTGGGACCAGAGTCTGCCCAGCAAGGGCGTCTGGGGCAGACCCGATGGGCCAGGTCCGAGCAGCGCCTGCCTCGGGGTGGACCACCGCAGCGGGTGTGCTCTCTGTGTCCAGGCCTGCAGCCTCGCCCCCGCAGCTGGCGGGAAGGCCCCGGGGGCTGACCACAGGCCTCCCGCATCTAGAGGCCACAGGACAACCTCCAGCCCCACGTTGCTGCCACCGAGCTCTGAAATCCAAACACGGCCCGTAATTGAACTTAAACTATTGGACTAAACCGAATGGACACCAGGTACTCCTTTTAATCAGTCTGTTTAAACTCGCCGTGGTAGTCACACGCAAGTACCTATCAACAAGATTCCGTATTCGGTCTAGCAGCGAATGTGACATCTAGTCCACATTAAATCTCATTGTCTGATAAAGAGAACGTGACATAAGTGGCCCTCACCCCATGTAGATGTTGCCTTTACGTGGCCAGCTGTCCAACACTGCCCCACGGACGATGTGAGAGCCACGCCACAGGCACTGCTGTCCTAGTGACGTGCGGAGCCCCGTCCTGGATCTCGGGGAGCGCTGCGACCACGGACTGGAGAGCCGCCCGCTGCACCGTCTCCCTCCTGGAAGAAGCCTATATTCCCTGTGACCTGCCATGTCACCTGTGGGAGAACACGAGCCCCCGCCCCTCAGACGCGGGCTCCACCACACCGCGCCTTGGCCAACGGGGTGTGAGCCGTCTCTGGTTTCTGTTCTCCACCGTGAGGAAGGCATGGCCCAGGTACAGCCCAGGATGGGAAAGGCAGCAGCCGGCCCTCAGCCCAGATGGAAGGTGAGGGGAATTGCTCTTTGAGATTCAGAGAAGTTTGTCAGGTAGCAAACCTGACCGATACACAGTCAGGCTCCCAGCCCAGGCCAGCGCACCCTTGTGACACTGCTGTCACGCGGTGCTTGCGCCTCCACGTTGCCCAGGCTTCCCGGTTGAGCCTGCCGTGGTGGCGGAGTTGGGAAGGGCCTTCTTGGTTTTCCTTCACCCGGCACTAAGCACTCCAGCTGCAACACCGCCCTGGACAGGGCTGCTCTCCCCGATGGGCCTCCGCTGCAGGCTCCGTGGTCCCCCAGACCAGAAAAACACCTTCTCCTAACCCGGGTGCTTCCGCTCCCGCCTCCACCCAGCAGGCAAGGGGTCCGCATGCTGAGGGTTGGTGCTGAGAGTGGAAGCCTCCCCCGATGACGATGATGAGTCTGGGGAACGGCCCCCTTTGCAGGCTGGGCTGGAAGACGAGCAGATTCCCCGCCCCAAGGCCCCTCGTACACCCCTCCCTCCGACCGTCCTGATTCTCGGCCCAGGCCGGGCACCACCCCAGCCCTCCGGGCCATGAACATGCCCGTGCCGGCCCGCAGGTGATCACTCTGGGTGGTCTCTCCTGTCCTGCAGCTCCAGCTTCTTGAGGCCAGGAGTCCCAGTCCACCGGGGTCTTGGGGCTGGTGGAATCCGTCTAGAGTTGAATCTCACTCTCTGGCCAGACAGTGAGTCAGACTTGAAGCCAGCGATGGTATGGGGCCCACGAGAGCCACAGCCACGTGAGAGCCCAGGCCCTGGTGTGGGGCCCGGACGCCCGGCTCCTACCAAGAACAAGAGAAAAGGGTCGCCCCCAGGGGTCAGCTCACCCAAGTGCCCAGCTGGCCGTGGTGGGCACTCAGGAAGCCCACTTACCTGCGAGACGAGTGAGGTGGACCAGCCTGGAAGGTGTGGGCGTGAACCCCAGCGGCAGCCGAGGCCCCGCCCCCAAGCCTCTCGCTCACCTGGAGGAGGGCGTTAGCGGAGACAAGGAAACAGACCCAGGCTCACAGCTTCTCTGGTTCCTAACCGCACACGGATCTCCCGGCCCCTCAGAGACCCCAGTACAGGGACCCCAGGAAGGAGGAAGGGACTCCCTTGGCCTCATGGGGGGCAGGGAGACAGGACGAATGGACGCAGACCCCTCAGCTGTTCCAGCCAGCATCCCTCTTCCCAGGTCTGCCCCCGGCCAGGCTCTGGGGCAGCGAGGCTGGTCCTAACCTCCGGAGGCCCCTAGAGTCCACGTGGAGGCATCGCCGTGTGTGTCCACGTGCGGGTGCCTTGTGGGGTGCCCCGGCCTCGGCGAGTTAGTCGGCCTGAGTCTTGGAGGGAGCTTATTCTTGATTGAGTTAAAGAGATAATAAGTGTGCCAGCTCGCCATGCCATGAGCCACCGGGAGCTCTACGTGGAAACCAGGGCAACAGACTTCATGTCAGCGAAGAGCCACCCTGAGCCGCCCAGAGGAGTGGGGAGAGGGACCTGCCATGGGCGCCTTCCCCACGAGGGAGCACAGGGCCCGTGGGCAGGCCTGGGGTGGAACCCGTGTCACCCACGGGAAGCCCGAGGGGCAGGAGATAAAAATAAAAGGCACGGAGGAAGCTTACATGCATTTACTGAGTGAAAGAGGCCCGTCTGAGCAGGCTCCACACGGCACGAGGGCAACTCAGTGACGTCTGGAAAAGGCACAGCCACGGGGGTAGCAAAGGATCAGCGGTTGCCGTGGGGAGCACGGGGACTTTGGTGCAGTGACAACACTCTGTGTGACGCGTGATGGCGGACACACGTCTTCATACGTTTGTCCAAACCCGTGGAACGTGCACCACCAAGAGCGAACGCGCCGTGAACTCCGATTAATCGTCATGTATCGACATCGATTCATCAGTGATGGCAATCGGTACCACACCAGTGCAGGTGGCGCGGAAGGAGGAACGGGGGTGGGTGCGCTACGCGGGCACTCTCTGTACTTCCTGTTCGTCTTTTCTGTAAACCGAATACTGCTCCAAAAAGTAGAGTCTATCCGTTTTCTTCAAATAAAAAGAAAACAGAAATAAGGTAGTGTCACCTGATAGAATCCATTTTCAGGTTCCTCTTGTAATGAAGCCACCTTAAAATTATCTTACATTATTATTTAGAATTTTTATTGCTCCTTTAACATCAGTAAGAAACACAGGACTTAGTGTGGGATGCCCTCGGCCCAGGTGGACCCTGCAGACGGGGCACCCCCTGCAGCCCCTTCTCCGCAAGTCCCAGTGTCCCCTGTGCTCAGCATTGGGGGAGAACGTCAGGCCGTTCCCGGTCTCGGAGCTGGTGGAGGTGGGGTGTGTCCCGCAGCGGCCTGAGAAGGCCCAGAGGCACCTGAGCCAGGTGTGTGGAGGAGAGAGCCCGGCAGGCCTGGACAGGCTGCCTGCCAGCCCAACCGGGGACTCGCATTCCTATCCCCGCGCTGAGGGCCTTAGGCTTCTCGCTGCTGTTAATGACTATTCCAGCCTCTGGGGCCTGGCTCTCCCAGCTCGGGGAGGGAGGGAGGGAGGAGGGCGGGCCTTCCGAAGGGGCGGCGTGGCGCTGACACACACCCCCCCCAACCCCCACCCCCGGGTCACCAGAGCCTCTGGAATGTGCCAGATGGCTGCTGAGGGCCGCTCCCAGCTAGAGGTTCCCCCCAGCGCGTGCCTCCGAGGTCAGGCCCTGCTCTGGCCGCTGACGTATGTCATCTGGCAGCCGCTGGCTCAAGTCTGCAGCAGGGCCGGTGGCAGCAGGGAGGGCTCCCAAATGCCACAGTGGCAGGGGACAGATGTGACAGCGAGAGGCGAGGAAAGGTTACCTCGCCGACACGTCCCCGGCCTTCCAGCTGTCACTGCAGGCACGTCGGAGGCCGGGGGTGACCGAGCAAAGAAACGCAGGTCCAGACGCACAGCACTTCCTGGGCATGTCCTGTCGCATCCGCACGGAGCCCCAGAAAGTCTAGGAGAACCAAGGCGCCGAGGACCAGGCCCACAGAAAGCGGGTGGTGTGCACACGTGTGTGCTCAGTGGAGCCGCGTGCAAGTCTCCCTATAAATACCCGGGCCGCCTCGCGATGTGGCTGGTCCTGCCCCGCTCACCACTGCACAAAGGCCGCGGGCGAGGGGCCAGGTAAGGCTGTCCTGGGGCCTCAGTAGGAGAGGGCCGGATTCACACAAGCAACAAAGTGCACGGCCCATGTGGACTCGATGACCCCAAGCACTCGCCTCCACAGAAGACCTCCAGCGCCACACGCGGAAGAGATGCACCAGACACGCCCAGGGGTACATGAGGGGCGTGTCCTGCTCACCTGGCTCTGGACCTGCGCCGTGTTACCAGGTGGCTGCCTCGCTGTGCTTGACCTTTCGCTGTCTTACTGCACTGGGGTGGGACCACTGAAAAGACCACGGGGGTCGGGGGGACTGGGGGAAGGGAGGGGGTGGGAGAGGGGAGGGGAGGGGGGGAGAAGGGAGGGGAGGGGAGGGGAGGGGTGGGCAAGGGGAGGGGAGGGGAGGGGAGAGAGGGGAGGACGGTTTTGCCCTGATGTCCAGGTGCCCCTCCTCCACACCCCTCCTGCAGCGGCAGCTCTGACCTGGGTGTGGGAGACCGGTGAGTGGCAGGGCCAGGTGTGCCCCGGGACTGTTGAGAGCGTATTCCTTCTCTGTCAGTCCCTCAGCAGCAGGGTCCCCATGAGGCAGGGCCTCTCTTGAGGAGTCTGGAGGCCAGGCTGCCCTGGAATCTCAGCCTGGGAAGTAAGGCCTGGCAGCCACGGGTCGCAGAGCAGCAGGGGACAGGGTGACAGAGGACTGAGCATCACTGTGGGCCCCGCTGGTCCCTGGGAGGCAGGGAGGCCTTGAGCCACGGACGGACTAGCCTGAGAGTGGAAGTGCCTCCCTCGAGGGCAACCAGCGCACAGGGATTGTTCAGAAAAAATAAACAAATAAATAGAAACAAAGCCAGGGGAGCCTACCATGACCCATCTGGAGCCCTCTCCTCTCTGGAGGCCCCCAGCTGCCCGGCTATGTGTGCAGTGGTGGCACCTCGGGGGCCCCAGGCTGCCGGCCTCAGGCCACACCGGCTGGGCACAGAGGTGGGCTTGCCTGCTGGCGAGAAGTCTGCGGGAGGATATTCTAGTGCATCCGTGGTGTCCACGCTTCAAACCTTCTCTGGCCCTTAGTCCAAGGCCGTGAAGTGCAGCCTCTAAATGGACCCGAGAGCCAGACACCTGGTCAGCTGGTGACACAGAGCACACGCGCCACGTACATGCACGCTCCCAGCGCCCACAGGAACACATGTGCACACGTGTACAAAGTCACACACTGGAGTGCGTGTGCTCACACGCCTGCAGTCCTACACGCACAGTCCAGCAGGACAAGCAGAGAGCCGGAGACTCGGCCGTAAAGATGTTCTGCGTCCAGACACCGTGGCCGATGCCTGCCCAGGGCTGCTCAAGCCTTTGCCCACCCCCGAGAAAGCCATTTGTGAAAAGTACTTTCCTCGGTTCCTGTCTGGTCATAACCTTTCCCAGACCAGCCCCTTCTGCTCTCTCGAGCGCCGTCTTCTGGAACTGGCTCGACGCCTGCCCTCCGAGGCTGCCAGACAGGGCACCCTGACCTCTGCAGACACAGCTCGGCCAGGTGGGTGCTGAGAGACGCAGCAGCGCTGGGAGTGCATGTGTGAGTGTACAAGCGTGTGCGCACGCATAGACGCTTGTACCGCACTGCGGGGACGGGGCACAGAGCCCTCAGCCCTGCTGCGCTACTGCCTCACAGCCAGCAGGGGAGAAAGGCTCCCCGCAAGACACATTATTATGCATGTCATCATGTGTGTGGTTACACACGTGCGGTCGTGTGCAAACAACCATTGCGTGTGATTGTGCGCTGTAATTACACGCATGTGGTCACGCCTGAAATCTCACCAGCGTCGTTGCACGGCGGGATCACACACGTGGTCCCACGCACGCAGTCACGTGCAGATAGTCATGAAACGCGTAATCACGAGCATGTGATCACACGCATATCACTGCACACGTGCCACCGTTGCCGTATTCTACGCGTTACCCGCGAGTCCCAGGCTCCCTCCCACTGGGGGGCGGGACGCACATGGGAACGGGGGCGGGTCCCGGGGGCCGCTTTAGCGTCCCTCTGCCAGCGGCTCTAGGTCAGCACAGCACGCCGGGTGGGGAACCAGGGGCAGCTTTGGGGTAAGGAACTCAGCAGCCGAAACAAAGGAAGAGCTGCAGACCTCGCAAGGTTGGGCCTCTTCTGGGCACCTCACCGATCCCGGGCTGCAGCACACCGCGCCTCCTCTGCACAGGGTCTCTCAGACCCATCGCCCTGAGCTGTGCGCACGGCCCCACCCCGCTCTCAGTCCAGCCCCAGTTGCCGGCTCTTCCACCTCCAGCATCGGGACCTGGGCCCAGGCTACCGAAAGGGACAGGCCCCTCTGTGTCAAAAGCCCCGGAAACGGCCCCCTGGCACGGCGACCAGGCCCAGAAAGTCTGCCTTTCCGCCGCAGCGGCAAGTGTCATCGTGAAGACTTGCACAGACACGGGTTAAACGCATCCAAGAGTTTATTCAAGAAAGAAAGAAAATGATGGTGAAGAGGGGGACGGGGCAGCTCAGCCTCAGGTGGAGGGGGTGAAGCCCCCTTTCCTGGCTGGTCCCATGAGCCGTGACGGTGATCGTCCAGCTGAGTCATGTCTTATTCTGAGTCACTGAGAAAAACAAGACTCTTCTGAATCGCACCGTCCAACCAACAGACCCGAGAGTGGACCAGCCGATCCGGAAATGCCATGGACCCCACAGTCCCCCTCACACTGGCCGTCCTTTCCCTGGGAGCTGAGTCACAGACAGCGTCCCACCTCTGGCCAAATCCAGCAGGAAAGGGCCTTCCCGAGGATGCCGGTGCCCTGAAGAGCCAGGTGTGGGTCACTGAGGGCCAGACTGGCCCCCAACTCAGGCCCAGGAGGGAACGTGGGAAACATCGAAAGGTTTGAGGTCCATCTTCCTGGGGACTTAGTATGTTTTGCACATGGCGTCCAAAGAGAAAGCTGCCCCCAAATGCTAAGTTTGGGGATGGGCTTCAACCTCCAGTGTGACCGTCACCCCTGCGTCCGTCACTCTGCTCCCCATCAGGAAACAGCCACCAGAGTCAGCGTCCCCTGGACACCACGCAGGGGCCCTCGTCATCACAGCTGGAGCATTCCAGGCCCTAACACTTAAAGTTAACGGAAGTGGTTGTATTGGTTTAATAAGTCACCTTAAAGCTATGTGCTCCAGTAGGAATGACTGCAAAAATTCAGGTCGGAAAAAAGAGATTTTATATACATGGAGCATGGAAAGTGCCAGGTGGATTGAGATACGGTGGGATAATTACGGATAAGCTAGAGCAATGCCATTTCATCGAGGAATCATGACTACCGTGTTTGTTAGTCTTTTCTGAGCTGAGAAAGCCTTCCCCCAGCTTTTTAAGGAATTCTGCTGTGGACCAGACAGAACCAAGAGGGAGCAGTGCCCGCTGATGACTTGCTGCCTGTGTTTCCAGAACACGTTCAGAACCGGCATTGACGGGACTCCATGTGCGGCTCCAAGCGGGTGACGGATGAGGTTGTTGGTCCCGGTAACACCTCAGGCTTCTAACCAGGGTTAGCGTATGACCCGGCAGCTCTGGGCACCCGCTCCCACCACTGTAAACTCAAATCAATCAGGTATCCCGCTAGAATTTCTCACTCATATTGTGACATTCAGAACACCACCCCTCGAATGTAAATTGGTGCAACCACTATGGAGAACAGCATGGAGGTTCCTCAAAAAACTAAAAGTAGAACTAGTGTATGTTCCTGCAATCTCACTCCCGGGCATATATCCAGAGAAGACTATAATTCGAAAAGACACATGCATCCCAGTGTTCATAGCAGCACTATTTACGGTAACCAAGACACGGAAACAACCTAAATGTCCATCGACAGATGAATGGATAAAGAAGATGTGGTGCATACACACAATGGAATATTACTCAGCCATAAAAAAGAACGAAACAATGCCATTTGCAGCAACATGGATGCAACTAGAGATGACCATACTAAGTGAAGTAAGTCAGACAGAGAAAGACAAATACCATATGATATCACTTATATGTACAATCTAAGCATTAATACAAATGAACTTATTTACAAAACAGAAACAAACTCACAGACATAGAGAACAGACTTGTGGTTGCCAAGGGGAATAGCAGGGGTGAGGGAGGGATGGACTGGGAGTTTGGGCTTAGTAGATGCAAACTATTACGTATAGGATGGATAAACAGCAAGGTCCTACTTTACAGCACAAGGAACTATATTCAATATCCTGTGATAAACCATCATGGAAAAGAATATGAAAAAGAATGTATGGATATGTATAACTGAATCACTTTGCTGGACAGCAGAAACTAACAGAACATTGTAAATCAACTATACTTCAATATAATAAATTAAAAAACAAAACATAAACACCACCCGTCAGCGGGCTTTGAATCGCCCGGGAAGACGTGGCAATCTTCCTGCTTCTGTCTGTTGAAACCCAAGGGGGTCACTTTTCGGGGAGAAGAAACATGGGCAAGAGACAAATGCACTGGAGGGATGGACTCGACAGGGAGGAACCTAAGGCAGTTCCCAAAGGCCCAACATTCCACGCCTTTTCCGGGTGGCTGGTTTACTAGTGGGAACTCGATATAAAAGCAGGGATTCTCGGGACGAGGGGCAAAACCAAAACACCATTTCCAGAGCGCGTGGCACTGAACTGCGTGCAGCCTTCAGAGAATAGAACCGAAGTATTTCGGGTTGAGATCCATGAATCAGCTGGCTTCTCGTGTCCCAAGGCTCGGCCATCATCCAGTGTGCATTCTGCCTGTGGTTCTTGTGAGCTTTTTCTCACGTGTTTACACCTCCATCCTGACACACATCTGAACAGAAACCACAGTTTTCATTTTAAAACCGCTCATGCTCCTAGAATAAAGTACTCAACGCAGCGGTTTCCATATTATTCTGGGGGTCGGTTGACTCCACTGGTCTCACAGGCAAGCAGCAAACACATTTCTGAGTTCACCAAAATTCCTTTTCTGAGCAGAGCTAACAGAACGTAGTTTATAGATTTATATTGGTGAAAAGTACATTCCCCGCCCCCCGATATTAAGATATCAGCTTTTCTTATTATTTTGATAAGTTTTTAAGCTAGAATGGAATTTATGATCCAGAAAACTCCTCTTTAAAAGATTGTAAATCACACCTCTGCCACCCTGAAAGATTACTTCACTTTGGCAACACATGTATAAGGTATGAATAATAAGATGTACCTTGTAAAAGTATCGGCGAGTTGCCTTTATAATGAAATAAAAACCAGTTATAATTCCAACGAGTAACACTGAGTCATTTTTATTGTTAAGGGGTAGTCAAGAATTTTCTGTGGCCCACAGTGTAGGTTGCTTAATAAAATACAATGCATTTTAGGTGCTTCAAAACCACCTTGAATTTTAGATAGGAGGACATCCTTCCCACCCACTACCGCAGCCTCTGAATGCTTTAAGTGTGCATGTCAGTACACAGACATTCTTGTCCACTGAGAAAAGCATTGCCTAGCGCGGTACGATTGCATCCAATCATCCTCTCAACTATTAAATCAATCACAGGGAATTAGAAAGCAATGATTATTTGGGAAGGAAAACCTGTTTCCCGATTCTCCTGCGCCCATCAGATGAGACTGTCTGCGGTGTTTCTGGGAGGGGGTGGGGCTGTGATTGGTTTGAACACATGGAGATTCTTTCAAAGCCGTTCGTATGCAGGAGGCTGTTTATATACAAATGAATGCAGAAGCCACAGTCAGGTGAAATGCCTATTTTTTTTAAACAAAGAAGCTGCCCTTCACCTTTCAACATTCCTGCCGTTTCCGGAAAATGAAAGCACTCGGATTTCAGGAGAAAGGCTATCGCGGAGTCCACAGCCTGGCCTGCGGTCGCCCCACCAGCTGATCTCTTCTTCGGCCCCAGCTGGGGGGGCTTCTCCAGCCACAGCAAGTCCCCCTCCCGTCCCCTGGCGGCTCCGTCAGGGCTCACTCACGCAGGTGCTCGCGCAAGGCAGGCAGGCAAGTCTGGGCTGCGGCGGCGCTGACAGCGGGTCAGGCCCAGCGCTGGCTTCGCGGGGCCCTGCCTCCGACCCAGGCGCCCCCCCTCCGTGCCCCCGGATGACAACACTCCCCTCTCAGCCTCTCCAGGGGTCAGCAGATAACCCACCGAGAGGCCTTATCTTGGCCCTTCCTGCCCGGCTGTCCCCTGAGAAGGGCCAGAGCACAGAATGCTGCCCCCAGGGGAGCAGAGACAGCGGGGGAGCAGAGGCCACGCCCACTCCCATCCACAGAGCCAGGGCACCACTGAGGCACACTCGTTCCCGCGGCTCCTCAACCTGCAGGATCTTACCGGGAGCACCAGGGGATTCCCTGGCAGTGGCAAACGTGGGTGATGTCCCCCAGCGGAGAGGAGGTGGGGGACATCTGCCCCCTCCTGCTCTGCACCCCCGGCGGGGGCTCCCCTGTGTAGGACCCCTGAGACAGGCCCCTGGGGCTGCAGGCAGTGGGGTCTGGAGCACGGGCCCCACCCGGTGACTGGTCACCTGTGGCTCTCAGCTCCTGCAGGTGACTTTGACCTCCGTGGAAGGGCTGTGGGGAAGGGAGGGGAGGGGCGGGGTGCCTCTCCCCCCATTACCAGGGAGGCACCCGGCTGACCCCTCTGGTCCCGGGACTCTGTATTAGTTTCCATCAACAGAAACATGTTTTCTCCCAGTTCTGCGCAAAGTCCAGAGGTCAAGGCGCCGGCAGGGTCGGCTCCCCTGAGGCTGTGAGGGTGCGTCCCACCCAGGCCTCTCTCCGCAGCTCCGCTTCCCTGGGGCCTCCTCCCTCCAGGCTCTGCCTCTGTCCTCACGTGGCTTCTCCCTGTGTGTCTGTGCCCAGATTTTCTTCTTATAAGGACCAGTCCCGTTGGCTTCAGGGCTGAGCCTCGTCCACCACGGCCTCATCTTAACTTGATGACATCTGCAAACACCCCATTTCCAAACAAGGTCACAGTCACAGGCTCCAGGAGGACTTGACTTTGGGGGCCACCTTTTGCCCAGGGCAGGCCCCCACCAACTTGTCTAAAGCCCTGATCAGCCAGACACCCTGAGCTCAGCCCACCTCCTCTCTGCACCCCACTGTCCTCACCCCCGACCCGGGGAGGGTCCCCAGGCGTCCCTGCAGGAGCCCTTTCGGGGCTGCTCAGTGCCTTCTGAGCCTGAGGTGGCACAAGAGTCCACATCTCTGCACAGGGCAGCGTGGTCTCTGCGTGGGCCCGCCCTGATGGCCGCTTTCCGCTGGGAACCGTGCTCCCGCAACACCTGCCCAGCTCTCCCACGAGGGCCGCGTCCCCGGCACATGCGGCGGCCTCCCGACCGACTGGACACTCATGCACGCAGGGCTTTCCTGTCTCAAACAGCGATTTACTCCAGAGCCTGCAAGATGACAGAGGTATTAAGTGTCCCCTGATGTGTTTCTTTGGGGGCTCCTAGCAAACCAGTTGCCATCACCGGTCTCGGTGACAGAGAGAACAAGGACACGGTTCCACAAGGAAATCAAGGAAATGTTGCAGCATTAGAGGGAGCGGACAGGATCGTGTGTTAACTAAATAGGAGACTAAACAGGACAAACCTTTTGAACGGGAGACATAACATTTCAGAGTAAAATCCACGTGGTGGGTAAAGGTCAGAAAAGATCAAGCCAGGCGCTAATAGTCGTGCTTTTCCATTTTCTTATCGATCAATATTACATTTTTTTTGAAGCTAAAACGCAACGGCAGAGTTATAGCTGACCTTTCCATCACCCTTCCACTGTGAATACAATCACAACAGAAGAACAAATGACTTTATAAGCCACAGAATTTTTCTGATCCAAATCCCCAGGTGAGCGAAAATCTTCAAAATCTATTTCGTTTGAAAATGGGGAGAATGAGATTCTCTACTAATTAGACACCGGAGAGCACCATCGCCTTTAAAAATAAATCACGCACCGGAAAACTGGTTCTGTAATCATTGCCACCGGGGCCAATAGAAACCTTGAGACATCTCTGAAGGTTGGCTGAGTGGTTCCATGAAGACGGGGCTTAGTGCCTGTGAGATGGGTGCCCTCGTGAGTGAGGGGGTGAACCGGCACTTCAATTGCTACGATAGACCAGACCACGCCCTCTCCATCTGAGACATTATTTAGGTCACCATCCGAAACACTTCTTATGCACCAGAGAGGAAGGCCCACTCGGAGAGGAAAATCCAAGGTGGATTCTAAAGCCATCTTCAGGACGGCACACCAAGACGGGCTCCGAGGGACAGACTTGGACACCAAACCCACCCAGACACAGACGTCCGACCCACGCTTTACAAAAGGCGTCGGGTGGGTTTGCTTGGGGCCTGGGAGTTCCACCAGCATCACAGGAAACAGTGCACTGGATCATCAACAAAGTGTGATTCCAAGGACCACAGGATGGATAACAGGAAACCCAGTTTAGATTCAAATGAATTTGGTTTCAAAAACTTACAGCAAGACTTTGTCAGCTCCCTTGTAAGAGGGACGCTGGCCCCCCTGCCCACTCCCACCCCCGGCGGGCCGCCAGGACCCAGCTTCTGGGCCTTCTCGCCTCCCTGGAGTGTTTGCATTTGTTCTGTTATGTTTCAAGCCCCAGATCTGCTCTCCCCATGAAAACGCTCTCTACTGCCTGTCCCGAAGTATCCCCAGCTGAAAACAACAAGACCCTGAATCATAAGAACTGATTTTAACAGGCTTTTGGATTCACAGGAAAATAAAAATAATTTCCCTGATATTAAAATAGATGAGGATTTTCTTTAAAACTTGTGAGTGACAACAACTGGCTCAAAACGGAAATTCTGTGGCTGTAGCACAGGGAAACTTGCCCAGCAAGGTGTGGTTGGGTCAGCAGCGTCCATAGTTCATGCCAGGCGTCTGGAGGTTGTAAAGCACAGTACAAGTGTAAGATTGTGTTACGGTTATTATGTGCTTTATACTAGGACTCGGCATTATTCTCATATAAGTAGCAAATTAACTTGATTCTCTTTTTTTTTTTTTTTTTTTTTGCGGTACGCGGGCCTCTCACTGTTGTGGCCTCCCCCGTCGTGGAGCACAGGCTCGGGACGCACGGGTTCAGTGGCCATGGCTCACGGGCGCAGCCGCTCCGCGGCATGTGGGATCTTCCCGGACCGGGACACGAACCCACATCCCCTGCATCGGCAGGCGGACTCCCAACCACTGCGCCACCAGGGAAGCCCCTAACTTGATTCTCATATAGGAAAATCTGAGTCTTATTAACACAAAGATTATTTCCCATTGAAATGATTACTATAATATTTTTAAGGAAGGCAGATTAATTTTTTTATATCATACCCTACCTGTTGGATTTTCCTTAAAAATAATGGCGTTCCAGTGTTGGTTGATCTTAAGTAATTTTTTGAAAATGTGTACACATGGCGTAACTGGCTGAATAGGCGTGGCTGTCCCTTGAGACGTCCCTTTCACCTGTACTTCTAAATTCAAGATTGGTTTAAAAGGGACGTTTTCCAAATTAAAATGGGTTAAATGTGTTTGTTGCGGAAACTCTTAAGACTACGGGCTGTTGGATCCCCCTGCAGAAACGGGAGCGACTGTAGAGCTGTGGACCAGTTCCCATGGGGCAGTGGGCAAGCCCCTGGCCAGGTCCGGGGAATGGGGGTCAGAAGCAGGGCTCAGGCTGTCCCGCCAGGACCCCCGAGTGTGTGCTGGGGACAGCCAGGAGCTGGAGACAGAGACCAGGTGTCAGAATGCAGAGGCCTGGGGCCACCTGGGCACTGGGCTGCCATGGGCCTCCGTCCCCTCCCTCCCCTCCCCCGCTCTTTCCAGCCTGCCCAGCACCAGTCCCCAGAAGGGTGTCCCTGGGAAGCGAGTCCAACTGGGGAGAGGAGATGGCTGCCTCCTGTCTCCAGGCCTGTGCGTGCCAGGCCCCAAGGGGGCAGCCTGCTCATCTGGCTTCGCTGGGTGAATTGTAAGGCCACCCCTTCCTTGCAGGGCTCAGAGCCACCCCAGGCAGGAAGCCCACAGGCTGGGAGCGCAACCAGACGCCTTGCTCTGCTGGGCCCCTGCGACCTTGGGTCCAGTGTCTCCGCAGCAAAGGGGGTCACGGGTCGGGGGGCAAAGCCCTGACATGGCCGTGTTCAAGTGGAAGGTGAGTTATGTGGCAGCGATGGCCCAGGCGAGGGGGGCCGTCACCACGGAGGCCAGGCCCAGAGCCGTCACCAGGCAGCCGGCTGCCCCGGCTGGCCCCTCGGCTTTAGTAGGAAGCGTGGACCCTCTCCATCAGGATGGGCACCACTAGGCTCTGGGCCTCTGAATGGGGGCCCCTAAGAATTTAATTACTTGGAATTCCGTGTGGTATTTGTGAGCGTAGAAAAATACACCTGTGTTTTCCCTTCTTTGCAAACGATCGTTACAGGACAAGTTAAGCTTTGTTTAGCTGATCCAGGTGTGATCTTTGTGCAACTTCCGTTTCTCTCAGGTTTTGAGGTTGAGCTGCAGGGCAGGTGACAGCTCCCATCACGCCTGCATCCTGCGTGTGGAGGTGGAGCTGGGCGGAGCCTCCCTGGGGGCCCGAGTTGGTGCCTCCAGAACTGCTTCTGGATCTGGTCCCCTGCTGCTCAGAAACAGCCCCTGGGGAATCACCGGACACCTTCATCGGTGCTGAGCGTCTGGGACTGGAAACGGGAGGGCTTCTGCCGGTTGCTTGTTTCTAGGGTCAGAAAAGTGGGTATTCAGGCCTCTGCCGCTAAATCCCAGCTCCGCCCCACACAGCTATCAAAGTTCATGGAGCACCTTTGACCCAAGACAAATCAGTCTTGTTAGTGCAGAGTCTGTGGTTCAGTGAATGTAATAATCACTCTAAGACAGTTATGGAAATAACTGGAAAATTATGATTCATTTGTGTGGGGTTTTAACGATCAAACTAACGTAGCTTTTTGCAGGGTTTGCTACCTTCTTAAAACTTGTCAGCTAATTTCACTGACAGGTTGAAGAAAACAAATTGCAAATAACAGGAGAGAGCTTTCAAGACAGTGTTTCTTATGTTCGTTAAAAATCAGATGGAATGCTGGGAATCCGAATTATGAAGGGAAATACACAAGGAAATAACCACAGTTGCTCTGGCACAGAATTTTATTTTAACATAAAACTGGTATTTAGTTAGTAAGTATTTTTGTTAAGGCCAAAAAACTTATCTACTGCAGTATCGTTTTTTTTTTCGTTTTGTTTTGTTTTGTTTTGTTTGTTTTTGGTTTTTTGCAGTACGCGGGCCTCTCACCGCCGTGGCCTCTCCCGTTGCGGAGCACAGGCTCCGGACGCGCAGGCTCAGCGGCCATGGCTCACGGGCCCAGCCGCTCCGCGGCACGCGGGATCTCCCGGGACCGGGGCACGAACCCGTGTCCCCTGCATCGGCAGGCAGACTCCCAACCACTACGCCACCAGGGAAGCCCTGCAGTATCTTTTTAATCCTAAAATCCAGGTGGAAACTGACTGTTATATTTACAAACTAAATGGGTCTCATGGAGAATTATGTTTACCAAGACAATGTGCTTTAAGAAATAAAGATCTGGAATATTATCATTTTTCTCCTTCTTTTAAGCCACAGAAAATACTTCAGCGAAAGATGACAATTGGGTTTATAGGTACCCGATCCTTTGTGGGGGGATTCACGAGGGAGAGCCACTCCGGGCAGTCAGGACACAGGCAGGGCCTGGTTAAGGCACGAAGGGGCCACCTCCCACCCGGCCCTTACCCAGTATCCAGTTACGATTGTGGGAATATTAAAGCGATGCTAAACTCTGAACATCAATTAAAACTCAGCTGAAATTCCACTTGTCCTCCACGAAGCTGCCACCTCCAGGTTTAAAGAAAGTGCCTACAAGTATCTCGTAGTTGGGATTGAAATACAGTAAAAGAAAAAATCACACAAGTAAACACGACTCATAAAACATGCATGACAAGTGACATTCCACCTCGGTTTATACAAACGGTGAGATTTCCCAATACGAAGTTTTCATCTGAGTTCCTGGGGGATCGTCACGGGGGTGGGGCGCATGTGGCATCACCTCCGAGCCCTGGGGACGCAGCGAGCCCAGCACCCTGGTCCCTGAACGGACCGCTCACGCCTCTGCTCTGCACTCTGCCCGTGCTGCGGCCTCGGTCACCCTCACCAGGGAAGGACCCCCTGATTTCTCCTCCTCTTGCCTTATCATCTATCAGGTTGGAAAAGAGGCAGCTCGGGACTTGTTTAGAATCGCAGTCTGCCAGTTCCTCCCCAGACCCCACCGTGGTCCCACTCCCCGCAACTCCGCACAGACCCCCGACCGGCCTCCATCCCACCCAGGAGGGCCGGGGAACCGGGAATCCGTTGTTCACACACCAGGGGCCATGCCTGGGGGGCTCACGTTCTCCCTTTGACAACATTATAGTACCCGAGAAAAGAGCTAGCGTGCCCTCACTTTTAATGATATAATGAAACCTCATTTTTAATTACCTGAACAAAAAAGGTTTCAAGTCCGTCAGCTTGCCTCTCAGGGGCGGCAGAGGTATTCACGGGCTCCAGAACCAATTACCATTGTTTCCTCTTTACTTATTGCAAATGTGACCTTTCTTTACAATTTGATTGCGAGTTTCCTGCTGCGAGTGGGTAACGGTCGGGCATCTGGCCCGTCGCCCCGCGCGTCAGGACGGCTGTTCCTTTTAATTCCCTCTGATGGCTGGGACCTGGGGCTGTCACGACAGGACCCAGGGCCGTGGGGCCCTCCAGTGACGAACCGGGACACCTGGGCGTGGATGGAGGAAACCCCGCCACCTGCCTGGAGGAGCTCTACGGGTGGTGTGAGGGTCATGGCATCACTGTGTCATGTGGCGGGGCTGGGGGTGGGCGGTGGGCCGCGGAGAGAGACACAGGGGCCCGAGGTGGAAAGCGAGGCCTGCAGGCAGCAGACAGCAGCCCAGGAGGGGCTCTGGGCCAGCACAGGGGTTTGTCGCCCAGGGACCCAGGGACCCCAGATGCAGGGGTCTGGGCCTGAGCCGGCGGAGGGCGCCACAACGCGGAAGCTGCGTGTGTCACCTGCTGCCCTAAGTCATTCCCTCCACTTGCCCGGGCTCCTGGGTGCCTGCTCGCGCACTCCTGGACCATCCTGGCCGCTCCCCACCTGCTTCCTTTCTCCCACTTTTTGGGGGGAAGCCTTGTGGGGGCTTGGGCGAACCGGGTTGGCCTGGCTCCGCAGGGCAAAGTCTGGAGCCTGAAGACAGAAGGGGCTGCAGGGCTGAGCCAGGAAAGCCCCAGGGCAAGATGAGCGCCCTGAGAAAGGGGGACCTGCCCCGGGAGACTGCAGGGTAACGGTGCTCACGGCCAGGCCGCGGGACTGGACCCACCTGCCTGTGGCTACTTCACAGCCAGGTCCCAGGACATCCTCAGGTGGCCATCTCTCCTTCGCCCCCGCCCGCCCCCTCGAGAGCTGCACAGAAGGAAATGGGAAGGGACCACCATCGGAGACCAGGCTCTGAGCTCGGCGGGGACCAGCCGCAGGGGACTCCTGACTCCAGAGAGGCCGGGGAGCCACGAGCCGCGGCTGCTGGGGTCCCAGTGTCGTCACCTCCCCCGGCTGGAGGGACAGTCCGGGCTGCGAGGCTGCCTCCCCCTCACCTCCCACCAGCCCAGGGCCCCCAGCTGCTGGGGGACAGAGGAGGAGGGACAGTGGGCACCCGGTGGCTGGAGGGAGACCCGGAAGGAGGCTCACCTGTGTGTCAGGGACCAAGGTGAGCCCGGGCCCCGAGGCCCTCGCAGCGCTCAGGTCCCCCACGCTGGATGGCCCGGACGGGGGCTCCTTCATTAGCCCCAACCTGAAGACCACCCTGGGGGAGCCTCTGGGACCCCAGAGTCCCCAGATTCATCCAGGTGGGGCCGGGGGGGACACAGCCTAGGACTCAGATGCCCTCCCCACCAGCCGGGAGCCCCGGGCAGCAAAGTCCAGGGCCCAGTGTCCTCCTTGCCTCCAAAGAGTCCTTGCGACCACGGAGCCCAAGGGACACGGCCCAGGGGTGGCCGGCCCGAGATGCTGGGCGTGTCAGGAGGGCTGGACTTCCTCACTCAGAGCCTCCCTCCCACAAAGCTCGGGGACAAGCCTGCTGCTGGCAGAGCAAAGCCGGGGCCCCGGGGACCCCTCCTCACGCCCTCCCTAGAATGCCCTTAGCACGACCCCCTGGTGGAGACAGAAAGCCGCCTGGGACGCGGGGCCTGGATGCTCGAGGCCTCATAAGCACCTCGGACAGGGCGGCTCAGACCATGGGTGTTCTCATCCCCCGTCCTAGAGGCCGTGAGATCTGGTGTCACGGGGCTGGCTCCCCCTGCGGCCTCTGTCCTCGGTGTGCAGACAGCCGTCTCCTTCCTGTGTCCTCACAGGGTCGTCCCTCTGTGTGTCTGTGTCCTCATGTCCTCTTCGTATAGGGATCAGGTCGTGTGGGATTAGGGCCACCCCAACGAGCTCATTTTACCTTCATTTGGAGAGCCGATCTCCAATTACAGTCCCATTCTGAGGTTCTGGGAGGTTAAAACACCAACATACGAATTTGGGTGCACCATTCAGCCCACAACAGAGACCAATGGAACCCAGATGACCCTGGCCATCACCATCCGGCCCACGAGCTCCGTGAGAGGACAGGGGCTCCCCCATTCACAGGACGATTGGAAGGCTCGTGTGAACAGAGTGAATCTGAATGGCAGGGTTGACTACTTACCCCAAACCAGTGAGTACCACCAAGCTCTGCTCTCTTCTGTTTTGCTCTTAGGGATTTATTTTAAGCCTTTGCAGCCATAGCTTTTTGAAGATTATATTTCTCTTTCCACAGAAATCACTGATTTTTGTGATTGTGACAATACAGGTTGGTGACAAACTAGCTGGTGTAGTAGGAACACAGAGGCCTTCACCCTCAAGAGGGGCAGGTGCCTTGTAAGTGAAGAAGAGAAATCAGCACGAGGTCCCCCTCTGGACGTCTGGCTGGATCACAGCCGCCCCGCGATGTCTGAAATGCCAGGTGAAATCCCCCAAAGGGGTCCCGCCCACAGAGCACCACTGGGCCGGGGCTCAAGAGAGCTCTGGAACGGGGCCGGGCGAGGGGGTGGGTGTTTCAACCTGCCCCTGCTAGGGCTCCTCTGAAGGGCCCCAGGAAGCTTTGCTGACGCTCAGTGAGCAGGGGAAACCGGGCCTGGGCCCGCCCGACGGCAGGTCCTCCCCTGCCCGGCTCTGATGGATAAACCGCCCTTAGAAGGAGGTGACCCTGAGGGCGGGAGACCCAGGGCCCAAGGGCCAGGACAGAGGGAGGTGTGGTCAGTCCCCACAGCCGCAGTCAGGGTGGGCACAGGGCCGGCAGCCAGGCCGCAGGGAAGGTCCACAGGGCTCAGAGGGTGCCGACCACAGGCCCATGACGGGGTGCGCCTCCTCCATCAGAAGTGGAACCAAGCCGGGGGGCAAAGGCCTGTGAGGGTCCACCAGCCCTGTCTCACCTGTCAGGGTGTTTCCCCAGTACCCCGAGGTCACCCCTCGGGGGGGGTGTCCTGAGAGCGGCACAGCGGGAGGCCGAGGGGTCCCTCCAGGCAGAGGTAAAGGAAAGGGAAGGCACAGACCAAGGGCCTGGGGAGCTCGGGGTCAGGGGGGCTCGGAGGATCAGGAGATCAGGTGGGCAGGCCCCCGAGAGGCTCTCACCTCTGACCCCTTTCCAGAACCACTTGCTGCTGCTGTGTTAGCGTGGCCGACCCCACAGTGTTCTCCCTGGTCCACCCCTGCTTGCCTCCGACCCCGCTTGGGACCCCTTCCCTCCCATCCCCTAGGGAGCAGGGAGGCCCCTGCCGTAGCGGCACTAGGGGAGATGCATTTCTGGAAGTTTCGACCGGACTCGGAGTGAGTTTTATCCCAGGAAGCCACTTCCATGTGGGTCTCGCGTGAAGTCACTGAAATCGCCCGTTCACAGTTGGGCCGCATCTGCTCTTTCAGATGATACACGCGAATGTCTCATTCAGTCAGGCCAACAACTGACACAGGAAACAGACTTCCCGAGTCAGCCCACTCACGGGGCGGGCCGCCTCCAGGGCACGTGGGGGCCATTCTGACCCCAGAACAAGCTCCACTTATTAACGGAGGTGCCATCAGTCACTCTGAGGACGCAGACGTGTGAGCAGAGAGAAATAAAACTAAATCAACAGAAGCGTCCGCAAGCCCCGCGATGCTAATCAGGTGCCTCCCGCCTGTCAGGGGAGAGGCTGAGCGTGATTGAAGCAAAAGCCTCATCGCCCGCCCCAAAGAGGCCGTTAGCGCCGACATTAGCGGACAGAACTTCCCAGGGAGGTGGAGAGCAGAAGTCCAGGAGCCCTGAGTTGGCACAATGACTCCTGGAAAGTTCACTGTTTCTAAGGTACAAGGGAAAGGGAGAAGGAGAGCAGGTGGCCCTGGAGGTATGAGCACGAGTGGCCATCCCACAGGGCCAGCCTCCTGGGGCTGAGACTCCCTGGGGGCTGCAGGGAACCTGCACACGTGTAAGACCAGCCCCCCATCTGCTTGGCTCAGGGCCACACACTTCAGAAGGCGGTCTGCACTCGGAGAGAGGGGACTGGGTTCTGAATCCCCCAGGCATGGTGGGAGGGGCGGAAGAAGGAGGTGAGCAGGAGTGGGAGGCCCCCAGCTGCCGCCTGGGTCCCTCACCCTGCCTGGGGGGAGGCCCAGCCCACACCCATCCCCAGGCTGGCATCCTGGGCTGGAGGAGCCAGTCTGCTCAATTACGTGCCCTCGGCTGAAGGCCAGGAGGCCAGGCCCCCCGCCAGCTCCCCCGGCCTGTCCGCCCTCCCCCGTCCTACCTCAGCCATGATGGGGCCTCCCAGGGGGCCTCTCCTACTGGAGGGCGCAGAGGGAGAAGCAAATGTTTTCCCCAATCCCTTCCTCCTCCGCAGCTCCAGCTTCTCCCAGATGAGCCCAGGGTGGTGGGTGAGGCTGGTCTCCTCTCTGTCTCCTGAGTCCCCCGGGTGGGAGAAAGGCTCCCTCTGAATACTTGGGTGGGCTGGGTGTCTCACTGGGACACCACCTTGGAATAAAGTGTTGAGGTCATCCTTCCCTCCTCCTGCCAACGGGCTGGCCAGCCTGCTGATACGGGAAAACTTTAATCAGGAAAGGAGCAGAGATGGATGCAGGCGGGATAATGTCCAGAGCATGAGCGCAGGGCTGCGGTGCCCAGTCCCCCCAAGAGACCACACTAGGTTTGCCTACAGCCAGGTGGGCACCCCAGACTCAGCCAGGGCAGGAGGATTGCCCACTGAGCCCAGCCCGTCAGGGCCCAAACACTAATCAACAAATAGACGCTCATTGCTCCAAGCCGCTGAGTTTGGGAGTGTTTGTTATGCAGCATCATAGAGGGAATTGATAACCGATACACCAGCTCCTTTCCCTCAGAAGACGCTGGCTCAGTTAGCACCCCAGCGGGGCCAGAGACTTCTCAGTTTGAGGAAGGAACATGGCAACAGCACACAGAGCCGGAAAGCCGAGGGTGGTGACACTGCCCTGTGTGGAAGCCTATGCTTGTTAGTCCTCATCTGCACTTGAACTGGCCTTCTGACTTTAAATTCCAAATAGCTGTTACCATATGCATGCAAATATCAGCCACGATAAATGTAGTGTCTGACAGGAAGCAGAATAACTCAGAACCTTGCACCAGACACATAAAAGCACAGCTAAAATGTTTTGGGGGAAAACATCGTAACTTTTATTCTAATAACATTTACATTAAATAAGTCAACGCACTGCTAATGATTAACCAATTAAGCACCTTAGTAAGAATGTTTGAAAGCTTAGCAGACTGAGTTTGATTGAAGATGTGAGCCTGTGTGAGAATCACAAAACACACCAGCCCCCTCGGGTCTGTACACGTGCCGCGTTATCTGCGTGCTTCCTGGGTCGATTTTTAAGAACTTCATGGAGCACAAAGGCATTTCCTACAGAACACAGTGAAACCCCAACATCACCCTGAGTTCAGAGGGTGGGATTAGCATTCCTGTTGTGAGGAAAGCAGGGCATGCCAAGCTGTGGCTGCTCAGTTTTAGAAAGTGTCTGTTTTCCTGTTTGACACACACTGTGCTGTGCTCACTGTGGCCTGGTCCTCCTCTAGCACTTTATAGACGTGAACTCATCTAGGTAAGAGAGAAAGGCCATTATTCTCAGGTGAATGAAACCAAAGCTCCTGAAGAGGACGAGCAGGTCCTCAGAGCAGCAGTTCTTGGATACTTTTGGCCTCGGAACATTTAGTCATAAGTAAGGACCCCAAAGATCTTTGGTTTTTCGTGGGTTATGTCTGTTGCTAGTTACCATAGTGGAAATTAAGACTGATCACTTAAAAATATTTATTAATTTCTTTTAAAAGAAAAACAAATCTATTACATATTAACATAAATACCATATTTTTATTTAAAAATGGTTTTTCAAGATATATAGTGAAAAGAGTGGCATCATTGTACATTTTTGAAATCATTTTAATGTCTGGCTTAACAGAAGACAACTGAATTCTCATGTAGGCGTCTGCATTCGACCTGTTGTGATGTGCTGTTTGGGTTGAAATAGACAAAGAAAATCAAGCCCCCAAAAGATATGTAGTTGGAAAAGAAAGATGTATTTTAATAGTATACTCAGATAATGTGGACTCTTCTTCTTTGATATTATACCAAAACTCAACAAATTAGAGTTTCCCGAAGCCTAGTCACAAAATAAAATCTGAAGCCGTATCAATAAACTTTGTATTCTGTTACATTAAAATCCATTGGTCAAACTTTACCCAGGCATAATTTTGTACCAACCTGCATTGGTCATTGGCAAATTTTTGGTTCATTTAGCTGAACAGATCTTCATACGTCAACATAGTTCATTTTACAATACAAATAAGTCATATTCTTTAATGTCATCATTGATGTCATCAGAAAAGTCTGTATGTATTGGGAAACTACCAAGCTCCCCGTGGCTGATAATGAGTTTTCCAAAATCCTCGTATTCGTTTGAAAGTTCAGATTTTTAATTGAAAACGAGCACTGTTCATTGTTCTCCTTGAAGTGATAGGCTTACTTCATTTGGTTTCCAGAAAATGTTCAAATATCCATAGTTGTGGGTTTTTTTTTTTTCTAGTGAAAATGGTGTTCCTTGAGGAAAAGAGGTGAGCTCACGATTCAATCGCACATCCTCGAGACGACGATGTACTTCACGTTTCCCATTCCGTTTCATGGATTATTAGAAAGATGTAGTCATTGGTCAAGACTCAACACAATTGACAGTTGTTACATTCATCAGGGACAATCTTACGTGGAGGTGACACTTTGTCACTGTGAGTGCAAGGAGGTGGAGAGGACCATACCCTCCAGTAAAGTTTGATGTCCCTGCTAAGACATCTGTGGCCTTATCCACAATGGTTAACTCCCACCCCCCACGACTTGATCCATCATTGACCTGACTCACTATTGACTTGACCCACCATTGATACAACCCACCATGACTTGACCCACCATGACTTGACTCACCATTGCCTTGAACCACCACTGACTTAACACACCATTGACTCAACCCACCGTGATTCGACCAACTACGGCCTGACCCACCGTGACTTAACCCACCATTGACTTACTCGATCAGTGCAGATGTCAGGACAATGAAAAAAGCAAATAACGTCTATGCTGGGTGAATAGTGTCCCCCCAAAGTCATATGTTTCTGGAACCTGTGGATGCAACCTTATTTGGACATCAGGTCTTTGCAGATATAGTCACGTTGAGTCCCAAATCCAAAGATTAGTGTCTTTATAAGGAGAGGGAGTTTTAGACACACAGATACACGGGGAGTGAAGACGGAGGCAGAGGTTGCGGTGATGCATCTATATATCAAGGAACACCAAGGATTACCAGGAACCACCGGCTGGAAGCCGGAGGGAGGCCTGGAACAGACTCTCCCTCGGAGCCTTCAGAAGGAGTCACCCAGCCAATACATTGATCTCAAACTTTTGACCTCCAGACTGTGAGAGAATGAATGCCTGTTGTTTTCAGCCATCCAGGCTGTGGTGTGTGTTGTGGCAGCCACAGGAAATCAACATAACATCTTAGCATTGTTATGAAGATATTCTGAGCACGAGGACCTCTGAACATGTCTGTGGGATGCCCAGGGGTCTGTGGACCACACGTGGAGAACCAGTGCTATCGGACAGCTCTCCCATGCTTTCCCTATACTCTGCTGTCCTCCAGGAAGACTTGCTTGCATTTTTCTGTCTATGGGATTGTTTCTGTAGAGGATGTGGTTTGACCTAAGCCAGGTCTAAATCCTTGTCATCTCAGGTGGGGTGAATGTGGAGTCTGATGTGTTTCTGTCTCATTAAGGACAGATGGGATGGCTTCAGGGAGAGGCCTGAAGAAGGGCCACACCGGTCGGTCTCAGACCGCGAACAGCATCTGATTATCTCGCTGCAAGTGTGAGGAGGGTCATTCAAGGGGCTTTACAGACACAATGACATGACAGAGGCCAAGTTCGCCCTCTAGGGCCGTCAGGGGAAGCAATTTGGGTGAAGAGGTGTGGGAAGTAATTCCTTGTTATTTCTTTTTATATCACAAAATTACAAATAAAATATGCAATATGCAAATATGTATGGAGTAAAATGAACAACTTCCCTTCCCCTCCGAGCCCAGCTCCCCTGAAGGAACCATGTTAACATCCTTACCCTCTTCTCCAAGTTCCTAGAAATGTGCAAACGGGTCTCAACCATCCACCCTGGTGGCCAGAGCGGCGAGAAGCAATGAACCGTCCACCCAAGAGCGGGTTGCACCCTCAGGGGCAAGGGAGCAAGGAGATATACCCTCCTCACAGCCAGCAGCTCAGGTCCCAGGGGCAGCGGCTCGGACCCAGCACCTGACTTTGCAGGCAGCCCCAGCCACACCCCACTTTCTGGGAACTTATGCACAGTCGAGGGCTTTAAAATGCCATCTGTTTCCAGGGCATAGAGCAAACTCTGAGCCTCGTGATAGGTTGAGAACTTGGAAGTCTGCATTATTTAAATTAATGATCTAGCCAAAACCCTAACCTGGTTTCTATCTAACACCTATCTATCTATCTATTGATCTATCTATCTATAATCTATCAACTATCTATTATCTATTTATCTATCATCTATCTACCTATCAACTATCATCTATTATCTATCCATCTCTCCACCATCTCTCTATCATCTATCATTTATCTATCTATCTATCTATCAGGAAAGTTCTACTAGACCTGCTTCAGGAGGGGGATTCCTGACACTCTATCCTGTGACCACAAGGGGAGGGGTCCCCACCGGGAGTCGTCCTCTCTCCTCCTCGGCCTGGGCCATGTGCCTGCAGACAGGTGTGTCTCTCAGGACTTTGAGGCCTCAGTAAAAAAACAAATGCACTGCTAAGCCCCACAGCGATCAGTCACCTCACAGAGCCCTTCGAGGCTCCGGCCAGGGAAACTGGGCTCTGCTTTCTCAGTTTTCCACCTCCGACTGTTGATTTCAGCAGGACACCTAGGCGAGGATTCAGACCCAGCAAGAAGATGGGCGACAGCTCCGCAGGCTCCAGCCCGAGTCCCTTCTTACAGCATCTTCTGAAACAGATCCCCCATGTCCTCTGCAGAGTTTTCATTGTTCCTCCCTTGACCCTCAGACTGTTCTCTGTTTGGGGAAGATTTCTAAGTTCTGAGCAGGGGCGGTGGACACTGCCCCCAACAAGCAGGAAGGGTTTTGTTCTGCTTGTGTTCTGACCAGTCTGCCGAGGCCGCCCAGCAACACTGGGGTGCGGGGTTCCCCCAGGGTCCCACTGCGCTCTCTGCAGGAGGGAAAGTGGACGCGGTGTTTCCATTGCCCTGAGCTGTGCGTGGAACTGCCAGGTGACCAGAAGAACGGCTACTTCCCCTCAGAACTCGTGGAATCAAATGAGTGACACCCACGCTGCCTGGGCCCCTGGGAGGCCCTGGCCCTTTGGGGGAGCATGGGAGCCCCCCCTTCCCAGTCTCGTTGAGGAAGCCCTGGGGACCACAGATCTGCAGGTGTCCCCACACCTGGGGAGCATGACATCAACTAGCAAATAAGAAGTAAAGAGAATGGCCCAGTTCCACTCCTGGGTCTGCACCCAAAAGGATGGAAGGCAGGGTCTTGAAGAGATATTGGTACCCCCAGCAGCATTGACCACACCAGGTAAATCGTCCATGGACGGGTGATGGACAAACTGTGGTCTGTCCATACGGCAGACTATGATTGAAGCTTAAACGGAAGGAAATCCTGACACCAGCTACAACGTGATGAGCCCTGAGGACATTATGCCCAGTGAGACAACCCAGTCACAAGAGGACAAATCCTGTGTGATCCACTCGGATGAGGCCCCTAGATGGTCAGATTCAGAGACAGAGAGTAGGACCGTCAGGGCCAGGGGCTGGGGGAGGGGTGGGGGACAGAGTTCAGCTTGGGAGGATGAAAGAAATCCCGATTACGGTTGTACAACATTATGAATGCGCTTAATGCCACAAGCTTCCACTTACAAATGGTCAAGTTGGTAAATTTTATGTTTAAATATGATACCATAATTTTTAAAATAATGTAATACACCAAAGACCATTGAATTATACGTCTAAAGTGGATGAGTTGTAATGGTATATGAATTATATCTCAATAAACCTGTTAAAACACACACACAGTCTGGAGGGCGGCCCGGGGGGAGGTGGCAGCTTCCCTCCTGCTTCTGAACAGGGGGCCCACGCTCCCCTTTGCACACATCCTGCAGCCGAGGCCCTGCTTCCCAGCCTGGAGCCCTGCCCCCGTCCAAGGTGCCGTGGTCTCACAACTGCAGCCCCTCTGGACGTGGTCCTGGGCCTGCCCTCCCCGCTCGCTGCCCACACGGGGTCGCAGCACCTCCAGCCCCGCGCCTGGCCATCAGGGCCCCTGCACAGGGCGTTGAAGGAGCAGCAGAGGTGGAGGGGCTAGACGGGGAGGCCAGATGGACCCAGATGGGAGGACGCAGTGAAAGGCATCAGGACAGGCGACAGTTTTGCTTGTTTGGGCTTTTTTAGAATCTTAACGGCAACTTAGCGGATGCGACGTCATCTCTCAAAGTGGCTGAGAGATGTAATCTTGAATGGTTTGTTTCCTTGCGACCTTGAGTGGTTTGTTTTATTGTCTCCTGGTCTTAACATGACACCAGACCGAAGTCCAAGGGTCTGAGTCCTTGCTAAGAGACCCTGGAGACGCAGGGTGACAACGCAGGGACCTTAGGGGTGGCCGCTCCATCACGGGGATTCGCAGGAGGAATTTGCGACGGGGATTTGCGGGAGGCCAGATGCGCTGAACAGAGTCCACGGAGCCTGCGCGTTTTTGGAGAGAACCTGAGGCAGAGCGATGCCTCGATCACCACCCAAAGGACCGTGGCCACCCGGCCTCGGGCTCCATCCCAGGCCAGGGCCGCTGTGGTCTACGAGGCTCCCGGCACCTACCGTGGGGACCCACTGACCTACTGACCGCTCAGGGCAGCCCCACAGGCTCCAGGACCCTCCGCCAGGGCTGCCCTTCAGCCACTGGCCTGGCAGCCAGCAAGGCCAGCCAGGGCAAGAGATTCCCAGAGAACCTTCCGGAAGATTTCAGGGCTGGGGGGACTGTCTGCTGGTTCCCAGGGGGCTGTTAGCTCAGGCGGCAAAGGCATTTACAGTGTCGGCTGAGGGGGGTGATGCAAAGCACAAAATCGTAGCTCGGGGACCCTTTTGGTGTGTGCACGCCCGCATGTGTGTGTGCGTGTGTGTGAGCCTGCGTGTGTGTGTGTGTGTGCGTGTGGCTGTGGTGTGTGAGACACAGACAGAATGACAGCGAGAGAGAAATTTGAAGTGAGCCCTTCAAGCTGGCGAAAACTGCTCTAAATAAAATATTTACCATATTTACACTCTGACCACTCATGCATGAGCCCCACGCACACTTGGGCAAACAGGACCGCCCAGGCCTCACGGCCGGCTGCACAGCGGGGGACTCGCCCCCAGAGAGGCCACTGCTGAGGCTGGGGGCCGGGAGAAGCCCCGGGGTGGGCGCCACGACAGCTGGGCCTTTGAAATCTCTCTCTGCAGCTGTGGACCCAGCAGTGACTCAGAGCTTCGGTTTCCTCCTTCGTAAAATGAAGATATTTAGCTAAGTGACGTCTACGTTCGTGTAAGATCTTTAGAAAAGTCACACTTGCGTGGGAACCTGAGAGATATACTGATAATAAAAACGAGAAGGTACATTGGATTTTTAGACAGTGTTTGCTTCTTTCGTTTTTTTATGGAACTCAGTAAAACAAAAAGTTACAAATTAGCATCTCCCTCAGATCTTCTGCTACACGCCCCAGCTAAGACGTGCATTTTGTGCACGTGAAATTCGCATCCGGGGTCAGGGAAGAGCACACGTAGGCCAGGGCGTAAGTCCTTCCCACGTCAGAACCTCCAGGCTTCCTCACACAGGCAACCTCTCTCCTCCATAAAGACGTTCCTGTGAATCACTCAGAGAAGGGGGTGGAGACCCAGGCACTGGTCCAGGGGCCTCCAGGGGCAGGACAGGACTAGAGGGCGCCTCCTGAGGCCGGGCTGCAGTGAGTCAGGATGGAGAGTGAGTGGGGACCCGGCAGAGGGAGACCTCGGCCACGTTCGGTACTGGAGGCACCAGCGGGGATGCAGCAGTGCCCTCGGAGTGGTACCCAGGCCTCGAGCAGAGGTGCACGGAGAAACTGACGAAGCAGCTCATTCTTAAACGGTTTTCAGTGCCAGCTGAAGGACAAGGATGTCATGATTGGGGCTCATTTAATAAGGAACACAGATGGATTAGTACAACCAAGATGCTGGGCTGAAAGATCCCCCATCTAAGTCAAAACATGTCACCCCAAACTTAGAGAGGCCTCTGCCCAGGACACTTTCCAGACGTGCTTCAGCATTGTGTGGTCCAGTGTACAAATGGACGAACTTCGGGGACGCCTTGCTTTCTTTCTGTCTTCTGACCTTCAGAAACGGCCCTCGGAATTGGCATCGCTCTGCAGGGTGGACCCCAAGCCAGGCGGGCAGCAGAAAGCCAGGCAGCATTGTCCACACACCCCGCAGGAATGCTTTCCACATAGAATATCTTCCTCTGGGTGTCTCCCGGACCATGTGAGATATTTGGGGCAGGCCTGGGTAAGAAGCGACACTGGAGACACTTGAGAGTATATGGGGGGTGGGTGAGGGGTGCTGAGCCGTTCGGGTAGGATGCGAAATGCAGGGTGAGGCCACACCCGTCACACCCACAGCACCCCGCCTGCACCACACCCACCCGGCCTCTCTCCTGCAGGAAACAAGTGGAGACCAAGGCGGACACCTCCGCCCCGGGAGCTACATGCATACAGGATAAAGTTGACTAGTGGTTAAAAAAAAAAAAAAAAAAAAGTCCTCTGATCCAGAAAATGCCGTCTTACTTTCAGCCAATCAGCTTGGAAAAGATTAGAAAGAGCGATAATACCCAGTGTTGGCCGGGCTTCAGACAGAGGCTGCGTCTTACGCCTTCTGAGAGGAGTGCTGAGTCGTGACAAAATCCTGGGGAGGTCCCGACGGCGCTTGTAAAGCTGTTCTCACCGTGCACACGTTCCGTCAGCATTCCGTAGGGCCAGTTTGTTCAAAAACAACCACTGGGTCCTGCAGCTCCAGCAGGATGAAGCAGCTGGTATCGGGGCTCCCCCGATGCAGCAATCACTGTAAAGGGGCCCAAAGCATCCGAAGTAGGTACTTGGGGGGCGGGGGACGAGGCAGCGCCTGAGCAGGACCACGCCCTCGAGGAACCAGGGGGGTGTGAAGCCTGCAGACCACGGAACAGCATCTTTAAAGCACCGAGAGGAAGACCCGCTGCCCTAAACGTCTGTACCGGTAAGAACATCCGACAGAAATCAGGGCTGATGAGACCTGGGGAAATTCTCACTACGAGAAATACTATAGGACGGTCCTTAAGACGAAGGACGATGATCCCTGATGGAAGCACAGAAGTTCCAGATGACATGAGCTACGCCTGAAAGAGCAGCTGTTGGACGTGACCACTGAATGCGTAGCAATAATGTCTTGTGAGCTTATAACATGTAGAAGTAAACTATGTAAGCGAAAAGTGATGGGAGCGGGGACATTCCATTAAGCTGTTGTGTGTTCTTGCAGCCTTTGAGGTGCAGTGAAGCTCTCATTTAATGCTGTGAAAATTAAGGATGCCTTGTGTGACTCCCAGAGAGCCATTCAAAAGACACCCCAAAATAGAACCCAAACAGCTGACAAAGGAGAATAGAGGGAATGTTTAAATACCCGATAATACCAAACAGGCAGCAAGAGTGGAGTAGAGATTAGATCAAACAGGAAACAGATAGCAAGAGGGCTAAAGCCAGCCGGGTCAGAAAGCATCACGTGTGAAGAGCCGAGACCAGAGATGGTTGGACGCGTGGGTAAACGCGTAACATGTAATGAAGTCTCTCGACTTACGTACCCAGCACTGGGGGGTTGTATTCATGGATGGGCGTCCACACAGCGGAAGTCCAAGCAGCCCTGAGTGGGCACAGGACGGTCCAGCGGGGCCGCGGGCAGCGAGGGGGCAGGTGCCGCAGGTGACGGTGGCAGGAGGTGAGCCCTGGGCGTCACTCAGCTGGGAGGGCGCTCACGCTGGATCCACACGGGACCCGCTATAAACTCGCTGGAGCCTGTCTGGCAGCCCCAACATGTCACGAGTTGCAGGCCCAGAGGCAGCCTTCCTGCTCCCCTTTCTCTGCCCCCCCCCACATCGGGAGGCCCTCAGTTATCTCTCTGGCTCTTTACGCCCGTCCATCCGGGGCCCCCCGGCTCCACTGCACAAATTTCCTCATCAGGAGTCCAAAAGGTGAGCCTTGCATCGTCACCCGGGGGGCAACCCCAGAGTCTCCACCGCGACCCTGCCCTCACCAGGCCTCTAAGGTCGTGGTGACAGAGAGGGAAACTCAGGGACCCAGTTGAAAGGACTCGGCCGATGGCAGGCGGCCCATTGGAAGGAGCTTCTGCCAGAGCTGGTTCTCAGCCCCTGGACCCCGGGCTTGCCGGGCCGGCGGCAAATTAGGCCAGGAAGCGCCAGAGACAGAAGACGCAAGGAAAAACGACCACTCTCCTCACGACGACCGTTAGCGTTCCTTCAAATGATGGGCTGGGAGTGAGACGGAAGTATCTGAGGTGGGGAGTGTTTAAGTATTTGCGGTGGGTTTTGGGGGGCAGGGTGGAAGTGACAAGTGAGCGGGGACAGTGCTGGGACACCCACTGAGGCCGGGCTGCAGTGAGTCAGGATGGAGAGTGAGTGGGGACCGGGCAGAGGGAGACCTCCGCCACGTTCGGTACTGGAGGCACCAGTGGGGATGCAGCAGTGCCCTCGGAGTGGGGCCATCCACGGCCCGTCGTCCATCCAGGGTTCAGAGACCAACGCAGGCAGTTAGAGGCTATGAAGTATGTCATGCCGTCTGGGGCCAAAGCTGCATCCCTCAGTCCACGCGGGGCCAATCTACCCCCAGGCTGGCCCCTGTCACCGTAGGGGAGCAGTGTGTGTTGTCCACATGGCCAGGAAGGCCCCGGAGGTGAGGAGGGGCCCAGGGCCAGGGCGGGGGCCGCAGGAAGCAGCAGCAAGGAGGACGTGAGCTGGGTGTCGTCTCATGGTCAGGACGTTGATGGAAAGGGACCTGTGTCCCTCCTGGGTTGGGGAGGGGTCGGGAAGAAAGAGGGTGCAGGTGGCATGCCCGATCCTGCCAGGTTCTGTCCCCAGGTTGTGTGTGAGGTGAGGAGAAATGGTACCAGAGGTGTCCTGGGCATCCCCCGCCCAGCCCCCGCCCCGTCCACTCTGCAAGTCCAGGGCGCCCCCAGTCTCAGCGCCCGGGCTGTCTCCACGGCCGCGCGCTGCCCTCAGGGTGGCCCACCCTTCAGGACTTAGCCCCTCTCTGCCACTTCGCCGACTGCAGCCTCCGCCGGCCGGGACCCAACGCCAGGGCGGGTGCGTGAGCTTCTCACGGGGTGATGTGTTCAGGCGACATGCGTCCGTGCAGCCCCGCCAGGAGAGTGCCGGCGTTTTCCTCGGCTTGAGCGTTTCCTCCTCTGTCTTAGTGCTGAGGTCCAGACCTGGGCTGATTACCACCTGTACCAGCAATTTCTCTTTTTACTTTTTTATAAACAATAAAAGCAAAATGAAACGTAAAACGCAGCTTTCCAACTTCCTTTCAGCAGAGGAACTGTTTCTTCAAACTAGATCCGACCGAAAGAGTCAGTCTGTACGGGAACCAAACGAAGGAGAGGCTCTGGCCCAAGTGGGGTTCAGTGCCAGGTCTGGTGGCGCCCCAGTAGCTGCCAAGGGAGGTGGCCGCAGGGTGCCAGGACGCCAGGGCAGGGAGAAGCAGGTCCAGGGCCACCGCACGCTGCTGGTCCCAGTGCCAGGGATGCAATGGCCACACCTGGAAGACAACCCCGGCCCTTACAGAGCGAGCCCCCCACACCCGGCCCTGCGCCCTGCCCTCCGAGCTCCAGCCAAGCCCGGACCATTTCCCACCAACCTGCCCGTCAAATCAGGGGACACATAACATCACAATCCAAGTAAAATGGCAATTAAATGTTGACTAGATCCCTATTTGATTCTCCAAATGGGCCACAGGTGCAAAGTCAGCGGCTGAGGCTGGAGCCCCCAGAGGCTGGAGCCCCCAGAACCAGGCAGGGAAGCTGCGGCCCGGCCGTGACCCTCTGAGGCTACATCCCGAGCACAGCTTAACCCCCAAACCTTCTGTTGGCTGCCAAGGTTCCGTGGTGTTTTGAGCAAAGTCACCATCCACAGAGAACTGACTCTTTCCAGCTCTGAAGCTTCTGATTTTCTAGTTGAGGGGACTCCTACCGCCCCATCGGGTGCCCTAACTTCCCTGCCCCCCACGCCCGGGGCCACCCCGGTCCTGCCACTTGCGGATGTGCGGGTGAAGGTACTGCAGCCCTGGGTCCCTTGTCCACACCCGCTGGTGGCACCGGCTCTGAGCTTCCAGACCATGTAACACCACAGCCGCCCTACCGAGAAGGTTCTATGACCTGCGTGTTACAGATGAGGGAGCGGGACCCACATAGGTGTCCTGTCCCAGCTGGTCACCAGCCCGCCGGGCCCCCAGTCCTGTCCTGACCCCAACCCAGGCGCCAAGCTCCCCCTGGAGTCTCGTCGAGGGTCTGGGCGGAGGTCCTGCTGACTTCCCCGCCTGGTGAGATCAGGTGGATTTCCAGGCCCTCAAGAGGGGCCACGTGTGCTGTTTCTGGAGAGAGAGTCTTGCTGTCGGAGGTCGGCGGGCTGGTGGGTCCGCACGCACAAACCGGTGGGGAGGCAGGGCCACGGGGTGACAGGCTGGGGCAGGCTGCCTCCCGGTGACCTGCCGAGAGGGCGGGGAAGGCCCTTTCCGCTGGAGCCTCTAAATTATGAAAATGCCAGAAATCCCCAAAGAGGAAGGTCAAATTAAAAAGCGTAATTATTACAAAACAGGAGACAGAATTTGATGTGCATGAAATAGTCCCAGATAGTCGGATGGTTGAGATAATTTTCAGCATTGGATCTGCCTGGTTTCCATCTTCTTTCTTTATTTCCTAAGGTCTGCTTTGTGACCGGACAACCCCAAAGGCAGGTCATCTACATGGAGATTAAGCTGTTATAAGACTAATTCATATTTTATAAGACTGCGTTTGGAGAGTGGTCAGCTGAAATTTAATTGGGTTAGACGTTATCACTTTAAATTTTAAATAACTGCACAAAAATGAAATTTCAAATCTCCCCGTGTCTAATAAATTAGTAGTCCAATACTGATATTAGCCTCTGAGGAACCTGGCACAGTTTAGCGTGAGGACAGAGCGTCTGCCGGGCACGAGGGCCCGGCCATCAGTCACGCAGGGCCGCCAGGGACCCAGCCTCCGCCCCAGCAAACCCCACCAGCCAGACCCCCCGAGGATCAGAGTGTCAGCAGCTCCGTACTACGAGAAACGCCTGAAGACTTTGCTCAATGGTCAGCAAAGGCGAGAGCAGCCCAGCCCGTCCAGCAGGAGGTCCCACCGTCGTGTCGGGGGCTCCTGGCCTGGCGAGGCCGTTTCTAGGCCAGGCCGATCACCCTCAGGTAAGGAGGTGCTTCTGGGCTAAGACACCAGGTGGCAGCTGTGCCCACGTGGAAACTCAGCCCCTCGCAGCCGTGGCCTCGCAGGAGCCTCAGCGCCACCGGCCATCTCTCTGCAGTCACCTCCCTGCCGACTGCCCACTGGACTGGACGTGCTGCTCTCCTGGCCAGAGGGAAACTTCCCCGGGGGCAGCAAGTCCTGCCAGATGGCTCTGGCAGGACGTCCAAGATGAAGGACACCAGATGAGGGACCGAGGGATTCCGCAGTGGCCTTGGGGTCAAGGCGGGGGGCCAGCCTGCTGCAGGGACCTTGGTGGTTTTGTCCGCAGAATGGAGCTAAGAATCCACAGGACGTGACCCCAGTCCTCCCTCCCTCTTCCCCGGGTGGGTTTGAAAGGCAGCGTCATTTCCGCATGGTCTTGGCCTCCCTGCCACGGACCTGTCGGGGTCTCGGCGGTTAAAGGGCTGCCGGCTCTGCGGTCACAGGCCAGGGCCCAACCCGCTGGGACCCGCGCCCATGTTTATGCACCACTGCCCCCTGGTGGACAGGCCGGGCTGGCGGCGGCCACACTCAGACCCTGTCTAGCGGCCGGTCCTCAGGCTGACTGAGGGCATCCACCCCCACCCCCGCGGGGGCTCCCTGCACCTGCCTTTCGGGAGAAGGACCGATTTGCATTCCTCTCTCCCTACTTTTTCTCAGGTCGCGATGACGATGTTTACAAAGCTGCTCTGGCCGTTGGTGGGAGGGGCTGCCTCTAGGGCCCAGAACAGGGAGACCCTACGGGGTGAGCAGGTGAGTCCACGGCCAGGCGCCTCGCTGAGCGCCTCACCGAGTCTAAGTGAAGTTCCTTCCTCTGACCACATCACAGAAGGCTCTCCGTGCCGTGGCTGGAGGCCTCCCCATTCCGAGCTGCCCCCCGATCCATCTCCGGGGCCGTGGGCAGCACGGCACTGCCCGTCGGGGAAAGGCCGACTCTAGGATGGCTCTGGGGTCTTCCTTCACCCTGTCTGTAAACTACTAAACCACAAATGGTTTTCTTCTTTAAGTTTCTCACAGTGAAATTAATATCCATTTCAGGGGAAACTCTCAAGGATTATAGCATAAGGCAGCGCTCCGATGCTGCCCGCTTTCAGGGGGTGGAGGGCAAACAAGACCCAAGTGACAATCTGGAGTTGAAGAGCGTCCCACGTAGAGAATCAGGTGTTTATCTCTGTCTTCCTGACTCCTGAGCTGTAAAATGAGCAGACGCTAAGAAGGGGCTTCCTCGGGTAACGGGGAGGCGGGCGCGAGGGGTCCCGGGGGCCAGGGTGCTCTGGGGACGGGCGGTCCCGGGGGCCAGGGCCCTCTGGGGACGGGAGCTCCCCCCACGCAGTGACCAGCCTTCTCTGTCCCCGGCCCCTCCAGCGCCGCCCACCCCCCGACGTGCAGACGTGTTCCCGGAGGAGACACCTGCGTCCCGGCGCTCTGACACCTGTTCTCAGTCCAGGTCCTTCCTCCTGCCCCAGCTCGCTGTCTGTTCCTGAAACACCTTTGCTGGCGCGTCCCTCCCTCCCGGACTCGGGGGCACCCCTGCGCCCCCAGCTGCAGGGAGAGGCCTTCGGCTGTGCCCGGTTGAGCAGCTGGAGGGGTCCCCACGCGGACAGTCTGACCTCAAAGCCAGGCCCCCTGCCCCCCACTTCTCTCGGGTCCACTCTCACTGGCATGGGACGCTTGGCCTTGGCGCCCTGTCCACTCGTGGCCTCAACGAAGCCAGTCCTCGACCCCTAAGGAGAAACGAGAGGCAATGTGACCCTCAAGAAGTCAGGGTGCGCTGTCTGCCAAGGACGGGCTCCCGTCCAAGGCTGGCAGTCCTGGCCCTCAGGCCCGGAGGACACGGCGACCCAGGACCTCCAAGACCCCGGCAGACAGACGCGGCCGCCTCGGGTGGGTGCTGGCCTGTGCAGAGATGCCCCCGTACGTCCTGCCCGCCGCGTGCTGTCCTGCCCGCCGCCAGAAGCTCGAGGGACGGATGCCAGGGTGAGACGCTCAGCCGCCCCAAGACAACTTCTGCCCTGAAGCACGTTTCTGTAGCTGACGCCCAGCCAGCCGCGTCGCCCGCCCACACTCCTTCCGGGACCGAGGCCCTCGCACCCCAGAAGGAGGCGGCCACGCATGCGCTCCACTGCCTCTCACCCGGCCTTGAGGTCCTCACGTCTGAAAGCCATGTGCGTCCACGTCTGGACAGAAAATGGAGAAGGACGACCGCACGCTGGCAGGCAACTCGCTCTGGGTGACAGCCCTCCTCTCTCCCCCAGCGGACAGTACTGATTCCCCGGAGAAACTTTAAATTAGGTGGCTAGAGGTTCCCTTTGCTAAAGAACTCGCTGTTAGAAAACGATCCTTGCACTCGATCAGTGGGGCCATCACGTTCCATACTCTGTGTGTGTCTGCATGGTGGCAGCCACCGAGCCCCGAGGAGAGATGGCTGTGAAGGGGCCGGGGCCAGAGTCAGAGGGGGAGCTGCTCAGGGACCCAGCGCCTGCCCCGCAGCCCTGCCCTCCGTCAACCACCTGGTCAGCATTCTCTTCACGGCCGCGGCCAGCGGGGACAGTCCCGCCACGCAGGTGACCGTGCGGCTGTCACGCCCCTGCCACCTGCCCCTCCTCAGCGCTGGGCTCCAAGCCTGCGAGTTGGCCCTCGCCCAGGCCTGGGGGGAGGGAGCCCCCGCGGAGGGGCTTCATCCCTCCCCGTCGAGGGCCGAGCGCCAGGCGGGCCGTGCTTGTTCGTTGATGTTGAGCGCTCTGTACAGCCCCCCACCTGCTCCTGGCCCTGAGGCCGCTCTGGGGCTGCCTCTCACACCCCATCCCCTTGGCCATCTCTCCGTTCCGTTCCGGGTCATCCAATCCCGCCTCTTCCAGGCCCAGCCCACAGCCAAGCGGTCATTTCCAAAGGCCCAGGCGTCGCCCGTCCTCACTGGGTGTCCCTCCTTTACGAGGGAGCGGTGTGGCCCTCCGCTTCCGGGACGGTGGGGTGGCCGTACTTCCCTGTCCTGCTCAGTGTAGCTGGGAACCCTGGATGTGCCGCACAAACGAAGGCCAGGAGACTCTGCGAGGGGAGGGGAGCCGGGCGCTCAGCCCCCGGAGGGACGGCACTGAGTCCCGGGCGGCCTCTTCGTCTCCGGGGCCCCGACACAGAGCTGAACAGGGAGATGGCGCAGCCCACATGCCAGCACAGACCTGGCCGGGGCCGGACTCCCACCTGCCCGGCTGCAGGGCACACGCCCCGCCAGGGGCTCAGAGAGCACGGGACCGCAGCTCGCTCATACCACGCGCACAACGCCACCCGGAGTGACCCCGGGAAGAGCTGCTCCAAGAGACGCGCTCGAAAACTGGCGGTCGGTGGAAACGGAGGTCTAACACTTGCTGGGTGACCCACAGGGAGTCAGGGACAAAGAGACTAGGGGAAGAAAAACAGTGCAAAAAGGCAGCATCCGCTGACGTCAGTCCGGGTTCACGGAGGACGGCTCTCCCTGAGGAGTGCGGTGGCCACTTAGAGCCGGGGAAAGAGCGCCGTCTGGGAAAATAGTCCTGCTGGTGTTACCAAAAGTCGGGTCCAGCTGCTGGCGCTCGAAAGCCAGTACTCCAGAGGCAGGTTTGAGGAAAGGAAAGTTTGCTTTGTTTCTGAGGCCAGCAACCAGGGGAGAGGGTGGACTCGTGTCCAAAGGCCACCTCCCCGCCGACAACCAGGGGGCAAGAGCTTTTATAGACGGAGGGCAGGGGCTACGTGCAGAAACAGCACAGCCAGCTCTGACGGCCATCTTGAAATTGGTCATCGGTGGTCTGACCGGCATCCTCTTGATTGTTTGAAGTACATTTAGTCTTCAGTCCCAGGGTCAGTTTGTTCCCATTTCCTTGAGACCAGTTTTCACAATTGTGGCAGCATATGTCACGGCTACAGGCTGACCATCATGTAGCTAACTTCGTCCACCTGGTGGGGTTTCAGTACCTATAGGACAGCTCACAGGACAGGGCTCAGAATCTTCTCTCTAGCCCCTGAGGAGGAACTAAAGGTCCTTGACTTTCCTGACAAAACTACCATTGTTTTGTCCCGTCTGTTTCTCTCCGCTTCTGCACTTTCTCACTTCTCTGATTACGTTTCTTCTTTGACTAAAGTTTTTCTGCACGAGGCAGGTGGAGGACGTGGTGGGGAGGTCTGTCCTGGGGAGCCCCATAGGGTCCTGCTCCCTTTCACCGGGTACCCCCTCCCGGAACACTTGGGCTCCCTCCTCAGGTCCGCTGGGCAGGTGACACCCCCACCTCCTTCCTGCAGACCACGGCCATGCCCACCCATCTGCAAGACTGCAGTCCCTTCTGGCGGCACTCCCCACCTGCAGCCTCCCATCTGCCCTCCAAACCGGAGCAGCGCCTCCGGACCCACCCCACCTGTGTAGTAGGTGTCCGAGGGTCCTGCTTTTTCTCCTTTTTCGGAAGGAGGGCCTGAGTAAGGGGTTCCCCCAGAATCAGGCCCTGCATTTTCCCTCTGGGCTGTGCTGAGAATTGACTGTGGTTTCAGCCTGGACCGGCCCTGCACGTCACAGGAGGGAGGGGCCGGGCTCGCCCCTGGGGATGATGTCACCAGGACTCCTGCCCCGCCCGGGTGGGGCTCCGGGGTTCGCCCGCAGGCGCAGCCCACTGGCTGTGGGAGCGGCTGCCCCCCGGCACTCATTTTGGAGGCTGGGTCGGGACGTAGGGGTTTTGAGGATGGCGTCTGAGGACGCAGGTCAGGACGGTGAAACTGGGACGTCATGCATGACCACAGCCGCACCGGGTTTTGTGAGTACCGGGAAGCCGAAGCTCTCCAGCCCATTACGTCGGTATTTGTCCCCATGGAAATTCTTTCATGGAAACAGAATAGTTAGGATCTTAAGACCCGTTTATCATAAAAATGTCAAAGTACACAACGGATAGTAGAGATCACCCAAATCTCATTCCAAATGGCTTGCTGGTGTTAGAGAAGCTCCTTCAAATGAGCTCTACCTACCATAGAGCCGGCCAATATTCCACGGCAATAAATACTGATCCATATCTATTTTTTACGATGTAAACGTTCTATTACTTCAGTGATAGTGACCACTTTCTGAGGGAATCGTTCTAAGCCTGATTGTGTGACGGCAGCCGGAGGGTCCCTTGTGCACACGCGTGTGGCAAGTTTGCCGTGACGGCAGCCACTCTGCGACCAGCACGGAAAAGACCCAGCCAAGCTCTCCACCTGCCGCCTGCTCCTCTCTCCATTCAGATTCTGTTTGATAAACTTAGTGCGTTAGCAAAAGGAGCAGAAACAGGAAACTGAGATATGGGAGGAGGAGGGAAAGAGACTCTTACCCCAGGACTGGAGAAATGACCCCAGACACCACTGTGAACTCTCTCTAACGTTGCTGTATTGTAGGGGACAGAACTAAAAGAAACTTGTGTCTTCTTTTTTATAATTGAAGCACAGTTGGTTTACAATGTTGTGCTAGTTTCAGGTGTACAGCAAGATGATTCAGTTGTACGTACATATTCTTTTTCATATTCTTTTCCATTATTATTATAGGATATTGAGTGTAGTTCCCTGTGCTATACAGTAGGTCCTTGTTATCTACTTTATATATGGTAGTGTGTATATTTTAATCCCGTACTCCTAATTTATCCCCTCCCTTTGGTAACCATAAATTTGTTTTCTACATCTGTGAGTCTATTTGTTTTGTAAGTAAGTTCCTTTGTGTCATATTTTAGATTCCATATATGAGTAATACCATATATTTGTCCTTCTCTGTCTGACTGACTTCACTTAGTATGAGAATCTCTAGGTGCATCCATGTTGCTGCAAATGGCGTTATTCCATTCTTCTTTATGGCCGAGTAGTACTCCACTGTGTACATGCACCACTCCTTTCTCCACTCGCCTGTCGATGGACACTTATGTTGCTTCCATGTCTTGGTTATTGTAAATAGTGCTGCTATGATCCATATCATTTCTAATGGCTTCATACTATCTACATATAAAGAAAAGAACCTCACTCACCAGGCCCATATTTTTGTGTAATTTGCCGAGTGTAAAACGAACATCCTTGCACGTACCTTTTCCACACTTGGCATCGACACCTTAGGTCAGCGGTCCCCAACTTTTTGGCACCACGGACCGGTTTCATGGAAGACAATTTGTCCACGGACGTGGGCGGGGGGGGGGGGGTTGAGATGATTCAAGCACATTACATTTATAGCGCACTTTATTTATTACTACACTGTAATATACAATGAAATAATTATACAGCTCACCAGAATGCAGAATCAGTGGGCGCCCACTCACTGACAGGGTTTTGCTATGAGTCTGCAAGCAGTCGATTATGGTCTCTGTGCAGTCACACCTCTCTGCTAAGGATAATCTGTACTTGCAGCCGCTCCCCAGCTCTAGCATCACCGCCGCAGCTCCCCCTCAGATCGTCAGGAATTAGGTTCTCGTAAGAATCGTGCAAGCTAGATCCCTCGCGTGCGGAGCTCACAGGAGGGTTCGCGCTCCTACGAGAATCTAACGCCGTCAGCCTCATAGGAGGTGGAGCTCAGGCAGTACGGGCAACGGGGAGCGGCTCTGAGTACAGATGAAGCTTCGCTTGCCTGCTGCTCACCTCCTGCTGTGCGGCCCGGTTCCTAAACGGCCATGGACCGGTACCGGTCTGTGGCCCAGGGGTTGGGGACCCCTGCCTTAGGATCTTCACATTCTGGTGCACAACTCAGCTCCCCGGGCACATGCAGCCAAGCCCACTGGGTCTGGCCCTGTATCAGGTATCCGCGGTCTGTCTTTACACGCACGTGCACCGGCCCTGTTACTTCTTTTACAGAGTGTCTGTCATGCCTTCTCCCATTTTCCCTCAAAATTGGGTGTCTTTCATACTGACCTGTATTTTGGTTTATTAGGAATTTTTTTAATCTTATGGTCTGCCATTATTTTCCCCAGTTTTCAAACGACTTTTTTGATTTGAAGAAAAATCAACTTGTACCATATTGGAGGAGAAGAGAATGAAAAGATAAATCTTTTCATGTAAAGGAGAGAGGGAAGCATGGGAGAGCTGGGACAAATGGGACAGAATGAGACGGTGGATTTAAACCTAAAGACGTCAGCTGTTACACTAAGTAGAAATGGACTAAAATGTCCAATTAGGAGATGAAGGACTTTAAACTGGGTAAGAAATCTAAGCATATTTGGTATACAATATACCAAGTACCAATGTATTGTATATTAGAGAGTATATTGGAGATACAATAAAAACATAAAGACACATTAATGGTGAAGAAGAAAGGACTGAGAAAATTAACGTGCAAATACTAAGCAAATGAAGTAGGTGTGGCCCCATAAGGCACAGGCAGAGCAGACTCAAAGGCAGATGTCTTGTTAGAGACAGAACAGTGAACAGGCGAGCCGCAGAAACTAACAGCAGAGCCTCACGCAGCGCCTTAAACAGGGCGCCAAGCCGGAGAACACTGGGAGGCGCGCAGACCCCCGGTGGGTGTGAGACTTCAACACGCCTCTGGCGCGCTGCGCCCCCGCTCCTCGTGAGCAGATGTGAGACACTTCCAGAAACCAGCGGAGACCTGGAGACTCCTTCCATCCCCACCCGCCCCAGCCGCGGGACCCCCAGGACCCCCGACCTCCTTCTCCTCCCACCCTGCCCCCACCTCGCAGACCTGCTTTGCACAGCCAGCCCCCAAGTCCACTCCTGAGGTCTTGGGCCTGCAGCTCTGGCTCCACGAGAGCCTCGGTGAGCATGCCCTGCGCTCGGGGCCGCACCCCCTCCGTGTCAGCCGGCTCAGGCCGAGGGGCCCCCGCCTGCCCTGCCGCGGGCTGGCTGGGGCCCAGGCGTGGCTCCCTGAGTTCTCCACATCCAGTGCTCCTCTGCCAGTGTATGTCACGTTGGTCGTGCCCAGGATTCCCGACTGTTAGAGCCACTTACCACCTCCGGCTTCCAGGGTTGAAGGTGAGATGCCGGATGCCCTTCCAGTAACTCTGCCACTATGGTCATCTCTCCTTTCATCCGGAAGCTTAAACGGTCTTGTCCTCTCTAGCCTCCATAAAGTTTAGAGTTTCATCAACTTAGTGTTTATAATCAGAATGCACCCGGTTGTGTCTTTTCTCACCAGTTTTGCTGAGTACCTGGTGTGCCCTGTTATCTGTGGGTTCTCCCTCAGCTCAGGAATCTTCTCTGGTGTAGGTGCCGCTTCCCCGCACCCCCCACGCATCGCTTTTTCCTCCTGGAATTCCCATCACCCCACCAAGCCTCCATTCTCTTCCCGCATAATATTCATTTTTATTTCTGTTGTAATACATTGTAATCACTACTGTTTTAAATACACAAATTGTACTTGATTTGGACCATATGTGACTGTTAACACGTTCAAATAGGTCCTTAACTTCTTGGGATTTGAGACACTGGACAGAGCCTGAGGATCAGATGGACAGAAAGAGTGACAGCAGATGAGTGGCGGGGCTGGCGCTGGGCCGGAGCCGAGCCCCCTGAGCAGCCACGTCCCTCGCCCCCGGCCCCCGGACTCTCCCAGCCCCCGCTGTGGCCCCGCGGGTGGAAGGAGCATGTGACGGGGGCCCGGGAGGGGCGCTGCCTTAAGCCAGTCCTAAGTGAACCTGTGTGAGAGAAACAGCTGTGCGCGGCATCCTAGAGAACAACACCGTTTATTCGGCACTAGAGACAGAGTCCCTGCCACCGAGCTGCCCACGCGGCCCTAGTGACAGGACTGCCGGAACTGCAGGCCACAGTAGCCACACGTCCCCGTCTTTGTTTCTTTGTCCTGGAAAATTCAAAGGGAAAGATCTCCTATTTCCGTATTCCACGTCAATCTAGAGACAGGTAGACCTCAGACACTAAAAGCAGACACTGGAAACACACAGCCAACCGGGGCGCCCACGGAGCTCCGGGGTCACTGCCTGACGCAGGATGTGGCTGTGCCGGAGGCCCTGGGTCCAGCCTGCTCCACCCAGACTCGCTGGGGTTGCAGGCTCCCTGCCCTGGAACACACGGCTCGGTCCCCGTCCCCCTCCCGGCCCTCGAGCAGGGGCCTGGAAGGACTGGAGGGTGGGGCGCGGAGCAGAGGCCCACCCCTCAGGGGTGGGGTCCAGCCCAGACACAGCAGCAGGGGCGGCGGGTGGGTCCTGCCCTGTCGCAACACCGCGTGCACCTGAGCTTTATCCCGAGGCATCCTTCTCTGCTCTAACAGCCAGTGTACTGTTCTCCTTCTCAAAGGCTCTGTGCGTGTAGTTATCAACAATGTAAACGATCACACAGGCACCGACACCACGGTTCCCTGGGAAAGACATGCCTACAAGTCTGAGGGAAAGCAGTGCTGGTGACACTATGGGTGTTGCACAGTCAAAGCTGCCCTGGACACGCCCTCTGTTCAGCCCCTGTCGTACGGTCTGTGGGCAAGGCCGAGTGGGCGAGGGTGAAGCCAGCGGGGTGAGGACAGGACAGAAGGACGGGGGTCCGGGGACAGATGGCACGTTACCAGGTTTATGTACACTTTGGGGTGGCCCAGGGCCCCCCCCGCGCCGTCACACGATATCACTCGACTCCCAACTTCGCTGACAGGCTGCTCTGCTATCAGGTCGATGGCAAAGTTCTCATTGACCTGGAAAAAGACAGACAGGAGAAGCTCGTACAGACAAGCACAAACACTGGACGCTCTCACGGAATTTAAATCAACGTAGACCACCCCCCACAGACACGCACACACTGCCAGCAAAGGCACGTTCTGTACCGTTTCATTCAAATATTATCGGTGTAGATCCTCAAAATACACAAGTAGTTACATACATGTACACACACCTTTAACTTTTCATTTGGATATAATTTCAAACTTACAGAAAAGCTGCAAGAATTACAACAGTACAAAGAATTCTCCTTTGTCTCTACCTGGACTCACCCTGTTAACATCACGCCCCACGTGCAGCGTCACCTGTTCTCTGCTGGCCCTGCCCCACCCTCCCTCTCACACGTGCACACGGACACACATGCACACACATGCTCTTCTACTCTATCTGCTGGAAGAGACCAGAAGCAGCAGCTGACCCAGGGGCCAGGAGCCACGCTGTCTCCATGACCACTTCACTCTGGGGACCGGGCTCTGAACTAACAGCTGGTTCGGGGTCCCGAGCAGGAAACGTGACAGATGAGGCTGAGCCACGTTGCGACGGAGGGAAAGGCAGCCTCAGACTACAAGGGCTGCTCCACGTGGGAAACTGGAGCGACGACGGCACCATAACCACGAAGCACGGAAACACAAGATGCTTGAACCAACGCTTCCACGGAGATGCTCTAAGTCCACTGACTTCCTTACTGGAAGGAATCGACTCATGACTTTCAAGCTGGTAAATGAAGGGAGAGAGCGACGCATTGCTCCTCCTTCCTCGGGGAGCCAGCTTCTCTCGGTGCAGGTACTCAGCTGGGAGGCACAGAATGTCGTCTGAGCTGAGGAAGCTGGAGATGCTCACCCACAGCAGCCAGAACCGGAACCAGAACCGGAACTGCCACGCATGGCCCGGCAGAAGCCCAACGTTACGGGCAGCGGCTGCACCTACACACAGACCCCGACCTGATCTGATGGGGCTGCGGGATTCCACCCCAGCTGACACACTCAGGGTGCAAAACAGCAAGATCATCTCGAAGGTCCCCATCTCTGGGGGCCAAAGGGTCATGGGGTTGGAACACGGTAACAGAGGACAAACACGGCCAGCGGTGGGGCCCACTCTCCCCCTTCCAGACTCCTCTGCGGACAAGCACGCAGACGAAACACTCGGGGTGTAAACGCTGCCCGAGGTCACGGTGACTCTGGCTCCGTGAGTAACCCCAGTATCTGCTCATCACGATGGTGAGAAGTGTCGTGCCCCGTCAGGCCCGGAGGACCAAGGCCACGTGGCTCCCACGTGCACCCAGAGGGGCCCGAGGCTGCAGTGAAGAGAAGAAAACGAGGATCGATCTTCACAAACAACGGCGGGAGGGGCCCTTAGTTTAGTACAATTTGAGGACAATCCACTTGCACCCAGGAGCACCGACCACGGAGCAGAGCCCTCCCACCCGCTGCCACCGAGACGCGCAGCGGTGCTGACGTCCTGAGCCCGCGGAGCGGGGGTGACACGCCTGCTTTTGGAAAGCTGTGTCGGCTAGACATGATGCCATCCCAAAGCTGTCCCTGGGCTTCCTATTTCCGGAAAGGGAGCAGGGAGTGAGGAATTGCAGCCCCCTTGGAACACACGTGGCTGTGTTGTCCCCACTGCTGTCCACGCCCGGGGGCCCCGCGCCCCGAAAACGGAGCCCCACAGGGTCCACCCGACCGACGAACACGGCACGACAGCCATGCTAACCAACTTCCAGGCCAGCACCACCTCCGCCCGAGGCTGCCGCGGGCGCCCGTCACTCACGGGCAAGGAACGTCGGCTTCCCAGGGCAGGCTCGCTGCGGCCACACATGGACGCTTCCCACCTTTCCTGCGAAGGCGGATCGACCGCCCAGCTTCCTGCTCTCCTCGTTCCTCAGACTAAGAGCACGTTCAGCTTATTTCTTAAAATTCACCCAAATGAAACCGTAGAGAGTAAGATCGGTGGTTGTCAGGGGCAGCCACGCTGGATACGAGGCGCCACGCACCCGTCCAAACCCACAGAACGTACGACCCCAAGAGGGAACCTACCACATAAACCTAAACCACGGACTTGAGTTAACACAACGTATCAGTATTCAGCAAGCATTCAAACCTGTCACTTCTCACAAAGGCAGCGCACTCAGACAAGAGGAGAATAACGGGGACGCTGTGGAGGGGGGAGGGATATAGGAACTCCTACTCTCTGTGCAACTTGTCAGCATGCCTAAAGGTCTTTTAAAACAACAGGCTCTTGGAAACCAAAAAAATTTTCAAATACTACTGAACGCCAAACTTTTGTCGCAAGAATGAAAGCCGGAGAGACCTGCTGCACATCTTACATGAGCATGGGCCCCTGGACGCTCACGATCTCGGACAGGAAAAGGCCCCAGAGACCCCGAGCGGGGAGGGGTCAAGGGTTGCAGCTGGTTCAGGACCGTGGTGAGCTGACGAGCGAGGTGACATCACCAGCACTGCCCCCTCCATTCACACGTTACTGGCCTCACGAACTCTGGAATGTCTGGTTCGGTGTTTAAGTTGCTCCCCGACGCAGAAGGTGCGTCCTGAAGCCACGGTAGAATTCCCAGGAGAGAGGAGTATGACAGGCAGAGATGGAAAGCCGGGGGCAGGGTCGACCCCAGGGCTTCAGGATGCACCTGCTGGAACTGCTCCATCCAGGGGGCCAGACTCCTCACCCCACGACACCCTCAAAGTGGGAAGTAGGAAACCAGACCCTGGGGATGGACAACGTAACCAAGGTCAAAGGGAGGGGAGATGCGACTTAGGGACAGCTGAGGGTGGCAGGAAGAATCAACAGGCTGCCTGAAGGGGAGAAGTGGCGCCAGGTGACTGCTGGGGAGGGGTGGAGGGAGGCCTGAGCCAGGGCGGTGAGGACTCCCTCTGAGGTGGCAGGCACGGGAGAGAGGAAGTGGGAAGAAAGCAGGCCACCGAGGCGAAAGGATTCCAGTGTCCAGCGGCTGCACGGGTGTTTCAGACCCACTCAGGGAAGACCCACCCACGTGCTGTCTTCAGCTTGTCAGCGAAAGTCCCTGAAAGAACCAGCCTAATCGATATGCTGTGAACCACGGAAAACATACTCCAAAAAGTGACTGAAAGAGTCATTTTAAAACATCGATGGGACTCTGCTTTAACCTGAGAGTCTCTCAAGTATAAGGCACAGAAGTGAAAGAAAAGGTCACTCCCATTTACACGTAAGCTAAAACTATACGCACAAGATGTCGTGTTACATATCTCAGGGGGAAAAGACCAGAACAGAACTGGACGTGTTTAACACGTAGAAGAAATGCAGGATTCCAGAGATTCTAGCGTGCTCGCAATTTGGGGAGAATTTACCTAAATTTTACAGATTAGTATTTATTTCTTCTTCGTTATAAAAAGTTTTAGAAAGCTCACCTCTCTTTTGCCAGACCTTTCACTCACCTCTTTCTGACGACCTACAAATCGAACTTTCCTGTAGTCTTTATTGCCATAAGCCTGAAAAGGAAAAGACCGTATGTGATTTTTTACGGCCCGATTCTGTATCTTATACCAATCATAAACGTTTCAGGAAAAGTGTTTTCTTAACGTTTAGGCCATTCACGATCACACACACCAGGAGTAAGTGTAGTTGCGCGCCCAGGGGCGTTTTTCAGCAGGATTCCTAACGGGACGTCAGGCAGTAGTCTGAATTGGAAGTAGCAAAAGGTAGGGAAGGAGCAGAGGAGGGCAGTCCTGGCGGAGGGGGACACCCGCCTTCGATCTCAGAGGCCCCGGAGCTTCCTTCCTCTCTGAACCTGCTCCGTGGCCTTTTTTAGCAACACAGGTACTCCCTCCGTCATCTTTGGGCTGAGGATCATAGCCTAACGCCGGGTTTGTACTTCAGTAACTCGACAGCGGACCCTCGAGTTACTAAAATGTGGTATTCAACATTCCGCAAACATGAGGAGATCGGACGCACAGAATTGCTAATTTCTGACTCCACCGGAGTTCTCCCCAGTGACCAAGGCGCTACCCCGGGATAACAGTCTTGTATCCGAGTTCGCTGCGAGGATGAGACCACAGTGGCTGCAGACAGCCACTCGGTACCCCTGCGGGTAGTGGGCCCGGGGCCCCGGACGGAGGGGGAGACCGAGGACGGGACCGCAGGCGCTGGGTCTGGGGCGTCAGGAGCACTGGGGGACTGGACTGAGGGTACGGGGCCCGGGGCCCCGAGGGACTGGACCGTGGGACCCGGGTGCTGGGCCGGGGGAACAGGAGGGACCGGGGTGCTGGACGACTGGACCACGGGCACTGAGCTTGGGGCACAGGGGGCACCGGGGCGCTGGACCCCGGGGACACGGGGGCCGAGCCGGGGCTCCGCCCACCTGGGCGCCCCGAGGGGGAGGGCGCTCTCCGCGCCGCAGGGGTTACCTGGCCGGTGTGCGTGACCTTCTCCCCGGCCGGCAAGGTCTGCACCCCGAAGCACCTGGCGGCCCCGGGCAGGCTCCGCGCCGCCGCGCCTCCCCGGCCCAGCAGCCTGAGGAAGGTCACCGCCGCCGCCATCTTTCAGGCTGACCTTCGACCCCGCGCACCGACGCGCCGAGCGCCGACGCATGCGCACGGCGTCCGCAGGGACCCGCCCCGCCCCCGGCCCGGATTTACCTCGCCCGGTGAGGCACGCACGCGCGGTGCGGTCAGGCAGGTGCGGCCGGCTGGTGCAGCGGCGGGCGGGGGCTCAGCCCGGATAAGCGGGGACGCTCCGCGCAACCTTAGCACTTAGTGATGCTCCACTTACCAGGGGCAGGGCAGGGGAGGATGGAAACGGAAGATGCAGTGCTTACCTTCGATGGTAACGGATAATCATGGGGAGTTACATGTTGAATGTTGTGAATGTTAGAGATGAATCCTTGCTTAGAGGAAACTGGAAGTACATCATGTTGGACAGAGCGCATTTCTTTGCGGTTCTGGGGTTTCTGCAGCAGAGCCCAATGAAACTGCCAGTAAAGCGCAGCCGATGGCATCCCTCACGCAGGTTAGCCCCGAAATGCCCGCTGCTCTGGAGCACACCTGAGCAGGACGCTGGCTCGCGGCCCCGGCCCTGCTTCTCTCCTGCCCCTCATGGCCTCCTCCAAACGGCCTGTGCAGAGACCCGTCGGGATGGTCAGCTCACACGGCCAGCCCCCGATGGGCGAGGGCGGTGGGCACAGGGAGCAGTCTCAGAGCTGGGGTGGAGTCGCGCATCCCACTGCCCAGGAGCTGAGGGCACCCACAGCCTGGACTCCAGGGCGGTGTGGCGATGAGAGGCGACAGTGCCCAGAATACCTCCCGGATCGGAAAGGTGTCCACGGACGCATGCTCAGAGGCAGGCCCGAGCTCACCTGGGCAGGGGCCACAGCTTGCAGCCGGGTCAGGGGTGCGCGTGCGGTGCCAGGGCGGCGCGCAGGTGCACCCCGTGTGCAGCTCACCTTCGTGTGCGTGGAAAGTAGTTGTGTCCACGCAGACACAGCCTGGAAAGACGTGTGGCGATTTCACTGTGGAATCTGGGCAGTGGGTACGTGGGTGTTCGCCATCAGTGTCTTTCAACTTTTCTCTGTGTTTGAAAGTTTTCATAATAAGATGTTGGAGGAAATAAATTTAACTACAGTCAGTTAGAACCAGGGCCCATTTCCATGCGTTCCCCTGAGCCTCGCCACATTTCTCCCAGCATGTCCACTTAATACAAACATGAGGTTTTTCTAGATTTTGTTTTGACATTGATATTTATCAGCTTTTTAAAAAGTCTACTTGGTTGTGACTTCTTTTTCATTCAAAATACCTACTTTTCTTCCCATTTTTCATCCCTCCCCCGCCCCCGGGAGCGCCCCCCAAACCTTAGCCGCCCGGTGGCCCACAGGGCTGGGGGAGTCCCGGGAGGAGGGCGCAGGGTCCCGGGAGTGGGGGGCGGGCTGGGTATGCAGGGGACCGGGAAAGGGAAAGGCAAGCAGCCGGGGAGGAGCCCGGCGCTCCGCGACTCCCGCACCCACGTGGCTCCGCCTCTGCGCCCAGCCCCGAGGGGACCGCCACGTGACCCTGCTGCCATCTTCCTTCCTGGCGGACACTCCGGGCGACGGCATCTCCGCCCCACTGCGCAGGCGCTACCGAGGGCGCAGGCGCAGGGGCTGGCGAGGCGGGCTGCTGGCGGGCCCGGACTCACTCTTTCAAGGTGGGGGTCGTGGGGTGTTCCGGGGATCCCGAGGGGCAGGGGAGGCGGCGGGGGTTCCGGGCTCAGGAAGGGCGCGTTCTGGGGACCCCTGGCCTCGGCTTGCCCGGGTGGGACGCGGGCGGAGGTCACTGCGGTGGGAAGCGGCCGCACGGGTGATCCCTTCTAGCCGGACACCGTTCCGGACCTCGTGCCCTCTGCTCCAGCCCGCGGCCCGCCCGCCACGGGGTCACGTGGACGCGGGCCTTGTCTGGCCCCGGCGGCCGGGTGGGGGTCTCGGCGCCGGGCGGAGACACGGTGCCGCTCGCCGCTCTCGTGCCCTCCCGGGGGGCGCGCAGATTCCCGGACCCGCGGCCTGTGTCCCGAGGGCAGGGACGCGGGGAAGGAGGTTTTCTCGCGGGCAGGAGCCACCGGCAGCTGTGACAACTTTGCCTCTTTCTCCCTAGATCCAGCCGCGACATGGCCACCGCTCTCCTAAGGAAAGTGGTTTCCGCCGTGGGCCCCCTGCTGCACCTGGGTGGCCTCCCGCTCTCCTCGCTCGCGCCGTGCCACCCGCGCGCCTGCCGTCAGGTCGGTGCGCCCCCCAGCCCGGCGGCCGCGCTCCTCTCCGCGCGCCTGGTACTCGGCCTGCAGCAGCCAGCCCTGGGTTTCAAGACCAAGGGCGTCCTCAAGAAGCGGTGCAAGGGCTGCTACCTGGTCAAGAGGCGCGGGCGTTGGTTCGTCTACTGCAAGACCAACCCGAAGCACAAGCAGAGACACATGTAGCCCTCGGGCTGGGAAATCCCTGCCCGGGAGACGGTGCTGCCTCGTCGAAAGGAAAATAACAAGTAAACATTCTGTAGCCTCCGTCCTGCTGACCTTCGGGTGTTGTGGACTCGGCGGCCTGCGTCTCACCACCTTGTGGCTCAGGATCCGGCCAAGCCTGAGACCCACCTGGGAACGTGTCCTTCTTAGCTCCTGCGCAACCTGTGTTTGCGCTCGGGCAGAGGACCGAACATCGGGGGGGAGGGAAAGCTGGCTTTATCCCACGTCAGAATGCAGGTTCTTTAGAAGACCACCCTGTGCGTTGGCTCTCTCTCGGCCCTGTCTCTGCGTTCAGCCACACTGCTGCTTCCCTGTGGATTCACACACGTGTTCTCAACATTCCCATCTCCAGGATAAGCAGGGAAGGCCGTGATAGCAGTCTTTAAGTCAAGGGAAATGTAACTTGTTTATACATATATAAAGGTATTTTGGGCATTGATTGAATATGTGTGTCATCCTTAGTCTGAGACTTGAGAAGTGTGTACTCACACGTGTGTCCATGTGTGCATGGGTGCAGTGTGCATGCATGTGTGAACTGTGTGTAGTGCATGCATGGGTGCAGTGCGTGTGTGTGTGCACACGTGTGTGTGCAGTGGGTATGCGCTACTGCTGTGGACTCTGCGGACTGCAACCTGGAGCCAGTGGTACGCAGTGTCCTGGTGTCGCCTGTACGGGGTCACAGCCTGATGAGTTTTTGAATCATCCTTCTCTCCTGGGGTTATCAGCCTCTGTTTGATCTAAGATAAGAGCATGACCAAACCCCTCGCAGCTCATCTACTTCCCGATACCCGGACGGACCAGCATTTAGAGCCCTGGGATTGTAGCACAACAGAAAAGTCGGTTTAGGTCAGAAGGCAGCAAATTACAATCCACAGGCCAGATGCAGCCTGCAACCCATGTTTGTAAATAAAACTTTATTGGAAAACAGCCATGCCGTTCATTTATGTTTTGTTAAACCTACAGCAGCCAAAGTAGTAGCTGAGTAGTTATATCAGAAACCTTATGACCTGGAAAACCTAAAATATTTACTATTGGGGCTGTATTTGCAGGAAAAGAGTGCCAATCCCCTGTTTAGATCATTAAATAAGTTTCGTATCCTAAGATTTGACTTCACTATGACACTACCAGAAACATTTCATGTTTTCTCTATTCATATAGTGAGAGAGATCTTTGTATATACTGGCCAGGAATGAATAGAATCTGAGATTTAAATACTATTTATAATAGCACCAAAACCATGATATATTTAAATAGCAAGATTAGGCATGTTCTGTATACTTAGAATTGTAAAACACTTGGAGAATTCAAATAAAATCTAAATAAAATATTGACATTAGAAGACTATTACTGTCAGTTCCATCCAGATTGGTCCACAGACTCAATGTAATCCTGATTTTTATACGATTTTGTACAAAATGCCATGGTTCTTCAAAATTTTGTACGGAAAGGTAAAGCAAGTAAATAGCCAAAAGAATTTTGAAAATGAAGACTTGGAGGACTCACACGCCCTGATTTCAAGGCTCACCGTACAGAAAACCACAGCAGTGAAGACGGTGTAGTGCCTGTGAACGTGTACACACATAGCCCAATAGGACCCAGCAGAGTGCTCAGAAATGGACCCCCACATATGTGCCTGAATGATTTTCGAAACAGGATTAAAGGCAATTCAATGTAGAAGGGATAGTCTTTTTTACACATGATTCTAGAAGACTGGATTTCCATATACACAGAAGAAACTTCACACCTTTCACCTTATACAAAGCTTAACTAAAAATAGACCATAGGCCTAAATGTAAAGCCCAATACTATAAAAACATGGGAGGAATTACATGTGAATGTGGGTTATGCAAAGACATTACACCAAAAGCATGATCCATGAGAGAAAACATTGTTAGATTAGTTCTCATCAAGGTTACTGTCTTCTGCTCCTCAGAAGACACTGTTAAGTAAATGAAAAGACAGGGCAAAAACTAGGAGAAAACATCTACAAAACACATTTCTGATCAAGGAATGGATCTATAATATATAAAGAAATCTAAAACTCAATACTAGGAGAACAACCCAATTAAAAATGGGCAAAAGACTTGAGATATTTCACCAAAAAAAAAATGTACTAATGAAAAGGAAGCACATAAAAAAGATGCTCAGCACTAGGCTTTAGTGAAAAGCAAATTAAAACTACAATGAGACAGCACTCCTGCCTATTAGAATGGTTGACAAATAGGCAAAATCAATTGTGAGAATTGTAGCAACTGTAACTCAGTAAAAAATAGTACAGCCATGTTGGAAACAGTTTGGCCCTTTCTCATGAAGTTAAATATTCAATTATTTAGCAGTCTCATTTCTGGGTATTTGTCCAAGAACAACGGCAACTTACCTTCACAGTCAAACCTTTATGTGAATGTTTATAGTGGTTTTACATATAAATGAGAAAAGAAAAAAAAAACCCACAACAACTGGAAACAGCCCACATGTCCTTCAGGTGGTAAATGGATGAACCAGCTGTGTACATCCTTACTCAGCAGCAAAAAGAAAGAACTACTGGTAGAAATGAAAACATGGATGAACCTCAAATCCATTATTCTGACTGATGGAAGCCTGGACTCAAAAAGCTACATATTTTATGACTCCAAGGGTATGACATCATGGAAAAGCCAAAATTATAGGGACAGACAATTGATCTGTTGGCAGGAGATGGGGCTGGGGACGAGGGATTGACTACAAAGGGACATGAAGGAATGCTTTTGGGTGATGGAATATTCTGCAATTTGATTATGGTGGTGGTTTCATGACTGTACCTGCCTATAAAACTCATAGAACTATACACTAAAAGTGAGAGTTTTACTTGAGGTAAACTGCGCCTCAATAACACTTGCAAAAAAAAAAAAAAAACCCAAATGGAATTTCTGAAGCAAATGGAACTCAAATAAATAAAGACAGCAACATCAAGAAACAAAAGCAAACAATGGAACTCAGTGAGCTGTGGGAGAATAGCCAGCATTCTAGCCTAAGTGGAATTGCAGTCCCGGGAGGGTTGAGGCAGGAAAAAAATAGTTGAAGAAAAAATGACCAGAATGTTTCCGTATTTGGTGAAACCAATAAACCCACAAATCCAAGAAGTTTAACAAACTCCAGTCAGGAGAAACATAAAGAAGACTACATAATAGTACATCTTTATCAAATTGCTAAAAGTCAGATAAAGAGAAAACCTCAACTTCAGAGAAAAAAAAAAAGACTCATTCCTCATAAAGAGAAAAAAAATAAGAATACTGTAACACCTGACTTCTCATCAGAGACCATGCAGGCCAGAAGACAATAAAACCTCTCCAAAGTTCTGGGGAGAACTGCCAATCTAGAAATCTATATCCACTGAAAATATCTTTTGAAGTGGAAGGTGGGAGACAAGACTTGTTCTGATAAACCAAAGCTAGGAGAACTCAGATGGAAACGTAGATCTACATAAAGAGATGAAGACAGCCAGAAGTAGTAACTATTTAGATAAACATAAAAGATATTTCCCTTCATTTAAACGTCCCTTTGAAAGATAACTGTTTAAAGAAAAGTAGTAGCAACATCTTGTGGTGTTTTTGACGCACGTAGTTCTGACACGTGTGACCACAACAGCACAAAGGATGAGAACCTGCTCTCCTAAGGGTCTCACTCCAATCCTGACCTGGTAAGTAGTGTTTAAAGGCAAACTGTGATGTCACAGTTTTATACTGTAAACACTAGACCAACCACTAAGAAAATAAGACATATGTAGTAAGTCAATAATGGATAAAACACAAAATATTAAAATATCCAATTAAGTTAAAATAAGAAAACTCAAAGAGGAAAAGGAGCAATATACTGATATGATAAATAAAAAATAAGATTGTAAATTTAAACTCATCAATAATCACACTAAATGGTCCAAGAACCCCAATCAAACAGAAGAGACTGTCAGATTGTATTAAAAAAGCAAGACTCAAGTATATGCTGTCTCCAAGAAATCCAGTTCAAATATGTCACAGACAGGTTAAGGGATGGAAGAAGATACATCATGCAAACAATAATCAAAAGAAAGCTGGAGTGGTTTCACTAATCTTTGTCAAAATAGACTTTTGATCACCAGCTATTACCAAGTATAATGATAGAGGGGTTAATTAATCAAGAACAGATAACAATCCTAAATGTCTATGCATGTAATAACAGAGCTTCAAAATACATAAAGCAAACATTTATAGAACTGCAAGGAAGGATAGGCAAACCCAAAATTATGGTTGGAGACATCAATACTCCTTTCTCAATAATTGATAGAACAAGTAGATTAAATAATAATAAGCATGCAGATTTGAACAATACTATGAACCAACTTAATCTAATTGAGATTTATAAAACACTCCCCCTGAATATCAGCAGAATAGGTTTGTTTTTTTGTTTTTCTTTTTAGGTTCGGGCAGAATATGCACCAAAATGGACTATATTCTGGGTCAATGAATTTCAAAAAATGAATGTCTCAGTGAATTTCAAAAGATTGAAATTATAAAAAATATGTTCTGATCACGATACTAAACTAGGATTTAATAACAAAGATATCTGGAAAATCACACAAATACTTGGAAACAAACTGAACAGCACAATTCTAAATAACCACGGGTCAAAGGAGGATTAGAAAGGTAGAGTAGAACTGGACAGGAATGAACACACAGCACATTGACGTGTGTGGAAAGCAGTTACTTACAGGGAAATGTATAGCATTTCATGCTTACATTAGAAAAGAAGAAAGGACTCAAAACAATGGTCTAATTTTCTACCTGAAGGAGCTAAAAAAGAGCAAATGAAACCTAAAGTAAGCAGAAGGAAAGAAATACTAAAAAACGGAAATCAAAGGGATAAAAAAAAACGGAATAGCAATGGGGAAAATGAAAGGAAAGGCTGGTTCTTTGAAATGGGCCATAAGATAAATCTCTGGCTGGTCTGATCAAGAAAAAAGGGAGAAGACACCAAGTATCAATATCAGAAATCTTAATTGTGGTTACTGTGTACACTTGTTGAAACTCATCAAACCAGTCAATTTTATTTTATGCAAATTATATCTTTTAAAAAAACGGATTGAGAAAAATACAAGGCTTATATCTCTCCGTCCTGCGCCCGAAGCCCCAGATCCAAGTCCGTGTGTTGGAGTCAGATGTCTAAGGTGAAAAACTCTGCCAGGAAGACCTAATTCGACATCTCTCCAAAGAAGACATACAGACGGCCAACAGGCACGTGAGAAGATGCTCAGCCTCACTAATTATCAGAGAGATGCAGATCAAAACCACAGTGAGGTACCACCTCACACCGGTCAGAGTGGCCACCATCAAAAAGTCTACACATAGCAAATGCTGGAGAGGGAACACTCCTTCACTGTTGGTGGAATGTGAACGGGTGCAGCCACTATGGAGAACAGTAAGGAGGTTCCTCGAAAAACTAAAAATAGAGCTACCATATGATCCAGCAATCCCACTGCTGGGCAGATATCTGGAGAAAACTAGAATTGAAAAAGATACGTGCACCCCAGTGTTCATTGTAGCACTATTCACAATAGCCAAGACATGGAAGCAACCTAAGTGTCCACCAACGGAGGAATGGATAAAGAAGGTGTGGTACATTTATACAATGGAATAATACTCAGCCATAAAAAAGAACGAAATAATGCCATTTTCAGCAACATGGGTGAAACTAGAGATTACCATACTAAGTGAAATAAGTCAGCCAGAGAAAAATATCATATGCCATCACTTATATGTGGAATCTAAAATGAACTTATCTATGAAACAGAAACAGACTGACACAGAGAAGTGATTTGTGGTTGCCACGGAAGAGAGGGGGTGGGGGAGGGAAGAACTGGGAGTTTGGGATTAGCAGATGCAAACTATTACATTTAGGATGGATAAACAACAGGGTCCTACTGTATAGCACAGGGAGCTATACTCAATATCCTGTGGTAAACCATAGTGGAAAAGAATATATATATGTATCTGAATCTCTTTGCTGTACAGTAGGAATTAACACAACATTGTAAATCAACTATACTTCAATAAAATAAATTTTCAAAATTTAAAAAAGTTTAAAAACAATTTTAAAAAATTAACAAAATTTTCAAAATTTAAAAAAAAAATTAAAAATTTTTAAAAATTAAAAAATTAAAATTAAAAAACAACTCTGCTGGGAAGGAAGTGTCTGGGGACTCCTGGGTGGGAACAGTGGGCTGGGTGCACATGTGGGGCTCTTGGAAGCAGGATCGCTCTGGAGCACAGGGCTGGCGGCCCCATGGGCACAGCAGCAGGGGGACAATCTAGAGACATTACCTTGGAGCAGACCCAGCACCCCTCCCGTGGCACGCTGTGCCCTGTGACGTCCCCTGACGGGCACACCCGTGCTGGACAGTCTACCCCAGCGCTGGACGGTGTAGTCAGTCCACACAGTCCCTTTCCCTCCTCGGGGTTTGGTCCAAAGCTGCAGGAGTCCAGAGCATGAGAGTTAATGCCGCAAACCTCAACCCGTGTGAAGGGAAGCAGTGGATGGACACCCCATTCCCTGTCCTTCGGTGGAAAGCTTGTGGTGCATCCTACCTGGTTTTCTCCACGGCCCCTGTGGAGGTGAGCCCTAGGCAACCCGGTTCTTAAAACTGAACCTCCCCAGTGATGATAGATGTGAGCACAGGATGGACACCCCACACCATTTATCATCAGGTGAGATAGCCCAGCCTCTCCACCAGGATGTCTAGAATTGAAAAATCAGGTAATTCCACGTTTTGACAAGCGCAATAACCCACCTCTAGGGGATTTTCCGACCCCTCTCTCACCCCCTTTCCCTCACTTCTGCTTGATGGAATCACATCTCAGATAAGCTCTGCACCTCCTTCCCTGACTCAGGCTCCACTTTGAGGGGGACCCAAACTAAGGCACTTATCTACTGATCCCTCTGGTGGGAAAGCCACTAAAATCCCAGGGGAAGCGTTTGTGGAGCTTGGCAAGTGGCTTCAGCATTCGTCTGGAAGGTGAAATGTAAGCAGTCAGGGAACCTCTTTATATCTGAAACTGGACGGGGTTTCTCTACCAGGTATGAAAGCACATTGTAAAGGGTGATCATTAAACAGTGTGAGGAAACAGACAGAGACCAGAAGGAATCTCTACGTAAATGATCGCGTGCAGCGGGGTGAGTGAAGCATTTCAAGTCGGCGCAGGAGGCATAAAGCACGCGGCAGACGGTGTTGGGGGGAGTCAGAGTTACCACCACGCAGCAAAGGCTGCGGTAAATTTCATACGTGTCCAAAAAATAAGCAAAAATCACCATATAAATTATGAGAAGAATTACCAAAAAGTATTTGCGTAACATTGGGGCACAAAGACCTGCTCTTAAGCGAGAAGTGGACTCCAGGGGTCAGAAAGGAAGATGCAGGACAGGCTTACTCAGCAGGTAAACTCCGCACCTGGGCCAGGAGGACGCCAGCCCCAAGTGCTCTGTGGTGCGCTGGGAACAGCTGTGTTTTTTTCCTATGCAGCTTCCCCGACGCCCCTCACAGGCTCTGTCTGCTCCGTAATATCTGGGAATTGATGGCTTCATCATTAAGACGTGTATCAGCCCTGCGCTCTGATGGAAAGAGCATCAGATCCCCCCAGGCTGGCTCGGGCCTCGCCTCCCTCCTGTCATGGTGAGGACACCCCAACGCCCGACCCTCAGTCCCCAGATGAAGCCGGCACCAGACCTGAGGTTCCAAGTCCCAGCCCTCCAAGGGGCTCCCTCCACACTGGGACCACAGTCCTGCCCATCCTCCTGCTTCCCCTCCGAGAAGTACTGCCTGGGGGGTCCAGGGTCCTCTCACTCAGACAGCCCAGAGCCAGGGCCAAGGTCAGGGTCCATAACCTCCTCAGAAGGTGTGGACACGTTCCTCTCACTGCCCTCAGCTTGGGGCCTCAGCCAACTCCCCAGGGCAAGGGGAGACTGTCACCACATCCTACAGAATAAGACAGACCAGGGGACCCGTGGGAGGATGGCCCACACACAAGAGGGTGAAGATCTCAGGTACAAAGGCATAGCAAACCCTGAAGAATGGTCAAACAGGCTGACAAAAATGGGCAAAAGACGTGAACAGGCAGTGCCCAAGCAAATGCGTGGAGATACGTTTGATCTCACTAGTAATCGGGAAATGAGAATAAAATAAAAGTGAAGTGCGTGTTTGCCCATCAGATTCGCAAAAGTTAAAAAGGATGTTATCCGGGTGGAACACTGCCTGCGAACAGGAATTTCCATAAACTGTGGGTAGCTGTGCCTCCAGACTCTTACATGTAAAATATGTGTTCTTCCTGAGCCGCTCTGCGTGTCCTCTCAGCAAAATGCTCGCACACAGACAGGAGCCTGTAAGGCTGCTCTCAGCAGCAGCGTTTGCCATGGCAGAAGACTGGAAACGAGTCAAACGCTCATTTCCAGGGGGTGGATGGTTAAATCAAGGATGACACGATCCCAGGAGGGTGGGGCATGCAGCCCTTGGATAAATGACTGGCCTCTCTGAGCTGTGACGGACGCCAGCCCAGACACATTTCTAAGTATTAAATATAAAAAGAAAATTGGACCTCAGTGTACAAAGCATGTTTTCGTTTATGCAAAAATTAAACTCTTGTAAATCTAACCACGTGTTTCTTCCAAGTAAAAATATTTAGGTAACATTGTAAGAAAAGTTCCGGGCCAACCCACACCAACACAGCAATTATTTGTAGTTCTAGATGGGAGAGTGGGATGGGGTGGGAACGAAAAGAAAGGTTTACTGTTTTGGTGTCGTTTTTTTTTAAGGAGTTAGGTCCACGTCTTACTCTGGTAATTGATATCGAGGAGGAAACCGTAAACATTTGTGAACAATCTGCTCACTGAAAAGAATTTGAGCCTCATAAGAGCGGGAAAGGAAAAGTGACCCTCGCCCCCTGCAGGCCCCTCTGGTCCCCTGCCCCTCCCGTGGGGCAGAGCCGCCCACCCCCGTGGGCTCCGACTGGTCAGGGTCCATGTGTGTGTGAGGGCCGGAGTCAGAGCCTCCAGGTCCTGCAGAAGAGGACCCGGCGGGGGCCCGGCTCTCCATGAGCAGCTTCCTTCCCCTTAGCCCTCCCTACCAGGACCCTCTCACTTTCTGGGCTTAACGTGACTTAGGTGAGATGCTGCGTAAAGCCAACCCGAGGCTTCAGGCACCTGCCCGCATCCGAGGCTGTTTCCATCCCCCTCTCTCCCTGGGGGTCTGCGGGGTCCCCGGACCATGAGCCACGGAATCCACTAGATGCTGGAACCCAGTATAACCCTTTTCTGAGCATTTGTGTCTTTCTTTGATTGAGGTATATCTGACATATAACATTATATAAGTGTCAGGTGCACGACATCAAGATTCAATATTTGTATATATTGCAAAATTATCACCACAGTAAGTCTAGTTAACACCCATCACCGCACATAGTTACAGAATTTTTTTCTTCTGAGAACTTCTAAGATCTACTCTTTAGCACTTTCAATTATGC